>NC_136429.1:19065000-20517500 GCF_052849685.1 Lactuca virosa | reverse complement strand
ATAGTTTCCGTTCATATTTTTTTTAATCATATTTTTTTTGGATCATAAAATTTTTGAATCAAATTATTTTGAATCGTAATATTTTGAATCAATTCGTTTTTGAATCATATGATTTTAAATCAATAATATATTCAATTAAATATGGTTTTTGTTTATAAAAAAATTATGGTTCATTATATATTTTGAACCATTTAAGTTTGAATTATAAAAAATATAATTAAGGATTATAAAATATTTTAGTCTAATTATTTTTAGATTATAACAAATTAAGAATCATAAACAAGTTGAATCAAAAGTTTTTTTTTTGAATCATAAATATTTTGAATCATCTATTATGTTCAATATTTTTTTAAAAATTAATTACTCTTAAAATTAAAAATAAATATTTCAAAAACTTAATTTTTGAAAAATTCTTTTTACAAAGTCAGTAGTATATTGAGTAGAAGTAACCCTTAAATTTTTAAGATTTTTGGAAAAATATTTTTCTGGGTTTTTTATAAAATAAAAAATAAATAAATAATATTTTTTTTAAATTTTTATTCTTATTTTATAGAGAATTAAATTTTAAGTGCTTTAATTTTCTATTTTTTTTTCAGAGAAAAAATAAAGTTATAAGAAAAAAACTAATTGAAAAAAAAAACCCAATTAACCTCAAGCTGACACGTGTCTAGATAGTTGGGGAGTTTGAGCGCATCCGACACGTTTTATGTGGCTGAAGAACCTGACTTTATTATGCTCCAAATATTGAATTACATATTTGACCCTTACATTTTTTGAATTAAACCTAAATCTTTTATGTTATTTTTACAATCAACACTCATTTTGTAACGATTGATTATTTTTTCACATCCAATATTAACTTTTAAAATTTACAAACAAATGGTAGAGATTTGTTCTTTTAGTCTTCACCATTTTTTTAGTCATCCGATCTTTTATATATATATATATATATATATATATATATATATATATATATATATATATATATATATATATATATATATATATTTGTGTGTGTAAATTACACCAATCGTCCATCGTGCTTATGTCCAAATGCATGTTTAGTTTCTATTTTCAAAAATTAACTCGAATCGTCCCTCGTTCGATTTAAGATTGCACGTTTCATCCCTGAAAGATAGTTTTGTTGTGAACTTAGTCCTTGCCAAATTTTAAATGACCATTATACCATTGTGTTTTTATTTTTCAATTAATTTATTATCTATATTATCATTTTCAGTTAAAAATAATAATAAATGCCACATCCCCTTCACTTTCCCCAACCCATCCACCTTTCACTGTTACCGATCGGAGAGAAATATAAACACACACACACACACACATATATACAGGTACTAGCCACCCTCCGACAAACCTTCCCCACCTTTTCACTACGTTACTGATCGAGAAAATAAAAACACAAAAGACACAGACTCGATTAGAGGGAAAGAGGAGACCTACAACTCGTTGATGGTTTTGGGTGGGTGTCGAAGTGTATATTATTGGTGGGTTAACGACGATCAGAAAAGAGTGAGAAGGAGAAGGAAGAAGGAGTGGTGTGTTTTCCAGAGAAAGAAGAATGAGGAGGAGCGCCAATGAGGAATTAAAGAGGAAAGCCTACGATGAATAGGGTTTTGGGTGGTTGTTGGAGTGTGGATCCGTCTCCGACCTCCTTCACCTCCAAGAACATAGGGTTTCACAAACACGATCATCGCCATCTATTAGGGTTTCAAACCGACTGAAGCTGTCGATCTCCTTCTTCATCTGTACATCGCCATCGATCTCCATCAACTAGGGTATTGAGATCAATGATTTCTAACATATGTTTTGATCGATTTCCAACAGATATGTAGATCGATCCCAACCTCCATCGTCACCTGGATGATGTCATCAGATATGGAGAAGGTGATAGAATATGGTAGCAGGTGGTGATTGTGGTTTGGTTCAATGATGTAGGTTTGCGAAGGAGGTGAAAACGAGGGAGAAGGGAAGTGGTGTACTGTGATTTAAGAGTGATAGAAAGAGGGTGTCAGCTGTTTTCGACGATGCTTGTGGCTAAATATAGTGTCGATCTTGAAGGTAGTGGTGGTGGCTAATAGAGGTTGTGGTTGTCGGTATAAAAGGAGGGGTGTGGATATTTGTTTTATGTATTTATTTTTTAATTAAAACTAATAAAGAAATAAAAGAAAATGAAAAAAAGAAATTATTAAGGGTAAAATAGTCATTTCATGTCCATAGGGACTAAGCGTGCAAGAAAAAACAAACTCAGGGATGGTCCGAGTTAATTTTTGAAAAATAGGGACTAAACACGCTTTCTGACATATGCACGAGAGACGATTGGTGTAATTTACCCTATATATATATATATATATATATATATATATATATATATATATATATATATATACATAGACACACACACACACGCACGAGGGTACAAAAAAGTTAAGAATTAAGTAATCAATCTTAACCACACATTTTTTTGTCGCAAAATGCTCATTTTTACTGGCGTAAATGGGAAAATGAATATATGTGTGTTTTCGTAGTAGTATTATGTTTCCATAAATTATGCTGAACATTACTTTAATACATGCGAACAACTAATTTATTGTTTTTTATTTTTTTTAATACGCTATTTTTGTCAAAAAAACCCGATTTTAAATATATCAAAATTCAAAATTTTTTCTTTTTACAGTTTTAATATAAAATATTTTTTATTAGTTTCAACTCTTGGTATTTATAAGTTAATAAAAATATATCAGATTTGTATTATTGTATTCGTTATTCACATATGAATAAAACGAATGCTTAATTTTTTTATATAGTTTAAGTATCATTCGTATATAAATATAACATGTAATAACGTTTTTTCTTACCTAAAAATATATTTTTATTCATAAAAGAATAAAAGTGTATCAAAATTTTATTATCGTAGACTTGTTATTCACTTATGAATAAATCGTTTAAGTATCATTCATATATGAATAAATAGTATATTTGTTATTCACTTAATTTTTATTAAAGTTTAAGTATCATTTATATATGAATATAACATGTAATAAAGTTTTTTCTTACCGAAAATATTTTTTTTATATCTGCTCTCGTCACATGTTCTATTCACATATGAATAAAATGTGTATTAGCTCTCTTCATATGATATATTCATATGTGAATAAAAACATTTATCAGAATTTTATAACAGATCATTTGTTATTCATATATGACTAAGTAGTTCGAATTTTCAAAACATGTCGTCTGTTATTAACATACTTTTTATTCATATATGAATAACAAATAAACTTTAACAAAAATCTGATAAATGTTTTATTCACATATGAATATAACATATAACGAGAGCTAATATACATTGTATTAATACATGAATATAACATGTGACAAAAGTTGATATAAAAATATATTTTAGGTAAGAGACACCTTATTAGATATTATAGTAATATATGAATGATATTTAAACTGTAAAAATTTTTAAGCATACGTTTTATTCATAAGTGAACATCGAATGTACTATAATAAAAATCCGATGCACTTTTATTCAGTTATTAATAAAGATACTGAAACTATAATTTTTTTTTATCTTAAAACTATATCAACGTGGATTCATATTTTTAAAGAATAAAAAATTATGAATTTTGATACATTAAAAATCATTTTCGATAAAAATAGCTCCTTAAAATATAATAAAAAAACGAAAAAAATATTTTTTTTTATATATTAAGCTAATGATTAACATAGTTTAAGGAAACATAATACTACTATCAAAACACACATATATACATTTCCCCATTTCCTCCGGTACAATAGAGTGTTTTGCGACAAAATAGAAGTGTGGCTGAGACTGATTACCTCATTGTCAAATTTTTTTTCTCAATTAAACTTACCTCTCTCTCTCTCTCTGTATATATATATATATATATATATATATATATATATATATATATATATATATATATATATATATAAAGGATCATTTAAGACCATTGTTTTTTTAGAAATGGGGACGCAATCCCACCCACACATTTTCAAGATCTAAAAATAAATAAAAAATCTAAAATGCAAAATAAATAGAAATTTTCATTTTTTTAAATGATATTAAATTCGTTATTTTCAATAACAATTCTAATAAAGTATTAGAATATATATAACACCATTGAATATTTATAGTACATTATATAGTAGAATATTACAATATTCTAAAAATTTTGAATTTTTTACATATTATATAAAAAACGGTTTATTTATTTTATTTAAATAGAAAAAGCGAAGAAAATAATATTAAAAAATTCGATTTCTTCCATTTATTTTGCATTGCATTGTATAATCGAATATACTAACTCCTTTGATCTTCAATAGCTCATGGAAAGCAAGCGCCAAAAGTATGAACGCCTCTAATGGCTCACACCCAATACCCTAGAACCCTAGATATCGAAAGGAGAGGTGATGAAAGAAGCGAAATTCGGATTTTATCTTCTTGGAATCATTATCAACAAAACTAAGATGCTAATGGGTCCTATTTATAGCTAGTAGATCACAAGACTAAATCCTGATTTGAGTAATTAAATATTAGATTTAATATATTCAATGCAATTATCATTTTTAAATATAGGAGGCTTCTGGAAACACTAAAAGCCCTTCCAAAACATTATGTACCTTGGAGGGTTCAAAATTGCTTTCCTTGCTTAATTATTGAACAAATACATCTCAGTCCTTACAACTTTTTTTAATTCCTATTAATCCCGAATTAATTCCAGATTAATTATGATTAATAATTAATTAATCCCAACTATTTCCAATTTATTTATTAATCATATAATTAATTAATAAATAATTTTATCTATATTATAAAGTCATTTCTAGCTATTTCAAGTTATTAAGGGCAAGTCAAAAATGGCTTTATTTTTATTCTATAAAGTTATACCAATTTAGTTAGGACCTTGAACAATTTAGTTATGACCTTGGACACCTATTCCAACAGTCTCTCACTTTGACAAGTCATCAACAACAATTGCAAATATAGACTTCGAATAACCAGCAAAGTGTGCTTTCCACAAGCACTGTCGAACTCTGATAATCAAATGTTGGCCCTTAGATAAGTAATAAGCTATTCGTTCATTTTACAAGATATCAAATGGAAACGAGACATGGATAAAAAAAAATCAATCTCATAGTCACTTGCATTAGACTACAAATTGAACACATCAATTTATTTCGGAAAAAGCCTTGCACATGAATGTCAACATCAAATCAGCGAGGTGCCCAAAGATATCGCTTTCCCAGTTAAGGAAAAATGAACGAATAAACTTCGACAACATAATTACAAATTTTACTCATCATGTCATACATGGAACTACATTTTTTTAACACCCATTTAGGGTTGCATTTATGTAATACCAATGCACAACACACTCGTAAACTATAACTTATATATCCCTGTTTGAAGAATATAAGATATTATCGTCTTAGAATTACTTGTGATTGAATCCATGAAATAATCTATAAGTGTGGGTTTAACGAATAATTAAAATCTCCATTTAAGCACTCATGAGTATGGAAACAATCTCCATGCTATGTCTAATCACTATAAACAATTTATTAATACTCCATTCCAATCATAAATCATTACTTACTTCCCAAAACTATGACCGACTAGGCGTTTCGAGTAAATTATTTACTCAGGAAGAAACACACAAAATGAAACACAATAATAAAATAATTATCTATGGTATAATATTCCTAAACACAAGTAATTCCCCATTATTTAATCACCACACAATTACATATTTATTAATTGTATAAATATATTAGGGTAATCGATTTAACAACTAAATTTTTTTATCATCTCTCATACCTATGCTCTTAACATGCATATCATGGTTTCCTTCGGTTATTAGTATATTGAAAGAATCATCGGACAAATATCCACTTTACAACTAGATCTCCTTCCTCAACTTTATCTTGGATGTAGTGGAATTTCCTCTTTCTATGCATTAACATTCTATGATCTCAAGGATCATTAGTCAACGCGACTATACCCTTAGAAAATATTTCTAATGGAAATTTTTTACCCAAAACAATTCCAAGGTCAACAATGAAGCTTTCTAGTATATGAACGCTCCTTGGATATGTCACTTGCATTAATGCAATCTGAATTATATTGTTAAGTCTACCACCATCTCTAACATGAAACCTTTTATGTTACTGCACTACAATTCAAAAAGAACGTCCATTTAAAATATTACTAAGATTCATCCCAAACAAATTGTGTTACTTTAGCTCTTCTCAATCACGTTCTCTATTGTCTACAATCAACCAATCCTTGGTATCTCTCAAATACGGCATAATGTCCTTGACAGTTATCTAGTGATTCAGTTACACAAAATTTTGATACTCTCTCATGATGATCAAGGTATCTGAGACATCAGAACAAACACAATGCATAACATATATGATCAATACTATATCCAAAGCATATAGAACTCGAATCATCTCACCATTTTATGAGTAGAACAAAAAAACTTAGAGATTTACTCAAGTCCTTGCTATGATGCATATGAACAATTCCTTTCTTTTAATTTTTGATGTTGAAACTTTTCAACACATTATTCATATATGTGCTTTGATGGGATCATATTAAATATTTCGATTTATACTTTTAAATCTGAAGAAAAAGTATCAATGTCGCTTCCCCATGTCCATCATGGCAAAACAATTCCCGAGCTTTTGCACTTTTCAACTTCGGGACAATGTTTCTAATGAGCAGTATTGTCATCATCATGCAATACCAGGAAGACAACGACACTCCCACTAGCTTTGATATGTACTCAAGATTCAACTGGACTTCTAGAAAGACAATACTCTTTGACTTTTACCATGGATGTATAAATTCTTCCTACACGATGTTTGTTCAAGTCCTTAAATAGACTTCTCAAGCTTACACACTTTATTTGGGTACTCTATATACTAAAATATTTCCAAAATGTGTCATACATCCTTCGAAAGTTTACTATTAAGGAAAGTCATTTAAGCATCCATTTTACCATATCTTATAATCAAAAAAGGCAACAACGGTAACAAATAATCGAATAGATATTTTCTTAGCTACTGGTAAGAATATTTCCACATAAGCAATTTCATGAGTCCGAGAGAAACCCTATTCCACCATATTAGCTTTGAATGTGTGTACATTCTTATCCATGCTATTCTTTATATTGAAGATCTAATTGCAACCCACTGTCATAAGACTAGGTTTTGAATCAACCGATTTCAAACTTGGTTATCCTTCATGGACTAAATTTATCTATCCTTATATCCTTCTCATTGGCAACCTCAGGTCCAACTATTGCTTCATAGTAGCAATTAGCTTATCCAAATTGATCAGTGTTTTATCACCAACCAACGTGTCACCTTCCACAGTTAGATGAAATTCAAAAAACTAGGGAGGTGCACTAACTCCACAAGATTTACAAAGATGTAAGGAAATGCTATTTGACTCAACTGGTATTTCAGGCTCTAGTTGAGAGCTAGTGCTAATAATAACGTCTATCTTAGAGTATATTGGCATTTGCTTGAGTGCATGTAGCCATGAAGAAAATAAAGTCCATTATGATATGGAAGATGTATGCGATAAGTTGGGTAGAGCTTGCACCTTGTCACCGATGCTATAGTTCTAACATTGGCCAGAAGTATATTAGAAGAGAAATGAGATAGATATGTTGATAGAAAGAAAGAGGTGCAACAAGAGTCATGATTGACACTTACGAGAAAGTTAGAAGGAATGTTCCAATGTTTCCGCGTAGCAACTAAGGAGCACGAGAAGACAGGTCAATACTTCTGTGGAAGTAAGATTTAGAGTATGTAGAGTAAGAGGACACTTAGGTAGTGTGTCTAAAGAGAGAGACAGAGGGAGAGATGGAGAGAGAGAGAAAAAAAAGAGAGAGAAGAGGAGGTATACCTCATAGGCTGAGAAAAGATAGGCCCGTGAAATTTTGTAGGTATATTGTCTTATGTAACAGTTTACTTGTGAGTAACTGTTAGAGAAAGAAGAAATATTAGACCTTATGGGTAATAAGGGACAGTTAGCAAGAGAGTTTAATGCCAGATTTCCAAGTACAATTATATTTTAGTTTTGGGATTTTTTCCATCACCATGGTGTGATAGGGCCTGAACCACGACATAGAGGTCATATAATGACGAGGATGTGGTCAACTACTTGCCATGACGTGGTGGTGACTGGGGCCTCAAAAGCCTAGATCTCAAGCTTTGGGCCTATTTAAAGGAAGTGATGGTTGGGGTTTCTCCCACTCTCAACCTCCATCACCTACAAGACCTAAGATCAAAATCCTAGCCTCCTATTGAGATTTTTGAGCTCATTTTCTTGTTGGTTGTGTGCTTGAAGAAGAAGGAATAACTTTTGTGGTGTAAGATGCCCTCAAGCAAGACAAGTCTAACATCTAGAGATCTTCCTGGACATTTGTAAGCCTCCAAGTTCTCACCTTTATGATTCATCCATTTTAGATCTAGGAAATGAGCTAGTTTCTTCATGTTATGTAAATTTGAGTGGATGTTTGTGATAAAGTTTGCAACTTTATCATTCCTTGAGATCCCAAGGACAACATATGTTTAAGATATGGACTTCTAGCTTGTTTTGATGCCATGCATGGAATTTGACCTCATTTTCTTACCATTTTGACCTAGTTTGGGAACGACATGTATTAGAAATGCATGTCCATAAAGTTATGATTTTTATGGACCATTAGGATGCCATGAAGCTTTCTAGAAAGTATCAATGGAACACTTAAAGGATTAAAGACTTAATGAGAGTTTGGATTTTCCTGCGTAACCATGGCATGGTCAAGTTCTGACCATGACACGATGGACTAATCCATCGTGTTTTCTGGATTGAGCCAGACCACGACATGGCCAAGGTTTTTCCACGGTGCGGTGGTCTGCAGAGACGACTTTGACAGTTGACTTTTTACCAAGTTGACTTTTGGTCAACTTAATAGTTTGAGATGGTAGATTGTTTAGGTGGTGTGTAGGACCAACCGTTTTATCTTGTGAGCTGTGGTGTTACTTTACTCCGACTGTGAGGTGAGTCTTCGTACTGTACTATGTAGTATGCTAGATTGTATTTGTGACATTTGCATGAAAGATGATTGGAGGACCATGGCAACTATATGAAAGACCATGAAAACTGTGTGAAAGACCATGGGAGGAGCATGGAAACTGTATAAAAGACTATGGGAGGACCATAAAAGGAAAGATTGTAGGAGGGCTACAACAACGGAAGTGATTGTAAGACTGTGGGAGGACCACAACATTATGAATGGTTGAAATAGACTTGTAGGTTGAAATTGGCCATATTGATATATATGTGGTATTTTGGGGAACTCACTAAGCTTCATGATTACAGTTTTAAATTTAAATGTTTCAGGTACTTCTGGTAGCACAGGGATTAGGCTTGATTGCATCACATCCATTGGGGATTCTACACTTTCGTTTTATGATACTCTGATGCTTTTCTTGAAACTACTTTTGGTATTATGATGATATTTTGCTGAAATGGAATGAATGGTTTTTATCTAATTAAAATTAAAAGTTTTCTATGAGTTTTGGAACGTTTCAAGTTGGTACTAGAACCTTAGTTTGATGGATTTGGGCACACCCTATAGTGTGTCGCAACTCAAGCTGAGGATTAATATAATCTTTTATAAGAAAACGATTTCTAAAAAAGGTTTTATAAAGAAAAAAGGGTGTGATTCATGCAATCAACTGAACTCAAGTAATTAATCCTCCAAATACCCATACATGGATGTTATGTTTAAGTACGATATGATATGAGTTGTATGCTAGTGATAGGCTAAGGATCTTCTAAGGATTGAATGTTAGAATGCATGTTTATGAGAGATACAGTTATATGCTTATTATGTGTTGATGGTTAGGTTCTTTAGAGTCGATGTTGATACTAGTAAATTATTTGATGAATGTATTAGGGTGGTATATAATTAAGACTAGATAGTCTAATAATGCTTGGTTCAGCCTTATCGCAGTTCTTGTTCAATGAAAGCCTTAGGGTAGACACATCTATTCAAACGTCTGTTTGATTTTGATTAGGTACGACCTGCATTCATGGAATGACTTATCGGTGTCAACATAGACCTTCCTAGGAAAGCCTAGAAAGTATCTTAGTGTGTAATGTACATGGTTGTATGAGAGGGATTGTGTGTGGCCATTGGGAAGTGACTTAGGAAATTTGGGATGATTCTTAAGGAAAGTACGGATAAGTATGGAAGGTAGTATAGGCCTATATTACTGAAAGCCCAGGATCCATACTCGAATCAAGGAAACTCACAAATAATCTAAGGAGATTGTAGTATGAAAGATTATATGAGTATGTTTGAACCTTCTATTGTTTTTCAGAATGGTGATGACCTGTCATGGAGGAGGTTTTGGTTCCGGTTCAGGCTCAGGCACTAGATTGAGTGATGCCGGGTCGAGAGTTGATCACAGTAGAGGTTTCACAAGTCATATTGCAGGATCTGCCTAGAATGTTTAGAATGATCAATGAGTAATTGATTGTGATAATGGATGAGCGTGTGTGGACCCTTTGGGTAGAGCTAGCTGATGTTCAGTTCGAGATGCGTACTCCTACTCTTCGTGATTTTTGTGTGTGGGGCTCCCGAGTTCTTTAGGAATAAGGACCCTATTGCGATCATGCATTGGGTAGTAGATATTGAGTGTGATTTTCTGACTCGTTTCTGCCATGAGGGGTTAAAGACTAGATTTGTTTCTTGTCCTTTGATAGATGGGGCTTGTGACTGGTGGGAGGAGTCGGACCTTGATCCACGACCTGATGCTATCGAGGCTGTGATTGTTAACGTATCGCTCTAGGAATACATCAAAGATAACAAAAATGATATATTTGCATGAACTAGCTAACAGTCAGTAACCATGCTAGTTCAAGATCCGGGCTCTCACCCTCACGATCTCACATGAGGAATCCGGTTCTTGGCGTTATCGTGCTCTGGTCCTAACTCTAGACAATGATCTCCGGTCTTTAATAAGCCAAAAACACAATTCATTGCTCCCTAGGGCAACAAGTGTAATGCTCAGAGCGTTATCCTTTATTACCTCTGCACCAATAACAGAGAGGACCACAAATGGTGCAAGATCCACTAATAGGACTTCTCCACATCATGTTGGCCCATACGGGACAAAGGAAACCGTCAGGATCATGCTAAACAGAGCAGAGTATAAAAGGGACCCTTATCCTTTGGAGGAGAGGATCGCTTCCTTATTGAAAAAACCTTAACCTTTATATTCTCATATACACTCTCAGACTAACTAGATCATCAGAGTTCTGTACCGAGACCTCTTCCCGGACGTCGACTGACGGATATTCTTCATTGTTATGATTACAGGGCTTAACTCAGAAAGAGCCATCACGAGACGGTTTTAAGCTCGGAGCACATATCACAAAATTTGGTGTCATCTGGGCATGTACTCAGCGTTACAAAACCTCGACACGACACTAGACATTGGCCATGACAGGGACATGACCTATGGTCACTCAGATCCATGCCGTCGCTCGACGGCATACACACATCTGCATCAGAAGGACAAACATCCACCGAAACGCCAGCTACACAAGCACCACTAGGCTCCACGACGGACACTACAATGGCATAAATATCCAACTTAGGGAAACCGCCACCTGTCACCACAGAGCATCAGATCACAGCCACACCACATCGCCACAGATAATGAAGACTCGATAGTCACAACCACTGACTTCTCAACCAAAATCATTGTTGCAGCAAGTAGGGGAAAACACTTGGTCCCCAGGTACCATACTATCCTCCATGAAACACCCAATGTTGAATTATCAATTTTCTACCGTAGTGGGCATGTCATACATTCCGTTCTTCGCACATCAGCCACCGATGTTCAATCCCTACATTCAAAAGCTGCAAGGATCTATTCCCCAAGCGACAACTTCGCAAAGGTCTAACCCTCACCCAGTATCGCCGTAAGAGCCTAATCCTAACTTGATATCGACACAACAAATCAATCTCCATGCACAACAGTAGCAAGAGCCAAATATGTACACGTTCCAGTAGCCGAGATTAAGCTCATAGTTGCAGTAAAACAAAAAGTAGCTCGCAACAACAACATACATATTGCCAACGGCCATGTACAATAAGGTGTATGGCAACCCATACTACACTCACTAATTCATGACGTACGGCGGATTTCCATACTTACACATGGAAAATCCATTGAGGAGTACCAGTTGCGATTTCTTCCAGGAACTCTTACAATATGATATCCCACACTCGGCCATGACACCGAACATCCCAAAGTAAGTCATCAAGAATGGATAGATGGTTCACTTGCACGTACTTCCCCGTCACACTATCAGGAAACGAGGGAAAATGGTTCACGACACTACAACCCGGTAGCATCTCGAACTTTGAGCAACTACGATACCTCTTCCTAAATAGTTTCATGGAATTAAGGAAGGGTAATGGAGACACAGACTCAATCATTACGTGTAAACAAAAGGATGGAGAGTCAATAAGAGCGTATTATGATAGATTCACTCTAGAAACTCTAAATGTTCTGGGCCACGTGAAATTCCTTGTTACTGGCGCCTTTACCTAAGGTTTAGTTCCCGAACCTCTATCGAAGAAGATGCAAGAAACAGTACCACAAACAAGGGATGAACTCAAATACAGAGTTGAGAAATACCTCCAGCACGTCGAAGGTGAAGAAAGAAAAGAAGCCAACCTAAAGGCCGTTGCCAATGCGTATATAAAACAAGAAGAAGCAGCCTTTCTCCCCGTTATTAGACATCAAGGGTGCCAAGAAGGGGGCCATGAAAAACACAACTGACGTTCATGACATTTGTCCCAGAGATATCGTGCATTCAGTAAGGACGAAGATCGGAACCATCGAATCAACATACATGGCATCGGGAAAATGCCACCAAAGGAGAAAAAAGAAAAGGGAAAGTATTGTGAGTTTCAAAAAAGTAAAACTCACGACGCTAGTGAATGCACGGTGCTGAAAAAAGAAATTGAAGTAAAGCAACTAATGGGCAACCTCTCTTATATTACAAAGGACTTGAGATCCAATTTCGATACGGACCAGAAGAACGCCCAAGCTTAAAAAGACGTAGGCAAGCACCAAGACAAAAAGAGAGACATCTTCACCATCAACAGGACCCACAAGAGAAGTGGACCCACTCCTGGTCATTTCCTACATACACCAAATAAAATTCCATCATGTATACATAGAAAATGGTAGCAACACCGATATAGTCTACGAACATTACTTTAGGAAGATGCCTACCTCCTGGAAAGAAGCTCTAAAATTCCATCATGTATACATAGAAAAGAGAGACATCTTCACCATCAACAGGACCCACAAGAGAAGTTGGCCTATACGTTTCACCGGGCATAGTCTATGGCTGTTAGGCATCATACATCTCCTGCTCACATTAGTCAGTGACGATGGGAAAGACAAGATCACACGAACGATTGAATTCTCACTGGTACGCTTCCCAATAGAGAAAAATATCTTGCTCAGTGACCAGAACTCTATCAACTACATTCCATACCGCCAATAATCCACAATATCGTCAAGTTTAGCACATGCACCGGGTTAGCCACCATTATCGCCACTAACCCATACATACAGCTGCCACCAAATCATTGCAGCACCAGAAGTAGTATGAGCCTCGAAAAAAAGCAAAGGACGATTGTCACACAGAAAATAACATCATCCACCTGGTTTATCCAGAGCAAAGAGTACGAATAGGCGCCAGCGTATCGGAAGAAGTTGATGGGTTTTATAGGTTACAAGAACTTTGTGCTTGCAGAATTTCTCTTAAAACTTAAGGGTACATGTGCAACCTAAAGGATCTATGTCGTATACTTTGAATGCAATATACTATGAACAACAAAAACTACCATGAACCCTAATTGAAAACACAATATAATAAAAAACACTAGAATTAGGGTTGCATACATTTGATTTGTTGTAGTAAAAAATCACTTCAATCCTTCCTTTAAAGGGCTTGGAAAGATAACACCAAAAGTATGATGCCTCTAATCGCTCACGCATAAACCCTAGACCTAGAGGACAAATGAGGAGAGAAGAAGAGAGGTAAAATTCGTTCCTAAGACTTATGGGAAGAGGATGAACGAAAATAAGTGCCCTATGGTCTTATTTGTAGTTTAGGTAACTTAGGGAAAAAAAAAAGATTTGAATGGATTTAATCCCAATCCAAATTCTTTCCTTATATGCATCCAAGAGGCTCCTAAAACTGTCATCCCTTAGATGGTTCTAGAATTGCCTCTTTTGTTCAACTTTTGAACAATTACACTTCACCCCTTACACCTTTTATTAATTCTAGTTAATCCTAAATTAATTTTAGATTAATTTTGATTAATAATTAATTAATTCTAGTTGATTTCATATTAATGCATTAATCATATAAATTAACAATTCAATTATTTAACAAATGATCCTATATTAATTTATTAACCACATAATAAATTAATAAATCAAAAATCTATTTCCAATTAATATATTAATCATTTAATATTAAAAAAATTCATTTCGTCATAATTTCCAATTAGTTTAGTAATCATATCTTAATCTAATAAATCACCATCTCTCTATAAATGTCATTCTAATAAAGTTCTAGTTATAAGGGCAACCCAAAAAGGAGTTTGCTTCTAATTACAAGAATATACCAAGTTATTTACTGGTTTAGACACCTTAATCCAACAGTCTCCCACTTGGATAAGTCTGTAACTATAGTTGCAAGTATAGACCTTGAACTAAACACCAAAGAGTGCTTTCCAAAGCGACAGTTGAACTCCGATTCAAATCAAAACTTGGCCCTAAGATAAGTGATCAACTATTATTTCATTCTAGAATATATGCTATGAACAGAGTCATGGATTAAATGATCAACCTCATGTTCATTTATTTTCTTTCCCGATTTCCCGATTTGTGATCAATTTAGACTACAAAATTGAACACATTAATTTACTCCGGACCAGGCGCCTGGTTTTCATAGATCAACTCAAATCACCGAGGGGCCCACACATATCGATTTTCCTTATTCAGGAAAAAGGAACGAATTACATTGACTATATAGTCATAGAACTTACATATCAAATCCCACATGGAATAACCCTTCATAACATCCAGTTACGAGATGGATTTGAGCAAACCATTGCATAACTTGTCTATAAAATGTGAACTATACATCTCAACTTTAAGAATAGAAGATATTATCGTCATAGAATTACTTGTGATTGAATCCATGAAGTAACCTCTAAACGCGGGTTTATCCAATACTTAAAATATCTATTTTCAAAATACTCATGAATATTGTAGCAATTCCAATTGCAATGTCTTAACCTCAATCGACAATCTACAATCAATTCTTGACAGTCTTAATTCACTAGTTACTTCCAAAAGTATGAGCGACTGTGGAATTTTGAATAATATTTAAATTACCCAAGGAAGTAAAAAATGCAAAGTGAAACACAATAATAAATAAATAAACTATGGCCTCATACCCATTAATTATAAATAAATCCTTATTATTTAATCACCATAAAAATTATGAATTTATTGATTGTATAAAGTTTCGAGTAATCAACTAGCCTCTTGAATTAAATAACATCGGTTATGTCATGTTATATATATATATATATATATATATATATATATATATATATATATATATATATATATATATATATATGCATACTATGGCTCTCGATGGTCCTTCCTTTGTGAACAAATCGACTGGACATTATTCCGATGATACTCATTTCACAATTCAAAATATTTGTCCTTTATCTAAGATGTAGTGGAATTTCATCTTTACATGCATTCTCTTTTTGTGATATCGAGGTTCATTACAAAGACCGAGCCTTCGATATAACAAAATGATCCACTGGAACTTGTTACTCATAACAATTCCTTGGTGATGAAGTCTCAAGTCCAAGGTACACTCCTTGAACACTTCTTTGCATTAAATTTCCCAACTCACATGCAGATTCTATAAGTATCTCCCATTATGGAAACATTTCCATATTTCCATATGACCATTAATTCAAACCAAGAATCATCTCAATCCAGAACGTAGCGTTATGGTCCGTCCTTACAATAACATACTCCCACTATCCACAAGCAACCAATCTTTGGTAAACCTCAAAATATTCTTGACAATTGTTCAACAACTTTAGTCACATGAAATTCTAATCCTTTTCACACAATGCTAAAGACATTTGAAAATTAGAATAATAAAATTTTATAACATATATAATCGATCCTATATCCGAAGGATATGGAACTTGACTTTTAATTTCCGGGGTCTAATATTTGTTCAATTTATTGCTATGATATTTCCATATATAGAATCTCTAATGTTGAAACATTTCAACATGATATTCATATATGCCTTTGACTAAGTTCCTTTTAAACTATATAGTATAAACCTTTAGATTCGTAAAGAAGTATGAGTGCCCTCTCCCTTATGTCCAGTTATAGTGAAACAGTTCCTAACTTTTGTAACTTGCAAATTAGAGACATTGTTCCCTATAAATATTATTGTCAACATGCAATAGCAACATAACAATTATGCTCCCACTAGCTTTGACATGTACTCAGAAATGAACTGGACTTCTAGAAATCAATACCCTTTGACTTTCTCATGAAAGTACAAATTTCTATTTCGCGATGCTTCATTAACTTTCCAACTAGACTTCTTAAGCTTATATAACTTAATTGGATAGTGTATGTGTTCAAACTCTTTCAAGACGTGATAAACATATCTCCTGAAAGTCTAAACAAATCATCGCCATTCCTTACAATTCGAGATATGAAGAGGGATGTTGTAATCATATTATGAATTTGAGAATGCAATTAATCCAACCAATATCCATATTGATCTTTATCTGATCTTTAAAATCTAGTAATTCCTCATAACCATATTCATGAACTAGAGTGAAACCTTTTGTCATTTAAATGTCAGGGTACATACGTTCCTATCCATGTGAATCTACCGATTTCAACCAACAGTCGTAAGACAAGGTTTAGGGTAACCAAATTCAAATTTAGTTTTCTTTCATGGACTGAACTTCACTATTTTTTAAATTTCTTTCCCTCTGGAAGCTTAAGGGGCCCACCAGTGCTTCCATGTTGTTAGCAACTCACCTATATTGATTAGTGTACTTTCACTGACCAATGTGCATTGCTTTTGCAGTTAAATGAAGAAAAAAGAACTCATAAGCATTTCCAACTCAACTGGAAGTGCACAAAAATAAGAATATGTCAATTAAACATAATTTATTTTCAACCTCAGGTCTTGTGCTTGTGATACCTAAAAGGATTATAGTCAGTTGAGTCTTGCAAGATCAAGATCAACATGACTCCCAGTAACTTCTTGACATGTGAGTTTTCTCTCAAGGAACATTCCTCGACGAGCTAAAACAAACATTCAAAAGTTCGTGTGGAAACACTTCATAGAATTGGACTCATTTTATCTTTTGTTATTTTTTTATGATCAACGAAAAACGTCAAAAATCCAATTCTAAATGTGCTAGAGTAAGAAAACATTATTACTCCACATGTAAGCATCCTTCTTAGTTTGAATTGAGTTTCAAGATACGATTCATAGTTACTAGAGAGTGGCTCTAAAAATAAATTTGGAATGAAGAGTGACTCATCTATAATCGAACAATTTCCAACAATGTTCGATCCCTCTTCTCTGTTATACAATTGCACTAAGATGTTCTTGGAGGATTAATTGTAACACAATTCTATAATTACTGAGATGATCATAAAACATGATAGTAAAACACTCTCATTTCTTTTCAAATTAGAGAATCCTTTATCTTTCTTCTTAATTGATTCTTCTGTTTGTTCTGCTACTCTTTTAATCTTTTCAAAGAAACAAAAATTTGTTTAATATTATAAACACAATCATATTTACTAAAACATCAATAAATCATGATGAATAGAATTATTGTCTCTTGTGGTGGATCTGAAGAGTCCACATCAATATGTACTAGATCCATTAGTCCTTCACTTGCCTCACATCAGCATGTGAACAACGAATTAAGACATAGTTTTCCAATGAACAAGATTTTCATATATTATACAATTCGACTTGTACAACACCTCGTATCTGTCCAGTTGGTGATGAGATTACTTTTCACTTGGTCAATTTTGATAGTACCACAAGCGAGATCATAAGATTCAAATCAACAATTAATATTGCTATTATTTGAAACATAACTAACATTTTCATAAATGTCATTGCAAGGAAATAAGATAAGGCAACTAAGTAAACAAAAAAATTGCTTTTATTGAAATAAACGAAAATTTGGAACTTGTCCTTACAATGCATAAAATGAAAAATTATATTTCTAAGCATCTCCGAAGAGTAACAGCAATCTACTAAATTATCCTAACTCCTTAGTAGTAGCTCCAAATTCTGACTATCGAACCATGTGACCAAAGTCCATCTCTCACAATCAGATTTAGCTCACTTTGCTTAAGCTTCCTTCTTTCTTTTAAATCCTGCAATACCATCAAAATGTGATCATCACATTATGCATTAAGATTCTCATAATACGAACTTACGGAGGTAGATAATGGATGTACCTGAAGTATAGTCACAAGAATTGACTTTACTATCTCTATGATCTTTCAGGTATTTTGGGCAGCTTCGCTTTCAATGTTCCTTCAATTGGCAGTAGAAACAAATGGATTCAATGGAATTCTTGGAAGTAGACCCTATAAGAATTTTTGCTTTAGTTGTGTTCTTAAGCATTTTTGCTTCAGTAACCATCAAAATATAGGTTAGAGCAATTAGGGGCACATCAAGAGTCCTTATATGAAAGTTATCAACGAACTGACTATATGACTTAGGAAGCGAAAGAAGAACCAAATCATTGACTTGCTCCTTTGGGAATTCGATACCCATCCTTTCCAACTTGTTGATGTACAACTTTATTTTTAGACCGTGCACACACAAAGAATTTCCATCTTCATGTTTACATGCCAATAGGGCTTGTTGAGAGAAAAACTTGGAGACACACTTGAACAAAAGTTAGAACAAGTATAATGCGGAATAGTTAATCTCAAAGGATCTAAAAGCTCAACAATAATATAGTTAGATAGTTAGAGAGTTAGTTGCGGAAATGTAACGGAATGGAAATGACAACAATTGTTATATCAAGAAGACACTTAAGCTGATTCATAACAAGGAATGCATTCACTCCAAGTTAATAAGGAAGATCAAGCTTAGTGATTAAGTCTTAAAGACTTGCTCCGAAGAGGGATTATGATCATCAGAATTATGATAAGATTTAAGTAAGAAGAGATGAGTGAAGAAAGATAGAGAGATAACTTCAGAATGTGTATTCAGGTAGAATTCATAAGTTATCGGTTCTTATTATATTTTAGAATACAAAGAGAGTAAGTCTATTTATAAAGACTTAGGAACTACACTAGATTACAACTCTATAAGCAGCCGTGCAAGGAATACTGGATAATAGAGTGTATTACATAAAAGACAAATAAAGTAATCTAGCTAAGTTGACTGCGGTAGCTGACTCCGGTTGTTGATACGGTTGCTGATGAACAAGATTGACTCTGGGTGCTGAACCGTTGCGGTAGAAAGATGGTTGCGGTAGCTGAGTTCAAGCGGGTCACTTTTATGATTCAACAATTTCCCCCTAAGTGACCTCTTTAACTCCGGTTCAGCTATCAAGTTTGAGGAACTTGATCAAAATCCACCAGAACTTCCTGACGTTTTCCAACCATGTGATTCTTCTTGTGATCTCGAACTTGAATTCTGCGGTAGTGTGCTTAGATCTTTCAACTGCAGTCCGGCAGATGTCAAGTTGTTTCTTGGTCAGGCGGTGCATGGCAGTCATAGGAATGAAATATTTGACGTTGTCAGTCTTCCTTTTGAATATGACTCCAAGTTCAGGGTAGTTTGTTGCGCCTAGAGATCTTTCTTGGAAGCCTTCGGTAGGCATTGGCACAGGTTCAAAAGGTGGGAGATCAAACTTCTTGAGGATGGTGGGGTAGATATCCGCATCTATCTTGGCAAAGTCACAAACCGTATCCCTGAGAAAAGAGTTGGCTTTTTCAAGCGCTATCTGCATTTTATGGTGCTTTTCTGACTTGTTTTGGAACACCCTGGCAATAAGGAAGATTTCTTCCGGATTCATACAAGGAAAGTCTGCCTGGGTGCGGATGTAGTCATGCTCCCTTCTGGTGAGGGTATACTGGATGTAGTCAGCCTTCATAAATTTCCTGACTTTGTAGTTCTTGACTGCGGATGGTCTGTCGTTAGACCATATGTTTTCAATGGAGGAGGCATGTTTAGCATGAAAAAGACTAAGTCTCTCAAACTCCATTGGCAGTCTCTTGTGATCTGGAAGGCTTTGGTCAAACTGCTCAAATACAGTGAAGTACTTGGCATTTGGAGAAATTGGTATATCCCAGTATCCATCAGCAGGGGGTTCAGCATAAGTGAGGTGCGGTCTGTAATCTTCGTCTAGGAGCCTGCGGTGCGGATTGATCCAAGAATTGATCAAGGACTCATCCATCATGGTGTCAAACCCGCATTCTCTCCAAATTAACTCTGCCAGCTTGGCTGCTTTCCAATCATGCTTCCTTTGAGCGGTGGCAGGGGAGTCTGTGGTGCTTGGAGAAGACATGTTTTCAGCCAAGTTCTTGAAGTGCGGATGAGTCTCTGGCTTTTTGGGAGTATCTTTTGGAGGTGAAGTGTGAGGAGATGGAGTATGTTGAGATGGTTGCGGTGGTGTGGGAATTTTTTCAGTGATGATAGGGGGACTCTGATGAATAGAAGTATCAGAGTGATGGACTTCTTGTTCTTCATCACTTCCCCCTCTTGAGGGATGCAACACCGGTGCTTCCTCAAGCCATTGCTTAAGTCCATCCACCTTGTTGAAGACTTCTTGGAACTGAGCTTTGAGAGCTTCTGCCAAATGTTGGTTGTTTGGAGTGGAGGAGCTGAAGAGCAACTTGTGGATTTCTTTGGTGAGCTGGAGGATCTCAGGGCCATGGAAGTTGGAGGAAAGGGATTTCTGCAGTCTGTTGATGGTTGCTTGAAGAACAGAGATAGTGGACTCATAAGCAGTATGAGTCTCATCTATCAATTTCTGAGACTGAGAAGCTTGATCCGCGATGGCCGCTTGAAGATCCGTTTTGATTGCGGTCACCTCAGTAATGAGGCGTTCCGCTGTAGCCATGAAGTCCTTGTGGTCAGCCTTGCGGTTATTGTCAAGGGACCGGATCCCCATCTCTACTTTGAGAGAGATTCGTTCAGCAGCCATGCGTTCCCTTGTTTCCAGACGCTCTATTCTTTCAATCAGTGACTGCGGTCCTGGAGTGTCTTCAGGTTGCGGTTGAGTAGGCTGGACTGCAGCCAAGATCTGATCGATTTTGGCTTGAAGGCTCATGAACTCCTTCCGGGTGACAACATTCTTCTTCTTTTTCTTCTTCTCTTTAGGCTTGGAAGACGAATGTTGAGAACCGTTGGACTCCTCTTCTTCAAACATCATGAGGTCATCATCAGAAGGGCTTGGATTGTTGACTTCTTGGATGTCTTCATCATCAAGACCGAAGGTGGGAGCTGAACTGAGTTCGATTGCAGGTTCTTCGTCTTGTGATGGATTGACTGTAGGAGTGGGAGATGGAATGGGAGTTGTAGGAGGAACTTTGGAGGTACCTGCGGCTGCACCTGAAGCTTGAGCTTTTGAAATTGTTTCAGCCATCTGATCCATCCAGTTCTGAATTTTTTGAATGGTGGCTACGGTACTGGCATTGCTGATGGCATTTGCCCAATATCTAGCCACGGACTGGATCTCCTGTTCTTTCTGTTGTTGCTGCTTGATTTGTTGTTCCTTGCGGGCTTGGAAAGCCCTTTGGAACGCAGCATACTTCTTCTTGTCTGACTCAGTTACCGGATTGTACTGTAACCAAGAGTCATTGGATGCATCACCGTCAAATCCTTCAAAGCGCACCGAAGTGTCCTTCGGGTCCACAAATCCTTGCACATTTCTGCTCACCGTGCCTAAACCACCCGTAAAGGATGAAAGCAGAGTAGGATTTCCTGAGCTTCCTCGGTCTCCTTGACCCGTGGTCAAGTGTGGCCTCTACTCAGTTCTGGCATGGGTGAAAGAAGTGCCCTGCGGGTGGGAAGGTGTTTGTAGTGTTTGGGTGACAGAAAGAAGAATGGAGCGCAACTCCTCTGGTGAAAAGAAATGCAGTCGGGAAGCCCTGGAGACCTTAGGGCGTGAACCAGTGTCGTCCTCTTGGGAGTGCACTGGGGGGGAGTCTCCACGTAGTTGAGAATCAGACTCACTTTCTGAGTCTGACTGGAAAATGATGGTGGTGTCGAATGGGTGTGCGGGCACCCCAAGGACTACTGGAGCCTGTTGAGAGGCTTCAGCATCGGTCCGGTCACACATATAGATAGTGGTATCGGTTGTTTTCCTTTTCTTGAAGATAGAGATTGGATGACTATCCTCATCTGAATCACTGCTAGATATGATTGGGGCAGGTTTTGTTTTGCGTTTCTTGGTGGGTGCGGTTCGTTTAGGAGCATCCTTCTTGGGTGTTCTTTGTTTCTTGGTTGCCAACTACTTTCTTCTTTGAGAAAGATTGGATAGTGTAGTGGAAGAGGGGACCGTGGTACCCTCAGGGATAATGGCTGCGGATGGAAGAGGCGGGGTAGGAGGGTATGGGGCAATACCTTCCGTAGCCTCAATGTGGTCTGAGACATCAGCAGTCTCAAGACCAAGAGAAGAAAGGATATGAGTAGGGAGTCTGCGGATCGGTCCAAATATCGTTTGATCAGAAGAAGGGTTGTACCTTTTAAGATCCTTAGTGACGAAAAAGTTGATGTCACTACCCATGTCTATTCTAGCATCCGCATGTAAGTCTGAGATGCAAAGTGACCAGAACCGTGCAAATGTGAGCTCGGTTGGGTTCTCCCTTGGGTGCTCTTTGGGAATGTATTAGAGGAAGTCGTCCCAAAGGATTTGTCCATAGTTTACGTCGTGGCCTGTGTATATGCTCCATACCAATTCCAGTAGCTTCAGTCCCATGTTGTCGATGCCTCCGGTTCTGCCGGATAGGCAGCAGATGACAAAATGACACACAAACTGCCATACCGCAGGCAACTGATTCTTTTTGAACTCACCACTCCCTCGAATTGGTTTCTGATACCCCATCTGGTAGAGTGCGGATGTAACGTATGCCATTGAAGGTGAGAAAATCTTGATGGAGGGGTGAACCAGAAGATTAATGGCATTTAAGAACTTTTCTTTGGACAAGATGACCAAAGAATCGTTCATGAGATTGAGTTGAACTTCTTGGGGGTTCTCCATTGGGCGATATGCTGAGAATGCACATTTAAATAGAGTAGAAACTGGAACAACGTCTGTAAATGCATCGAATGGACCAAACAGAGGGTGGTTCCTGAGAAACTTGATCATAAGCTTGATGGGAGCATTATATGAAGGATGATCTTCAAATATTGCTCTGAAATTACTTGAAGCGATTGTTGGAGAGTCGGAACCTGTTGGATTTACAGAACCTGAAGCCTTGGATTGTTTCTTTGATGCACCTGATTTCACCATTGTTGAAGATTTGAGAGAAGAAAACAGAGTTCTTGAAAGTTTTGAAGGTTTTGAGGAATTTGGGAGAAAGAATCGATATTCAGAAAACGTAAAGTATTGTTGGGGAAGAAGATGGGTTTATAAAGGGGGGTAAAAAAGTGTTTAACCCTAGGTAAATGGTAAGGATAGGGTAAAATGTCGATTGGGGTTTTGGGGGGAATCTATGAATTTTGGATTAAATCTCAGCCACACATAATTAAAACGGGTTTGAAGAGATTTTGGGAGATTTCCAAAAGGGGTTTTGCATTTAATGTAGAGTCAAACGCAAGTCAATACGTCAGGTGATCGTGGGGGTGATGGGAGAGGAAGTTGTAACGGATGGGACGTATTGGGAGAGGAAAGGACAAATTAAGGATGAGTTTATTGAAAAACGTTCTTTTTGTCATCATCCCTAAAATAGTCTGATACAAGGATTATTCAGAAAGAGAATGTGACAGTTTCTAAAGAGAATGTTTTTTTTAATGTTTAATTTAATGAAGGATCATTAAATAGCACACAAAGATTCAAGAGTTGATAAAACTGTTGAGAAATTATCATGATGATCGCGGATGGAAAATTCATTGCAGTTGGAAACGTCATTGCGGATGGAACTTTCATTGCGGTTGAGAAACGTCATTGCGGATGAACACGGAAAGACTGTAGTGAGAAACTGAGGAAAACACTTGTATAAAGATTAGTAATAACAGACCATAAAGACCCATGAGAGATACCAATGATATATGGTTGCGGTACCTAGACAGCGGTACCAAAACCATCTATCACATGTAATTCTCAGTTAGAACCGCAACGGAGACCAAGGATGGTCTGCGGTAGCTAACAATTCAAAAAGAATTGCGGGTCTGGATTCATCATTCCTAACATTTGCAAGAAGATGTTAAGCTTTGTTGAATCGAGCGCTTTTGTGAACACATCAGCAATCTCTTCATGAGAAGGGACAAAGATGAGTTCAATATTACCTTTTAAGATGTGGTCTTTGATGAAATGATACCGTAGTTCAATGTGCTTAGTCTTGGAGTGCTGAATTGGATTGTGAGAAATAGCAATAGCACTTTCAGAGTCACAATAGATCGGTATCCGCAGCATTCTATACCCGTAGTCCATTAGTTGAGTTTTCATCCAAAGGACTTGAGAGCAACAGCTGGCTGCGGCCACATACTCGGCTTCTGCAGTTGATAGAGAGACATAACTTTGTTTTCTTGAGGACCAGCTGACTAGTCTTTCACCCAAGAACTGACATCCTCCTGAAGTGCTTTTTCGATCGAGCTTGCATCCGGCATGATCCGCATCTGTGAAAGCTTGCAAGCTGAAGTCATTGCCTGCGGGGTACCATAGACCAAGAGATTTGCTTCCTTTCAGGTACCATAGTATCTGTTTGGCTGCGGTCATATGTGAGACTTTTGGGTCAGCCTGATACCTTGCACATACACCAGTTGCAAAGACAATGCCTGGCCTGCTTGCAGTGAGGTACATCAAAGAGCCGATGATCCCTCTATAAGTCTTGTGATCCACAGATTCGCCTGAGGGATCAGCAGAGATCTTATAACCGAAGGCCATGGGGACCTTAGCAGATGAACAGTTGTCCATAGAATATTTCTTCAATAGTTCAGTGGTGTATTTTTCTTGATGAATGAATATGCCTTGCGGTACTTGTTAATCCGAAGATACGTTTGATGGTAATGCTTCTCTGCGGACAGGAATTTGAACAACATCAAGTACTGGAACCTCGACGGTTGCGGCTAGATCCGGAGTAGATTTTTCCCCCTCAACCGGAGAGGTGGATGTATTGAGAGAGGCTACTTCAGATAGAGATGGTCCAGAAACATCAGCATGTTGTTGTTGAGCTGCGGGTGACACAAGAACTTTGGATAGTTTCGCCGTTTCAATAGGATCGAAAAGATCCTCATAGTTGACTTCAACTAGATTCAAGGGACCTGAAGAGGCAGGAATGTCACTTTCCATGATTGCGGTGGTTTCAGTAGATGGAGGGGCGTCGCGGATGTGAGAATCATCAAATTTCACATCGAAGCTTTCAATGATCAGCCTTGTACGCCTGATGAGCACTCGATAAGCAACCTTGTTAGTGGAGTAACCAAGGAATATGCCTTCGTCGGACTTCGGTGCAAACTTGTTGAGCTGATCTCTGTTGTTGATCACAAAGCATCTACACCCAAAAATATGAAAGAAGCGAACATTGGGCTTGCGGTTGTTAAGGCCCTCATATGGTGTTTTATTGAGGCGTTTGCACACGATACTTCGGTTTTGGACAAAGCATGCGGTTGCTACTGCTTCAGCCCAGAAGTAGAGAGGAAGTTGGGCGAAGTTAAGCATGGATCTGGCTGCTTCTACTAGTGTGCGGTTCCTTCTTTCTACTACACCATTTTGTTGCGGTGTGTAGGGTGCTGAGAAGTTGTGAGAAATGCCTTTGGACACCAAGAAACTGTTAAGAAGATGATTAGTGAACTCGGTTCCATTATCACTGCGGATGCGTCTAACTGGAAGCTTGATCTGAAGTTCGATTTCTTTGATGAAGTTGATGAAGATCTGCGGTGTCTCTGATTTGAGTCTGAGGAAGAAGACCCATGTGAAGCGTGTAAAGTCATCAACAATAACCAGTATATACTTCTTGTGGTGGAGGCTGGCTACGGTTGATGGACCGCAGAGATCAATGTGCAATAGCTCCAGTGGTTCAGAAATAGAAGAGTCCATTATCAGAGGGTGACTTGCATTAGACTGCTTACGACATTCACAAGCCGGACAGAGAGTATCGTTGCTAAATTTGAGAATAGGGAGACCGCAGACTAGTTCTCCAGTGACTAAGTTGTTGATGTACCGGAAGTTGAGATGAGCTAGCTTACGGTGCCATAGCCAGCTGACTTCGGATATAGCTTTGGACAACAAAACACAATTGCGGTTTACCAATGATTAGAGAAACATCCAAAGGGTACATGGTACCTTCGGATCGAGATTTGATCAGGCAAGTGTTTCTATCACTCGTCATTACGTAGCAAAACTGATCATCAAATTCAACACGATGTACTGCTTTACATAGTTGGCCAACACTGATGAGATTGTGTTTAAGGCTTTCTACATAAGCAACCTTCTGAATGGAAAAGTTCCCCGTAGTGAGAACACCGTAACCTCGGATGACACCGTTTGCATTGTTACCAAACGTGACATTTCTGATGGGTTTTGAGCATTCTAACACTTCCTAAGTGTACATGCAACCCTAATAACCTTGGATCTATGTTTGTCTACTTATCATGCAAAGTTGAATTCCAAGGTTATATTCCTATCTAGCATACATGGGGAACAAATTTTAACTTGCATGAAAGATAGAATAACTTACCTTGTTGTTGCTTATGATCCTTGAAACCTTGTGAGCCTAGCACCCCAAGTGTGATGCCTCAAATGCTTCACACAACACCAAATGCTTTTGGAATGACTTTAGAGAGAATACACACTTCTAAAATCGGCCTAGCCCTCTTGTTTCTTATGTGTGTCCGATTTTGGTGGAGAATGGGTTTCTTATATAGTGTTGACACATCTAGGGTTACACCATGTAAACCCTAATGTGTCATGACTCTTCATTTCCATGACCCATGGGTTTGTAACTCCCATGGAGCATCCATGGAGCATCCTATGGGTGGAACCCAACTTGATAATCCATGGAGCCTCTTAGCCCACTATATAAGATATGGAAGATTTACATAATCTACCCATATATTTAATTAGTTATCTTTTGATCACTTAGTTAATTCTAAATTAATTCTTGATCAAACTAATTAAATAATATTATTAATATATTAGAACTTATAATATATTAATAAACCATAAGTGTTATTTCTCTCATTTTAGTTTATCCAATTGCATGGTGCCATGCAACCCAAATGGACCATGCCGGGTCGGGTCAAGTACATACCAGAATAGTTATGGACTTAGACACCTTATCCAACAGTCTCGCACTTGGATAAGTCTAATAACTATAACTGCAATACTTCAGGAACCGATCGGCAATCGTAGCTCTTTCAAGGTCTCTCGGAACTGAGAAGATGATGATACACCATTTAAGATAAGTGATCATATAATCCTCTGTTCTAGATATCAGCCGGACAAATACATGGAACAATGTCCTACTTATTGTCCAGCAGTTTGTTTCCCGATTTCCGATTTGTTTGACAAAGAACTTAATTGAACACATCAACTTAGTTCTGACCGGGCCCGGTACATAGGTCAAAACAAAATCATCGAGGGGCCCAGATATCAGCTTCTAATCCAAGAAGGAACAGATAAACTTCGACTCATATGTTTGTTCTACCACTCATTGAATTATATACAAAAGCACGTTTTATAACATCGATTTACCAATGCGTTAACGTACAATCAATGCATAACCAACTCATAAGTAACAAATCATATCTCTAGGTTTGAAGACTTATATGATATTACCGTCTCACGATCACTCGAGATAAATTCCATGAAGTGATTCCAGTGAGCGTGGGTTGAGTCCAATGCTCAGAACTTATGAGCACTCATGAGTGTTGTAGCCATGTCCAACAACTTAGACCTCTACAACCAATCATGACAGTCTTGATTCATACCTACTTCCGACATATGACCGACTGTGGAGGTTCGAATAATATGATATACCAAACATAATTATTCTGGAAGTCAAAACATGCAAAAGAAATATAGTAAACGATCGACAAGAGATAGCAACACTTTACTCATAAATAAAACACCTTTTATTCATCATCTAATGTCAATTACACTTTACAAATTTCAAGGTTATCTAACTACTAAATCTAATATCATCCTTCAGCCCTATGCTCCGAGCATGCTGGAGATGCTTAACCCGAGTCAGTCCCTTCGTGAGGGGATCTGCTGGATTCTCATCCGATGATAACCTCTTTGCCACGAGGAGTCCTTCTTCTATTCGATGTCTGATGAAATGGTATTTTCTGTCGATGTGTCTGGATCTCCCGTGATCCCTTGGTTCCTTGGCTAAGGCAACTGCACTTTCACTATCACAGAAAATTTCCATTGGTTCTTTAATAGCTGGTACAACTCCAAGGTCTCCAATGAAGTTCTTCAGCCATATCGCCTCCTTTGCTGCCTCGCTAGCTACTATATACTCTGATTCGCAAGTTGAATCAGCCACTGTCTCTTGCTTGTAACTCTTCCAAGAAATTGCTCCTCCATTTAAGGTAAAGACCCAGCCTGACTGAGAGCGGAAATTATCCCTATCAGTCTGAAAGCTAGCATCACTATACCCCACAACTCTCAAGTCTTCACTCCCACCGAGGGTAAGGACCCAGTCCTTAGTCCTCCGTAGGTACTTGAGGATATTCTTTACCGCAGTCCAGTGTGCCTTGCCAGGGTTCCCCTGATACCTGCTAACCATGCTCAAAGCAAAGGCTACATCAGGTCGAGTACACGTCATAGCATACATGATCGATCCTACAGCCGAAGCATAAGGTATTCGACTCATTTCTGCTATCTCAGCCTCAGTACTAGGGCTTTGTGTCTTACTCAATCTGGCGTTACTCTGGATGGGTAACTCTCCTTTCTTGGAGTCCTGCATGCCGAATCTCTTCAGCACCTTATCCAAGTAGGTACTCTGACTAAGTCCAATTAGTCTTTTACTCCGGTCTCTAAAGATCCTTATCCCTAGAATATAGGCAGCTTCTCCTAGGTCCTTCATAGAGAAACACTTCCCAAGCCAGGACTTAACTTCCTGCAGAGTTGGGATGTCATTTCCTATGAGTAGTATGTCATCCACATACAATACCAAAAAGCTAACTATACTCCCACTAGCCTTGACATATACACAAGATTCATCTTCACTCCTAGAAAAGCCAAATTCCTTGACTTTCTCATCAAAGCAAAGATTCCATCTGCGAGGTGCTTGCTTTAACCCATAAATGGATTTCTCAAGCTTACACACTCTATTAGGGTACTCTGTGTTGACAAAACCCTCTGGCTGACTCATGTAAACATCCTCAGCCAACTTTCCATTAAGGAAAGCAGTTTTGACATCCATTTGCCATATTTCATAGTCATGAAATGCGGCTATGGCTAACAGAACCCTAATAGACTTAATCTTGGCCATTGGAGAAAAGGTCTCATCATAATCAACTCCCGGAGTTTGTGAGAAACCCTTTGCAACCAGTCGTGCCTTATAAGTGTGTACATTACCATCCATGTCGGTCTTCTTCTTGAAGATCCATTTGCACCCTAAAGTCTTACGACCTGGTACATTCTCAACCAAGTTCCAAACTTGATTGTCATACATGGACTGTATCTCGCTGTCCATTGCCTCTTTCCACTTGGCTGACTTAGGGCCTGCCATGGCTTCCGCGTAACTGTTAGGTTCATCCAGACCTATCAGTGTCTCATCACTGATAAGTGTATCACCTTCCGCAGTAATATGGAATCCATAGTAATGCTCAGGTGCATTCCTAACCCTTGTGGAACGCCTCAGAGGTACAGACTTGTCAATTGGCTCAACAGGAGTTTCCTCCTCAAGTTGACTGCTAGGGTTTGAAGTTCCTTCACCACTTGACTCTTGAATTTCTTCAAGGTCAACTTGCCTCCCACTGTCTCCTTGGCTTATGAACTCTCTCTCTCGAAACAAAGCCCTCCTAGCTACAAAGACCACATTCTCACTAGGTCTGTAGAAGAGGTAACCCAAGGATTTCTATGGGTAGCCGATGAAAATACACCTCTCACTTCGAGGTTCGAGCTTATCATGAGTCTCGCGTCTCACGAAAGCCTCGCAACCCCAAATTTTAATGTGGTATAGTTTGGGTACTTTACCAGTCCACATCTCATGAGGAGTTTTGGCAACTTTCTTTGTGGGAACTAGATTAAGGATATGGGCGGCAGTCTCTAAGGCATACCCCCAAAATGAGATTGGTAGCGAAGCTCGACTCATCATGGTACGAACCATATCCAACAAGGTTCGATTACGCCTATCAGCTACACCATTCAACTGCGGTGTCCTGGGAGGTGTCAATTGTGAGACAATCCCACATTCCCTAAGATAGTCGAGGAACTCTAAACTAAGATACTCACCACCTCGATCGGATCGAAGCATCTTAATGTTCCTGCCCAATTGATTCTCGACTTCCTGTTTAAACTCTTTAAACCTCTCAAAAGTCTCTGACTTATGCTTGATTAAGTAGACATATCCATATCTACTGTAATCATCAGTAAAAGTCAAATAATAACGATTAGCATCCCTTGTGGCATGTTTGAAGGGCCCACACACATCCGTGTGTATAAGATCCAACAAACCTTCACCCCTCTCACAAGAATATGTGAAGGGTGACTTTGTCATTTTTCCAAGTAAGCATGATTCGCAACTATCATTTGACTTTAGGTCAAATGACTCCAAGACTCCATCCTTTTGGAGTTGGCCTATGCGTTTCTTGCTTATATGCCCAAGACGACAATGCCATAATGATGCTTTATCCAAGTTATTATCATTAACAGAATCAATACACAATACATTATTTCCTAAGTTATCAACCACAGATACAGTTTCATACACACCATCACAAGGTAATGCTTTAAAATAAAGAACATTATTAAAGAAAGCATTAATCGAACCAACTTCATTATCAAATGAAAAGGTGAAACCTTGTTTATACAATGCATGAAAGGAAATAATATTTCTTGCCATTTCTGGCGAATAACAACATTTATTCAAATCTAAACTAAACCCACTACTTAGCGATAAAGTATAAACTCCAATCTTGGTGACAGGTAAAGCTTTCCTATTCCCCATGATTAAGTTTATTCTTCCATGCTCCACATTCTCACTTCTTCTTAGTCCCTGAAAATCAGAACAGATATGAATACAACCGGTATCAAGGACCCAAGAGTTAGAATGGGGTGAGTTATTAGATAAGACAGTGTAAATACCTGCATGGTTGGGTTTAACTTTCCCATCCTTCACATCTTGCTGGTACTTTGGGCAGTTCCGCTTCCAATGTGACTTTTCATGGCAATAGAAGCATTCAGCTTCTTTAGGGTCAGAAGAAGGAGTGACAAAACCTTTCTTGGTTCCACTTGAAGAAGAGCCATCAAGGGTCCTAGCCTTGGTACCCTTCGAAGAGCTCTTCCTCTTCTTCCCTCTACCTTTCCCGATTGCCAAAACCGGGGCGGAGTTTGGAGTAGGAGTGTTAACAACCGACTTACCCTTAAGACCTGTTTCTGTGGTCTTGAGGAGTCCCTGAAGTTTGCTGAGTGTGACCTCTTCCTTATTCATGTGATATGTCATGCGAAATTGATCATAGCACGATGGTAAGGAGTGCAAAATGATATCTATTGCAAGCTCCTCAGGGAAGTTCACATTAAGCTTCAGCAACCGATCCACATACCTTTGCATTTTCTGCATGTGGCTCGTGACGGATTCCCCGTCCTTCATCATGGTTGTTATGATAGAGCATATGATTTCATACCTCTCTTGTCGTGCACTTTGATGGTATCTTTCCATCAGATCTTGGTGCATTTCAAAAGGGTAGAAGTCCTCATAGGACTTTTGGAGTTCCGCTGTCATGGTGGCCAACATGATGCATGCCACTTTTGTAGCATCCCTTTCATGTGCCTGGAAGTCAGCAATCTCCTGGGGAGTTGCAGTGGTCTCATCAATCTCCTTAAGCTCCTTGTCAAGGACATATTCTTTGTCCTCGTAGCGGGTAATCATCCTGATGTTTCTGATCCATTCATTGAAGTTGGATCCATCAAAAGTGACTTTCCCACACAAGTTCATAAGGTTAAAGGAGCCATTAGGATTAGAGCCAGAAGCAGCATTGTTTGAATACATCTGAAAGAAGAGAACAAGATTAGTTTAGATATTAAGAGAGTCCTTAATAAAACACCCAAATGTAATATTAAGGCTAGGATCCAATCACAATATATTATAACTTAGAAGAGGTATGCCGTAATCCAAGCTATAACATATTTGAAAGGTAGGTGAATGACGATTCACCAATTTCCACCATGAAAAACGAAATATAAATATTAGGTTTTTAATTGGTTCTTAGAAATTCCTAGATTCTTTTGAGATTCAATGAACTTTTCAAAGGCATGTTTCAATCTCGAGTGTGCCCTCCAAGTTTTGTGACTGGGATACCGAGTATCACAAAACGAGGTGTGAAGTAACCATGCAAATCACTTGGTACCCTCAAGGTTTATCACTCAATCGATGTGCCGATAAACCACACACGCTCCACCGATGCTATGGTAAACCTTAAGTCACCCTTTACCTACCTTGTTAAGTCCAAGTTAGTGTGCCGGTTAACCACACACGCTCCACCAACGACTTAAACAAAGTGTAAAGTGTAATTTCATGGATTAGCACCTTATTCACATTTTCCTAAAGTAACTAAGATTGGGAATTTAATAAAAGCATTTAGTTACTTTATAATATTCATCATACTTTTAATGAGAATTTATAAGTCCTTGTCTTACCCGTTCGGCTAACGACCCTCCACCGATCAAGGAAGCGGTGGGTGAGAGTGGACACCCATTAAGTTGCCATTTTATAGGCAACAACCTTATACCCCCCTTATAGACCGGCTTCGTGAATGAGGCGTACTAGCGGTAAGACGACTTGACGTTATACATATATATATTAGTAACTTATAATATTATAAAGTATAAGGGTTGAATTTTAACTTTTAAAATTCTAAGGGTTGGAACTAAAGTTTTAATCAAGACTTTACATGTTCCAAAACTTGAGGGCAAGTTTTGTAAACTTCCAAAACTTTTCATTTCTTATAACTTATGAATTAATTGAGTAATAAAAATGAAGACTCTTCATTTTTATAACTCTTGTGTTCTTTTAATGGCTTTAATAAAAGTGAGACTTTTGGTTTTCCATAACTTGAGGACAAGTTATGGACTCCATTAAAACACATTATGATCATGAATTAAACTACCATGAAGGTTACAAACAATTCCTATGATCATCTAATCTTCATAAGTTCAAGAACATGAATATGAACACTTTCAAGAATCAAAAATTACACTTAAAAAAAACTTGTAATTTTAATAATTGCCATTGTAAATGGATTAGCATAAACATTACACCATCTAAAACAAGCTTTAAAACATCAAAACAGTTTAGGGTAATGTTTCTAGTCCATTTCCAGAAACAAATGTGCAAACTTTCATACGAGCAGAAAACAGAAAAACGATTTTTTTTTCAAGCTGTTTGCACACACAAAAAAAAACAACAAACGAACCATGCTCTGATACCACTGATGGGTTTTGAGCATTCTAACACTTCCTAAGTGTACATGCAACCCTAATAACCTTGGATCTATGTTTGTCTAATTATCATGCAAAGTTGAATTCCAAGGTTATATTCCTATCTAGCATACATGGGGAACAAATTTTAACTTGCATGAAAGATAGAATAACTTACCTTGTTGTTGCTTATGATCCTTGAAACCTTGTGAGCCTAGCACCCCAAGTGTGATGCCTCAAATGCTTCACACAACACCAAATGCTTTTGGAATGACTTTAGAGAGAATACACACTTCTAAAATCGGCCTAGCCCTCTTGTTTCTTATGTGTGTCCGATTTTGGTGGAGAATGGGTTTCTTATATAGTGTTGACACATCTAGGGTTACACCATGTAAACCCTAATGTGTCATGACTCTTCATTTCCATGACCCATGGGTTTGTAACTCCCATGGAGCATCCATGGAGCATCCTATGGGTGGAACCCAACTTGATAATCCATGGAGCCTCTTAGCCCACTATATAAGATATGGAAGATTTACATAATCTACCCATATATTTAATTAGTTATCTTTTGATCACTTAGTTAATTCTAAATTAACTCTTGATCAAACTAATTAAATAATATTATTAATATATTAGAACTTATAATATATTAATAAACCATAAGTGTTATTTCTCTCATTTTAGTTTATCCAATTGCATGGTGCCATGCAACCCAAATGGACCATGCCGGGTCGGGTCAAGTACATACCAGAAATAGTTATGGACTTAGACACCTTATCCAACAATTTCCACCATTGCATATAGGCCTGAAATCCCGAAGGTACTCTAACCTTCCGGTCATGTGCAAGGAGCAGGCACTGTCAATTAACCACTCTTCTTCTTGTTCCTCCTTGCACAAAGCCTGAGAATTACACGGTTAGTTTAGGCATCCAAACAAGTTTGGAGCCTGGGAGAATTGATGTGTTTCTGAGTGATGCATGGTCCGAGGTTGTAGGGACAGGTCTCTTGTCAACTTTTGAGTCTAGTCCTGGGTGTTTGAGTAGATTTGGAGTGTTGTGATTTTTTGAAGAAATACAAGATTTCTGACTCTGACTCGATTTGACCTGAGATAAAACCTTTTGACAACTACACTGACATTTACAAAAGGAGATTTTGTCTTTTGATCTAACACTGTGATTGGTCAGCGGTTTTAAGGATGTTTTGGATCTGTTACCGGTCCGAGATGGGTAATTCCTGACACGAGTATTTTTGGGTTTTGAAAAAGTCTGTTTATGAAGGGTTTTAGCACGTGTAGATTTCTGAATTCTTTTTGATGGATTTGGTAAGATACCCTTCCATTTGAAATTTTGACGTGACTTTAAAAGTGTTGGAGTGGGTAAAATACCTTTCCATTTAGGATCATTTGAAGAATAGACCTGAAAAACATAGTTTCGAAAAGATTGAACACCCTTTTGGGTTGTGTCAGAAGGAGTAGGAATGACTTTTGAAACTGAACTTTCCTTTTTGTTTGTTTTCATGAAAGAAGAGTTTTTTGAAATGTAGTCAAAGAAAACAAATTTTTAAGGACTTTTGGATTTAGGATATCTGACTTGCTTCTTGTTTTTTGAAAAAGTTTGTCTATTAGTACCGTAAGATCTAATTTCTTCTTTAAAAGCCCTTTTTGCCAAGGATTTTGGTGAACCGCAGTCATTGTTGTTCAACTGCGGTTTCCTGGAATTCTTAGAATGATTTTGAAAACGCGGACTTGAGTCATCAGAACTTGAGGATTCAGGAATTTGGGAACATTGACCTACTTCAAAATTTTCTATAGGTAGTTCATGAAATATTGGCTGAAGAGTTACAGTTCCTTGAACTGATGACTGCGGTAGGGATGACTTGACTACCGCTGAGTAAGTCTTAGATGGGACTTAGGTGGGACATTTGTGGGACATTTGACTACAGTGAGAGACACTGCGGTCTGAGGACAGAGATGGAAAGTCTTTTGAGACTTCGGGGCCCTCAACAACAATCTCTTCATCAACTACGGATGAAGTTTGAGAATTTGGATAGATGGTGCCACAGATAGGAAATTGATCACATGTGTGACCCGAAACCTCCGGCACAATTTCCTCAATGACACAATTATTGCTTAAGTTGTGCAGTCTACCGAAGTGAGTTTTAATAACTTCGGGAAAAGTCTTGTCATTGACAGGGAAATGAAATTCTCGGTCTGGAGAGACATACAGTCTGTCTTTGTTGAACCGGGGTGAGGAATCCATTGAGGTAGGATATCCATTTGACCAACCCCAATTGTATGTATTGTCCACGGTTCCATTGTTTACCAAATTTTCAATAGCTTCACTTTCATTAAACAATTTTTCAATTAAGAGATTTAAGCGTACAATTTCTCTCTGAGCTAAATCTCTCTGGTTCAAAGCTATCTCTAATTGGGTTTCACTTAACATTCTTGCATCCTTTTATAACTCTACGTCCTTCTCTAACATAGCCATCTTAAGTCTTTTGTTATCCAGTCGTCCTCTCACGTGGAACATCTCTTGGGACGCAATGTTCTTCTCATCTAAGGCTTTATTATAGTCTGTAAGGACGGCAGCACATGTGTCATTAAGATCATCTATGTAAGATCATCCATGTAGCAGTAGTTCTTGTTCAACATTGTAGACCCATCATCATCCGCAGTGGCCAGCATGCAGATTTTCCCTTTTCTTTTGACACTGCTGATGGCCTCATCTTCGTCTCCGGATGACGAGACTTGATGGTCTCTTTTGACATGGGCCACATATGCCCTTTCCTTTTCAGCCTTTTCTTTGTCTTCCAACTCTTGAGCCATTCTAAGGTAGAATGCTCTGTCTTTTACTACATTGGCCTTACAATCTCGTGCAAAGTGATTCTCTTTGTTGCATTTGTGACAAATTACAACATCAGTCTTGTCTTCTGAAGGAGTACCAGAGTCAGTGACTTTAGGAGACTGCGGTACCTCCTTTGATTGAATATTCTGAGATTGCGATGGTGGATGAGAACTTTTGGGAAATCGAGAGTGGTTATTCTGAAAACCGAAGTTACGGTTGAATGGAGGTTTGTTGAACTGCTGATTCTTGCGGAAGGAAGGAGGTGGTAGACGGTTGAACTGTTGGCTAACCAGAGCAATAGCCTTCTGAAAATCTTCTTCATCATCATATTCAGAATCCTCTTCGTATGACTGCGGTAGAGTGTCATACGAGGAAGGGTAAGGTGACTGCAGTGGAGCTTGCGCTATGAGAGCAAGTGGTCCTCCGAAGTCAGCACAGTCTTTGAGTACGGTGGATTCTTGAGCTTGCAGCTCTCCATAGAGCTTGTAAAGTGACAGGGAGTGAATCGTTCTATCGCCTTGGACTATCATCTTGGCCATAGTCCAATGTCTGCCCAAACCATTAAGAAACTGAAGATTGATTTCATGGTTATTGCGGATGGTGCCCGCATTGGATAACTTGGTGGCTATCAGGTTGAACCTTTTGAAGGAGTCTTCCAAACTTTCTCCAGTATGAGCTTTGAAGTTGTTGAACTCGTTGAGTGCGGTAGTAAGCTTCTTATCTTGTGCTTGTTCTGAGCCTTCGTACAAGTTTTTGAGAACATCCCAGATCTCTTTCGCTGATTTGCAATTTATGATAATATCGAAGTTGTCAGGAGCAACTCCGTAGGAGATTTCATAAAAAGCAACAGCATCATTTTCCATTTTATCGAGATCATCCTTGGTGGGACGGCTCATGGCTGGTTGACCTCCTCCTAGCCTGGTTGCAGCGCCGTCAGTTTGGACTGGTGTAAGGACTGGAACATGTGGTCCTTCTTCTACGGATCGCCATACATCTCTACCCAGTCTTCTCAAGTACCTTTCCATTCTTTGTGACCAGTGATGATATTCATTTGCGACTAGTATTGGGGCTCGGTTAGAACCACCGACACTGTTGGAAACATTTAGAGATAATGATTGTGCCATTTGAAATTGTTTTTTTTTGTTTTGAAGAAATGAGCTTTAGTGGTATAGAAGGCTCTTTGAAAAATCAGAGTTCCGTTTTCAAAAAGCAACCACTTTGGCTCTGATACCAATTGTTGAGAGAAAAACTTGGAGACACACTTGAACAAAAGTTAGAACAAGTATAATGCGGAATAGTTAATCTCAAAGGATCTAAAAGCTCAACAATAATATAGTTAGATAGTTAGAGAGTTAGTTGCGAAAATGTAACGGAATGGAAATGACAGCAATTGTTATATCAAGAAGACACTTAAGCTGATTCATAACAAGGAATGCATTCACTCCAAGTTAATAAGGAAGATCAAGCTTAGTGATTAAGTCTTAAAGACTTGCTCCGAAGAGGGATTATGATCAGCAGAATTATGATAAGATTTAAGTAAGAAGAGATGAGTGAAGAAAGATAGAGAGATAACTTCAGAATGTGTATTCAGGTAGAATTCATAAGTTATCGGTTCTTCCTATATTTTAGATTACAAAGAGAGTAAGTCTATTTATAGAGACTTAGGAACTACACTAGATTACAACTCTATAAGCAGCCGTGCAAGGCATACTGGATAATAGAGTGTATTACATAAAAGACAAATAAAGTAATCTAGCTAAGTTGACTGCGGTAGCTGACTCCGGTTGCTGATGAACAAGATTGACTCCGGGTGCTGAACCGTTGCGGTAGAAAGATGGTTGCGGTAGCTGAGTTCAAGAGGGTCACTTTTATGATTCAACAGGGCTTGAGTAGTTTCATATCTTTCAACTCGAAGAAGATGTGACGCCGGGAGACTCATAAGAGGAGATGGAAGAGTTCAATAGAGAAAATGTCCAATTCAACCATTTCCTAAGGAAGAGAAGACATTTTCACCTTGACTTAAAAGTGGAAGATCATTTCCATAAGATTGAAGAAAATCATTTCCATAAGAACGAGGAAGACCATTATTATCTTGATTTGACATTCAAAATTTGGCAGAAGAGAGAATTCAAGTTAGTTGATTTTAATCATTAATTATTAACCCGAAATTTAAATTAAGGCTAGGATCCATATTTTCGATTTGAACCTTGAAGAGGGATGTCGTAATAAAATTTGAATCTATTTTAGATAGATAGATTCATCTCACTAATTTCTATCACATGAAACTCCTAGTTCTTTTGAGACTCATTGAATCTTATCAATGACATGTTTAATATTTATTTAGCTCTTACTAATTGTGATTGGGATGGCGATGATCACAATTAAGATGTGAATAACCATGCAAACCCGCTCAAACACCCTCGATCGATTTATAATTTCCCATGGACGTGCCGGTTAACCACACACACTCCATCAATAATTATGAACACGATTTGTTTCATCATTTCATCTTTATAGCCCCAAATTAGTGTCCCAGTTACCCACACACACTCCATTAACAACTCATAAAGAAATGATGTGCGTTTTCATAGATTAGCATACACTTCACATTTTTTCTAAAGTAACTAGAGTTAGGATTTGTATAAAAGTTTATAGTACTTTAATAGCATTATAATTTTAAGAGGTTATATCCTATCAAATTCATTCATCTAACGGCCCTACACCAAACAAAGGAGCGGTGGGTGATAGTGGATACACATTCAACAGTCATTTTATAAGTTGTTTCCTTATACCCCCTTATAGTATGGCTTCAAAAATTAGGCGTGCTAGTGATTTGACTGACTTGTCTTATACATATAATATATTAAACTATTAATCATATATAGTATAAGGTGTATTTTAAAACTTTTCAAAATAATAGGTTTAAAGTTAATTATCTAAATTAGTCGATTATTTAATTAATCATTTAGACATTTAAAATTAATTATGTTAATGAATCAATTAATTAATTAATCATCTAAACCTATCATGGATTTATAATTATCTTTTAATTATGATTATAATTAAATTTATTATTAAATCCATAAGGATAATTCATTTAACTAATCTTATAATTAAATACTACATTCCCAAGATTATACTACATTCGCAAGATTATTTCCTAATATTTAGGGTTTTTTTAATTATCTAAAACATTAAAAAAAATTGGATTCTGACTGATTTAATATTAGATAATTACATAAATTGACCTCATAAATCAGATTAGGCAGCAAAATCCTGAATTTCTATTTCAGACTAATCATATGTTGTGAGACCCTTCTGCTCACGTGGTGAGATGTATTTTTTTTCTTCGAAAAATCGATTTTGTTCAGGTTCAACTCATGTACAACCAATGTTTGACATACTATGTGCTTACGAAATTTCACTTAACACTTAAGGACACATACAACCTAAAGGATCTATGTCATACACCTTTGAATGCAACATACTATCAGGGTTACATACCTTGATTTGTTGTAGTAAACAAATCAATTCAACCTTTCCTTTGAAGAGCTTGGAAAGCTAGCACCAAAAGTATGATGGCTCTAATGGCTCACACCCAAACCCTAGAACTAAAGGACAACTGAGGAGATAGGAAGAGAGGGAAAATTCGTTCCCAAGACTTATGGGAAGTGCATGAACGAAATTAAGTGCCCCAATGGTCCTATTTATAGTTTAGGTAACTTAGGGACAAAGCAAGATTTGAATGGATTTAATACCAATCCAAATCATTTCCTTATATGCATCCAAGAGGATTTTGGAAACCCCAAGGAGGATCCCAAAACTGTCCTCCCTTGGATAGTTCTAGAATTTCCTTTTTTATTCACTATTGAACATTTACAATTCACCCCTTTCACCTTTAATTAATTCCAGTTAATCACAAATTAATTTCAGATTAATTCTTATTAATAATTAATTAATTCTAATTGATTTCATATTAATTTATTAATAATACAAATTAACAAATTAATTATTAATCAATTAATCTCATATTAATTTATTAACCATATAATAAACTAACAAATCAACTATCTATTTCCAATTAATATATTAATCATACAATATATTAACAAATCATTTCCTCATAATTTATAATTAATTTATTAATCATATAATAGTCTATTAAATCATCCTCTCTCTGTAAATGTCATTGTAATCAAGTTGTAGTTATGAGGGCAACCTAAAACGGACTTTGCTTCTAATTAAAAGAATATACCAATTTAGTTATTTGCTTAGATACCTTAATCCAATAAAAGCCAAAGCAAGATTAGACACGCTCCTAAGACAATACCCCAAGGTCTTTGTTTAGAAACCTACAGATACGACAGGAGTCGACCGCGTGGTCATCAAGTATAGCCTGAATGTTTTCCTAGGAAGTGTACCAATTAAACAAAAAAGAGGAGGCAAGCGGGTGATAGGAACAAAGCAATAAATGCAGAAGTGGCAAAGTTGGTAGATGCAGGCATTCTACGGGAATCAATTTTCCTTACATGGATAGTAAATCATGTGATTGTGAAAAAACCAGATGGGTCATGGCAGATGTGTATCGATTACTTCGACCTATACAACTCCTTCCCAAGAGATCACTACCCCCTCACAGAGATAGACCAAAATGTTGAGTCCCTGGAAGGGTTTCAGTTCATATGTTTCCTTGACACCTACAAGGGCTATCATCAGGTTCATATAAGAAGAGAAGATGAAGAAAAAACTTCCTTTCATACTGATTGTGACACTTTTTCCTACAAAAAGTTTCCATTCGACCTTATGAACGCCAAGGAAACATACGAGCGTCTGATGGACAAAGTGCTCATAAATCAAATCGGTAGAAATGTTGAAGTCTATGCCATGGTTATCAAAATCCATAACGAGGCAACATTGCTTCACGACATTGAAGAAACATTTCAAACTTTGATGAAGGTGCAGATGAAACTCAATACGGGTAAATGCACTTTTAGGGTGGAGGAAGGACAATTTCTGGCTTATTAGATAACCAAAGAAGGAATTTCACCAAACCAAACCAAGATAAAAAAGTTCCTCAACTTTAAAACCCCTCAAATCCTTAAAGGAGTACAAGAAATCAATGGAAGGTTGACAAAGCTTGGTAGATTCATCGCCAAGTCGGCCGAGAAAGCTCCCCTGCTCTTTCAAACCTTGAAAGGTTGTATTGATAAGAATCAATTTAAATGGATGGCAAAGACCAAAAAATCTTTACAACACCTAAAAGAAGCTTTACATCAGCTCCCGGCTATGGTGAGCCCCCTACCAAGTGATACTTTTCAAATGTACTTGGTGGCATCCGGCGAGGCCATATCATCGGTACTACACATCGAGATGGATAAGTAACAAGTGCCAATATATTTTCTGAGAAGAGCATTACAGGTTCCTGAGCTTAACTATATGATTTATAGAGAAATTGGTACTTGTGTTAATCTACGCAACCATGCGTCTCAGGCGCTATTTTCAACCCACAAGATTGAGGTCCTGACTAGTTACCCAACAAAGCAAATCCTTTTGAGACCAGAGATATCGGGATGCCTAGCAAAATGGGCGATCGAACTAGGGGAACACAACATAGATTATCGTCCATGCACTAGCATCAAAGCACAAGCTTTGGCATATTTCATAGTCGGGATTCACGACACACAAAAAATGTACCAAAAATCATGCCAATAGATCCCTCAGAACCAAAGGCAAACCGAGACATTTGAGAACTACACACTGATGGAGCTGTAATGATAGAAGGGCTTGGGGCAGGACTAATTCTCAAAAATCCAGTGGTGATGAAATTACATATGCCTTGCGATTCAACTTTTAGGTCTCCAACAATGAGGCCGAGTATGAAGCACTTCTAGCAGGCCTCCAACTAGCCCGAGTAGTCAGAGTGAAGCGCCTTGCGGCCCTCAATAATTCCCTCCTCCTCACTAAAAATTTCAATGGCACATACGAGGCCAAATATCAAAGAATTCAAAGGTACCAAGATGCAGTACGAAAGTTAGCATGCTCGCTCAAAAGCTTTTCAATCCAATAGGTCCCCCGGGGAGAAAACATGAGAGCCGACGCTGTCAACAAGCTGGCCTTGACATCTTTCGATCATCTAACCAAGAAGGTCTTGGTGGAAATTCTCCCATAAAGAAGCATCGGCAACAAGTGAGTCGATGCTATTACAACAACTCCTGATTGGACCAAGCCCTTCATAGACTACCTGCTGCATGGGGTCCTCCCTGATGATCCCACAGAGCCTAGGAAGGTCAAGGTCAAAGCCCCACAATTTGCGGTAAGGGAAACACAATGATACAAGTGGGGATACTTGGCACCATGGATAAAGTGCATTGCCCATTCAGAAGGTTACACACTTTTAGAAAAACGCCATACAGGGGAAGCCGGAGCACACGAGGGTGCACGGGAAGTCACTGGGAAAATACTCCGCCTAGGAGTATATTGGCCAAATATTTACAAGGATTCAGCCACACTCACCAAAAAATGTCCAGAGTGCCAAGCATTTGCTCCTTTCCAAAACCAACCTCCCATTCCACTGAACAACGTCAGCAGTCCCTGTCCTTTTCACCAATAGGGTAGAGATTTCATCAGACCATTTCCAACCGCTCCAGGTGAGCCAAATTCTTACTTGTCATCGTCGATCACTTCAATAAACGGATCGAGGTCGAACCCCTAATGATATGTGCATATCAATACATATATTTTACATCATATCTTAATATTTTTAGCAATTTTTATGCATATTATAGAACAAAAGGTACTTAATCTATTGTATGATGTGTTGTAGTGGTAAAATACATGCTCGGAGCGAAAAGGAAGTTGGAAGCTGGAAGCTAGGAATGTGGATCAACACAAAAATGAAGAAAAATATACTTACTACGTCGTGGTGACATTCCCACGACGTGGCGTTTTGGATTTTCCCGATGCATCTAGAAGACTTATTGAATACGGGATAAATACGAAGGCCACAACGTAGTGGACTTACCACGTCGTGGTGATCAGGATTCGGTGAAACTATATATCGAAGTCATAATCCTTCGAAAATTCAATTTTTACTGGAGCTATTGTCGTCTTTTGAAGGTCAAGAACACACTTTCGAGCTTGGAGTTGTAGAAGATTGATTATAGCTTGGATTTGAGAGATTTGAGGCAATAAAACTTCCTATTACATTTTTCTTCTTAAGTTTAATCATGAATGTTAAGTTGAATTTCGTTTTTATGTGTTTACCTGCTAAAATCATGGGCTAAAACCTATGAGTTTCGTTTAGATTAGATTGCTTGACTTTTTATGGTTTGATTTATGGTTTGGATGATGTCTAGTTGGTTATTTGTTACTTTGGCTTATTAAAGAACCTTATATGCTTATGACAACCACTTTTCTGTTTATTTCTAAGTTTAATTAAGTTTGCATGACAACTTGAATCTTATGATCTTTGTGAATTGCAAAATTGTAGGACTAGTGTTTTGAAAAAAAACTTAAGGTTAAATAGAAAAGTGGGTAAGTAATCGTAGGAGCTAGTATATGAAGACCAATCATATATTGAATTGATTTAATAAACCAAATTAATCAATCCGTTATAAGTCTTATTAAACTTGAACCGAACAGTAGTAAATTTGTTAGTTTATCCGCCTGATCACCGTATGAATGAACTTATTTGCTAAAAGATTATGTTAGTGAACATTAGCTTGGTCATCTTAGGAATCGGTAACCAACGAATGATTAATCCATTGCACTTCCATAAATAAGTCATAATAACAAGTATATCGAAGCTAAACGAAAGTCTCTCAATTACTTTGGTTAAAATCTTCTTTCGTGTTTCTTGCTTTTAATTTTAGTTTTTGTTTCATTAGTTGATAATAGTTAGGTTGGTTAATTAAGTTCATAGTCTTGAAAATCTAGAGAAAAACCCTTTTTCTTAATTAAATAGTAATTTAGGAAGTTAGTAGATAAAAATAGCTAAACATTCTGTTCCCTGTGTTCGATACCCGCCTATTGTGCTATTCTATTTTCAGAAAGGTATACTGCCTTAGGAAGTAATAATTAGTTACATTAATAGGTTAAACTAGTGCATAATTATTTAAACATCAAGTTTTTTGCGCCGTTACCAGGGAACGGTTTATTTTTAGTTAATTTGAATCTGCTATTTTATTAGGATTTTTTTGTCTATTTTCTTTTAAATTTTCGTTTAGTTTTTTTTTCTGTTTGACTTACCACGTCGTGGTCATAAACACCACGTCGAGGTGTCGCAACAGTTTCAGTTTTATTTTTTGTTTTGGTTCTTTTTACGCGTTTCATTTGTTTTTGTTTCAGTGATTTATGACTCGAGGATCAAAGACACCGATCATACCACCGTTTGATGATCTTGAGTCAGAATTCCATAAGAAGAAGACAACCAAACTTGAGAATCAAGCAAAAGAACTATAGAAAGTGAATTCGGATGTTTTGAGAGAACTCCTAACAAAAAGGAGTCAGGTTACGAGCCAGAAAGCGAACAAGAATCATACAAAGTAAGTGAACCCGAAAGCGAGCCAAAAGCCAACATGACGGACATTGCCAACATGACGATGGAGGCATACAAGAGATGGATGCTTGACGACAACGGACCATGACTTGTGCATCCAACAATTCCCAACACAGCCAACTTTGAACTGAAAGGAAACATACTTTCTCAACTGAAAGACATACCCTTCTATGGGAAAGACCACGAGGACACCTACAACCACATTGATGAGGTTAATGATATCGCCGACTACTTCAACATACCAAACATACCACGCGAGACAATTTTGCTAAGAATGCTCCCCATTACTCTTAAGGGTGCAGCAAAAGATTGGCTGAAGGCACTCTCACCGGGAACAATAACAACTTGGTCACAAATGCGTGAAGAGTTCATATAACAGTTTTGCCCACCTTCTAAAGTTTCCAAGTTGAAGAAGGCTATTGCAAATTTTGAGCAACAAGCGGGAGAGTCACTATATGAGGCATGGGAGCGTTATAAGTGGTTGGTTAGAACTGTCCTCAAAATGATCTAAATGTGCAACAAGAAGTCTTGATTTTCTATGATGGGTTAAACATCACTACTAGGCAACTCCTTGATTCTCAAGGGCCACTCACAAAGAAAGAACCGACCATGATCAAGGAGCTAATCGAGGAATTTTCCAAACATTCAATAGAATATCATAATCCTCAACAAGATATGACTAGGAGAATTGTGAATTCTGCTTCGGATGACATGGTGGCGGTCTTAGCAATGTTGCATAACGTGGATAGGAGGATGACTAAAATAGATCAAACAATCCATGCTATACGTGTGGGGTGTAAAAACTGTAACAAGCCACATTTAACTAGAGACTGTGATCTTGACGAAAATGGAAACCGAAAGGCCCAAGCTTGCTATTCAAATGGTGATCGTTATGATGAAGACTGGAGAAGGCGCAAAAAGAAGTGGTTACCTTATGATGAGTAAAAGAAAGCCAAGGAAGAGAAGTATGAACAAAAATGAAGAGGCTTTTACCGAAAAAAGGAACCAGGTCCTGAAAAGAAACCCGATTTTGAGACAATGCTTGCTCGTTTTGCTGTCGTATCAGAAAAAAGACACGAGGATACCGAAGCAGTACTTAGAAATCAACAAGCTGCAATCAAGAACATTAAGCAACAAATCGGGCAACTATCAAAGCAATTCAATGAAAGACTACTAGGCATACTTCCAGGAAACACCGAATAAAACCTGAAAGGAGCTCACATCCAGGCCATTACAACTAGAAATGGGAAAATTGTTACCCATCTGACTCCTATTAACAGCAATAACCCGGATGATGAGTAGGAAAGGCGAAAAGAAAATCAAGAGAAAGATTATGAACAGTCACCACGACCTTGTGAATATACCACGACGTGGTAAAAACCTAAAAATAATATTGTTGAACCCGTTAATCCATACCGCCCACCGCTCCCCTTTCCTAGTAGAGCAAGACAATATAAAAATTTCCAAGACTACCAGAAGTTCCTAGATCACATCAAATCCCTTGAAATCAATACTCCGTTCATTGAAGCATTAGCTCAAATTCCAAAGTATGAAAAGTTTCTTAAGGATATCCTAACAAACCAAAAGAAGATGAGGGAAATATCTAAGGTGGTATTAAATGAAACCTGCTCAGCTGCGATATTGAATATGTTACCAAAGAATATGGGTGATCCGGGTAGTTTAACAGTTCCATGCCAATTCGGGAATATAGCCACAAGCCACGATGTAGCCGATTCAGGAACAAGTGTTAACTTAATGCCTTATTCATTCTTCAAGAAGCTTGACCTCCTGGAACCAAGACCAATCCGCATGGCCATCCACTTAGCAAAGAAAATGATGATCTTTCCAAGAGGAATTTGTGAATATTTATTAGTTAATGTTGACAAGTGTATTTTTCCCGTAGATTTTATTGTTTTGGACATGGAGGAAAATGAACAAGTGCCAACTATTCTCGGAAGGCCATTTTTAAGCACCGCCCGAGCCTTGGTTGATATAAGAGAATCCAAACTCACTCTTTAAGTTGGAGAAGAAACGGTCACTTTTGGGATTAATAGAGAAATAAAACACGCAAGGATAAGTGATGTGGATTTCTCGGTAGATGTGTTCGATGAAATTTTGGAAAAAGAGCTTGGAGGATGGAAGGAAAAAGAAACTGAGGGGTACATGGTTCTACAAGAAGGATATTTCGATGTTGAACATGAGATACAAGAGCTAGAGAAGCTACTAGAGGAGAGTGAGTACAATGAACTGATGAAAGCTAGTGAAGAATCACCACGATGTGGTAATGGCACCATGATGTGCGATCTTAATTTACTCGATCAGACGTAAAAAAAACTACGACACCACGATGTGGCAAGATGCCCACGCCATGGTCACTGAAAAAAACCAAAAATCAAGTTGAAATCTTTGCCTGAACATCTGGAGTATGCATTCTTGGAAGAAAATGAACAAAAGCCAATTATCATAGCAACTGATCTCACACAAAACGAGAAGGAAGCCTAGTAGAAGTACTCAAGAAACGAAAGAATGTCATCGCATGGAAGATCACCAACATCAAAGGCATTAGGCCCTCATATTTTTCACATAAAATCAATTTAGAAGAAGGAGCAAAACCAATGGTGCAACGCCAAAGGAGTTTAAACCCGAACATTCAAGAAGTATTAAAGAAGGAGGTAGTCAAACTCTTGGATGTCGGTATCATTTACTCAGTATCAGATAGCCAATGGGTGAGTCTGGTGCACGTGGTACCTAAAAAAGGACGCATCACGGTAGTAACAACTGTAGAAAACGAGCTCGTTCCAACAAGAACGGTAATCGGTTGGTAAGTGTGCATCGATTATCGCAAGCTAAATGATGCCACATGCAAGGACCATTTTCCTTTACCATTTATTGATCAAATGTTCAAAAGATTATCCGGTCACCTTTATTACTGCTTTTTAGATAGTTTTTCAGGATACTTTCAAATCCATATCGATCCTCAAGACCAAGAAAGACCACGTTCACTTGCCCAAGTGGGACCTTTACTTATCGACAAATGTCATTCGGGTTATGCAACGCACCAGCCACGTTCCAAAGATGCATGATAGCTATTTTCCACGATATGGTCGAAAAGTTCATGGAAGTCTTCATGGACGATTTTTCTGTTTTTGGGTCCTCGTTTGACGATTGCTTGTCCAACCTTGATTTGATTTTTCCAAGATGCAAAAACACCAACTTGGTCTTAAATTGGGAGAAGTGTCATTTCATGGTCAAAGAAGGGATTGTTTTGGGGCCTAAAGTCTCCAAATCGGGGATAGAGGTGGACCGTTCAAAGGTTGAAACTATATCCAAATTACCACCTCCAACAAACGTAAAAGGGGTAAGAAGTTTTCTGGGCCATGCAGGATTCTACCGCCGATTTATAAAGTATTTTTAGAAAATTACAAGGCCATTAACCGAACTTCTTTTAAAAGATGCCACATTCGACTTCTCAAAAGAATGTCTTGAAGTCTTTCAATTATTGAAAGAGAAATTAACCAATACCCCGATCATGATTGCCCTGAATTGGAACCTCCCATTTTAGCTCATGTGCGGTGCTAGTGATTTTGCGGTAGGAGCGGTTCTTGGACAAAGGGTTGATAAACATTTTCAACCTATATATTATGTAAGCAAGACAATAAATTCGGCCAAAAGAAAATTACACTACCAAAGAAAAGGAGCTTCTTGCTAATGTTTATGATTTTGAAAAATTCCGCCCTTACTTATTTTTATCCAAAACTATTGTTTTTACTGACCATTCTGCCCTTAAGTATCTTTTTGCTAAACAAGATGCTAAGCAAAGATTGATCTGATGGGTGATACTCTTGCAAGAATTTGACATCGAGGTAAGGGATAAAAAGGGTATGGAGAATGTGACGGCATATCACCTCTCGAGACTAGAAAACCCGGAAATGGAGAAACTGGAAGAACACAAGATTGGAGACGATTTTTTTCAAAGAATATCTAATGGTAATCGCAGGAGAGGTGCAATGGTATGCTGATATAGCCAACTATTTAGCTAGTGGTTATCTTCCAAAAGGTTTGACTTGTCAACAAAAGAAGAAATTATTTTCAGAGATCAAGTACTACTTTTAGGCTGAACCATATCTCTTTAGAAGTTGTGCGAATGGAATGATAAGAAGATGCATATTCGGGAATGAAAGTTTTGGAAATATTGAATCATTGTCACAAAGAGCCCACTAGAGGACATCATGGAGCACATTACACGACAAATAAGGTATTTGATTCGGGATTCTATTGGCCTACAATTTTTAAATATGCCACCAAATTTGTCAAGGAATGTGACTCGTGCCAACGATCGGGTAACATTTCATCTCGAAAACAAGATGCCCCAAAATAATATCCAAGTTTGTGAAGTATTTGATGTTTAGGGTATCGATTTTATGGGACCATTTCTGATTTCTCGAAGGAACAATACATACTAGTGGTGGTTGACTATGTCTCAAAATGGGCAGAAGCACAAGCTTACCTACAAATGATGCTCGGGTGGTGGTAAGATTTCTAAAGAGAGTTTTTTCGCGTTTTGGTGTACTAAGGGCTTTAATAAATGATCGGGGAACTAACTTTGCAAATGAACAAGTAGCCAAAGTGTTACAAAAATATGGTGTATATCATAGATTTGCAACCCCCTACCATCCGCAAACAAGTGGGCAAACCGAAGTCACAAATTGAACGTTAAAAAGAATTCTTGAACGATTGGTTGGTAGTAACAAGAAGGAGTGGTCAGAAAAGTTAGATAATGGATTGTGGGCATTTCCGACTGCCTATTGGTACTACACCATATAGGTTGGTCTATGGAAAAAATTGTCATTTAACGAAAGAAATTGAACACAAGGCGTTTTGGGCTTTGAACACATGCAAATTTGAATTGGCTGAACTATGAACCAATCGTCTAATGTAAATGAATGTCGTAGAAGAATTGCGAAATGAAGCATATCCAATCTCCGTAATCTATAAAGTCAAAATGAAGAAATGGCATGATGCAAGGTTGGGAGGACGCAAAGATTTTCAACAAAGGAAAAAGGTTCTCCTTTTTAACTCAAGAATGAAGTTTTTTCCCAGGAAAGTACATACACGTTGGAACGGTCCATTTATTATGAAACGAGTATTTCCACATGGGGTATTAGAGTTAATTTCAAGAGATGGAGCTCCTTTTAAGGTTAATGGACATCGGGTAAAGCATTATGAGGAAGGAATTCCAATTGAGGAAACTAAAGGAGATTCCGTGAAGTTTGCGGTAATCGCATCAATGTAGGGCAGGAAGGAGTCCGACTCACGACTCCCCAAAAAAGAAGTGCTTGTAGCAGGCAAGCTATGGTTTAGAGCTTACGTTTTCTTTCCGTTTCTTTTATTTGTTTTATTTTCGTTTATTTGTTTATTTTGCTTTATTTTGTTGATTTTTCACTCCCATGAATCTCTTTATGGATTTTGATGAGAGAACTAGCATGGAATGAGTGTGGGGTGGATATATTTACGAACTTTTTGCCTAAAATAAATTAATTTATTTTCCACGACGTGGTATAATCCACCACGATGTGGTGACTTTACAGAACTCAATGACACGAATTTTGATAAAACACCATGACGTGGTGTAAAAACCACGACATGGTTACTCTTAACCCCTAGTCAAATTTAGCGTTTTTAACCTTAATCTGTCATTTTATTTCTTGTACTTTTTCCCCTCATTCTCGCCGTGTTGCTCCTCCCACGAAGTCCTCTACTTTTCTTATTTCGATTTCATGCTTTCTCCGACAACAAGGTATGATTTTACTTTATTTTCATAGTTAATAGTCGAGTATACGTGCATCTATGTAATGAATTTGCTGTTATGAACTTTTATCTAGGGATTTAGTTAGTTAGGGTTCCGGAAATTATCCCAAATCGAACTTGATTTTGGATGTTTTTGCTATAAATCCTACTCTAAAACATGTATTTTTATGGCCGAAGTAAAACCCAGACTTGTTTTGAGTTGAAATGGATTGCATTTGTTCAATTGCAATCCCAATTACACGAACAGTTCGTCGACCACGACGACTCGCCGTGATCACCATTCTAACTTTCAGTTGGTTGTTTGGAATGGTGTTCTATGTTTCTTTTATAGATAATACATGGTCGAGGTCGCAGAAATCAACTCAGGGGGTCATCCCGACTTCCCATGGTACACTTTCCCGAACGTTGTAGCTCCCGAAGTGAAAAATCAATGGAACGAGAAGCTTGCATGGTTGAAGGAACAGAGAGTGCATGTACCGGAGGAGATTATGTGAATACATGAAAATTGAACCTCTAGCAATCCGAAGTAATCAAGATCCGAAGTCAAATAGTGTCCGCAATATGGTGTGTTCCGAAGCAAGATCTATTCCCAGATGAAGATACTTAGAAGTCAGAAGTCTGTAGAAGCATTAAATGTTTTTTTTGTCTTTATATTGATGTAACAGTTCTTAGGACTAAATCGTGTGAATCTTTTAAGTGTCAGATTGTCAAACACTTAGTTATATCGAGTCCTTAGAATGTGTCAGCGGTTTGTACCAAGTTCCTCCTTCGCTATTTAAGGAGTGAATGTTTCATGAGTTTTTTACTAAGAATAGAGTTATCAATATTCTCTTCACATCAATCTATTATCTCTTGCAAGTCAAACTTCTTTCATTTATATTCTTCTTGTCTTAAATTATCTTTGCATTGATTATACTCAATCTTATGTTGATTGTTTATCTTCATGTATTGACTGGTTTAACAGACTCAACTGGAACCACTTATTAAGATCAGACGTTGATCTTAAAGATTAACTAAAGGTTTGAGTTTTCAAACCTTGTCCTTGCACATTGATTTTTGTTCTCACAATTGGTATCAGAGCTTGAGTGGTTGTCCTTTGAATCCATAAGAACAGATTATAGTTGATCAGAGATTACCTTGGTATCTCAATCATTTCTATCTTCAGGATAAAAGTTCTTCTATATACCACTTCTGCTCTAATATCTTAACTTCAATGGCTGCTCCTAATTCATCTCAACAAATGTATTCAATGCAAATCGCAAATAGCATGGGTTGCCCTTCTCATGCCCCATTGCTATTTGTTGAAGAGTATGATCACTGGAATGTTAAAATGGAAAGCTTTTTACTTGACAAGGAAAAAGGTGGAGAAATATGGAGATCTGTGAAAGAAGGTACACATGTTCAGGTCAAACAAATGGTGAGAGCTGCCGCTGCAACTCTCATGGGCCAAGAAGATCAACGCCCAACACCTCTCACTGCTGCAGACATCAAGAAATTGTGTGCAGACCAGATTGCATTTTCCAAGATGGTGTTTGGTGTTCCTCCATCTCTCTTTGAGCACATTAAGATGTGCAAATCAGCAAAGGAGATTTGGGAAACTCTTCAGGATCTATTTGAAGGATCTGAAAATATGAAAGATAAATGTCTGACTTCGGTTGTTAATGATTTTGATTCCTTCACTACTAATCCATGTGAATCTATAGTCTCAGCTTGAAATAGGTATCAGATTGTTGTAAACAATATGGCTGCACACGGAATAACCAAAACTCTTCTTGAGTACAACCTGAAGTTTATTAATAGCCTCGGAAAAGGCTAGGGGAATGTCAAATCTTGTCTTCAGAGTAATGGATCTCTGAAGAAGTTGAAGCTTTATCAACAGTTTGACGAACTGCAAGGCCACGAGTCCAATGTTGCACAAACATTAAGAGAACTTTCTTGAGGTCCTCTTGCCTTGGTTAGTCACGTTAACTCACTTATTCCAACCCCATCCGTGTCAGATCCCTTTGAAACTATTCCACCAGTTTCTCCTATTCAAACAACCTTCCCTACTCCACCAACTCCACCTGTTCCGAACCATCTGCAAAATTTCGATCTCGATGGAGCTGAGTCTGAACTTTGCTTCCAACAGGAGTTTGCATTATTGTCCATGAAATACAAGCGTCCATGGAATCCCACTCATAAACCATATCAAAATCGTTTCAAAGCACCTCACCAAAATAATCCTCAACCATTTCCTAAACCTTCAGAGAACCCACCTGCTTACAAACCCAACATCTCATCATCAAGTCATCCCTCGGAATCCCATGAAAATCTGAAGTCAGACAAACCCAAGATAGTTTGTCACAAGTGTGGTCATGGTAATCATTTTTCCAAAGATTGTTTGGCTGAAACCACTTAGAAACCGAAAGTCAAGGATTCTACATACTATGCCTGCAGAGATCAAGAGATGGCAGCAAGTGAGCAAGCATTTGTTACCATTATGTCAAGAGATGTTGAATGGTACTGGTCTTCTGGAGACGAGGATGATGTGAGTATTGTAATAAATATGTGTCTTATGGAAAGATAATCGATCGAATGTGAAGAAGGCTACTAGTCATCAGGTTCAAAAAGAGGCGATGAAGATGTTGAGCCAAACTTTTGCTACATGGCAACCAATGATCCACCAGACAGGAGCATCGTTCAGCAGGTAAAATGTATGATTACTAAAAATAATTTTGATTTATCTCTTTGTCAACCATATATAACACAGATTCAATCAGATATGACCATCATCCATAAAGCCTATGAGTTTGCCATAAAAGTAAGTGAGAAGCTGGAAAGTGAACTGACTCGCCTTAGATTACGATTCGAAGATAGGAAGCATAAGATAGAATCACTAGAAAGAGAGCTTGTAATGTCTCAAGTTGAATGTATCATTTTAAGAGACAAATATGACATCACCTTTTCTGAAAGAAATGTTTTAGTTTCTGATAACAAACGTCTTAATGCAAAAATTAATGCTTTACATCATTCCATAGATATTCTTGAAGCAAACGAATGAATGAATCATAATATTCGTCATCCATGGTCCAAAGCACCAGGCCTTGGAAGCGAGTTTCCGAAACCTATTGATCGTCCCTTGAAAGAGTTACAAAATCTAACTTTTATGGGACACATTCCAAACCGCAAACATTCGGATACCCCTATCTCACCATTGTCTTCCCTTCCTTAGAAATCAGGCCAATTCCAATCTCTGATTCCTGATTTTCAATCCATAGTTGTCAAATGTCCTAATTCCATGCCTCTTCTGCCTCTGATATACCTCGACCTGAATCGGACCTCGGATTCATTCCCTGACATCATCCGTACTGGAGTTCAAATTCTAAACTTCGGTCCTCTGAACATTTATGTTGTTAAGGAAATAATTCTCGAGACAACTGGACCTGACTCTGTTAAATTAGATTTCGTTCGAGCATCATTAGATAGTGACGTTGATGAAAAAATTATATGTGATGATTAATCTGACTCGTGTGTCTCTAATTCTGAAGTAATCTATAAAACAACTCTAGTGCCAATCAAGCCTAAGTTTGACAATCCATCATCTGGACAAACTTCCAAGTCATCATCTGACTCTCGAAAGAAACCTTGGTTAAATAAGAAAGATGTTGTCAACCCTAAGATCGAATCCAAAAATTCCCTTAGGAAAGAAATTAGGTCAAGGCAATCGGACAGTTAACCCAACCACTAGGAACCACAATACCTTTGCACCTGTTAAGATTCTTAAGAAGCCATCCAATCTTCCTAGTTCGGTAGTTCAAAACAAGTCTGTCAGCCCTAATCCAAAAAAGGTTACTATTGAGTCTCATCCTGTAAAAACTGACTCTCCTCGGATAAATTCTTATGTATTTATTGCAAAATATGATAGTATCATTTTGAAAGCACAACAATTTCCAAAATCAAATGTACCATAAAAAGAATCAAGCATAGAACAAGCTTTTAAGAACACTGTTGTTAAAAAATCCTCGAACGTTTCAAAACAAAAATTTGAGTGGAAAGTAAAAAAGGTTGAAAATGCTTTTGAAACTTCTGTCAACATAGTGATTCTTACATCTCAGAAATCTGTTGGTCCGAGAAAAGCAGTGTCTAAACAACCTTTAGTAGAATATGATTTATGGATTAATGAAAAGACCCTGGCATTTTTCTTCTTTCCCAAAGGATCATGGAACATACCCTCCGAGACACGGTTGTTCCACAGTCATAGTTGAAGTCTAAAGCCCGTGCCAAAGTCCATACACCTTACTCGGAGCCTAAAAACTCCAAAACTCACTGATTTTTTAGGCACTTTATGCTTCGGAACAAGATACAATATGGTATATTGATAGTGCTTGTTCCATGCACATGACGGGGACGAAATACTTTCTGTGTGATCTCAAACTCGCACCAAATGTTGGCTATGTGACGTATGGCAACATCTCTAATTCTCAAATCCGAGGTTATGGCATTCTCACCAACGTCAATTTCTCTCTCTCCAATGTGTCATATGTAGTTGACCTGAAACACAATCGGATTAGTGTGGCTTAACTCACTGACTCCAACCGAATAGTTGAGTTTTGCATAAAGCATAGCTACGTCCTGACAGAATATCGGAAAGAATGTCTAATCAAATCCAATCGCAACAATAACATGTATCCATTAGACATCAACATGATAATTGGCAAGCCTCAACTCTGTCTTCTGTGAAAGGTTGTTCCTGACGTCATTTGGTTAGGGCATCAAAGGCTTGATCATCTAAACTTTCGATATATGAATGATCTTGTTTCTGGTGAAATGGTTAGATGTCTGTCACTCCTCAAGTTCGAAAACAATCATTTATGTGCTGCATGGGAATGTGGGAAGCAATCCAAGAAAGGTCATCCTGTTATTATTGAAAAGTCAATTTCGGAACCATTAGAACTTCTGCATATTGATCTTTGTGGATCTACCAGTTTAGAAAGCTAGCATCACAAAAAGTACATACATGTGATTATTGATGACTACAAAAGGTTCACCTGGTTCTTCTTCCTTATGCTAAAATTTGAAACGGCCTCGAAACTTAATAATTTCATCAAAGGAATTGAAGTTCTCGTCAAACTTCCTGTAAGACAGACCCAAAGTGACAATGGCTCGGAATTCACCAATGTCTCCATTAAGAAATTTCTCTCCGACAAAGGTATCAACCACAATTTCTCTACTCCCTACACTCGTCAACGAAGCGGTGTGGTTGAAAGAAGAAACGAGACTCTCGTTGAAGCCCCTTGATCAACGCTCAACTTTGCAAATCTTCCACTTTATCTTTGGGCTGAAGCCGTGTCCACCACTTGCTTCACTCAAAATCGAAGCATCATTAATCGACGTCTCAACATGACATCGTAAGACCATGGGTGGTAACCATGGCGGGTTTGACGTGTCGTAAGACTGCAGGGTGGACGTAGCATTCATTGGATTGGAAAATAGTATGGAAGTGTCGTAAGTCTGCGATGGGATCGTAGTATTCACCAGATTGAGGTAGACTATCGTTGGGGTAGTCATGAGTATAAAGGAGGATCAACTCGTGCCTTAGGCAAGACGGACAGTGGGGTCGGAGAGCATCTCTCTATTATAGGGGGACGACTATTGGGGTTCGAGGCGAGGTGAGGCCTATATAGCTCTCGATGGGGTGGGACCCGTAGGCGAGGCCCGCATGATTATGGCAGTACAACTGAGACCTGGTAGAGAGCGATTGGGTTAAGGTATTGGATCATTATTTTAGTGGGATGTTATGTGGTCAATGAGTGGAAATACGTGATGTATAGAGGGTAGTCTTATCAGTTAGACTCTCAGGAACCTGGTGGTCTCAGTGGTGGATTGGGGATATTTATATCCCAGTTTGGTCAATGGATGAAATGAATCAGAAGATTTTGGGTGAATGCTAGTGTAACCATTGGATCTCGGGTTTCGAGTTAGTTACCAAGTTGGCTTCTTGTCGAGAGTCGCATTAGGAATCGTTAGTGTGGTTATGCAAGATTTTATTACAACAATACAGGAATTAAGGAATCTATATGTCAAGGGCATGAACTGGAGGGTTCAGGGTGAAAATGGATGTTTTCATTTCGGATGGTAGAAAAGGCCCTTGTGATTATGCTTTGGAATGATTTTACCGTTGTATAGGTTTGGAAAGTTATGGGATTTTAGAATTTTAGCAGTAGCGTATTGTTTCGGCAGCAAAGATCGGTTATTGATTCTGTTATCAATGGAAACAACAAGATAATCAAGGAATGGAAGTGTTATGATCAGTAAGAATACGATGTGGAATTGTAATGTCAGTCTTTCACCATGGGTTGTATGTCAGGGAGTTAGACAGGGTTTAGAATTTTGGATTTCAGGTAATGTAGTAATGGTTATTCTTCAGGGGTAGTGGAAGAAGTGTTCTAGTTGTCTTGTGTGGCTGGGAAGTAGTAAGGAGTGATTTCGAGGATGAAATCTAATTTAAGTGGGGGAAAGTTGGAATATCCGTTTTCTTAGATGAATCGAATGATGTCTTCGGAGGGTCAAAAGGTTAGATTTTGGAGAAAAAGGGGTCCTCACGACGTGAGGCATGGAGACTCACAACGTGATGAGGACCGCATGAAGATTCCATCCGGGACTGCGCTCACGACGTGGGCAATAAGAGCTCACAACGTGAGGATCCCTGCAGCCCAAGACCACGAAGTTTTAGGGTTTCCCATGTATTTAAGCCCCCTCAACTCCGTTTTAGGGTTCATTTCTTAACCTCCACCTTCCCCTAACTCAGAAAAACCCTAACCCTAATCCATCTTGGTGATTTTGGATCCATTTTAGTGTTTTGGTGGCTTGAATAAGAAGAAGAAGAGGTTCTAGAGTGCTGGTTCAACAAGGAGGCTTTATCATCATCATCATCTTGTGCACATTTTGGAACATTTTAAGTGTCCAAGATCCAATCTTTATGAGCTCAAATTGATAGATCCAAGTTCTAAGCTCTTCTTTGCATGTTTATGTGGGATTGCATGCTTGAGATCCATAAAGTTGGCAACTTTATGGATCAATGAGTCATTCTCTATGATTTAGTATTATGGATCTGAAGTGTGGTTAAAATTTATGAATCTTGTTTGATTTGGGGCAATTTATTGTCATTTTGACCTAAGATGGGTTTAGGACATGCTCGGGGCATGCATGTCCATTAATTAATCATTTTTATTGGCCTTTGGAGTCCTTGCTAGCTTCTAAAAGAAGTAGGATTGAAGGCTTAATGAATTAAGGACTTAAAAGTTGGGTTTTTAGCTTCAGACTGTTCTCACGACGTGAGACACAAGGTCTAACGACGTGAGAAGTGTTTGGTCCCGTTTCTAGTCATTTGCTTGGGGCTGACGACTTGAGAAAGGCTTCTCACGACGTGAGGGTAGCCCCGTTGGCTTTCCTTTGACAGATTTGTCTAGGTTGAATCGTGATGAGTTGGGATCTGATTAAGTTAGATCTCACGACGTGACCAAGGCTGGTCACGACGTAAGATGTTGTTTTTGAACTTATGGGCCTTGTTGGGCTCTAGTTTTCTGTATGTGGGCCTTTTTAGTGCTTGCACCCATTTGGAGCTTTGGGTATCTTTTAGGAATATTGGGCCTCCTTGGATTAGGCGTAAGATGGGTGTGGGCTAATTAGGAAGTTGGTCAATAATGGGATTTTGATGCTATTGGTGAGCCTCGGATTTTGGACCAAGTGAGGAAAATGTAAAATGGACTTTTACCTTGAGTGTTGAAGAATCCGACTTGGATCCAAGCTATGGGTTGTGGACCAATTATTAATTTGGTATTATTTGTTGGTGCTAGCGCTCGGGGATTTTCCGGATCAGCAGTCCGAGCTTTTATCTGAGATATTCGACAGCATGAGGTGAGTCCACCTCACCATGCTTAGCAGGTCGAAGTCACCAACGTCGACCCAGGTTTTATTATGTTAGAGTGCTAGATGTATGTGTGACTCTTGCATTTGTATGTGTTCGTATACTTAGTGGGCGAGGCCCAAAGGTTATTCTGTATGCTATTACCTGTTATATTTGCATGTTTGTATGTTGGGCGGGGCCCGTTATGCGAGTTAGGCGTGGCTCGTTATACAAAGTGGGTGGGGCCCGTTATGCAAGTTAGGGTGAGGACCGTTATACTCAGTAGGCGGGGCCCGTTATCTGAGTTAGGGCGGGGCCTGATGACGGGCGGGGCCCATTATGTGTTTGATATGTATGGTATGTGCTATTTTGGAGAACTCACTAAGCTTATCCATTGCCGAAACAATTGCAACAAAGGACATGAACAAAACAAATTTAATTACTAGTGCCTCCGTGACCTTGTGACTCATCCTGATTTAAGTATGAATCCTGCGCTTCTAGTACGGGCCCATACTACATTCCACAACTATTAATACTTATCCCAAGAGTTTTCTCGCGGTTCTTAAGTACCCATTCCTAAAAACACAAAAGAAACTTAACACATATGGATGTGTCCAAGCAATCATCTACAACAAATATCCTAGACTCCACTAGGATTTCTTCAATTCATATCTTTGGCTGCAATTCCACTTTCCAATCTTCGGTATAAATTCTTTCTCGTGTAGTGTCCTGTCTACAAGGCACACTATACAAAAATTTATTCTTATTTAACCCATATTGTTGAAATCATAAATCCTTATTGTCACACAGCAAATAATGTCATATAACTAGAAATTTTATAACTTTTGAAAATGATTACACATTTATTCATACTTCATGCCTCTTACATTAGGCTACACATCCTATTACTATCGATATATGATGACAACTTTGCGTATTGAACTTTGGAGGAGTGGCTTCCTTCTCCTACCTTCCTTAGGCATCATTTGCTTTTGTATCGAAGATCATCTAGAATTCCCTCGTCTTTGGTGCATTCGATTTGGCACCTCCTTTCTTCTTCAGGCAGTCATCCTTGAAATGCTCTGCTTCTCCACATTCGAAGAACAACTTATGGTCGGTTGTTCATTTTCTATCATAGTGACCAGTCTTATCAAATCTGTAGCAGGTCACAACTTCTGTGCATTGTCCATCACGCTTCACCTTTCATTTTTTACACCACCTTGTTTCACATTTATCAATAGCCTTTCTATTCTTGGGGTCAGATTTCAAGAACTTTCTCTTCTTGTTGGAGTTTGGGAGTCCTTCTTTTTTCCTCTTCTCGCCAACTTCAGTCTTGTCGGCGGTTCTTTTCTTTATCATGTCTTCCACAGATCTTGCAGTCTAGATGGTTGCTTCGAAAGTACATGCTTGTTTAACTGGCACAACGTACTCCCATGGAATTACCTTAGCATGCCTACCGATATTTGCTAGTTTGTCTGGAACAACATGTAGGGTGAACTCCATTTTGTTAGTGAAATCATTTGTATACTCATCAATATACATGATCCCCTTCTTCAATGTTAGGAGTTGATTCTCTAACTCCAATATATTTTCTGCAGAGCAGAACTTTTGCTTGAAATGGCTAAAGAAATCTTCCCATGTCAGGTGTAGATGCTTGTTAGGAATTAAAGTATTTCCCAACATATTCCACAAACGGATTATTGCACCCTTGAATTACCTCACAACGTAGCTGGTCTGCAACTTGTCCGTGTAACCGCAGGTAATGAAGGCTAGCTCCATTTCTGAAATCCAGTCCATGGATCCTACTGGATCCTCTTTCCCACTAAACAATGACGACTTGCAAGTCGTGAAAGCCATATACTTGTAGTAGCCTCTACTCTCATCCTTCCTACGAATCTCTAAGTCATCATTCCCTTCGTGAACTATTTTTGGACGATAGGGAACTGGTCCATTGTGGACTCGTTCAACTACTATTGGCTCGTTGACCACTAGTACTCCACCCATAGCATTAGCTAGCTCTTGGGTTAGAATTTCTCTAAACTTACATGTTTGCTGATCTACCATGTCCTGCATCATCATTCAAACTTCATCCCTCATGAATCGGGCAGCTTCGGTCTGACGTTTTGAGGTGTTGGACCTCCTTCGTTATTAACGACTCACCCGCTCCTTGTGATTGTCATGACGTTCTAAACCTGTAGGTTCAAATATTTTAATATAGTAATATTTTACTATATATATATATATATATATATATATATATATATATATATATATATATATATATATATATATATATATAGGTTTAGGTTCTATGGAAAACAAAAAACCCTAAAAATCATAAAAATGCATAAAAAAAATACTTAAAGATCACAAAACTTTTTTTTGAATTTTTTTATCAAAAAATCGCAGCTTTTAAAATAAAATCGCTGAAAATTTTTTTGAAAATTTTTTTTTACAAAGAAAAAAAAATTGATTTTTTATTTTTTCAACGAAATTGTCAAAAAGGCTGCGATTTTTTGATAAAAAAATTCAAAAAAAAAGTTTTGTAATGTCTAGGTATTTTTTTATGCATTTTTATGATTTTTAGGGTTTTTTTGTTTTCCAAATAACCCTTCCATATATATATATATATATATATATATATATATATATATATATATATATATATATATATATATATATATATATATATATAGGATTGAGTGTCTAAGCCCGTAACTATAAGTGGTGTATTCTTGAATTGATAGTAGCACAATCCTTTTGTGTTGCCCTCAAACCTGACAATTGAATAAGATAACTTTTAGAGAGAGAGACTGATTTATTAATTTATTATATGGTTAATCAATTAATTGGAAATCAAATAAATAATTTGTGAATATATTATGAGAACAATATATTAATTGGAAATAGAATTATTTAATTAATTATTAATCAGAAATTAATTTGAATTAATTTTGGGAATAACTGGATTAATTAAAAGTGCAGGGTATGTTTGGTTATTTATTGAAAGTTGAGGAAAGGAGCCCATGGACCTCATTGGATGAGGTGGATGAAAATCACTTGGGAAAGCCCAATAAATTTTGTTCATGCCCCTTGAAAGAGAGGAATGGGCTACTTGGTCACCAAGCAAAGGGATTAGGGTTTCCTCCTTAAACCCTAGCTTAGGCACCAAGCTACCTTAGCTATATAAAGACCCTTAGCCTTAGAATTTCGGCCATTACATTCCTTTAAAGGCTTATGGGCAAAATTCTCACATTTCTCCTCTCTCTCTGTCTCTCTCTCTCTCTCTCTCTCTCTCTTCATGCTTCTTGGTTGCTAGGGATGGGTGTGAACCGTTAGAGGCTCGAAGCTTGTGGTGCTTGCTTCCAAGAGTCTTTCAAGGAAGAATTCAAGATTGTTTACAATAACAATCTTAAAGGTTAGTTATCTTGTCTTACGAATTAGTTTGTTCATAAGAAAGTTTTTGTATGCTAGTGTTCATAGTATGTTGTTATATGTGAAATACATAGATCTTATTAGGTTGCATGTGCCCTAATCATTTGAATTGTTTAAATATTTTTCTCCTTAGTGAATTGTAGTTGTAAACCTAATAACCCATCAATGGTATCAGAGCCTAGGGATTTCTTTCATGTATTTTCACATTGGTGAATCGATCAAAGAAACAAAGATACATGTTTTTGGATTTGTCGCAGCTCACGTCGTGAGCCCAGGCCAGATCCGATTTTTTGTGCTAATCCACCTAATCTGCTTTTATGTGATAATTACTTGCTACGACTTATCCCCAAATCCGATTTTGGTGTATCTATGATGATAATATAAAAGCCTAGAAGTTAGGAGATTAGTATTTGACTTGATTAATTGTTTTGTGATTAATATGATCGATTTTTTAAGTGTATAAATAATAAATCTAGATATTAATTGAACTTAATAATTAATGTTAAATAATATTTGGTATTTTGAAAAGTTTAAAATACATCCTTATGTATATTATTATTAATTTAATTAAGTGATTAATTAAAAGACAAATAATAAATCCATAAAATGGTTTAAATTTAATTAGATTAAAAGTTTAATTTATTAAAAGACTAAACCCTTGCTATTTTAAAATGTTTTATAATACACCTTATAGTATGTATATATAATTAAAAGTTTATTATATATTATATGTATAAGAATAGTCAGTCAAATCGGTAGTATGCATCATTCACGAAACCATGGTATAAAAAGGGTATAAGGAAGCGACCTATAAAATGGTCGTAGAATGGGTGTCCACTCTCACCCACCGCTCTCCTGTGTGGTGGAGGCTGTTAGCCGAACGGAATTGATAGGACATAACAACATTAAAAGTATAATGATATAAAGTAACTAAACTATTTAAAAAAATCTCACTCTTAGTTACTTTAGGAAAAATGTGAATTTGTATGCTAATCCATGGAATTGCACATTACACTTTATAAGTCGTTAGTGGAGCGTGTGTGGTTAACCGGCACACTAATAGGTGACTAATAAATAGTGGTAATGGGTGTCTCGAAAATTATCGTTGATTAATGGAGCGCGTGTGGCTAACCGGCACATTAAAACGAGATGATAAATGACATCGAGAGTATCAAGCTAATTTGCATGGTTATTCTCATCTCGTTTGTGATCCTCGACATCCCAATCACAAAAGTGATAACATAATCGAGATTAAACATGCCATTGATTAGATTCAATGAATTTCAAAAGATGTAGGAATTTCATAAGATTGAAACTGGTAAAAGCCTTACCTATCTAAAATAGATTCGAATTTGATTACAGTATCCCTCTTCAAAGTTCAAATCGAAAATATGGATCCTAGCCTTAATTTAAATTTATGGGTTAATAATTAAAGATTAAAATCAACTAACTTGAATTATCTTTTTTCCCATTATAGATGTCGAGTCAAGACAACAATGGTCTTCCTTATTCTTTTGGAAATGGTTTTCCTCTTTCTAGTAAAGATGATTTTCCACATTCTGATCAAGGTGAAAGTATGTTCCCTTCTTCAAGTAATAGTGGAAATTGATATCAAGTTTCTCTAACTCTTCCTCCTCCTCCTCCTCCAGTGACTCTCCAAACATCACGTTTTCCTCGAGTTGAAAGATACAAAACTACTCAAACCCTATTGGCATGTAAACATCGAGATGGAAATTATGTGTGTACACATGTTCTGAAAATGAAATCGTACATTGACAGATTGGATAGATTGGGTGTTGTTTTCCCAAGGGAGCAAGCCATTGATTTGGTTCTCCTTTCGTTTCTTGAGTCATATAGTCAGTTTTTTGAGAACTTTTATATGAGCGACCACGACATGACCCTAATTGATCTGACATATATGTTGATTGTTGCTGAAGCAGAAATTCTTAAGAGCACAAGTGAAGCAAAATTATTTGAAGGATCTAATTCCAAAATTTCCATGGACATTGACAATTGTGATAATGGTGTTCCAGAAAGATTTCTCTTCCCAATGGAAAGGGACGGGCCAAGGTCAAATCGTTTGATCGTTTGGTAAAGAGAAAGGCTAGTTTTGAGATAGTTCCATGTGACAACCCTAAAAGGTCCATATGTTTCTATTGCCAATTAAAGGGACATTGGTTGTGAAACTGCCAAGACTACCTGAAAGATCTTAGAGATGGTAAAGTCAAGTCATGTGACTCTACTTCAGGTACATCCATTATCTAACTCCAGTATTTTCATAAGTTCCTCTTCATAGAATCTTAATACATTATGTGATGATCACATTTTGATGGTATTGCAGGATATAAGAGAAAGAAGGAGGCTTAAGAAGAGTGAGTTGAATCTGATCGTGAGATATGGATTTTGTTCGCATGGTTCGATGATCATATTTTGAAAGCTACTACTTAGGAGTTATGATAATTTAATAGATTGCTTAGGAAATGTCTAGAAACGTTGTTTTCATTTATGCATCGTAAGGACAAGTTCCAAGTTTTCGTTTATTATCAATAAAAGTGAAATTTTGGTTTATATAGTTGGTTTACTTTATATTTCCTTGCAATGGTATCTATGAAAGTGTTGGTTACATTTATATTATTATCAATATTAATTGTGGATTTGATTCTTATTATTTCTCTTGTGGTAAATGTCATAATTGACTAAGTCATAAAGAATTATCATCACCCAAGTCTCAACTAGATAGAAACTTGGAGTTATGCAATTTGAATGGTCTGATGTATGAGAATCTTGATCGTTGGAAGATTACAACTAATTTGTTGATCACATGTTTTATGTGAGTCAAAGTGAAGGACTAATGGATCTAGTACATGTTGATATGGACTATTCAGATCCACCACAAAGTACCATAAGTCTATTCGTCATAATTTACTGATGTTTCTGTAAGTGTGGTTCTGTTTATAGGATTAAGCATAATTCTTATGCTTTGAAAAGTTTCAAAGAGTAGCAGAACGAATAAGAAGAATCTGTTAGGCAGAAAGGTAAAGGTTTCTCCAATCTAAAAGGAAAGGAGAGTACTTTAGTATCGTGTTTTGTGATCATCTTAATTATTGTGGAACTATGTCACAATTGATCCTCTAAGAACATCTGATTGCAATTGTTGGACTAAGAAGAGGAATCATATATTGTTGAAATGGTTCAATCGAGAGATGGGTCATACTTAATTTCTAATCAAGTTTTAGAGCCTTGCTCTAGTTAATTCGAATCTTATCTTGAATCTTATTTCATACTAAGTAGGTTTATAATACCTCATGAAATGTGGAGTAATAATGCTTTCTTACTCTAGCATATTTGGAATTGGAAGTTGTGATGTTTTGGTTAAAACAAAGGATGAACTAAGGCGAATTCCATGAAGTTTTTCTTGTCGAGAATCCACACTAACTTTTGAATATTTGTTTTTTGCTCGTCAAGGAATGTTCCTTAAGAGAGAAACTTATATGTCAAGAAGTCAGTGGGAGTCTTAATGATCTTGAAGAGTTTCAGGAGTCAATCAAGAATAAACATTTTAGTTATCACTAGCACACGACCTGAGGTTGATAACCTATCGTGTTAAGTTGACACATTCTTATATATGTGCATCTTCCAGTTGGGTTGGCAATGCTTATGAGTTCTATGGTTCTCATTTGACTGCAAAAGGCAGAGCACGTTGGTCAGTGAAAGTACATTGATCAATATGGGTGAGCTGCTTAGCAACATGGAAGCACTGGTAGGCCCTTGTGCTACCAGATGGCAAGAAATTAAGAATAAGAAAAGTTCAGTCCATGAAAGCTAAATTTGAATTTGGTTTTGTCATAAACCTTATCTTATGATTATAGGTTGGAAATGATATATTCGCATGGATGGGAACATGCACACCATAAAAATCTAAGTAGCAAAAGGTTTCGCTCTAATTCATGGATGATTATGAGGAAACACTTTAGCTAATAGATTTTAAAGATCTGATAAAAATCATTATGGTTAGTAGTTGTGATAATTGCATTCTCAAATTCTCAATATGATTACGAAATCCCTTTTCATAGTTCGAATTGTGAGAGATGTCAATGAATTGTTTGAACTTTCAGGACATATAGTTATAAGTTCTGAAAGGGCTTGAACACACACACACATATTCATAACAAAGCTCCAATGGAACATTTTGTAATATTGTTGGCTAAGTCTCTGTGACTTTGAAGCTTCGACATCACAGAAGGACATTGCATGTAAGGTTGAATTCTAACACATTCTGTTAGTGACAAAAATTTGGAATTATGAAATGAGAATCATTGGAATAGTGTCCAGTCGATATGTTCGCAAACGAAGGACCATAGAGAGACATAGTATGCATGCTTATAACATGGAATGACTGATGTTTAATTCAAGTGGTTAGTTGATTACTCGAAACATTATATAATGAATAAAGTCTAATTAATATTGTGATTAAATAATAAGAGTTTTATTTATATTCAATAGTTTGAGACCATAGTTAATTAGTTTATTATTGTGTTTCACTTTGCATGTTTTACTTCCTAGATAATTTGATTATTCGGAATTCCACAACCGCTCGTACTTTTGGAAGTAAGTAGCGAATTAAGACTGTCATGAACTAGATTGTAGATTGTCTATGGAGATTAGACATAACAATAGTTTTGCTGCAATGTTCATGAGTACTAAGAAAATGGGGATTTTGAGTGTTGGATGAACCCACACTCAGAGAATTACTTCATGGATTTTATCATGAGTAATTTTGAGACGATAATATCTTATATTCTTAAAACGGAGATATATGAGTTGTTGTTTACAAGTCAGTTGTGCACTGATAATATGTAAACGCATCAGTAACTTGATGTTATAAAACATATTGTAGTGCATGATTTGATGAGTAAATAGTACAAGCATGTAAGTCAAAGTTTATTCGTTCTTTTTTCCCTAACGTGAAAAGCGATATCTTTGGGCCCCTCGATGATTTGATGTCGACATCTAAAGTGCTTGGCCGAGCTCGGACTAAATTAATGTGTTCAATTAGCAGTTTGAATTCAGTCGTCATAAATCAGAAATTGGGAAAACAAAACTTGGACAATGAAATTGATTATAATCCATGTCTCATGTCTGTACGATATCTTGTAGAATGAAGGAATATTTGATCACTTATCTTAGGACATGTAACTAACCGTGTCAGAGTTCGACATCGGCTTTTGGAAGCTACAATTTGCTGACAAGTTTGAAAGTTATACCGGCAATTATAGTTATATACTTACCTAAGTGGGAGACTATTGGATTGGGTGTAAGCCCATAACTATAATTGGTATATACTTGAATTAATAGTAGCACAGTCCTTATGGGTTGCCCTCAAACTTGGCAATTGAATAGGATAGCTTTTAGAGAGAAAGACTGATTTATTAACTTATTATATGGTTAATAAATTAATTGGAAATCAAATAAATAATTTGTTAATATATTAATTGGAAATAGTATTATTTAATTAATCATTAATCATATATTAATTGGAATTAATTTTGGGATTAGTTGGATTAATTAAAAGTGCAGGGTGTGTTTGGTTATTTATTGAAAGTTGAGGAAAGCAGCCCATGGACCTCATTAGATGAGGTGGACAAAAATCACTTGGGCAAGCCCAAGGAATTTCGTCCAAGCCCCTTGAAAGAGGGTAATGGGCTGCTTGGTCACCAAGCAAAGGGATTAGAGTTTCCTCCTTAATACTTGGCTTTGGCACCAAGCTACCTTAGCTATATAAAGACCATTAGCCATAGAATTTTGGCCATGATATTCCTTTAGACGCTTAGGGCCGAAATTCTCACATCTCTCCTCTTTCTCTTCATGCTTCTTGGTTGTTAGGGTTTGGGTGTGAACCATTAGAGGCACGACACTTGTGGTGCTTGATTCCAAGAGTCTTTCAAGGAGGAATTCAAGATTGTTTACAATAACAATCTTAAAGGTTAGTTATCTTGTCTTATGAATTAGTTTGTTCATAGGAAAGTTTTTGTATGTTAGTGTTCATAGTATGTTGCTATATGTGAAAGACATAGTTCCTATTAGGTTGCATATGCCTTACTCTCTAATCCCTAATGCTAATCTCAAGAGACCTACCCTATGGATATGATTTCTAACATGAATGGATCTATTATCCAAACTAGAAAGAAATTGCATAAATTTCATCAGTTTGGAGCGATCATTAAACTTAGCAGATGCATCACAAGTACACTTAGTCAGATTAATTAACCCATCAAATTCATTCCACAATGTATCAAGTTTGTTGTAGTAATCTGAAATAGAAAGACCACTCTGGGTTAGTGACTTAATTTTTTGATGCAAATTAAAGATAACAGATCCATAGGCCTTGTGATAAGTTACAAACAATTTAGTGAAAATGTCAATTTTCTGAACAAGCGTGACCAACATATATAGACTAAGATATTGACCCAATAAACCAAGAACAAACAACATTATTGACTCTTTCATGTTTAGTATTTTAGTTTAATCTTCTTTAAGTTTATGAAAAGTATTATCAACAAACCCCAACTTAGAGCTCTTAACATAGAACTCCTTCAAACCCTAAATTTTTCAGTTCTAGTGAGTTTAATACTGATTATAGAAACAAATACCATTATTAGACGAATGCAAAATAAAGGATCATCAAAATCATAATGATATGGATTCCTTGTACCGGATCTGGAAGGAGTTTCTCCAACCATGTTTACTACACACTATATGACAAATGATTTATGTTCCCAACAATCCAAACTACCTATACTGAACCAGATTCTACCCGACTTGTAAACCAGAGCAAGCCAGTACATATAACGAAACAAAAAAGAGCATAGTCAATAGTTAGTAGATAAACACAAGAACAAATAGATACACAAATTAGAATTAAAGAACAACAAATAACAAACAAATAAATGGTACATAAGACCAAAACAATCAAATAACAGAGAAGTGATTTACAGACAAATACCCTAAGAAAACCTAGAAAGATGAGAGGTGTACAAAAAGCTTACAGAACTCCACCACGCGTTGTACAAACAACTATGTACATTCTTGTTAGATCCAACATAATTAGATCTAACACCAATTTGATACAAAAAGCATTCAAATACTAGATCTATGTAAAAAACAACCATTTGTAATTGGTTAACGTTGACCGTCTTTGATAGCGTTGGCCGTCTATGATAGCGTTGACCGTTAGAGACAACAAAGAGTTGTCTCTAACGTTTATTGTTAACGATATGTTTACTCTTAACCAACTTGATGGATATAAATGTTTTAAAAAAGAATTCTTTAGAAGAAACTAGATTCACACGATCTAGCGGCACATAAAAGATCTTCCCAAAATACATAAAGATCGAACACAAACAACGACTCAGAACAACTCAAATCTAATATGGAAAAGAAAACCCTAACTAGATCAACACAACCCTAAGAGAGCACCAAAACTTATTATACCATGTAGAGAAACACAAAACTTATTCCAACATCAAGAGATCATTAATTGATATATAAGATCTAGATGGTTTTCCTTAACTTACAACTTAAAACTTACGGCATAAACACTCACAACTATACAACTACACAAAAGAAAAGAAGAACATATATTACAAACTCAAGAACTACAGCTTGAACATGAAACCCTAATAAGTCCTAGGACATGAAATTGTAGAAGACGAGAGAGACGAGAGAGATATAAGTGAATGAACGATCACACAAATGAGTTGAATCAGTGCAATTTACCTTGCAATCGACAGTATATACACAGCGTAAAATAGTGGTTCAAATCTGGTGTATACCCAGACCAAACCTAATGAACCCGACCCAAATAGGGTCTGTATCCACAACAACTTTGATGAAAACAAGCCACATTCCCTTGACTTATCTGATATACACTCAGTCCCCTTAGAACTTTCATATGGACCCTTTATCACTTACCGATATTACAATTTACAAAACACACCCTTTCAACATAATAGTTACAATAACGTAAACTAACATAGTATTATTAACATTATTGATCTTACATATATATTATTTTCAACAATATAAATATATTCATTTATGTTCAATTTACCTCCTTTTTGTAAGTTATTCATTTGTGCAATCTCTTTATGTTACCTAGAGAACCAAAATACAAGGTGTATAACCCACTGGTATATAATGTTGAGATCTTCTACTCTAATAAATAATTTTTTTTACAAATGTTATATTTTCATTTATTTTGTTACATGTCATTTTATGGTTATTTTAAATTAATTTTGTAATTTTATGGTTTTTTTTAGTTTTATTAAATTTCACATAGTATATTTATATGTAATAATTGAAATAAATATAATAATAAAAGGATATCAATTTCATTATTACAGACTTTCCTTCTAATTTCAAAATTCATAAATTCAAGCCTAATTATGTTATTTGTTAATTTATTTAAATTGTTTGTTTAAATTTAAAAGAGAATGGAACACTTTAATTTCAATAATATATATTTTTTCATTTTCCTTATCAATTCAAACTAAATCACCAAATGTTTAGAAATTCATATCGATGTTTTTCTAAATAAATGTATATAATATACGAGTCTCACAACTAATAGTGTAATATCCAAATAGATTATAATTAAATTAGAGTTTGTTTTGTTTGTTAAGAAACAATTTTCCATGGATTTTTTATAGTAAAAACCATATCTATTGACTTTTTGTCCTTGTATATCTTATTTTTGTTAGGTTAATTGTTTCATTTAATTTTTGTTATCATAGTATTCAACCCACATATATACTCTAGAATTAGATAAAACTCTTCCTTTTTGGTTGGGCAAGTGATGACTCTCAAATAAAATAAACCGCAAGGACCTCTTACAAGCTACAAACCACACTTGACTTAGGCCCTCACGCGGAAAACTGGCTTTTAACGGATAAGTTAATTTATTAATAAATAAGCTAGCTTATAAAATAATTGTTAAGATGAGATCCATTCCTAAGGTTTTAATTAAAGATTCAATTTGCTTAACCCATCACATATTGGTCGAGCAACTGTTTATGCTCGCGCGTGCTAGGTTAAACCAAAATTTTCCGATAATTTGAAAACATAAAAATCCAAAAAAGATACGAGTGAATGATGCTTGGACAGTAGACATTAAATCAAGTGAATTATTAGAATGAGTGGGCAATCCCATGTTACAGCTTAGGTTTTGTCTTGTTCATTAGAATTGCAGAGCAGACACCATCATTTTAATGCATGTCCTTTCATTGCATGTAGTTCCAAAGTTTCCTCGAATGTTCTTATGTCACTTGAATTGTGTTGTCGATCACTTGAACCTTCGTGTTTATTATTATTATTTTTGTTATACAAAGCCTTTGTAAAATAAAGATACGAACATATATATTATAGTTTGTTGTAACAAAAGATTTTGGATGAGTTATGATAGAAAGTGGATATACCAAAAAGACTGTCGCAAGGAAGGTTATATGGAAAACAAAAAAACCTTAAAAAAACCCTAAAAATCATAAATATGTATAAAAAAAATACTTAGAGATCACAAATCTTTTTTTGACTTTATATTCTTAAAAATCGTAGCTTTTTTTATAAATTCTCTGAAAAAAAATTTAAAAATCGATTTTTATTTTTTTTATTAAAGGTATTTTGGACAAATCAAACATTAATATTAGATTAAGCAAACTTTTCTATTCCTTAGTTTACAATTAATTGTCACTTGTTGTTGGACCTCCATCGGACCACCGTCAGAACGCCACCGGACTAACACCAAATTTAATGACATTTTTTGTAGTTGTATTCACAACTTAATAGAACAAACATTGTAATTCTCACTTCTTTGGTAATACTTTTGAACACATAACATTTCATTTATGCAGCTAAATGTACAAAAATTTAATAAAAAGTAAAATTATTCCTTGACAAATTTATTATTATTATTTTTAATTATAGATTTCTTTACAAAAAATATTGTGTATAAGATTTATTCACAGTTTAAAATACCTTATTCGCAGTTTAATAAACATATTAGTTTGTTAATAAACAATTTAATCTTTTAATGCATAACTTCATTCATAATTTAACACAAAATTTATATAAAATATACAATTTAATAGAGTTTATTTTTAGTTTAATACATAAAATTTATAACAGAACATAATACAATAAATTCTACATTAATTCACATATTTATAGAAGTCAAACTCAAACTCTACCACCACCACCAATCATATGTGTCACAGTCGCACTCATCATTTCTTCCAAATCTGATCTGTATATATAAAATCATTATTAATTGTCAGCTTAAATACTTTAGTCACAATTTAATAAACCAATTAGCTCACTTATTTAAAGTTATTTCAAAATAATTATAAAAACTAATACATTATTAAATGTTTATACAACACAAAAACTAAATATATTCACAAGAAAATTAGTACAAACATTCATACATAATCATTCATATTTTAACACAAAATTTATTAAAATTTTGCAGCTTAATATAATCAATTCATAGTTTAAATAAAAAATCACAGCTTAATATTAGTTATGACTAAGATCAGCAAAAGAAAACAACAAATGATAAATAAAAACATTAAAATTCACAGCTTAACAGAAGAAAAAAAATGCATCATAAAGATCTATAACAAATGTAAGTAGAAAAATAAATATAAATATGCATTCACAGCTTAAATGTTATAAAAAAATCATATATTCACAGCTTAAAACTTTCAAAAATCATGTATTCACATCATAAAACAAATATTTCTTTATTCATAACAGTTAAAACCAACATTAATAGGCCTAAACAATTAGTAAAACATTTAAACATCACAATTCACAACTTAAAAAATCTGGATTCACATTATTTTTTATAACACGTGCATTATAACACATTTTAAATTAAATTCATAGCATAACAACTAAAAACCCTATGCTATGAACAACAATTATATGGAAAAATCATTACAAATAAGAAAACAAACTTTGATTCACAGCTTAATAGTAGTTAAAACTAATATTAAGAAAAGTAAACAAAAAAAGTGAGATTAAAACATTAAATTCACAACTTAACAAAAGGAAAAACAATCAATACAAAAATTGACATACCTGATGCAGATCTGGTGATGTTTTACCAGAGATCAGAGAGCAAAAGATAGAGACAAGTTGGCGATGTTTCACCAGATCTGAGAGTTGAAGAAAATGAAACCACAGATCTGGACATTTATGGTGGCGAAAATCATAGATCTGGACGAGACAAATTCACATCTAGCAGCGGTATAAACAACGATGATAGATCTAGTGCGAGTGACACCTGGTGCGACGAAGACAGTAATGTTTCACTGGAGATCTAACCTGAAACACATCAGATTTGCATTAGATCTAGAAGTTTTTCACCAAAGATCAGAGAGGAAAAGAAAGATATGAGAAAAATCAAAGGAGGCGGCAGATCTGATGGTGTTTCATTGGAGATCGGAGGATGACGACAACATCGGTGACGATCGTTGATGATAGTGGTGGTTCTTCGTCGCTTGCTGATGGTTGTAGATCTGAAACAGAAAATCAAAGATCTAGTGGGGATATTTTTAGATCTGAAGCTGAAAATTTAGATTTGGAATCGGTCGGTGCATGCAGATATGATCGGAATAGTTCACCGGAGATAGGAGGCGGCGACGACGGTGGTGCGACTACGACATGTCGGCGGTACGTCGGTGGTGTGGTGATGGTAGCTGGTGTAAGGTTGGAGTGTTCTTGAAGTTTGATGAGAGAGTTTGAAAAAGTTTGAGTGTTTGGATGTTTGGTATATGATACATAAAAGTAGTCTTAATAATAAGCTAAAAAAGTCGTTCTTAGAGTTCTTAACTTTTAATGGTTCTCATTTGATCTTTTACGTGTGTGTGTATATATATATATATATATATATATATATATATATATATATATATATATATAAAAGTTCAAATAAAAATAGTAAATAGTGTGAGAACGTAAAAACACTATGTTTATGTTGTTATTCTGTAATGAATGTTGTATATGTGTATTGTTGAAGTAATTCTAATATGAATATTAACGTTTGATTATTCATATATTCATTAGAATGTTATTATTCTATTAAAAATTTATGAATATTCACGTTTGATTATAATTTGATATCGTTCATCATGAAAAGTATAGTGTGTATTTGTAAAGGATTATAAAAACTTATCTTGCATGATACATAATCCTAAGAAAATTTAGTAGCTTATTATTATTGAGATATGATGCCAATATTGTTATAATATGCAGTGAGAGGGTGGATGTTGAGTCTACACCGACAAGTGACGAGGAGACTTTTGGTGTGGAGTATTGGAGTATAGTAGTATACTACTACACCAAAAACGATCTACACCGACGACAATTGTCATCGACATAAAATCGTAAGTATAGTTTTTAAGATGTTGTATGGAAAGATTTTGTCGGTAGATCCATTTTTACCGACACGACTCGTCGGAATGTATCGTAGGTATAAATATTTTTTTTTCGAAAAAAGTTAACTATTACTCTTGGCAACGGGCGATATGACATATCCCCAGTACCGGTGAAATATATCTCAACGACATGTCGTCGGTACAGATTTATTGGCTTTGGTAAAGTCATCGTATAAATTTTATTTACATTTATGTATACCGATGACATGTCGTCGATACATATATAATGTTTTCGGGGAAGCCGTTTTAAGTATCAATTACTAGTTTATAATTTCCGGTTTTTATAAATTTAAAAATTACATTACAACGCACTTAACTAATAGAAAACATTGCAATTTAATACAAAACAAAAAAAAATCAAGTTTAAAACAAACTCATTCAACTCTAAAACACACCATACGATTCAAAGTTTAATGAAAAAAATTTAACAAACTAATGCCCATCTTTTTCACCTCCACTTTCACTTTCACCTACCGTCATTTTCATCATTTTTGGTAATCGACTTCATTTACACACGAGAATGTGACATCCCCATTTTCACCGCCAGAAAAGTCTGATTTTTGTTTATGCTTTTTTTAAAAATCAGAGTAATAATTTAAATAAAAGAGTTGTGGAATTTGTTCCCAAAACAAAATTTGATAAAGATTTATCAAAGCATTTCCATTGAAATGTATTTCATTAAAAGACTCGGGATGTCATGTTCGATACAGATCAAAAGCATAAACAATACAGCATAAGCCTTACTACATTATTTCGTATTTACAGGCCTAAAATCCCTTATCTCTCATCCAAACATCTATGCTCATGCGCCACTACCTGTAATACAAGAAACTGAGTGGGTCAGGCTTGGGAGTCTGGTGAGCACACATAGGGTTTTCAACCCACAATAAATAAGTTTATTAATTTCATCAACCAAACAAACCCGATTACCCCTTCCCGTTATCCTCACATTATGTCCCTAAAACATCTAACACAAGGGACCTAGTCTAAGGACTTTCATCGGGGTGACAACACATGCTTCGGGGGTTCCTCAGCAATTCATGTAAAATAAGGCAACCATGTGGGGGATGGAGTACTGCTGGTGAGCACACAGTTCAAATAAACACCTACATGTTGCGAGCCTGCTAACGTTCCACTGGACTGTCTAGAATAGTCCGTGGTCGTCATCTATACTCCGCTAGATGACTGAATCATCAATAACATCTATAACGAGGCCTCTCATTATTTTATTTTGTCACACAACAATTATTACATCTACCCATGTTTTACCCAACACATTTTGTAGATATAAAATACATATACAACTTAAATCGTTTAAAACATGTATAGAATCGTTCATCCATCATAGATAGCAAGTATACAGATAATATGCACACGTAGCACCTAATTTATATAAAATACTTCATATCTATGTGCAAGATGAAAGTAACTATGCACTCACCTGGTAAGATGGTGACTCGGTACTCGGACAGCACTTCGTTATCTCAAAACAATTTTCCTTTGACAAAACCTAGTATCAATACCACTAGGGTTTAGTCTAACGTTAACCGCGACTAATTAATAGTCTAGCTATTATTACTATTATATAAGCGTTAAACAACACTCTATATAATTCATAATAATATCCCAAATAATTATTTTAAGGTCCTAATAATGTTACTATAATTAATTAGAAACTATATTAAAAATAGCGTATGCGTAGCTTACTTACAGCGGGTTTTATAGAAAACCGGGCTTTGCTTGGAGCAGCGTTTCCGAACCGAAAGACCCTTTTTCTCGGGGCTCCGGGAGCCTCGGGGCTTCCTTCGGGTGCTAGGGGGTTTACCTAGGCTTAGGGGGGAGGGGGTAGGGGGTAGGGAGAGAAAGTAGAGAGAGAAAGGAGTTGAGAAATGTGTGGAAAATCCGAGAAACTTCGCACCCTTTTTATAGGCTCCAGCCTCGGACGTAAGCTGGGCGTAGTCCTTGGCTACGCGGGGCGTAGTTCGGATCAGGTCAACACTTGGCGAACTCCGGATGGTGCGACGTGGAGGCTTGTGGACCGAGGGAAGCAGCTGTACGCGACGCGTACCCGAGCTCGGACGATGGGCGTAATGCAAGGCGATGTGTCGTTCATCCGAAGCGAGGTGTGATCAGCAAGCGACGGCCTAGATCATGCCACGTCACCAATTTCGCATCAGTCTTGCAATTTTCCTTTCCGACTTCTAAAAATCATAACTTTCGCATACGAGCTCCGTTTTCGACGTTCTTTATATCCACGTGTAGGCGGAAACGTACTCTACAACTTTCGTTTAGACTCCGTTGGCTAATTTTGACATTATTTTAAAAGTTATATTTTTAACAGGCCGGGACAGGATTGGTCCGTTAAAAATTCATAACTCCTTCATCCGACGTCCGTTTTCGTCTGTCTTTTTATCGTTACGCTACTATTAACGAGATCTTCGACTCTCGTTTAGGTTGTGTCGGCTAGAAACCGCTCGATCTAATATTCGAACTTCGGGCTGTACACTGCTAAGCCGAAACTTCGAAAAATCATAACTTCCTCATACGAAGTCAGATTTGGGCGTTCTTTTTATGGACGCTCTCGGTTTAACATATTCTACGACTTTTGTTTAGATCACTAAGTCTAAAAATCGCTCTATCGTAAATTGACTATATACGCTTCTCGGTGCCGTGCCGGTTCCGTCGCGAAACTTCGACGGGTCATAACTTCTTCGTTATAACTAGGATTTTGACGTTCTTTATATCCCCGAAATCCTCGTTTCGACCACTACAACTTTATGTAGAGATATTGGGTTTATCTCACACTTTAATTTTTACGCTTATTTTTATCCTTTATTTATTATACATTTATAAATAAATAATAAGCATATAAATTCACATAATTCACATAATACTCAAATATTTTATCTTTATTAATTCAAAAAGAGTTACAATAGTTGACCTAGACTATTACATCATCTACCACTGCTTAGCTCTGAAACACGGGCGTTATAGAGAAGGATTAAATTACAATTGTGATTGGAATGCGGGTTGATAGTTGGGGTTACGAGCAAGCATCTCTTTATCATAATGTTTTTGAATTTGTTGCAAATATTAGGTGAATTGTTTAGTCTACGTGTTGCTGACTTAGTGCCATTAATTGTGCATTTGTTGTGGTTTGACTTCGTATAGATGTACTCGACTCATACTCGAGGGGATTCAACCTTATCTATCGTAGATTCACCCATTTTATCATTCATTTTCATGAGCTCATTTTGATTTGTTTTCCAAAATAACAAATTACAACAAGTTAAAAATATAATAGACATGTATGGTATATGAACTTCAATGCTATTAAAAGTAATACAACCGAACAATGAAAGTACATTGATATTTTAAACTAATTGTTGGGTCAAAAATATGGTTTATACTTTGCTTTTCTGAGCAATTGTATTTTTATGTAATATTTTATGAGTTTACGGTCAGGTTTACGGCCAGGTGGGTGTTTACGGCCGTAAACCCTGTTTATGGCCCAATGGGTGTTTACGGCCGTAAACCCATTTACGGCCGTAAACCCATTTACGGCCCATGTTTCTTATGTATATATAGGGGTGAGGGGTGTGAGGACTAGATTGATGAACGTTAGAGGAGTGTAAGAACAACGAGCTAATGTGTGTGTATTTGAAGGTATTCTAGAGAGAGAAACTAGGGAGAAGAACAAGTGTATGTTAGTGTGTGTGAATCTTGTATCCGGATCTTTATTCATATCAATACATACAAGATTCATCATCTTCTTCTTCTCCTTCTCTTCTATTTGATCTGACATCATCCGTTTGATTGAGATTCCGCACCATCAAACGGATCTGATTGATACACAAGCATTTTTGGGGAGTTACAGTTGGTATCAGAACTTGGTTTGTATCAGTCAATTTTGTCAGATCTGGAGCTGATTTGATCTTATTTTGGAAGGATTCTTGCGTTTTTGGATAGATCGTGGCAAAATAAAGGGGGTTTGTTCTTCGCGTTTTTCATAAAAACGGGTTTTTGATCGAGTTTTGGAGTAAAAAATGGCAAAAATCGTTGTTTTTGGTCGTAACCAGCGAGGGAGTGGCGGCGTTTACGGCCAGCAGCTAGGGTTTCCGAGGTTTACGGTCCGAGTTTGCGGTCCGAGTTTACGGCTCCGGAGTTTACGGCCGGAAACGATTTACGGTCCGAGGCCTCGGAGTTTACGGCTCGCACGTGTACGACTCGGGTTTACGGTCAGCAGCAGTTTCCGGTTCGCACCAGGACCTCGCATTGTTTCGCACTAGGACCTCGCATCGTTTCGCACCTCGCCTCGTTCAGGAGCCTCGGTCTCGCGCCTCGCACCTCGTCCTCGCAAGCAGCAGCCTCGCCTTCGCATCTAAAAAATAGGAAGCGGACTTGGAGGTGTCGGGGTTCGAACTCGGGACCTCTGATTCATTTCTTCACGCGTCTTACCAGCTGATCTAGCATGCTAGATGGAAGAACACTTCGAAATTTAATTCATAAACACTCCTTTTCGCACCTAATTTCGAAAATTTGACACTTTTAACCCCAAAATCAATTTCCTTTTTATTTTAAATTCAATTTTCAATCCAGAATTTTAATTTTAATTTTTTTGAATTTTAATTTTGACCTTTTTACTTAAAATTTTGACTTTGACTTTTAAGTTTGACTTTTGAGTTTGACTCTTTAAATTTGACTTTTAAGGTTGACTTTTGAGTTTTTAGTCAAAGAATTAAATAAAATAAAAAAATGAATTCCGAATCCATTCCGGTAAATAAAGTTTCATATACTCCAGCTTGTGAAACTACGATTAAATTTCTTCGGGAACAAATTGATTTATTAAAAAGAGAAGTTGAGGACCAGAGATATGAATGATATTAACTCAGGAAAGGACAGAAACCCCTTAAGGCCCAGTTAGAGACAAAAATAAAGGACTTTAAGAGAATTCAGACAGAATACAGTGAAAAATGTGAACTTTATGATTATATTAAGAGACAGAATGATGAGTTAATTACTGAGCTTGATACATTAAAGCGACAATTTGAAACAGCAAATTTTGATTTTAAAAGGTTTGATGTATTAAGCGAGGTAGTTGCCAATATGATTGACCATTGCCTGCAGTTCAAACGAAACCAACAAAAGGGTTTAGGATACGATAATGTACCTCCTCATTTTAATCATAATTATCAGTATCAACCCTTGTCTAAAGAGGAGATTGCCAACGAACCATTCATGGTTTATGGCAAGCCATCTGGTTTTGTTTCAGGAGGATTTATTAATGTTGAAAGTACTAACGTTTGTACTTCCCCTGCAGATCAGTCAAAGCACAAAGTTGAAGGATCTGTTTCTGATAACAAAACTGAGCCTGAACCTGATGTTTCTGTTTCCAATGAAAAACCTTCTGTTTTTGATATTAAAGTTGATGATACATCTTGTGATGCTTTTGATGCTTTTGCATTGGATCATGTTGAGTTAAATTTTTTTGACATATTTGATTATTTGTTTGAAAATACTGATGTTCCTGTTTCTAGCACATCTATTTCATGTGCAGGTAAAGTAGCAGAGGAGGAGAACAAGGAGAACACCACTGAACAGACCAACATCTCCTTGAGCTCTGAATCTGTTGCTTCGAACTCAGTTGCTTCTGATCAACCTGTTGTTGAGAAGTACAGGCTACCAAATCAAGTTAAACAGAATGCATGTTGTAACTGTGTGTGTGGGAAAAGCAAGAAACAAGGCAAGGTTACGCCACCAGGGGCAGGAAGAAACAACTTCACAGTGAAGAAAAAGGCATGTTTTCACTGTGGAACACCTGGACACATTGCCCGAAACTGTCCAAATCGCGCATACGTTCCTTATTATGCACAAGGCTGGCAGAACGCACCAAGAGGGAGATACTTCAAAAGAAACCCCTCAAGGTCACGTTCAGACCATGGTGACTGGAACGCGCAGAAGGCCACAAATCCAACTCCCAAGGGCAAGAAGGGAATGTCGGCCAAGAAGTCCAATCCAAGAGATGTTCCCGTGAAGCCAAAATCAAAGTCATCTCAACGGCCGACATCAAGATCAAAAGCAAGTACTGAGCCACCCATCGGATCGAAAAAGAAATGGGTTAAACCCAACTACAAATGGGTTCCAAAGGCTCACTCTCCCAAATCTTCTAACGATTCTAATATTTCTACATCTTCTGTTTGTGATAAGCAGGACATGTCATGGGAGAGAGTACCGTGCGTTAATGACAAAGGTCGACCCAGTTTCAAAATGGACTGGGTTCCAAAGACCAACTAATCCCGCTCTGTGTCGGAGCAGCTATGGAGGCATATCTTCAGACTTTGGGTTGTTGGTAGTGGCTGTTCCAGGCACATGATAGGGGACATCTCTCAACTGTACAACATTCAGACCTTTGTTTGAGAGTATGTATCCTTTGCGGGAAAGGAAGAAAGGAAGGGATCACTCATGGGGTTAGTACTTAACGATGTGAAGAATTTTTGGATCTGTTCTGAGATTACGCGTGCCGTTCTCAGACCTTCTGCATGCAAATTCAATCAGTGACTTACGGTTTGAGTTTTCTTCTCTATACTCCTGAGTTTTTCTTAAGCTGATTCACTTTAAAGAGTAATTTTTGTTTTAGGATAGTTTAAATTTGTGCATTTACTTTCGTTTCTCTCCTATGCACAAATTTAGGGGGAGAAATAAAAACAAAACAAAAATTAGAATATTTAAAAAAAATCCAAAAACATTAGAAATTCAGAAAATCCAAAAATATGGTGTTAATGAAATGTGCTTGAGGGAGATGTTTTGGGAAGTGATATAATCATGTGATAACAGGCAATCTGAATCTGTGTAAGGGACTGAATCTGAATTGTCTAGGCTCTGTGTTCGATGCGCTGGTAGGCACGAGAGATTAAAATGGACTTGACTAGGCATTAATGAACTTAAGGAATCTAGAGACTTGAAAAATCTTGACCTAGATAGATCCATTTAGCCTGACAATATGACGCTCAGATAGGTTGAGCAGGGAGATATACATGATAATCCACTGGTCACACTAAAATAATCTGTATCTAGAACTGTGGTTTAACTCTTCCTCGATGTACGGACTTTGTCCTTAATTCCGGTATTAATGGGGCGACTGGGGAATTCCGATAAAGTAGGTCTGTAGGAAATTATTTTCTTGCTTTCTTTCTGTTAGTCATATGTTGCCTCCTCTGCGTGATTGAAATACATCCGACCTGGACTGCAACATATGCAATTCTATTTCTCTGCATCTTCTATCTATGCAATTCTTTCTATCTGTTAGCCATATACTGTCTCATTTGCGTGACTCACAATCCGACCTGGTACACAGTATATGCATCATTCTTTCTCTCAATCCCTCTAGAACCTCAGTTAGTCATATGTTTCACCCTCTGCGTGATTGGAAGAGATCCGACATGGGTGTATAGCATATGCATTCTAAATCTGACTTCTCTCATAATAATTGTCTGCTCACCTAAAGTAAGGAGAACTTTGGAAGTTCCTGATTATTGGGGTATGTGAGGAAGCGGGAAACATGTTCTAGTACATTTAACATTGAACAATCACTAGGTTGTCTGTAGATCTCGCTGCTCAATTTAGGTGGACAACAATATCTTTGGTCGTCGTCAGCTGAATGGTCCTTTAGGAATATTATCTAGGAACATAGGATCACATTGTCTTGTCACTTATAGTATGTCCTAATTTTGTCACAATCTCTCATGTTTAAGTGGACCACAGTACCGACGATTGACCAGATCTATTCATGAAGGGAGAGGTACTGATAAACGGATAAAGGCTGTTTAAAAACTTTGATCCCAAATCACTCTTAAAGTTAGATATCATTTTATTTTTGTTAAATTTCTTCATAGTTTCTTCTAATTTAAATATTAGGGGAGAATTAAAAATTTTAAAAACCAAACAAAAATTAGAAAATTAAAAATCCAAAAATAGTGTTATTTCTGTTTTATTTCTTTTTCAGAAAATATGAAAAATCCAAAAATATTATGTGCTAAATTTTCTTTTAGTTTTGTTTTGTCTTGAAAAGTGAATTTAGGTGAAGATGAAACTCATGGAGTTTGTGTCGAAGATTTCTGAGCCAAGGCTTCATCCGTGATCATCGAAGAATTCTCATTCGAAGGAGCAAGAAATGAAGATTATTCTTTCGACATTCAATCTTTCAACCCCAGAAGCAAGGTGAAGCTGAAATTGAAGATTATGTGACAGATTGCATTGAAGCCTCCTCAATCAGTCTGCTGCTATCTTGAACTTGCTGAAGTGATCCAGAAGATTAGTTCTCTCTGATATTCTGTCTGAAGATTCTCAAGCTGAAAGCGCTATCTCTCAAGAATCAGTACAAGAAGCCTCCTCACCCAATGTGCGTTCAATGTCAAATTCTGCAGAAAATCCCAACTGCTCAAGATGAAGCCATTCATTGAATATTCATCAAGTTCATCTTGAAGTCGTGAAGAATTTGAAGATTAATGCTGAAGCCAAGCTCTCGATGAAGATTGACAAGAAAAGCCAGCTACTTCTTAGGGGGGGCTTGTTGGGTCATTTAAGAAAAGAAACGAAAGCTATAAACCAAGGGGGAGATTGTTGGGTCAAAAATATGGTTTATACTTTGCTTTTCTGAGCAATTGTATTTTTATGTAATATTTTATGAGTTTACGGTCAGGTTTACGGCCAGGTGGTTGTTTACGGCCGTAAACCCTGTTTACGGCCCAATGGATGTTTACATCCATAAACCCATTTACGGCCCATGTTTCTCATTTATATATATAGGGGTGAGGGGTGTGAGGAATAGATTGATGAACGTTAGAGGAGTGTAAGAACAAGGAGCTAACGTGTGTGTATTTGAAGGTGTTCTAGAGAGAGAAAATAGGGATAAGAACAAGTGTGTGTTAGTGTGTGTGAATCTTGTATCCGGATCTTTATTCATATCAATACATACAAGATTCACCATCTTCTTCTTCTCCTTCTCTTCTATTTGATCTGAGATCATCCGTTTGATTGGGATTCCGCACCATCAAACGGATCTGATTGATACACAGACATTTTTGGGGACTTACACTAATCATGGATGTACAATAGTATTTGAAACGAATCAGAGATGTACATTGGTATTTGAAATGAATCAGGGAAGTACAGTGCTATTTAAACGAATCCCAAAGGTACATCGGTATTTCAAACAAATCATGAAAGTACATTTCTATTTCAAACGAATCTTGGAAGTACATTGCTATTTCGAACAAAGCATTAAAGTACATTGTTATTTAAAACAAATCATAGACATATATATTTTTAAACAAATCATGGAAGTACATTGCTATTTTAAACAAATCATGGAAGTACATTGTTATTTCAAAAAATCATGGAAGTACATTGCCATTTTTAGCAAATCATGGAAGTACATTGCTATTTCAAACAAACCATGGAATTACATTGTTATTTCAAAGAGAACATAAAAGTACATTGTTATTTCAAACAAATCATGGAAGTACAGTTCTATTTTAAACAAATCATGGAAGTATATTTCTATTTTAAACAAATCGTGGAAGTACATTGCTATTTAAAAAAAATCATGTAAGTAGATTGTTATTTCAAACAAATTATGGAATAAAAATTTCAAAGTACATTGGAACTTACCAATCGTGTTGTGATGCATGTTACACAATCTGGGACCTTCCTTGAAATGCATGTTCCTCCAGCCATCAATATGTTTCAGTTTTTGCCCTACGTTTTGCTAAAAGAGCCAATAATAAATATTACTAGCAGTTAGTAATTACTATTAATAATCATACATATAATACTAACAAACTTTCTTACTTCTTCATGTCATTGTTATGCATAAGATGAACTGCTGTAAAACCTTAGATATAGCAGTAATGCTTTTTTTTTCTCTTATTTGACTAGAGCTACGTATATACTTGGGATTGTAAACAACTTATCGATGATTTTTTGCCAATCTGTGATGTAAACAACTTGTCAACCGACCTTCTTTTTGGCCTTACCACCTTTCATTATATATATGCATGGAAAACTATCAAGATCAAAAAAGTTCTACAAAATATGATTAGTATATGATATAGTTCATACACTATCTCAAGTACATAGCCCTGATTTTGGCATCATAACTCTTTATATATCCATCGACAACCTTCTCCATCTAGGACCTAGTTTCATCAATGTGTGTGTGTGTGTATATATATATATATATATATGATTTCAAATAATTTAAGAATCATACACCAACATATAATATTTTATAATTACTTAGTCACTAATATCACATTTAATCACATATATTAATATTACTATTATAAGTGTTACAAAAATTAACGGTTCAAGGTCACTTAAAATGAGATAAGGTAATAGAAAAAGTAGAACCTTTAATAATCAACCATCCCAAATATTTAATAAAAAATCCCCAACCTTGTCTTATAAATCTACAAGGCTCAAAACAAGTATTAAAAAATTCAGGTCCATATATTGTTTCCATCCCTAGCCTAACACAAGTGTGTTTTCCGAACAACATGTCATACCAGATGTTCAAATTGAATGGCAAAGTACAACTGAAAAGAAAAAAAGAACAAACGATAACTCACAAACTAGATTCTTAATTCATAATTGAAAAAAATCTCTAACAAATTATGAAAGTGAAATACTTATAAGGAGTAGAAGATATGTTTCATCCTTTAACCATAGGAGATCGTAATTGATTAGGATATGACCCCCAATCAATTACCCAGATCATATCAAAAAAAGTAGATTTATCGACAATAAAAAAACAGTTAATGCATTTTTTAGGTCCTAAACGATGTTGAATGGCCACAAATAACCACATGGCATGGCAAAGCGATGAGTGCTCTTACTATGCCCATTTTATGTAACATCCCGACATTGAGGTATTTTCAATTTTAATCCTAACTATGAATAAGCATTGCATTCTAGTCCTTATGCATGAGAAAGCGTGTCAAATGGCCCACAGTGGCATTTTGGTAATTTCTGGCCAGAACTTAGTAAGTTCGACGTACTCTTCATATGCATGGCATACATGCGAGGGACCTAGTACGTTGGGCATACTCTTCGTATGTTGGGCGTACATGTGAGGGTTCCAAACCCTAAATTTTAGGGTTTGAACCCTATTTAAACAACTTTATGGCTCAAGACCTTCACCCTAATCAGCCTCCAACTGAGAATTCGACCCTCTATCAAATCTTAAGTGAGAAGAGTGCTTTTGAGCTCATTTATGTGTTTTTTTGGTGTTCTTGAAGATGAAGAATTTGGTACAAGGACCTTGAAGCTTGGAAGCAACTTAGATCTGGGATTCCCTACTTGCTAGTAACCTCCAGGAGGTAAAAAGTTCATAACTTGATCACTCTATCTTGTAGATCTAGTCATTCTTTATTTAAGGCATTTTTAGTCCCAAATATGGTGATTCTTGAGAATGGCATGCTCTTAACCCAATAAGTCATCCTTTCAGACCTTATGTGGGGTCTTGAGTCATAAAAATGTGGTCTTGATGCTTACTTTTACTCCATGCATCCTATAGAAGGTCTTAAGGCATTAAGATGTTGAGATTTTATGTATTAAGCAGTTAATGGACATGAAAAGTCATAAAGTTTGAAACTTTATCACTCTTGATGGTATTTTAGCCTTCGATCTGCAATTGGATGTGTTAAGTCGAAGAAATAAGCTCTTAATAGGTTAAGAAGGGGACTATTGCGTACGCTGCGCGTACGCATATCTGGCCCCGATGCCTCGGACAGCTTGTACGCCACGTGTACCTTCAGAGTACGCCCCGCATACGAAGCCTGAGTCGACTCGGTTGAGTTTACTCGGCTCACTTGTTGATTTTGACCTATTTTAACCAGGGGTATTTTGGGAAAATGTTATTAATGTAGAATGGGTAATGTTTTGATATTTAGGATTTGGGTTGAGTCGGTATTTGGGAGCAGAGTATTGATCAGCTATTCGTCAGATTGTGAGGTGAGTTTTCCTCACTTTACTTACGGGTCGAATGCACCAAGGCTGACCCATTGGATTGATATCCTGGTTTTACCGTATGTTGTTATGATGTGGTGATATGTTAGATCTGTATCCTGGTATATAGGATGTTGTTATGTTGTAGTGATTCGTTAGATCTGTATGACTACGTGTTATTGCTAGCTATTGATTGTTATGGTATATATTGATATGTGATGGTTTACTGGGTTGACGCGGTCTTGCTTTGTGGTGAAGGGTAAGATACCCAGGCCAGTCTGGATAGATTGAAGGCTTGCGAGGCGGACCAGTCAGGCCGAAGACCCAGAGAGCGGTCCAGATAGGCTGAAGGCCCAGTGAGGTAGTCCAGTCATGTTGAAGGCTCTGTATGCATGTTGTTGTTTGTTATGTTTATGTGGTGGTACTTTGGGGGAACTCACTAAGCGTTGGCTTACAGTTTTAGTTTTGTTTCAGGTACTTCGGAGGATCGTGGCAAGGCGAAGGCGTGACCGTATACATCCTTGGTTTCATGTTGTTGATCTTGGGAGACTCTAATTTTAAATAATGTTTTGGAAAAAATGGTTTTGTAAACACTTCTTCTTAGTAAATGGGTTGTTTTGAAATTTTAAATTTGTTATGATTTTTGAGATGTTACATTTTACACGTCGTGTGATTTTTTTCCAATCCCGAGCTATTAGATCACTTCGGCAGATTTGTCGTTGATGTCATCATACTTCTATTCCTGCTACTGCAGACTACATCAAGCCATGCATCAACATTCGTACCACGTGTATCAGCATTCAATTTGTATTAGACCATATTTTAATTCTTAGTTCTTCTATATTTTCCAATTATCTAAAATTACTTCTTAACACTAGATTCATCAATACTAGGCCAGTCATATATGATCTAAAAAATCGTATATCAAAGTAACAAGGTTGGTTTGTTTTTAACAAAGTAAATTTTGACTTGTTCATCTAATTGGGTGCGGTTTAATTCGGTATTGGTCGGGTCCAATCAGACGTTTTTTTCTGACTTGGTCTGGTTAGGGGGACTCGACACACAAAAATAACTTATCCAACCCACACGTCTGACTCGAAACACAAAAGTAACTGACTCGATCCACCAAAATAACATAGCTAACCGACTAAATGAGGAAAAAGTTATGTTTTTCCTCCATTTACCCATCTGCTATCGACGTCGATTTCTTTCAACATCTAGACGACATAACATACTCCATCATAGACATGGTTTTCCTGCTCCACCCTCGTCTTCCATCCTTACAGCCACTAACACTTATGTCATGCTCATATTCTGTTTTAATCCATAAGAGACATAGACGAAAATGTGAAGGCACACTACTAAGAGTATTTTAGGGTTGGGATTAGCTGAGACAGGGCGCGTGAGTCTGCCTTCTCTTATTCTTCTATTGGTGAGCTTTCTTTTCCAAAACTTCGGCTCTATTTTGATGTGGTAATATTATAATTCATACATTGATTTTAAGAGGGTTGGTTACTTGGTTGAATTGGTTTTTGTATCAAATGCCTTTCATACATGACTAGATTTTTTTTTTCGAACGAGTACATGACTAGAGTTATTTAAGTTTAAAAAGTGTTTTGTTTTAGATGGTTGAAGCATATTTGAACATGTGTTTTGAAAAAGATGTATGTATATTCTTATTGATTGTCCCAGGTGTCTATGTCTTTTAGATTTAAGAACTATGTTGACACATAATTTGTTTAAGTGATGACAACAACTCTTTTTTTTCTTTTATGTTTTTCATCATTATATCATCAATAAAATGTCTTTATACACCAACTTAGCAGAAAAGATACAAAATATGTAGTTGGTAAACTTGTTTGTAATAAGTATTGTCCAGCAAAACTAATTGCTAAAAACCCCGGAAAAAAAAGGCAACACTAAACTCAACCTTGATATTTAACTATAACATCTTATTTTCATTTATAAAAAACATCATTTTTTGTCGAATAAGAGACATTGATTACATAGATATGCATGTTTTTCCTTTATTATTCTTTTGTACAAGGACTCATTCTCACTTTCACCACAAAAGAGTAAAATTGACATTTTCAGTATTCAACACAGTCCATTAGATTTGTAATCAAACAATATGGTTTCAATCTGATGCAGATACAGAGCTTCTAACTCAGTGAGACTCAGTTATATCTTACTCATTCATCAACTATCAAACAACTCATTAGTAAAATAAAGATAATTCACGAAATGTGTGTATGTAAGGATACATATTATAGAATTCATAGATTTAGATAATAAGTGTCATGCCGAATGTGAAGTTTCTTTTTTATTTTAATTGGAATTGGAACGTTCAATAGAATTCATAGATTTAGATAATAAGTATGACGACAGGGAAGGAGATTCTTTTGTATATGTTTATATTTTTTCTAGATTCCAAACGAATCAAGGAGCTTCTTTTAATACAATTGTTTTTTTAATTGGATTTTAGGTAGATGTTTTAACTTCTTACTAATTTGTAATAAAAAAATGTTGTCAAAAATAATTATCAGTATGATACATGATAAAAGAGGTATGTTAGTTGCAAGTTGGAAAAAGCAAACAGGCGGGGTTTGGTATCATCCATGAATTTGATTGGGATTTGGACACTCCATCAGGCTTTGGGAACAAACTAAAAGCATTGGTCCTCTTATTTCCAATTATCAACCAAATCTTGTTTTGCTGTGTCTCTATTTGTTCTTGATCTATGTACATGAATTAATAATCATCATTAATATTTTTATTAAAATTTTGTCGATTTGATATGAACAAATATATAACATAATATGCATTCATTATTCTCATAATCTTATAATTCCACCTTTAAAAACATGATATTGTTTTTAAAATGTGAATTTATCTCTCTTTTTTTCTTTTTTCTTTTCTATTTTTTTTTTCTTTTGCACATAGTATAAGAAATACCTGTTTTTGTATCAATTAACGATTTTATGTAAAGGGCTATATGCAAAAAAAAATTCTTAAGTTTTTTAAGTTTTCTTGGTTTGATCTTGTTTGTATTTTTCAAAGAAATATTTTAATATTCATGCAACTTCTCAAATTTATATTTTTCACCGTTTTCTCAATTTCTCTAGAATGAAGCTCGGAAAAAAACCCTAAGTATCCATTTTCTGGTTTTTCCTTTTCGCTTGCACCACAATGACCAAACATTTTTTTTAATGATCCTTATAGAAAGCCAGATATATTGATATTTATTCTTATTTTTAGTTATGTCTCAAGAGTCAAAATAGATGTACTAGTAATGAAATCAAATTCACCATGCTGAGCAAGCATTTTTTTTAATGATCCTTATAAAAAGTCTATGATATATTGATATTTATTCCTATTTTTAGTTATGTATGAGGAGTCAAATTAGATGTGCTAGTAACGAAATCAAATTCGTCCTAAACATGAAAGACCTCTGAGAATTCATTAATCTCTAGCACATTGAGCCCAATAATTTTTCAAAGAGAATTTTCTTCCATCTACAAGAGATGCTCATTTATACAGTATTATAGACCTCCTATAGGATTATGCGGAGTACAAAGTAGTTGTGACAGTCTGAAGTTGTAAAGTTTATATATGAAATGGTTTTTCCCGTTTCCTATCGAAGTAAAATTTTGATTTTTGTTTCCGAAGTAGCTTTTAGAGCATATTATGTTTATTCGAACTTAGTTATAATGTAGGCTTATGTTAGTGCTCCTAACTATATATGCATGTTAGTCTAAGCAAGGCGTTATTTATATGTCACGTGTGTATAGCCCAGGTCAAGTGTCATACATCTTTTTATAGAAAGTCATTCACTATAAATTCTTCCCTGTTATAAATCCTCTGAATATATAAGCTGACCGGACCAGACAATCTTAACTTAACTGGATTCATGATTTGAGAATAATTTCCATGTACAAAAGGAAAGAATGTTGTAACGTCCAAGAGCACATAACATTACAATCACCAAGCACAAAAGCAACAAGCCTCAAACCAATCGGGTACTCTTTGACTCACGGTCTGTCTCGATCTTTTGATCAATCCACCAAGCACTGTGTGATGCATGGCTTATCCCGACCTTGGTATCAGCCCATTAAAGCATATAACATACCAATCAACAAGCAATTAAGCATCAATCCTCAAACCACAATCTACAATCAAGACCCTACTGGTCTAGCTAAGCATACTAACATGTCATAGTATTACACTGGCATCCAACAAACAGAGAATCCAATAATGACATAAGCAATATAGTGAGAAGATTCACCAAAAGCTAAAAGTAGCAGTCTCATAATCTCAGGATAATACATAACTATTACGAACCACCTATAACCAAATAGAGATCAAACCTGAAACTATAGCTCAAATCCTAATAAGCATGACCAAAAGTCAACGGCCATCGCACCATGACCAACCCCTAACCGCGCCATGACCACTAGGCAATTAAAGATTCATGATGACTTAAAAAATGCATCGCGATCCATATACCTACTTGCACCGCGAATATAGATTAACAACCTTCCTTTTAGTGACATTAATTATTAAGATTAGAAGACCATATTCTCATATATGGATCTCGTAATAATCCTAATGGATAAAGTTTTCAATTTTATCCATCACCGAGACTTAGGTGTTGTTGTTTTTTTGAAGCCAAAATGTTTGCAGTCTGCGGACCACATCTGCAAGCCTCTGCAGCAGAAGAGGTGGACCAAATGTCTGCAGTCTGCAATAAGAAGACTGTTTGTTTTTAACGCCTGCAGCTGTTGAAATAAATTGATTTTTCAAACTTAATTTCATGTCATAAACATTAAAAATGCATTTTCAGCAAAAAAAGAAAAAAAAACTGCACGTTGGCCCATGGTTTTTTTTTTGGTTTAGGTTAAAATGAGGTCTGAAGACCTTTGAAGACAGTGGTGGTCCATGTCTGTGCCAGGAAGATCTCGCGCAAACGTTTTATGATCTGCGCACTTCCAAAAAACAAACACTCCGCGAAGGCATATGTCTGCGCTTTGTCTGCGCGGCGCAGACAAAAGTGGTTGCACAGATCTTCACAAAAAAAACAAACAACCTCTTAATCATCACAAATCTAAGGCCTAAGTCTAAACACTCTCGAAAAGTACCAATACCAAGTGCATGGCCTCATGCAAGGTCATTTTCTCCCACAAGGAAGGCCCTAAAGCAAGAAACAACCCTATAAAATTCTAGAGTTCCTCAAACTCCAAGAACATGAATGAGGCCAAAGTGACCACCAAACCATCAATATCCTAGATCTAGCAAGGTATAATCATAAAGGTTGAAACTTTATAGCTTCCCAGGGCCCAAAAGATGCAATTAGTAAGGAAGCTAGGATAGATCTACTTAACTAGAACCAAAAACCACCACGTTTTTCTTTAAAAACACACCAAAGAAGCAATATGCGCTAATAAGAATGAAAGAGGTTATGGTTTGTTTGAGAGAGATTTTCTAGAGATGGAAGTGTTACGACCTGAATTTCATGTTCCATCATCAATGTTAGTTTCCATTATGTTCCTTCATTAATTTTAGGTTTTATCATGGTTAGAGTTAAGTTACAATGGGTAAAATGTAGAAAATGATTTTTTGATCATGTATATGGTTATGGGGTCTTTTTCTCATACTTGAAGGTCCTAGTTTGTAACTAATGACGTATTTGAGCTAACCTAACCCTAACTTTTGGGAACCTCAACCTATTTGAAAACAACAAATTGTTTGTGAGGGAGTTCTTTGTGAGAGTTCCAATCATGGAGTGTGGTGAAGATTTGTAGCTATTTTTGGTGGAAGATTGAGCGGTGTTCTTGGATAGTTTTCCCTTCTATCTCATCTGGTAGGAGTCATGAATTTTCCAGAAGGTATGATATGTTTTTTCATGAATTCTTTTCTTCCTTTGATTGTACACTCAAGAGGAAGCCATGTATGGTGCAAAATCCATGGTGTAAGAGTGTTTTTTGGTTCTTATAGTGTTTAAGTCGCCTTGAAAACTTAATCATAGTCTTGAAGGGTTGAAATCTTCCTAAAAAAGTCTTTGATTGAACCTAGGATGGAACATGATGATTTTTTCCGAGTTTGGGGCCTAAGGATAAACCATGGCGCGACCCTTCATTACACGTGTCGCGTGTTCTATGCAGTGTACTCCTATTCTGTTGTGTAATATGTTTTTTGATAAAAATCCTATTTAATCTTTTAGGGTGCGTAATTTGAAGAGTGCTCTTCCTTTATTCATAACTCCACACAACTTGTACTTGAAGTGAGACATCTCATGTTGCAAATATAGTACTTTGTTATGGAATTTCATATCCTATAATATGTGAGTTGAACCTTGGTTGTTGTTGGATGCATGCACCATGATGATGAATGGTATGTATGCTAGAAATGTCAGTTCCTTTCCGTAATGAAAAGTATAGGATGTATTGTATGCTATAGCCTTCACATGATTATTTAGTGAGAAGTGTGTGGGTCGGTTCATGATAGAAGATGGATATGTGTTATTTTGTGTCATGTTTTATGCATGATATGCTTCTGAAAATATATTTGTTTAGGAAGTAGGGTTATTGCATGCTAATGATGTAAAATCCTTTAGCTTGGTATGATATGTTTGCATGTTTACATAGTAAGGAATTTTAAAGTAATATTCCTTGAAATATTATATAATAAATGAGCATGATTACTTAGGGAGGATAAGGAAAAATGTTTTGTAACCGTTGTTTGATGAATTTATTATACATTATTAAAATGGACAGTACACTTAGAGGGGAAAAAGGTAACAACATAGACCTAGGTGTGTACCCTATCCGGGTTGTGTGATGGCCTACTACCAAAGTCGAGTGGTTTTTGTAGACAACCATTTGGTACATGGCCTATCGTAGCGAGGAGTGGAGCAATGTTGATGATGGTCGGATGCTAATATAAACATTACGTTTGAGTGGGAAATATCTACGGTCGGAAAAAATAACAATAAGTACCACTCTCAAATGGCAATGCGTGTACATGTATATACGTCTAGCGAATGCGTCACACTAGGGGAAATATTATGAGCGAGATTCACGCCTCGCTTTGTGCATTGGGTCAAGCCGGTCATGTTAGTAGTGAATGGGTTTTTACATTTTGGGTAGTGAAGATTAATTGTAACAGCCTAAAATTCCAAGTAAAATTTTTCTTTTAAACATTAACAACCCAGGTTTAATAATTAGAAATTCCCATCACAAATTGTTTCCAAAATTATTACATCAACATATTATTCAGAAAGATCAGAGTGTCCATAATAACAAGTGGGAATAATGATGGAGAGTGCAGCTGCGCCATCAAGTCGGGCCCTTGCCCTTAGAGCTAGAAGTACCTGAAACAATCATCAAAACTGTAAGCATACGCTTAGTGAGTTTCCCAAAATACCAAAACATAAAATCACATAATGTCATGCACACATATATACAAGACTGCCATGGACTCCCTCCATGGTCTTCATTTGGAATGCCATGGGCTCCCCCCATGGTCTTACATCCCCGAGCCATGGGCTCCTCCCATGGTTTTACCGAGTGCCATGGGCTCCCCCCATGGTCTTCACATAATTCAGCATATAGATCAAGTGGCAAACCATTAAATACTCTAAGACAACATAATATATCAATTAATGGGTCGGCCTTGGTGCCTTCGACCCATGAGTGTAGTGAGAAGACTCACCTCGAATACAGAACGATAGTTGACTAGGTCCTGGCTCCGAATATCAGCTCCACTTAACCCCTAAACAATAACAATTTCTTAGATTCAACTCAAAACGCCCCAAAACCCCTTATAGGTCAAACTTGGTCAAAGACTAAAGTCAAAGGTCAACGTCAACGGTCTGAGTAGACCCAACTCGTCGAGTTTTACTTTAACTTGTCGAGTTCCTTCCTTAACTTCACGAATCGGGAAAACTTCCATCAACTCGCCGAGTTCACTAATCAACTTGCCGAGTTGGCCAGAAATCCAACAGCTTAATGCATTAAGCTGTTTCCATCGAATCTAGGAACTCCAAATCTCATATTTCCTTCAAAATGATGTCTAGAAGGGTAAAGCTTTCAACTTTACCCTTAGGAACGCCCATAAAGAGCCCAAACCCGAACCCTAGACTGAAAGGAGTGAGGCTTAACCCATTAAAGCCCTTAAACTCCAAAAACATAGACCCAAAATGCAGATCCGACATCCAAAGGCTAGGAAATCACGTAAAGTTTCCAACTTTACGTCCATTCATGCTAGAAGGAATCCCTAAGGCTCAACATGGGCTTAATAAATAACTTATTGCATGAATAGGACTTAGAACCTATTAAAGTTTGCAACTTTTAGCCAAGAGAGGTCATGAAAGGGCCAGATCTAGCATAATAGCCCCTAGAACTCTCAACCTCTTGGACAACCCAACTATAATCCCAAAATCAAGATAAATCTTAAAACAAAGAGATCTAGATGATAACAAAGCAAGGTGTCAACTTTATACCTCAAAAAGACTGCAACAAGTGGAGAGTTTATGGATCTATAGCCCTCCTTCCAAACTAGACACCTCCAACTTCAAAGTTCCTTCCAAAGAATACCAAAAATCAAATCTCAAATCTCACTACAAGCTCATACACATAACCTTGAAAAATGATGCACAAATTTAGGGTTTTTGGACAGAGGAGGCTGGTAAGGAGGCCAGCTAAGGGACTTAAGGTCTTTAAATAGGGTGCAAAACCCGAAAATTAGGGTTTCTTCACAGCCGCCAACTCGCCGAGTTGGGACACCCCGACTCGCCGAGTTGGTCCATAAATGTCTGCGGCCAAAATCCCTCTCGACACGATGAGTTGGAGCTTCCAACTCGTCGAGTCCCAATTGAAAATACAATTAATTAGGGAATTAAGCTGATATTAGATCCAAGCATTACATTAATATTCATAAAATATCAAAATGATGAATAGTCAAGAATAATTACAAAGGTGAATAGTGATGGGTAATTATTAATGAAGACTCAAATGAAGATTAATATCAATGTTAATTATGTGATATATGTGGTGTTATACAATGTGTGTAAATTGAATGCATGTTATGTGATCATCGTTTGACCCATTTTGGGGTATGTGTATTTCGTTAACATTGTACTAATGGTTGACTCACTTAGCATTTGCTAACACGTGTTCTTTGCTTGTTGTTTGTTTTCGTCTTGCACTGGTTCAGGTAAGTTGATCGGTCGACTTGGTGAGGATAAGGACTTTGGGTAGTCTTGTTTGTGATGTTTCTTTTGTGTTTGATACCATCTTGGACATGTGTGTTTCAGTTTTCGTGGAGTTATAATTTGGTGTCAAATCCATGGTGTGAGTGAAATGAATATGAAAGTTAGTGTTCAGACACACATTATAGTTTGATTCAATTAGGTGCTTTAGTCTCTTAAGGGGGAGGGTGTGTGATGAGGGTTTTAGAATAGTTTCCTAAACAAATATAGAACTCTCTTTTCATTTAGGTTATAATGAAATAAATTTTCCAATATTCAGGAAAATGTACGGGATACCTACAAATAATGGTTTGGGAAGAGTAGGCGACAACCAGAATAAGCACGAGGTGGGGGTTCTTTTCATCTCCCATACCCTGTCGGTGGATCGTCAGTTACATGTGCAACTTACGTAGAGTGTGCATAGCTAGTCCGCCCTGAGCATATAGAGTGTGCACTACTATCATCGCTGACCTACATGAGTAGCTAAGGAAACTGGGATGAAGATATAATGACATATGATGCCCATATTGTTTAGTTACAATTAACAATGTGAGCCGCAGGGTTTCTTCTAGCTGAGGGAGGAATTTCTGAGGATGGTCTCGTGAGCCATTCGGTGACCAGGGAGTCGGTTGTGAGGGATCCAATTAGGAGGGAGTTGTTTAAAGGGGTTGCTATTCGTGGGATACAGTTGATAGAAGACATATGATGCCCATATTGTTTAGTATAGAGGAGGTGAACACCCTTTGGATTGTCTATGTTGGATCATGAATAAGGATCAGACCTTCTGGTCGGGTGATTTTACTTAGCGTCGGAATATTAATTTTGTTATAAGGATGTTTGAGGGTGAGGCATTAGAGTCGTGGGATACAGTTGATAGAAGACTTACTAAGGTTTCTTGTAACGCCATGACCTCGACAATTCTTAGAAAAAAAAGTGGATGAGAGGTTATGTAGTGATGGTGGAAAATAGATCGATCTGGACTTTCTAGCATTGAAGAAGGGGACCATGTCGATTTCAAAATTGAACATAACTTTTACTGAGAAGACGCAATTTGCCTCTGATTATTGTTCTACTGAAGAGAAGTCACAATGATGTTGTGTTGAGGGATTATCTTATGAGTATTGGGAAATTATTAGGTGAATACTACTCTCATTGAGTCAATGGAAGAGGCTCGTAAAATCGATAAGGATGATGCATTTCGTGATGGTACCACGAGTAGGGGTGAGAAGAGGAAATGGGAGGGTTCATGTGAGTCCTCAAAGAAGAAGGACAAGGGTCACCAGGATAAGAAGAGTCATAGGAAAAGTTTTTGTGATAAGTGTTACTTCCCACACAAGGGGCCATACAGTAGAAGTACCATTAGTTGTAGGTTTTGTGGCAAGTTAGGCCACAAGCAGTCGAAGTGTAGGAGTGTTGAACCAATATGCTTCAACAACCATCAGCCAGGTCACATGAGTAGGCAGTGTCCAAATCTAAACGTTTACTGTTAACAATAAGTCTTCCAGAGTTTTATTTGATACTAGTGCTAGTAGATCTTTTATATCTCCTATATTTTATGCTCGATTCGTGCTGCCCCAATGTTCCCTGGGTTATGTATTAGATATTGAGGTAGCCGTAGGTAATTTTGTTCCAGTTCGGGATAATTTTAAAGGGTGTTCTATTGTGCTTTCCGAAAACACGTTTCCTCTAACTTTGATATTGATTGGGATCAAGTGATTTGACATCATCATTGACATGTATTGGTTATCTACAAATCTAGCTGAGATTCTCTACACCGATAGGTGCGTTTGTATTCCAGTTTTTGTGGGTAAGCCTATATACCTCATTAGGGTCTCTTCCTATCATTTGGGTGACAAAGTAATGTAAGTGCCTAGCGAAGGGTTATTTGTTTTCTTAGCTCATATGATAGAGAGTCCCAAGAAGATTGCAAGTCTCTCTAATGTGGAGGTGGTTAGGTAGTATGATGATGTTTTCCCTGACGAGTTGTCTTGTTTTCCCCCACCATGCTAGGTAGAGTTCCAAATAGATATTATTCCTCACCGTAGGGAGCACCGATCATTTTTGTGATAATGAAGGGTGGTTCCATGACGGTGTGCATTGGTTATCGGGTGTTTAACAAGGGTATTGTGAAGAGTAAATGTCATCTCCCTATGATTGATGACATTTTGATCAGTTGTAAGGAGCTTGTCATTTTTCGAAGGTTGGTCTGCGATCGGGCTATCATCAGGTGCAGGATATACCCAAGACAACATTTAGGACACTCTATGTAGATTACCAATTGATAGTGATGTCATTTGGATTGATGAATGGTCCAATGGTTTTTATGGATCTGATGAATCGTGTATGTCGTCCATTCTTGGAAAAGTTTGTCATTGTTTTCATCGACAACATCTTAGTGTATTCTTGGAGTGTCAAAGATCATTGGAGACATTTAAGAGAGGTGTTAGACACACTATGAATGAAGAACCTATAGGCACAGTTCTCTAAGTGTGAATTCTGGTTAATGGAGGTTCAACTCTTGAGTCATATGGTTGGAAGTGAGAGAATCAAAGTGGACCCAACAAAGATTGAGGCAAATAAGAAGTAGATCAATCTAAAGGCTCCTACTAAGATTCAGAGCTTCTTGGGTTTTTGTAGGATATTACCAGATATTTATCAAAAAATTCTCCAAGATTGTTGGTGCACTGACCATGTTGACGAGGAAGTCAGAACTGTTCATATGGACAGATAAGCAGGAGGAGGCATTCAAGACTTGGAAGGGTCATCTGCGTGAAACACATATTCTTTCTTTAACCGAGGGGAATGATTACTTTGTGGTTTACAATGAAGCATCATATTTTGGGTTGGGTTGTGTATGGATGCAGAGAGGGAAGGTGATTGCTTATGCTTCCCAACATTCGAAGAGTGTCGAAATGAATTACTTGGTACATGATTTGGAGTTCGTAGTAGTGGTGTTTGAACTCAAGTTCTGGTGTCACTACTTATACGGGGGTGAAGTGTGAAATATAATATGATCATAAGTGTTTGCAACACATCCAAAATTAAAAGGATTTGGATACGAGGTAGTGAAATTGGGTGGAGTTGCTCGGTAATTATGAATGTGAGATTATTTACCAACCTGGGAAAATGAATGTGGTAGCTGATGCTCTGAGTCGTAAGGAAGCTAGAGGGACCTATCACCTGAAATCTATGAGGTTGGTAACAGTTCCAAGTATTTTTTTTAGTAGATAAGGGCTGCTTAGGAGGAGGATTTGAAGGAAGAGCATGTGAAGAGTGCATTTATGGTCAAGCACATGCTCTTTTGGTAGAAGATGATCGGGGACTTAGGGATTTCAAGGGTGACTATCGGTCCTTAGCATCGGTGGTGTTTGTAACACATTATTGCGGGACATGCATAGATCGAAGTATTTGATTCATAAGGTTACCACGGATATATATCTGAAGGGTTTTGAGGATCCTTAGACAACATAAAGAGACAATGGAAGAAACAATTTTTTATCCTCAGATAACATATAAATCCTTATAGATCCTTGATTATTTGATAAGAGCTTAAGAGTCCAACGTAGAATTCTTCTTTTATAGTCGCACCCAAGGCACTCAAATCAACAAAACTTGAAAGCAACCAATCCAACGAATACGTTGTACGAGGACTTCAAAATCCATAGCTTCTAGAAATAGCGTTGCCACATCATGGCGATGAAGTCGCCACGACATGGTTACTGGAACTTGGTGGTTACGAGAATAAAGAGAGGCAACCAAATTTCTCTTAGGGTTTTGAGAAATCTAATCATCTTAATTTGTCCATAGTGCCCTCTATTTATAGGGAAGGATATAAAACCCTAAAATATAATTATCTAGTCATCTAATAATTATCCATATACTTGGTAATTATCCGACTACTTAAAGTATCCATATAAACTTTCGGAGTGATAAGGAGGAATTATACGTCTAAACATAAATAAAACCTTCCCTTTCAAAATAAACTTGCATCTCATTACATTGAACATCTGTGTTGGTGTATAGATCGTCATGGTGAGAACATGTAACAGGATAGGAAACTGTAACAACAATCAGCATCCTGAAGCTCAATGTGCAATTGAGTGTGCACCAGAACTCGAGCCACCAGCTGAACCGATCACGATGGAAGGAGTTCAAGCCAGGATGTGGACGATGTTATCTAAGAAAAAAGAGGAGACTAGACAACTTCTCCAAGGTTATAAAAGAGAAGTCGCCGCACCAGTTGATGAACCAATGTTCAATGAGGGACAATCCGAAGAGGGAAGCTATAGTAGGACTGTAGACCAAGCTGAACAACCAGTGGTTAGGAGGAACCACCCATCGGGAGGAATCAATAGGAACAAACGCAAGTACAAGGACTTTACGACTTCAAAACCATCGACTTTTAATGGAAAAGAAGATCCAGTTGGAGTTATTGATTGGATCTATGAGATGGAGTTAGCCTTCGTAACTTGTAGTTGCAAGGGCAAGTTACATACCATTTATGTTGTGCGGCAATTTAGGGGTGCGGTTTTCCGTTGGTGGAATACGTTAGGGAAGATCATAAGCCCTAACCAGCCACTACAGTAAACATGGGAAAAAAATTTCATTCACTTCAAACTTAAGTTTTGCTGAGCCCAAAACATGTTAGAGCTGGAAAACGATTTTCTAACAATGAAGAAGGGATATATGTCCATTGGAGTTTGCTTTACGCCATGTAGCTGACGAGCTAATAAAAGTCGATAATTATGTGAAGGGACTACCATGGGAGTACTAGTACGTTAGGCGTCTACTCTTGAGGCAGCTATCTGGGTTGCCAAATCTGTAGAAGATTTGATCAAGGAAAAGACTATTGACAAGGTTGAAGTTGGTGTGAAGAGTAAGGTTGAAGGATTCCCAAAATCTAATAAGAACGGTAGATTGACTAGATTCTTGAAGTCTAACCGCAACAACAAGAATCACAAAGGAAATAACGAGGTGAAGTGGTGTGACAAGTGCAAAAGGAATCACTTTGGGAAATGCATTGAAGAAGTGACCTGCTTCAAATGTGGGAAGACTGGTCACTATGCTAATGAATGCACGAACGAGAAGGAAGTTTGCTTTAAGTGTGGTGAGGAAGGACATTTCAAGAAAGATTTCCCAAAGGGGAGAGGAGGTACAAAGCCAAACGTGCACCCAAAATCAAAGTCACGAGCATATCAGATGACCATGTAGGCAGTAGAGGATAAAGTTGATTAAGAGAAGAATGTTGATAATCGTCTGATATAGTGAGTATTATGTGATGTAGCTATATATAAGAGGCATATGGTTAACTTTAATAACATTGTAATCGTTTTCAAGAAGTTATACTATCCCTAATTATGTTATATTATTCAATGTGTTAAGTCACAATGTGATTTTCTTATATGGTGACTTGTGGACTACAATGCAGTTCTTAGGATTAGTATGAGTAGGTGTGAAGGGTAGTAGTGGCCTATACTACCTGAAGCACAGAACTCGCACTTGGATCAGGAAGAGTCACAAGGTTACTAAGTCACTAGTAATTGAGTTTGTTTCATTTATATCCATTGTTACCATCGTTTCAGTGATGACAATGAATGCTATCCCTACCTTAGTGGTCATGGTGAATGAAGTCTAAAAAAGACAAATCTGTAAAGTAAGTTACTCGTTTCAGAGAACCATGTTCGATATAGTATCCAAATTTAGACAAGAGCTTGAAGGAAAAGATAACCAAAGTGATCGGTAGAACTATTGCAGCCATCGTTATAAACTAAGAATCGTTTAGTTAAAAATTCTACCTACCATGATGTGATTATATCACATTTGAACATGAAGAAAGGTGTCTTCGGTATTACATGTTTGACTCATAGTGACCTGAGTCTATCCATTTCATCGTGCAATGGAAGGTCATTAAAGCATGAGCATTCAGTCTGTTATGGTAGCCAAAATAATGACCATATCTCAGGATGAGTCTACAACCCAAACTTAAGGAGTAGCAGGAGTCTTTGATAAAGATCGAGTTGTAAGTCGAAGTTTAGGAATGAAGGTCCAATAGAGAATGAAGAGCGAATACATGTTTGAGCATCACTAGCAGCTGAGAAGTCCAAGAGTTTGAAACTCGTTGGGAAAGACATGAGAGTTATGGTTATTGCTTAGGATGGAAAAGTCACTCGTGGAATCATTATCCATCCCTGCTTTGCTAATGATTCAGGGACGTAATCATCCTAAGGGGTAGATAATTTTAATGCATGTAAATTTAGGCTAGACATTTTAAATCCTAGCTAAAGATGTATTAGTTGTAATGACTATCTCATGGATATAAGGTGTGCTTAAATCCGACTTCGTATGAAGAAGTTATGCTTCTTCAAAGTTCCACGATCAAACCGACTCAAGTATGCACATCATAAAGAGTAAATCAGATATAGCTTGCTTATTTGCCTCAGTAATCTAAACGAAAATCGTAGTAATCATAAAAGCGAGAGCGTGCATATAGAGAACGCCTAAATCAGACTTTATATGAAGAAGTTATGAATTTTTGTAGTTTCCATACAACAATGTGTGACACGGAATCCGAAATTCAAATCGGTCGATTTTTAGGTAAAACAATCTAAATGAGAGTTCAAATATATCGTGAATAGGAATCCGTCGATATAAAGACATTCGAGAACAAATTTCGTATGAAGGAGTTATGATTTTTATATGGATGTTAACAATATAAGCCTTTTAAAATTATAACATTAAAAATATTTGAGAATTAGCCGATGGAGCCTAAAAAAAATTATAGTACTCGTCGATAGTTATGTGTGGATATAAAGAACGTCGAAAATGGAGCTTAGATGAGAAAGATATGAATTTTTGAAAAAAGTTTAGAATTTGCACGTGCTAACAACATGCGCGGCGTGCACTGACCAGCCGCCTCATCCCACTCATTTGAGATATGTGGCGACATTCTAGCGGAACCATGCCAACGCCCCCAAAAGAGGGCGCAACACGCACCAAACCAAGCGCGCAACACATCCCTCCTTCCAACCTATATATGTGTGTTTGTTGTTCATTCTCTCATCCATTTTCACCCAAATCCTCTGGGAATCCTTTCCACCCCTTGCCCCGATACTCCCTAGTTATTGACTACTTTAGCGAGGCCCTACGACAAGAGAGAGTTGGATAAATAGAAGTTCTTGGGTCAGAGTTCTACCCACACAGTTACCGGTTCTTGTTAGAAATCCTTATATGTTAAGTTGTACTTATTATTATGAACCTATAAATAAGATTTTTTAGTGATTATTATGAACCTATAAATAAGATTTATTAGTGATTCCAAGTCATACTACTTATTGATCTACTTACGGGAGTGACGTATAGTCTGGATCTAATGAGGTGTTTAAAGTGGGATTTTCAAATAGTATACTATATATATACCAAACGGACCCTACCTATGAGATGATCCTTCCTGGTTATTCCTTACTTAATAGATCTTGATGTAGACATTTGGATTATTAAGGAATCTAGACTATCATACAGTCACAAGAGGTGTAAAGACTAAGACTTCGTGACATTCATACTTAGGTCATATCAAAGGAAAAGCCAATATGTTAGGTGAAGCACTACCGAAATCACCAGTCATCCACCCAAGTCACGAGAGTGCATAGTCCCTTTCATGAAAATGATTATAATTACAAGTATCGATTAAAGTATTAAATATTTGATGAAAGTTATATGTGAAATATATGATTATTGCTTGGAATATGTGTTACATGTACGTTAATGATGTAATATGTGCGAACCATAGATGGATCTATATGTGTTAAAATTCATATATGATATTATTACACGACAATAATAATAAAAGTATTATTAGAAAAAAAAAAGATGAAACTATATTCATACCTAAATGCTTTGTGTTAAATATATACACTAAAATAATATAGTGTTACCTAAACAGAGTTAGTGTTGGAAATAGATTACGAGCCTTGTAGTTTTGCACATTAATGAGATAAGACTTATTATTAATGCCTCATTCAATTATGTTTGATATTGGGTAGACCTATTTGGAGAATGTGTTTAAGTTAGGAACGGAGAGTAGAGTTATGTTCAGTTACACTATCACGTGTCAGTGTACGAATTACATACTGGAGTACAATATAATATTCCTTTTTAGATGAACAACAATGGTGGGTCCAGATCATGAAACTGTAACGGCATGTATTGTCATCTCCCAGGTTCCCCTACATGTCCAACTCATTTCATGTGCATCATAGGTAGTGGTGTTTAGACTATTGAAGGCTTAAATAGGATGCTCAGTGAATGAAGGAAAAACCTTCAATTATGTTCAGGACTGTCAGGCCTTTATGTTGTAACATATGTATTGTATCAATTTATGTCACACCCACGAACCAAAACGGCGGAAACCTTCGGGGGTTTGGGTGACTTTATCTTGTAATATCATCACAGTGTATATAATTGAAACAAACATCATCATCATCACACATACAATATAACAACCATCATAGTTTACATAAGTGTGTTGGGTTACAAATTACATTCCAAGTGTTTAATGTATGATGATAACAAAATACAACAAAAATCCACATGTTCTTGATGTCCAATCTGCTTAACGATTCCCTAATGATACAAGTTATTTTGAAAACGGTCAACATATATAATGTTGGTGAGTTCATAAGCATGTATGTATAAAAAGTTTTGTATCGTTTGTAAACACCAGAAAATCCGATATTTTCCGTAAAAATGGTTTGAGAATTTTGTTTCAAATCTTGTATCATAGCATGTGTGTTTCTGTTTTGAAAATGTATAAATAGTGTATTCCAGAAAATCCCATGTTTTCTGTTGTAAGTAAAATATAATGTGTAATGTATTTTCCCAGAAAATCCGATATTTTCTGCTTGTAAAAAAATGTTGTAGTCTTAAAACCCTAAGACCGAAAAAGGGTGTTTGTATGGTTTCGTATCATCATCAACGTATATGTATTCCGTAAATTTGCAGTGGAGTTAATCTCTATGTGACTCGTTATAACCATTCTTGATATGACTGATCTGCCTGTCATGACGTTTTTCAGGCGTCGCTTTTTAAAGGTAAGACGTTTGTCACCCTAGACTGGCCTAGTCTAGCTGTAGCGAACAGCTCAGGTGCGGGGCTGTCAACCCCGTATAGATCTGATACACAAACTCTCGCTCTCCCTCCAGGAGACTCTGGTTATAACTACAGGACTTAAGGTTGTACACTAGGTAGGTACGAATGAAAGAACGTCTCACAAGAACCTTAACTATGTTTACACGAATATTGTAACAAACTATTTAATGTTTTAGATAATATTTTCGTGTATTTATTTAGGTTATAAGGCCCAATGTGTATGTACATGAATGAATGGGGCCCAATAAGCATGAAACGTGAATACAAGGTCCGTCGAGCATGTAAATGGGTTAACAAGGCCCAATAAACATGTAAGGAGTATACATGACCTATCAAGCATGTAAATGGGTCACTAAGGCCCAATAAACATGTAATGAATGTATCAGGCCCAATAAGAATGTAAATGGATCACTAAGGCCCAATAAACATGTAATGAATGTATTAGGCCCAATAAGCATGTAATTGGATCACTAAGGCCCAATAAACATGTAATGAAAGTATTAGGCCCAATAAGCATGTAATTGGATCACTAAGGCCCAATAAACATGTAATGAAAGTATTATGCCCAATAAGCATGTAATTGGATCACTAAGGCCCAATAACATGAAAATGGGTATACAAGGCCCGATAAAAGTGAGAATGACGTAATTAGCCCGTTTGTTAATATATTGCTTGTTTTAGCTCAACTATTTACCAAAATGACATGAAAGGCCCACTTTTTGTAAAAATGACATTCTTGGCCCATTAAGCTGAAAATTTACAACTAAGACACATTTTTTTTGGTAAAAATGACACTTAAGGCCCATTGAGATTGAAAGTTTACTTTTAAGGGCTCATTTTTTATAAAATGACATTTTCAACCCACTTTTGATGAAAATAACATTTTCGGCCCAATTTTTAATAGAAATGACATTTTCAGCCCATTTGACCAAAAATTCACATTTTTGGCCCATGTTTGTTGAAAATGACAATTTAATCCATAAAAAGTCAATAATTACCTTTTTAGGCCCATGAAAACCGTGAGTTACTAAATAAGACCCACTTTTGCGAAAATTGACAAGTTTGGCCCATTAAAAACCGTGAAGGCCCAATTAGAAGCCCATTTTGTGAAAATTTACATTTTTAGCCCCTTTAAAACCGTGGATATCATAAAGATCCATTTTTATCTAAAAATGACTCTTTTGGTCCTCTCAAAACCGTGAGTTGTCAAAAAGACTTTACTTTTTGTTTATTTGTCAAATATGGCCCCTTATGTGGTTTTGTTTTGTTTTCTAGTGTTCTTAACATGTTTAATCCTTTCAACTTTGTAGTAAGTTGCATATGATGATTTAGTTTACAAACATCACCAAACTTTAGTAGATCTTGAGTTTTTATGAAGTTTTAACAAGTTTTCATAGCATAATCACAACATATAACATGAAAACACACATATACATGCATAAATACATAGATCTAACACAAAAGCAACTTGTATCCTTCCCCAAAACATAGTAAAAACCGAAAACAAGGGGGGGTATGAACTCACATTGGGTAATAGATTTGGTTTTGAAGAGAAGTTTGAAGGAGATTTCGGCCTTAGCAAGCTCCTTTGAGAAGATCTTCGAACTTATGGAGCTCTAAGAAGCATGAATCACGAATGGAGTGTTTATGAGGAATGATCTATCATAAAAATTGAATAAATCACTTTGAGTTTATTTTAAGACTTACCAAGTTATGTTCTTTGATGAAGAGTTCTTGATGCACACATACAAACTCACGAAAATTTGAAAGGATGAAGGAAGGAATTTCTTGTGCTAGAGAGGAGGAATGTTTGAACAGATTTGAAATGGAGAGAGGTGGTGGAGGCTCCTATGGACGAAAATATGAAGAGAAGAGAGGGAATGATAAAGTCTTTCATAGAAGTATGAGATTTTCCTTGTTGTATGGTGGTTATTGTGCATGGATTACCACCATGAACCATTGAGGTGTCAAGTGTTTAACTTAATTAGGTTTTCTCTTTTTTTTAATAACCGAGAGTTAGAGAGAGGGGTAGAAGAAAGGAATAAACATTGGGCTTGAACTTGCTAGCCATTGAAAGCATATAGCCCAATAATAATTTTTGGCCCATTGGGCCCACATATGCGTTTGCGGCCCAAAATAATAAAAAGAATGGGTTTTCGGCCCATTAAAATCAAAGAAGGAATTTTAGGCCCAATAAAGCCCATGAAGAGTCTTATGGCCCAAAAATCCTATAGTTTAATGAATGTGGGTGGGCCCAAATGGGGCTTCACTTTGCCATCCTTGATATCTTGCAGATATTGTGGGCAAGATCTCTTCCAATGCCCTTTTTGGTTGCAGTAAAAGCAAACTGCCTCTTTTGGATCAGAAACATGGGGAGCGGAACCATTGGGCTTAGCCTTTGGGCCATTACTAGATGACCCAGCTTGAGCCTTGCTCTTCCAGTTTTGCTTGGGAGGACCTTTCCTCTTTTTCCCCTTTCCCTGTCCAATAGCCAAAACAGGGGCACTAGCAGGTGTGGAGGGTATACTTTTACCCTTCATCCCTGCCTCAGCTGTCTGCAACAAGTTGTGCAATTGGGACAAGGTCTGCTCAGTATTGTTCAAATGGTAAGTTAAAAATAAACTGACCATAACATTCAGGAAGTGAGTTCAAGACCATGTCAATGGCCAATTCCTCATCAAAGTGAATATTGAGCTTGACCAAACGCTCTATGTAGCGTTGCATTCTTTGCACATGTGACACAACCGACTCCCCATCTTTCATCTTGCAAGCCATGAGTGACTTGACTACTTTGAACTTTTCTTGACGAGCTCGCTTATGGTACTTTTCCATAAGGTCCTTGTTCATCTCGAAAGGCCAGTAGTCCTCATAGTACCTCTGCAGTTCTGGGGACATAGTTGCCACCATGATGCATGCCACTTTGGTAGCATCATCGTAATGTTTCTTGTAGGCAGCAAGATCTTCAGGAGTAGCTTCATTCTCATCAAGCTCTTTGAGCTCCTTTTCAAGAACATATTCTTTGTTCTCGAAACGAAGAGCCATCTTGATGTTTCGCATCCAATCGTTATAGTTTGAGCCATCCATAACGACTTTGGAGCATATATTGAGCAAGGAGAAGTTCTGGTTGGAGGAGGATGAAGTAGAAGTGTTTCCAGGAGTAGACATCTGAAAAGAAAGAAAGTTTTAGTTAGATTTCAAGATACCTTAATAGAATAACCCAAAGATATAATATCAAGGTTAGGATCCAACTATGAAGATTCACAACTCAGAAATGGGATGCCGAGATCCAAGTGCAAATTTCATAAAGGTAGGCGAATGACGATTCACCAATTCCACCATTAGACGAAACAAACGAAGTGAAATTCCTAATTCTTTTGAGATACATTGAAACTATTCAATGGCATGTTTTAATCTCAGATTATGCTCTTCTATTTGTGACTGGGATGCCGAGGATCACAAACAAGATGTGAATAACCATGCAAATGTGCTTGGTAACCTCATTGTCTTTATCATTAACTATTGATGTGCTGGTAAACCACATACGCTCCATCAAAATGAAAATTATGAGATACCCATTACTACTCTTTATTGGTGCCTTTTAGTGTGCTGGTTAACCACACACGCTCCACTAACAACCAATAAAGCATAATGTGCAATTTCATGGATTAGCATACTTTTCACATTTTTCCTAAAGTAACTAGAGTTGGGATTTTGAAAACAATGTTCTAGTACTTTTAATATCATTATACTTTTAATGAGAAGTAGTTGTCCTATCAAATCCATTCTGCTAACGACCCTCCACTAATCAAGGAAGCGGTGGGTGAGAGTGGACACCCATTCAACTACCATTTTATAGGCAGTTTCCTTATACCCCCCTTATAGATTAGCTTCGTGAATGAGGCATACTAGCGATTTGACTGACCATATTCTTATACATATAATATTAAACCTTTAATTATAATATATATAAGGTGTGTTTTAAAACTTTTTAAAACTTCAAGGGTTTACATAAATTTCGAAATTTAAGCTATTAATTTCAAATTTAAATAAACCAATTAACTAGATTTAATATTTATCTATTAATTAACTATTAATCAAATTATTAAATCTTGTAAGGATTATCTAATTAAATTAATCAATTAATTTAATCCTAATCCTTATCCCTCTAATTTCGAAAAATAAGGTAAGGATAATTATCCAATTAATCTAATTAAGTAACAATTATCCAAAAACAAGAAACCCTAGTTATCCTCTTAGCATATTTCGAAATTCATAAGGGAGGAGGCTAGGGTTTTCAAAACCCTAACCCTAATTTCGATTAGGGTTCTTTGGAGGCTAGGGTTTTCGAAAAAACCCTTTGATCCAAAACCCTAGAAATCAAAAGATTGGCCTTTAGGGTTTAATAGCTATAAACCCTAATTTGCAATTCAACAATTGTAGCAATTCAATTTAAAACAACAATGGCTCTGATACCACTTATGGGTTTTAGGTACAACAAATAAACTAGAAAACAATTCCTAAGTTCACATGCAACCTACTTTGGATCTATGTTTTAACTATTGAACATACAACTTTGAATTGCAAAACAAGAACCCTAGAGGAGAGAGGCTAATTTCGAAATTAACAAACTAGGGTTTAGGGTTTACATACCTTTCAATTGTTATAGCAAACAATTGATATTCCCTTGATCTTGATCTTGATCTTCTTGGAAGCTTTAGCACCACAAGTGTAATGCCTCTAATGGAATCACACCCAAACTAGCAAGAAGGAAAGTAGAAGAGAGAGGGGAGAGGGAGTATGCAAAATCTCGGCCTTAGGGTTTCTTCAAAAGAAAGAGTCACCAAAAACATGAACCAGGAGGCTCCTTATATAGCTGAGGGATCTAGGGTTTAAGGGAAACCCTAGTTATCCTTTGCTTAGGGCCTAAGCAAACCCAAGGGCCTTATCCAAGCCCCTATGGACGAAATTATTAGGGTTTCCCCTAAAGATTTCGTCCACCCTCTTCCAAGGGGGTTCTAGAGCCTTCCACTCAACTATTAGATAATTGCAAACTAGTCCCTGCACCTTATAATTAATTCTTTTAAACCCCAAAATCAATTCTGATTAATTTCTGGCTAACAATTAATTAAACATAATGATTTCTAATTAATATATTAATCCATTAACATATTAATAAATCATTTATATATATATTAATTAATCTTATAAATTAATATATCTCCTTTCATAATTTCCTTGTCCAGTTGCTAGGTTGAGGGCAACCCAAAAGGACTGTGCTGCTATCAATTCAAGTACATACCAATTATAGTTAAGGGCTTAGACACCTAATCCAACAGTCTCCCACTTGGATAAGTCTGTAACTATAATTGCTAGTATGCCTTCTAAATTTGACCAGCAAATTGTAGCTTCCAAAAAGCTGCTGTCGAACTCTGACCCAGTCAGTTATGTGTCCTAAGATAAGTGATCATATAACCCTTCGTTCTGCTTGATATCCCCAGACAAAAGACATGGAATATAATCAATCTCTTTGTCCAGAATCTATGTTTCCCGATTCCTGATTTGTGATGATGTAAGACTTCTAATTGAACACATCAATTTAGTCCTGGCTGGGCCCAGCACATAAGTCAACACCAAATCATCGAGGGGCCCACAGATATCGCTTTTCCTGTTAGGGAAAAAGGAACGAATAAACGTTGACTCATATGCTTGTATCTTTTACTCATCAAATTATGCATGACAATACGTTTTATAACACCAAGTTACTGATGCGTTTTCGTATCACCAATGCACAACCGACTTGTAAATTACAACTCATATATCTTCGTTTCAAGATTATAAGATATTATCGTCTCAGTATTACTCGTGATGAATTCCATGAAGTAATACTCTGAGCGTGGGTTTATCCAATACTCAAATCTCAATTTCTGAGTACTCATGAACATTGCAGCAATTCTATTGCCATGTCTATCCTTAGACAATCTGCAATCCAATTCATGACAGTCTTAATTCACTACTTACTTCCAAGAGTACGAGCGACTGTGGAGTTTGAATAATCTCATTATTCAGGAAGTAAAACATGCAAAAATGAAACACAATAATAAACAATTGACAAAAGGTAGTAGCCAAACTTATAAATAATACTTTATTATTTAATCACCAAAAGTCAATTACATTTACTTTGTTACAAGTTTCAAAAACTAATCTAACTACTAAAACTAATATCATCTTTCAGTCCTATGCTCCGAGCATGCTGAATATGCTTAGCCCTACTCAGACCCTTTTTGAGGGGATCTGCTGGGTTATCTTCAGATGACACCCTCTTTACTATAAGATGGCCTTCTTCAACTCTATGTCTGATGAAATGGTACTTTCTGTCGATATGTCTGGTCTTACCATGATCTCTCGGTTCCTTTGTCAAGGCAACCGCTCCTTCATTATCGCAGAACAGTTCCATAGGCTCCTGGATGGTTGGAACAACTCCGAGATCTCCGATGAAGTTCCTCAACCAAGCTGCTTCTTTCGACGCTTCACTCGCTGCTATGTACTCTGATTCACAAGTAGAATCAGCCACCGTATCTTGCTTGGAACTTTTCCAAGTAACTGCTCCTCCATTCAGTAAAAATACCCAGCCTGACTGAGAACGGAAGTTATCTCTATCCGTCTGAAAGCTGGCATCACTGTAACCATCTACTCTCAAAGTATCACTGCCACCAAGCACAAGAACCCAGTCCTTTGTCCTTCGCAAATACTTGAGTATATTCTTAACTGCTATCCAATGAGCTCTACCTGGGTTTCCTTGATAGCGACTGATCATGCTCAAAGCAAATGCCACATCAGGGCGAGTACATGTCATAGCGTACATGATCGATCCGACAGCGGAAGCATAAGGTACACGACTCATGTCATCTATTTCAACATCTGTACTCGGGCATTGAGTCTTACTCAATTTGGTATTGCTCTGGATAGGTAGCTCTCCCTTCTTGGAATTTTCCATACTAAACCTCTTTAGTACCTTATCCAAGTATGTGCTCTGACTAAGTCCAATTAGTCTCTTCTTTCTATCTCTCAATATTCTAATCCCAAGAATATAGGCAGCTTCTCCAAGGTCTTTCATGGCAAAACACTTTCCAAGCCAAGACTTAACTTCTTTCAAGGTTGGAACGTCGTTACCAATGAGTAATATGTCATCGACATACAACACCAGAAAAGTTACTATACTCCCACTAGCTTTGATATACACACAGAACTCATCTTCACTTCTAGAGAAACCAAATTCTTTGACTTTCTCATGGAAGCAAAGATTCCAACTGCGAGATGCTTGTTTCAATCCATAAATGGATTTCTCAAGCTTGCACACTCTATTAGGGAACTTTGCATCAACAAAACCCTCTGGCTGACTCATGTAAACATCTTCAGCCAACTTCCCATTAAGGAAAGCAGTTTTGACATCCATCTGCCAGATTTCATAATCATGAAAGGCAGCTATGGCGAGCAATATCCTAATAGATTTAATCTTAGCCACTGGCGAGAAGGTTTCATCATAGTCAACCCCTGGGGTTTGAGTGAAACCTTTTGCAACCAGTCGAGCCTTGAATGTGTGCACATTTCCATCCATGTCTGTCTTCTTCTTGAAGATCCATTTGCACCCAACTGTCTTACGACCTGGTGCACTATCAACCAAATTCCAAACTTGGTTGTCATACATGGACTTAATCTCGCTGTCCATTGCCTCTTTCCACTTGGAAGCCTCTGGACCTTCCATTGCTTCCTTATAAGTGACTGGTTCATCTAAGTTTACCAGTGTTCTGTCACTTATGAATGTGTCACCATCTGAAGTAATATGGAAACCATACAACTCAGGTGGCACACTCACCCTAGTGGATCTTCTAAGAGGTAATGAGTTATCGATTGGTTCAACAGGAACTGTTTCCTCTGGTTGAGTGCTAGTGTCATCTAAGGTTCCTTCATTGGCTGAATCTTGAATTTCTTCAAGGTCAATAGTGCTCCCACTGTCCTCTTTGAATATGAGCTCTCTTTCAAGAAAGACTCCTCTTCGTGCTACAAAGACCACGTTTTCACTAGGCCTGTAGAACAAATATCCAAAAGACTGCTTTGGGTAACCAATGAAAACACATTTCTCACTTCTAGCTGCTAGCTTGTCGTGAGTCTCTCGTCTTATGAAAGCTTCACAACCCCAGACTTTAATATGTGATAACAAGGGAACTTTCCCTGTCCACATTTCGTGAGGTGTTTTGGCAACCTTCTTTGTAGGGACAAGATTGAGGATGTGGGCGGCTGTCTCTAAGGCATACCCCCAGAAGTGAATAGGAAGCGAAGCCCGACTCATCATAGAACGAACCATGTCTAACAAGGTTCGATTGCGCCTCTCAGCTACACCATTTAACTGTGGTGTCCTAGGAGGAGTCAATTGTGAGACTATCCCACATTCTTTCAGATAGTCGTTAAACTCGATACTAAGATACTCCCCGCCTCTATCGGATCTAAGTATCTTTATCTTTCTGCCCAATTGATTTTCGACTTCATGTTTAAACTCTTTGAACTTTTCAAAAGTTTCTGACTTATGCTTGATCAAGTAGATATATCCATATCTGCTATAATCGTCAGTGAAAGTCACATAGAATCGATTAGCATCTCTTGTAGTTGATCTGAAGGGCCCACACACATCTGTGTGTATGAGATCCAACAGACCTTCACCTCTTTCACAAGACCCTGTGAATGGTGATTTTGTCATATTTCCCAAAAGACAAGATTCACACATATCATCTGACTTTAGGTCAAATGATTCCAACACTCCATCCTTTTGGAGTTGGGCTATGCGTTTCTTGTTAATGTGTCCAAGACGACAATGCCACAAGCATGCCTTGTCTACACTATTAGACAAGTCAATATTAAGTACACTATTTCCTAAGCTATCAACACAAGTCACTGTTTCATACACACCATTACAAGGCAAAGCTTCAAACATAAAAACACCATTCTTATAAACAGAAATTGAACCATTCAAATCATTAAAAGAATATGTAAAACCTTGTCTGAACAATGCATGAAATGAAATAATGTTTCTCGTCATCTCAGACGAATAGCAACAATTTATTAAATCTAATCTAACATCATTACTAAGCAGAAGCTGATAAACTCCGATCTTGGTTACTGGTGAAGACTTTCTGTTTCCCATGATCAGGTTTATCCTTCCTCGCTCTATCTCCTCACTTTCCTTTAGACCCTGCAAATCAGAACAGATATGAAAACCACATCCTGTGTCAAGGACCCATGAACGAGAAGATAATGAGTTATTAGCAGAAATAGTGTAAATACCTGCCGAAGATGGCTTCACTTTGCCATCCTTGATATCTTGCAGATATTGTGGGCAAGATCTCTTCCAATGCCCTTTTTGGTTGCAGTAAAAGCAAACTGCCTCTTTTGGATCAGAAACATGGGGAGTGGAACCATTGGGCTTAGCCTTTGGGCCATTACTAGATGACCCAGCTTGAGCCTTGCTCTTCCAGTTTTTCTTGGGAGGACCTTTCCTCTTTTTCCCCTTTCCCTGTCCAATAGCCAAAACAGGGGCACTAGCAGGTGTGGAGGGTATACTTTTACCCTTCATCCCTGCCTCAGCTGTCTGCAACAAGTTGTGCAATTGGGACAAGGTCTGCTCAGTATTGTTCAAATGGTAAGTTAGAATAAACTGACCATAACATTCAGGAAGTGAGTTCAAGACCATGTCAATGGCCAATTCCTCATCAAAGTGAATATTGAGCTTGACCAAACGCTCTATGTAGCGTTGCATTCTTTGCACATGTGACACAACCGACTCCCCATCTTTCATCTTGCAAGCCATGAGTGACTTGACTACTTCGAACTTTTCTTGACGAGCTCGCTTATGGTACTTTTCCATAAGGTCCTTGTTCATCTCGAAAGGCCAGTAGTCCTCATAGTACCTCTGCAGTTCTGGGGACATAGTTGCCACCATGATGCATGCCACTTTGGTAGCATCATCGTAATGTTTCTTGTAGGCAGCAAGATCTTCAGGAGTAGCTTCATTCTCATCAAGCTCTTTGAGCTCCTTTTCAAGAACATATTCTTTGTTCTCGAAACGAAGAGTCATCTTGATGTTGCGCATCCAATCGTTATAGTTTGAGCCATCCATAACGACTTTGGAGCATATATTGAGCAAGGAGAAGTTCTGGTTGGAGGAGGATGAAGTAGAAGTGTTTCCAGGAGTAGACATCTGAAAAGAAAGAAAGTTTTAGTTAGATTTCAAGATACCTTAATAGAATAACCCAAAGATATAATATCAAGGTTAGGATCCAACTATGAAGATTCACAACTCAGAAATGGGATGCCGAGATCCAAGTGCAAATTTCATAAAGGTAGGCGAATGACGATTCACCAATTCCACCATTAGACGAAACAAACGAAGTGAAATTCCTAATTCTTTTGAGATACATTGAAACTATTCAATGGCATGTTTTAATCTCAGATTATGCTCTTCTATTTGTGACTGGGATGCCGAGGATCACAAACAAGATGTGAATAACCATGCAAATGTGCTTGGTAACCTCATTGTCTTTATCATTAACTATTGATGTGCTGGTAAACCACACACGCTCCATCAAAATGAAAATTATGAGATACCCATTACTACTCTTTATTGGTGCCTTTTAGTGTGCTGGTTAACCACACACGCTCCACTAACGACCAATAAAGCATAATGTGCAATTTCATGGATTAGCATACTTTTCACATTTTTCCTAAAGTAACTAGAGTTGGGATTTTGAAAACAATGTTCTAGTACTTTTAATATCATTATACTTTTAATGAGAAGTAGTTGTCCTATCAAATCCATTCTGCTAACGACCCTCCACTAATCAAGGAAGCGGTGGGTGAGAGTGGACACCCATTCAACTACCATTTTATAGGCAGTTTCCTTATACCCCCCTTATAGATTAGCTTCGTGAATGAGGCATACTAGCGATTTGACTGACCATATTCTTATACATATAATATTAAACCTTTAATTATAATATATATAAGGTGTGTTTTAAAACTTTTTAAAACTTCAAGGGTTTACATAAATTTCGAAATTTAAGCTATTAATTTCAAATTTAAATAAACCAATTAACTAGATTTAATATTTATCTATTAATTAACTATTAATCAAATTATTAAATCTTGTAAGGATTATCCAATTAAATTAATCAATTAATTTAATCCTAATCCTTATCCCTCTAATTTCGAAAAATAGGGTAAGGATAATTATCCAATTAATCTAATTAAGTAACAATTATCCAAAAACAAGAAACCCTAGTTATCCTCTTAGCATATTTCGAAATTCATAAGGGAGGAGGCTAGGGTTTTCAAAACCCTAACCCTAATTTCGATTAGGGTTCTTTGGAGGCTAGGGTTTTCGAAAAAACCCTTTGATCCAAAACCCTAGAAATCAAAAGATTGGCCTTTAGGGTTTAATAGCTATAAACCCTAATTTGCAATTCAACAATTGTAGCAATTCAATTTAAAACAACAATGGCTCTGATACCACTTATGGGTTTTAGGTACAACAAATAAACTAGAAAACAATTCCTAAGTTCACATGCAACCTACTTTGGATCTATGTTTTAACTATTGAACATACAACTTTGAATTGCAAAACAAGAACCCTAGAGGAGAGAGGCTAATTTCGAAATTAACAAACTAAGGTTTAGGGTTTACATACCTTTCAATTGTTATAGCAAACAATTGATATTCCCTTGATCTTGATCTTGATCTTCTTGGAAGCTTTAGCACCACAAGTGTAATGCCTCTAATGGAATCACACCCAAACTAGCAAGAAGGAAAGTAGAAGAGAGAGGGGAGAGGGAGTATGCAAAATCTCGGCCTTAGGGTTTCTTCAAAAGAAAGAGTCACCAAAAACATGAACCAGGAGGCTCCTTATATAGCTGAGGGATCTAGGGTTTAAGGGAAACCCTAGTTATCCTTTGCTTAGGGCCTAAGCAAACCCAAGGGCCTTATCCAAGCCCCTATGGACGAAATTATTAGGGTTTCCCCTAAAGATTTCGTCCACCCTCTTCCAAGGGGGTTCTAGAGCCTTCCACTCAACTATTAGATAATTGCAAACTAGTCCCTGCACCTTATAATTAATTCTTTTAACCCCAAAATCAATTCTGATTAATTTCTGGCTAACAATTAATTAAACATAATGATTTCTAATTAATATATTAATCCATTAACATATTAATAAATCATTTATATATATATATATTAATTAATCTTATAAATTAATATCTCTCCTTTCATAATTTCCTTGTCCAGTTGCTAGGTTGAGGGCAACCCAAAAGGACTGTGCTGCTATCAATTCAAGTACATACCAATTATAGTTAAGGGCTTAGACACCTAATCCAACAGTTATATATGTTTAATTGTGATGTGCTATATGTGATATGTTGGGAACTCACTCACCTTTGGCTTACAGTTGTCTATTTAAATGTGTCACGAAATTTTGAGGATCCCGGAAAGGCAAAGACATTATTGTGCACACTCACAGACATCTCCATCATTTTGTGATTTCGTGTTCTTATGATACTCTGATTTGGATGATTGTGTTTTCCAACATATAATTTTATTGACTTGGTTTTATGATGATGGCATTTTAATCATATCAATTCCAATTAATTATGTGTGTTCAAGCGATAATATTAAATCATTATTTATATTTCAAATAATGTGAGGATAGATGTTAATAATTAATATTATATATATATATATATATATATATATGTGTGTGTGTGTGTGTGTGTGTGTATGTTAGGATCGCTACTAGCCCAAACATGTTCAACATAGAAGAACAATGAGGGTCCATTTTCTAAAAGCAATTGGTGATAAAAAGAGATTACACATTACCTTATATGGTAGCATATAAAAAGAGATTACACATTGCCTCCCCTACAACGACTGTTCATCAGATCTAATCATTTTTCATACCGTCGATACTCTCGTGACATGCTCACCTGACATGGGTTCATTAGGAAAATTTTCGATACAAGGCTTTAGGATCAACTTCATTGGCCTGGGAATTACTAGGGATTGCGCCACCTGCGTTGACCACATCATTCGGGCTACGAATGTAGCTCTGATACCATTTGTTAGGACTGTTACTAGCCCAACCATGTTCAACATAGACGAACAATGATGTTTCATATTCTAAAACCGATTGGTGATAGAAGAGATTACTCATTGCCTTATATGCTAGCATATAGTTTCGTTTTTCACCGATGTGAGATTGGGTTTTGCATCCCAATAATATATATATATATATATATATATATATATATATATATATATATATATATATATGAATAAATATTTAAATCATGATAATGATTAAGTTATTTGAAATACCTATAAGATTTTGATTTTAATATATATTACCAAAAATAATTTAAATAATTTAAATTTATTATCCTTTAAAAGTCTTGACACTCAAATTTTCAAAATTTTTAAACATTGAAACGATTTCAAATAAACTAACCAACATAATACAATATTATGTTGGAAGCTTTAAAATTTCGAAAATCCCTTCAGAAATTTCGAAAATTCCATGCTTCCTAGTTATCTTGGATCTTAGTTACTTAAGATGCTAGATAATGCATTCGGTTAAATCAAATATTTGTGGAGATAATTACCAAAAGCATTTTAAACCTATTTTAAACCATAACACTCTAAAATTTTGATTTTAACCTAAGCATGTCCATAAATTTCGATTTCTTCATAAGAACAAGCAAACAAAATTTCAACTTGATATTTATGTAGTGAAGATGTCTTTTAAGCATTGGCTCTAATACCACTGATAAGTTTTTTATATACTTCCCTAAATAATAAGAACAATTGCAAGAGGGATCAAGAAATACCAACCTTTAGCAAAACCAATTTTCTTCAAGAACCTTTGATGATGAATTCGAAATGCTCCAACCAAGAAAGATAGTAACCAAAGTCGATTACCTCTAATGGTTCACAACCAATATATGCAAATTATTGATGTCAGAAGATTAAGTCTTAGAACACTAGAGATCGACTAAGGAATTAATCAAGACAAAAGATAAACTCTCAGTTCGTCATGAAAAAGAGAGTGGGACGGAAATATGAGGTGTCAGGGAGGGGTATTTATAGTTTCTGGTTACTTGGAAAAAAAAGCTTATTTGAATTTGTAACAGGATAAAGATAATAATCAAATAATCTATTTTATCTAAATTCAAATCTTCTTCCCATCATAACATGAGATGAAAATCTCAAGGCATAACCCTTGTTGATTTTCGTCCTCCACCCTCATGGGATCCAGAACGTCCTATTATTCAACTATTGAATAATTAACATTTGATCTCTATAGTTTGAGTTAATTCCAAATTAATTTTAAACTAGTTTTAAATTAATTTATCATTTCGTGAATAATTAATAAACTCTTTATATATCTCTCTCAAAACATTATAATACTAGGTATGAGACCCATGTATTACATGCGTTTATTTAAAAGAAAAAACTAAATATAAAATTCTAAACATTTGAAAAGTTTGAATTTATTAGAAAAATGAGAAAAATATTAAATTATAAAAATTAAAGTGTTTTTTTCTCTAAATTTAAACAAATAACTTAGATAAATAAATAAAGGAAATTAATAAAGATTTAATTTAGTAATTTTGAAATTAAAAGGAAAGTTCATTAAGGAAATTAATATGAATTTATTATTGCATTTACATACTATGTGGAATTAATAAAATAGGAAAACCATAAAATGACACGTGGAATATAAATTAATTCAAAATAACCACAAAATAACATTTAGCAAATTGAATGAGAGTATGACAAGTGGCCAAAAAGCTTCGTTTATTAGAGTAGACTATTTGGATCATTGAAGGCAACCAAAAAATGACCATGCTATTAATGGAAAGTATTACAAATTAGTTATGATATTAGACACTATTCCAACACAAGTAACCATTCATGACTTCTACCTCTCCCCTCTTAGGCTAATGGGAGTGGGCATGCTATGAGACTCACCAAAGAAGTGCTAGATGTGCTAAACACCACCCCCATCAAAATGCTAACAGCCATGCTAAGAAAGGCTTGCTATGAGCTTAACGAGAGGAGAGAGAAACATAAATAGTGTGTTCTTATTGGTTGATCCAACTTTTTCCTTTTTTTTAATTTGTTTTCTAAAATAAAACTCATTAAACTAACAAACTACCACTCCCTACCTTTTTACACTTTGGATGCTAACACTTTTCCAAATCTATGTGGCTTAAAAAAATATGTGGCATAAAAAATCTGATGTGGCAACATGCTAAGCATGTTACCACTCCCTTTAGTCTTAGCATCCCCATCTCTTTATTGTAACATCTCCTTCGATCACCAATTTCTCTCATATGTCTTCACCTATGTGCTCTCTTTATTGTAACATCTCATTCGATCACCAATTCTCTCATATGTCTTCAAGACTGATTGTTAGGCTTCTACTCCAATCGTCAATATCCAATAAACACCATTGTGCTATCTCCAACCAGCTCTTTCCTTCTCATTATGTTTTATGGTTAAGGTTAGGCTTTGTTTTGGATAACTTATTATGTTTATGTTACAAAAAATTTTAGTTATAAATTTGAATTTGATTTTCTTTTTTGATTTTTTTTTTTGAGTGAGAGGTTTTAATTTGATTTTGATTTTAGGATAAATCTTTGAACCTAATGTTGATGATAATGGTGGCGATTTGTGGTACTGTGGTGATGGTGTCCATGCGATTTTTTGTTGATTTTCCGGCCGCGAATAGATGGTGTCGGTGGTGATGATTAGTGATATTGGTAATTGGTGACGGTGGTTATTAGCGGCGGTGATCTTATGTTTATTATATTCTTTACCTAAAATAAATATAATACGAAAAAGATAAAATAAGGAAAAAAACAAATAGAGGGATAATATCATCATTTCATGGCTATCTAACGGAGAAATATTGATGATAACCACTTAACAGACAATGCATGTAATTTTGAAAACCATACGGAAAAACCATATAAAATAATAAAATATTGAAACTTTTGACTGATACTATGGGTGTGTGTTAACCATGTCGACCAAAAGTGATTTTTTTAACCTTAGTTGAAATATAAAAATATGAAGTCGGAAAATAGTCGGAAACTAAAATACAGCCGTACGCATTCCTCGACTGCCGTTGGTGGAATCCACTCACTTCCGTCCGTGATTCCTAAAAGAAAACTATTCAAACTTTTACCATTTCTCTATTTATAATTTTCACTTTTATATATCTCAAAACTAACTTGTCCGAATATATTAACAAATTGTTTCGCAAGGATTTTTAATATTATTACAATTTACCAAAATATAATTGAAACAAATTATTCACCTATAATTGATCGAGAATGTCAAATTTGATTAAATAACATCTAAAATACTAGACATTGTATGTTTTATTAAGGGACAGTTTGGTAGAAATTTTTGCATTATTCAAATGTCTGATTAGTTTAATATTGTTTAGTAAGGTTGCAAGTTAAACTTTAACCAGAAAAACTACAATTCTAACCTTCTAAAAAAACATTTATCAATTATTCAGATTTTTGCAATATATTTATCAAAATTTATATCAACATTTCAGCACAAAATCAAATTTCATATGAATATTTCAGCAAAAAACATAAAGATTACATAGCACATTTTTTGGTTTTGAGAGGAATCGGTTTTAAAAGCATCCTTAACAAGGGCTTTTTTCATATACAGTTGATTATATGTCTTGTTGGTCTTTCTATTTTTTATCAATAACTTTCTTCGGTCAATAATATATAATCTATTTTCTTAATTGTTAGGGGTCAAGATCCTTAAATATGTTCAGGATCTCGGATCTTAAAGTGGAGTCAGGATCTTGAATATTACCAATATTATTTTCTAATAAAATTAACGAATATATTTTTTGTTTATTATTCACATGTGTAGAAATAGTAAACACAATATGCTTCTACAATGAAGAATCGCTCCAGTCAAAGCTTAAAATCTGGAGTCACCACGTCAAGGCAACGTGTAAGGGCTTGTTCAATAGGATCCAAAGAATATCGGACATCTAGTTAGTCAACCTAGGCTATAAATACGTATGTATAAATCAAACTACACACATCTAAAGGACTGAATGGCTTGTACTCGTACTCTCAAACACGTTTCTGTAATCTACATTTTGATTAATAAGATTAAACAAGCGAGGTGATCATTATCACCTCCCAAGGTTTTATGTTGGAGATCCTAGCAATGATCAATGGCTTTTATTGTAAGATCACTCGTGTCACTTTCATTTCATTTTCACGTTCATATTGATTGCAACATAACAACCTCTCACACAATATGATTGATATTTCCTTGATCGTTTTTTGACCAAAACGATTTGGCGCCCATTGTGGGGCCCTGGTGTTCATAATTCTTAAAAAACCATGTCTACGCAACCAACTTTATCTTCTACTTCTATTCCTCCTAAACGTCTCCCACTTTGTCCAAGCGGATCTCCTAATCACAAGAAAACTTTGGATACTCTAAGAAGAGCACCTCTCCGATCACTAGTCATGGAAGTCTAGGATCCGAGGGATTCCAGCATCATCCCGTTTTGATTTCCAACAACGAGCTATTCTCTATGATGAAAATGTTGAAGCAACAACTGAGCCAACAACAGGAGGACAACAAGACATTGCTCAAGGAAATGGAAAGAATGAAAGCAAAGATATGCAAACCTCATGAAGCAGCACCCTCAATCTTGCAACACAATACCCTAAATTTTGATAGCGCAGGATCCTCAAGGAACCATTGGGGGACTGCAACTCCAACACCTACCGCTATTTTAACTTGGGGTGTAATCGCAAACGATCGAACTCCTGTAATCCAGGATCTTAACAAAACTTTCCTTACTACAAAAAACAAATATGCTTGTAACTTCTTGGAAAATAATACCTTTAATACTAATTATGCGGAACTATATGTAGGGATAAGTCTAGTCATGGCTAGGGAACTTTAGTGACTAAGACAGATGATCTTGAGTGTACCAGGAGTAGTTCAACCTATACATGAAGTATCCCCTACTAGCCACAAAATCTTGAGATTTGCTCCCTCAATAGCTGACACTAAAATTCCAAAACGCTTCCAAGCTCCCAGCATGAAACCCTACGATGAAACTACAGATCTTGACGAGCATATAACATAATATAGAAAAAGAATGCAAATCATTCCCATTCCATCGCACTTAAAAGAGGCTTATTTATGTAAGGGTTTTGGTTCAACCCTTACATGATCAACCTTGAAATGGATTGCCATTGTTCCTCCTTACTCCATTACTTCTTTTGCTTATTTAGTTAACCTTTTTAATAATCAGTTCTCTTCTAGCAGGACATTCGAGAGGATCACTAGTGATCTTTATCGAGTAGTCCAGGATCCTAAGGAATTCCTTAGAGATTTTGTAAGCAGGTTTCGCAGGGAGGCATTGAACATTCCTAATATTGGCATGACCACTAATGTAGAAGCTTTCAAGATGGGCCTAAAGAAAGATTCTCCTTTCTATTAAGATCTAGTGATGACCCCATGTAGGAGAATGGATGAAGTCAGAAGTAGAGCGTTCAGATTCATCATACTAGAATAAAACAAGGAAATTCAGAAGAGGACCCATACCCCAAATTTATATGACAATCGTAATAGGAAGGCCGATTCCTCGACCAATGACCCTATAAACCAAAACCATACTCCAAACCTAATCATGATAGGGTTAATGCCATTGATAATGAAAGGGAGGAAGATGAATTCCACAAGATCTCTGACTATTGTTTTATTGTGGATGTTTCAGGTCTGATCTTTACTATGCAGTATCTTGGTGAGAAAGCAAGATGGCCATGGAAAAAAGAAAAATCAAGTAACTGGAAAGACATCTAAGTGGTGCGCACACCACGGAGATTTTGGCCATATCACTAAGGACTGTATAGCCCTCAGGAAGGAAATTAGCTATCTCCTAAGCAAATGATATCTTAAAGAAATCCTAGGAAGAAGGAAAGAAAGATCCAAAAATCCTGGAAAAACCTGGATCCTCTCCTTTAGATGTCAAGGTGATTAACATATTTTCTGGGATTCTGATATTTGTGGAACTTCTTACTCTACAGCGAAAAGATGCACTAAGATATCCAAGGCGGAGAAAGAAGAAAGACCATGAAGAACACATCAATAATAAGCGAGAAAGAAATCACCTTTGATGAACAGGATAGAGAGAACATCCATGATCCTCACCATGACGGATTGGTGAAAACTCTCTACATCACCAATCACTTTGTTAGAAGGATCCTGGTAGATAGAGGATCCTCAAAAAAACATCATACTCTTAGACGATTTAACTAGGATGAATATCCTAGAATATGAGATAATAAAAAATCCTCACTATTGATAGGATTCAACGGTGAAACAAAGCATACGGTCGAAGAGCTTAAACTACGTATCTACATCGAAGGGGTAAACTCTATGCAATGATTTTCTGTTATTGATGCTTTTTCTTCCAACAATGTTATATTAGGTAGGCCCTAGATCCATGACATGAAAGCAGTACCATCGACATACCACCAATGTGTCAAGATGCCTACCCTTTGGGGGACAGTGAAGATCATTGGTGATCAACAAGAGTCCAAAGAATGCTATAAAACATCAATGAAGCCTTCCATGGTACTGAGAAAAGCATAGAAATTAAAGCAAAGGGCACAAGACATATTAGAAGCAGACAAATAATATACAAAAGAAGTGTCTTTAAATCTTGAGGATCTTGAGTCTAAAGTACTTATAGGATCCTCAATATGCGAACAAATTGAGCAAGGCCTAGTGAAGTTCCTAAATGAAAGAAGAAAGACCTTCATATGGAAACATGAAGATATGACATGCATAAGAAAAGAAATTATAACTCACAAGCTTAATATAGATCCTTCCTTCAGAACTATACATCAAAAGAGAAGGAATTTTGCACCTGAAAGGAACCAAATCATACAAGAGGAAGTTGAAAAACTTCTTAAGACAGGAATGATTAAAGACAGAAATTCCCAAGGTGTTTGACCAATGTAGTGGTAGTACAAAAGAAGAACAACTAATGGTGGGTATGTATGGACTACACAGATTTTAATAAGGTTTGCCCTCAGGATCCTTTCCCTTTTCCACACATCGACTCTATGATAGATGCCACAACAAGCCATGAATTGATAAAATTCATGGAAGCCTCAGTTGGGTTCCAACAAATACAAATGGAACCATCTGATCAAGAAGATAATGTCGTCATAACCCCCACATGTATATATTGTTTTATAGCTATGCAGGTGAAACATATCAAAGATTAGTAAATTATATGTTCAAAGACATACTGGGGGAGGGCACCATGGAAGTATACGATGATGATATGGTGGTCCAATACAAAAAAGTTGAAGATCACCTTAGGGATCTTGAAGAGGCTTTCAACATAGTGGATGAATACAACATGAAGATAGCCCTCTAAGTGCCACTTTGGAATGAATGCATGCCAGTTCCTTGGTTACATGGTCACTAAGAGGGGAATAGAAGCAAGTTCGGAGTATATCAAAGCCATAGTCGATCTAAAATCCCCAACCTCAACCAAGGATATCCAAAGATTGACATGAAGGGTGGAAGATTTAAATAGATTCATATCAAGATCCTCAGAGAGGTTCAAACCTTTCTATGATATCTTGAAAAAAAAACAAGAAGTTTGAGTTGACCATAGAACATGAAGATGCCTGCTAAGAACTTAAAAAATATTTGATTTTAGCACCGCTGTTTGTGAAACCACTAGATGGAGAACCATTCTTCTTTATCTTTCAGTTTCATCTAATGTCGTTAGTGCAGTCCCAACCAAGGATCTTGATGGAGATCAACATCCTATTTACTATGTAAGTAAAATTCTCTTGGATCCTGACACCAGGTGCTCTTATCTTGAAATATTAATACTTTCACTAGTTACAGTTGCTACCAAACCAATACATTATTTTGAAACTCATACTATACACGTCAAAACTAACTATCCTATTAAGAATGTGATGAGAAAACAAAATGTCAGGCTGGATGACATACAACCTGAGGTAGAATTAGAAATTGAATAATTATGGAGATAAGAAAGTATGGGGGAATGGATACTCTTTACAGATGGAGCATTCAACCTTAGAAGAATAGGCCTTGGGGTCATACTAAAATTGCCACAAGAGGACATCCTACCCCAAACAGTTAGTTGTGAATTTGATGTAACTAACAATGAAGCACAATATGAAGAATTAATCATGGGGTTACAACTAGCTAAAGATCAAGGATCAAGGATCTCCAGGTATATGTCGATTCATTATTAATAACTAACCATTTCAATGGATCCTATCTATTCAAAGGTGAAAGATTAGCATTATACCTTCAAATACTTAAGCTGTTAGCCTCAAAATTTACAACTTTTACTTTAAGACAAGTTCCTAGAGAAGATTATGCCGAAGAAGACGCACTAGCCAATCCAGGATCTTCCCAAAGGATCCCAACAGAGACCGATATCCCAATAGTTCTGTGACATCCCCAATTTCACGTCCAGAAAAGACCGATTTCGTTTATGCTTTTTAAAATAAAATCAGAGTAATCATTTGATTAAAAGTGTTGCGGAATTTGTTCCCAGAAAAACATGATAAATATGTTATCAAATCATTTCCGAAGAAATGTATTTTATTCATTTAAACCACTAGTATGTCATTGTCAATACAAAAACATAAGCATGAACAAAACTTACATTCATTTACACTAGTGATCTACTTCTCTTTTAATCTCTCAGTGTAAAGCAACTTCGTATCGATACCTGTGACACAAATAAACTGAGTGGGTCAGGATTGGGAGCCTGGTGAGCATATAGGGTTTTCAACCCACAATAAATAAATTTATTATGTTTAAACATCAAACAATCAACCCAGTTACCCAACCCCATTATCTTCTTTATTTCTTAAGGATTTACCATAAGAATCATCTATCACTCATTCCTAAGGATTCCTCCTAAGGAATAGGCATGAAGTCCATCGCTGCCCGAGGTTTATACTACAAGCACTAACGAACGTCGATCCCCACATACTGATCCTATACATTGATCTTACAAGATCTAGCCTAAAGGATCGATATGAACAACAAACTGATGAAGCTGCTTCGGAAATTCCCTAGCAGCCAACGAGGATCGATAAAGACATCAAATGAGGGGAATGAAATAAGTTTCACTACAAACCTTCGTTCGTAAAAGAAAGAACCACAAGACAATTAAGTCAGGGGTAGTTATAAATGCCTAGCCGTGGTCCGAATATCGTGAGGTATTTTACCCCCAGACTCACCCTATCCAGCATCGAACTTTGCCTAGCAGTGATCTGAATATCGTGAAGTATTTTACCCCCAGACTCACCCTATCTAGCATCGAACTTTGCCTAGCAGTGATCTGAATATTGTGAGGTATTTTACCCCCAGACTCACCCTATCCGACATTGTGAACGGAAACGCTGACACATGAAGCTCGTCCGATCACTTCATAAAAGAAACGAAGACTCCAAAGCTCTTAAAAATAAAAAGTATAGGGAAAATACTAATAAAGTATTCTCGTACGCTCCCGTACCCCGACACGTAATAGTGTCAAAAAGAAGAACTATCGGATGAACAATAGTTCAAAAACACCTAATGAACACATAGTTCAAAAACACCTAATGAACACTTAGTTCAAAAACACCTAATGAACACTTAGTTCAAAAACACCTAATCAACACATAGTTCAATAATACCTACAGGTTACGAGTCTGCTAACGTTCCACTGGACTATCTAGAGTAGTATGTGGTCGTTGTCTATACTCTGCTAGATGACTACATCATCTTAAACATCGATACCTCTCATCATAAAGTATTCTCGTACGCTCCCGTACCCCGACACGTAATAGTGTCAAAAAGAAGAACTATCGGATGAACACATAGTTCAAAAACACCTAATGAACACATAGTTCAAAAACACCTAATGAACACTTAGTTCAAAAACACCTATTGAACACTTAGTTCAAAAACACCTAATGAACACTTAGTTCAAAAACACCTAATCAACACATAGTTCAATAATACCTACAGGTTACGAGTCTGCTAACGTTCCACTGGACTATCTAGAGTAGTATGTGGTCGTTGTCTATACTCTGCTAGATGACTACATCATCTTAAACATCGATACCTCTCATCATAAAGTATTCTCGTACGCTCCCGTACCCCGACACGTAATAGTGTCAAAAAGAAGAACTATCGGATGAACACATAGTTCAAAAACACCTAATGAACACATAGTTCAAAAACACCTAATGAACACTTAGTTCAAAAACACCTATTGAACACTTAGTTCAAAAACACCTAATGAACACTTAGTTCAAAAACACCTAATCAACACATAGTTCAATAATACCTACAGGTTACGAGTCTGCTAACGTTCCACTGGACTATCTAGAGTAGTATGTGGTCGTTGTCTATACTCTGCTAGATGACTACATCATCTTAAACATCGATACCTCTCATCAATTTTATTTCATCACACATCATCCAATTCATCTACCCATGTTTTACCCAACATATTTGTAGATAAAAATACATATACAGTTTAAAAACCTGTATAAATCATTCATTCATCATCCATCTCAAATAACTAAGCAAAATATATTCACATAACACGTATTTTATATAAAATACTTCATATCTATGTGTAAGATGAAAGTGACTACACACTCACTTGATTTAACGATAATCGGACAGCACTTCGTTTCCTAAAACAATCGTTTTCGATAAAACCAGTATGTTTTATTGAAAACCGGGCCCTGCAAGGGTGGAGCTTCAAACCGAAAAGATAAATTTCTCGGGCTTCTCGGGCACTTCGAGACGTGTTTCGGGTGTTGGAAATGATCTCGGAGCTTCGGGGGAAGTGGAAATGGTGAAAATATGAGTTTAGGGGTGAAAAAGGGCAAAATCCTAAAGTTACCCGGGAGGTCTCGCACCCTTCTATTTATAGGGGAGGCTTCGGACCGAGCGGGGGCAGGTGGCAGCAGCAGCGAAGGGCAGGTGGCTCCAGGTGGCTCGTGTGAGGCTCGAACACGCGAACACACGCGTCGACTTCGGATTGGACCTGCGCTTTGGATGCGAGGGTTGTGACACGCGGGTCGGACACGGGGCAGCTTCTGATTGGCCGAGCCTTCGGTGCGAGGATGGTGCGACACGCCTCGCCATCTGGCCTCAGATGACTCAGCAATTCGGACACGTGGCGTGCTACGAGCGAGGGTGACGTGGCCGAAGCATGACCACACGAAATTTCTCGGATTTCGGGATTTTCTCAATTTTTGTGCCAAAACTTCTAAAATCCATAACTTTCGCATACGGGCTCTGTTTTTGACGTTCTAAAATTCATAACTTCTTCATCCGACGTCCGTTTTCGTCTGTCTTTTTACCGTTGTACTACTATTGACGAGACCTTCGATTCTCGTTTAGGTTGTGTCGGCTAAAAATCACTCGATCTAAAATTCGAGTTTTTAGCTGTCTACTGCTAAGCTGAAACTTAGAAAAATTATAACTTCCTCATACGAAGTCAGATTTGGACGTTCTTTTTATACATACTCTCGATTTAACGAACACTACGACTTTCGTTTAGATCACCAAGGATAAAAAGTAGTTTATAAAAAACTCACTTTTTACGTCATTCGGCACCATGCCGGTTTTGTCGCGAAACTTCGACAAGTCATAACTTCTTCGTTATAACTCGGATTTCGGTATTCTTTATATATCCATAATCCTTATCACGACCACTACAACTTTCTTAATAGATATCGGCTTTATCTAATATTTATTTTCGACGTTCATTTTTATTCTTAATTAATTAAATCCTAATAATTAAGCATAAAACACATAATTCACATAATAATAACATAATTCCTCTTCATTTCTTCAAAATGAGTTACAAAGGTTGACCTAGACTATTTCATCATCATTAATGCCTATCCTGGAAACACGGGCGTTACAAGTTCGCATAATGATCCCAACAATAGAAGATCTAACCAAGATGCCAGAAGATCTCACTGCCATCAAACAACTAATATTACAGGAATCGAAGATCCAATTCTGCGATCCTCTCACTAGGATCCTAATGTTCAAGATCTTGGTTCATATTTTCATGATCCATAACAACATACAAGATCCTGGATCCAACCCATCCTAGAATACATCCAGAATGGTACAATCCCAAAAGAAGAAAAGAGTGAAAAAGAATTCAAAATGAGGTTCTCACACTTTGTGATGATCGAAGGAGTATTATACAATAAGTCTATGGCAGGGCCATTTCTAAGGTGCTTAGAAGATCATGAGGCTATGAAAGTATTAAAAGATATACATGAAGGGAATTGTAGCAACCACAATGGGGGCAGATCTTTATGTTCCAAAGTATTAAGAATAGGATACTATTGGGAAACCATGAAGAAAGACGCCTTCTTACACACCCAGAAGTGTGACGCTTTCCAAAGATATAGCAATATCCTTCATCAGCCAGCAGAACCTCTACACCCTATCATTTTTCCTTGGGAATTTATGAAATGGGGGATAGACATAGTCGGCAAATTGCCTAAGGCACCAGGCAGAAAAGTATTCTTGCTAGCAGTGATAGATTACTTCTCAAAGTGGATCAAAGCTGAGGCTATTGTTTAAGTTAGGGCTAAAGAAGTAGTCTCATTCATTAAACGCAGTATCCTGACTAGATTCGGGATCGCGACAGAAATCATATGTGACAACGGATTCCAGCTCATTAGCAAAAGAACATGGGACTTTTGCACTAGCTGGGGAATCAATATGATAATGTTTACCCTAGTTCACCCTCAATCTAACGGACAGGCAGAATCCAGTAACAAGAATATAATCAACAACCTAAAGAGGAGACTATATGAAAAGAAGAGGAAATTGGCTGAATAACTTCCTTTCGTTCTGTGGGCAGATAGAACTACAGCAAATACGGCAACAGGTCATACCCCATACTCCCTAGGATTTGGAGCAAAATCTATGATCCCCACTGAAGTGGTGATTTTAACGACAAGATACCAAATCCAGACTCAAGACTGATGAGCTAAGGAATCACGCCAAGATCCACATTGCTGCCCATCAACAAAGGATTGCCAAATCTTACAATAAAAATATCAAGGTCAGAAGATTCCTAGTAAGTGACTTGGTCCTCAAAATGCGTTTCAAAGTACCAAGGATCCTCATGAAGGTAAACTCGCACCCATGTTGGAAGGACCCTGTCTTATTGATTTAGAAGCAGGAAAGGGGGCATATTGGCTAGCTATTCTAGAAGGAAGTATCTTGCCAAGATCATGGAATGGTATACACCTCAAAGTATACTTCATGTAAGTTGAGTTCATCATACTTCGTTACGACAAATTCAAGGTACATACCTACTCCTTACCCTTAAATTTTCCCTTTTATTACGTTTTTCTCAACGATCATTATTGACTTTAGCATCAGACGGGTGTTATCCAAGCTAACGCCCACCCCAAGCTAACATTTTCAACATGAAGATACTTAAAGATCTTAGCAACCATGAATAGAGATTGATCATCTCTCCTCCGATCAAGGGTACCTAGTCCCGTCTATGGTTTAAAGTGTTAATGACCTCTTTCATACATGTTTGGGTTTCCACACCCCACTTGGACGTACTATATGTAACTATGTAATATGGATAAGGGGATCATTTCATGCTTTAGTGACTTGGCAACCCTCTTATCTATGAACATATGTTAAGATCCTAAGTGTTAATTTATGGTTTATAACTTTGTCATGTTATCTTATGATTTGGGATAACCCCCAATATTCTAAGTTAGGAGCTTCCCCAATATAATCTAAGTTAGGATCTTCCCCAGTATTCTAAGTTGGGATCTTCCCTAGTATAATCTAAGTTGGGATTTTCCCCAAGAACGTATTTCGAGGGATCGTTGGTTGCCATGTAACTGTAGTTTGGCTCAACATCTTCATCATCGTCTTCCAAACCAGAATACCAATAACCTTCATCACACTTAATTGACTGTCCATCCATAAGGCACAAGTTTCTTCCATACTTTCCTTCACCCTCATCACCAGATAACAAATACCCATCAACCTTTCTTCAAACCGTAGTGACAAAAGCCTTTTCACTTTCAACAAGTTCTCGTGCTCTATGAGCATAGTAGGCAGAGTCTTTCACCTTCGGTTTTTTAGGAACATTAGCCAAATAGTCCTTCAGATAGTGGTTTTCGAGACCACATTTTATGACAGACATTCTTGGGTTTGGCGGAGTTAGGAACTTCCTGAGGTTCCAAGGAGCGATTAGGAATGTTAGGTCGATATGCTGATGGATTTTTAGTTGGTCTCAGATAGGGTTGAGGATTGATTTGATGTGGAGCGTAATAGTGTTTCTAAGATGGTTTTTGATTGGATTCCATGGCCGTATATACTTCATGGGCAGATTGAAAGTGAAGTTCAGAATTGGCTTCTTCTGGATCAAACCTTTCTTCATATGGGTGACTCGGAACTTGAGGAACAAGTGCCACAGTTGGAGTCGGTCGTGTAGGTTGAATAGGTGGAACAGGTGGAATGGCTCCCAAAGGATCCGGAGTAGATGGATTCGAAAGTGGTGGGTTAATAGAACTGACCAAAGCAAGAGGACAACCTGAGAGTTCTCTTAACGTTTGAGCAACATTGAATTGATGACCTTGTAGTTCGTCAAAAAGCTGGTATTCATTTTCTTCCGAGATCCATTACTCTAAACACATGACTTAACATTACCCGTCTTTTTTCCTAAACTATTGATGAACGTGAGGTTGTATTGGAGAGGAGTTCGGACTACGCCATGTGGTGTCATGTTGTTCACCATGATCCTATACCGGTTTGATGCAGAAACAATAGATTCACCATGAGTTGTGGTGAAGGTGTCAAATTCGTTTACCACTAAGGTCAAACGCTTATCTTTCATGTTCTCTGACCCTTCAAACAAGTCTTGAAGTATATGGCGGAGAGTGGTGTGGAGTTTGCCCTAGGAAAACCTAGGATGATATTTAGTGCTCGGAGCCTTATTTGTGAGGGAATTATTGGATATAAAGTAACTTGGCTGAGTTAAGGCACTTCTATAGGAAAGTACGAATAGATGTGGAAGGTGGTATGGGCCCGTACTACTGGAAGGACAGGGCATGTGATTGGTGGGAGGAGGTAGGGTGTGCTATCGGAGATGATGTTTCTATTGATTCGATGACCTGGAGTGATTTCTCGACCAAGTTCTGAGCCGAGTTTGCACTGATGATTGAGGTGCAGCAGTTGGCACGAGATTTCCAGGATCTCGGTCAGACTACTAAGACGGTGGTTGAGATCACCGCTATGTTCAAGGAGAGGGCACTTCTAGTTCCGCAAGACGCTCGACAGTTTGTTGAGGAGTGACATTCGGCAGTTTGTTAGCCGATCCAGCTGCAAGACGCTGGAAGACATGATAGTGAAGGCTAGGGAGAGGGAGATGTATTTAGAGATGGAGAAGAAGAGGAAGTTAGATTTTGTATCTAGTATTGAGGGTTCGGGCAAGAGGCCCAAGGTAATTGATGCGAGCAGGAAGGGCCAACAGGGTCGAGGCCGCTGTGGCAAGTGCGACAGGTCGCACGAGGGGACGTGTAGGGTGGGTGGTTCTGGCTGCTTCAAGTGCGTCCGTACTGGTCATATCAGCAGGGATTGTACTGCTACCACCACCATCACCCCGATATCTGGTCTGATTTGCTTTCAGTGCAATAAGAGGGGCAACAAGAAGGCCCAATTTCCGAGTTTGGCTGCAGCAGGACCAGGGCCGGGAAGCTGCGCCTGCGATGAAGAGCAGAGCTTCCCAGCTGACAGCATAGGAGGCGCGTGTAGCTCCCGATGTGATGACAGGTATGTATCTTCTCTTTATCTCTTTATTTGTATTGAATTGTTGCTTATATTTATGTGCTTTATTTTAGGATCGTTCCTGGTGAACAGTGGGAGGTTCCGATGTCTCCATCTAAGATTCAAATCTTTGTCAACCAGAAGGGAATTCTGGTCGATCCGGCCAAGGTCGAGGCCGTGATGCAGTGGGAGGTTCCGATGTCTCCATCTAAGATTCAAATCTTTCTTGTTTTGGCTGGTTATTATCGGAGATTCATTCAGGATTTCTCCAAGATCGATGTTCCTTTGACCCGGCTGACCAAGAAGTCGGTGACTTTTCGCTAGGGGCCTGAGCAGCATGCAACTTTTGAGACTCTTAGGCAACGACTGTGTGAGGCGTTGATTCTGACCCTGCTGGAGGGTGTTGATGACTTCGTGGTTTATTGCGATGCCTTGATCAAGGGTTTGGGGGAAGTGTTGATGCAGCAGGGTCGCGTGATCGCCTACGCTTCGAGGCAGTTGAAGCCTCATGAGGAGAATTATCCGACGCATGATTTGGAGCTGGGGGCTATGGTTTTCTCCCTCAAGATTTGGCGGAATTACCTTTATGGGGTCTGGTGAACCCCTTAAATGGATCACAAGAGCATAAGGTACTTGATGGATCAGCCGAATCTGAATATGAGGCAGCGTCGATGGTTGAATGTGGTGAAGGATTATGATTGTGAGATCCTGTACCACCCGGGGAAGGCCAATGTGGTAGCCGATGCTCTCAGCCGTAAGGCGGTCACGACTCCGATCAGAGACCTATGCTTGAGGATGACCGTGATTACTCCGTTGTTGGAGCGGATTCGTGAGGCACAGGTTGAGTCTATGAAGGAAGAGCACCGAAAGAGTGAGCGGATTGTGGGTCAAGTGGCTTCCTTCGATTATGATATTCTCAGATTGTTGACTCTGCGTCGGAGAGTCTGGGTTTCGTATTGGGGTGGTGTACGCCAAGTTCTGATGGAGGAGGCTCATAAGTCGAGATTCTCCATTCATCCCGGGGTGACGAAGATGTATAGGGTTCTTCGTCCTGATTATTGGTGGCCCTGAATGAAGCGGGATGTAACATGGTTTGTGGAGCGGTGCTTGACATGCAGGAAAGTCAAGGCCGAGCATCAGTGACCTCACAGCAAGATGCAGCCATTGGAGATTCCCATATGGAAACGGGAAGACAACACAGTGTATTTTATCACGAAGCTTCCCGGGACCGCGTGCGGAGTGGATTCTATCTGGGTCATCGTTGATCGATTGACCAAGAGCACGCATTTCATCCCAATCCAGAAGAGTATTTCGGCAGAGAAGTTAGCCGAGATTTATGTTCGGGAGGTGGTGGCATGTCATGAGGTGCCAGTATTAGTGGTTTCAGACCGGGACGTTCGCTTTACTTCCAGATTTTGGAAGCGGTTTCATGACGAGATGGGCACTCGTCTCCATTTCAGTATGAAATTTCATCCGCAGACCAATGGTCAGAGTGAGCAGACTATTCAGACTCATAAGGACATGCTACGAGCGTGCATGTTGGATTTTGGTAGGAGTTGGGATATGTATCTTCCGTTGACGGAATTTTCATATAGCAACAGTTATCACACACGCATAGATCGACCTCCTTTTGAGATGCTCTATGGGAGGAAGTGCAGGACCCCGATTTGTTGGGGTGAGGTCGGTCAATGAGTCCTGAGGAGTACCGAGGTGGTGCTCAATACCACTGAGCTGATTCAGTAGGTTCGGAGAAGGCTCCAGACAGCTCAGAGTCGACAGAAGACCTATGCTAACAGGCGATGGTCAGTCTTGGAGCTCCAGGTGGGAGATATGGTTCCCCTAAAGGTGCAATGGCCGCACCGCAAGGGGTCTGAGTGGACATGGGAGCCTGAGGAGGAGATGAGGGAGCATTATCCTGAGATGTTCGACACATCGGACTTCGAGGACGAAGTTTGATTCAAGTGGGGGAGAATTGTAACGCCCGATGGTTCCAAGGTATTATTTAATTATTTAATGCTTTATTTATTTGTCTAATTATACAAGTTGTGTGGGCTTAGTGGATTGGGCTTTATTTGAGTGGGCTTGTTGAGGCCGTACGATGGGCGTAAGCCTGGTGTACGCGGGGCGTAAGTGGTCCATTAAGGAACGCGGAGTCATGCATGTATGCTTAGCGTACGAAGAGGTACGCACAACGTATGTGGTCAGGACCAAAAACCCTAATTTTCAGGGTTTAAGTCCTATATAATGTCATTAACTCCCATAGGTTAGCCTCCTTATCAGCCTCTATTGTCCAGAAACCCTAAAATCGAACCCTTTATCGTCTTGGTGTGTTCTTGACCTTGTGGAATGCATTTTTTGGTAGTATAATGCTTTGGAAAGAAGAATAAGAAGTTGGTGAAGGAGAGTTGTTGGAGTTAAGCTTGAAGATCCAGATTATCTTCATCATTTGGCATTCATTTAAGGTATAAAGCTCACAAATTGCTCTATTAATTCTTAGATCTTCTTTGTTTGAGAACTTGGGTCTTTTTGGTCCCATGGATGAGATCTTGTGAGTTATTGTCATTTCTGGAGCTTAGAGTTGCTACTCGTGGTGTTCATTTGGTCCTTGAGTCATAAAGTTGCCATCTTTGAGGCTTTGAATCATCCATGCATGAGTTTGGGTTCATTTTATGGAAGTAGTGTTTGATATTTCAAGATTTGGTTCATTAGGGGCATGCAAAGCCACCAAGTTTATGACTTTATGGTTTAAGACACTTCATATGACTCAGATCCGTGATTGGATCCCTAGGTCTTAAGGATTTAAGTGCTTTTTGGGATTTTGGCTTAATGAGTGAGTACGTTGGGTGTACAAGCTAGTACATACAGCGTACAAGCTAGTACATACAGCGTACAAGCCATGCAGCCTGTACGCTTAGTGTACCGTTGAGTACGCCCCACGTACTCAATGGATTTGGGCTTTGCGTCTTTTGGGCCTCGGATGGGCTACTTTCATGGACTTTGTGTCTTGGAACTTAGTGGGCCATCTGGAATTGAACTTTTGGGCTAGGGAAGCATTATTAGGCCTTAGTATAAGGTCCATGCAAAGAGATTGGGCACAATTGGAAATAGGGTCATATGTTGGGCCTTGTTGGATTGTTTAACTTTTAGGGCCATTGGATTGCGATTTAGGGTTTCATTCTTGGACCAAGTTATGTTAGGGTTAAAATAGTCTTTTACCCCAAGTAGGGATTTTTGGTTAATGATGTAGATCCGAAATGTTAATTAGCTTTTATTTGGTAATTGATAGCTCGGGGAGCTGTAGGACCAGGAGTCAGAGATCATTCGTTTCATTTAGCTTTTCGAGGTAAGATTTCCTCTCCGGGTTTAGTGGGTCTAAGGCACCAAGGCCCACCCTTGTTGATTATGTTGATATACTCGTTGTCTGTGTCATACTTGTATGTGCTTGTATATGTATGCTTATTAGGTGGGGCCCGTATTGCGAATGTGGGTGGGGCCCGTTATGCGAGTATGGGCGGGGCCTGTATCTCATTTGGGCAGGGCCCATTATGCGAGTGTGGGCGGGGGCTGTTATTTGATATGTTGGTATGTGGTATCTTGGGGAACTCACTAAGCTTTATGCTTACGGTTTTTAGTTTACGTTTCAGGTACTTCCGATTCCAAGGGGAAGAGCTCGGGCTGACTGTATTGCACACACCATGGGAATTCCGCATTTGATATTTACTATGATTTTGATACATTTGATAGATTCATTTTGTTTAGATGTATGGATGATGTTTGAAAATACTATTTTATCTATTATAAAAACAAAATTTTTGGGACCATATTTTTGGATGTTACAGTATCGGAATAGAGATAATCAACAAAGTGCTCAAATATGGAAAAGTAGTAAGTATGAGCAATGTAAAGTAATTCAAGAACAAGAAGAATTTAAGAGAGAATGATTCTTGATTTGAGTGAAAAAGGTGCACACATCTCTTCTTTGATACAAGAAAGTCACCTCCTTAAATAGTTAAGTAGTAATGAAACGTGAAATCTGATAAAGGCGCATGAACTGAGAGACTTCTTAAGATCAACAGACTAACACAACTATTGTTGTTGATCTAGTCTCTTGTACTATACTAGAAAATAATAAGAACATTACAAAATAGTACTTGCAACAATTAATGCTTTACAGACTCAAAATACTTCTTAAAAAACATAGATCTCAGACAAGTCTTCATCTCGAAACATCTTCACTTCGGATTGAATCTTCATCTCGGAAGTCTTCATCTCAGATTGCATAAGGATTACTTGTTCATGTTCAAAAACCTTTGTATGTGTCCAAGATCCTAGCTTTATGTTGCTTGCTCATAAATCTAAGCCTTTTCTCCCTTGATCTCCAAATTGTGAAAGTTTGGAAGGATAGATTCCATAAAGTAGGCAACTTTAGGGATCCACATGGTCCTTTTGTGGTTGTATGGTTCAGACCGGAAGTTTCTTGTCTTCTTTCGACTCATGCATAAATTTGTTGCCATTTTCTCATGTATATGACCTAATTTAGGAGGGACGTGCATGTCCATAAAGCCATGATTTATATTGTCTATTAGGTGTAGGAAGCCCTTCTGGAACTTAGGAGGAGTGACTGTGGGTGATTAAGTGCTTAATGGGTAAGTGCATGCTTTACGTTGCCATTAAGGACCTAGGGCTTGAGATCTTGACTCGTTGGGATGCCTTAATGAATAAATTTGGAAACCTTATTCATCAACACATGTGGAAGAACCAGATATGGGCTTTGAAGCCCTTGGATTAGGACGAAAACAACTTAAACTCAATTAATGCAACGTCTCTAAAAATACAACAAATTTAAACTTTTTAAAATAACCCATTTACTAATGAAAGTGTTTCCAAAATATTATTTAAAATCAGAGTCTCCCAAAAACTATGAGCCAACACTTACTGAGTTTCCCTGCCACGGTCCTATGAAGTACCTGAAACCATAACCAAAAACTATAAGCCAACGCTTACTGAGTTTCCCCCAAAGTACCACCACATCAACATAACAAACAATAACATGCATACAAAGCCTTCAGCCTGAATGGACCGCCACGCCAGCCTACAAACTATCTGGACTGCTCACAGAACCTTCAGCATGGCTGGACCGCCGCGTCGGTCCTTCAGCCTATCTGGACCGTTCTTCGGGCCTTCGGCCTGACTCGTCTGCCTCACAGGCCTTCAGTCTATCTAGGCCACCATGGGTCTCTTGGCCTTCAGTCTCCATTGGTCCACCTCAACCCAGCCACACATAACATGTCGACATATACATAACAGCTAAACATATAACCAGTTAGCAGACAGCAAGCAGATCTAACAGATCACTACAACAAAACAACATCCTATATACCACGATATAGATCTAACAGATCACTACAACATAGAAACATCCTATATACCAAGATATAGATCTAACGGATTACTACAACATAGCAACATCCTATATGCCAGGATACATATGTAACACATCACTATAACATAGCAACATATGGTAAACCAGGATATCAATTCAGTGGGTCAGCCTTGGTGCCTTCGACCCATAAGTATAGTGAGGAAAACTCACCTCTCAACCTGAACAATAGCTGATGAGGTCCCGACTCCAAATCTCAGCCTTAAACATCACCTATCCATCCAAATGACCAATTCTAAAACACAATCCAAAATACCCCTATGTCAACTTGGACAAAGTCAACACCCAGCCGAGCCAACCACACCATGTCGACTTAGCCGAGTACGCCGAGCGTACTATTTTTTATGCGGGGCGTACCTGGTGTTTGACCAACTTACGGGGGTGCTAACTGCGTACGCGCAACGTACCTCCAGGTATGCCCAGCATACGATGCCCAGCATACGATGCCCAGTCCTAAAACTTCATTAAGAGCTTATTCCATTAAGTCCTTCCGTCCAAAACTCAGATCCAAGCCCAAAATGATGTCCTAAGTCATAAAGTCTCAAACTTTATGACTTTTCATGGCTATTAAGTGCTTAATGTCCAAAACCCTAAGTTCTTAACCAAATCGGACCATCTAACACATGAATGGGTTACATACAACACTCAACATCATATTTTTATGGTTCATAAGAGCTCCATAATGGATAAAGTTTCCAACTTTATCCATTAGAATGGTCCCAATAAACAAGATCTAGTCTTTAATTCTCAAAGGGACCCAAAAAGTGCATCTTTTCAACTTAATCCACTATGTCCAAGTATCTAACCTTCAGATCTGAATCAAAATGATGTTTAGATGGATAAAGTTCCCAACTTTATCCATAAAAAGGTCACAAACTTTCAAGATCTAAGCTTTATGCACTTAAAGTGACCAAAAGCTCATAACACCCAAAACTAGCTAGATCTAACAATATCATCATCAAGATTCAAACTTTATACCTCTAGAAGAAAGATCAAGGCGAACAAAGTTTGGATCTACAAGCTCAATCTAGGGTTAGGGTTTCAAGAGAGGGTGTTGGAGAGGTGGAGGCTCAGAATGGAATGGGTTTGGGGGAGTTAAGGAGCTTAAATATGGCGCAAACCACAAAAATAGGGTTTGGGCACTATTCAGGTACGCCCTGCGTACTCAATTTACGCCCAGGATACTAGGGATGCCCTAGTACGCCCAACATACATGTTGAGTACGCCCAACGTACTAGGGATGCTCTGTGTACTCATCGTACGCCCTGCGTACGTGGCTGACCCAAAAATCGCCTAACTTCAAACAGTCGTAACTTCTTCGTTCCAAATCCGTTTTCGACGTTTTTTATATCCACGGAAAGGTATTGAAGAGCTCTACAATATCATCTAACTATCTTGGACTAAAAACGTCTCGAACAAAAAATCCATATTTCATGAAAGAACCCGAGCTATGACTTTTCCCTTTCTACCCTTCAGCCCAATACACAATTCATGGGTAAAATCTCTTAACTAACATTACATCCTTCCACAAGGACTAAACTTTGCCTCCTCGAGGCCCAAATCCTTACACAATAGACTTATGGCCTAATGCCTAGAAATGGTAGGAAATAGGATGTTACAATTCTCCCCTACTTAAGTTAGATTTCGTCCTCGAAATCCGTCTCGGTTATGATTTCTAAAGCAACACCAACATGTTCTATAAACTCCCTCAAACCAATCAAGGCATCTTATAAATAAAACTCGAGAGATCACCCAGAAACCCTCAACTACCAACAAGCAACCCAATAACTTGAAAATGCTCAACTTCCAGAGAAAACCACACAAACCGGGGACTCTTAGTACTATAATCACAAACCATCCTTGTCACTATACTTCCCGAAAACAAGAACCCATCAGTCTTTTCTCAGAAACCTTACCCAAAGACTGATGATCATCCATTCGTCGAACCTACCCATATTCCCTGACTGGGGACACCACCAAAACATGCTGAAAAGATACTCAAAACATTCTGATCGTGAATTCCACCTAAAATCTTTATGTATACTCTTGACTTCCTGACAAATCATCACCAAACCGCTGTCCCCACATGCATAAGAATGGTCATTCCAAGAATTCACACATTGCATCGAAATCCTCATCACCTCAGGTGTACCTCCACCTGGCAAGTCACTCGAGATTTTAGAATCAACTCCTCATACTGGAAACCAACTACTAATAGACAACCCACAGGAATATGGGGTCCACGATAGCAACCATTCATTAAACGACTTCCGGTGCACAAATAATATACTATTCTAAATAACTTTTCCTGACCACATGATCCAAACCAGCTGGTCATCGAGTCTCCTGACTCCCAAGAACAACGCACTGCATCTAACTATGCCAATAAGACTAATGATCCGAGACCTAGGAGTCTCTAACAAATGACTATTGGTTCTAAAGATACCCAACCATCAATCCACTATATTGTAGAAAACCCATTCAACATTCCTTTCGATGCTAACCAAACACGACCCAACCAACGAATGGGATAAACGGTTGTATTCTTGTTCCAACTCAAGGGCTACAAACCAATTATGAAACATACCAATAAAAATAAACCAGTTGTTCTCATGCTATCTTACTCAGTTCATATACACCTCCTCATGACCATATTTGATGAACTACCACAATATACATCCCCAACGGGAAGCACATAACCATCTCTAGATCTACTACATTCCTTCTTCCTCTCAACCTTACCCAAAAGTTGAAGTGTCAGCAGATCTAATGAAATGATGATCCTTAAACTTTTATTATAAATATCCTTATGAAAGATCGAAACTAGATCCCACACCTTGATTGAAAATGAACAAATTCCACCAATACGTAGCTAGCTCGATAAGACTCCCAAGGTGATCTAGAAATGGTGCCAAAACTTTAATCAGATCAACCCCACTACAAATCCTATCGACACAACATGCCAAACTTAGATTCTTCGTAGATCAAAGTCACACCTGAAAAAACCGAACAACGCTACCCTAACATCTGAACTTCCAATAACCAAGCACATTTGCCAAACTTGAGCCTGCTATGAACCAAAATTCCACACCACAATTGAGGGTAAACATACCCAGAGACCAAAGAAAATATAAAACATACGTAACTTGACAATATGTTGATGTCGTGGGAGGTGTCAATTGTGAGACAATCCCACATTCCTTAAGATATTCAATGAACTCTGTACTAAGATGCTAACCGCTTCTATGTAACTTTTACTAATGATTATAGTAGATATGGATATGTCTATTTAATCAAGCATAAGTCAGAAACCTTTGAAAAGTTCAAGGAGTTTAAACAGGAAGTGGAGAATCAGTTGGGCAGGAACATTAAGATGCTTCGATCCGATCGATGTGGTGAGTATCTTAGTAAAAATTTACTTGACTATCTTAAGGAATGTGGGATTGTCTCACAATTGACACCTCCCAGGACACCACAGTTGAATGGTGTGGCTAAGAGGCGTAATCGGACTTTGTTGGACATGGTTCGTTCCATGATGAGTCGAGCTTCGCTACCAATCTCATTTTGGGGGTATGCCTTAGAGACCGCCGCCCATATCCTTAATCTAGTCCCTACAAAGAAGGTTGCCAAAACACCTCACGAGACGTGGACTGGAAAAGTTCCCAATCTAGATCACATCAAGATTTGGGGTTGTGAGGCTTTCGTGAGGCGCGAGACTCACGATAGGCTCGAACCTCAACTGGCACAACTCAAACTTTCAAAGAACCTCTTCCTTATAGATGATGAACAACATGACCAATGATCGAAGTTGCATAGGAGACAAATCCCATGAGACGATATACTACTGAATAAACCCATGTGGAACTAAATATACCAAACTCTGAAACTAATCGACCGATCAACAATTGCCCATCCTGGACTGTAGATATCAAGCTATACAACAAACTAACAAATCTCTCAATAAACAATACTCAACTCGAGCGACTCAAATAACTCTTGATCAATTCCTCGATGCTTCTACAAGGAGCCACTAGCTACAACGAACCCCTTGTCCAATAACTTCTTGTCACGAATATGACTCTTAGATTCTTGTCTACATACATTTGATGTCAACTTGCTCTGCACTCCTGCCTTGCCTACATCCTAAACCAAAGTTCCACATATCCGAACCATAATTCCCAATGACCCATTCTTCTGAAACCAAAACTCAAACAGGTCGCTACTCCTCTAAACAGAACATCCAGCTCTTCCCCACTTGGGTTCTGAATACCACCAAATGTCCTTGCAAACAACCAAACATCCTAGACGGCTCACCCATACACATAGCATCCTTAATCCTTGGGATATATCTCAACGCAATATAATCATCCAGATAGAGACCAAGCAAACTCAAAAGATTTTGAATCTCAGATGGGGACCTCATAAACTTCTAACCATAACCACCTTTAACATTAAGGATTTCATGCAATTGCATAATCAAAACACCAACTTGCTAACCAGAAAGAAGCATACACTCCTCGTCTACAATCCCAACCATCAATCTGGTACCTGACTTACCTACATCCAAATAAAACAACCTTTGATCGCAACACCGACATGCGCACCACATCAATCCTCCTACGTATTCTCACGATGAAGATCACATGTCTGCACCATTCAAACCCATCTGACATGACCACTAAGGCTCCAACAAGCATCAGTCCCATTCTCACGCTTGAACTATTGGATTAGGTGTCTAAGTTCATAACTATTTTTGGAATGTACTTGACTCGGTTGGTATGGTCCATTTGGGTTGCATGGCATTGCAACACTTGGATAGACTAAATGAGAGAAAGGACATTTATGGTTTATTAATATATTATAAGTTCTAATATATTAATAATAGTATTATTTAATTAGTATTGATCAAGAATTAATTTAGAATTAATTTGGTGATCAAAAAGGATACTAATTAAATATATGGGGTTGATTGTGTAAATCATCCATTCTTTTATAGTGGGCTAATGATCCATGGTTTATTAAGTTGGGCTAAAACCCATAAGGTGCTCCATGGATAGTCCATGGAGGTTACAAACCCATGGATCATGGAATATGAAAAGCCATGTCAATTAGGGTTTACATGGTGTAACCCTACTTGTGACACAACTATAAAAGGATCCCATGGGCTACCAAAATCGGCACTATGTGTAGAACAAGAGGGCTAGACGATTTTGAGTGAGTGTGGACTTATCTCAAAGTTATTCCAAGTGTTGTGGAGTTGTGTGAAACATTTGAGGCATCACACTCGAGGTGCTAGGCTCACAAGGTTCTCAAGGAATCCAAGCAACAAGAAATGTATGTTCTCCTACTAGTTTTTATGTTTCAAAGTTCCCCATGCCATGCTAGTTAGGTGAAGAACCTTGGAAAATCAAATTTGCATGTATTTTAGTAAAACATAGATCCAAGGTTTCTAGGGTTGCATGTACACCTTAGGAGTGTTAGAATGCTCAAAACCCTTTAGTGGTATCAAAGCCTAGACTTGTTTTCTACAATACTTGATGCTACATATTTTTTCCAAAGTTGAAATTCTGCATTTTTTGCATCTGACTGCTCACCACGACGTGGTGATGCCCCTGTATGCAGAATTTCAGGGTTTTGCTTGGTATTGGATAAGGATCATTACCCTAAACTTTTTTTTGAACCTTAAAACATGTTTTTGATGTGGTAATGATTATGCTAATCCAATTTCAAAGGTTATTGCCTATAAAATAGCAGCTTAATGGGTGTCCACTCTCACCCACCGCTTCCTTGACTAGTGGAGGGTCGTTAGCCGAACGGGTAAGACAATGACTTTAATCCTCATTAAAAGTATGATGATTATAAAGTAACTAAATTTTTTATAAATTCCCAATCTTAGTTGCTTTAGGAAAATGTGAATATGGTGCTAACCCATGAAATTACACTTTGCACTTTGCTTAAGTCGTTAGTGGAGCGTGTGTGGTTAACCGACACATTAACCTGGACTTAACAAGGTAGGCAAAGGGTGGCTTAAGGTTTATCATAGATCGGTGGAGCGCGTATGGTTAACCGGCACATCGGTTAGGTGATAAACATTAAGAGTACCAAGTAATTTGCATGGTTAATTTACACCTTGTTTTGTAATCCTCGGCATCCCAGTCACAAAACCTGAAGGGCACAATCGAGATTGAAACATGCCATTGAAAAGTTCAATGAATCTCAAAAGAATCTAAGAGTTTCAAAACCAATTAAAACCTAATAATTTATTTCGTTTTTCATGGTGGGAATTGGTGAATTGTCATTCACCTACCTTCAAATATTTTATAGCTTGGATTACGGCATCCCTCTTCTAAGTTATAAAATATTGTGTTGAGTCCTAGCCTTAATATTACATTTGGGTGTCTTATTAAGGACTATCTTTATATCTAATCTAAACTTGTCCTTCTTTTTCCAGATGTCTTCCAACAATGCTGCTTCTGGCTCAAACCCTACCGGCTCCTTCTCTCTCATAAACCTTTGTGGGTGAGTCATCTTCGATGGTCCAACTTTATGGATTGGATCCGGAAAATCAGGATGGTCACTCGTTACGAGGACAAGGAATATGTCCTCGACAAGGAGCTTAAGGAACTTGATGAGTTGTCTGCTACTCCTGAGAAGATCGCTGAATACCGGACTCATGAGAGAGATGCCACCAAAGTGGCATGTATCATGTTGGCCATGATGACAGCCGAGCTCCAAAAGTCCTATGAGGACTATACCCTTTTGAGATGCACCAGGACTTGATGGACCGCTACCATCAAAGTGCTCGTCAAGAGAGGTATGACATCATCTCCTCCATGATAACAACCCGGATGAAGGATGGTGAACCCATCATGGGCCACATGCAGAAAATGCAAAGGTATGTGGAGCGTTTGCTAAAATTGAATGTGAACTTTCCCGAGGAGTTGGCAATTGACATCATTTTGCACTCCTTACCTTCGTGTTATGATCAATTTCGGATGACATATCACATGAACGAGGAGGAAGTTACACTCAGCAAACTTCAAGGACTTTTGAAGACCGCGGAAAGTGGTCTTAAAGGTAAGTCGGTTGTTATTACTCCTACTCCTATTGCGACCCCTGTCTTGGCAATCGGGCAAGGTAAAGGGAAGAAGAGGAAGAGCCTTTCGAATGGTACCAAGGGAAAGTCCCTTGATGGCTCCTCTTCGAATGGAACCAAAAGAGGTTATGTCACTCCTTCTGCTAACCCTAAAGAGGTTGAATGCTTCTATTGCCATGAAAAGTCGCACTGGAAGCGAAACTGCCCAAAGTATCTACAAGATGTTAAGGATGGGAAAGTGAAACCCAACCATGCAGGTATTTACACTATATTGTCTAATTACTCACCCTATTCTAATTCTTGGGTCCTTGATACAGGTTGTGGTATTCACATATGTTCTGATTTGTAGGGACTAAGAAGAAGTGAGAATGTGAAGCATGGGAAGATAAACTTGATCATGGGCAATAGGAAAGTTACACATGTCACCAAGATTGGAGTTTATTCATTGTTTCTAAGTAGTGGGTTAACTTTAGATTTGAATAAATGTTGTTACTCGTCTGAAATGGCGAGAAATATTATTTCCTTTCACGGTTTGTACAGACAAGGGTTTACCTTTTTGTTTGATAATGAATGTGGTGGTATTAATGCTTTCTTTAATAATGTTCTTTATTTTAAAGCATTACCTTGTGATGGTGTATATGAAATTGTGTCGGTTGTAGATAACCTAGGAAATAATGTGTTGTGTATTGATTCTTCCACTAGCTTGGATAAAGCATCATTATGGCATTGTCGTCTTGGACATGTAAGCAAGAAACGCATAGGCCAACTCCAAAAGGATGGAGTCTTAGAGTCATTTGACCTAAATTCGGATGATAGTTGTGAATCTTGTTTGCTTGGGAAAATGACAAAGTCACCCTTCACTAGTACTTGTGATAGGGGTGAGGGTTTGTTGGATCTCATACATACTGATGTGTGTGGACCCTTCAGAACTGCCACAAGGGATGCTAACCGCTTCTATGTGACCTTTACTAATGATTATAGTATATATGGATATGTCTATTTAATCAAGCATAAGTCAGAAACCTTTGAAAATTTCAAGGAGTTTAAACAGGAAGTAGAGAATCAGTTGGGCAGGAACATTAAGATGCTTCGATCCGATCGAGGTGGTGAGTATCTTAGTACAGAGTTCCTTGACTATCTTAAGGAATGTGGGATTGTCTCACAATTGACACCTCCTAGGACACCACAGTTGAATGGTGTGGCTGAGAGGCGTAATCGGACTTTGTTGGACATGGTTCGTTCCATGATGAGTCGAGCTTCGCTACCAATCTCATTTTGGGGGTATGCCTTAGAGACCACCGCCCATATCATAAATCTAGTCCCTACAAAGAAGGTTGCCAAAACACCTCACGAGATGTGGACTGGAAAAGTTCCCAATCTAGATCACATCAAGATTTGGGGTTGCGAGGCTTTCGTGAGGTGCGAAACTCACGATAAGCTCGAACCTCGAAGTGAAAGGTGTATTTTAATCGACTACCCACAGAAATCCTTCGTTTACCTCTTCTACAGACCCAGTGATAATGTGGTCTTTGTAGCAAGGAGAGTAGTCTTTCGCGAGAGAGAGTTCATAAGCCAAGGAAACAGTGGGAAGCAAATTGACCTTGAAGAAATTCAAGAGTCAAGTGGTGAAGGAACCTCAAACCCTAGCAATCAACCTGAGGAGGAAACTCCTGTTGATCCGACTAACGAGTCTGTACCTCTGAGGCGTTCCACAAGAGTTAGGAATGCACCTGAGCATTACTATGGTTTTCATATTACTGCGGAAAGTGATACGCTTATCAGTGATAGCACACTGGTAAGTCTGGAAGAACCTAACAGCTACACGGAAGCCATGGCAGGTCCTGAGGCTACTAAATGGAAAGAGGCTATGTACAGCGAGATACAGTCCATGTATGACAATCAAGTTTGGAACTTGGTTGAAAATGTACCAGGTCGTAAGATAGTCGGGTGCAAATGGATCTTCAAGAAGAAGACCGACATGGATGGTAATGTACACACTTATAAGGCGCAAAGGGATTTTCTCAAACTCCGGGAGTTGATTATGATGAGACCTTTTCACCAGTAGCAAAGATTAAGTCTATTAGGGTTATGTTAGCCATTGCTGCATTTCATGATTATGAAATATGGCAAATGGATGTCAAAACCGCTTTCCTTAATGGAAAGTTGGCTGAGGCTGTTTACATGAGTCAGCCAGAGGGTTTTGTCAGTACAGAGTACCCTAATAGAGTGTGTAAGCTTGAGAAATCCATCTATGGATTGAAACAAGCACCTCGCAGATGGAATCTTTGTTTCGATGAGAAAGTCAAAGAGTTTGGCTTTTTGAGGAGCGAAGATGAGTCATGTATATATGTCAAGGCTAGTGTGAGTATAGTTAGCTTTTTGGTATTGTATGTGGATGACATACTACTCATAGGAAATGACATCTCAACTCTGCAGGAAGTGAAATCCTAGCTTGGGAAGTGTTTCGCTATGGAGGACCTTGGTGAAGATGCCTATATCCTAGGGATAAGGATTTTGAGAGACAGGAGTAAAAGACTAATTGTACTTAGTCAGAGTACCTACTTGGATAAGGTGGTGAATAGGTTCAGCATGCAGAATTCCAAGAAAGGAGAGTTACCAATCCAGAGTAACGCCAGATTGAGTAAGACTCAGAGCCCGAGTACAGAGGCTGAGATAGCTGAGATGAGTTGAGTACCGTATGTTTCCGCTGTAGGCGCGATCATGTATGATATGACTTGTATTCATCCTGATGTGGCCTTTTCCATGAGCATGGTCAGCAGATATCAGGGGAACCTTAGCAAGGCTTACTGGACTGCGGTAAAGAACATTCTCATGTACCTGCGGAGGACTAAGGATTGGGTCCTTACCCTCGGTGGGAGTGATGATTTGAGAGTAGTAGGGTATAGTGATGCTAGCTTCCAGACTGATAGGGATAATTTCCGCTCTTAGTCAGGCTGGGTCTTTACCTTAAACGGAGGAGCAATTACTTGGAAAAGTTCCAAGCAGGAGACAGTGGCTGATTCAACTTGCGAATCAGAGTATATAGCAACAAGCAAGGCAGCAAAGGAGGCTATATGGCTAAAGAACTTCACTGGAGACCTTGGAGTTGTCCCAACTATAAAGGAGCCTATGGGGATTTTCTGTGATAGTGAAAGTGCAGTTGGCTTAGCCAAGGAACTAAGGGATCACAGAAGATCCAGACACATCGACAGAAAATACCATTTCATCAGACATCGAATAGAAGAAGGACTCCTCGTGGCAAAGAGGATATCATCGGATGAGAACCCAGCAGATCCCCTCACGAAGGGACTGGGTAGGGTTAAGCATCTTCAGCATGTGAGGCGCATAGGGCTAAAGGATGATATTAGTTTTAGAAATTAGATAGCTTTGAAATTTGTAAAGTGTAATTGACATTTGATGATAAATAAAAGTTGTTGTTTATTTATAAGTAAAGTGTTGCTATCTTCTGTCAATCGTTTACTATCATTTCATTTTGCATGTTTTGACTTCCAGAATAATTATGTTATGATATATCATATTATTCAAATTCTCCATAGTCGGTCATATGTTGGAAGTAGATATGAATCAAGACTGTCATGAAGTTGGCTTGTAGATGTCTAAAGTGTTGGACATAGCAAGGGTTGCTACAACATTCATGAGTGCTCATAAATTCTGAGTATTGGATTCAACCCACGCTCACTTGTATCACTTCATGGAATTTATCTCGAGTGATCGTGAGACGGTAATATCATATAAGTCTTCAAACCTAGAGATATGAGTTGTTGACTATGAGTTGGTTATACATTGATTGTACGAAAATGCATTGGTAACTCGATGTTATAAAACGTGCCTTTATGTATAATTCAACGAGTAGTAGAACAAGCATATGAGTCGAAGTTTATCTGTTCCTTATTGGATTAGAAGCGATATCTGGGCCCCTCGATGATTTTGTTTTGACCTATGTACCGGGCCCGATCAGAACTAAATTGATGTGTTCGATTAAGTTCTATGTCAAACAAATCGGAAATCGGGAAACAAAATGTTGGACAATAAGTATGACATTGTTCCATGTATTTGTCCGGCTGATATCTAGAACAGAGGATTATATGATCACTTATCTTAAATGGCGTATCATCATCATCTTAGTTTCGCGAGACTTTGAAAGAGCTACGATTGCTGATCGGTTCCTGAAGTCATTCTTGCAGTTATAGTTATTAGACTTATCCAAGTGGGAGACAGTTGGATTAGGTGTCTAAGTTCATAACTATTTCTGGAATGTACTTGACCCGGTTGGCATGGTCCATTTGGGTTGCATGGCATTGCAACACTTGGATAGACTAAATGAGAGAAAGGACACTTATGGTTTATTAATATATTATAAGTTCTAATATATTAATAATAATATTATTTAATTAGTATTGATCAAGAATTAATTTAGAATTAATTTGGTGATCAAAAAGGAGACTAATTAAATATATGGGGTTGATTGTGTAAATCATCCATTCTTTTATAGTGGGCTAATGATCCATGGTTTATTAAGTTGGGCTAAAACCCATAAGGTGCTCCATGGATAGTCCATGGAGGTTACAAACCCATGGATCATGGAATATGAAAAGCCATGTCAATTAGGGTTTACATGGTGTAACCCTACTTGTGACACAACTATAAAAGGACCCCATGGGCTACCAAAATCGGCACTATGTGTAGAACAAGAGGGCTAGCCAATTTTGAGTGAGTGTGGACTTCTCTCAAAGTTATTCCAAGTGTTGTGGTGTTGTGTGAAACATTTGAGGCATCACACTTGAGGTGCTAGGCTCACAAGGTTCTCAAGGAATCCAAGCAACAAGAAAGGTATGTTCTCCTACTAGCTTTTATGTTTCAAAGTTCCCCATGCCATGCTAGTTAGGTGAAGAACCTTGGAAAATCAAATTTGCATGTATTTTAGTAAAACATAGATCCAAGGTTTCTAGGGTTGCATGTACACCTTAGGAGTGTTAGAATGCTCAAAACCCTTCATGAACAACCACAACCAAAAGACCGATGAATATAGAAACAATGCCACGAATCCTGGTATCAAACCATGCTATCTTCTCCAATAGTTATCCTAATTGTCTCCTATCCACGTAGTCTGCAAGGCTACAGTTCGCTTCTCGAACTTGGTAATTAGACTGCCAGCGGTTCGATCCACGATACCCGACTGTTCTTCCTTAAATATCCATGAAACCTTAAGGGTAATGTAACACCCAAAATTTTCAAACAAATTTTCACATTTTAAAAACACCTTATTTCATAATATTATAAAACTCATTGTTTCATACATCCAAACATAAGTCAAAATCCCAAGATCATAACATATATAAAACTCTGCGTGTGTGTGTACTGATCATGCCGGCGCCTTCCCGCGATCTTCACTAGTACCTGAAACACATAACACAAAACACTGTAAGCACAAAGCTTAGTGAGTTCCCCAAAATTCCACACATAACACATACTAGCCACTCGAGGCTATAACTCTGTGGGCCCTTGGACCCTAACTCTGTGGACCCTCTGGTCCTAGCTCTGTGAACCTTTCGGTTCCAACTCTGGTATACTCTGATATATACACGGCATAAATCACATAGAAATAATGTAATGCAACACATCACATAAATAGCATACAACAACTCTGTCACATAACTCTAATTACCTACTCAAGGTAAAGTATAGTGAGAAGACTCACCACGATGTCTCGGTAAATAGCTGACTCGGAAGAAGTGTGATCTAGCCTCCGCCTAATCACATAAAGTAATACTCTCATAAATACAACTGTACTCAACCCTAAAAGTCAACAAGGTCATCGGTCAAACTTTGACCCGACTCGTCGAGTGCACTAGGGCGACTCGGCGAGTCTACACGTGTCCACTGACTCTCTTAGATCCTCTCTTGGCACGTCGAGTACTTCCCTTGACTCGACGAGTTCCACCTGGCATGAATCGCGGGGCCACCCCGACTCAACTCGCCGAGTCTCAAGAACAACTCGGCGAGTTCCAACTTGAACTCGGACTCCTGACCCTCCCTGATTAACGGGCAACCTTCATACTACTCGTCGAGTCTGTTCTTTGCACTCGGCGAGTTCATGCCATGCACAAACTCAAAACAACTTCTGAGGTCAGATCTGTTCCATACAATCATAGATCTGGCCTCCCCAAGCATGATAATCACGTAAAGTTCGGACCTTGACACACATATAACATCTAAATGGTCCAAAATGATGATTTAGCCCCAAAAATGACATTCTAAGCTCATGACTCCCACAGTGACTCATAAAGCTCCAAGGGTTAAGGTCTCTGGACCCCCTTGGGTCCAGATCCAGAACACAAACTCGAGAAGGGGCCAAATACTCCACTTAATCATCCTCTAAAAGGGTTAGAAAACCCTAACACTAAGAATCAATACCAAAACTGAAGAAGGTCCGAGAATAATACCTCAATACAATCTCTATGAGCTCAAAAACCACCAAAACCGCACCTCCTTCAGCTTCCTCTTGCCTTGAACACTTCCTTCTTGCAAAAATACCCACAAAAGTTCAAGATTGGCCTCTCCTTCCTCACAAGCACTCTAGATCACTTAGGGTTTCTCTCTGGGGGTTGATGGCCGCAAATGACGGCCATAAGGGCCTTTAAATAGGTCCCAAACCCGGAAAAATTAGGGTTTCATTAAACAGCGTGGACTCGCCGAGTCCACTCATGGACTCGCCGAGTCCGGTCATTAATCTGGATGAGAAATCGCGACCCTACTCGGCGAGTCTAAGCACCAACTCGCCGAGTCCCTCAACAAATTCCAAAATAAAATAATAAAATAATATACCTGGGAATCCGGATGTTACAATTCTCCCCCACTAAAATCAGACTTCGCCCTCGAAGTCTCACTCTGCAAACAACTCTGGATGCTGCTCACACATCTCTCGCTCCGGCTCCCAGGTCAACTCTGACCCTCTCCGGTGTTGCCACCGGACCTGCACCAGGGCACTTCCTTGTTCCTCAGAACCTTGATCTTTCGATCCACAACCGCAACTGGTCTCTCCATATAATTCAGGCTCGCATCCACCTGAATATCCTCTAAGGGCACCACTGCTGACTCATCAACGATACACTTCCTCAACTGAGACACGTGAAAAGTGTCATGAATCTGGCTCAGCTCCGTAGGTAGCTCCAAACGATACGCTACCCTGCCCACCCTGGCAGTCACCCTGAAAGGACCAATATACCAAGGTCCCAACTTACCCCTCTTCCTGAATCGGATCACTCCCTTCCAGGGAGATACCTTCAGGAGTACGAAATCGCCGACCTGGAACTCGAGCTCTGACCGACGTCTATCCGCATAACTCTTCTGACGGCTCTGAGCTGTCAGTAACCTCTGCCTGACCTGCTGAATCTGCTCGGTCGTCTGAAGCACAATCTTCGTACTACCCATCACACGTTGCCCGACCTCGCCCCAACAAATGGGAGTCCGGCACTTCCTCCCATACAACAGCTCAAAAGGTGGCATACCAATGCTCGAATGATGGCTGTTGTTGTAGGAAAACTCAGCCAAGGGTAAGTACGTGTCCCAACTTCCTCCGAAGTCGAGTACGCATGCCCGGAGCATGTCCTCGAGCGTCTGAATCGTTCTCTCGCTCTGCCCGTCTGTCTGGGGGTGGTATGCGGTACTAAAATGCAGCCTCGTACCCAACTCCTCATGAAACTTCTTCCAGAATCTGGAAGTGAAACGCACATCTCGATCTGAGACGATCGAGATCGGTACTCCATGCCGTGATACCACCTCCCTCACGTACAGCTCTGCCAACCTCTCAGCGGAAGAGTTCTCACTGATAGCAAGGAAGTGAGCGCTCTTCGTCAACCTGTCCACAATCACCCAAATTGCATCAACGCCCCTAGTAGTCCTCGGCAATTTGGTGATAAAATCCATGGTAATCTGTTCCCATTTCCATTCGGGAACCTCCAACAGCTGCAATTTACCAGGCGGTCTCTGGTGCTCGGCCTTAACCCTGCGACAGGTCAAACACCTCTCAACGAACCATGCAACATCCCTTTCCATACAGGGCCACCAATACTCTCTCTTCAGGTCCAAATACATCTTAGTGGTCCCAGGATGGATCGAGAACTTCGATCGGTGCGCCTCCTCCATCAAGATGGTACGCGTTCCGCCCACAAACGGTACCCAAATCCGACCCTGAAAGGTCATAAGTCCTCGACCATCAGTAACGAACTCCGATACATATCCGACAACTCGCTCTCTCTTCCGGTTCTCCGGTCTCACGGCCTCAGCCTGGGCCCCTCGAATGATGTCCAACACCGGAGTCATCACTGTCAATCTCATACATACGTCTCGTATAGGGGCACTCTCCGCCCTGCGACTCAGGGCATCGGCTACAACGTTAGCCTTGCCCGGGTGGTACAGGATCTCACAAACGTAATCCTTTACCACGTCCAACCATCTCCTCTGACGCATATTCAGGTTGGGCTGATCCATCAAGTACTTCAAACTCTTGTGGTCGGTGTATATAGTACACCGAACCCCGTACAGATAATGACGCCAGATCTTGAGGGCGAACACCACTGCCCCCAGCTCCAGATCGTGGGTGGGATACCTCGTCTCGTGAGGCTTCAGCTGCCTCGATGCGTATGCTATCACATGCCCTCTCTGCATCAGCACCGCTCCCAGCCCCGATATCGATGCGTCACAGTACACCACAAAGTCCTCCATCCCCTCCGGAAGGGCTAACACTGGGGCTTCGCACAGTCTCTGGCGAAGTGTCTCGAAGGAGGCCTGCTGCTCTGGGCCCCATGAAAAAGCAACACCCTTCCGGGTCAACCTAGTGAGTGGCACGACGATCTTGGAGAAATCCCTGATAAATCTCCGATAATAGCCAGCCAACCCTAAGAAACTCCTGATCTCGGTGGGGGATCTCGGCACCTCCCAACTCATAATCGCCTCAATCTTGGCCGGGTCGACCAATATTCCATTCTGGTTAACGAGGTGCCCTAGGAACTGGACCTCTCGTAACCAGAAATCACACTTGGAGAATTTGGCATAAAGCCTCTCTGATCTCAAAACTCCAAGTAACTCTTTCAAGTGCTCCTCATGCTGCTCTCTGGATCTCGAATACACCACTAAATCATCGATGAACACGATCACCGAACGGTCCAACATCGGTCTGCATACCCTGTTCATGAGATCCATGAACGCCGCTGGTGCATTGGTGAGCCCGAAAGGCATCACCACGAACTTGTAATGCCCGTAACAAGTCTTGAACGCTGTCTTCTGGATATCCTCATCTCGTACTCTCATCTGATGATATCCAGACCTCAAGTCGATCTTGGAGAACCAAGACGCTCCCTGTAACTGATCGAAAGGATCGGCGCTCCCCACGGCGAGCTACTCGGTCGTATAAACCCCTTCCCCAACAGCTCCTGAAGCTGCGAGGATAACTCCTGCATCTCTGGTGGGGCAAGGCGATAGGCGCTGCCCCCGGAACCAAATCAATACGGAACTCTACCTGCCTCTCGGGAGGCACACCCGGCAACTCCTCGGGGAAAACATCCGGGAACTCACGCACTATCGGAACCTCATCGACCGACCTCGGTCTCTCTGCATCTACTCTCGTATCCACCACATAAGCCACAAACCCACTACAACCCTGCTGTAGACTCTGCCTCGCCCTGGCGGCCGAACAAAATCCTGACCCAGAACGGGTACCCTCGCCGTACACCGTAAGTACTTCCCCACTGGGGTTTCGGATCGTCACCAACTGTCGCTCACAGTCTATCACAGCCCCAAATCGGCTCAACCAATCCATACCCACTATAACACACACGTCCCCCATCGCAATCGGGACCAGATCAATCGGAAACTCGACACCGAAGATCTCGAGCACACACCCCCGGAACACGTTCGTAGCATACACTGATCGCTCGTCGGCTATAGAAACTCGTAGAGGTCGACTCAACGCCTCTCGCTGAACACTGATGTGCCGACTGAATGCCATCGACACGAATGATCGACTCGCACCCGAGTCAAATAACACTAAAGCGGGTACAGAACTCACAAGAAAAGTACCTACGCATAACATAATATAAACACAATATCACAAAATTAGCATAAGCAAAGAAAGAATGCATACCAGTCACAACACCGGGTGCTACGCGGACCTCCTCCGCGGTCAACTGGAAGGCTCTCCCTCGTGCCTTCGGCGCTTTGACCTTCACTGGCCGACTATCGGTAGCTCTCACTGCAGCAGGGGCAGATCCCGGAGATGCTCCCTGTGCTGACCCACGTAACTGCGGACACTCTGCCTTCCGGTGTCCGGTCTGGTTGCAGTGAAAACAGACTGCGAACCCCTTGGGGCAATCCTTGGCCATATGCCCCTCCTTGCCACACTTGTAGCAAGACCCTGCTCTGCACACTCCATCATGACCCTTGCCGCACTTGCCACAAGTGCGGCCCTTCTGGCTCCCAGATCTCGAATCGGCTGGCTTGACCCGCTTGGCTGCCGGCTGAGACTGTGCCGGTCGCCGATCCCTCCCCTGAGACTCCGCCTCCTCCCTAGCCTGAGTCTCCAGCTCTATCTCCCTCTTCCGAGCATTTGCCTGAAGCTCGACAAATGTCCGGTACGACGAGTTCACCATGAACTCTCGTATATCCCTCCTCAAAACACTCAGATATCGGCTCATACGTGCCTGCTCGGAAGACACGTGCTCTGGGCAGAACATCGCCCTCTCATGGAACATCCTCGTAATCGCTGTAATAGACTCGGTACCCTGCTTGAGGGTCAGAAACTCCTGGGCCAAACGCTCCCTCTCTACCTGGGGAACGTACTCATCTCGGAACATAGCGGTAAACCTCTCCCAGGTTACCGCAGCGAGCTCAGCAGACGAATAATGCGCCGTCACAAATTTCCACCAGTCCTTCGCGCCCAAGCGAAGCTGGTTCAGCGCGAACCGCACCCTCAGATGCTCTGGACAAGAACATGTGTAGAAACACCCCTCAATGTCAGAGATCCACCTCATCGCGGCTATCGGATCCTGCGTCCCATCAAACTCTGGTGGCTTCGTGTTGCTGAACTCCCGGTACAGCAACGCGTCACCCCCCTGCGGCCTGGCAGCAGCAACGGCTGCAGTGGCTGCAGCAACAGCAGCATCAGTAAGAGCAGCATACCGCTCATCAAAAGTCTCAATCAATGTGGTCTTAATAGACCCGAACATCTCTGGAATCTCAGCGCGGATGGCAGCAGCCACCTCATCATGAATCATCTGGCGGAGCTCCTCATCGCTAACAACCCCCTCGCTAGTCCCTGGCCTGTGGCGTGTCCCAACCATGTCGTCTCTCTGAAGTACAACATAATAAATATCAGGGACTCACTCGAGTATACTCACACTCGATAACTCAACTCTACTTGCTCCTTAGTACCCAATGGATTTTTACTTAGGGTGCGCACTGCTCCGGTGTATTTAGTAGTACGGGCCCTATACTACCGTCCCCACCGCATCAGCATTCACTCTAAGTCCTCCTCCTTGGATCCCAAATCCCAAGTACTCTACTCTCCTTAACCATATGCTACTCACTAGCAGTTCTCTCATAAACTCCTCGCTGCTATCTAAACACTCTCTCAAGCATCCCTAGCAGCAAAACTCCTAGACTAAGGCATCACATATCAGGCCACTCTAGTCCTAATAAGAATACCTAGTCTACTCTAGCATGCATAACATAACTCATCATATATCATAATAAATATCATAACACTAGTTGCAATGGTATTTTGGGAAATCACCGTTCGGGTGCTGGCTGATCGTACACACTGCTCTGCTCTGCTCTTTCAAAACATTTTACTCTTTAATAAAATTTTGTGAATTTTATTTTGAAAATCTCTCAAATCCTCAGTTTGAGTTCAGATACGCCCGAAGGTGCACCCGAATCCCTCAAACCAAGGCTCTGATACCAACTTGTAACACCCAAAATTTTCAAACAAATTTTCACATTTTAAAAACACCTTATTTCATAATATTATAAAACTCATTGTTTCATACATCCAAACATAAGTCAAAATCCCAACATCATAACATATATAAAACTCCGCGTGTGTGTCTACTGATCATGCCGGCGCATTCCCGCGATCTTCACTAGTACCTGAAACACATAACACAAAACACTGTAAGCACAAAGCTTAGTGAGTTCCCCAAAATTTCACACATAACACATACTAGCCACTCGAGGCTATAACTCTGCGGGCCCTTGGACCCTAACTCTGTGGACCCTCTGGTCCTAGCTCTATGAACCTTTCGGTTCCAACTCTGGTATACTCTGATATATACACGACATAAATCACATAGAAATAATGCAGTGCAACACATCACATAAATAGCATACAACAACTCTGTCACATAACTCTAATTACCTACTCAAGGTAAAGTATAGTGAGAAGACTCACCACGATGTCTCGGTAAATAGCTCACTCGGAAGAAGTGCGATCTAGCCTCCGCCTAATCACATAAAGTAATACTCTCATAAATACAACTGTACTCAACCCTAAAAGTCAACAAGGTCATCGGTCAAACTTTGACCCGACTCGTCGAGTGCACTAGGGCGACTCGGCGAGTCTACACGTGTCCACTGACTCTCTTAGATCCTCTCTTGGCACGTCGAGTACTTCCCTTGACTCGACGAGTTCCACCTGGCATGAATCGCGGGGCCACCCCGACTCAACTCGCCGAGTCTCAAGAACAACTCGGCGAGTTCCAACTTGAACTCGGACTCCTGACCCTCCCTGACTCACCGAGTCATTCCCCCAACTCGACAAGTCCACTCACTGAGTGATTAACGGGCAACCTTCATACTACTCGCCGAGTCTGTTCTTTGCACTCGGCGAGTTCATGCCATGCAAAAACTCAAAACAACTTCTGAGGTCAGATCTGTTCCATACAATCATAGATCTGGCCTCCCCAAGCATGATAATCACGTAAAGTTCGGACCTTGACACACATATAACGTCTAAATGGTCCAAAATGATGATTTAGCCCCAAAAATGACATTCTAAGCTCATGACTCCCACAATGACTCATAAAGCTCCAAGGGTTAAGGTCTCTGGACCCCCTTGGGTCCAGATCCAGAACACAAACTCGAGAAGGGGCCAAATACTCCACTTAATCATCCTCTAAAAGGGTTAGAAAACCCTAACACTAAGAATCAACACCAAAATTGAAGAAGGTCCGAGAATAATACCTCAATACAATCTCTATGAGCTCAAAAACCACCAAAACCGCACCTCCTTCAGCTTCCTCTTGCCTTGAACACTTCCTTCTTGCAAAAATACCCACAAAAGTTCAAGATTGGCCTCTCCTTCCTCACAAGCACTCTAGATCACTTAGGGTTTCTCTCTGGGGGTTGATGGCCGCAAATGACGGCCATAAGGGCCTTTAAATAGCTCCCAACCCGGAAAAATTAGGGTTTCATTAAACAGCGTGGACTCGCCGAGTCCACTCATCGACTCGCCGAGTCCGGTCATTAATCCGGATGAGAAATCGCGACCCTACTCGGCGAGTCTAAGCACCAACTCGCCGAGTCCCTCAACAAATTCCAAAATAAAATAATAAAATAATATACCTGGGAATCCGGATGTTACAGGTAATCATTTCCCGCATCTGATTAACAATACATCCCGACCTATCCTAGCCATTAGTTCCATATCCTTAATCAGATCCTGAAAGGCCCACACTTTCATATTTCTGAAAATTGTTACTCCAAAACATGCTACTTGCATGTTCATAAAAACAATATTTTACATTGATAACTTGTTTACATAAGACTTGATACAAACCGACTACTACAAATTTTTATATGTTACAAAACTTCCCAGGATACTGTAACTTATACATACATGAGTACAAAATACAATAGTTTCAAACTATTCAAATTCTTCCAACAGTATACGATTATACTGGTTACTTATCTCCTGCAAATTTGGTAAACATTGAGAGGGGTAAGCGGTGACGCTTAGTGAGTTCAACAATAGATACAATATAACGTTATGCCATATATATACTTCAATATGGCAGAAGCAAAGAGGAACAACAAAAAAAACAAAGGCATATGTGAATCATGTGACAAACTTTCCATATCAATCAATGATTTGATTCAAAGATATACGATCAATGAGACATGACAATTTCTGTACTTGATATACATCAATAAAGCTTCGGCCCAAATGGCACAGAAGACATACACTTTCTGATTAACATCTTGGTAGATTTCAGGCTTATAGCCCTGTCTAACCATTTGCCAATGCCATAAAATAGAATTCATTCTCTTACGGAGACATGCTCTACATGGCCAGAGGCTACGTGCCAGTACCAATGTGAATCTAAGTCCTTTCACTGATCACATGGTCAAAGGTATAACTTTGCTATCATAAATAGCGGAAATAATAACAACGGAAAAGCACATAGCACATATAACACATAACATACAATTGTTCCTATATATTGAACTCACCGTGAAATAGTCGGGGGTTAAAATAGTAATTTGGGCAGCACTTCGTTACTATAATTGACTTTTTTCAATGAAAACCGGGAGTTTTCTTGAAAACCGGGCCCTGCGAGGGTTGGGCTTCAAACCGAAAAGATAATTTCTCAGGATCTTCGGGAACTTCGGGGCGTGTTTTGGGCGTTGGAAATAATCCCGAGGCTTCGGGGGAAGTTGAAATAGTAGAAATATGAGTTTATGTCTGAAAAAGGGGCATTTTCTAACATTTACCCGGGAGGTCTCGCACCCTTTATATAGGTGCGAGCCTCGGATCTGAAGCAAGAGGAATGGAACACGTGCCTCGCATGCGAGGGTGCTAGGTGGCAGCGAGGTTCGGATCTTCGGTCGGAGGGAGAAGGGCACGCGTCGGACTCAGGAGCTTCGGAGTCACACGCGTTGGTCGCTGGTTGGACTGCACTTCGGATGCAAGGGGTGGCGACACGGGTCGGAGAGCTGGCCTCGGATGAATCAGCGGCATCAGACATGCGACAGCTTCTCGGGCGAGGTGACGTGGCCGAAGTCAGGCCATGCGAAATTCCCCGGTTTTAGTGATTTTCTCGAATTTTGTGCCCCGAACTTCTAAAATCCATAGCTTTCGCATACGAGCTCCGTTTTTGACGTTCTTTATATGCACGCGTAGGTAAAATTATGATCTACAACTTTCGTTTAGACTTTGTTGGATAATTTTGAATTTATTTTTAATATTATTATTTTTAACAGCCGGGACAGGAAAATCCGTTAAAAATTCATAACTTCTTCATATGACGTCCGTTTTCGTCAGTCTTTTTACCGTTGTACTACTAATGACAAGACCTTCGATTCTCGTTTAGGTTGTGTTGGCTAAAAATCACTCGATCTAAAATTCGAGTTTTTAGCTGTCTACTGCTAAACTGAAACTTAGAAAAATCATAACTTCCTCATACGAAGTCAGATTTTGGCGTTCTTTTTATGAAAATTCTCGGTTTAACAAATACTACGACTTTCGTTTAGATCACCAAGGCTAAAAAGTAGTTTATCAAAAACTCACTTTTTACGTCATTCGGCGCCGTGCCGGTTTTGTCGCGGATCTTCGATTTGTCATAATTTCTTCGTTATAACTCAGATTTCGATGAGGTTTTCGCCTAAATGTTTCTAACGAAATTATCTACAACTTTCAATAATTTTTTTTTACTTATTTCAAATTTTATATTTTCTTTAAATTTCAATATTTATCTGTTAATTGGAATCTCATAAGACTTCCAATATTTTCTGAATGATTCTAAACATAGTTTTACTTCATCTAGTAAAAACTATCTGTTAGAACTCAATAATAAATATCACATAATATTTCATAATATTATTTACTTTTAACACGATTTCAAAACGTGTATGTTACAAATACCTCCTCCTTTTGAGGATTTCGTCCCCGAAATTACATCGATTAAAATAAATGGGGATATTTTGCTCTTATCTCATTCTTATTTTCCCAAGTATAATTTGGGCCTCGATGGTGTTTCCACTTGACAAGCACCAACTCTACTTCTCTATTACGTAGCTTAGTCGTTCTGTCATTTACGGTCTCATCAGGCTCTTCTACATAAGTTAACTTATTATCCAGTTTCACCTCGGATAATGGAACTGCTTCATCATACATGCTTAAACATTTACGCAGATAGCTCACATGAAACACATCATGAGTACCTGCCAAATCTTCCGACAATTCCAAGCGGTAGGTTTGTTTACCAATTCTCTGGATGATTTTGAAAGGACCAACAAATCTAGGGCTTAGTTTTCCGTTCTTCCCGAATCGCATAATACCTTTCCACGGGGATACTTTCAGCATTACGAAATCACCCATCTGGAATTCTATGGGTCGTCTCCTCTTTTCCGCATAGGACTTCTGTCGATCCTGGGCCACTTTCATTCTTTCTCGTACAATTTGAATTTTGTCGGTAGTGTCTTGAATCATTTCAGGGCCTCCAAGGATTTTCTGTCCTACATCACTCCAACATAATGGCGTACGACATTTGCGACCATATAATGCCTCATATGGTGGCATTTTGATTGAAGCTTGGTAACTGTTATTATACGAGAATTCGACAGAGGTAAGTATTTATCCCAGTTACCACTGAACTCCAAGACACATGCACAAAGCATATCTTCTACTATTTGGATTGTTCTCTCCGTCTGACCGTCTGTCTGGGGATGATAAACTGTGCTGAGAGCAACTCGAGATCCCAACTCACGTTGCATACTCGCCCAAAAGTGAGATGTGAAGCGCGTATCACGATCAGAAATGATCTTTAGTGACACACCCTGTCTTGCAACGATTTCATCCAAGTATACTTGTGCGTATTTCTCCATTGGAGCCGTTTCACGCATGGCACGAAAATGAGCGCTTTTAGTCAGGCGGTCGATGATTACCCAAATGTTATCATGCTGTCTAGCAGTCTTTGGCAATTTGGTAATAAAATCCATAGAAAGTTCTTACCATTTCCATACGGGAACACTAAGACTTTCTGGAGTTCCATAAGGCTTTTGGTGCTCTATTTTGACTTGTAAGCATACGAAGCATTCCTGTACATATCTTCCAATGTTTCTCTTTAATCCAGGCCACCAATAATCAGCTCTTACATCATAGTACATTTTACTTGTACCAGGATGTATTGACAGTTTAGATTTATGGGCTTCATCTAAAATCTTCTTTCTTAATCCACCAATCTTTGGAATCCATAGCCGATTCTTGAATACCTTTAATCCTCGTGGATCATCAAGTAAAACATAAGTATAATGTACCATCCCTTCTTTCTTCACATTTTCTGGCTTTAGGGCCTTTACTTGCCATTTCTTTAGTTCATCTAGAATAGTGAACTTTACTGTAGTGTGAGTAGTAGCATAACACATACTATTACGATAAACCTTTCTGCTAAGTGCATCGGCAACTACATTAGCATTTCCAGGATGATACAGGATTTCACAGTCATAGTCTTTGATCAACTCCATGGCCCGTTGTTGTCTCATATTCAGAGTTTGCTAACTGAATATATACTTGATACTCTTGTGGTCGGTATACAATTGACATTTTGTACCAAAAAGGTAATGTCTCCAAAGTTTTAGGGAAAATACCACTGCAGCGAGTTCGAGATCATGAGTAGGATAATTCTTTTCATAATCTTTCAGTTGTCTTGAAGCATAGGCTATCACTTTACCACGTTGCATCAACACAAAACCGAGTCCCAATCTTGAAGCATCTCTATATACGGAGAAATCATCATCACCTTCTGGGAGTGATAAGATTGGAGCATGAGTCAAAATATCTTTTAGAGTTGAGAAAGCTTTTTCTTGGGCTTCACTCCATTCGAACTTCGCTTCCTTTCGTGTAAGACTCGTGAGAGGTACGGCTATACGAGAAAAGTCTTTAATGAATCTCCGGTAATATCCCGCGAGACCCAAGAAACTACGAATTTCGGAAGCATTACGGGGCACTTCCCAATTATGAATAGCTTCGATTTTGGTAGGATCTACGGATACACCGTCACCAGAAATAACATGGCCGAGAAATTGAACTTGGCGAAGCCAAAATTCACATTTCAAGAATTTATCATATAGTTTCTCCTTTCGAAGAAGTTCTAATACCGCACGAATATGTATGTCATGATCAGCTTCAGACTTGGAATAGATTAGAATATCGTCAATGAATACGATGACAGATTTATCGAGCATTGGGCGGCATACCCGATTCATCATATCCATGAATACAGCAGGAGCATTTGTCAAACCAATAGGCATGACAAGGAATTCATAATGTCCATATCGAGTACGAAAAGCAGTCTTCGGTACATCCTGCTCGTGCACTTTCAACTGACGATAGCCAGATCTCAAATCAATCTTTGAGAAATAGCTAACACCCTGAAGTTGATCAAATAAATCGTCAATGCGAGGTAGTGGGTACTTGTTCTTGATAGTCACCTTATTTAGCTCACGATAATCAATGCACATTCACATTGATCCGTCCTTCTTCTTGACAAACAATACCGGAGCACCCCAAGGAGAGGTACTCCATCGAATGAAACCTTTGTCAAGTAGTTCCTGCAGTTGGAGCATCATTCTTTCATCTCAGCTGGTGCAAGACGATAAAGAGTCTTTGCAATCGGAGTAACACCAGGCACAAGGTCAATTCGGAATTCTACTTGCCTGTCCGGAGGAAGTCCAGGAAATTCTTCGGGAAAAACATTTGGATATTCTTTAGAAATGGGAACATCATTTACTGTTTTCTTTTCCTCTTTTGAGATATCGACTGTGTAGGCCAGATAGATAGAACACCCTTTCGATATGAATTTACGAGCTTTGAGGAAAGAGATTATTTTTAAGATTCTTTGTTCACCGTAGACATAGATAGGATTCTCCCCTTCAATGGGAATACGTACTATCTTTTCATAACACAAGAGTTCTGCGTGGTTCTTTGACAACCAATCCATGCCGAGAATAATGTCAAAGTTGGGCAAGGAGATAGGAATCAGATTAGCAAGAAAATTGTAGTCTTCAATTTCTATGACACAATCCTTATAGACTTTATCAACAAGTAATGATATATTTCCCGCAGTATCTACGTGAAATGGTTGCGCGAGTGCATAGCAAGCAATTTGAAAAGAATGCGCAAATTCATGAGACACAAAAGAATCTGAGGCACCAGAATCAAATAAGATGTGAGCAGGTCTAGAGTTAACAAGAAATGTACCTGTCACAACATTCGGGTCCTCGCGTGCCTCTTCTGTGGTGATCTGGAATGCACGACCCTTAGCTTTTGGAACCTCCTCCTTTTTAGTTGGAGTACCCTTTGATTGTTGAACAGGAGCTTGACTTCTCGCTGGTTGTTGAACAGAAGCTTGACTTCCCGTCATCTGACTAGTAAGAGTAAGGCAAAAACGCTTCTTGTGGCCAGTAATACCACATGCATAACAAGTAACATCCTTCCTTGAGCAAGCTGGCTTTATGTGACCCGTTTCTCCACATCCATAACTGACAATGGATTCCTTGTCTATTTTGCATTGGCCCGGATGATTCCTTCCACAAATGCGACATGAAGGCGATTGAATAGAAAAATATTGTGATCTACCGCGTCTACGAGGGGCATTTTGAGTTTGCACTTGATTACCAGGTTCAGTCCGAACGGATTGAGCTGGTAGAAAAGAGGGAACAAGAACAGTTCTTTCAGTATGTGGATGCTTCGGAACAGTAAAAGTGGCACCACGTATTTCTAAGTCATGCTCGCGTCTTCGAGCATACTCAACGGCTTTATCGAATGACAGAACTTCCCGATTGGCATCGAAATCGTGGATTTCGTGCCGTAGTCCCTCCATGAATAACTGAATTTTCTCGTCTTCAGTTGGAATATACTTTGTAGCGAACCTTGCTCTTTGATTAAACTGAGTTTCATACTCAATCACAGTCATTCCTCCATGTTTAAGCTCGAGGAATTCCTTCTCCAATCTCCTCCTCATGTCTAGAGGACAATACTTCTCTAGCAAACGGGTTTTGAACTTTTCCCAGGATAAATTCTCCTGGTCAAACCCGTTGAGAGCTTCATATGTTGCTTCCCACCAGACCAAGGCTTCTCCGATGAGCACGGCAGAAGCATAATTAGCCTTGTCTTCATTATCCACATGAGAAATACGAAACACATTCTCTGTGTTCTGGATCCAGGTAAGAACAACAATGGGATTAAGAACACCGGAAAATTCCGTAGCACCACTACTCTTGAAATCTTTAAATGAGGGACGCTTCACCTCTCTTTTTGAAGATTCTCCAGTGGCTTTCTCTTTTCCTTTATCACCATTCTTTTTGTGTTCTTCGAAAGTATGCCGAATAATACCAGTAAGTTTACCCAATAGTCGCTCCTCACGAGGAGATACTGGAGTATTTACTTCATCAGGTTGAGGACCTACACCCACCTCAGGGGTATGGCTAGCCACTTGTTCAGCCATTGTTCTGAAAATTTGGAGCAATATAGTATTTTAGAATATTAGGATTTATTATTACCTAATACTTTACTTAAGTCTTTCCTATGGTTTGTATCCATATACTCCTAATGAATCCGTTCATATATTGAACTTCTGACGGTTTAAGTCTAAATACCAATCCGTGGAATTTAGTTCACTTAAACCACCGCTCTGATACCATGATTGAAAGGCCCACACTTTCCTATTTCTGAAAATTGTTACTCCAAAACATGCTACTTGCATATTCATAAAAACAATATTTTACATTGATAACTTGTTTACATAAGACTGGATACAAACCGACTACTACAAATTTTTATATGTTACATAACTTCCAGGATACTGTAAGTTATACATACATGAGTACAAAATACAATAGTTTCAAACTATTCAAATTCTTCCAATAGTATACAATTATACTGGTTACTTATCTCCTGCAAATTTGCTAAACATTGAGTGGGGTAAGCGGTGACGCTTAGTGAGTTCAACAATAGATACAATATAACGTTATGCCATATATATACTTCAATATGGCAGAAGCAAAGAGGAACAAGAAAAAAACAAAGGCATATGTGAATCATGTGACAAACTTTCCATATCAATCAATGATTTGATTTAAAGATATACGATCAATGAGACATGACAATTTCTGTACTTGATATACATCAATAAAGCTTCGGCCCAAATGGCACAGAAGACATACACTTTCTGATTAACATCTTGGTAGATTTCAGGCTTATAGCCCTGTCTAACCATTTGCCAATGCCATAAAATAGAAGTCATTCTCTTACGGAGACATGCTCTACATGGCCAGAGGCTACGTGCCAGTACCAATGTGAATCTAAGTCCTTTCACTGATCACATGGTCAAAGGTATAACTTTGCTATCATAAATAGCGGAAATAATAACAACGGAAAAGCACATAGCATATATAACACATAACATACAATTGTTCCTATATATTGAACTCACCGTGAAATAGTCGGGGGTTAAAATAGTAATTTGGGCAGCACTTCGTTACTATAATTGACTTTCTTCAATGAAAACCGGGAGTTTTCTTGAAAACCGGGCCCTGTGAGGGTTGGGCTTCAAACCAAAAAGATAATTTTCCGGGCTCTTCGGGAACTTCGGGGCGTATTTCGAGCGTTGGAAATAATCCCGGGGATTCGGGGGAAGTTGAAATAGTAGAAATATGAGTTTATGTCTGAAAAAGGGGCATTTTCTAACATTTACCCGGGAGGTCTCGCACCCTTTATATAGGTGCGAACCTCGGATCCAAAGCAAGAGGAATGGAACACGTGCCTCGCATGCGAGGGTGCTAGGTGGCAGCGAGGTTCGGATCTTCGGTCGGAGGGAGAAGGGCACGCGTCGGACTCAGGAGCTTCGGAGTCACACGCGTTGGTCGCTGGTTGGACCGCGCTTCGGATGCGAGGGGTGGCGACACGTGTCGGATAGCTGGCCTCGGATGACTCAGTGGCATCAGACACGCGGCAGCTTCTTGGGCGAGGTGACGTGGCCGAAGTCAGGCCATGCGAAATTCCTCGGTTTTAGTGATTTTCTCGAATTTTGTGCCCCGAACTTCTAAAATCCATAGCTTTCGCATACGAGCTCCGTTTTTGACGTTCTTTATATGCACGCGTAGGTAAAATTATGATCTACAACTTTCGTTTAGACTTTGTTGGCTAATTTTGAATTTAGTTTTAATATTATTATTTTTAACAGACCGGGACAGTAAAATCCGTTAAAAATTCATAACTTCTTCATATGACGTCCGTTTTCGTCAGTCTTTTTACCGTTGTACTACTAATGACAAGACCTTCGATTCTCGTTTAGGTTGTGTTGGCTAAAAATCACTCGATCTAAAATTCGAGTTTTTAGCTGTCTACTACTAAGCTGAAACTTAGAAAAATCATAACTTCCTCATACGAAGTCAGATTTTGGCGTTCTTTTTATGAAAATTCTCGGTTTAACAAATACTACGACTTTCGTTTAGATCACCAAGGCTAAAAAGTAGTTTATCAAAAACTCACTTTTTACGTCATTCGGCGCCGTGCCGGTTTTGTCGCGGATTTTCGATTGGTCATAACTTCTTCGTTATAACTCAGATTTCGATGAGGTTTTCGCCTAAATGATTCTAAAGAAATTATCTAAAAATTTAAATAATAAAATTTTACTTATTTCAAATTTTATATTTTCTTTAAATTTCGATATTTATCTTTTAATTGAAATCTCATAAGACTTCCAATATTTTCCGAGTGATTCTAAACATATTTTTACTTCATTTCTAGTAAAAACTATCTGTTAGAATTCAATACTCAATATCACATAATATTTCATAATATTATTTACTTTTAACATGATTTCAAAACGTGTATGTTACAGATCCCCTCATGAGCTCTTTATTGAATCGAACCAAAATGAACCTGAATGCCACAATACACACTGCTATAACTACATGAAGAGACTATTCACCGGGGTTTCTGACTTCCTTGCGATGCGTACGGGTCCTGTGCTTTTAGTAGTACAGGCCCAAACTACCTTCCACACCTACCTGTATTTGCCCCAAGAAGCATCACAACCACTCAAAACCAATACAACAATCAGGATACGTATACATCGTATCCTCACTCCCAAGAGAGTGGCTAAACATTCATCAACCGACTTGCTGGCCCCACATAACTCATCCATGAAACTTCCACCAACCCTGCAGCACTCGTGTATGCTAATCATACATAACACTGGACCCTATAGACAGTCGAATACATGATTCTGCCCTAAGCTCTTCATCAGACAAGAACATGAAATAAGGCTAAACCAAACATTCTAAGGATATAGAATCTTAGTTATGATACAACTATGATGCATACACTAAGCAACTACAGTAATGATGTCAATTTCATATAAGAAGGAACCCTAGGCTATCAGACATCTTATAATCAGGCAATTCTTACATGCAATTCCTGAAGTTCCCTAGCTTATCACTGGCATTTTGTTCTACCATAACATAATATCAAATAACAGTGTGGTAACTTGGGGTCTACATACTGGCTCTGGCTAATCGTACACATCACATCCTTTCTAGATTATTTTTTAAAACAACTTTTGAAAAGAAATTTTTAAACCTTTGTAGTTCCTTAGTTTGAGACTGGATTCCCACGGATGTTCCTCCAATTCACTCAAACCAAGGCTCTGATACCAACTTGTAACGTCTCAATAATCACAACAAATTTAAACTTTTTAAAACAACCCATTTACTAATGAAAGTGTTTCCAAAACCATTGTTTCCAAAATATTATTTAAAATCAGAGTCTCCCAAGATCAACAATGTAAAATCTAGATGTGTACAGTCACACCTTCGCCCTGTCACGGTCCTCTGAAATACCTAAAACCATAACCAAAAACTGTATGTGAACACTTAGTGACTTTCCCCCAAAGTACCACCACATAAACATAACAAATAACAACATGCATACAGAGCCTTCAGCCTGACTGGACCGTTGCGCTGACCTACGGACTATCTGGACCACTCACAAAACCTTCAACATGAATGGACCGCCAAGCTGGGCCTTCAGCCTATCTGGATCGTTCTACAGGCATTCGGTCTGATTGGTCCTCCTCACAGGCCTTCAGTCTATCCGGGCCGCCATGCATCTCTTGGCCTTCAGTCTCCACAGGTCCACCTCAACCCAACCACACATAACATGTCGACATATACATAACAGATAAACAAATAACCAATCAGCAGGCTGCAAGCAGATCTAACAGATCACTACAACATAGTAACAGCCTATATACGAGGATACGGACCTAACAGATCACTACAACATAGCAACATCCTATATACATGGATACAAATCTAACAGATCACTACAGAATAACAACATCCTATATACCAGGATACATATCTAACAGATCAGTACAACATAGCAATTTATGGTAAACCAGGATATCAATCCAATGGGCCGGCCTTGGTGGCTTCGACCCATAAGTACAGTGAGGAAAGCTCACCTCTCAATTTGAACAATAGCCGATGAGGTCCCGACTCCGAATCTTAGCTTTAACCGCCACCTATCCATCCAAATGACTAGTTCTCAAACACAATCCAAAATACCCTTAGGTCAACTTGGTCAAAGTCAAAGTTAAGGTCAAATTCAACATCCAGCCGAGCCAACCCGACCGAGTCGACTCAGTCGAGTACGCTGGACGTACTCTTCTGTACGCGGGACGTACTCGATGTTTAACCAACTTACGGGGTGCTAACCGCATAAGAGCAACGTACCTCCAAGTACGCACAACGTATGCTGCCCAGTCCCAAAACTTCATTAAGAGCTTTTTCCATTAAGCCCTTCCGTCCAAAACTCAGATCCAAGCCCAAAATGATGTCCTAAGTCATAAAGTTTACAACTTAATGACTTTGCATGGCTATTAAGTGCTTAATGTCCAAAACCCTATGTTAATAACCCAATAAGACCATCTAACACATGCATGGGTTACATACAACACTCAAGATCATATTTTTATGGTTCATAATAGCTATATAATGGATAATGTTTCCAACCTTATGCATTAAAATGGTCCCAACAAACAAGATCTAGTCTTTAAGTCTCAAGGGGACCCAAAAAGTGCATCTTTTCAACTTAATCCATTAAGTCCAAGTCTCTAACCTTCATATCCAAATCAAAATGATGTTTAGATGGATAAAGTTTCTAACTTTATCCATAACAAGGTCACAAACTTTCAAGATCTAAACTTTATGCACATAAAGCGACCAAAAGCTGATAACACCCAAAACTAGCTAGAGCTAATAATATCATCATCAAGATTCAAACTTTATACCTCTAGAAGAAAGATCAAGGTGAACAAAGTCTGGGTCTACTAGCTCCAATGCAACTAACACTTCTTCAATGAGTTCCTTATTTTCCATGGTGCACCAAGAACACTCCAAAGCACTAAAAAACACCTTCTTTTTGCTCACAAGGCTCAATCTAGGGTTAGGGACTTAGGGTTTCAAGAGAGGATGTTGGAGAGGTGGAGGTTAAAAATGTAATGGGTTTGAGCGAGTTAAGGAGCTTAAATAGGGCTCAAACCACGAAAATAGGGTTTGGGCACTAATCGCGCACGTCTTGTGTACTCAATTTACGCCCATCATACTAGGGATGCCCTAGTACACCTAGCGTACATGTTGAGTACGCCCAGCGTACTAGTAATGCCCTAGTATGCCCTGAATACTCCCTGTATGCCCTGCGTACGCGATTGACCCAGAAATCGCCTAACTTCAAACGTTCGTAACTTCTTCGTTCCAACTCCGTTTTCGATGTTCTTTATATCCACAGAAAAGTATTAAAGATCTCTACAATATCATATAACTATCTTGGACTAAATACTTCTCGAACAAAAATCCATATTTCATGCAAGAACCCGGCCTATGACTTTTCCCTTTCTACCCTTCAGCCCAAAACATAATTCAAGGGTAAAATCTCTTAAGTAACATTACCTCCTTCCACAAGGACTAAAATTTGCCTCCTTAAGGCCCAAATCCTTACACAATTGACTTCCGGACCAATGCCCAGAAATTACAGGAAACAAGATGTTACAATTAAGCTGTTCAGACCAAATCCCACGATGTGGCCTTTAGGCTGCCACAGCGTGCCGACTGGGGAAGCAGCCAATTATTATGGAATTTAGTGCCTATGACGTGTACAGGGGAGGGCCACGACGTGGTGGCTTGTTGGAGCTATTTTTTGACTTGACTGGGATTCTGATCGGGTTTGGACTTGTTAGCCACGACGTGGCCAAGGAATGGTCATGACATAGAGGTCAAGTGATATTGACTTTGACTTTGACCATTAACTTTGAGGATTGACTGTTGACTTGTTGACTTTTGGTCAAATTGCTAGTTTTGGTAGATAGAGTAAGGATTTATCTTGTGTGGTGATCTAGGTGGCGTTTAGCACCTATTTTCTGACTGTGTAAGCCATTGACTTTTGACTTCATTAGCAAGACGAGTCTTCTCACTATACTGTGTAGGATGTTAGTTGGCTTTGCGACTCTAGCATGTGTATGTTGGGCTGGGTCCATTTATTATATGTTAGGCTGGGTCTATTTATTATATGTTTGGTTGGACCCATTTTAATGTATGTTAGGTTGGGCCCATTTGTATGATTGGGCTAGGCCCATTTGAATATACGTTGGAATGGGCCCATTTGCATGATTGGGCTAGGCCCATTTGTATATATGTTGGGTTGGGCCCATTTACATGTTGGGTTGGGCCTATTTGTATGGTATGTTATATTTTGGGGAACTCACTAAGATTTTTGCTTATGGTTTTCTGGCTTCAAAATTTTCAGGTACTTCCAGTTCCAAAGGGAAGACCCAATTTGACTGCACAACATCCCCTTATGACTGTTGCATCGGTGATTATTTTACTTTAATGATTTTGATACATTGAACTTTGATTAGTTTTTACACTCATGATGTATGGTTGATGAAAATTTTTAGCAGTGTTTTTAGGACGTTACAAAAATATGGTTGGGCGTGAGCATCGAAAGGGTTGAAAACAATATCAGCAGGAAAAACCCCACTCGTTTTCAAAGATTCAATGTCGTCGTCAAAATAACATGTATCATTATACTTTAGGATTTTTTGATTAACAAAATCATATTCAGAAGGGGCAAGGATGCTTGCGCGTGAACGAAGTATCCTTTTACCCATGGATCGAAAAAGAAAGCAGGGAAAATAAGAGAGAAGGAGGCACGGGATTTACCTTAAAGACAACTGGTAATGCTTGAGAGAAAGCTAGAAGAGGTAAAGAAACATAGATAACCACTATGCCCTATTTATTCGGATCACAGAAGAGAGAAAAATGACATGACATGATAATCCTTCTCAATGAACGGATAAAATTCTATCCGTTGAAATTTAAATTTCGAAATCTTTATGTCAATTTGGTTCTAAAATAAATTATACTCTTTAAATATATGAAATTAATTCAAATATTTTACTGGTATAATTTGGAGGCAATTCTTAAGGGTCAAGATCCTTAAACATGTCTAGGACCTCAGATCTTGAAGTGGAGTAAGGATCCTAAAACATATGTTTTAACGAGTCAGGATCCTGAATATTATAAATATTATTTCCTAACAAAATTAACGAATATATTTCTTGTTTATTATTCACATGTGTAGAAATAGTGAACACAAGATACATCTACACTGAAGAATCACTCCAATAGAAACTTAAAATACGGAGTCACCAAGTCAAGGCAACGTGTAAGGGCTTATTCAATAGGATCCCGAGAATATCAGACATCTAGTTAGTCAACCTATGTTATAAATACACATGTATAAATTACACTACACACACCTAGAAGGACTTAATGACTTGTACTCGTATTCTCAAACACATTTATGTAATCTACATTTCTATTAAAAAGATTAAAAAAAGTAGGTGGTCATTATCACTAGAATGCTTTATGCCGGAGATCCAAACAAGGATCAAGGTTTTCCATGTAAGATCACTCGTGTCACCTTAATTTCATTTTCACGTTTATAATGATTACAACACCACAACCTCTTATACAATTTTGTTGATATACATTTGATCGTTTTTTGACCAAAACATTAATTATATGAAAATTGCAATTCTTTAATTTTGAATGGGCAATTATTTCATTTTAATTCATTACCAAATATTAATTCATAAAATTTAAAGAGTATTTTTTTTCTAGCCCGAGGATATCAAATGTTGTTTTTCTTTTTTGAAATTTATGGTTCATATTCCATCTTTGACATAAGTGTAATCAGGAGTTAGGTTAGAAGTATAGTAGGTTTGATGGATTAAATTTTTTTTTTTTGAAATAATTATAATATTTATCGATATATAATAAATTCGATGAGAAAACTTGATAAAATATTGTACATACATGATGATAATATAGTTAAATAAACAAAAAACTTCTAATAATTATTTATTATATAATGTAATTTAAAATATAATTTGATAAAATAACAAACAAACTACTAAAAAACCAACAATTATGAAATTTCTAATATTTTGTATACAACCCCCTAAGGCTACTGTTTCTTTTCAATGCTGACACACCTGTATAACTTTCAATTCCACACGTTTACAAACTACTGACGTGTTTCCTTTCTGTGATTCCCTATTCACTTCACACATGTGGCCAATTGGAATATAAATTGTCGTTACCATGCAAAGAAACATATTCTACCCAACACAAATTAATGAAAAACCAATGGAACATTGGTTACGTTATTAGAGTGGTCGGTACGTGCAACATGTTAAAAGCATGTTATAGTTTTATTTTGGTGTAATTTTATATGTATTATTATTGTTATAAGACCAATTGAGGAAACAATCACATTTTATAACACTCATTAATTTCTATGTCATCGTTTTTTCGGTTTATTTTTTAATATTTGTAAAAAGAAAATTAGCTAAAATCTAATTTTCCAATTAAAGTTAACATTTAAAAACTAAAACAAACATTAAAACAAAGAAAAAAGAACACTTTAAAATGAAAAAAAAAAGACATTAAAAGAAGAAAAAAAAATATTTTTCATTAAATTCACTATGCTTCATCTTATTTATCATCGTATACGTCGTCTACATCTACCATCATATCTCATTTGAAAAAATTAATACTTCATTTGGAAAAATTCATAACTCATTTGAAAAAAAATATTATGCAACCGTATGAATATATTTCGTTTGGAAAAATTCATACCTAAACATATATTTAATAGGTAAAAATATATTTATTTTATCTAAAAACTACGTTTAAAATATACAAAAATTGAAAGAAACGATATCTGCTTTCCAAGGCGTTGGTTATCCGTACAAACACATTTTTTCACAAACGAAACCTTCTGTTGAAATCGTTTAGTGGTAGATATAATTTTCCGCAAAATAATCGTGAACTACAAGTTCGTATCTTTCTTCACAATTTCTGTTTAATATTGTATGTCTTGTTAATGGAGGTGTTGGATATGGTTGTAGTAACACGTCCGTATAATACTTGTATATCGTACTAACGAAGATATCATCATCAGTGTCGGAAAGGTCGAACGGATCTATTTTTATTTTTTGTAAAAGTATTGATATTTTATAAAATATAAAGAACAAAAAAAGAATGGTGTGAATGAGTTTGACGTTGAATATATGTATTTATAGGTAATAAACACTTTTTTTTATAAAAGATGATCGTTAACACGCTCAAAAGGTCAAACTAAACTCAGTTTTGATTGGGTGAAATACGTGTTGCAAGGCGTTCTCGTTACCACGAGGGATAACTTAACGACATCGGGCGGTGTTTAAGTCGTTCCCACGGCGTGAAGCCAAGTCCATGCCGACCTTAATGTGTCACAACTAGGAATTCTAATGCTTTTATAAACATTAACAATGATAACATTTGTGACTAAAACTTGAAAGTATGCATGATGTTTATTCAATAACACCAAAGTTCCATCAATCACCCTATGCAAACACTTCAAATAGTCAACAAAAGATTGGAAACCCTAAAAATCCCGGTTTAAGTCCATTATGGACTAGGATTTCCTTATTCGGCCTAATGGACCAATAAGTTTCCAATTTGACTAGTTTGGGCTTAGAACCCTTAATTGGGCTCTAATTCAACCCACCTTCATGAGATTTGACATTTTTGGCCCATATTGGGCCTAAAATGGAAATAAACTACATCAATAAGCCTTATTGGGCCATAACTAGCCTAATTAACCTTATTGGGCCATAACTAATCTAATTAGCCCTAATGGGCCACAAACCTAATCTTTTATGCTAATTGGGCCGTGAACCACCCTAAGGGCCCAATGGGCCGAAAACTTCTTTATGGACCTCATGATTTCAAGTAAGGATCAAGAATTAGGCCAAAATGAATCCTCTTCCCTTCTTAATGCAATTCTCGGCCCATTTAAAAAGAAAGAAAAGATTAGAAGAAGAATTAAGATAAAATGGATTAAGGAGGAAAATTGTGAGCATGCCACCTCCTTATTGCATGGTGGACATCCATGCAATGTCACCTCACCCTCTCTCCCCTCTTCTTCTTCTACTCTCGGCCGAGAGCATCAACACACACACACACACACTTAATTCACTTCCAAATACTTCCAAATCCTCTCAAGAACACCTTCATTCTTCCATCAAAATTTCGAGATTTGCAAGCATTCCAAGAAGGTTCTTCACTCATATCACAAATCCTTGGTAAGTTTTTACTTAGATCCATGGATTAACTTCTATATCTTATCAAAAATCTTCTCTTAATTCATTCAAATTCATGATCATGCTTCTTAGAACCCATCTAAGCCCAAAGATTTCTCAAAACGCTTGCTAGGGCCGAGAATCACCTCAACCCCTTCCATTTCTTCTTCAAAACCATGAGAAACAAAGCAAGGTGAGTTTGTACCCCCTTGTTTTCGGTTTTTACATGTTTTTGGGGGAGAATACAAGTACTATGTGTTGATATATGTGTGTATGCGTGTTATATGTGATTTCTTTGGTTTATGTTGTGAAAATATGATATTATTTGCTAAATCTTGAAATCTATGGCTAAAGTGTGAAGAATACATAAACAATGTACATAATAAACAACTTACTTCAAAGATCTAAGGATCTTTAGGCTTAAGAAGTGAAAACAAAGTCAAAATCCTTATAAGTGTCATTTTTGCAAAAATAATCAAAGTTTGGGTAAAATATGATATTTTCGGTTTTATAAGGACAAAATAGTATTATTTACATAGAAATCTAACTTTTATGAAAATAACACTTGTCTAGGGGTCAAAAACATAAATATTAGCTTAATGGGCTTTAAATTTGGGTCTTACGAGTTTTGGGCCCAAAGTTGCGAAAAATGAAGTATTTGAGGGGCTGAAATGGAAAAGTTAACAAACTATGAGTTTAAAACGTGAATAAAACTGTTTTAAGGGCTGAAAATGACTTTGATGTAAAAATTGGACTAAAAATGCAAAGTTTTCTACTTTGGGGTGAAAATTGTAAAACTTACGGAAATTGAGCCAAAAATGTAAACTTTTTTCAACTAAGGGCTGGAAATGGCAAATACAATAGTTTTGGGCTGAATTTATTATTTCAAATCAAGTTTGGGTCTAAAACGTCAAGAAAAACAGTTTAAGGACCAAAAATGTCAATTTTCATAAAAGGGGACTAAAAGTGCCATTTTTATAGATAAAGGGGCTGAAATGGTTAAACTAAATGTTTTTGGGCCAATTAGACGAATATTAAATTATTGGGTTAAAAATATTAAGGTTATAACGCATGGTTTTAAATATATATATATATATATATATATATATATATATATATATATATATATATATATATATATATATATATATATATATATATACGTATAACCAAAGCTTCGTTATAAATCACACGTCAGAGTAATTTAATACTTCGAATAAACATTTCGCTTACAACAAATAGCTATATTACGAACTTAAGATCAATAAATTATAAATGATTCAATGGTTGGGCTCAAATATCTTTTATTCGTGCTATTGGGCCTTTATGACCCAATATCATGATTATTGGGCCCAATATAATCACACATGTTTATTGGGCTTCCGGTGACCCAATTACATACCCAGTGGGCCTTTATCAGCTTTAATATGCTATTAGGCCTTAATGGTCCATTTGCATTGCTAATAAGACCCTAAACATTCATAATATGCTTAATGGGCTATAACGTGTTCGTAGCATACTCGACAGCCTGTAATAACATACAAAGTTATTGGGCCTCCGTAGTCCTCTTCTTTTCGTCTGTTAGGCTTACCTTTATTCAAGTAAACATAAATCGGGTTGTAAAACAATGTTATTCAATTTCTTTTGGATTTAGTGAGAAATAACGGGTGACACCAATAAGTGTCGGTCGTAGTCTGTAGTTATAATTAAAGTCTCTTGGAGGGAGAGCGAGAGTTTGTGTATAGATCTATACAGGGGTGACTCCCCCACACCTAAGTTGTTCGCTACAGTTAGACTCGGCCAGTCTAGGGTGACAAAATCTTGATCAAAACCGGCGTTTGGATAAAATGCAAAGACAGACGAATTTGTCATTATTATGCATGGTTATAACGACTCACATAAGAGATCCAATACCATTTTAGTATTCATGGGAAATCATATTCATACACGGTGATGATGCAAAGTGATTCATACAATAATACAAAACTATCATACCATTTAAATTGGAAAACATCGGGTCTTCCGGGGAAACGACATTATTCACTTCTACATACAACAACTATAATACAAGGAGTAATTATGAAGAACATTCACTTTTACATGTATTGAAATCACATACATATGCACTTATGGGATCATCACATCTTTTTCGAAAAACAGTTGTTGTTACAGAAAATATCGGATTTTCTGGGTTTTACAAACAATACAAACTAGTTTTTCACATCAAACCTGCTTATGAACTCACCAACATTATATATGTTGACCGTTTTCAAAATAACTTGTGTTATCAGGTAACCGTTAGAATGAAGAATTATCAAGCATGTGTCTGAATGTCTTTTGTGTGACGTCATTCGATAAACAATTTATGTTTGGGATTATGTAATGTAAACAATGTACTTGATGTGAACAAGGTCAGTTGTAATGTATTAATGCATGGTGATATTTATGTTATGATTCATGTATATTCATTGTGATGATATTTCAATTTAAGTCACACGAGCCCTCGGACGTTTCCGCCGTCTGGTTCGGGGGTGTAACAGGTTGGTATCAGAGCTTTGTTTATAGTGAATTAGCATATCTAACCATACATGATATGCAACTATAAACACAATGGGGCTAAATAACTCTGAACAGAGTAAATAAAATACTTACCTATGTGCGTGTTTTAGGATAACAGCATAATACTAAACAATAAAAGTCTTTGGGGGATTTGAACGTTGCGATTTAACCTGGGTAGTTATGTAATCGTATTGGGGATCAATGTAGCCTGATCAACTACATTCATTCAAAGTACGATCAACATATGTATGGGAGTAATCGTGATGGTCAATAAACTGAAAACTTACCATCTAACTATCCAAATAGGTTAGAGGAACTAAACTTAAGAAAAATAAACACTGTAGGAGTATATTAAGAATACTATCCTTATACACCCCAATGCACACACTTTTCACACCTACACTTCCCACGCAGGCGATATGGCAGGAATGCAGCAAGACGTCCCCTACTATCAAGCTCTAGTAGTCTATGGGGAGATTGAGGTGGGTCTAGATGACAATCCTAAAGGAAACCCTGAAGGAGGCCCTGCAATGGGTCAGGAGGTGGGACCCGGAGTGGAACCGGAAGAGTGCGTGGTAACTGATTACGAATATGACGAATCTGACCGGGAGTCAGATGAAGGAAAGGACATTAAGGAGACACCTAGTAAGCCCCACCCATCGGAAGCCCTACCAGACCCACACACGAATCAGGAAAGTAATACAGACTACATACGCTCTCTTGAGAAAGAAATACCCAATCTCAAGCGTCAACTCTTTGCGGCCGAAGCTAGAGTCGTTCGAGCTGAGAAAAGGGAAAAAGTAATCACCCAGGAGGTGAATGAACTGGCTGAACTCCTGATACGCCAGCTTAACAATCGAGTGTCAACTTCATCATAACTGATAGAACGTACTCTACTACTTGCTACTATAGGTTCTACAGTATGTAGAACCAGCCGTATCTCCTACTAGTATTGTGTTTCTATGGATATTATGTCGTAATACTGTCGAATCGTACATTTTCCTATGGAATGTATGCCCTTCAGGCAAGATTTCCTGTATTAAAGATGGCTATTTCTAGTAGAAATGCTATGTGTTTCAATATGGGGTTTCACTTATGTGCACAAACAAACCATCAAAACCGTTAGATACTCAAGAACCTTGAAACCAAAATAACCTATGAACTCTATCAATAAGACTTAATATTCATGACAAGTTTACAAATTATCTACTATCATAAACACACCATAGGGATATAGATCGAAACATTGTGAACCATACGACAAAACGCGAAAGTTACAGAGTACCACCGGAAATGACCTTCGTTACTTACGATCCTACTTATCATCATGCAGCAGAAGATGTCATTCCACAGAAATAACAAGCACACCCGTGAAGCACCACTCTTGCAGATGGACTTTACTACATTCCAAGTTGCTGTCACCGCTGCCGTAACCGCTGCTATGGCACAACTCAATGCTAACAACACCAACAAGGGTGGAAATAGCGTCGATCACTCCAGCCGAAGTAACAACCCCGAAAACCAACGAATGGCAGCTTATCAAGGCACTCCAAACCCCAAACCTAAGAGCAGGAAGCGAAAGTCTGGGGGAAAGAGAAAGGGGCAGCCAACCCAAAAATCCTCCAAGAAACGACGTACCGTAGCTGTCCTTATGGCCATGACACCTGCTACATCGACACTAGCAAGACCATATGCTGGGAGCCTTCCAAAATGCAACAAGTGCAATCTCCATCATCAGGGAGTCTACCTAAGGCCGTATTGTAATAGAGGTAACAAGAAAGGACACACCACCCGGTACTGCAAATCTCGACCACAACAGAACCAACAGCCAAACCACAACAACATCAACCACAATGCTGGTGTTAGCCACACCTGCTATGGGTGTGGGAGAACCGGACATTTCCGCCGGAACTGTCCCAACATTAATAACCAAGGAAATTGAGGAGCGGGAAGGGTTCTGGCTATGGGTCAAGGCGAGAAAATTCAAGACCCAACGGTTGTTACTGGTACGTTCCCACTTAACAACTTTTTCCCCTCGCATCTTATTTGATAGTGGAGCTGAGTGAAGCTTCGTTAGTAATAAATTCAAACATTTGCTAAAACAACAACCCCAGAAGCTTAATGAAACCTTTACGGTGGAAATGGCTAATGGGAAAACAGAATCAACTGGGGAAATCTACGTAGGATGTACCCTAACCTTAAATCACCACGCATTTCAAATAAACTTGATGCATGTAACTATTAGGAGTTTTGATGTGATTATCGGCATGGATTGGTTGAGCCCCCATCATGCTGAAATTATGTGTCGCGAGAAGGCCGTTCGCCTTCATCTCCCTAACCACGAAACCCAAATTATATACGAAGACAAACCCAGTATGAACCTTCGTCTTATCTCGTGTATTAAGGCACAGAAGTGTCTACAAAAGAAGAACTTTGCGTTTCTGGCTCACATCGTGGATAAATCCAAGGAAGAGGTTAGTATTCGAGACATGCCAGTGGCTTGCGATTTCCCTGACATCTTTCCTGAAGATCTTCCGGGGATACCCCCAGAAAGACAAGTCGAGTTTCGAATCGACCTTGTGCCAGGAGCTACACCCATCGCCAAATCACCCTATAGGTTGGCTCCTGCCGGAGATGCAAGAACTGTCGAGCCAACTCAGGGAACTCTTGAGCAAAGGATTCATCCGACCTAGCTTCTCACCCTGGGGAGCTCCGATCCTTTTTGTTAAGAAGAAGGACAGATCCTTTAGGATGTGTATCGATTATAGAGAACTGAATAAGCTCACTATCAAAAATCGCTACCCACTTCCACGAATCGACGATCTATTTGACCAACTTCAAGGAGCAAATTACTTCTCTAAGATAGATCTGTGATCCGACTACCACCAACTCAAGGTCCGGGAAGAGGATATCCCCAAGACCGCTTTCCGAACTCGCTATGGACATTATGAATTTGTTGTAATGCCCTTCGGTCTAACGAATGCCCCTGCCGCATTTATGGACCTGATGAATCGAGTTTGCCGACCATTCCTCGACAACTTTGTCATCGTTTTCATCGACGATATTCTGGTCTATTCTCGAAGCGAAGAGGAACATAGTCGACATCTCCGACAAATCTTGGAAACCCTGCGAGCCGAAAAGTTATACGCAAAACTCTCTAAGTGTGAGTTTTGGCTCCGTAGCGTAAACTTTTTAGGTCATGTTGTCAGCCAAGAAGGGATACATGTGGACCCTTCTAAGATCAAAGCCATTGAAGGATGGGCAGTCCCAACGACACCTACAAAAATTCGTCAATTTCTGGGTCTCGTAGGCTATTATAGAAGATTCATTCAGAACTTCTCCAGAACAGCCAAGCCACTTACCACGCTTACACAAAAGGGTGTACCATTTGAATGGACAGAAAAGCAGGAGGTTGCCTTCCGAACTCTGAAACGAGCTCTCGGTAGTGCACCAGTACTATCATTACCAGAGGGAACTGAGGACGTCGTAGTTTACTGCGATGCTTCGAATCAGGGTTTATGCTGTGTACTCATGCAGCGTGGGAATGTGATAGCATATGCATCCCGACAACTAAAGACACATGAGGTGAATTATACCACCCATGATCTCGAATTGGGGGCTGTGGTCTTTGCTTTGAAGATTTGGAGGCACTACCTTTATGGTACAAAGTGCACCATTTTCACTAACCACAAGAGTCTTCAACACATTCTAAATCAAAAGGAGTTAAACATGAGGCAGCGAAGATGGGTTGAGCTGCTAAACGATTATGAGTGCAAAATCAAGTACCACCCAGGCAAGGGTAATGTGGTAGCGGATGCCTTGAGTCGGAAAGAATACTCAAATCATCGTGTGAAAACTCTTTCAATAACCATTCAATCCCATCTGTCCTCGCAAATCAAAGAAGCTCAGTTTGATGCCATGAAGACAGAAAACAGAACAAGTGAAGCGTTACGTGGAATGGAAAAGAACTTCGAAGTCAAGGAGGATGAAGCATATTATTTCATGAACCGAATTTGGGTTCCTAAACTTGGGGAATTCAGAGAGGTATTCATGAATGAGGCCCATAAGACACGATACTCCATCCATCCGGGTTCAGATTCAATGTACCTGGATATCAAGCAACATTATTGGTGGCCTAACATGAAGGCATAAATTGTCACTTACGTTAGCAAGTGCCTCACTTGCGCTAAAGTGAAGGTAGAATATCAGAAGCCCTCAGGACTATTACAACAACCAGTAATACCCGAGTGGAAATGGGAAAGGATTACCATGGACTTTGTGACCAAATTACCCAAGACAACTGATGGATTAGATGCCATATGGGTAATAGTTGATAGGTTGACAAAATCCGCTCATTTCCTGCTAATAAAGGAATCATACAAGATGGAACGATTGACGAGAATCTACATCAAGGAAATTGTGAGACTCCATGGAGTACCAATATCTATCATCTCAGATCGAGATAGTAGATTCACTTCACGCTTTTGGCAATCACTTCAGAAAGCTATGGGAACACAACTCGACATGAGCACTGCTTACCACCCACAAACGGATGGTCAAAGTGAGCGAACCATTCAAACGCTTGAGGATATGCTTCGAGCATGTGTGATAGACTTCGGAAGGTCGTGGGATACCCACTTACCTTTAATTGAGTTTTCGTACAACAACAGTTATCACACAAGCATCAAAGTTGCTCCTTTTGAAGCATTATATGGGCGTAAATGTAGATCACCGTTGTGTTGGGCTGAGGTAGGTGACAATCAGCTAGCAAGAGGACAGACACCAAACAATGCATTAACAGGACCAGAAATCATACGTGAGACGACAGAGAAGATAGTTCAAATCAGAGCTCGACTTCAAGCATCACGAGACCGACATAAGAGCTATGCTGATAAACGGCGAAAGCCCTTGGAATTTCAAGTCGGGGATCGGGTGTTGCTAAAGGTCTCTCCCTGGAAAGGGGTGATTCGTTTCGGGAAACGGGGAAAATTAAACCCACGGTACATTGGGCCATTCAAGATTCTTGCCCGAATCGGTCCAGTGGCCTATAGAGTGCAGCTACCTGGTGAGGTCAGTAGTGTACACCCCGTGTTCCATGTTTCCAATTTGAAGAAGTGCTTATCCGACGAAACTCTTGTCATCCCATTGGAAGAAATCGAAATCAACGAGAATCTCCTGTTCATCGAGGAACCAGTTGAAATCATGGACAGGGAAGTGAAGCGTACTAAGCAAAGTCGCATTCCGATTGTGAAAGTTCGGTGGAACGCAAAACGTGGACCGGAATTCACATGGGAACGCGAAGACCAGATGAAGCAAAAGTACCCTCACCTATTCTCGCATTCTCAAAGCTAGCTTTAAAAAGAATTTCGGGACGAAATTCCCTCTAACGGGGGGACGATGTCACAACTAGGAATTCTAATGCTTTTGTAAACATTAACAATGATAACATTTGTCACTAAAACTTGAAAGTATGCATGATTTTTATTCAATAACACCAAAGTTCCATCAATCACCCTATGCAAACACTTCAAATAGTCAACAAAAGATTGGAAACCCTAAAAATCCCGGTTTAAGTCCATTATGGACTAGGATTTCCTTATTCGGCCTAATGGACCAATAAGTTTCCAATTTGACTAGTTTGGGCTTAGAACCCTTAATTGGGCTCTAATTCAACCCACCTTCATGAGATTTGACATTTTTGGCCCATATTGGGCCTAAAATGGAAATAAACCACTTCAATAAGCCTTATTGGGCCATAACTAGCCTAATTAACCTTGTTGGGCCATAACTAATCTAATTAGCCCTAATGGGCCACAAACCTAATCTTTTATGCTAATTGGGCCGTGAACCACCCTAAGGGCCCAATGGGCCGAAAACTTCTTTATGGACCTCATGATTTCAAGTAAGGATCAAGAATTGGGCCAAAATGAATCCTCTTCCCTTCTTAATGCAATTCTCGGCCCATTTAAAAAGAAAGAAAAGATTAGACGAAGAATTAAGATAAAATGGATTAAGGAGGAAAATTATGAGCATGCCACCTCCTTATTGCATGGTGGACATCCATGCAATGTCACCTCACCCTCTCTCCCCTCTTCTTCTTCTACTCTCAGCCGAGAGCATCAACACACACACACACACACTTAATTCACTTCCAAATACTTCCAAATCCTCTCAAGAGCACCTTCATTCTTCCATCAAAATTTCGAGATTTGCAAGCATTCCAAGAAGGTTCCTCACTCATATCACAAATCCTTGGTAAGTTTTTACTTAGATCCATGGATTAACTTCTATATCTTATCAAAAATCTTTTCTTAATTCATTCAAATTCATGATCATGCTTCTTAGAACCCATCTAAGCCCAAAGATTTCTCAAAACGCTTGCTAGGGCCGAGAATCACCTCAACCCCTTCCATTTCTTCTTCAAAACCGTGAGCAACAAAGCAAGGTGAGTTCGTACCCCCCTTGTTTTTGGTTTTTACTTGTTTTTGGGGGAGAATACAAGTACTATGTGTTGATCTATGTGTGTATGCGTGTTATATGTGATTTCTTTGGTTTATGTTGTGAAAATATGATATTATTTGCTAAATCTTGAAATCTATGGCTAAAGTGTGAAGAATACATAAACAATGTACATAATAAACAACTTACTTCAAAGATCTAAGGATCTTTAGGCTTAAGAAGTGAAAACAAAGTCAAAATCCTTATAAGTGTCATTTTTGCAAAAATAATCAAAGTTTGGGTAAAATATGATATTTTCGGTTTTATAAGGACAAAATAGTATTATTTACATAGAAATCTAACTTTTATGAAAATAACACTTGTCTAGGGGTCAAAAACATAAATTTTAGCTTAATGAGCTTTAAATTTGGGCCTTACGAGTTTTGGGCCCAAAGTTGCGAAAAATGAAGTATTTGAGGGGCTGAAATGGAAAAGTTAACAAACTATGAGTTTAAAAGGTGAATAAAACAGTTTTAAGGGCTGAAAATGATTTTAATGTAAAAATTAGACTAAAAATGCAAAGTTTTCGACTTTGGGGTCAAAATTGTAAAACTTACGGAAATTGAGCCAAAAATGTAAACTTTTTTCAACTAAGGGCTGGAAATGACAAATACAATAGTTTTGGGCTGAATTTATTATTTCAAATCAAGTTTGGGTCTAAAACGTCAAGAAAAACGGTTTAAGGACCAAAAATGTCAATTTTCATAAAAGGGGACTAAAAGTGCCATTTTTATAGATAAAGGGGCTGAAATGGTCAAACTAAATGTTTTTGGGCCAATTAGACGAATATTAAATTATTGGGTTAAAAATATTAAGTTTATAACGCATGGTTTTAAATATACATATATATATATATATATATATATATATATATATATATATATATATATATATATATATATATATATATATATATATATATATATATATATATATACGTATAAAGCTAGCATTTTTTTCTTAAATCTCATGCATTTGAAACCCCCTTTTTTAACTTCCTTTCACCACATTCATTTGAAACTCTCATGACTTTTCAATTTCTTTACAATAATATTATAAATAAGTTAAATAATGTTCTATAAACAAGAAATGGTGTTTTATTACAATGTCTTCATCCCACATCGACGGTGAGAGTAAACAAGAGAATTTTTCCTCTTCTATAAATAGGAAAGGTTGTGAAATGTTTCAAAGGGACCAAACTATGAGAACTTCCTCATGCCTACCTTTGTAGGATTTTGAAGGTATTATTTGGTGAGATTGTCTATATTGGCAAGTGTCCAGTTAACTTTTAGAATTCCAAAAAATGGTTTTGAACCGAATTTTTTCAGGTTTAAATCGTGTTTCAGTTAGAAAAAAAATTATGTAGTTGGGTATATTGAGTTGAACCGGAGCTGGATCAATTTGGACCGATAAAGGAATCATTTTCCTTTCACAACAAACATTTGAAACTCCCATGATTTTTCAAATTATTTCTAATAATATTATAAATAAGTTACATAATTTTATATAAATATAAAAAAGCATCTACTTAAACCTAAAATTATAACTGTTTGAAAAATCACTTTGATTTAAAAGCACGAAATATATACAAACCGGGTTTCACTAGAACAAAAAATATGTAGTTCGGTATATTTAGTTGAATCGGTCCGAGTTTGATCCATTTGAACCATAAAAGAAGCATTTTCCTTTCACTACATACATTTGAAACTCCCATGATTTTTCAAATTGTTTCCAATGATATATTAAAAAAGTTACATAATGTTATATAAATATTAAAAAACATCTACCTAAACATAAAATTATAATTGTTTGAAAATTCGATTTGATCAAAAGCACGAAATATATACGCAGATTATATTTTATAAATGAATTCTTTTTATAATGAACTTTTGAATCTTGAAAATACATATAAACAAACTTTCTATATTAAGTACCTAACTGAATTTATGATTTTAGAATTGAACAAAAAGTTATTCAATAAAAACTTACTTTTTTGGATAGCAACTTACGATATTATAGAAAAATGGAACTATTGAACAATAAAGAAAGGGTAAACAAGAGAAAGGGTGTTTTACTAAATAAGCTGAATAATGTTTTATAAACAAGAAAACGTGTTTTATTACAATGTCTTCATCCCACATCGATGGTGAGAGTAAACAAGAGAACGTTTCCTCTTCTATAAATAGGAAAGGTTGTGAAATGTTTCAAAGGGACCAAACCATGAGAACTTCCTTATGCCTACCTTTTTAGGATGTTGAGGGTATTCTTTGGTAAGATTGTCTTTATTGGCAACTGTCCATTTAAGTTTTAGAATCCCGAAAATGGTTTTGAACAAGATTTTTTTTAGGTTCAAACAGAGTTTCAGTTGAAAAACCGTTATATAGTTTGGTATATTGAGTTGAATCGGTCTGAGTTTGATCAATTTGGACCGATAAAGGAAGCATTTTCCTTTCAGCACATACATTTGAAACTACCATGATTTTTCAAATTGTTTCTAATAATATTATAAATAAGTTACATAAATATAAAATTATAATTGTTTGAAAAATAAATTTGATTCAAAAACACAAAATATATACAAACCGGGTTTCAATAGAAAAAACGTTATGTAGTTTGGTATATTAAGCTGAATCGGTCCAAGTTTGATCAATTTGGACCGATAAATGAAGCATTTTCCTTTCACCACATACATTTGAAACTCCCATGATTATTCAAATTGTTTATAATAATATTATAAGTTACATAATGTTATATAAATATAAAAAAATCTACCAAAACATAAAATTATAATTGTTTGAAGAATCACTTTGATTCAAAAGCACGAAATATATACTCGATTATATTTTATAAATGAATTCATTTTATAATGACATTTTGAATCATGAAAATACATATAAACAAACTTTCTATATTAAGTACCTTACTGAATTTATGATTTTAGGATTTAACAAAAAGTTATTCAATAAAAACTTAATTTTTTATAGCAACTTACGAGATTACTGAAAAATAGAACTATTTAACAATAAATTTTCTGGATAACATTTTATTTTTATTATTTAATATTTTATTTAACAAAATGAAATTATTGGCAAATAAAGAAATGAGTTTAATTAAAATGTCTTCATCCCACATTGATCGTGAGAGTAAACAAGAGAATGTATTCTCCTCTATAAATAGGAAAGGTTGTGAAATATTTCAAAGGGACTAAGCCATGAGATCTTCCTTGCATCTAACTTTGTAGGACGTTAAGTGTATTCTTTGGTGGGATTGTCTTTGTCGACAAGTGACCAATTAAATTTCAGAATTTCGAAAATGATTTTGGACCGTATTTTTTAGACTTGGATCAAGTTTAATAAGGATCCGAGTGTCTTCTGGCTGAGTTAGGCAAACTCGCTTCCTTTGGAGGCCGAGTTTAAGTAACATGTCGAGTATTTGGTTGTGTTAGCCAAGTTTTACAACCCTGTATGTAATACAATTTAAAGTTTTAACCTTATAAAAGACGTCACTATTATCATACGTTCTACATAATTATGGTAATATTTATGATACAAAATATTTCTTTTACTATTTAAGATAAAAAGTTGTCTCTATTATCATATGTTGTACAGAATGATAAAATTTAAGATAGATAAAAAGATGTCTCTATTATCGTATTTTCTACATAATGATAATATTTAATATAAACATTTTAATTTAATATGAAATTATTATTTAATAGATAACAATAACGATTTATTTATTTTTAAAAATTAATTTTTTTTCTATTTTAATCATATAACTTTGTATATGCAAAACAACATCAAGTTCCAACTTTATCTCTTATAATATAATTCAACATAATAACAATACTAAAAATCATTTTTTATATTTTTTATGAAATTATTATTTAATTGTTAATAACAATGATTTAGTTATTTTTAATATAAAATATTTTTTTATATCCCACGCAACGCGCGGGCATTCGCCTAGTATATATATATATATATATATATATATATATATATATACGTATAACCAAAGCTTCGTTATAAATCAAACGTCAGAGTATTTTAATACTTCGAATAAACAATTCGCTTACAACAAATAGCTACATTACGAACTTAAGACCAATAAATTATAAATGATTCAATGGTTGGGCTCAAATATCTTCTATTCGTGCTATTGGGCCTTTATGACCCAATATCATGATTATTGGGCCCAATATAATCACACATGTTTATTGGGCTTCCGGTGACCCAATTACATACCCAGTGGGCCTTTATCAGCTTTAATATGCTATTAGGCCTTAATGGTCCATTTGCATTGCTAATAAGACCCTAAACATTCATAATATGCTTAATGAGCTATAACGTGTCCGTAGCATACTCGACAGCCTGTAATAACATACAAAGTTAGTGGGCCTCTGTAGTCATCTTCTTTTCGTCTGTTAGGCTTACCTTTATTCAAGTAAACATAAATCGGGTTGTAAAACAATGTTATTCAATTTCTTTTGGATTTAGTGAGAAATAACGGGTGACACCAATAAGTGTCGGTCGTACTCTGTAGTTATAATCAAAGTCTCCTGGAGGGAGAGCGAGAGTTTGTGTATAGATCTATACGGGGGTGACTCCCCCACACCTAAGTTGTTCGCTACAGTTAGACTCGGCCAGTCTCGGGTGACAAAATCTTGATCAAAACCGGCGTTTGGATAAAATGCAAAGACAGGCGAATTTGTCATTATTATGCATGGTTATAACGACTCACATAAGAGATCCAATACCATTTTAGTATTCATGGGAAATCATATTCATACACGGTGATGATGCAAAGTGATTCATACAATAATACAAAACTATCATACCATTTAAATTGGAAAACATCGGGTCTTCCGGGGAAACGACATTATTCACTTCTACATACAACAACTATAATACAAGGAGTAATTATGAAGAACATTCACTTTTACATGTTTTGAAATCACATACATATGCACTTATGGGATCATCACATCTTTTTCGCAAAACAGTTGTTGTTACAGAAAATATCGGATTTTCTGGGTTTTACAAACAATAGAAACTAGTTTTTCACATCAAACCTGCTTATGAACTCACCAACATTATATATGTTGACCGTTTTCAAAATAACTTGTGTTATCAGGTAACCGTTAGAATGAAGAATTATCAAGTGTGTGTCTGAATGTCTTTTGTGTGACGTCATTCGATAAACAATTTATGTTTGGGATTATGTAATGTAAACAATGTACTTGATGTGAACAAGGTCAGTTGTAATGTATTAATGCATGGTGATATTTATGTTATGATTCATGTATATTCATTGTGATGATATTTCAATTTAAGTGACACGAGCTCTCGGACGTTTCCGCCGTCTGGTTCGGGGGTGTGACATAATGCTCGATAAAAGGACCGTACCCTTTAGTCCTAGGCTAAGCGCTGTCATAGTGGTTTTGTCGTCGACATTCCTAGGTGGCATATATTACCGACGGTAAACACCGCCACCGGTCCATTTTTCCTCGGTGGCAATATGCCAACGGCAGACTATTATTGCTAACTGTCTCTATTTTTGCCAACGGAAACAATTTTTGTGTATTACGAAGCTACATTTAAAGGTTATACTTTTATGTATTAGAAAAATACACAAGAGTGATAGTATATGGTCATGGTTTAGAAATAATTTTATACACAAAAATATCACCACACCCCTATCACATGCAAAGATTGGTAAAAAAGACACATGTTTATGTAACATCAATGGTAGGTGAAAATATCATGATGCCATTCAGCCTTACTTGTATAAAATTTTAATTTTTTCGGGAAAAATTTCTATCTTATTATTGTATATATATTTTAATCCTATAGTAGGTTTAATGGTAATTCTTTTACATATTTTTTTTTCCATAAAATCTAAATTTTTTTCGACAAATACTTCCAAACTAATTTTTCTTTATGAAAAAACATTTATATTTTGAAAAAAAAAAATTGTTTAGACCAATTTTGTTGTTTCTGTTGTCGTTCATAGTTTCTATGTATTTTATGTTGTTATTTATGATGATTGTGATCTTTTTCAATAATAAAATTTAAACGAGACGATTTGATCTAAAAAATAAAATAAAAAGAAAGGCTTATGGTTTAGAGCTTAAGGCTTATCTTATGACTTTTATGGATAATGGATCATAGATTATGGCTTAAGATTTATGGTTTATGGCTTGGGGCTTAGGCTTAGAGATTCTAACTAACGGCTTCAGACTTATGGTTTAGGGTATATAACTTATGGCTTATGTGTTATGATTTACATATTAAGACTTGAAGCTTGAACCTTAGTACTTGGGGCTTCTACCTTATGTTTATGATCCATGACTTACGCTAATGAGCACCAGTACCACACCCCTATACTTTGTGTATGTCACAACAATGAAAGATCATTTTTTTCACACTCTTCCCCTCACCATATTTTTTACATAGGAAATGGTCTCTATACATTCTTATACCAAGTATATATGTTGCTTCCCCTAAGTCCTTCATAGAAAAACACTTTACGAGCCAAACATATACACATTCCTACTCAGGAACACTATTTCCTATGAGTAATATGTTTTCTACATACAATACAAGGAAGACAACGACACTTCCATGACTTTAGCATACACACATGACTCATCTAGACTTCCAGAAAACCATACTCTTTGACTTTTTCATGGAAAAACAAATTCCAGCTTTGCGATGCTTGGTTAAGTACATAAATGGACCTTTCAAGCTTACACACTCTATTCAGATACTTGACATGTTCAAACCCTTCAGGTTGTGTCATGTACACATCCTCTGAAAGTTTCCTGTTAAACAAAGACGTTATGACATCCATTTTCCGTGCCTTGTAATCATAAAAGGCAACTATGGCAAGAATTTTCCTAATAAATTATATATTAGCTACTGGTGAGAACGTTTCCTCATAGTCAATTACTTGAGTCTAATTGTAACCTTTTGCCACTAACATAGCTTTAATGTGTGTAGATTCCCATCTATGTTGGTCTTCTTCTTGAAAATCCATTTACAAACTACTATCTTAAAACCAGGGGAAAGATCAACCAAATTCCAAACTTGGTTATCCATCATGGACTGAATTTTATTGTCTATAGCCTCCTTCCATTGGACAGCCTTAGGGTTTGCCATCGCATCCTTGTAGTTAGCTGGCTCATCCATTTTGACTAGTGTTCTATCACTAATCAATGTGTTTCCTTCCGTTGTTATATGGAAACTATAAAACTCAGGAGGATTTCTAACTCTACTGGATCTATAAAGAGGTAAGGATATGCCATTTGGCTTGACAGGTTTCTCAACCTCTAGTTGAGTGCTAGTGTCAACTAAAGGTTGAATGTCGGTTGACTCTTGATATTATTCAAGGTCAATTTGACTCACACCAAATTCTTGAGATATAAGTTCTCTCTAAGGGAGCACTGTTTTTCGAGCCACAAACACCATGTTTTCACTAGGTCTGTAAAACAAATACCCAAAAGCCTTTTATGGATAACCGACAAAGCGACATCTCTTAGATCCAGATTCAATTTATTTTGGGTTTCATGTCGGAAAAAAAAAAACCTCACAACCCTAAACCTTAATGTGATTAGGTGAAGGAACTTTTCATGTTTACATCACATGAGGTGTCACTGAAACCTTCTTAGTTGGTACAAGGTTTAAGATATGGAAGTAGCTTCAAGTGCATACCCCAAAATATTATTGACTTATTGGTAATGAAACACGACTCATCAGAGATCTAACCATGTCCAACAAAATTCGATTTCTCTTTTCGGTAACACAATTAAGTTGTGGTGTTCTTGGAGGAGCTAATTGTGAAACTATTCCACAATTTATAAGATGATCATTGAGCTCGACACTAAGTTATTCTCCTCCCCTGTCGGATCAAAGAACCTTTATCTTCTTACCCAATTGATTCTCTACTTTGTTTTGATATTCTTTGAACTTTTCAAAGGTATATGACTTATGTTTAATCAAATAAACATAACCATATCTACTAAAATCATCAGCAAATGTAACATAGAACTATTTACCGTCCCTTGTAGTAGATTTAAAGGGTCCACACACATCTATGTGTATGAGATCCAATAATCCCTCACCTCTTTTACAAGTTCCTATAAGTGGTGATTTATTCATCTTTCCCAATAAATAAGACTCACATGCATCATCCAATTTTAGGTCGAATGATTCCAAGATCCTATTCGATTGGAGTTTGGCGATGAATTTGTTATTTATATGTCTAAGGTGAAAATCTTTAATATATTAGAAGAATCAATATTTAAGTTAACATTTCTATTATTCTAAACACAAACAACACTTTCTGTTAGGTTTCACAAGTTATGTAATTGTGTCAAGTCATTGTATGTGAAAAGTCTCGCAAGTAATTCATGTAATTGTATTTACGGTTCTGTTTCATATGCGATATGTATGTTGCATTTCATATATTTTGTTTATAATTTAGGTTCATAGTTTAGAATATTAACTTAAGTTTCCTGAGCTCATTGGTCAGAGCCTAACTAACTCTTCTCTCACGCAGTGTATATATGAGGGTTGGTTACATATATATATATATATATATATATATATATATATATATATATATATATATATATATATAGAGAGAGAGAGAGAGAGAGAGTATATTTTGGAGATAGGTTTTTTTCATCATTTGTACGGGACTTGTCATTTACTCTCTAATGAAATCATCGATCTTGTTTACCTTTTGTGTTCATCAGATTTGATTGTATCTTTCATGGTTTTTTCTGATTAGAATCTATTCATTCCTATTGTTTTAACAAGTGGTATCAGAGCAGGATTTCTATGAGCTGTTTTCAAATCCCCAATTTACTCAAAAAAATTATGTTCTTAAGATTTTTACATTGAATCGTCGATTGATTCCGCATTTTTCAAATTTTGATTGCATTATGATCATTGATTCTTTTTGAAATCATTGTTTCGATTTGAAATATGTTTTTTGCTCATAGATTGGATTCTAATCTAACTTTAGTGCAAATTGTTTTGGAAAACATGTCTAAAGACGATTCTCACTCAATTTCTTTCAATCTCCCTAGTAGTATTGGTTCTACTACTAGGATTCTGATTCTTTTTCCTAACGACTATGAAGTTTGGGTTCTTCACTTTGAAGATTATATTCTTGAACTTGAAAAACATGGTTCTAGCATCTGGAATACAATCATAAATGAACCTTGCAAGTATTAATTTTTTTTTGTCAAAACTCAATGTGAATTCGATGACATCATTGCTGATGAAAAAGATGTTCAATCAGATTAAAAGGATCAATTGCCAAACAATCTAAGAGAAAAAAGAGAATCACGATTCGGTCTTCCACCAGACACATTCGGATTGGTAAGTTCTCTTGGAACTACAAAGGAAATATGGGACAGATTTAAAGAATTATATTATGACAATGATGATCTTAAACATTCTGTTCAAACTACTCTTCTTTCTGAATTTTGTGCTTTTAAGCAAAAATATGATGAAACTCTTGATCAAGTTTTTAATCGTTTCAATCACTTGCTTAGTCGAATGTTGAAATATGGCCTGTAGAGAGAATCAATTGAGCAAAAAGTGACATTCATGAATGGTCTGAAATCTGAATGGAAATCCATAGTTTCAACTGTGAAAGATCATTAAAAGTTTAAGAACTATAGTCTAGCTAAAATGGATGGAATTCTGAGATCTCATGAAACATAAGTGTTGGAAGAAACAAAATCTTAGGAAAACTCTGATAATAGACATGTTTTGGAAAACTATTTTTGTAAACAAGTGATGATTTGGATTGTTTTAAAAAGTTTAAATTTTCGTGAAATTTTTGGATGTTACAAGTACTTGGTCATCCTTTACCTGAACCAGGTATCAGAACTGTTGGGGATCTGGAAGTAGGAGGGAAAACTCCAGCTTCTGAAAGCTTAAAATCAGAAGCAGGGACTTCTGATTGTGCAAATGTAGAATCGAGAGGGATTTCGAGGATGACTCGTGGGTGTGTCCCAGGGGGCTTCAAGGGACTTTGTTTAATACGAGCACCATCTTTCTGGGAAGATGAGGGTAGATTATGTGAAGATTCCCCGTGAGAGTGTGTGTGTGTGTGATATTGAAACTCCGAAGGGTACTCCGGAAGAGTGGATGGTTGGGGTGAGCAGTGATCCCGAGTCAGATCGAATGTTAATACGTGATTCCTTTTGAGAGGAACCACTGACTTTGGTTCTCTTTTTGGCTTGAACTTGTGAGGTTGATGTTTTTCGTTTAGCCATCTTCTTCTTTCGGCCAATAGTGGAAACTAGTTTGTTCGCGTCCGAGGGCTGTTCATCCGAGACTGGGGCAGATTGTGTGGGGTCATACACAACCAAAGTCTCTAAATGGTGTTTGAGATAAATTGAGTCGGATGGAACTGGTGCCAACATACGTTGTGGCAAGCGACAAATAGGTCCGAAAGCGGACTAGTTCGGAAGCCTATAATTTCTAATGGTCTTAAAAGAAAGATATACCTCTTTGAGATCGGATTGAGAGGAATAGCTTCTCGTCTTTCTTCATACAGTTGATGAAGCATCAGAGCCCAGAATCTCGAACTCGATATTTCGTTTGGCTTCCTTTTGATGGCAAACTCCGAAACTCCTGCCATAACACTTTTATCAAATCAACTGCATTACTTCGTCCGGAGTAGATGTTGTACACGACGTACAACTAGTCCTTGCTCATGGTGTCAGTACCACCATGCTTGCCTGATAATCCTCGAAGGATTAGATGCATCAAAACAGTACAATTTTAAAATATAGTTGTACATGTTTTTTTTTTGTTTTTTTATAAATTAAATTATCTTTTATGTTTTCTATTGTATTTTTTAATGCTTTCTGTATTTTTATGTGCAGAAAAATTAAAACTAGTCCTCTAGAACTCAAGGCCTTGTTCTATTCTATTCCTCAAATTTGGTTGCACAGGTGACAAAAAACATGTTTTAATTCTGTTCTCATCTTTTTTTTTTTGCTTAGATCTTTATTTGAAATCATGAATATATGAAAGCTTCTACTCATTATGTCATAAGTCAACAATCCATATCCAATTATTGCATTCTACTTTGATAAACCTATCCAATTATAACATTCCACTTCTATTTCTTTCTATTATAGCATTGTACTTTGAAAAAATTTCTACATACAAAGCAATTTTCCTGCTATAAGAAAAGAATTGAAAGTACACCGCTATAATCGGGTAGATCTTTTTCTAAGTACAATGTTATTCTTTTTTTCATTTGGGTTGGTCTATTTCCCGTCTCACAGTCTCTACTTCTAAATTATCAGCGGCTCTTGAGTTCTACGCCTTCTTGCCGTTTGTTTACTTTTTCCTTTTAAAGGTTGTACGGATAAATGATGTTCGCTGTATTAACACGGCTTGGTTCTTTTTTTACTAACAGTGGTTGGCTATTTTACCCGTCACATTTTTGCTCATGTCTTTTTGAAGGTAGTAGAGGTTGTGATACCCGAACTTCACCAGATACGAACATTTCATCTTTTTCATTTGGTTCTGAATCATTAGCCTACAAACACCTCACCAAGGTATGTAAAGAATGAAAAGAAAAGATTTATCAAAATTTAAGTTGATATTTATTTTGTTTTTGTTACCTCTTCGTCACCTTCTTATTTATTTTTTAATATCATCAAACATGTTAGTTGTTTCTATCCAGGTTTTCACTTTTGCACTTTTATTAAGGAGTTATTTGCAAGGCTAGCTAATGCTCCAAGCACTTACTTGCCATCGATACCACCTGGTGGACAGCCGCCCATGACACCAAGTTAAACATTTTACCTGGTACACTTGGTTACAAACCAATGACACCAAGGACTTTTTTGACATGATATGTGAAACATGCAATGCATTACATTTATTTAGCATTTGAGAGTTTATTTGTATTTGAACTACGTATATAACGTGAAATGGATTGTCTTTTCTTGTGTATGATATGTTATTTTGCATGATAGAATATTAACTATCATTTAATTTGAAAAAAATAGTAAATCTATAAAAATATATATATTTTTAAACATTTAAAATTATGACATGCAAAAATGTGTGTCATCTTCCGTTGTGACAGGGACTTCAATGATACACAATGCGAGTCGTAAATACGCGTAGTGAGGTTATGACACGCGAATGTGTGCCGTCTTCCTTTATGACAGGGCCTTTCTTGACACACAATGCGTGTGATACATGTGCGTTGTAAGTTTACGACACAAAAATGTGTGTCGTCTTCCTTTATGACATGGCTTTCCTTGACACACATTTGCGTGTCATCTGTAGGTTTTATGACACGCAATGTGTGTCATTAAAGTGTATTTTTGTAGTAGTGTTATAGAGCCTCTCAAAACTGTCTACTCCGTTTAGGGATTCCAGAATGTTCCTCTTGCTCACCTATTGAAAATTTAACATTGAATTCTTACCTTTATATAAACGCTGATTAATTATAATTATTTCAATGAATTCTAAATTAATTTTAAATATTTTCTAATTAATTTATTATCCTGTAAAAAATAAATAAACTATTAATCTCACTTTCTTAAATCATTTTCTAGCTATTTTAGCTCTTGAGGGCAACCTTAAAAGGACTTTGTTATTATTGCCAAAGATGTACCAATTAGTTTTAACATGGGACACCCATTGTTATTTTTTATTATTTCCAAGGTTGTACCAATTAGTTATAATATTAGACATCCATTTCCAACAGAGATGTCCATGAATAAGCTTATATGAGAGTTCATTATAGCCTCTCAGTTGATTCTCTATCATTGGTATGCAAATTAAAACAGTCCCTTTATGGCTTGAAATAGGCATCTCGCCAATGGTATGCTAAACTCTTTTCTACTTTATACACTAAAGTGTATCAACATTCTTAGAATTATAACTCATTATTTCTCAAGAAAATTCAAGATCTTATCATCATAGTTGTAGTTTCTGTTGATGATATACTTATCACATGTAATGATTTACAAGAAATTTCTTATTTAAAAGAATTTGGTAATGAAACTTTTAAAATTAAAGACATAAGGAACATTGGCTATTTCCTTGAATTGGAATTTAATTTCGGTGAAAATGGGATTGTTATTCAACAACAAAAATTCATAAGGAAGTTACTATCCTTATATTATATGACTGATTGTCACATTTCTCCTCCTCCTTTACCTTCCAAGCTCAATATTTGTCAAGATCAAGTTAATCTTCTTTAAGATCCAACTGAATATAGAAACCATGTTGGCAAGTTAAACCATTTGCTTCATACTCGACCAAACTTATCTTATTCGGTTAAACATCCTAGTCAAATCAATCAGAAGCCAACTCAATCTCATCTAGATGTTGCATTACATGTTTTGAAATGCCCTAAATGAACTATTACTCAAGGCCTATTTTCCAAAAATAATCCAACTTTTAACATTGATGCTTATTATGATTCAGATTGGGCTGCATGTGTCATTACTACAAGACATTTAAGTGTTTTTTTCATTTTTTTAGAGGCAATCCTATCTCTTGGAAATCAAAGAAACAATTGACTATCTCATTATCCCCAGCTGAAGCTGAGTATAGATCCATGTGAAGAATATGGGATGAACTTGCATGACTTACTCTTGTTTTTCCTGATCTACAAGTCAATAATATAACTACTATCCCATTGAAGTGTGACAACCAATCAGCCATTTATGTAGTGAAGAACCCTGTTTATCACAAGGGAATAAGACATGTTGAGTTGGATTGCCATTATGTTCGATAGAAGCTAGAAGAAGGATTGATTTCATTATCACATGTTCCTATTGCCAAGCCACTTCTTGATGTTTTTACAAAACAACTCATGAGTTTTCATCATCAGCAAATAATTCGCAATCTAGGTTTACTTTCCCACCCTCCAAATTGAGTGGGTGTTCAAACTAACTAAGGGCATTTTAGTAATTTCATATATTTATTGTTAGTTAGTTGTTAGTCTTGGCAGTTAGAGTTAGTTGGATGCTCTGTATATACATCTTGATGCTATTGTTTTTAATCAATGAGAAAGTTTTCATTCAGAGATCATTGTCTCACATATCATTTCTTTCATTTCATCTTCCTTTCTCATTAAATGTAACAAAAATGAACTACAATTTCAAGATAAAAAGCAAAACATACATTCTTCACTTTTTGGGGGAATGGGTATATATGTATTTATGGGCGGTTGGATATTTTTGGTTTTACATGAACACGAGTTGGAATTAACATTTTTTTAGTTAGTTGAACCAATTTTCTTTTATTTTAGCAGTATCGATTTTGCCAGACCACAATTAGAAATCATTATTTGTATGTATAAAGGACCAATGGGAGCTTGATAAATTTAGACATCGATTATAAGCTTACATAGTGATCGAGCCTTAGTAACTTCAGTGATTCTTAAGAATTATCTACAAACAACTACCACTAAGAGTTTTACTAAGTAATTAGACTAACCATTGATCATGCAAATGGAGTTCATATTGTTTTGTCATATGTTTAGTTCCTTACTTAGAAAGCCTCATATATTTTGTTAATAAGTTGAATAAGTAACTGGACTAGCCATGAATGATGCTTAGACAATATATGTTTCTTTTTTTTATTAATATATTAAGAAATAGAAGGTGTATGTTTGTGGTGCTCTGGCAAGCAAGGCATCAACTTTGAAACATAGGTGCATGCTTTTCTTTGAATCATCTTTCATTTTTTTTTTTTTTGTTTTTTTTTGCAGACTGATTACTCAAATTCTATAACACTTTCACATGATTTATGTAGAATCTCTTGCAGTATCAAATTAGTCCAAAATAGTAGCTAATGGAAAACAGAGAACCAAGCACACTAAGTTTTTGGTGTTATTTGATAGTTGTAATAAAGAAGCATTAATGGTTTTTAAGGTCGTTCATAGATGGTTTCTTAGAAAAGTTAATCCATAAACCTTTTTAGGAAGGTGTTAAGAGGCGCTTTAGTTCTCAGATATAGTCTCCGTACAATGGTTTCGAACATATGCTTCCCTTTCTCTTTTCAATCATCCTCATTCCCAACATTAGTTTTTAAGATCTTCTCCAATTACTTCTAGTCCTACATTTTCTCTTTTTCTTTATTGATAATTTGCAGCTAAACCAATGTTGATGTAAAAATGAAGCAAGATGGCTCTGTGACAATGTAGTTTTTCATTCAATAAACTGGAGCCGAAAGGGGCATTTTTATATGGAGTGTTGACTATTGACAAGAAGGTGCTTTTGATAATCTTTGTTATTTTAACTATAACCTAATTGTATTCTCATGAAAATGTGGAAATAAACTCTATACTTTGCAAGAATGTAGTAGTTTTTTTTACGAATTTCTCAACGAACATTTTGTATTTGCAAGAAAAATTTAACAATACTAATTTTCATAAGGTTTTCATATTTGTTATGTTGAAATTCATTTCTTGATCCTTTGGATTAGTGTACATGTTATGGTTATCATCAAACACCTTATTTTTCCGTTTCTATATATATATATATATATATATATATATATATATATATATATATATATATATATATATATATATATATATATATATATATATATATATATATATATATATATGACTGCTTCTAAAAAAATCAAACAACTCTTGACTCAGAGAGCCTTTGTTATGTCCTTCATCATCAGATGAATATTACCTCCACCATTGAATCATGTGCTTTATTGCCTCTTCTCTCTCACCCCTTTCTTATTTCGGTTGGTTAATATGTAAGAAATTTATGCTTCTTCTTTTCTTCACTATTACGGTTATTGAATTGTTTTTTATACTAACAAAGAATAAAGTATGTAAGCTTCAGTTATTGTTTCCATTTCAAGCATGTGCCAAATGGATGGTCTTTCCATATAATCATGGGTTAATACATTCACTTCCTTTATACGAAAATCACTTGAAGGTTGTGATAAACGACATAGATGAACGATTTAAATGTATTCATATTCCTCTGATATCAAATGAAGTTAGCATCCGACACGATGGAACTGGCACTGTAAATCAATGGTTGTGGATTGCAATTGTTCTCACTAAGGTACATCTTCATTATCCTTTACTCTATTATCTACTATATATATATATATATATATATACACACACACACATTAACTTAATATATGAGAATTATTTATAGTTATGCCCTTATTAAACATCAAAATATCATATTTAGGTTGACAAATAAGATATTTTGATGAGTGAGAATGATAATACGAATTTCTCCCAAATTAAAATGGTTTATTAATGATTATTTGTTAAATTCAATTGTTTTGAAATCTTCGACAAAAAAACTGATTTTTTGTTGTGTTTGTTTTGCAGTGAGGATGGAGAATAGTTACTACACTTGATTATGGGACAATCCCTCTACGATGCGTTAACAATTTCTTTTTTCAAAATTTTTATGTAAGTTTTATTTAGTAATAAATGACCAAATCAAATATTTTTCTTATGACACTCAAACATGTTGATATCAATGAATATAATAGTTGGTTATTTAGCATGTCTACATTTCTAGTGCTTGTTCATCATAGCATACACTTTGTATTGAATATGTGTTTTGGATGTAAGACTCCATTTCTGTATGTTTGTGTAGGTGGTTAATTGTAACATAGTGTAATTATGGATGTAAGTCCGAATGGTTATTTTCACAAAAAAAAATCAACGTTCTTTATATGGCCCACTTATCTGAATGGAACCAGTGCCAATTTAATCGTTATATGACTCAGTTTTGGGGATAGGAATCAGACTCTTATCACTTTATATGACCCGATTTTGTGTTGTAAAACCGCAACATAATATCCTTATGTGGTCTAGTTTTGTGTACTCTAATATTGTTATATGTCCTGTTTTCATGAACAACAGTGTTCTTCTCACACTGATAGGACCCGATTTTGAAATCAAATTTTATTTCTTCTTTCACATAAAACTCGTCGACCATAAGACTCCGTCCAAAAGATGGTTATTTAATTGATTTAACCCATGTCATATAAGCCTTTTTGTAGTAGTGGCTAGGAAAATAATCAATTTTTTGGTCATTTTCTCTGGGGAAACACAATTAGATGTTGATGTAACTAGACATCCATTGCCGAAAAACAAAAACATCGTCAAAAAACCAAATATGCCACAATGAAGCTTTGCACTCATACTTACTCATAACCGTTGGGTCGAAACTAACGACACCATATTTCTTTCTTAATATTGCACATGCTTTTACTAGACATCATGTAATGTTTGAGACCCTTCACAAGCTTCATTGAAATCCATTTAAGAATTCAATTAAGATTTCATCACTCTTTACTTCAATCTTCATTGTATACGGCGATCCCAACAAAAAAAAACAATGGAACAAATAACTTAATTGTTATTTAGCGGATAACGAACAATGGTGTTTGTTGCTAGAGGTGAATAGTGGCGGTGCTCGTGGGAGTGAATTTTGTTAACGTGAGAAGATGAGTGGTATATAGTTCAATGGTAATCGTTACAAAAAAGCTTAAAGTGCTATTTGTTTTTTTGAAGCAAAAATCCATAACGTCTGCGGACCATCTCTGCAACCCTCTGCAGTAGAAGAGGTGGACCAAACGGTTGCAGACTGTAATAAGAAACGTGTTTGTTTTTTTAACATCTGCATGCTGCTGCAGATATTAAAAAATTAAAATAAACTGATTTTATAATCCGAAAATAGTTTTTACTACCGAAAATTTAATAATGTATGACATTTCGGCAAGAATTTATGATATTTCAGCAAAAAATAATGATATTTTAACAAACAAATAAAGATATTTTAGCATAAAATAATGATATTTCATCAACAAATTATTATTATTCAATATAAAAAAAATTCAACAAGAATAAACAAAAAAAAAAGAAAAAAAAATTGTGAAATAAGATTTCAACAATATATAATCAATATTTTAGCAAGAAAAAAGAAAAAGAAGAGGTAGGAAGAGGCAAAACAAGTGCTGCGCCAAGAAGAACACGCGCAAATGTTTTTTAATCCGAAGACTTCTGAAAAACAAACAGCTGCAAGATGAAAAATGTTGTGCGTGTTCTGCGTCACGCAACAATAAGAGGTCTGAAAATGTTTATTTTTTTTTTCCAAAAAACAAACAGCACCTAAGTGTTGGTCGTGAATAAAAATGATAATAACTACAATCCCCCGTCGTAATAGTAGAGTTTTAACAAGTCATGTAATTTTAATAGTATATCGTATACAATAAAGAAAATGACTAAATATATACAAAGATAATAGTTAATTACCTTACAAAAACAATTATTTTAATTTAGGAATTGTCTTTGTTTGTTACCATGGATAAAATGCATCGGTTAGTACTTTGTAGCACAATGAAATGAAGTATTTTTTAATGAGAACTTAAAAGAAAAAATGGGAGCAATAAAGTGCCACATTTTAATTTCACTTTCACCCATGCTTAGATTGAGAAAACTACTACTCGCCTACCCCTACTTGTCCTTTTTGTAATTGTTTTCCTCTAATTCTCCAATGGCTCATTAAAGACAGTCAACACTTGAGATCCTCTGCGGATTTAGTGGGTTATATAGGAAATGAAAAGAAAGGAAACCCTCTTTCTCTGAGATTTTACTTGCATTCAAGGTTCCAAGACTTATCCTACATTTGGGTCTTCATATGGCTCCAACTCCAAGAAAGTCTATAAATGGTGGTGAAAAGTTATTATTAGTTTCAGAAAAATGCTGGCTCCCTGAAACTTCTTCTGGTGGTGGTGCAGCTGCAGCTGTTGGTAAGTAGCTGCTGCTACTGTAAAGATGGTGGTTGTAGTAGTAGTACTTCTGGTCCATAGTTGCATTCATCAATGGAGCAGGATGCTGATGATGACGATCATAATGGAAGTTGATGGGGTTAGTAGTATTCATCATCCAGGATGTGTTTGATGATGATGAGAATAATGATGAATGGTTTTCCCAAGACATGATGTTGCCATGGTTACTGGTGTTGAGCATGTCCATCATCAACTCAGTGTTGTTCTTGGGACCTGAAAAACAATTTGTAAAGCAATCTGAGTCCAATGGAGGATGACACAAATAACGAAACTAGGTTTATCATACAAGTTTGTGTGCGAATTATAGTTTTGAGGATCCCAAGGTCTTTTTTTAAGTTGTATTGTGTTTTGACTTTTGACAAATAAAGTTTTTATATAATTAAATTAAAATTTGAATAGACTCCTTGGTGCTCATAAATTGATTAAACTTGGGATAAAGTAGTATTAATCTGAAAGAAATACGAAGTATGTTGGACATAAAAAATATGTAACTATTAATCATTTTTTAGAATACACTTTTGTCACTGAACAACCAAAAGAAACTGTCTGAGTTAATCACTAAGGTTGTTAATAGTCAGTGGTTATTTTATATAATTAGGTCAATATTATAATGAGTACTATTAAAACTATAAATGTAAATCACTTTGTGTTTTTTACATGAGTTTTATATTTTTATATATGTTTTCGGAGGATATATTATTATTGCCCCTTTTTTCATAGTATATGTTTATATTTTTTAAAAAGCTAATTAGGGTGAACTCGTTGTCTTACTGGTAATCTACATTCTTGTTAACCAAGCGTCGATGACAATTTTAACAAATCTATAAGTTTTTGTTTTTTTGGAACCGCAGAAAACAAGTTTATTAGTATAATTAGATATATTGTCCCATTAATTATTCATGTTAGACTCATAAATTAATAATTTCACAACGAATACTTAATTATGTTATGTGCTCGACTCATTTATTAATGAATTTTCAGGACTTCTGGTGTTTGAATAATTTTGGATTCCATGTAATGATGCAAAGCAACAGTGACCAAATAGCAATTGATCACAAGAACTCTCAAAAGCTCGCCACAAAGAAAGGAAGCTAAGAGAAGAGCTGACCAGAAACGAGATCTGACGGTGGCAGTTGGTGGAGAGCTCCAGTGTAAGGTAGATGACCAGCGGCAGTGGTGGCTGAGACCGCTGGTGGTGGTGGTGGTAGTGCCACAGATGCTTGACTTTGAGTTTGACTTTGACTGATCATCATCATCTTTCTTCTTCTGTACGCATTAGATTGTTCTCTATATTTTCTAGCCATGATCACATGCCAATGGTTCTTGACAGCATTGTCAGTTCTACCGGGAAAAAGCCTCGCCATTAATGCCCATTTGTTGCCATACAGTCTGTGTGCTGTCATTAGTCTCTCTTCCTCTTCTTCACTGAATGCTCTTCTGTTGATTCTTGGATCTAGTTGATTGAACCATCTCAACCTGCAACTCTTTCCTTTTTTGTTTTTTTTTTTTTCAAAATACCGACAACAAATAATAAGAAAATCAACCCAAAGATCAAGTCTTTCCACCAAGAAAATATACAAAGGTTTTGAAACAAGAATCAAGAAACTAGAAGTTTTCTGATTGTCGCATTTGTTCATGGGAAAAGAAACATATATTGGCTCCAATCCCCACTTCTTTTATATTTCTTATCAAGGAAACATAAAGAAAAGAGGAATGCCCAAACACTCACAAATCTTTACCTTTTTTGTGTAACAAACTACACACACAAACACACTTTCTCCAAAAAAAAATGCAAGAAACCTAGAACCAAAACTGTGTACAAGTACCTGATCTGCCTTCAAGCTTCTCAGCAATAAGGTTCCAGTTCTGGGGGCCATGAAGGGCAACAAGTTCTTTAAGCTTAGCATCTTCAGCTGGCCTCCAATGGCCTCTTGCACTTGTCTTTGACTGTCCACCCGATCTAAGTCTTCCATTTTGATGGCTATCAATGTTACCATTGAAAGAGTAACTGCCACTGATATTTAGGCCAATGTGTTCTTCTTCGTCGTCATCTTCTTCTCTCTCCCCTTCTTCTTCTTCCTCCTCGTCATCATGTCCTTGATTTTCATCTTCATGAAAATTTCTTGAAGGATTGTGATTATTGATTGTAGTAGTAGTTGTTGTAGGGAGCATAAAAGGGAACTCCAGAGAAGAAGAAGAGAGAGACGACGACGAAGAAGTAGTTAGACTGCTATAGATGAAATGATCGTTGATCTTTAAAGGGTTATCATTGTTAATCGACAAAGAACCAAAACAGTCTGCAAAAATCATGCCCATTGATGAAACAACAAAGAACAACAAGAAGAAGATAATGATGATGATGATTACAGTAGTTTCTATGTTGCTAGCTTAGCTGTTTGGACCGAATGTACGAAGATAGAGAGAAAAATAGAGATTAAAAACGTCATGTTGTGGGGAAGAAGTCTTGGAAATGAGAGATGATTTTGAAGAGGAACAGGAAAAGGGTTCAAAAGACTAGTCACAAATCACAGACTGCAGACACTCGTGGGGGTGAGAAATGAAGAGTATTTTCAGTAATTAGTTTGGGTAAGTTCGAGTCTGGACGTTTTTAGCTACTGTTAGAAATAACTTAGCCACTTGGCCAAAAGATTCTGCTTTTTCTTCCTTTACTCAAATATCTAATTATTAAACTACATAATAATTCAGCATATATATATATATATATATATATATATATATATATATATATATATATATATATATATATATATATATATATATATATCCACATCTACAAACATATACTAGCACCTCCAAACACTTGACATATACATACAAATATATGACAAATTACATGAAATAGTAATTTGAAATCAATTTAGTTTGTTTAAAAATCAATGTTTTATAATTTGATATAATTTCCATATAATGTGCTTGCCACTCTATTAAAATAATCACGACTTAAATAGTGTGAGTACAAATTACATCTCGACAATCAAGGGATTTAAGAAATAAAATATATCCTTACAATAATATATGCTACTCCAACATATGTTATGCTAATAGGCCCCACAGTTTGAGGGGGGGGGGGGGGGGGGGGAAGATGGACACTCACACTGGTTCTAAAATCTACGAAAAGTTGTCGAGGTAAGCATTTTGGGATCATGCATGACTACATGTGTGCGCACAAACACATACAGAGAGAGAGGAGAGATCTACTAAGAGAGACGAGAGTCAAGTATAGACAAAATTCAAATGGTTTGTGGTTTTTTTATAAAGCACCGTTAGTCGTCTAGAATTTATCAAACATAGTACATAACACCATGCTTCAAGCAATAATCGAAGAAACCACATGACATGGTCCGATCATTTTATGGCAGCAATTTAAGTAAGATAGATATGTTTTTTCCTTGTAATGATTTTTTAGATAGATGGGAGTGGCTTTGATGATAGTGCTTTTGAGGCTTCATTCAAATCTTAGTTCGATCATCTTGCTTAGTAGTTATTTTGATTTTTCACTGATAGTGTCAGAGTCATCTTCGATATCAGCAAAATTTTGTTGAGTACATTGTGCCGAATTCTCGGTCTTGTTCAAAATTTTGATTTGTTCGTTTTTAGTCCAGGTCTCATTCGCAATCAATCATTTATGTTAACCACACCATAAGCATATGAATAATTTGGAATGGTGGCATATTCAACTACTTTACTCTCACAGACGAAAGTAGTTTCATCAGCTAACTCTCGTTTGAAAGTAATGAAGAGAAGCAACTTCTGATGTAGTTCAACACAAATATCAGCAAAATGATAAAGATTAGTCAATTTGTCATACAAGCGTTTCGTAGTATTAAACTAAATATTATGTTCTTTGACTAACATCATATTATCCCTCCTAAGACCATCCTATCACATATGGTATAGGTTATTTTAAGTTCTAAACACTCTATCTTAGTGTTCTTCTCCTCCAACCTATTTCGAGCTTCATAAAAGGACATCTTACATTTCTCAGCTTCACTACTCATTGAAATAAGCATGTCATATAAATAAGAGCAAGTTTCATCAAAATCACATAAAACAACATGATAATAATTTAACAGAATATTTAGGGAAACAAGAAGGTCATGCACCTTGGCAGTCATTGGAGATTTTGGACTTGACGAAACAAAACATCTTCCCATGCTCTCCACACCTTCTTCATCACGTCCCTCAACTTTCGCATTCTCCTCCAATTCCTTATCACTGTCTTCCACCTCTTTCTCAAACAAGCTTTTCACACCATGAGTAGGATGACACATTTCTTCTTCATCAGATCCAGACGACAAAATTTGATAACTGTCATCGCTATTATCACTTCCTTTGGCCATTAGCGAAAGATACTTCGTCTGAGCATGAACTTTCTCAAGCCTTTTCGTATAATAGGCTTCATCTTTCACCATCTCTTTCTTCTCTTCCTTCTTTCTTAACATGCAATCCTTATCCATGTGGTTGTGGCCAGTACAGTAATTGTAGTTGTAACTTGAATCTCCCTTCAGTTTCAACTCAGACTTCTTCTCTTCCTCTTTCTTTCAACTTTTGCCATCACTTACTGACTTCCTCTAACATTCGACATTGGCTTCTTCTCCATGCTGTTTTTAAAGTTTCCACTCATAGGCTTCTTGAAAAACTTTTTCACCCTATTGTTTGAGTAATAGGCAACAACTTCTCCTTATTCATCTTCTTTCGTATCTTCGTCGGACTCGTCATCCTTCACATTTGTTTTTGAAACCAATGTCATTAGACCACCATAGTTCAACTTGTTTTCTTCATCAGTTTCCATTACCTCTGATTCATGTGTTTTTAGAATGTTGTACAAATTCAATAACAAATATGTATCAAAATTCTCATGTGTCTTGATCATCAAACAGATGTTTCACCATTCTTTTCTGAGTAAATTATTGAAAATGAGGTTAAATTCCAAAGTTGTATGAATCATCCCATAATGATTGCACTTGAAGATCAAATCTTTCATCCTGTCATAATATGCCTCGATATTTTTGTTTTCCTGCTGCTTGAAATATGCAAGTTTAGACAAACACTTCGTCAGCGAGCTTTTCTTTCTCCTCTCATTAACTTGATACTTTTCTTTCAAAGTATCCCAGATTTCCTTAGCATTTTTTCATCCGAGAACATAGTTGTAGACTAGAGGAGGAAGATGTAACGTCCCAAAATAATGACACAAAATTTTCGTTTTTAGATTAATAAATCGTTAATACATAACAACTCCATAAAACCAAGGTAGCCAAGATTTAACAAAATATCATTAAATCAGAGTAATTCACAGAATGCGGAAACGTGTGGTGTGTGCTTTGAAATCATCTCGAGCTCTTCCATTTTGAAAACCGAAGTACGTTAAACATAAACTGAAAACCGTAAGCACAAAGCTTAGTGAGTTCCCCAAGATACCACATACCACACATACATAAATCACATATTGGGCCCTGGCCCTCCATCGGGCCTCGCCCGTTCACGAGTCCCACTCAGCCTCGGGCCCCGCCTGACATCGAGCCTCGCTCGGCATCAAGCCCCACTCGGATTACAGATCTGTTATTCTCAGGCCTCTCATGTCACTGGGCCTCGCCTACTATACACATACAATATATCACATAATAATGCTAACACATAAAATGATCATAAACACTTGCAAACGTTCCAGTCATCGGGCCTCGCCCGACATCGAGTCCCGCCCGTTATACACATAACCATATAACCATATAATCATATCAACATATAACCCTACTAGCACATGTAATAATCACAAAGACTGTAGCATACCATACAGTCATCGGTCCCCGCCCGACATCGGGCCTCGCCCGGTAATCATAAGACACATACTGATAATTAACATACGATATCCTCCTCAGGCCACGCCTAGCATCAAGCCTTGCCTGATAAACATATCATCATATAACGCGTGCAAGAGTCCAACATACATCTAGCATCCTAACATAACACCATGGGCTAGCATTGGTGCCTTCGACCCGCTGAACCCAGTGAGGAGACTCACCTCGCACTACCGAAACATACAGACGATCCCTGACTGCTGACTGATAGATTCCCGAACTGTCAATATCAAAACAACACCCAATTACCAATTGGGTTCCAAACCGTAACCATAAATCCATACTCGAGGTAAAAATACCATTTTACCCCTAACCTAGCTTGGTCCAAGACCAAGGCCCAAACTCAATAATCCAAGGGGCCCAAATACCAAAAACCACTCATGGCCCAATTCATGCCCCGATTTTTCAAATTGGGCCCAAACCCATTGAAGGCCTTTCCAACATAACTATCAGCTCAAAACCTGATGGCCCAATAGGGCCCAAGACAACTAGGCCCAAAAGACGGCCCACACCGAAGCCCACCATGCCAAACCCCTCCTGACTGAGTACGTAAGGCGTAGTCAGCTGTACGCTAAGCGTACATGCAATCTGGCTTGTATGTTGCGCGTACTCCTCCATTAAGCCCAAAACTCCATTAAGCACTTAATGCTCAAAACCAGGAGTCCAAACCACATATCTACTTCTTAAGGAACATCTAGACCCATAAAGTCATTGACTTGATGACTTTGCATGCCTCAAAAGAACCCAACATCAACTTAAAGCATTAAAATTTCACCAAATGGACACCAACTCATACATGGGGGATTCCAAACCCTAAAGGAGGCAACTTTATGCATCAAGAACCTCAGAAACACCAAGAGTGGCAACTCATAGCTCCTAGAGTGGTACCAAACCACTAGATCTCATTTTTAAGACCAAAATGAACCAAAAACTCATATATGCTAGATCTAAGACATCAATGATCAAGTTCATAGCTTTTTACCTCAAACAAGCTGGAAATAAATCCCATAATCCAGATCCATAAGCTCTTCCTTGATCCCAATCCTTGCACCAAACTCCATCTTTTTTGAAAATGGACCAAACACACCAAAAATGGACACCATGAGCTTAAAATACCACCATGAAGGCTAAACGACGATTTCTAGGGTTTTGGGGACTTAGGGGTTGGTAAAGAGGTCAGCCCTAAGGACTTAATGTGCTTATATAGGGTACAATCACTTAAAATTAGGATTTTCCTCTAAGCCTCATACGCCCCACATACACCTCGTACGCCCATCGTATGAGACTTCGCATTCCCAATCAGCCCTCGTACTACGCTCAGCGTAATCCACACTATGCCTCATGTACTTTTTTGCGAAATAGTATACCCCACGTACTTCCTAGGTACGCCCCGCGTACTAAGGTTCCCCCCTTAAACCCTACACATTCTGAAGGCCATAACTTCTTCGATACACATCCGATTCCAACGATCCACATATCCATGAAAAGGTAACAAGAAGCTCTATGCTTTAATAAAGTTGTACCCGGCTTACCATATACCGAACAAACATCCATTTCCATAGAAGCCCAAGCTAAAAAATTACCGAAATACCCTTTAACTCAAAACACAAACCGAATACCCGAATCATCCAATATACATCATCAACCTCCAAATGAGCCCAAAACTAACTTCTTCAAGGGATCCTAAGCCTACTAATACCCAATCCTTGATCACCACCACAAAATGGAAACGATCTAAAACAGGGTGTTACAGAAGAGCTCCTCGTAGTTCACAGAGACACTTCTTATTATTGGCCTTTTTCTTGTTCCCATGCGAAATCATGTCTTTTGTTGCTCTGACATTACCAACAACCTGAACCAGATCTGCTCGATAAGTTCCAGTTTCGATTGATCTTCATTGATTCTGTTAAGGTAATTCTCCATTCAATCAGCCCACTGATCATAGTACTCTCGGATCAACAACAAGATCTTAGTTGCAGATCTGACAGGATTCGTGAAGTTCATCATTGTGTTTATGTTGATATTAGCCATTTGAATCTATGAAAAAAAGAATTTCTTAAAAGAGAATTGAGATGATTATAAGATTGATTGGCAAAAACAATAGCAAAATCGATTAATCACACTTTATTACACAAATAATTACGCTTTCAATCTTGCGGAAAAATGAATCGGAATGAATGACTCAAAAAGATGAAAAACGCGATACAGATTCTTCAATCAAATTAGTGATTCCTCCTCTAAAACCAATTGAAGAATGCTTAGAAACGAATTTGAGTCCATTGATTAAGGAAAGCATGAAAGAACACAAAGATCTAAATAAGATTTGTTTTACTAAATATTTTTCTGGAACGATACAAAGAGATTTCAAGTACAAGAGTATTTATGGGAAAGTTCATTACTATAACCCCTAAGTACTTACCCAATCTATAGGGTAATCACAAAAAGAAAAAAAAAATTACAAGGGCTAGATGTTAAAAGCAAAACTTCTGATATGCCTTGTAAATAGATAAGATAATGAAAGTCCTTAAGCTTTTGCTATTTACCGACGCGAATACAAAGACACTATTTTCGACTCTCACAACAACTTTCTACTCTACAAGAAGCCAACCGATACTTTCTCTATAGAAAATAATCCACCAACAAGATTCCAACACCACCGAATGTTAGTCCAACTCTTGTAAAATACAAGCTCATAAGCTTGAAGCACCAAATCCTAATTTCGTCTTCAAAAGAGTTCTTATGTTTTTCTCCCTGTTACTAAACCGTTAGATAGAGGAAGAAATATGTGTGTGTATGTCAAATTTCATCCAAACCTCTAAAAATGGATATTAAAAAGAAGTCTTTTTTTATTAGTCTCGATCTAGAAGTCATCCAACTCAATTATTAGCTTTCAACCATTCAAGAACATGCATTGGATGGCATAAGGGGCAAGCAAACTTCATTGGACCTCCCTTCGAGGTGGTTGGGCGAATTTAAGAGTAGAGAGAATGATAAAGTTTTTTCTACTCTTACTTTTATATTTTATAAAAGAAACTTTAACCTCTTTATAAAATATAAACTCTGATACGTTTAAATAAACTTTGCGTGTGTGTGTGTCTATATATATATATATATATATATATATATATATATATATATATATATATATACTTGTATATACATAAGATTTTCTATATGTACATATGTATTTAATTTATTTTTTACATTAAATAAAGTTATACAATTTATTTAAATCATTCAAACTTTAAGTGCTGTAACACACTTACATTAATTCATACCATATTAATTAAGATACAATATTATTTTTTTTACAAAATACAATATTATTTTTCACAAAATAATAGATGAAAGAGTTATGACGTTTTACTATGAACAAAGTTGTTGGATCTAAATTTGGTTTATACTTTGCTTTTCTAGGAAAATATATTTTTATGTAATGTTGTATGTGTTTGCGGTTTGTGTGTACGGCCGTACACGGGTGTACGACCCATATCTCATATATATATAGGGTGAGGAGTGTGTAGAGGAGTGTAAGGCTAGAGAGAAGGAGAGCATATTGTAGAGAGAGAAACTAGAGAGAAGAATAGTGTGTGTGAGAGAATCTTGAGTAAGGAGCATCATTCATATCTTCAATACATCATAGATTCAAGTTATTCTTCTTCTCCTTCTCTTCTATTTTGATCTGGCATCATCCGTTTGATTGGGATTCCGCACCATCAAACGGATCTGATTGATACTCAAGCAGATTGGGGACTTACAAAAGTTCATTAGATAAATGATAAATTGGTTTCTACTTGTTATTGGTGTGACCCTATAGGATCATATGTTATTGGCAATATTATTTTATGATCATTCTTGAGCATATAGAACCAATAATCTCCCACTTACACAAGATTGAATCATAAAATGATATAGATAGTGGAAAATGTCTAGCAAAATGTTACTACCCCCAACAACACATGACAGAGTGCAATTCAATAACAACTAATTCTCAAAAGCTCATAGCTTGAATTAATGTACATAACTGATGTATCAGTTATCCCTTTGTTTCGGATATCATTTTAAACATGAGGCATGGATCACAATCATCCTCATTTTGTGTTTAACTTTAGTGAGGCACCTTAGATGTCTCACTCTCAACACATAAGAGGAACACATCCCATTTTGACTACATATGCCTCTTATGCAGATCATATTGTACCTAATGATGACCTTATGACTGCCTGATTAAAGAGCTAAGACGAACCATATTAAAGCACAATAATCCTCAAACTTGAGTCTCTAATATGTATCTAAGGTCTAAGGATATAAAGATACTACCTTGTTTTTGGATTCTGGTTGATGCAAATTCAGTATTACTTATATCAGTAGAAATTACAGTTACTGTTATCTAAACAGAAACCTGAGAAGATGAATCTGGCATAATGGAACTTGCTTGACTAACAAATTCTTACGTTGTCAGACTATCACTGGCGAAGAATTTCGCGTACAACATCATCAATGAGAAGACCACATTTGGATTGATAAAGGCGTTATCCAACATGTAGGAAAAGCCATCGACAACAAGCAAGGTTTTCTGGATCAGTCAATTTGTAAACACGAATATGAAGGAAGGAGTGTCTGTGACAGACCACGTCAATAAGTTTAACTCGATTATATCCAGGTTAGGATGTGTTGAAATCAAATTCAAAGACAAAGTCCAGGATTTATTATTATTATCTTCGTTACTCGAAAGTTGGGCTGGAACTGTTACTGCAGTCATCAGTTCTTACGGAACTACGAAACATACATTCGAAAGCATCAGAGATCAGATTCTTGACGAAGACGTTCAGAGAAGGAATGCAGAATAAGGTTCCACCAGTTTACTCAATACGGAAGAGAGGGGTAGAAAACAAAAAGAGGTGGATACTAAAGAAAAAGATCAAAGACAATGAAGAGAGGACAATCAAGAAGCAGAAAAGAAATCGCATGTTGGGACTATAATCAAATTAGGACATTTCAGAAATAAATTTCCTAAACCTCCTGCAGATAATGGCAAGAAGGAGATGAGTGTGGCTGAAGAGTATGATGATGCACTGATTTGTTGTGTAGAAAATTCAATCAAGTCTTGGGTGATGGATTCAGGAGCCCGAGAATGATGAGCGAGATATTTTGCTGTAACATGTACACGACTTGGAAATCCAAGTAGAAGTCAGATTCCTTTCCACACTTGAGAGTCTGTCACGGAAAAACCGGAATGGTAAAATTATGGAGATTGGCATTGTTAAACAACTCGATATAAAGAAAAAAGGCTAGAGTTATGTTGGATATCAAAGGCGACGGGACCAGTAAAAGGCTATACTAAATGGGCTCATAATTGATAGAGAATGGGTAAATGATCCGGATGGAATTAAATACAAGTTGTTGGGTCGGAGCAATTGGACTATATAGAAGGTAGAAGTATCCTTGACGTTATCTTGATGATTAATGAATTATTCACTTAGGATAAACAAATTAAGAAAAAGGTGCTGATTTTCAAAGTTGATTTTGATAAGGCTTTTGACTCACTAGATTGGGGATTCTTAGATTCTATTATGGAACAAATGTGGTTTAATATTTGACGGAGAAGATGGATTAAATGATGTCTTAACTCTAGGTGAGCTTTCATTTTGGTGAACAAAGACACCACAAATATCAAATGAGGAGTAAGACAAGGGACTCTCTCTCTCTCTCTCTCTCTCTCTCTCTCTCTCTCTCTCTTCTCATCATCATTGCAACGAAGAGGCCCAATAAGGTGATGCATGAGGCTTGTAATCAATATTTTTTCATGGTATTTTCTTCCCTAATGCCTCTACTCTCACACCTTATGTAAGTGGATGATGTCACTTTTATAGGGAAATGCTATGATATGAACATTGTTAACCTTAAAAGAACTTTGTTAAGTTTCTTTTTAGCTTCTAGTTTGAAATTCAGTTTACATAAGAACAAGGTCTATGGATTGTTTGTGGAGGACGATCAAATAATCCGCCTTGGTAGTATTCTTTGTTATGAGACTGGTAAGTCCCTTTTTTTATCTTGGCCTCCCAATTGGAGCAAACATGAGACTTGTTATAATTTTGAAGCTGGTTCTTGATAAGTTCAAGTCTAAACTCTCTACTTGGAAAGCTAGAAACTTATCTTTTGGAGGGAGGCTCACTATCAATTATTTGGTTCTTGGTAGTCTTCCATTGTTTTACTTCTCATATTTCAAAGCCTCTAAGAAAGTGGTTAGTAGTTTGGAAGGTTTGAGGAGTAAGTTTATGTGGGGAGGAAAAGATAATAAAAATAGTATGAATTAGGTGGCTTGGAATTGCTTAGAGAAACTAAACAACCAAGGTGGTTGGGGGTGGGCTTTCTTCGGGCTATTAGTGTGGCTCTTTTAGTCAAATGACATTGGAGATTTAAGTTGTACCAAAATATCCTATGGTCTAGATGCATCAAAGTTTGTCATAAGATCTCCTGCATTAATGATAAACCATTAGTTAAGGCATCCCTTCCTAGTATTGGGCTTTCTGTTTAAAAGATTACAGATGATGTTGACGATTGGTGTATCAATTTAAACGATCTAATGCTTAGGCAGTTGGGTGACGATAGTTTTACATATTTTTGGAAAGGTAAATGGTGTGTGGGCTCTGATTCTTAAGGACTTGTTTTCAAACCTCTATCATTTAGAAATCAACAAAAACTACAAGGTTAGTGATAAATTACATGGCGAAGTTTCCAGTTGCTTTATAGGAACTGGTCGAGACATATAAAGAGAGGAATTTAAGCTAATTCGTTGGTTGGGTTGGGCGATAGAGTTGCTCTAGTTTATTTGTATGTTGCGTATGATTCTTGGAGTTGGAAAGGTTATGTACTAGGCTTTTTTCTAGTTTATTCTTTGTGTAAGGTATTATCGAAAGCATATGGTCTATGTGGCTGCCTAGTTTTAAATTTATGTGGGTGAATTAGGTTCCTACCAAGTTTAGTTGTTTTGTGTGAAGATTGTTCATAGAAAAAATACATGTGTTGAAGAACCTTAGAGATGAGGTGTTGCTTTTATGTCTGCTCTTTGTCCTTTTTGCCCGAATGTTGAAGAAGAAGTTGATCATTTATTTTTTCAACTGTTTTTATGCGTCGGATATGTGGAAGTGGTTGAGCAATTAGTCTAGTTTGATTCATGGGTTGCCTAATAATCGTAATGATCTCATATCGATGGTAAAAGAAAAGGGGTTGAGTAAAAATGACTCCAAGCTTAGATAGACCTTTATTTATGCAGTCTTTCAGGGTATATAGAAGGATGTGAACAAGCTCATCTATATATATATATATATATATATATATATATATATATATATATATATATATATATATATATATATATATATATATATATATATATATAAAAGGTGTTTTCCTTTGAAGACAATGGGCATGATACAACTAAGCTCTTTCAAATGGATTATGAATAAAAAAATAGAAATTTCATTTATTTGACTAATTTTTTTTGGTGTAATTCCCATTTATCTTCTTCCATGTAATATCTTGTGTAGCATTTTCCTAACACTTCGCTAGTCTTTATAATATTTTTTTCATTCAAAATTAATATCTTTTTAGAATCTTGAAATGTGTTTAGAAAAAACTAGCACGGAAAACATCAATTAGGGGAACAAAATATACCATGTAATACCCTAAAACAGTTAACCAAACAACACATTACAAGCAAACACCAATGAGTTCCGCTTTCATACAAAAAAGAAACGATAAAATGACAAAGACCATAAGAAATTACCAAACAAGAAATTATATATAAGTAACAGGATTGAAAAGTTTTGATAACCCTTGTTAGAAAGTAATGTAGATAATACACGAAACCAAAAGCACACAAAGATACGGTATTTATGTGGCTCAGTCAATGTGAACTATGTAGACGGATAGGATGAGTGTATTCTTTTAAACACAGAGTTCTCAAACAGAGATACAAGTACAACAAGCAGAGATTCAACCTGCTCACTAAGGATACTAAATACACTACAAATGACTTAGTCGTCGTCCCTATTTAAAGTGAATGGATTAGACCTAAAACCCTAATGGGCCAAGCCTATTGGCCCATCGCCCCATGAATGGTATCAACCAATCATAATCTCTCATGCAGTCGTTTTTGGAACATTCATATTTTACATGCATTGCAAGAGTATCAGCAATCCACCACTAACACATTAGGTGTGTGACAATCACCAAATTTGTCACCGACCATTAACTGCAAACATAATGAACATCAAATATAATAGATTAAATATATAATATGTGTTAATCTATGATGAAAATGCAAGAATTTGCATTCCAATATATAAGAAAAATTAGCCAAATCGCTCGAATACTATAAAAATAAGTGCACAAAAACTTGATTTATTATGTAAATAATAACATATTCCGAAAGTACACGTCCCCCTTATTCTGAAAATATATATTTCGTAAAAATCTGACTTCTTATAGAGAAGTTATGATTTTTCTAAGTTATTAATTCGACTCTACGACGAGGGGAGCATCGTAATTAATGAAACGAGATTGGTTGAGTTCTAGCCAAAATATCCAAAAGAAGAATCGTAGTATTCCTCGATATAGGACCAACAAGACAAAGAACGCTAAAAATGGAGTCTGTGTGAGGAAGTTATGATTTTTATAAAATCATTTAGAGTAACCTCATTATAAAATATGGGATAAAAAACATCAAAATTTGCCTAAACAGTATAAAGGAAAGTTGTAGACGCATCGATAGATACGTGTGGATATAAACAACGTCGAAAACAGAGCTCATATGCAAAAGTTACGAATTTTATAAACATCAGCATTTCCGAGCGCGCGAAATGGGCGGTAGGCGCACGACGCGCCTAGTGTTCTAGAAGGAAGGATGCGGACCACCAGATTTTTGACACATGGCAATGCATTTTTGGAGCCAACGCTAAAAATGGTGGCTCGTCCTGGACCTAGGTGAAGCGCGCCGTGCCGCTTTGGTCTTTAAATCGAGCTTCAAACTCAGTTATTTTTGCACTGTCAAAGTCAGGTTCAACTGACTTTTTCCCTTTTCGACAATTTTCTCCCTCTCTTCATATATTTTTTATTTTCTTTTCTTTTATTTTATTTAATCTTTTCCGCTCAATCCCAAATAATCTGAAGATGTCGACGCCACAAGCCGCAACCCAGGGTTTAGTAAGACACGCTTCAAACAGTGAGTTTCACGGCCGCTTTTTATTGTTTTTTCCATTAGAGGGATACATGCTTAGATAATAATTTATTTTATGATTTATATCATATATTAATTATATTTCTATCGGTTATTCGTATTTATCCAGAATACTAGTCGTTACTCTGTTCAACTTTATAAATAACATTATAACTAGTTATTACTCTGCCGAACTTCTACGAATAGCATGGCAACAGGTCGTTACTCTGCCCGGAATCATAAGGATAATTTCAATATCATACCGTTACCCTACCCATTTTTTTAAAGTAACTAGACCAATATAATTATATTATAAATATGTGTTAGGGAAAAGAGACGATACTTGTCAAGACTCATAAAAAATCTGATGCCACTTATCAAGTTCTGATGACCCTTATTATGAAGTAATTCGGATAACACAAAAAACCAAAAGCACAAAAAACAATGTTTATGTGGATCGGTCAAGGTGACCTACGTCCACGGGCAGGAAGGGAGTATTCTTTATTCGTAGAGTTCTCAAACAGAGATTACAAGTACAACCAACAGAGCTTCGTCCTACTCACTATGGATACAAAAGACACGACCCAAATGACTTAACATGCATCCCTATTTACACGTGATGGATTAGACCTAAAACCCTCATAGGCCAAGCCCATTAGCTCATAGGCCCATGAACGGTGTAAAACAATCACAATCCATCATGCAACAGCCTTTGAAACATTCATCCTTGCATGAGCATCAGCAACACACATGATGGAGCATCATGATCCATAGTGGCACATCATGATGCAAGAGTGGCACATCAAGATCATCATGGCATATCAACTATCATGGTGGCACATCAAGCAATAATCCTTGAGCATCTTCAACTTCTGACCTTCCTTGAAAAATCTTGATCATCATTGGGGACTTCATAGCATACGACTCATCAAGGGATACCTTGGCACATCAAAGAACCAAGTAGCACATCCTTGCATCTAGATGGAGCATCAAACATGTGAATGGCGCTTCTTGTACAACGAATGTCACTTCTTCTTAAGGGATGTCACTTCCTCCTTATGAGTGGCGCTTCTAGAATCATAGTGGTCCTTCGTCCTTTATGTTGGATTAATGTCTAAGTCCATAACTATAATTGGTAAGACTTGACCTGACCCGGCATGGTCCATTTGGGTTGCATGGCATCATGCATTTGGATAGACTATAATGAGAGAAATAACACTTAAGGTTGGTTAATATATTATAAGTTCTAATATATTAATAAGGTTATTTAATTAGTATTGATCAAGAATTAATTTGGAATTAATTAAGTGATCAAAAGGAGACTAATTAAATATATGGGTTGATTGTGTAAATCATTCATTCTTATATATGTGGGCTTGTGATCCAAGATTCCTTATGTTGGACTAAGTCCATGGGGTGACCCATGGATACTTCATGGAGGTTAAAATCCATGGAGCATAAGGAATGGGTAAAGTTATGAGTTACATGGTGTAACCCTAATAGCCACCATATAAAAGAATCTCATGGCTCAAGAAATCGGGCACTAATGTGTGAGTGTGAGGGCTAGACGATTTCAAGGAGTGTTCAAGTTTCTCTCAAGTTATTCCAAGTGTATTTGGTGTTGTGTGAACCATTTGAGGTGTCACACTTGGGGCACTAGGCACTCAAGCTTCATGAAGACATTCTACATCAAAGAGGTATGTATTCTATCTTGTTATATTTATTATTTTGTATGCTAGATTAGGATAATACCTTGGATGTTCATAATTGTATGTATAATAGAGAAAACATAGATCCAAGGTATTTAGGGTTGCATGTACACTTAGGAGTGTTAGAATGCTCATAACCCAACAGTGGTATCAGAGCCTAGGCTTGTTTTCTTGTTATACTTGCAAAAGTAGCTGAAAAAATCGAGTTGGATGCATATATTCGATTGTTTTGGCTGGAATTGGACTAGGAACATTACCCTAAGATGTTTTTGGACTTATAAACTTGTTTTTGATGTGGTAATGTTCATGCTAATCCAATTTCTAAGATAATTGTCATAATTTCAAGATTTGTATTAGTTTGTATGTTCATGCTAATTTCTTGAAGATTGATGATTTGAATTATCTTGTTCTTATGAGGTTCTTAGATTAATAGAAAAGTTGTGTGAAATAGTTGTTTTCAATCCATTTTAATCTAAGAGTTGATTCCAAAGTGTGTTTTTGTAACTTGTCCTCAAGTTATATGAAAAGTCACATTTAAGAATCATAAAACTCATAAAAGTTGGCAAAGGTTACAAAATGAAGAGTCTAGTTCTAATTAAATGGTTTTATGACTCCATAACTTGTCCTCAAGTTATGGAGGTTCAAGAGTCTCTTCATTAAATTAAAAAAAAAGTGTAACCTTAATTAGTTCCATAAGTTACAATAAAAAAAGTTATTTTTTTTATTAATTAGTTTAAAGTCTTCCATAACTTGTCATCAAGTTATGGAACTTGAAGAGTTTTTTTTTTTTTTAATTAAAACTACTTTAAACTCATAAGTTATGGAATTAATTAGTTTTGAATAGTTTCAAAACTTGCCCTCAAGTTTGGAATTTGAAAAGTTTTCACTTATGAATACTTTAATTCCAAGTTAGCCCTTAGAATTTTAAAAATTAAAATTCAACCCTTATACTTTATAATATTATAAGTTAATAATATTTTGTATATATGTATAAGAGTAAAGTCAGTCTTACCGTTAGTAGGCCTCATTCACGAAGCCGATCTATAAGGGGGGTATAAGGTTACTGCCTATAAAATGGCAGTTTAATGGGTGTCCACTCTCACCCACCGCTTCCTTGACTGGTGGAGGGTCGTTAGCCGAACGGGTAGGACAAGGACTATAATTCTCCTTTCATTAAAAGTATTAATGATAAATACTAAGTAACTAAACTCTTATTAATACCCAATCTTAGTTACTTAGGAAAATGTGAATTTGGTGCTAACCCATGAAATTACACTTTGCACTTTGCTTAAGTCATTAGTGGAGCGTGTGTGGTTAACCGGCACACTAACCTGGATTTAACAAAATAGGCAAAGGGTAACTTAATATTTATCATAGTATCGGTGGAGCTCGTATGGTTAACCGGCACATCGATTGAGGGGTAAATATTAAGGGTACCAAGTATATTTGCATGGTTACTTCACACCTTGTTTTGTGATCCTCGGCATCCCAGTCACAAAACCTGAAGGGCACACTCGAGATTGAAACATGCCATTGAAAAGTTCAATGAATCTCAAAAGATCTAGGAGTTTCAAATCCAATTAAAAACCTAATTACATTATTTCGTTTTTCATGGTGGAAATTGGTAAATCGTCATTTACCTACCTTCAACTATTTTATAACTCGGATTACGGCATCCCTCTTCCAGTTATAAATAGGTTGTTGGATCCTAGCCTTAATATTTCATATTGGGTGTTATATTAAGGACTTTAGATCAACTATCTTGAATATCTCCCAAAAGATGTCTAGTTCAGACATCTATGATCTTCCGAAATCTCTTGGAACTATACTTCTTTCACCTCCTCCAATTATTCTCCCTAACCCACAAGTTCCTAAAAAGTTTAAGGTCACTCAAGCCCTATTGGCAAGGCAAGGTCTAGGTGTGATCACATCTTGGAGATGTAGTCACATATTGACAAGCCGGGAGAGTTGGGTGTCAAAGTCTTGAGAAAGTTGGTGGCTCAACTACTTTCTAAGTCACATAGTGAGTTCTTTTGGGAATCCTATGAAACAGACTAAGACAAGACCCTTAATGATCTTATCTATTTGCTAAGATCAAATTCCTAAAACGCTATGGACATTGACAATGATGACATTGGATATCCAGTAAAGCTCTCTCTTCCCAATGGAAAGGGATCGGCCATAGTCAACTCGGTTGACCCAATGGTAAAGAGAGAGGCGAAGTCTGAGATAGTCCCATTATTAAGGGTCCATAGGTAACTATTGCCAAAGGAAAGGGCATTGGTTACGAAGCTGCCAAATTTACCTAAGGATGTTAAAGTCAATAAGTTTGGCTCTACTTCAGGTAAAGTCCATTGTCTAACTCTATTAAGTACATGCTGATTCTGATCGCAAAGATGGATTTCAATCGCATGGTTCGGTGATCAGAATTTTGGGCTATTACTTAAGAGTTATGATATTTATATTGCTTAGGAATAGATAACAACAAGGTTTTCATATGGATTGTAAGGATAAGTTTTTCCGCAAAGTTTTAAAATAAAAGAAAAAGGTTTTGATTTTATTTATTTTAAGTATCCTTACAATGGCATTTGTGAAAAGTTGTTGCTTATAAGATTCCATTGATAGCAATATTGGAAAAATGAATTTGATTCTTTCGGTTGTGGTAGTGTCTAATATTACCAAATAAGGAAAGATTCTCATCACCCAAGGTTCAATTGGAAAACATAGTATGCATACTTGGTGTATGGCATGACTAGTGTTTAGAAAACATAGTGTACATGCTTGGAGCATGGGACAACTATTGTTTTAAATTCAAGTATAAAGTTGATAAAACCGAAACAATGAATAATGAGTAATCAGTATGGTGATAAATAAAAGTGTTTATTTATATTCATAGGGTTTGATACTATATTTGATTCATTTATTCTTGTGTTTCACTTTGCATGTTTTGACTTCCAGAATAACTAAGTCGCTCTTCCTGAATTATTAAGTTATTCAAACCATCCACAGTCAGTCATATGTTGGAAGTAGATATGAATCAAGACTGTCATGGCTTGGTTTGTAGAGGTCCAAGTTGGTGGACAAAGTGGTGCTACAACACTCATGAGTGCTCATAAGTTCTGAGTATTGGATTCAACCCGCGCTCATTTGAATCACTTCATGGATTTTATCACGAGTGATCATGAGACGATAATATCTTATATTCTTCAAACCTAGAGATATGAGTTGTTACTATGAGTTGGTTATACATTGATTGCACGAAAACGCATTGGTAACTCGATGTTATAAAACGTGCCTTTGTGTATGATTCAACAAGTAGTAGAACAAGCCATATGAGTCGAAGTTTATCCATTCCTTTTACCTTCGGGATAAAAGCGATATATGTGGGCCCCTCGATGATTTAAAGATGATACATGTGAGTGCTTGGCCAAGCCAGGACTGATTTGATTTGTTCAATCAGTCAGTCATCATGAATCGGAAATCGGGAAACAACAAATGGACAGAGAGAATGATTGATAATCCATGTCTCAGTCCATATATATCTAGAATGGAGGAATATATGATCCCTTATCTAATGGACAAGTCATTGACAAAGGTCAGAGTTCATCGACAAGGTCAGAGTTCGACAGAAGCTTTTGAGAGCTACGATTGTTGATCGGTTCCTGAAGTCATACGCAATAATATTTTTAGACTTATCCAAGTGGGAGACTGTTGGATTAATGTCTAAGTCCATAACTATAATTGGTAAGACTTGACCCGACCCGGCATGGTCCATTTGGGTTGCATGGCATCATGCATTTGGATAGACTATAATGAGAGAAATAACACTTAAGGTTGGTTAATATATTATAAGTTCTAATATATTAATAAGGTTATTTAATTAGTATTGATCAAGAATTAATTTGGAATTAATTAAGTGATCAAAAGGAGACTAATTAAATATATGGGTTGATTGTGTAAATCATTCATTCTTATATATGTGGGCTTGTGATCCAAGATTCCTTATGTTGGACTAAGTCCATGGGGTGACCCATGGATACTCCATGGAGGTTAAAATCCATGGAGCATAAGGAATGGGTAAAGTTATGAGTTACATGGTGTAACCCTAATAGCCACCATATAAAAGAATCTCATGGCTCAAGAAATCGGGCACTAATGTGTGAGTGTGAGGGCTAGACGATTTCAAGGAGTGTTCAAGTTTCTCTCAAGTTATTCCAAGTGTATTTGGTGTTGTGTGAACCATTTGAGGTGTCACACTTGGGGCACTAGGCACTCAAGCTTCATGAAGACATTCTACATCAAAGAGGTATGTATTCTATCTTGTTATATTTATTATTTTGTATGCTAGATTAGGATAATACCTTGGATGTTCATAATTGTATGTATAATAGAGAAAACATAGATCCAAGGTATTTAGGGTTGCATGTACACTTAGGAGTGTTAGAATGCTCATAACCCAACACTTTAAAGTGGCGCTTCTTCCTCTATAATGGTGCTTCTACCTCTAGAATGGCGCTTCTAGAACCATATTGGCGCTTCGTCCTCCAGAATGGCATATCTAGACAATGAGTGGCGCTTTTACATTATCAATCACGCTTCTTCATCCATAATGGCGCTTCCACCTCATGAATGGCATATTAGGTCACTTGGTGACATATCCTGTCACTTGATGGCATCTCATATGTCACACCCCAAAACCGATGGCGGAAACGTTCCGGGGCGGAGGACGTCATGTGTAGCATCACAACCAATGAATAACAGCAATCATAGCAACACAACCATTACAGTGAATACTTAAATAAAAATGTTTACATCAGTTGAAACTTTGTTTGAATTACATGCAATAGCTTTGTATTGTATAAACATAAAACTCTTATTGCTCCAGTTCCTCGAAAATCCAGCAAGTACCTGTCTACTGATTTCCTGAGAATACATGTAGTTTGAAAGAGTATCAGCATAAAGCTGGTGAGTTCATAAGCGGTGGTTTGTAGTGAAAATCGTTGATGAGTTCGGAAAATATTTGTATAGTTTTAAGAAAATCCGATATTTTCCTTAGTGAAAATGTAGTGTTATCAGTTCTGTAATAAACCATGAATATCTGTATGTTTCCAAGAAAATCCGATATTTTCTTTAGTGAAAATGTAGTGTTATCAGCTCTGTAATAAACCATGAATATTTGTATGTTTCCAAGAAAATCCGATATTTTCTTTAGTGAAAAGGTAGCGTTATTGATTTCATATAAAACCATGAATGTTCGTTACGGAAAACTGTAGTGATGTGCGAAAATACTACCTCATGTGACTAGCTAAAACTAATCATGAAGTATAAGGTGCTGTTTGTTTTTTCTAAAAAAACCTCTTCTGGCCTCTTATTGCTGCGCCGCGCAGCACGCCCGCAGCACTTGACCCTTCGCAGCTGTTTGTTTTTCAGAAGACTTCTGACTTAAAAACTGTTGCGCGTGTGCTGCGTGGCGCAACACTAAACCAACTGCTTCAAACCTCTTCACGTCTTACTTTAACTTACTGCAGCAGTCTGCAGACGTTAAAAAACAAACAGATTTTTTTTAAATGCTGCAGCCGTTTGTTCCACCTCTTCTGCTACAGAGGGTTGCAGAGGTGGTCTGCAGACTTCAGACATTTTCGCTTCGAAAAAACAAACAGCACCTAAGTATTTTGAATGTGAAACCATTGCATAATCGGTTCTGTTTGAAAAACCCTGGCTTTAACCAGTATACGTAGTGTGTATCAGTTCTATTTAGTAAAAATAAAACTGTTGAAGAGTGCCAGGTTGTAAACTAAAGGTGATTTATACATAATGTGAGCCGTATAACCATGCTTGATATGACTAGAGACCTTTCCAACGTTCTTCAGGCGTCGAGTTAAATGACATTTGTACATCTCAGGCGTGCCCGCCTAACTGTAGCTAGCAGTCAAGATGTGGGATTGTCAGTCCCGAATAGATCTATTCACAAATCTCAAGCTCTCCCTCCAGGAGACTCTGGTTATACTATGGTAGGATTTATCCCTGTACACCCAAGGGTACAGTAGTGAAGTAGCGCCTCACAGTATTGTACAATCTAGCTTACATGTAGTGTAGTAGCGTTCTATCGTAGTGAAAATTCGTATGTATACCGTATATAGTGATAATTACAGTTATGAAAACCATGATAAAGTAGTGATGTAACTGTAAACTATTTCTGTCTTAATCCATATGTTTAGTAGTGAAAGTTTATGTACTCGTTATGTTTAGAAAATCCCAAACTATACCGATTATAGTTTCCATGTATAGTGAATAGCGTGTCCGGAAAACTATGCAAATTTTAGTGAAAACGTCCCTTATGCTCAACACAGTACAAAAGGGTTAAAGTATGAGATTTGCATAGGTTTTTAAAAACATTTATGTTTAGCTTGTATCCCCCCTGAAAACATTAAAAATACGGAAAATGTAGGGGTACGAACTCACAGTTGTTGTGGGAAAGCGTTGACTGAAATGAAGATCCTCGAGTTGTTGCACGTGACACTTAACGGAATCCTATTATCAAATAAATACGTATATGTATCTAAATTAGTGATTTCGTTAGATAAAGTGTTAGAGGAACACTTGTATTCGGTTGAGGAATGTTACCGGGACTTGATCGAATCGATGAAAGTGGGTTTTCAGTCAAAAGCACCACTTAAAAGGTGTTTACGGCCGTGAACAAGGGTTTACGGTCGACTGGTAGTTTACGGTTTCTGAAGGTCTGATGAGTTTACGGCCGTAAACTCAAGAACAAAGTTTACGGTTTCTGAATGCTTGGATCGTAAACTCAAGAACAGGGTTTACGGTCTTTGAAGGTGGACCGTAAACTCAAGAACAATGGTGCTGATTTTGGGGAGATAAGTGCTCCAGACGTTCTGAAGTGACTCCAAACGGTGTTTCTCGATGTATCCTGAAGGTTGAAGGTGTTTTTAGGTGTTTACGGTCAAGGTTCTTAGAGAGAGAAGGAGAGAGTTTTTGGCCAGAAATGTTCAAATGAAGGTGGAGGTCTCGTATTTATAGGGGTTTTGTGGTCGGTGGTGGGGTCCACTCTTTACTGGCCGTAAACGGGTTTACGGCCGTAAACGAGTTTACGGTCGTAAACTAGTTTACGGTCGTAACCTCACTTAGACCGGAAATTTTTGGTTTTCGAGATATTCGGTTTCCCGCGCGATTTTTGGTTCCGAATCGTAAATAATTTAATTATATATAACTAGATTATTTTCTAAACCAAGAAGTTTGACGGAAAAGTTAATGAATTCGAATTTTTATTAATGGAAATCGTGTAACGGAAACGGTCGAAGTTTCGGGTTGTCACATCATCCCCCCGTTAGAGGGAATTTCGTCCCGAAATTCGAACATAGAATACAAATCATGGATTAGGAAAGAGATGCAGATATTTCTGTTTCATCTGATCTTCGCGCTCGCAAGTGAATTCAGGTCCCCGCTTGGCATTCCAGCGAACCTTCACTATCGGGATGCGACTTTGTTTCGTTCGTTTGATCTCTCTGTCCATGATTTCGACCGGTTCTTCCACGAAGTTGAGGTTCTCGTTGATTTCAATCTCATCGAGAGGAATCACAAGTGTCTCATCGGACAGACACTTCTTTAGGTTCGATACGTGGAAAACAGGGTGGATGTTGCTGAGGAATCACAACATGTCTTCCAATGTCTGAATTGTTCTCTCAACATGTCTTCAAAGAGCTTTCTGTAGTGACTTCCAGAACCTCGATGTAAACCTGCTATCTCGATCGGAGATAATGGATGCAGGTACACCACGAAGGCGAACTATCTCTTGAAGGTAGATCTGTGTGAGTCTCTCCATCTTGAAGCTTTCTTTGATTGGCAGGAAGTGGGCAGACTTCGTCAACTGATCGACAATTACCCAGATGGCATCGTGCCCACTCGGAGATCTGGGTAACTTGGTGATAAAATCCATGGTTATCCCTTCCCACTTCCACTCAGGTATTTCCGGCTACTGAAGTAGACCTGAGGGCTTCTGATATTCGACCTTCACCTTGGCGCAAGTCAGGCACTTGCCCACGAAGGTAGCAATCTCTACTTTCATGTTTGGCCACCAATAGAGCTGTTTGAGATCCAAGTACATCTTATCCGATCCTGGGTGAACGGAGTATTTCGTCCTGTGAGCTTCGTTCATTACAACCTCTCTGTAACCACCGAACTTTGGGGTCCAAATCCGGTCCATGAAATAATAGACTCCGTCTCCCTTGATCTCTAGGTTCTTTTCCATTCCTCTCAATGCTTCACCCGACATGTTCTCTGGTTTTAAGGCTTCCAGCTGAGCCTCCTTGATTTGCGCAGATAAATGGGAGTGGATAGTCATGGTCAGTGCCTTCACCTTACGCCCTGAATACTCCTTTCGACTGAGGGCATCCGCTACCACATTGGCCTTGCCGGGATGATAGCGAAGTTCGCACTCGTAGTCACTGAGTAGCTCTACCCATCGCCGTTGTCTCATGTTTAACTCCTTCTGATCAAAGATGTGCTGCAAGCTCTTATGGTCGGTGAAGATAGTGCACTTGGTTCCATAGAGATAGTGTCTCCAGATCTTTAACGCAAAGATCACTGCTCCCAACTCCAAATCATGGGTTGTGTAATTGACTTCGTGTGTTTTCAACTGCCTCGAGGCATAGGCGATGACCTTTCCTCGTTGCATGAGCACACAGCCTAGGCCCTAATTGGATGCATCACAGTAGACCACGAAGTCTTCTATCCCTTCGGGCAGGGACAAGATAGGTGTGCTGCACAGGGCCTGCTTCAATGTTTGAAATGCAGTGTCTTGCTTGGCTTCCCAACTGAAGGTTACACCCTTCTGTGTCAGGGTAGTTAAAGGCTTAGCGATTCTGGAGAAGTTCTGGATGAACCTGCGATAATAGCCCGCGAGACCCAAGAATTGTCGGATTTCTGTGGGTGTCTTTGGTGCAGACCAATTCTCAATCACTTTGATCTTGGAAGGGTCCACGTGTATTCCTTCCTTGCTAATCACGTGTCCTAGGAAATTTACCTTCCTGATCCAGAATTCGCACTTCGAGAATTTTGCGTATAGTTTTTCTGCCCTTAATGTTTCCAACACGTGCCTTAAGTGTTGTTTATGGTCATTCTCACTCCGCGAATAGACAAGTATATCGTCGATGAACACAATCACGAACTTGTCTAAGAAAGGGCGGAACACCCGATTCATCAGGTCCATGAATACTGCTGGTGCGTTGGTTAGACCAAAGGGCATTACTACAAACTCGTAGTGTCCATAGCGAGTTCGGAATGCTGTTTTGGATACATCATTCTCATGAACTCGCAACTGATGGTACCCTGATCTTAGATCTATCTTTGAGAAATAACTGGCTCCCTGAAGTTGGTCGAAGAGATCGTCGATTCTGGGTAAGGGATATCAGTTCTTGATGGTAAGCTTATTCAGCTCTTGGTAGTCAATGCACATCCGAAAGAATCCATATTTTTTTTTCACGAATAAGATCGGAGCTCCCTATGGTGAGGAACTCGGCCTTATGAATCCTTTGCTGATCAGCTCATTGAGCTGACTGGATAATTCTTGCATTTCCGCTGGCGCTAAACGGTAAGGAGATTTAGCTACAGGAGTAGCTCCGGGGATCAAGTCGATATGAAACTCGACTTGGCGCTCAGGAGGGGTTCCTGGGAGATCTTCGGGGAAAACATCAGGAAAGTTACAGACTTCAGGGATGCTCTCAAGGTTTCTAACTTTTTGCGTTTTGTCGACAACATGAGCTAGGAATGCATGGCACTCCTTCCGCAGATACTTCTGAGCTTTGATGCACGAAATGGTACGGAGGTTCGAGCTAGACTTATCTCCGTAAATCATGAGGGTTTCGCCAGAGGGAAGATTGAGACGGATAGCCTTCTCGAAGCAAAGAATATCAGCATGATTGAAGCTTAACCAGTCCATGCCGATAATGACGTCGAAACTCTTGATGGACACAGGCATAAGGTCGATGGGAAACGAATAATTGTCTAGAGTAAGAGTACAGCCTATGAATATGTCGTTAGTGCTCTCCTTATTTCCGTTAGCCATCTCGACGGTAAATGTTTCGGTTAGAGGTTGGGATTTACATTTGATTAGATGTTTGAATATATGACTAACAAAACTCCTCTCCGCACCAGAATCGAAGAGAATGCATGCATAAGAGTTGTCAAGGAGGAACGTACCCATAACAACGGTAGGATCAGCAACTGCTTCCTCCTGGCCCATCACCAGAACTCTCCCTGTATTGCCACCAGTTGTTGCCTTGGGGCAGTTTCTCCTGAAGTGCCCAGCCTCTCCACATCCATAACAAGTTTGACCAGCGCCCGCTCCCGGAGCCTGGTTGGTTGGTTGAGCTGGTGTCTTACAGTATCGAACTGTGTGTCCTTTCTTTCCACAGCTGTTGCAACTCAACTCACGGCAGGGTCCGTGATGATGGAAGTTACACTTGTTGCATAGGGGTAGTTTTCCAGCATAACCACCGGTAGGAGATTGGGTGGTTGGAACAGCAGTGGGAGCAGCAGCAGGAGCAGTAACAGCATGAACTGCCACTGTTTGTTGTTTCTTGGAGGGCTCCTGCGAAGACTGACTCTTTCGTTTGTTACCAAACTTCTTCTTCTTCCCACCGCTTTCCTCTTGTGGCTCGGAGGCAGCTGCCACCTCATCCAGATCGATTCCATGATCGATCACAGTCTGTGCCAGATCCTTGGCGCTTTCAAAAGTAATCGGTCTAGCAGCCAAGACATTCCCCTTTGTTGGTTGTGTCAGTCCCCAAATGTACCTTTCGATTTTCTTGCTTTCCGGGGTGACCATTCCCGGACAGAGGAGAGCCAGATCACAAAATCTCGCGGTGTAGGCAGCGATGTCTGAACCCTTCATCTTCAAGTTCCAGAGTTCGTGTTCCAACTTTTGCACTTCGCCCCTCGGGCAGTACTCCGCGAGCATGAGCTCCTTCAGTCTTTCCCAACCCATGGCGTTAGCCATTGGCAGGGTTAGGGTTTTGACTCGACCATTCCACCAGGTCAAGGCTCTGTCGGTGAAGGTGCAGGCGGCGAACTTCACCTTGTTTGCTTCAGAACAAACGCAAATTTCGAAGATGGATTCGATCTTCTCGAACCATCGATTCAGGGCGATGACACCTCCATTTCCGTCGAAGGACTTGGGTTTTGCAGTCATGAAGTCCTTGTAGGAACATTCTTTTTGATGTCCCTGACTTCCACCTGGTCTCTGTGGGTCGGTTCCACCTCCAGCCCCACCAGCATTCACTTGTGCCATTGCTGCAGTCACGGCGGCGGTAACTGCTGCCTGGAACATGACAGGGTCGAACTGAGGATGTGGTGGTGGTGACGGCGTGTCGTCGTTCCTTCTGATGGGTCTTGGTCGAGGAGGCATCTCGTTCTAGAAAACAGTCAGGAAGAAGAGGACGGTAAGTCCTCGAGATATATATAAAAAATATATCTCATCCTGATAATAAAACTATACTACCGAGCGATAAGCACAGAAAGGTTACTAACGCAAATAAGTTATCGCTTAAGGGAGAAGAGGTAGCAACACTTAGAGTGAATATGTATACTGAGTTTGGCTCTAGGAAGATACTCCTATAGTATTTTATGTGGGATGATTTTGGTAAGTTTTAGGCCTGCTGTAACACCACAGTCACTCCCAAGCACATGTTGGTCATGTCTCGACTGAATATAGTTGATCAGGCTATATTCACCCTAGACATGATTACATAACTGCCCAGGTTTAACCGCAGCGTTCCAACATCCAAATACTTTTTGTTTTGTTCTACTAGAGACACGAACTTTGTTATGTATGCATGCTCGTATACTTTTATAAAATACTTATATTTTTGAAAGTATACTTTTAGCGTAGAGCACTTAGGCCCCTTAGTGTTTATAGTTGTATACCACGTAAGGTTCAGTATACTAGTTCTCTATAAACAAGGGCTCTGATACCAATCTGTCACACCCCGAAACCGATGGCGGAAACATTCCGGGGCGGAGGACGTCATGTGTAGCATCACAACCAATGAATAACAGCAATCATAGCAACACAACCATTACAGTGAATACTTAAATAAAAATGTTTACATCAGTTGAAACTTTGTTTGAATTACATCCAATAGCTTTGTATAGTATAAACATAAAACTCTTATTGCTCCAGTTCCTCGAAAATCCAGCAAGTACCTGTCTACTGATTTCCTGAGAATACAAGCAGTTTGAAAGAGTATCAGCATAAAGCTGGTGAGTTCATAAGCGGTGGTTTGTAGTGAAAATCGTTGATGAGTTCGGAAAATATTTGTATAGTTTTAAGAAAATCCGATATTTTCCTTAGTGAAAATGTAGTGTTATCAGTTCTGTAATAAACCATGAATATCTGTATGTTTCCAAGAAAATCCGATATTTTCTTTAGTGAAAATGTAGTGTTATCAGTTCTGTAATAAACCATGAATATTTGTATGTTTCCAAGAAAATCCGATATTTTCTTTAGTGAAAAGGTAGCGTTATCGATTTTGTATAAAACATGAATGTTCGTTACGGAAAACTGTAGTGATGTGCGAAAATACTACCTCATGTGACTAGCTAAAACTAATCATGAAGTATAAGTATTTTGTATGTGAAACCATTGCATAATCGGTTCTGTTTGAAAAACCCTGGCTTTAACCAGTATACGTAGTGTGTATCAGTTCTATTTAGTAAAAATAAAACTGTTGAAGAGTGCCAGGTTGTAAACTAAAGGTGATTTATACATAATGTGAGTCGTATAACCATGCTTGATATGACTAGAGACCTTTCCAACGTTCTTCAGGCGTCGAGTTAAATGACATTTGTACATCTCAGGCGTGCCCGCCTAACTGTAGCTAGCAGTCAAGATGTGGGATTGTCAGTCCCGAATAGATCTATTCACAAATCTCAAGCTCTCCCTCCAGGAGACTCTGGTTATACTATGGTAGGATTTATCCCTGTACACCTAAGGGTACAGTAGTGAAGTAGCGCCTCACAGTATTGTACAATCTAGCTTACATGTAGTGTAGTAGCGTTCTATCGTAGTGAAAATCCGTATGTATACCGTATATAGTGATAATTACAGTTATGAAAACCATGATAAAGTAGTGATGTAACTGTAAACTATTTCTGTCTTAATGCATATGTTTAGTAGTGAAGGTTTCTGTACTCGTTATGTTTAGAAAATCCCAAACTATACCGATTATAGTTTGCATGTATAGTGAATAGCATGTCCGGAAAACTATGCAAATTTTAGTGAAAACGTCCCTTATGCTCAACACAGTACAAAAGGGTTAAAGTATGAGATTTGCATAGGTTTTGAAAAACATTTATGTTTAGCTTGTATCCCCCCCTGAAAACATTAAAAATACGGAAAATGTAGGGGTATGAACTCACAGTTGTTGTGGGAAAGAGTTGACTGAAATGAAGATCCTCGAGTTGTTGCACGTGACACTTAACGGAATCCTATTATCAAATAAATACGTATATGTATCTAAATTAGTGATTTCGTTAGATAAAGTGTTAGAGGAACACTTGTATTCGATTGAGGAATGTTACCGGGACTTGATCGAATCGATGAAAGTGAGTTTTCAGTCAAAAGCACCACTTAAAAGGTGTTTACGGCCGTGAACAAGGGTTTACGTTCGACTGGTAGTTTACGGTTTCTGAAGGCCTGATGAGTGTACGGCCGTAAACTCAAGAACAGAGTTTACGGTTTCTGAATGCAGTCACGGCGGCGGTAACTGCTGCCTGGAACATGACAGGGTCGAACTGAGGATGTGGTGGTGGTGACGGAGTGTCGTCGTTCCTTCTGATGGGTCTTGGTCGAGGAGGCATCTCGTTCTAGAAAACAGTCAGGAAGAAGAGGACGGTAAGTCCTCGAGATATATATAAAAAATATATCTCATCCTGATAATAAAACTATACTACCGAGCGATAAGCACAGAAAGGTTACTAACGCAAATAAGTTATCGCTTAAGGGAGAAGAGGTAGCAACACTTAGAGTGAATATGTATACTGAGTTTGGCTCTAGGAAGATACTCCTATAGTATTTTATGTGGGATGATTTTGGTAAGTTTTAGGCCTGCTGTAACACCACAGTCACTCCCAAGCACATGTTGGTCATGTCTCGACTGAATATAGTTGATCAGGCTATATTCACCCTAGACATGATTACATAACTGCCCAGGTTTAACCGCAGCGTTCCAACATCCAAATACTTTTTGTTTTGTTCTACTAGAGACACGAACTTTGTTATGTATGCATGCTCGTATACTTTTATAAAATACTTATATTTTTGAAAGTATACTTTTAGCGTAGAGCACTTAGGCCCCTTAGTGTTTATAGTTGTATACCACGTAAGGTTCAGTATACTAGTTCTCTATAAACAAGGGCTCTGATACCAATCTGTCACACCCCGAAACCGATGGCGGAAACATTCCGGGGCGGAGGACGTCATGTGTAGCATCACAACCAATGAATAACAGCAATCATAGCAACACAACCATTACAGTGAATACTTAAATAAAAATGTTTACATCAGTTGAAACTTTGTTTGAATTACATCCAATAGCTTTGTATAGTATAAACATAAAACTCTTATTGCTCCAGTTCCTCGAAAATCCAGCAAGTACCTGTCTACTGATTTCCTGAGAATACAAGCAGTTTGAAAGAGTATCAGCATAAAGCTGGTGAGTTCATAAGCGGTGGTTTGTAGTGAAAATCGTTGATGAGTTCGGAAAATATTTATATAGTTTTAAGAAAATCCGATATTTTCCTTAGTGAAAATGTAGTGTTATCAGTTCTGTAATAAACCATGAATATCTGTATGTTTCCAAGAAAATCCGATATTTTCTTTAGTGAAAATGTAGTGTTATCAGTTCTGTAATAAACCATGAATATTTGTATGTTTCCAAGAAAATCCGATATTTTCTTTAGTGAAAAGGTAGCGTTATCGATTTTGTATAAAACCATGAATGTTCGTTACGGAAAACTGTAGTGATGTGCGAAAATACTACCTCATGTGACTAGCTAAAACTAATCATGAGTATAAGTATTTTGTATGTGAAACCATTGCATAATCGGTTCTGTTTGAAAAACCCTGGCTTTAACCAGTATACGTAGTGTGTATCAGTTCTATTTAGTAAAAATAAAACTGTTGAAGAGTGCCAGGTTGTAAACTAAAGGTGATTTATACATAATGTGAGTCGTATAACCATGCTTGATATGACTAGAGACCTTTCCAACGTTCTTCAGGCGTCGAGTTAAATGACATTTGTACATCTCAGGCGTGCCCGCCTAACTGTAGCTAGCAGTCAAGATGTGGGATTGTCAGTCCCGAATAGATCTATTCACAAATCTCAAGCTCTCCCTCCAGGAGACTCTGGTTATACTATGGTAGGATTTATCCCTGTACACCTAAGGGTACAGTAGTGAAGTAGCGCCTCACAGTATTGTACAATCTAGCTTACATGTAGTGTAGTAGCGTTCTATCGTAGTGAAAATCCGTATGTATACCGTATATAGTGATAATTACAGTTATGAAAACCATGATAAAGTAGTGATGTAACTGTAAACTATTTCTGTCTTAATGCATATATTTAGTAGTGAAGGTTTCTGTACTCGTTATGTTTAGAAAATCCCAAACTATACCGATTATAGTTTGCATGTATAGTGAATAGCATGTCCGGAAAACTATGCAAATTTTAGTGAAAACGTCCCTTATGCTCAACACAGTACAAAAGGGTTAAAGTATGAGATTTGCATAGGTTTTGAAAAACATTTATGTTTAGCTTGTATCCCCCCCTGAAAACATTAAAAATACGGAAAATGTAGGGGTATGAACTCACAGTTGTTGTGGGAAAGAGTTGACTGAAATGAAGATCCTCGAGTTGTTGCACGTGACACTTAACGGAATCCTATTATCAAATAAATACGTATATGTATCTAAATTAGTGATTTCGTTAGATAAAGTGTTAGAGGAACACTTGTATTCGATTGAGGAATGTTACCGGGACTTGATCGAATCGATGAAAGTGAGTTTTCAGTCAAAAGCACCACTTAAAAGGTGTTTACGGCCGTGAACAAGGGTTTACGGTCGACTGGTAGTTTACGGTTTCTGAAGGCCTGATGAGTTTACGGCCGTAAACTCAAGAACCGAGTTTACGGTTTCTGAATGCAGTCACGGCGGCGGTAACTGCTGCCTGGAACATGACAGGGTCGAACTGAGGATGTGGTGGTGGTGACGGAGTGTCGTCGTTCCTTCTGATGGGTCTTGGTCGAGGAGGCATCTCGTTCTAGAAAACAGTCAGGAAGAAGAGGACGGTAAGTCCTCGAGATATATATAAAAAATATATCTCATCCTGATAATAAAAGTATACTACCGAGCGATAAGCACAGAAAGGTTACTAACGCAAATAAGTTATCGCTTAAGGGAGAAGAGGTAGCAACACTTAGAGTGAATCTGTATACTGAGTTTGGCTCTAGGAAGATACTCCTATAGTATTTTATGTGGGATGATTTTGGTCAGTTTTAGGCCTGCTGTAACACCACAGTCACTCCCAAGCACATGTTGGTCATGTCTCGACTGAATATAGTTGATCAGGCTATATTCACCCTAGACATGATTACATAACTGCCCAGGTTTAACCGCATCGTTCCAACATCCAAATACTTTTTGTTTTGTTCTACTAGAGACACGAACTTTGTTATGTATGCATGCTCGTATACTTTTATAAAATACTTATATTTTTGAAAGTATACTTTTAGCGTAGAGCACTTAGGCCCCTTAGTGTTTATAGTTGTATACCACGTAAGGTTCAGTATACTAGTTCTCTATAAACAAGGGCTCTGATACCAATCTGTCACACCCCGAAACCGATGGCGGAAACATTTCGGGGCGGAGGACGTCATGTGTAGCATCACAACCAATGAATAATAGCAATCATAGCAACACAACCATTACAGTGAATACTTAAATAAAAATGTTTACATCAGTTGAAACTTTGTTTGAATTACATCCAATAGCTTTGTATAGTATAAACATAAAACTCTTATTGCTCCAGTTCCTCGAAAATCCAGCAAGTACCTGTCTACTGATTTCCTGAGAATACAAGCAGTTTGAAAGAGTATCAGCATAAAGCTGGTGAGTTCATAAGCGGTGGTTTGTAGTGAAAATCGTTGATGAGTTCGGAAAATATTTGTATAGTTTTAAGAAAATCCGATATTTTCCTTAGTGAAAATGTAGTGTTATCAGTTCTGTAATAAACCATGAATATCTGTATGTTTCCAAGAAAATCCGATATTTTCTTTAGTGAAAATGTAGTGTTATCAGTTCTGTAATAAACCATGAATATTTGTATGTTTCCAAGAAAATCCGATATTTTCTTTAGTGAAAAGGTAGCGTTATCGATTTTGTATAAAACCATGAATGTTCGTTACGGAAAACTGTAGTGATGTGCGAAAATACTACCTCATGTGACTAGCTAAAACTAATCATGAGTATAAGTATTTTGTATGTGAAACCATTGCATAATCGGTTCTGTTTGAAAAACCCTGGCTTTAACCAGTATACGTAGTGTGTATCAGTTCTATTTAGTAAAAATAAAACTGTTGAAGAGTGCCAGGTTGTAAACTAAAGGTGATTTATACATAATGTGAGTCGTATAACCATGCTTGATATGACTAGAGACCTTTCCAACGTTCTTCAGGCGTCGAGTTAAATGACATTTGTACATCTCAGGCGTGCCCGCCTAACTGTAGCTAGCAGTCAAGATGTGGGATTGTCAGTCCCGAATAGATCTATTCACAAATCTCAAGCTCTCCCTCCAGGAGACTCTGGTTATACTATGGTAGGATTTATCCCTGTACACCAAAGGGTACAGTAGTGAAGTAGTGCCTCACAGTATTGTACAATCTAGCTTACATGTAGTGTAGTAGCGTTCTATCGTAGTGAAAATCCGTATGTATACCGTATATAGTGATAATTACAGTTATGAAAACCATGATAAAGTAGTGATGTAACTGTAAACTATTTCTGTCTTAATGCATATGTTTAGTAGTGAAGGTTTCTGTACTCGTTATGTTTAGAAAATCCCAAACTATACCGATTATAGTTTGCATGTATAGTGAATAGCATGTCCGGAAAACTATGCAAATTTTAGTGAAAACGTCCCTTATGCTCAACACAGTACAAAAGGGTTAAAGTATGAGATTTGCATAGGTTTTGAAAAACATTTATGTTTAGCTTGTATCCCCCCCTGAAAACATTAAAAATACGGAAAATGTAGGGGTATGAACTCACAGTTGTTGTGGGAAAGAGTTGACTGAAATGAAGATCCTCGAGTTGTTGCACGTGACACTTAACGGAATCCTATTATCAAATAAATACGTATATGTATCTAAATTAGTGATTTCGTTAGATAAAGTGTTAGAGGAACACTTGTATTCGATTGAGGAATGTTACCGGGACTTGATCGAATCGATGAAAGTGGGTTTTCAGTCAAAAGCACCACTTAAAAGGTGTTTACGGCCGTGAACAAGGGTTTACGGTCGACTGGTAGTTTACGGTTTCTGAAGGCCCGATGAGTTTACGGCCGTAAACTCAAGAACAGAGTTTACGGTTTCTGAATGCTTGGACCGTAAACTCAAGAACAGCGTTTACGGTCTTTGAAGGTGGACCGTAAAATCAAGAACAATGGTGTTGATTTCGGGGAGATAAGTGCTCCAGACGTTCTGAAGGTGGACCGTAAAATCAAGAACAATGGTGTTGATTTTAGGTGTTTACGGTCAAGGTTCTTAGAGAGTGAAGGAGAGAGTTTTTGGCCAGAAATGTTCAAATGAAGGTGGAGGTCTCGTATTTATAGGGGTTTTGTGGTCGGTGGTGGGGTCCACTCTTTACTGGCCGTAAACGGGTTTACGGCCGTAAACGGGTTTACGGTCGTAACCTCACTTAGACAGGAAATGTTTGGTTTTTCGAGATATTCGGGTTCCCGCGCGATTTTTGGTTCCGACTCGTAAATAATTTAATTATATATAACTAGATTATTTTCTAAACCAAGAAGTTTGACGGAAAAGTTAATGAATTTGAATTTTTATTAATGGAAATCGTGTAACGGAAACGGTCGTAGTTTCGGGTTGTTACATCATATTACTTGGTGATGTATTAATTCACTTGGTGACATATTAAGTCACTTCGTGGCATATCAAGTTTCAGTAGTGGCACACCTTGACTTCTAAGTGGTGACATCTTAATCACACATGGTGTATCCATGCACCAGGATGCTCCATTCCACACCAGGTGCTCCATACCCCCTTTTAGAAGATGTGTTCCTTTGTCACTTTATCTGTTCCTTTTTCAGGAGATCCATCTCATTCTTAGATGATTTTTTCCTTTGTAACATGCTCCATGAACCCAAAGCACTCCATTGAGTTCCAAGTGATCCATTGAACTCAAATTCTCTATATGAATGCTCCAAATGCTCAAGTCATATTTAACAATATCCACCTTGACTTGAGCATCCTCTAAACTCCACCTTAAACTATAACTTCCTCTCCCCATAGGGGCTTACATCTTGCAAACATCAACCATGTCCAAGCAAAGCTTAAACTTATCTCTAGGCAACGACCTTATCACAATATCCACCTTCAAAATAAGACTCTACAAAAGAACAACCGCCAATGATCTTCTTTTCTTCAGATCACTTTCATGGTCCAAGTCTATCAATCCATCCAAGTGCGTGTGTCGTGCATTTGCATCATACACCAGACAAACATCAAGTGTTCCCTTTAAGTTTCACAAGATCCACTTGACCACTTCCCAATGAGCTTTTAATGATTGCCTTAAATGTCCAAATAAGTACCAACATGTTTGGACTGATCATGATAGAACGACCGCAAGACATTCTCAATGTAATGAAAAATGTGTAACCACATGCTCTCTATCACTCTGAATTTCCATCATTGTTAACATTTTTTTTAGCTCCTAAACCGTTCATCACAAGATCATTTTCCAGAAGCTTATTCGTTGTTGTCTTTCTTGCCATCCGCATCATCAGACATTTATTCCCTGGGTTGATCAAGGGATTCCACGCATCTACAATGATCAATGTCACCCTGCTGTTCCACATTTATCACAAAATTGTGTGGGGTTTCTATTTCAAATTCCACCTTCTGGCTTGCACCCTGTTCATTCCCCAGAAAACTTGTACCACCTCCTCTCTAGTTACACATAGCATATTCAAAGGTCACATCTCTGCTTATAACGAATTTTGGAGTCTTTCCTTCTTTACACCATAGACGGTGGTCTTTACATCCAGATGCATATCCTAGAAATATGCACATCATTGCCCTCAACTCCAGTTTACCATCATTCACATGAGCATAAGCAGGGCATCCAATCATTCGTAAACCAAAATTATAATAGATTTTCCTAGACCACACCTCTTAAGGAGTCTTACAATCATTTGCAGTTGATGGAGATCTATTCGCTATATAGCAAGCCGTGTTGATTGCTTACGCCTAGAATTACTCTGATAAATCATTAGATAATCTCATGTACTGAGCATGGTCCACCAGTGTTTGGTTCATCTATTCTGCTATTCCGATTTTTTGTGGTGTTAGACATACAGTGTGATACCTCACTTTACCTACCATTTTGCACAAGTTATCAAACAAATCCTTGTAGAATTCCAACTCATTTTTCATTCTAAATGACCTGACTTGGTTCCCGGTCAAATTTTCAACCATGGTCTTCCACTCCTTGAACCGCCTAAACCATTCATCTTTGTGATTTTTCTTTAGAAAGTACACCCAAGCCTTCCGTGAGAAATCATCGATAAAAGTCACAAAGTGTTTACATCCACTATAAGACTTCACTGGAGAGGGACCCCATAGATCTGAGTGAACATGCTCGAGGAACTCCTTGTTTGGGTGTTGAAGCAAACTAAACTTCACCCTTCGTTGTATCTCTTGAACATAAGCTTCACCAGGTTTAACATTTCCAGTTGCATCTCCACCAAACAACCCCTTCTTGCTCACATATACCAACTTATAATGCCACAACTTTCTTTCATCATCATACTGATACAAGAATTGGGATACAGTCATCGTCCCCGTAATCGTCCTTCTTTTTAGGATATAAAATCCCATGATTTATCTTCCCCTTCCTAACTACCTTGGAGACTCTTAACCAATCACCATTTCCATAATACTTAAATTCTTCCAAAGCTTCAGGAGGAACCATCAATCAAGTTTCCTGACCATACCATCGTGCATCTTGATCTGCAATGTACTATTTCCATTGATACTACTCACCCAATCATCACCCATCTTGATTGTGTTGTTCCAATCTTTGAAGGAGTTGAACCGGTCACGATTGTATGTCATATGATAGGATGCTCCGGAGTCCAAGACCTAAGCATTAGCAGAATTAGATATACATACTGTCAAAACATCACCATATCTATTTTTTCACAATTTCTTTGAACCACAACATCGTTGTTGTTGCTTGGTCCAACACCATTATTCCCTTCCTTGCAGTTATAACATTTGATTTTGGGCTTTAGATTCGGAACTTGACTTCCCTCTATAACCTCCACCTCTATCAGATGTTCTTCCTCTGCCTACGAACAAAGCGGAACTGGAAACTTCTTCTCCAATGGAAACTCCTTAAGAGGGTTTATATACGTGACTAGAGGAGCTATTGATAAGGTAGTTTCCTTAGATAAGCCCTTATCCCTTTTCTTGCTCCCTAAGAATTCCTAGGCTTCCTTAACGCCCAAGAAAATCTCCTTAACCATATAGAATCCCCCCCCCCCCTCATGGGAGGTTCTATAATTTGTCAATGTTTAACTTTTGAACATCGTCACCTTTAGTCCTTCCATTTTTAATTAATCTAATTAATCCCAAAAAAATCCAATTAATTTATGATTAATTTTTAATTAAACAATAATATTTCTAATTAATATATTATTCTCATAATATATTAATAAATTATTTATTTTCATTTCTAATTAATTTATTAATCATATAATAAATTAATAAATCAACATCTCTCTCCAAAAGGCATTCCAATCAATTATTAGGTTTGAGGGCAACCCAAAAGGACTTTGCTAATAATTCAAGATTATACTAATTTAGTTATTGGCTTAGGAACATAATCCAACAGTCTCCCACTTAGATAAGTCTAAAACTAAATTACTAGGATAACTTCTAAATTAAACAACAAAGGGTGCTTTCCATAGCAACTATCGAACTCTGATCTGATCAGATATTTGTCCTTTAGATAACTGATTAATTATTCCTCAATTCTTCTAGATATCATATGGATATGAGACATGGATTGAAATCAATCCCATTATCCAAAATTATGTTTCCCGATTTCCCGATTTATGACGACTGAATTCAGACTACTAATTGAAACCATCAATTCAATCTGGGCTTGGCCAAGCACTTCAGATGACGACATCAAATCATTGAGGGGCCCAAAGATATCACTGTTCCCATTAGGATAAAAGGAACGAATAATTTTCGACTCATATGCTTGTATCTTTTACTCACCAAATCATGCATGACACTACGTTTATAAAATCACGTTACTGTTGCTTTTACGTAACACGAATGCACAACTGACTTGTAAATTATAACTCATATATCTCCATTTCAAGAATATAAGATATTATCATCTAAGAATTACTCGTGATAGAATCCATGAAGTATTTCTCTAAGCGTGGGTATATTCAATACTCAAAATTTCCATTTTCTAAGTACTCATGAATATTGTAGCAACCGGTGCAATGTATAATCCCCATAGACAATCTACAATTCAATTCATGACAGCCTTAATTCACTACTTACTTCTAAAAGTATGAGCGACTAACGAATTTCGAATAATCAAATCATTCAGGAAGTAAAACATGTAAAATGAAACACAATAATAAACTAATTAACTATGGTCTCAAACCTATTGAAAATAAATAACTATCTATTATTTATTCACCATAATAATTACGACTTTATTCATTGTATAATGTTTTGAGTAATCAACTAACCACTTGAATTAAACATTATTCATGCCTTGTTATGAACATGCATACTATGCCTCTCTATGGTTCTTCCATTGTGAACATATCAACTCGACATAATTCCAATGATGCTCATTTCACAATTCTAAATTCTTATCACTATCCAAGATGTGATGGAATTCCAACTTATCATACATTCATCTCCTGTGATATCAAGATTCTAGATTCTCAAACACTGAGTCTTTGATATTACAGAATATCCCATTGGAACTTTGTTACTAGAAACAATTCCATGGTAATGAAGGTTCTAATTTAAGTACACTCCTTGAACACTTCTCTTGCATTAAAGTTTCCAACTCACATGTAGTCTTTTTCAAGTATCTCACATTATGGAAACATTTCCATATGACCATCAATTTTGATCAAGAACTATCTCAATCCAGAATCATGTCACTATGGTCCATCCAAATTAATATAATACACTTAACCGTCCACAAACAACCAGTATTTTGGTATAACCTTAGAATGTTCTTGACAGTTATTTAACAACTTTAGTCACACAAAATTCTAGTTCATTTCTCTCACAATGCTCTAATCATTTGAAAAATTAGAATAAGTGAATATTATAGCATATGTAATCAATCCTATATCTGAAGCACATGGGACTCAACTCATTATACCTTATATAAGGATCTGATTTCTATTCAATTTCTTGCTATAATATTTCCATATATAGAATTTCCTATGCTGAACCATTTCAACATGATCTTCATATACATCTATGAGTAAGTTCTATTAAACTATACAATCTAAACCTTTATATTCGAAAAGAAGTTTGAGTGTCCTCTCCCTTGAACCTACTAAAGCAAAAAAAATTCCCAAACTTTGCACTTTCCAAATTGAAAACTTTGTTCTCTACGAACATTATTGTCAACATACAATACTAGCAGAACAATTATGTTGCCACTAGCTTTGACATGTATCAAAAAATTAACTGGACTTCTAGAAATAAATACTCTTGACTTTCTTACTGAAGTACAGATTTCTGTTACGCGATGATTCGATAAGTCTCCAACTAGACTTCTTAAGTATATGCACCTTAATTGGATAATGTATGTGTGTGTTTAAACCCTTTCAGAACTAATAGATGTATGTCATGAAAGTTCAAGCAGTTCCTTTGCTATTCTTCACAATTTCAAATATGAAAAGGGATGCCGCAATCATATTATAATTTGAGAATGCAACTAACATACTAAATATCCATATTGATCTTTATCAGATCTTTAAAATCTACCAGCAAAAGTGATTCCTCACAATCGTTTTCATGAATTAGAGCGAATCTTTACCCCATAGATTTCAAGGTGCATATGTTCCCATCTATGTGAATCTGTCATTTGCAACCTACAATCATAAGATAACGTTAAGATAACGTTTAGGGAAAAACCAAATTCAAATTTAGATTTTCTTCATGGATTGAACACAATTTCTTGCCATCTGGTTGCATAAGGGCGTACCCATGCTTCCATGTTGTGAGCAGCTCATCCATATTGATTAATGTCCTTTCACTAACTAACATGTTTTTTGATTTTCTAGTTAAATGAAAAACATAGAACTCATAAGCATTACCGACTTAATTAGAAGTGCACAGAAATAAGAATGTGTCAATTAAACACGATAAGCTATCAACCTCGGGTCGCGTGCTAGTGATAACTAAAATGTTTATTATCGGTTGACTCTTGAAACTCTCAAGATGAATACGAATCCCACTAACTTCTTGACATTCGAGTTTTCTCCGAAGGAACACTCCTTGAAGAGCTAAAACAAATATTCAAAAGTTTGTGTGGATTCCCGACAAGAAAACACTTCATAGAATATGTCTCAGTTTATCCTTTGTTTCTCGATTAACTAGAACATCACAACTCCAATTCTATATGTGCTAGAGAAGAAACAATATCCGACTTGATTGTTCCTCAGCAAAACCTAACTCGAAGCAAACCCTCATTTGCATATTTGTTTCCATCACCGGAGAAGAAACAAAGAGCATGCTGGTGAGGGTTGAGATCAGAGGTGTTCCAAAGAGAGAGAGAGAGAGAGAGAGAGAGAGAGAGAGAGAGGAAATGATGATCGGTGGTGGTGTGTTGTTTATAGGAGGGAGGACTGAAAACATATTTCTTTTTTTTTCTTTTTTGATTAATTTAAATAAAAAATATAACAAAATAAAAAAAATAGAAAATGAAATTAAAAAATGGCAAATCTGTCATTTTAAAAAAAATCAAAGTAATTTGGACCAAACTCACAACAAAATCAAACTTTTGGACCACTGGTGCTAGTCCAAACATTTTTGAATAAAGTAGCAATTTTCGACAAACCACAGGGACCATTTGTGTAGTTTAGTCTACTTTTTAAAGTAATGGGGTAGGGTTGAAGATGAAATACTATTATTACCTTTTTTTTACTTCATTTTTAGAAGAGGAAAACTTTTTTTACTTCATTTTTAGAAGAGGAAAAAATAGAAGTAGTTTGGAGATGGCGTAAGAGATTAAAGGGTAATATCAAAATTTTGTATTAAAAACAAAAGTCGAGTATGAAATATACAGTAGTAAGCATTATAAATTCTCAATAGAATACTAGCTCACATCACCATTAGGCATTTACACTTGATCTTGATACATTTCAAGACTATTCTTTCTAAGTAACTTCAATGAAAATCTATTAGTCTATTTTTTAGATAACAGTTTGATGCCCATATGCTTGATTGATTCGTATGAAAATCAACTTCTCAATATGGATGTTGTTCAACGTTACGAGGTCTCATGGAAGTTAACTGATCTTGACATGGCTGCAGGGTTCGCTCGCAAATTGACCAAAGCTTTCTTGCCAAGTGCAATCTCATCACCTTCTGATCGAAACGCCTGAAAAAGATTAACACAATCAATTTATTTATGTTCCTGTGAATTGTTCGATCATAAAATTAAATATTAAATTATTAATCAATGCTCACTATCTTTCACATGCATTTCAACAAACAACAAATCATGATACTGCAACCAAAACCCCACTAAATCTTAAAATACAAAACCAAAAATACAAAATTATACACAATTGTAATCAACTGTTTTGAAATGGGTTTGTGTTAGAATTGCTTTGAAATACCTTGATGCCTTTGTAAGACCTCCGTTGTTGTTCATCAGTTTGACTGAGAATGTAACTAGATTGAATTGTGCTTCCGAAAAACTTAATCGACGCGTCGTTCACTTCCGACATCACTAACTGTTTATCTATCGACTGAGTTCTCTTTGAAGAATGAATGTATGTATGTGTTGTTTGATTTTTCGTCGTCTTGTAAGCATACATGTGCGACTTTTTGCTCCACTTTTGGTCTAAGCGAGACACGTCAGCACAATTCTCAGCCACAAGTTTTTTTGGAGAGTTCTTGGCCTTGAGTGAGTATTTTTTTAATAAAAAAAATTTCGTGGCTACAATATACTGCAAGGTTTTCGGCCAAATCTCAAGTCTAGAGTTATTTTATAAAGAAAAACTTTTAAATGACTTGAAAAAGAATAAGAGATGTAAGCATATTTTGTGTTTTTCAGTTCTTTCGTTTATAGATTAGTTTTCATTTTAATCTTTTGCTTATTTTAAATATTTTGTTCAGATTAGAAATTAGAAAGATATGAAGTGAAAGAAAACGGATCTATTTCACACATGTGTGGATTTTTTATATTCGTGGATAGGGAACTTTGAGCCACAAGTTTTTTGTGGGTTTCTTGGCCAAGAAAGAGTATATTTATATGTAATTATTCCAAAGTGTTGTCGACGAATGATTTTACTAGTGCCTTCTTTGATTTAGAAAAATATATTATCTTTATTTTAAATTAAAAAATCCGACGAAAAGCTATTACTCGAAATTTTTAACGGTTTGAATTTTTACTAAAGTGAAAGTGAGCATATTAAGTCTTTATATCACCGCACAATCATATTTTTTGAGAACTCGCATTTATACTTAGGGTGTGTTCGGTAAAATTAGCTGGTAGCGGGTAGTTTGTAGCGTTTTGTTAAACGCTACATGAAGTAGCATTTGGATTTATGGCGTTTTGTTTAAACTAAACGCTAGAAGCTTATAGTGTCGAACGAGACTTTCTGTTCAAAACGGAACGTTTTGTCAAACGCTAGAAACTAGAAGTTCTCAAACGCTCACAAACGCTCCGTACCGAACACGCCCTTAATTTAAAAAGTAGGAACTATCAAAAATTATAAGATATAACAAGTAGTTCGTTGAGTTAACTTTATTCCGTAGAAGAAAGCAAATGTGATATCTATAAGTTTTTATTATTGATAGGTCTTCAAAAGCTTTAAGTGGATTAAGAAATGAGCCAAGTCGACATATACATGTCAAGCCTAGTCTAGTCTCTCTTAAGCAATCACAGTTTCTTTCTGTTTTTGAGTATTTGCTTGTGTTTATCGTTTTAATAGTTGTTGACAAACCGATAAATCTATATTAAATTCTGAGGTTTTACTATGTTGCTTACAACCTTAAAAAATGAAGTAAAAACCTTTAAGAACAAGAGACGGATCCATACAGTTTTCTACAAACAATATCAACTATCTTCAGGTCGTTTAAATTTATTGTTTTATCTTTAAATTCGTCAAACAACATGACAGTCTACTTCTAATCTTTTCTTAAAATCAGCTCTGACCGTGAAGGATCATTCTGATTTATAGGGGAAACTTGGTAACAATATTAATAATAATTGAAGTTATTATCTGCAACATCTCAACGTTTAATCTTTAATATTAAGTGTTAGATGTTTACTTGTGTAAAAGTTTTTTTGGATATTTAATCATAAATATTATCAATTTACTCAGTTGTTTGTCAATACTAAATAGTTTATAATTGCTTCATAAAATTAACTATCAGATGGTTTCAATATTAAGTCTGAATTTCAACAATCTTAGAGGTTTTTAATTATAATTTTCAGAGTTACAGACATCAAAATCTCATATACTAGTTTCTGAATCATGAACAATGAGTTTGCTAAACTTGATTGATTCGATAGTTAGAACTACTCATGTTAGGCCAACAAGGTCGACTTCATGCTTCATGTGCTGAAACTTACCTACATTTTGGACCATAACTTGACCCCAATCCATACTATACAATTTACTAGGAGATGAGATTTTGATGTCTATAAGTCTGAAAATTATAATTAAAAACCTTTAAGATTGTTGAAATTCGGACTTAATATTGAAACCATCTTATAGTTAATATTATGAAGCAATTATGAACTATTTAATATTGACAAACAACTGTGTAAATTGATAATATTTATGATTAAATATTCAAAAAAATCTTTTACATAAGTAAACATCTAACACTTAATATTAAAGATTAAACGTTTAGATGTTGCAGATAATAACTTCAATTATTATTAATATTGTTACCAAGTTTCCTATATAAATCAGAATGATCCTTCACGGTCAGAGCTGATTTTAAGAAAAGATTAGAAGTAGACTGTCATGTTGTTTGACGAATTTAAAGATAAAACAATAAATTTACTAGTTTCTGACTCATGAATAATTCTAGAGAAGGAAAGATGGTGGACCCTAAAGTCATTTCTGATTTGGAAAAGCAAAGGGCACTGCATAGAGAGTCTGATGAACTATGTGTAAGCCACATCATGTGTGAATGCTAAAGGGGTGCACGGACAAGGTTTGAGAACTCAAACCTTGTGTTAACTTAAGATCAATGTCCGCTAATAATAAAGATCCAGTCAAGTCTGGTGAACCAGTCTTGTATCGGAATTAAGATAATCAACAAAGTGCTCAAAAGTATAAAATGATTAAGTATGAACAATTTAGAGTAATTCAAGAATAAGAAGAATGTAAGAGAGAATGATTAACTAAATAATTCTTGATAGATTTGAAAAAGGTGCTTGTTCCACACATGATGCATATGTGACTACTCCTTAGATAGTCAAGGAGTAACTACAAGACAAATAAGAAAAAGTAAGCTTGGACTGCTAGACTTCTGAAGATCAACAGACCGACACCACCGTTATTGTTGATATTATCTCATGTACTATACAATAAGATAATGGGAACATAACAAAATAGTACTTGTAACAATTAATGCACATTACAGACTCAAAAACACTTTAACACTAAGATGCATCTCGAATTGACTATGAATTCAGAATTATCTTCACTTCGGAAATCATCACCTTGGATTGCTTCACCTCGAATTGCTTAAGGATCACTTTTCATGTTATAACAATCTCCCCCTAAGTGACCATAGCAATCATCGAATTCATCACTTACCTTCATCAAACACAAACAAGAAAGCACTCTGGAGCCAGCTCCAGACTTCAATGTACCATTGGAGATGCTCAATAAATTTCTTTTTGATATGCTCGGAAGAGTCACTCTTGGTGGCATTTGAAATGAACTTCTGAAGAATCTTGGTGGGAACGAGGTGTTTGTCAAGTACTCTGAAATTTTTTTTGATTACTCTTCTATTTGAAGTAGACATAACCAAGTTCTGGTTCTTCAATTGGACCTTCAGCTAAGATCTGGGCTTCAGGAAGTTTAGTAGTGATTTTGGCCATAAAGTTTTCAGTTCCGAAAAGATGAGCAAACTCTATATTGGATCTACAGAATTCAACAATGTAGTCCTTGAGAAATTTGATCGTGGAGTTGTAAGCTCCAACTCTTGATTCATTTGTTTGGCGATCTCGGAGATGAGCAACTATAATGAGAATGTCGTTTGGATTCATCGAGGGAAAGACTGCATCAGTGATGGTGATAGTGGATTCCTTGTTCCGAGAAATGATGTATTTGTATTGCATACAGTCAAGATCAAATTTGATTTGGACCATTCTACCATGACCAACAATCTTGGCAATTCTCTTCCGAGACCACACTTCCTTTTGGGGTCGTGCGTTGGAAGAATAGAAGGTTCTCAATCTCTCACGCTCAGTTCAGATAATGATTTGTGGATCATCAGATGGATAAAAGGGTGATAATTTTATGAGAATTGTATACTTAAGATTTATTAATATATTAAGTGTTAGATGTTTACTTGTGTAAAAGTTTTTTTTGGATATTTAATCATAAATATTATCAATTTACTCAGTTGTTTGTCAATACTAAATAGTTTATAATTGCTTCATAAAATTAACTATCAGATGGTTTCAATATTAAGTCTGAATTTCAACAATCTTAGAGGTTTTTAATTATAATTTTCAGAGTTACAGACATCAAAATCTCATCTACTAGTTTCAGAATCATGAACAATGAGTTTGCTAAACTTGATTGATTCGATAGTTAGAACTACTCATGTTAGGCCGACAAGGTCGACTTCATGCTTCATGTGCTGAAACTTACCTACATTTTGGACCATAACTTGACCCCAATCCATACTATACAATTTACTAGGAGATGAGATTTTGATGTCTATAAGTCTGAAAATTATAATTAAAAACCTTTAAGATTGTTGAAATTCGGACTTAATATTGAAACCATCTTATAGTTAATATTATGAAGCAATTATGAACTATTTAATATTGACAAACAACTGTGTAAATTGATAATATTTATGATTAAATATTCAAAAAAATCTTTTACATAAGTAAACATCTAACACTTAATATTAAAGATTAAACGTTTAGATGTTGCAGATAATAACTTCAATTATTATTAATATTGTTACCAAGTTTCCTATATAAATCAGAATGATCCTTCACGGTCAGAGCTGATTTTAAGAAAAGATTAGAAGTAGACTGTCATGTTGTTTGACGAATTTAAAGATAAAACAATAAATTTACTAGTTTCTGACTCATGAATAATTCTAGAGAAGGAAAGATGGTGGACCCTAAAGTCATTTCTGATTTGGAAAAGCAAAGGGCACTGCATAGAGAGTCTGATGAACTATGTGTAAGCCACATCATGTGTGAATGCTAAAGGGGTGCACGGACAAGGTTTGAGAACTCAAACCTTGTGTTAACTTAAGATCAATGTCCGCTAATAATAAAGATCCAGTCAAGTCTGGTGAACCAGTCTTGTATCGGAATTAAGATAATCAACAAAGTGCTCAAAAGTATAAAATGATTAAGTATGAACAATTTAGAGTAATTCAAGAATAAGAAGAATGTAAGAGAGAATGATTAACTAAATAATTCTTGATAGATTTGAAAAAGGTGCTTGTTCCACACATGATGCATATGTGACTACTCCTTAGATAGTCAAGGAGTAACTACAAGACAAATAAGAAAAAGTAAGCTTGGACTGCTAGACTTCTGAAGATCAACAGACCGACACCACCGTTATTGTTGATATTATCTCATGTACTATACAATAAGATAATGGGAACATAACAAAATAGTACTTGTAACAATTAATGCACATTACAGACTCAAAAACACTTTAACACTAAGATGCATCTCGAATTGACTATGAATTCAGAATTATCTTCACTTCGGAAATCATCACCTTGGATTGCTTCACCTCGAATTGCTTAAGGATCACTTTTCATGTTATAACAATCTCCCCCTAAGTGACCATAGCAATCATCGAATTCATCACTTACCTTCATCAAACACAAACAAGAAAGCACTCTGGAGCCAGCTCCAGACTTCAATGTACCATTGGAGATGCTCAATAAATTTCTTTTTGATATGCTCGGAAGAGTCACTCTTGGTGGCATTTGAAATGAACTTCTGAAGAATCTTGGTGGGAACGAGGTGTTTGTCAAGTACTCTGAAATTTTTTTTGATTACTCTTTTATTTGAAGTAGACATAACCAAGTTCTGGTTCTTCAATTGGACCTTCAGCTAAGATCTGGGCTTCAGGAAGTTTAGTAGTGATTTTGGCCATAAAGTTTTCAGTTCCGAAAAGATGAGCAAACTCTATATTGGATCTACAGAATTCAACAATGTAGTCCTTGAGAAATTTGATCGTGGAGTTGTAAGCTCCAACTCTTGATTCATTTGTTTGGCGATCTCGGAGATGAGCAACTATAATGAGAATGTCGTTTGGATTCATCGAGGGAAAGACTGCATCAGTGATGGTGATAGTGGATTCCTTGTTCCGAGAAATGATGTATTTGTATTGCATACAGTCAAGATCAAATTTGATTTGGACCATTCTACCATGACCAACAATCTTGGCAATTCTCTTCCGAGACCACACTTCCTTTTGGGGTCATGCGTTGGAAGAATAGAAGGTTCTCAATCTCTCACGCTCAGTTCAGATAATGATTTGTGGATCATCAGATGGATAAAAGGGTGACAACTTGATGTAGTAGCATCCATGAGGAGAGATTGGTAAGTCAAGTGGATCAACATCGTGTGTTGGAAGATCGAAGTACATAAAGGGCACAAAGTGTATGGCATGTAGAATCCGTTCCCGGAAGAGAGGAGAAATGCCCAGTATCGAATTTGGATTGTTTTTGAGTGCTTAAATATGAACGCTTTCTTCCATTGCTTGTTGTAATTGTTCTTTTGACCAGCCCAAATACTTTTTGAATGACTTCACTGGGTTGTCTGAACCAGTAGCTACTTTTTTCCTTTTTCTATTAATTGATCAACTTTGGAGGAGATGGAGGAGATGATTTGTTGGCCAGATTGAGTGATGAATATCTTGGATGAAGGAGGAAGCAAAGACTCTTTGGGGATCTCATCCAGTTTTCTGATAGGAGAACCTATGTCTATTTGGACAATTCTCAAAGCAGGAATTGGAGGAGGCATTGGTTGAGTGGCTCAGAAGGCATCGATTGTCATCTTGGTTTTGACCTTCACCATGTCTCGAATCCTTTTGAACGCTTTGGACAAAGATGATGGCCAAGAAACTGAGGACCATTTCATCTTCTCTGCTTCCAAAAGGACTTTGGTAGGTGGTTACTTGATAGCTTGCTGTCCAAGAATTACATCATCCACAAAATCATCTTTATCATCATCAGCTTCAGAAGTATCTAATTCCACAATCTCTTTATCAAAATCTTCATCTTGGAGAGCAAATTCCGAAATTGATTTCCACTGAACTATCTCTTGTTATTCTTTATATTGTTCTCCCCTATGTTGTTATCCCCCTCTTGCATGGGATGTCCCTGCCTCCGATGCAAGTAATGGATTGGACTTGAGCTTGCTTAAATCTGCATATACACATTGAAAGCTCATATTGGTTTTGCTTGGAAAGCGAATCATAAACTTCGGCAGTTGGAGCTTTAGCTTTGAGGTGAGCAAAGGTTTTGTCGAGAATGAGAAGCATTTCATCAAAGTTGTAGTTCTGAACATCCATATGATGTTGAGCTTCATAGATGAATTTTATAAGCACTTCTTGCCTTACCATATTCATGGAATCTTTGTGACGAATCTCTTTCTCCAATATTTGAAGTTGTTTCTCATGAAGAATGTTAGTTTGTTTGATCAGGGTGTTTGTAGCAGAGAACATATCATCATGAACTTTGAACATAGTGTTGACGGTAGTGATGTGATGATCCATGTTGTCCTTGTAATGTGATTCGACATCTTCTAGAGTACAACTCAGGCGAAGCGAGATAAGCTGGTCCAGTTGATTGGCACGGTCATGTTCAGATGGAGCGCCAACCTTGATCTCTGAAAGAGATTTGTGTAGCAGGTTAAGTTTTGACTCAATACCTGTTATTTGCTGAGTGACCTTGTTAACCTTGGAGTTAGCTGTAGCAACGTTGTCTCAGAAGACAAATGGATTTGCAATATGCTCACTGGAGGATCCCGTGTCCGAAGTGAAACTTTCATACTTTTGATCATCATCATCTTTACTCTTGTTGAGTAGGAGTGTCTTGATGACCTTCTAATGTGTTTTCCATAGGATGAGAAACAACGCTGTTTTCTCTCAAGTTCAACATGTTCATCCGAAGCTTCCGAGGATGAAGAGAGTCTGAAATGAAAATGAGCTTCAGAGGGGGAAGGCTTCTGAAAAATGTTGAACGAGGTGGGAACAGGAATGACTCCGACAGTTGTGTTGTCATCTTCAAAGAGGATTTCTTCCGAGACATCATCATCGGCAACTGGTGAAAAAATATCTACAACACTAACAAACTTTGGAGGAGGATCATCCGAGATATTATTTGACTCAGGAACATCTCCTATGGCAGCAACATTGTTTGTGGAGGATCATTCATAGTATTGTCAGGAACATGAACTTCTGAACTCTGTATGGCCTTGACTTCATTGATAGATAATTGTAGCTCTTGATGAATTTCTTTATTGGATGGATACACAAAGGGGATGCGACTGTTGATTGCTTGTTGGCGCATCAAATTAGCGTGTATTCCACTTGTTCTCGTGATTGTTCCAGATGCAGTGTGTGAGCCCTGTCAACAAAATCTGCCCAATCGTTGTCAAAAATATCCGATCGTCCTCTACTTGAACCAGGTATCAGACCGGTTGCGACTTTCGAAATAAGAGGGACTAGTCCTATCTTGGAAAACTTGGTATCAGTGACAAGGGCCACTAATTGGGCTTTTGTAGAAGAAAAGGGAAAATTCAAGTTGACTCGTGAGTGTGTCCCAAGGGGCTCCAAGGGACTTTTTTCAATACCGACACCACCTTTTTCGGAAGCTGGGGGTAGATTATGTGTAGACTCTCCGTGTGTATATGCAATTGGTGATTTTGAAATTCCAAAGGGTACTTCGGAAGAGTTGCTGGGTAGGGTAGGCTAAGACCCACATTCAGGTCGAATGCCGATTTGTTAATCCTTTTTAGAGGATTCACCGGCTTTGGTTCTCTTTCTGGCTTTGACTTTGGAAGGAGATGCCTTTCGCTTGGCAATCTGTTTCACTCTATCTTTAGACATAGCTGGTCAATTCTCTTTTGAGGTTGTTTCATCTGAGACCGGGGTAGGTTGTGTAGGGCTGAACACAACCGAGCTCTCAAGGTGGTGTTTGAGATGTGGTGAGTTGGGAAGAATAGTGCTTAGCATATGTTGTGGTAAATGTCTTCTAGGTCTGAAAGTAATTTAACTTGGCAACCTATATGTTTTGATAGTTTTGAAAGAGAAATATACCTCTCGAATGTCTGAGTTGAGCATAATAGCTTCATGTCTCTCGCAGTACAGCTATTGAAGAGTCACATCCCAGATCCTCGGACTCGGAATCTTGTTCGGTTTCCTCTTGACTCTGAACTTCCTGAAGTCTTAACACAGGACTTCCGGTAGGTCGACAACGTTGGCTTTTCTGGTGAAGATGTTGTAAACCACATAAACCCAATCATTGCTCATAGTATCTGTACCACCATGTTTGTCGGAAAAACCCCTAAGAAGAAAATGCATTAAGATTGTCCAAAGACCAGGAATGGCTGATTTCTTGAACTCTTTCGCCTTGAACTCACCGTTGTAGCCAATTTGAGTCAAGAATGACTGAAACTCTTCAGAAGATGGTTCCTGCACTTGAAAACCTTTGGGGTTTTCTGAAATTCCAAAGGCCCTGAGGAATGTTGCCTTGTAAACTGGTACAATCCTGTTGTTAGTGATATTTACTTCAAGAACATCATCTTCAATCTTCACACGTTCTGTAACGCCTGGTTCCTGGTATGCATTTAACTTAATTATTTATTCATTTTGGAAGGGCTACTCGACGAGTTGGTGGCCCTAACTCGTCGAGTAGAAGGCAGAGTATGCGCGGGTTTTAAGTGAACTACTCGACGAGTCGGGAGTCTCGACTCGACGAGTAGGACAGCCTGGATGAAACCCTAATCTTTAGGGCTTGCACCCTATTTAAGCATCATATCTGGCCTCCTCCCCAGCCTATATCACCTCCAAACCCTAATCTCGAAACCCTAATCTCGAAACCCTAATCAACCTTGAGTGATCTTGAGCTATTTTTCTTGCCATTTTTGTGATTCAAAGCTAGAAGAAGGAAGCAAGGACTTGGAGTTGCAGGAGGAAGGCTGAAGATCCAGAGCTCACTCATTTCTCTCTTGATAGATGTATAAAGCTTATACCTAGGCTTCTATTCACTTAGATCTTCATTTGAGCTTGCATATTGTCACTTTTGGGCCATTTCCAAGGTCATTTCCGAGATTTGAACACTAGGGGATGTAAGGACTTCAGATCTGGGCACTCTTGAACTTTAGAAGCTTAAAAGTGCCACCTTTATTCAACCATGCCCTATTCCATGAGTTAGACCTCCATTTTTATCTTGTGGTGGGTGTTTTAGCTTCAAAACACTATGCATGCACGTAAAGTTAGCAACTTTACGTGTAATGCTAGTATAAGGAGTCCAGATCTATGAGTTGGAGGTATTGGAATTGGTTAGAATCAATTGTATGGATTTGACATATGGGGGACTCGATGAGTTGTTCATGCGACTCGGCGAGTCGGGTCGTGGTGCCCTAACCTTTTCGGATTTTGAGTGAAACCGTTGAGTCTAGGAGATGATTCAGCGAGTTGGGCAAGATTAGGACTCGGAAACTAAAGAACTCGACGAGTCCAAGGAGGGACTCGACGAGTTAATACGTTTTGTCCCGATTTTATGACAGGAAGAACTCGACGAGTTGACTCGGTTGACCACGAGTCTGAGTAGTGCATGAACTCGCCGAGTTGGGAGATAACTCGACGAGTTGGGGTTGACTGGGAGTTGACCTTGACTTTGACTTTGACCAAGGGTACAATGGTCATTTTACCCTGAGAAGGATTATCAGATTTTTGACTAAGTATTATTGTGATATTGATAGTCAGGGAGTTGTTGGAGCAGCTATCAGATATTCCTCACCGCGAGATTTTGCAGACAACTTTGCAAGGTGAGTTTTCTCCTGTAGGAACGGGTCTAAGGCACCAAGGCCGGCCCGTTTAGATAGTAGTAGTTCCGGACCACGGTCCGATGTCGGGCGGGGCCCGAAGTAGGTTTATATGTTTTTCTGGATTTCGAATTGATGTCGGGGCGGTCCCGAGGAATGCTTGTATGCTTGTATGCTTGATGTCTTTGTGATTCTTCCATGTGTTTGTTATGTGTTATGTGTTCCGTGCTCAGGTCCGACGACGGGGCAAGCCCGAGGAATGCCTAGATAATATGTTATGATAGTATGTTCTGGACTCCGGTCCGATGCCGGGGAGGGTCCCGAGGATGTTAGTATGTTTCCGGATCTCGGTCCGATGTCGGGAGGGGCCCGAGGAATGTTTACATGTTAGTATTATGTGCTTATGTTATATGTTTGTTGATATGTTTATATGTATTCCGCGATCTGCTCGATGTCGGGCGGGGCTCGATGCCAAATAGGGTTCGATGCCGGGCGGGTCCCGATGTCGGGAAAGCCGATGTCGAGCTTGACTCGATGTAGCAGGGGCAAGGCCCAAGATATGTTATGTGATATGTGTTTGGTATGTGGTAGTTGGGGAGACTCACTAAGCTTCGTGTTACAGTTTTTAGTTTTGGTTTCAGGTACTTCCACTAGAAAGGGGAAGGGCTCGGGATGATCGTATGGCAAACACCACAGTTTTAGCTTGGGATTGTTTAGACTCTGATATTTTTCTCACATGATCTTGATACAGTATTTGACATGATGTTTTGAGAGATATGATTTGTGATTTTATTATGATATTGATGGATTATGGTTTTTCTTAAATGATTTCAAAATAAAATTTTTGGTCTGTATTTTTGGGATGTTTCAAGTTGGTATCAGACCCTTGGTTTGAGGGATTCGGGCACACTCTCGGGTGTGTCTGAACTCAAATTAAGGACACGGTACGAAAATTTTCTAAAGAACATCATTTTTACAAAAGAATTTTTAAAAGAGAACAAAACTTTGAAAAGAGAAAAAGGGTGTGGTGCATGAAATCAACCGAGCTCAGGTAAGTACTCCCAAATTACCCATACAAGTTATGTTATGATATGTTTATGAGAATTTCATGCTAGATTAGGACTAAGGATCTAGGAAGGATGCCTTATGTGCCTATTATATGTATAGCAGCTTTATGAGAATTGCATGCTAGATTAGGGCTAAGGATATAGGAAGGATGCCTTATGTGCCTGTTATGTGTATCTCAGCTTTCTGAACCACATGCTAGTGCAGATTAGTCAGTGATGGCCTAAATGTGATATGCTTGATTGTGTGTACTCGATGCTCGAATGCTGCTTGCTTTGTGCTTTTAGGAGTTCTAGTTATCTCTTGCTAACTAGTAAATGAATATGTTAAGTTACATATTGCGAGGATTAAATAATTTCAGAAGGTTAGGTCTAGCTCTATTGCGCAGCTCTCATTTGAGTCCAACCGTTGTAGGGTAGGATCTCTCATTCGAAGAATTATCTAGTCTTAGTGATATGTAATAGTATTCACGAGTTAGTTAGGGGGAAGTAACAGGGACTTCTCATGCAGCTGATAACTGAGAGTGGGTTGGTGATTACCCTAGGGCAAGCCTAGGATGAGTTTAGCATGAGATCAGCAGTAGTAGTAGAAGGGACTTGGTGGAGTCGAGACAGTTCTTGAGGAAAGTACGGATAGATGTGGAAGGTAGTATGGGCTCGTACTACTGAAAGCAGAGGATCCGTACTCGAATCAAGGAAGGCTGAGATGAATCCAGAAAACTTGTAGTATGTTAGATCCCTCGAGATATGATGAGTATAATGATGTTTGTTATGGTGTATTTTCAGTATGGTGACGCTACACACTAGGCCGATTGGCACTTCAGGCACTGGTGAGGGATCAGGCTCGGGCTCTAGAACCGAGCAGATGGATGAGCAGACGAGGGAGTTTATTTCGTTTGAGATCACGCACAACATTTTAGAGCAGTCTCCTGTGATCTTTGGTTCGATCAAGGAGGGTATTTTGGAGCTTCTAGATGAGAAGCTAAGCGTGTTCCGTACTGAGGTGGCGGCCATGATGGGGTCGCGTACTGTGACTTTCCGGGAGTTCGGGGCTTGTGGAGTTCCTGAATATCATGGGGCTCGGGACCCTATTGCTAGCAGCAGATGGTTGGCTGATGTCGCCAATGTGTTCCGTACGAGCAGATGTCCTGAGGGGGACAAGGTCCAACCTGCATCCTGTCTTCTGAAGGACAAGGCACGCGATTGGTGGGCGGAGGTCGGACGAGCCATTGGGGATGATACAGTTCTAGATTCTATGACCTGGAGTGATTTCTTGGCCAGGTTCAGGGCCGAGTTTGCACCTGTGATTAAGGTGCAACAACTAGCGAGGGAGTTCCAGGATCTTGAGCAGATGAAAGAGACTGTGGCGGAGATCACCGCCAAGTTTAGGGTGAGGGCCCTTCTTGTTCTGCAGTACGTGGCAAACGAAGAGATGAAAAAGTCCCAATATCATGAGATGTTAAGGAGCGACATACGGCAGTTTGTGAGCCGTTCCAGCTGCAAGATGCTGGAAGATATGATTGCGAGAGCTCGGGAAAGGGAGCTAGACTTGGAGATGGAGAGGAGGAGAAAACCCGAGGGGGTGCAGACAGTGAGTGCGGGCAAGAAGCCCAAGGTATCAGATCACAGATCTAGGAGCCTGCAGGGCCGCAGCCGATGTGGCAAGTGCGGCAAGATGCACGAGGGGGCGGGTAGGGCGGGGAGTTCGGGCTGCTTCAAGTACAGTCGAACTGGTCACGTGAGTAGGTATTATACAGCTACCACCACCACCACAACAGTTTCAGATCTGATTTGCTTTCAGTGCAATCAGAGAAGCCACAAGAAGGCCCAGTGTCCGAGTCTGGCAGCAGCAGGACAGGTGGCGGCACCCCCTCCTGCCACGTTGAGGATTACAGATGGCCATCAGGGGCGGGCGGAGGCGCCCACGGCGAGGAGCGGGGCCTTTCATCTGACTGCAGTGGAGGCACGTACGGCTCCCAATGTTGTGACTGGTATGTATTCTCTCATTATCTCTTTATTTATATTGATTGTCGCTCATGTTTATGTGTTTTATTATAGGACCGTTCTTAGTGAACGGTATATCTACTCTGGTATTGTTTGATTCGGGAACTACCCGATCTTTTGTGTCGCTCGCACTTAGCAAGCGATTCGTTGGAGCTCCGGGGGAGCTAGAGTGTCCATTAGACATCGAGATAGCAGATGATAAGACGGTACGGGTCATGAGGGTTTACCACGGATGTACGTTGTAGTTGTTTAATGAGTAGTTTTTAGTGGATCTAGTCCCAATTCCCCTAAGAGGGAATAAGGTTATAGTTGGTATGGACTGGTTGAGCCCTAATAGGGCAGTGATCGACTGCGAGCAGCAGCTAGTGAGGGTTCGGACTCGTAGTGGGGGAGGGTTAGTGATTCAGGGCGAGAGACCGCAACATGGGTTGACTCTATGTTCAGCAGTGAGAGCTAGGCGCTACCTTCAGCAGGGGTGCGCAGGTTATATCGCCTATGTTTAGGATACCCGTGATAAGGGTATGGCGACTGTGGATGATGTACCGATAGTGCTAGAGTACCCGGACGTATTCCCGGAGGATCTGCCTGGAGTACCTCCGGAGAGGCAGGTCGAGTTCAGGATTGACCTAGTCCTTGGTGCGGCTCCGATAGCCAAGGCACCGTATCGGTTGGCTCCTCCCGAGATGCAGGAGTTGTCTACGCAGCTGCAGGAGCTGCTAGACAAGGGATTCATCAGACCGATCAGTTCGCCATGGGGAGCCCCGATCATGTTTGTGAGGAAGAAGGACGGGTCACATCGCATGTGTATAGACTATCGGGAGCTGAACAAGGTGACGGTGAAGAACCGTTACCCACTCCTGAGGATAGATGATTTGTTTGACCAGCTTCAGGGTGAATATTGGTTCTCCAAGATTGATCTGCGATCAGGTTATCACCATATGCGAGTCAGGGACGAGGATGTCCAGAAGACAGCTTTTAGGACTCTCTATGGGCATTATGAGTTTTTGGTGATGCCGTTCGGGCTCACCAATGCTCCAGCCGCGTTCATGGACCTCATGAATCGCGTGTGCAGACCGATGCTGGACCGGTCTGTGATAGTCTTCATTAATGATATCTTGGTCTATTCCAAGAGCCAGGAGCAGCATGAGGAGCACCTGAGGGAGGTGCTGGAGACACTGAGGAGGGAGAAACTTTTTGCGAAGTTCTCAAGTGTGAGTTCTGGTTGCGCGAGGTGCAGTTTCTAGGGCATCTAGTCAACCAGAAGTGTATTCTGGTAGATCCGGCCAAGATAGAGGTCGTGATGAAGTGGGAGGTTCCGAGGTCTCCAACTGAGATTCGAAGTTTTCTTGGTCTAGCAGGTTATTACAGGAGATTCATCCAGGATTTCTCCAATATTGTTGTTCCTTTGACCCGATTGACCAAGAAGTCGGTGACATTCCACTGGAGGCCTGAGCAGCAGGCAGCCTTCGAGACTCTCAGACAGCGGTTGTGCGAGGCACCGATTTTGACTCTGCCCAAGGGAGTAGATGACTTCGTGGTGTATTGTGACGTGTCGATTACAGGCATGGGTACAGTTCTAATGCAGAGGGGTCATGTGATAGCCTACGCGTCAAGGCAGCTGAAGCTTCATGAGGCTAACTATTTGACGCATGATTTAGAGCTGGGGGATGTGGTGTTCGCCCTCAAGATTTGGCGGCATTACCTCTGCGGGGTCCATTGTACCATTTACACGGACCACGAGAGTTTGAGGTACCTCATGGATCAGCCGAATCTGAACATGAGGCAGTGTCGGTGGTTAGATGTGGTAAAGGATTATGACTGTGAGATCCTTTACCACCCGGGCAAGGCCAATGTGGTGGCCGACGCCCTGAGCCGCAAGGCGGTGGCGCCTCCGATTAGAGATATATGTTTGAGGATGACAGTGATTACTCCAGTGCTGGATCAAATTAGAGAGGCGCAGGTTGAGGGCCTGAAGGAAGAGCGCCAGAAGTGTGAGAGGATTGTAGGCCGAGTGGCCTCATTTGATTATGATAGCCGAGGGTTATTGACTCTGCATGGGAGGGTCTGGGTTCCGTACTGGGGCGGAGTACGACAGGTTCTAATGGATGAGGCCCATAAGTCGAGGTTCTCCATCCATCCTGGGGTGACGAAGATGTATCAAGAACTTCGCCCTGATTACTGGTGGCCCTGCATGAAGCGTGACGTAGCGTGGTATGTGGAGAGGTGCTTGGTCTGCAGTAAGGTCAAGGCCGAGCACCAGAGACCACATGGCAAGATGCAGCCGTTGGACATTCCCATGTGGAAATGGGAGGATATCACCATTGGTTTCATTACCAAGCTTCCCAGGACCGCACGTGGAGTAGATTCGATATGGGTCATCGTGGATCGGTTGACCAAGAGCGCTCATTTTATCCCGATCCAGGAGAGCATATCGGCCGAGAAGCTGGCCGAGATATATGTGTGTGAGATAGTGGCACGGCATGGGGTGCCTGTCTCGGTGGTGTCAGACCGAGATGTCCGTTTCACTTCCAGATTTTGGAAGCGGTTTCACGAGGAGATGGGTACTCGTCTCCACTTCAGCACCGTTTTCTACCCTCAGACAGACGGACAGAGCGAGAGGACGATACAGACTCTCGAGGACATGCTACGCGCATGTGTTTTGGATTTCGTTGGCAGTTGGGATACGTATCTTCCGTTAGCGCAATTTTCGTATAACAACAGTTACCATGCTGGCATAGATCGACCTCCCTTCGAGTTGCTTTACGGTAGGAAGTGTAGGACCCCAATCTGTTGGGGTGAGGTCGGTCAGAGAGTCATGGGGTGTACTGAAGTAGTACTCAAGACTATAGAGCGGATCCAGCAGGTCTGGAGCAAGCTCCAGACTGCTTAGAGTCGGCAGAAGAGCTATGCCGACAAGAGGCATTCAGATTTAGAGTTTCAGGTGGGCGACATGTTCCACCTGAAGGTGTCACCCTGGAAGGGTGTTATTCGGTTCCGGAAATGGGGCAAGTTGGGCCCCAAGTACATCGGTTCGTTTAGGGTTTTGACTCGGGTGGGTCAGGTTGGTTACCGGTTAGATCTTCCAGTAGAGCTCAGCCAGATCCACAACACCTTCCGTGTTTCCCAGTTGCGGAAGTGCTTAGTGGATGATTCAGCAGTGGTGCCCCTTGAGGATATTCAGGTTGATGATATCCTGAAATACATTGAGCGACCAATAGCTATCCTTGACAGGAAGTCGAAGGATTTGAGGAACAAGAGGGTGGAGTTGGTAAAGGTGCAATGGCAGCACCGCAAGGGCTCGGAGTGGACTTGGGAGCCCGAGGAGGAGATGAGGGAGCACTACCCAGAGTTGTTTTTGTTGGATAAGGTGTCTAAGTCCATAACTTATTTGGTATATACTTGACCCGACCCGACATGGTCCATTTGGGTTGCACTTCACCCAAACTGTTTATGGATAATTTTATGAGAATTGTATACTTAAGATTTATTAATATATTATAAGTTATAATATATTAATATAAAGTCATGTTATTTAATTAGTTTTAATCTTGAATTAATTATGAATTAATTTAGTGATTAAAAGGAAGACTAATTAAATCATGGGCTATTATATTTATATGGTGTGGGCTAATACTCATTTGTTAATGGGCTAAGCTTATGTGGAAGTCCATGGATGATCCATGGAGCTTTTAACCCATGGATCCTTGGAAAGGAAAAGACATGGGTTATTAGGGTTTCACCCTAACCATGCACACTATATAAACAAGCTCATGTTGCATCAAATAACACCCTAGTGTGTGTGTAATAGTGGTGGCCGATTTCTAAGTGTTAGTATACTCTCTCATACATTTTCCAAGTTTGTGGTGATTTGTGATTTCCATTTGAGGCATTCACATTATTGGTGCTTGGCTCTCAAACTCCAAGGAGTCAGCAATCAACAAAAGGTATGTAATTCATCTAGTTCTTTTATGTTTAAAAGTACCCCATGCCATGCTAGATAGGTTATAAACCTTGGAAATTAATATTTTGCATGTCCCTTAGACAAACATAGATCCAAGGTTTATTAGGGTTGCATGTACACTTAGGAAGTGTTAGAATGCTCAAAACCCAACAGTGGTATCAGAGCCTAGGCTTGTTTGTTTGATACTTGATGCAAAATAGTGATAAAAAGTCGATTTTTTGCTGTCTGACTGATGAACTCGCCGAGTCCATGGGGGACTCGCCGAGTTCATGTGTAAACTCATCCTACTCGCCGATTAGGTTCGTGCACTCGACGAGTAGGAGCCTCAGAATGCAGATTTTCGACGTTTGCTGCTGGAAATGGACTAGAAACATTACCCTAAACTGTTTTGGTGTTTTAAAACTTGTTTTAGTTGGTGTAATGGTTGTTCTAATCCATTTACAATAGCTTATATCAAAATTTCATGCTTTGTATGTGTTCATATAATTCTTGAAACTTTGATGATCATGTTCATGTTCTTATGAATTTAGAAGATGATAGGAATTATTTGCTGAATTGTTTAGGATTAATTCTTGATCATTTATGTGTGTTAATGGAATCCATAATTTGTCCTCAAGTTATGGATTTCCAAAGGTCACTTCTTTTAAACACACATTTAAAACACATAAGTTACATAAAATGAAGAGTCTTTCATATTTATGAACCTTTAATTCATAAGTTATGAAATGAAAAGTTTTGGATAGTTACAAAACTTGCCCTTAAGTTTTGGAATTTGTAAAGTTACACACACTTTAATATACTTTAATTCCAACCCTTAGAGTTTTAAAAGTTAAAATTCAACCCTTATACTATTTATAACATTAATGGTTAATTATTATATATATGTATAAGATCAAGTCGTTTTACCGTTAGTAGGCCTCATTCACGAAGCCGGTCTATAAGGGGGGTATAAGGTTGTTGCCTATAAAATGGCAACTTAATGGGTGTCCATTCTCACCCACCGCTTCCTTGATCGGTGGAGGGTCGTTAGCCGAACGGGTAGGACAATGACTTTAAATTCTCATTAAAAGTATAATGAATATTATAAAGTAACTAAACCTTTTATAAATTCCCAATCTTAGTTACTTTAGGAAAATGTGAATATGGTGCTAACCCATGAAATTCACACTTTGTACCTTACCAAGTCGTTGGTGGAGCGTGTGTGGTTAACCGGCACACTAACTTGGACTAGTAAGGATCACGAAGGGTGACTTAATGTTTATCATAGATCGGTGGAGCATGTGTGGTTAACCGGCACATCGATTAGATGATAATATTAAGGGTACCAAGTGAGTTTGCATGGTTATTCACACCTTGTTTTGTGATCCTCGACATCTCAGTCACAAAACCTGAAGGGCACAATCGAGATTGAAACATGCCATTGAAAAGTTCAATGAATCTCAAAAGATCTAGGAGTTTCAAATCCAATTAAAACCTAATAAATTATTTCGTTTTTCATGGTGGAAATTGGTGAATCGTCATTCACCTACCTTCAAATATTTTATAGCTTGGATTACGGCATCCCTCTTCCAAGTTATAAAATATTGTGTTGGGTCCTAGCCTTAATATTTCATATTGGGTGTTATATTAAGGACTTGAATCAACTAACTTGATTTTCTCCCATTGTAGATGTCTGGTTCAGACAACTACGATCTTCCCAAATCGCTTGAAACAAGCTTTCCTCCTGAAGATGATGTCCCTCAACATCATGCTTCACTCCCCCCACCTCCTTCATTTATTCTCCCTGACCCACAAGCCCGAAGACTTGAAAGGTTCAAGATCACTCAAGCTCTACTAGAAATGAAACATAAAGATGGAAGACCTGTGTGCACTCATGTCTTAGGAATGAAGTCACACATAGACAGGTTAAGAATGTTGGGTGCTGTTATTTCAAGGAAGTTCGCTGTTGACTGGGTTCTTCAGTCACTTCCTGAGTCATATAGTGAGTTTATTAAAGACTACCATATGATAGATCCCGACATAACCCTAATAGATCTTTCTTATTTGCTTGTTGCTGCTGAATCAGCAATGATTTGGCGCAATGGTCAAGCAAATATTGATGGAAAATCTATTTCTCAAACTTCCATGGACATGGACAATGGTAACATTGGAAGTCTAGAAAAGCTTTCTCTTCCCAATGGGAAGGGATCGGCCTTGGTCAACCCGGTTGACCAAAAGGTAAAGGGAAAGGCTAAGTCTGTGATTGTCTCGTGTACCATTCCCAAAGAGTCTATATGTTTTTATTCTCATGAGAAGGGACATTGGAAGCGAAGCTGCCCTGGATACCTGAAATATTTGAAAGCAAGTAGAGACAAAATGTTTGACTCGGCTTCAGGTAAGTCCACTATCTAACTTTGTTAAAGTTCCTAATTGTTGATTCTTATTACATGATGTGACTAGGTTGCATCTTGATGTTTAGCAGGATCGAGCAAAAGGAAGGTTAAAATAAGAGTGTGCTGAATCTGATCACGAAGATGGATTTCTATCGCATGGTTCGAGGATCGGATTTTTGGGCTACTACTTAAAAGTTATGATAGATTGCTAGGAAATATGTAATATCATAGTTTTCATTTGAAGATGCATTGTAAGGAATATTTTTCCGCATTTTAATAAAGAAATAAAAGTTTTGTTTAGTTTATTTTATATTATATCCCCTTACAATGGCATTTATGGAAAATTGATGTTTGTATGTTTCTAGCAATATTGGAAATATGAGTTTGATTCTCTCATATGTGGTAGTGTCTGAATTTACCAAATGAGGAAAGGTTCTCATCACCCAAGCTTCAGTTAGACAGAAACTTAGAATCATACAAGTTGTATTGTATGATGGATGAGAATTTTCATCTTTGTAAAAACTGAGACTAATTCATTGATCACATGCATATGTGAGTCAATTGAAGGACTAAGGAATTAGGTACACTGGGTGTGTGCTGGTCAAGGTCCACCACAAAGATCAATTCGTCATGATTTACTAAAGATTAGTAAATATGGTTATACTTATAAGGTTAAGTATAATTATGTAACATTGGAAAAGTTTCAGTGTATGGCAGAACGGATGAGATGAATCAAATTTGGCAGAAAGATAAAAGTTTCTCGAATCTGAAAAGATGGGAGAGTACTTTAGTATCATGTTTTTATGATCATCTTAATGATTATGAAACCATATCACAAATTCATACTCTAAGGACATCTTAGTGCATTGTTATGACTAAGATGAGGGGTCATGAATTGTTGGAATGGTTAAAATCAAGAAGATGGATCATACATGTTTTTATGATCATCTTAATGATTATGAAACCATATCACAAATTCATACTCTAAGGACATCTTAGTGCATTGTTATGACTGAGATGAGGGGTCATGAATTGTTGGAATGGTTAAAATCAAGAAGATGGATCATACTTCGTTCCAAAACAACTCTTAGAGTCATAATCCAAGATTATAACATTGAGTGACATAAAGTAAGGTTTAAAACACTTATCAAATGTAGTGTAAAATGTTTTCTACTCCTGTACATTTGAAATTGGTAAGTTGTGATGTCTTGGATAAGACAAAGACCAACTAAGACCAATTGTGTGAAGTGTTTATCTTGATAAGAATCTGCACTATCCCTTGAATATTTGTTTTGTCAAGGAATGGTTCTTGACTAAGGAAACTTATATGTCAAGAGGACAGTGGGAGTCTTAAAGATCCTCAAGATTTAATCAAGAGTAAAACCTGAGTTTTATCACTAGCACACGACTTAAGGTTTGCAACCTATTAAGTTGACATAATTATTGTTTCTGTGTCTGTTCCTATTGAGTTAACTATGCATATGAGTTCTGTTAGTTCTAAACTGTGTGCATAACAGCTTGGAAGCATTGGTGGGCCTTGTGCTACCAGATGACAAGAAATTAAGATTGAACAAGTTCAATCCATGTAAGGCTGAATTTGTTACTAACCTTGTCTTGTGATTATGGTTTTGACAAATTCACATGGATAGGAACTCATACACCATAAAATCTAAGTGTCATAAGGTTTCTCTCCGATTCATGAAAATGATGGTGAGGAAATGCTTTCACTAAGAAGATTTTAAGTAGATAGCAATTGTGATGTTTGCATTCTCAAAGTCGTTAGTGGAGCGTGTGTGGTTAACCGGCACACTAACATGGACTTGTGAGAAATGGCAAAGGTCTAAACAATTAAGACTATGATTACGGCATCCCTTTTTCATAGTTCTGGAAATTGTTTAGACACACATGTGAGCTATCTAAGAAAGGGTGTACGAATCTAAATTTCAGAAGTCCAGCTGATTTCTGGAAATATGTCAGAGCTAGTGGGAGCATAAGTGTTATGCTGATAATCATCATGTTAGTGGGAGCATGATTATTATGTTTAGTGTTGCAAGTTAGCAATGTTAATTATAGAAAACAAAAGTGTCAATTCGTAAAGTTGTAGGGGTTGAAAAAGTTGTTTTGCTATAATTAAGGGAGAGGAAATTATACTTCATTTCAATTCTAAAAGCTTAGATTGAGTTCTTAATCATCTTTAGTCAAGAATATATATATGAATTTTATGTTGGAATGGTTCAACATAAGGAAATTCTATATATATTGCGTTCTCAAATTCGATTATGATCACGACATCCCTCTTCATAGTCGATTTTTGAAAACATGGAAAATAAAAAAAAAATATTGTAGCAAAAGACTGATGCAGTATCAGGTCTTTATGTGAGACATCGTGAATCGTGTCCCATATGCTTCGGGTATAGGATCGGTCACATGTGCTATAATATTCATCCTTTCTAAATTTTCCAAATGCTCAGAGCATTAAGAAGGGAAAAGTCTAGAATTGGATAAGACTAAAATGATTAAGCAATTGTCGAGGACTATCTAAGGCTCACCAAAGATTGGTTGCTCAGGGACAGTTGGAAGTATAGTGTTAAATTTTGGAAGGACCATATGGATATATTCTGAAAAGAGGTAGCTCTTGTTCAGATATGATAATCAAAATGGGAATATGGAAATTTTCCATATTGGGAGTTGGATATTAAGAATCTATGAGAAAGTTAGAAACTTTTATGCAAGAAGGATGTTCAAAGCAATGTACTTTGAATATGAGAGTTCGTTTCCATAGAGTTGATCTCCTTTGGAATCCTCTGTAATGACTGATGACAAGGTTTTGGTGACCTTGTGCATAATCATTACGAGAGGATCAGTGCATATAAGTTTAAAATCTAACAGTTTTTTGGTAAATGGTAGGAATTAGGAATTCTTACATTTACAATAAGGATTTGGGATTGTGAAATGAGCATCATTGGAATCATGTTCAATTGATCTATTTCACAAAGTAAAGATCATAGACAAACATAGTGTGCATACTTGGAGTATGGCATAACTATTGTTTAGAAAAACAAAGTGTACATGCTAGGAGCATGGGACGACTGTTGTTTTTGTTCAAGTATTAAGTTGATTATTTGAAACATTATACAATGAATAATGTGTAATCAATATGGTGATAAATAAAAGGTGGTTTTATTTATATTCAAAAGGGTTCTGAGACCATATTGGATTCGATTATTATTGTGTTTCACTTTGCATGTTTTGACTTCCAGAATAGCTAGGTTATTCTTTCCGAATGACTAAGTTATTTAAACACTCCACAGTCGTTCATATGTTGGAAGTAGGTATGAATTAAGACTGTCATGAATCGAGTTTGTAGATGGCTAAACGTGTTTAGACATAGCAATGGTTGCTACAACATTCATGAGTACTCATAAGTTATGAGTATTGGAATTAACCCACGCTCACTTGTATCACTTCATGGAATTTATCTCGAGTGATCGTGAGACGGTAATATCATATAAGTCTTCAAACCTAGAGATATGAGTTGTTACCTATGAGTTGGTTGTGCATTGATTGCACGTAAACGCATCAGTAACTTGATGTTATAAAACGTGCCTTTGTGTATAATTCAACAAGTAGTAGAAACAAGTATATGAGTCGAAGTTTATCTGTTCCTTCTAGTCCTTGGAGGATTAGAAGCGATATCTGGGCCCCTCGATGATTTTGTTTTGACCTATGTACCGGGCCCGGTCAGAACCTAATTGTTGTGTTCAATTTAGTTCTTTGTCAAACAAATCGGAAATCGAGAAACAAACTGCTGGACAATAAGTACGACGTTGTTCCATGTATTTGTCCGGCTGATATCATGAGAACAGAGGATTATATGATCACTTATCTAAAATGGCACTTCATAGTTCAACAGAGTTTTCGAGAGCTACGATTGGTGGTTGGTTCCTGAAGTAACATACGCAAATACAGTTATTAGACTTATCCAAGTGGGAGACTGTTGGATAAGGTGTCTAAGTCCATAACTTATTTGGTATATACTTGACCCGACCCGGCATGGTCCATTTGGGTTGCACTTCACCCAAACTGTTTATGGATAATTTTATGAGAATTGTATACTTACGCTTTATTAATATATTATAAGTTATAATATATTAATATAAAGTCATGTTATTTAATTATTTTTAATCTTGAATTAATTATGAATTAATTTAGTGATTAAAAGGAAGACTAATTAAATCATGGGCTATTATATTTATATGGTGTGGGCTAATACTCATTTGTTAATGGGCTAAGCTTATGTGGAAGTCCATGGATGATCCATGGAGCTTTTAACCCATGGATCCTTGGAAAGGAAAAGACATGGGTTATTAGGGTTTCACCCTAACCATGCACACTATATAAACAAGCTCATGTTGCATGAAATAACACCCTAGTGTGTGTGTAATAGTGGTGGCCGATTTCTAAGTGTTAGTATACTCTCTCATACATTTTCCAAGTTTGTGGTGATTTGTGATTTCCATTTGAGGCATTCACATTATTGGTGCTTGGCTCTCAAACTCCAAGGAATCAGCAATCAACAAAAGGTATGTAATTCATCTAGTTCTTTTATGTTTAAAAGTACCCCATGCCATGCTAGATAGGTTATAAACCTTGGAAATTAATATTTTGCATGTACCTTAGACAAACATAGATCCAAGGTTTATTAGGGTTGCATGTACACTTAGGAAGTGTTAGAATGCTTAAAACCCAACAGTTTTCAGACACGGCAGACTTCGAGGACGAAGTCTAAGACAAGTGGGGCGGAGTTGTAACACGTTGTTCCTGGTATGCATTTAACTTAATTATTTATTCATTTTGGAAGAGCTACTCGACGATTTGGTGGCCCTAACTCGTCGAGTAGAAGGCAGAGTAAGCGCAGGTTTTAAGTGAACTACTCGACGAGTCGGGAGTCTCGACTTGACGAGTAGGATAGCCTCGATGAAACCCTAATCTTTAGGGCTTGCACCCTATTTAAGCATCATATCTGGCCTCCACCACAACCTCTATCACCTCCAAACCCTAATCTCAAAACCCTAATCAACCTTGAGTGATCTTGAGCTACTTTTCTTTCCATTTTTGTGATTCAAAGCTAGAAGAAGGAAGCAAGGACTTGGAGTTGCAGGAGGAAGGCTGAAGATCCAGAGCTTAGGACTCATTTCTGTCTTGATAGAGGTATAAAGCTTATACCTTGGCTTCTATTCACTTAGATCTTCATTTGAGCTTGCATATTGTCACTTTTGGGCCATTTCCATGGTCATTTCCGAGATTTGAACTCTTAGGGATGTAAGGCCTTCAGATCTGCGCACTCTTGAGCTTTAGAAGCTCAAAGCCGCCACCTTTATTCATCCATGGCCCTATTCCATGACTTAGACCTCCATTTTTAGCTTGTGGTGGGTGCTTTAGCTTCATAACACCATGCATGCACGTAAAGTTAGCAACTTTACATGTAATGCTAGTCTAAGGAGTCCATATCTGTGAGTTGGAGGTATTGGAGTTGGTTAGAATCAACTGCATGGATTTGACATATGGGGGACTCGACGAGTTGTTCATGCTACTAGGCGAGTAGGGTCGTGGTCCCCTAACCCTTTTCGGATTTTGAGTGAAACCGTTGAGTCTAGGAGATGACTCAGCGAGTTTCGGACCACGGTCCGATGCCGGGCGGGGCCCGAAGTAGGTTTATATGTTTTTCCGGATTTCGATTTGATGTCGGGGCGGTACCGAGGAATGCTTGTATGCTTGATGTCTTTGTGATTCTTGCATGTGTTTGTTATGTGTTATGTGTTCCGGGCTCAGGTCCGATGCCGGGGCAAGCCCGAGGAATGCCTAGATAATATGTTATGATAGTATGTTCCGGACTCCGGTTCGATGTCGGGGCGGTTCCCGAGGATGTTAGTATGTTTCCGGATCTCGGTCGGATGTCGGGCGGGGCCCGAGGAATGTTTACATGTTAGTATTATGTGCTTATGTTATATGTTTAAATGTATTCCGAGATCTGCTCGATACCGGGCGGGGCCCGATGCCGAATAGGGTTTGATGTCGAGCGGGGCCCGATGTCGGGAAAGCCGATGCCGAGCTTGACTCGATGTAGCAGGGGTGGGGCCCAAGATATGTTATGTGATATGTGTTTGGTATGTGGTAGTTGGGGAGACTCATTAAGCTTCGTGCTTATAGTTTTCAGTTTTGGTTTTAGGTACTTCCACTAGCAAGGGGAAGGGCTCGGGATGATCGCATGGCACACACCACAGTTTTAGCCTGGGATTGTTTAGACTTTGATATTTTCCTCACATGAAAAGCTCTAAGAAGATGATAGCCAACGTGGAAACTGGGAACGGTTAGGCTTCAAAATCCTTTTATATATAGGAGTTTCCGTATTGGGTCGAACAGTTGAATCATGACACCCGAAATCGAAAATGGGTAGCATTTAATGCACAGGACAAAAAGGCTTCCTATGTGACAGTTAACATCCAAATGATAAGATGTTTGTTTGTTTAATTTTGGAAAACCGTTGATTCAGTTCAGAACAATTAGTATTTTATTGGAAAGTGGGCCAAAATCATGTTTATTGTGAATTAAGAAGATAATCATAGAATAAATTACCATTAAGATAATCATGAGAAAACGTTTCGAAATCAGAACTTAAATGATAACCTTAAAATTCATTTATTACTGAGAATCTCAGAACAATCAGATTCTGAGATGGAATGTCATAAGATGCTTTAGAAAGAAATGAAATACATCATCAGTACATGATATAGATTTGGAGATGGCACAATCTGTAAATGAATATCAAAGGTAGCAATGCATGAAGATCTTAGAGGACAAGTTTTTGAAAAAAAGATTTGAAATGCCGAGAACTAAAGGAACAGAGCTCAGAAGGAGATAAGTGATGAAATCACATTACCATGCTAGATTTGAATTCTGAGGTGTACTTCATAGAAAACGTTCCGAGGAAAAATATTCAAGGTATCTGATGTGACTATATTGGAGGAAGCTTCAAGTAAGGTAGTATTCTGAAAATTTTAAGACTAGAAGAAAAGGTTAGACAAAAAGACACATAATGATCCTTTATTTTCCGAAAAGAAACAATTCTGAAGAGAAAAATGTTTTAATTTGGAATTATTTGACTTTCTAATGTTTCCTCTTTTTGTTAAGGGTCTCAACAGTCGAAGATCCACAAAGGTCAATATGAAGAAGTTCCAGTGGTTCGATGATTTTGGAATCGATGACGATAGGATGACCTTGACGGTGTTGCTTGCATTGTTCACAGTCTGCACATAACGAATTGTTATCAAATTTTAAAACAGGAAGGGCACGTACAAGATCATGTGAAACCAATTTGTTGAGATTTTCGAAGTTCGGATGGGAGAGTCTTCGATGCCACAACCAGCTTAGTTCAGATGAAGCCTTCGAAAGTAAGCAAACAGAGGGAACACCGACTATTGGCACTACAAGAAAACGGGCATTTAATGACGCGCGAACCATGACACGCATGGTTTTATGATACACTAAAGTGTGTGATCTAAAAAATATGTCAGCTCTCACAAAATTTGAAGGATAGAGGACACGCATTTGTGCGTGCCCTAAAATTAGTGTCCAAAAAAAAACACGGAGGGCGCATATGATAAAATGTGTGTCGTGTACGGATGTCGTTTTATATTTTTTTTTCATAAACACGCGTTTTAGAAGCTCACGGGGGAAATGAAATTCCAAAAGTTTGAAAAGCCGCCATGTTCTCCTCTACCTTCTTTCCATCGTTCTTATCTCTCTCATAATCAAATACCAAAAAACCCTCAATCTGAGAACCACGATGTCTCTCTCACCGTCACTGCTCTTTTCTCCCACAACAACATCACACCATCACTAAATCTCTGATCTACGACCGATGTCTCCACCTATTCTCTGCCCCCGCTCTAATTCGCTCAGTCAAATATCCAAAAACTCTCAATCGGAGAACCACGATCGCTTCTCCTTTCCCCCACACCAGTCGGCATAATTCAAGAAGTCTCGTGCCTAAAAATCTATATAGGGCCACAAAATCAACAATTGTTGGAACTAGGGTTCCGGTTCTTAGTGAAATCGAAGGTTTGTTGGTCACCAGGCCATGAAATTGAAATCAAAGGGGTACAGTTGTTGGAACCACGACTATTGTTGGAACTAAGGTTTCGGTTCATAGACCCTCCATCTACTTCTCTCGATCTTCAGTTCCTCAAGTAATGAGTCCTCCATGCTCGCCGCCATTAGCCATCGCCTCCCTGTGAAGCCACCACCGGATGGAGACCGTCGCACCCCACAGCGACACCAGAAACCTTCAACCTCTCAGCTACAGGCTCGTTTTTCTTCTTATTTTTCCTAGTTTCCTAATATATTTCACAGAAATATATCTCTTGATTCAACGAACTCCATATGAGTATCTAGTTTTTCTTCTATTTTTTCCTGGTTTCCTAATACATTTCATATGCTTTTATTTCAATAAGAAACTTTCATGAAGATCTCCTTTCTGGAATTCAAAGAGAGCTAGAAGCTGAAACACTGCCAAAACCCATAGCTCAATCAATGGAAGAGTTGTATCACAACTACAAAACTGTAGTAAACTTCTTTCTAGGGCTTGCCTTGTACTAATCCTTTAGTTTTAGATACTGATTTAGTGTATTTTATATTTATACCATGTGAGTTTTATTAAAAAAATTATCATTCTTTTCTTTTAGGTTCTCAAAAGAGTAGATCCTTGTGCAAAAGATATTGTGGTGTCAAACATACGTGTAGCTTTTGATCGTATGTTTTTGGATGTGAAGGTTTGACCATTTGACCTAAAACATTGATTTATATTGATGATGATTCATGAGCCTCATCTCTGAACATGCAGGAGCCATTTGACCACCATATCATGAAGCTATTCGAGTACCCTTTGACTACTATACATTTGGTCAAATCTATATTCGTCATTTGATCATTTCAGGTTACTCAATTTTTGTTTATTGGTATTTCATTCAGCCATATTTATTATTGACATTCTGAAGCCTAATGATATTTATCAGGGAATCATATGTTGGAAATGTCTCCTTTATCACTAAAATAGAACAACAGCTTAATCAGGTTCCTTATTCTCATTCCCATACTTCTTTCTATTATTCTATATTATGTGAATATGATTAGTTCAAATCCCAATAATTATTATTAAACCATCATGGAGAAAATGTGATTTTGATATCAAACCACCAAACAGAAGCATATCCAGTTGTCATCGCCTTACTGCTTGAAACAACAAATCCCCATATATCTAAAAACATAGTAAGCTCACCTCATCCGAAATTCAAACTAAAAAATATATATATTATCTTTACTTAAAAAAAAATAAAAAAAACACTGTGATGCAGATCTACGTGGCTGGTGATAGAGTGATAACAGATCCTCTTTGCAAGCCTTTCAGCATGGAAAGAAACTTGTTGTGTGTATATTCAAAAAAACACATGAATAATGACCCCGAGCTTGTTGATATGAAAAGAAGATCAAATACAAGAAGCCTAAAAGAAATGGCTTTGCTTTTAAGGTATATTTTTTAACACATATAAATCCGTTAACACTTTTTTCTATTGGATCTACTCCAAATTATTCATAACTGGCTTTTGTTTTCTAGAACTCCTTTTAGTGCTTTCCAGTTTATAGTTACATAGTCATGCATTGACTGCTTATATTGACGTCTTGCAGCCAGAAGAATTAAAGCATGATGATAACATAGTTAACAAGATCAACACAACAAGCAAAGATCTTGATGATTTTCCAATTGATCCCATTGAGATATGTTCCTTGTTTTGAGTCTAACAAGATAATGTATGACAGGTGGGTTACAAATTCTTTGGACTTCAATAAAAACTATGATGCCAGTGTGTTTGAAACAACCATAAGGTTGCTTTGTAAGGTTTAATATATTGTTCTTGGTTATAATATTGCCTTGAATTCAGGTAATTTCTTGACTTTATTTTTGTAAGATGAGGTGCACCTAATTGTTTGAACTGTGAACTATCTAACCCTTTATTTTTCAACAAAGTTGTAGGTGGGCTCCTGAGTGCATATGATCTATCTGGGGAGCATGTTTTTCTTGAGAAGGCTAAAGACATAGTTGATAGGTTGCTCCCTGCATGGGATACTCCTTCTGGTATCCCCTACAACATTATCAACTTGGTTAATGGTAATCCATATAACCCTGGTTGTTTTTCTGATTTTGGTTATCTAACCCACATTATTGATTGTTTCTAACAATTACATGATTGTTAATACTTATGTAGTCATCTTCCAGAGCCATATAATTTCATCTTCACTTGGTATGCTGCTACCTAGGGATGCAACTTTGACCCGCGGATACCCGACCCTAACGGGGCGGGGACGAGGATTAATTTTCACACCCGAAGCAAGTACGGAGCGGGGACAGGTATGCCATTATCCATCCGTTTAATACCCGATTATATATATATATATATATATATATATATATATATATATATACCACTCGTTTTTTTAAAAGATTGATAAAAAAATTATTATTACTAAAACCATATAATAAGGAGATTATTAACCCATTATTATAAGAATAATGCATTAAGCTTACCTTTTAAGGGACTCTGCAATGGATCTCTTTTATTATCCTCCTCAACCTCTTAATTTTAAGCGACTAACGATATGAGATTTAGATTAATAACAAATTGTCAAATTGTGAAAACCCATCCCACATTGCACAGTTGGACTTGGAAGAGCTCCTGCAACTGTTGTATGCTGAAAAATCTTATCTTAAGTTACATTTATGCCCTTTTTCCTGCTTTTGCATTATGTATAAATTATAATGATGAAATTATTGATGTGGTTTCTACTTATATGATAGTTGGCATACATGTTCTGGGTTCAAGGTTATAAGCTCAATGATGCACTCAGTCTACACCTGGTAATTTATGACCATTTTGATATGTGCAGAAAGAACATTGTGCTTCTCATGCTACTCTGACTGTTGATATGTGTAACTACTTATGCTTTTTCTTATTTTATCTGTTGTTTTTTTTATCATATCCATGTCATGAAGTTAAGAGGAAAAGAGATAAAAAGAAGGAGGTTTGTATTCCTAACTTTTCATATTCATGCTTTCTTTATGCAAATAAAGAATCACACATCTTTCTTATATCAATGCTACTTCAGAAAGCTTGTGCATAATATTATACTTGCATTATTTCAGGTTAAACCATTCAAGGCTCCTGTGCCTATTAAACCAAGAAACCCCACTGAACAACCAGTTCGACAGATAAAGCCCAACACATATTCAGAACGTATCCCTAGAAGGCCAGGCTATAATTGGAATAATGCACCTGGTAATTTATTCTTTGTGTGTTTTACCTTTAATGTTTCTAATCAATACATGTGTTTATCTTAAGCCAAAATAGGAAGTGAAGTCTAATTCTTGAATTGTTTTGATATCAACATTGGATGTTTGTGTATGAGGAGAACATGGGTCACAGATTGTGGTCTGAAGCCAAGACAGATAAAGAAGGTTGTTATTCTTGGAGGAGGTTTTGTAGGGGTAGTGGGGTGGATAATTAGGAGGAATTGATGGCAAATCAAGCATTTAAAAGGATCCAACCAGTTGTACATGTTTTGTTTTTCTATAGATAATGTATTACATTTACTTACAATTCGAATGATTATTTTTATTTGACATATTAGTGCAATGAATTATCTTTCTTATTTATTGTATTTTATTTTGTATTATGAGACTTCTAATGTGTTATTTAATTTGAAAAATACTAAATTTATCAAAATATATAATTTTTAAAACATTTAAAGTTATGACACGCAAAAATGTGTGTCGTCTTTCTTTATGACAGGGGCTTTAATGATACGCAATGTGAGTCGTAAATGTACGTCGTAAGGTTACGACACGCAAATGCGTGTCGTCTTCTTTATGACAGGGCCTTCCTTGACACGCATTGTGTGTCGTAAGAGCGTGTCGTAAATAGACGACGTGCATTTGGGTGTCGTCTTTCGTTATGACATGGCCTTCCTTGACACGCATTTGCATGTCGTCTGAGCGTTTTACGACACGCATTGTGTGTCGTAAAAGGGTGTTTTGTAGTAGTGTGGCTTGATGTCAGGAGTGAACATATCACCTTTCCTCTTAGACTTAAGCAGGACTTCTTTTGTTTCTTTGCTCGAAAGGACACTTCCTTCCTCATCGAAGACTACTTGATTACCAGTGCCCACAACAAGTTGTGAAACACTTATCAAGTTGTGTTAAAGACCTTCAACATATGCCACTCGATTGACTGTAAACTTTCCATTTGTAACTTTCCCATATCCTTTAACTTTACACTTGTGGTTATTTCCAAACTTTACAACTCCAACATTGTCCAAACTTCTATAATCACGCAAATTTTTCTTCCGACATGTCATGTGACGAGAGCAACCACGGTCGATGTACCAATGTTCATCGTATTGCTCGTCACATAATACCTGCAATCAATTAAAGAATTTAGGTCCCCGAGGCTTTTTGGGTCCTTGGTTATTAGAGTAAAATTCATTGTGAAATGAAGATCCTAACACCCAACTTTGAACATTTGATTTCAAACTATCGATCAAGTCAACTTCGATAGACTTAGGTATCGAAATGAAATCATCCATTGGTTTAGGTTTAACACCAACTTTCCCTTTTTCACTAGCACTTCATTTCGCCTCAACTTTTCCTTTAGGAACTTCTCTCCATTTTCGAACTGAAGGATTCGATTCCGTTGATGACGAAATTCTAGTTGGTGACTCATTCAAGTAGCTTTCGTAAGCATACCTGATTTCCTCTTGAGAAAAATTCCCAGATTGGTATGTCTTTCCTTTGCCTTCGAGCCAATGATTTAAATTCTTCATTTCAGTTTTCCCCTTGACACATGAAGCTTTAACTTTCTTCTTCAAATCATGATTTGGAAAATGAGGTGGTTTTGGTTTAAACAGTTCGTTTCTCTTTCCTTGAACTTCCAACTTTTCAAAATCTCTTTTTGGAAATGATGATTTTCATGGTTTTGATATCAATTTTGAAACAATTTGTTATAACCGACGGATGTACGATTAAAAACTTGTTGACCATTCGAAAATCCTCCTTGACCATGAGATTCATGAACATGTCTTTGTTTATTAAATTGAAAACCATTTATTTGGAATTGTTTTGAGAAAAACTTGCATTTTGACGATTAGGAACAAAATTCATTTGTTGTTGGGTTTGAGTAAAATTTGCATTTCTTGGTTTTTGAACACTCGGTGTTCGAATTGGTTTTTGAACTTTTGAATGATCTTTTGAAAAATCAATTTGTTTTTGAGCGGGTGTTTTCTGAACAAAAGACTTATCTTGTGAAAAAGTCTTAACTTGTCCAGTCGATTTCTATTCAGACGATTTTGGTGAAAAATCTTTTTGTTTCTTAAAATACTTTATATTTTGCCAATAAACCTTGTTTCGTGCTTTTGACATCGAAATACCGTCTTTTTTTGAAACTTTTTGAATTTTTTCATTGAAAATTTGTGCTTTTGTCTTTTGATTTTGAGAAACTGGTTCAATTGGTTGTTTAACAACACTTTCTTTTTCTGTTTTAACTTCCCAAATTCTTTTAGGTTTTTGCCTTTGAAAAGTGGATGAGTTCTTGTTTAGAGTATTTTCAACCGTGCTTTTGTTTGAGAAAAACCTTTCTTTAGTAACTCCTTGATTGTCGTCATCAACAATTTTGTTGATTTCAGGATTCACTTTGTCTCCATTTCCTGTAGTAACAAACACTTGATTTGGAAACACCATATCATCGATGCATTTGAATGATGGATATACGACTAAGTTTTGATTCAAGATAATGATGGCCTGTTTCCTTCATTACTTTTTCGAATTTCTCTGTTTCCTCATAAACTTGATCACCAACAACTATGGGAATCGTAGTGTCGTCCTCATCACTATCACTGTCATAGTCATTGACTTCCACATAATCATAGTCATGAGCTTTCGAAGTTGAGGGTCGGCCAGTGTTAACATTTTCCAACGAATCATTACATATTTCTTTACCCTTGCCCATTGAAGTGACATTAATGATAGATAACTAGGAACAATCAACAGTTACCTATTCCTCAATCTAACTGATATTGTCAGAATCATCTTCGATATCAACAAAATTATGTTGAGAGTCAAAAGTCGAATTCTTAGTTTTTTTCAAAATTTTGATTTGTTCAATCTTAGTTAAGGTGTCATTCACAATATGAACCAAATCATTAGCATCTAAACATTCATCTATTTTAACAATACCATATGCATAAGAATCATTTAGGACTTTGTCAAATTCAGAGATCTTTTTCTCACAATCATAGGATGTCGAATCTATTTTCTCCCTTTTGAATACCAGAAATGGCAATAGTTTCCTATGTTGTTCCTTACTAATATCAGAAGAATGATGTAGATCTGTTAGTTTAGCATACAATCTTTTAGCAGAATTGCAATAAATGTTACGTTGTTTCATCAAAATACAATTATCTGATCTAACATTATCCCTATCAAGAGTAACATTTTTCAATTGTAATTCAAGATTATCTACTCTACTCTTTGTCTCCAAATGTTTCTGTGTTTCTAGTAACAATGATTTCGATTTTTCAGCATCGCTACTAACAGAAACAAGCATGTCATTAACATAAGATATAGTAGCATCAAAGTCAGATAAAACAGCATCATATGAACCGAAAGGAATATCAAAGGATTCGAGAAGAGAACGTACCTTCAAAGTCATTGGATATTTTTATGCTCCAGTTGAAACAAAGCACTTTCCTGTTACTTTCTCTTCCTCAGAACTTCCATCCTCGAACCTCGCATACATAGCACCGTGTGTGGGGTTCCTCATCTCCTCATCATCTGATCCAGATGACCACATTTTATAAGTACCATCCCCATCACGACTTCCCTTCACAACAAGAGACATTCCCTTCTTCCTTTCCTTAACTTCCTCCAGTTTTTTGACATAGTAGGCTTCATTCTTCATTCTTTCTTTCTTCTCCTCTTTTTCCTCAACATGCAATCAACTGCAAAATGGTTTGCACCATTGCAATAATTGCAATCAAAACCAGAATCTCCTTTAAGCTTCTTCTCCACCTTCTCACCAGCAGTTTTACTTTCCTTCTTCTCAACCTTCGAATCTTCTCTAACACTCTTCCCAGATGATGAATTTCCCTTAAAATCATTGTTTCTTTTGAACTTCGGATTGAATGGCTTCTTGAAGAACTTCTTAACTTTGTTGTTAGAATAATAAGACACAACTTCATCTTCCGAATTCATGAGAAAACCCTCATCACCATAACCTTCAATCTCAGCAGACTCGAATTCAGACTCTTTTCCTGTCATCTTCGAAACCAATGCAAGACGACCACCCAATTTCATTTTTCCTTCTTCAACAATTTCGTTGATCTCACTCTCATGAGGTTTCAGAACATTATAGAGATCTCCCAAAGAGTAGTTATCGAAGCTTCGTTGGGTCTTGATCATCAAACTAATGTTTCTCCATTCCTTTCAAAGCCCCATTAAAAAGGTGAGATTGTACTCGAGAGTAGAACGTACGACTCCATAACGACTGCATTTGAAGATCAATTCGTTTAGACGATCGTAATACAATTCGATTGTTTCACAATCCTTTTGCTTGAATTCACCCAATTCAAGAAGACACTACTTAACATAACTTTTTCTTGTCTTCCCGCTTCCCTGATACTTCACTTTCAATGTATCCAAGATTTCTTTTGCCGATTTGCAACCTCGAACATAGTTTTAAACCACCAGTGAAAGAGCACCGCAAAGTTCACGCATACACCTTTTATCATTTGCTTTCTGTTTGTCAACTTGCAGACCAACATCAGTAGAGGAACCAATTGTTCTGACTTGTTCTAGCCTTCCTGGACGATAGTCTCCACTGGTGATACAATGCCAAAGATCTTCATTAATCCCGTTGAGATAATCTTCCATTCTAACCGCCCATTGCTCATAATATTCAGGGATTAGCATCGGAATTTTGGTAGAAGAACCGAGAAGATGAGAGAAACCAGTCATGGTATTCATGTAAAAGTTTGCCATTGATGTACGGACTGAAATGACGAAAAGCGTCAAAAATGTGAATCTAGCAGATGATTCTATCAGAAACAGATCAGAGAACACTCGATTTGTCAAACAAAACGCAAAATCGAATCAAATCAATTGATTAGATCAGGTTTTCTAGATCAAAAGTGCGGAATATTTCTGAATCGAAAATAGCGATTCAAAATTTTTTTAGAACACGAGAAAACTAGAAAACAATTGAAAGAATCCTGCTTTGATACCAAATGTAGTTCGTATGAATCGAGTGTATAAAACGAAATCAGAGTATGAATTGAATCAAGAACACAAAATGTAAATATAATATGTTTGGCTCTTTATTGCTTCTGTATGAGTACACGAGTTGAAAGAGTAAAGTGTTCAAAGGTTCACAAAAGTTACTCTAACTCCTATACCTACCCCTATTTATAGGAGTTAACAGAAGCACACAAAAAATACATAAGGACTCAGACACTTAAGCTTCGAAATCTTAACGCGCCTTATGTAATAGATATATTTGAATACATGATTACAGACTTCGAAACTAGACATGAAAAAAGGTACTTCGACACCTCACAGCCTATTTCGAACTCTACATAGATGCATGTTGTATTAAAGCATCAAGACGTAGTGAGTAAGGACTTGGATTAAGATGATTAAAATGTTTGCATGTATCTCTTCTTTTACTAGCCAAAAAATCCATGAAATTATGGGCTTCCAATCTCCATATTCTCTCTAGTTTTTGTCTCTTAAAGTGTTAAGATCAAAGTAGGAAGATTTTGATACTTTACTTGAACTGTCCTTTAAAACAAAAGTTTTTTTTTGTTTTCAAAGACTTAAGAGATTCTTTTATTACAAGATGAAGACTATCATCTTATCAAGTTGGCTAAATGTTGGTGGATACATTAGAGAGCTTCTTCCTTAGAGCTTAAAGTCATCTTCATCAACTTCTTAAGTGCCAAAAGGAACCAAAGTCTTCAAAGGTTGTTTCACTTTCTTTTTCTTTGGTTATGTTTAATATTTCTATGTTATTTAAAAATGATCTTTTTGTGGGAATAAACTAGTTTTATTTTTTTTCAAAATTAAAGTCTTCCGTTGCTATCTTTGTGTTTATAAAACAATTTTTGAATAAAAACCCAACAGTACCATGAAAATTATATATATTATTTCAATAAATGAGTTTTTGTCAAAGAAAAATTCAATTATGAGAACCGAAATGTTTTTTCCACATAAGATCTAACAAAAGATGAATGTGATGACAATAAAGGTTTTCAAGTTTAGAGTGACACTCGTTTGTTGACCATGATAAGGAAATTATCAAGAAAGAAATGGATGTGATTTTTTTTCTAACAAACTTTTTCTAAGAGAAGTTACATATACATGATGCAACTGTTTACCTTAAAAAAAAGCAAAACAACTACAATACTAAATTCCCACGAGAATGCCATAAAAGGTAGTTATATGAAGTCCTCCAGCATATAAAATATAAGCCCACAATGCCAAATAAATAGTGGTGTGTGACTAAAGAAAAAAAAGCATACAAGCAACAAAGTTGTAATCAAAGAGGAGTACTGGTAAATAGGTAAATAATATGTGGATGTACAAACGATGAAAACAGATAAAATAAATAAATAAGAAAGTAGACACTCGAACAAAAGCCTTACTTTATTTGGGAAATCAACAAAGTCAAAAGTAAAAAAGGCTCTTTTATTTATCAAATCCTTCTAGTGGCTAAAATATGATGATAGAAGAAGAGTCAAATTTAACAAAAGTTTTGTTACAACCGATTAATTCCAAGGCAAAGGAAAACAGGAAAAGAAATGTGAGATAACATTTTTGCAACTAAAGTTGTTTATTATTAGTTAAGAGACATATTTTAAGCCAAATCAAGATATCTATTAGAATATAATAGACCTTCTTGCGTAGTAGTTTCTTTCCAATCAAAATCGATGTTCTCGTTCACTTTCAATCCATATTCTTTTTCATCCTACGCATGTTGAAATAGGGATGAGTGAAGAATTACAAGAATTTATCTTTCTAAACAAAGTGCTAACGGACATAACAAATAAATATGAATTTCGTAATATATTACAAAACATGCAATAAAGATAAGGTATGATAAAAAAGAACAACAAAAAGACTAATATAGTGACATGGGCAAAAATGATGATGGGTATTATGGAATCAAAACACAAACAAATAGAATAGTATTGGAATGGAAGAGAAAAGAATGTGGTGTTCAAGCGAGCTTAAAAAACAGAGGGTTATGGATTCTATGAACAAACATGTTGACCACACATATAAACATTGCTAAACATATACTTTTTCCGGGTCTGTAAAAAACTATATAAATTAGAAGTGAAAAACTACCCACCAAACAAACTCTAAATAGAGCCCTTGTGTTTTTATGCTCCTCATAGTAGAAATCCATTTGTTTATACCTATAAAAACACACAAATTGATGATGGATTTAGCAAGCTAACCACAAATTTTTGGTCTCTATTTCGGACTATACCATGTTTGTTCTTGCAGGATGTACAACAGTCTGCATCATGACATTCAAACATTTTGTGTCCCCATGTCATATAAGGTGCTTCAACCTGTAGGATGTAACAAATAATACCATAACGAATCAAAAGCAACTTAACCCCAAATCAAATATTAATTAATCAAAAGTAATCATCGAATCCCAGTTTGCTTACTTCTGACATTCATTAGAATTTTTTAATTACGCCACTACTTTGATGAGATCTAGTACCCTTTTTAAGCACATAAAGCATTTTATTCGAAGGATCAGTCATACTTTGTCTTAAATTCAGTACCTTTTGAGCGCCTTAGGCACGATTTGGCAAACGACAAGAGGGTCCAGGGATAGAACTACGAGCACTAGATCCACTGTTTTCAGAACTTTGTGATCACTTTTTTGCCTTTATCATATCATCGAGAGACATATACAAAGTAGACATGATTGAAAATTTGATACAAAACCGTAGGAAAATAAGAAGTACAATTGTACTGGGTACAGTGGCGGATCCAGCTCGAAAGTTAACCGGGGTGCACACTTGATGCTTGACCGTTGATCAGTCAATAGTTGGTCAACGTGTTGACCGTATAAACATCTTTCCATCTTTTATTTGTCCCAATTATTCTATTAAACATATGTTATTACCTTGTTAATAACATTTTAAATCAATTCATACAAATCAATTACACAGATTAGACATTAGATTTTATAATATTATTTCAGAACTCCAGTTCACAATTTTTCTAAAGTATCATATATTCCTAGGAGAACTTATAACTATTAGGATTAAACCCAAGAAACAACATCTAATTTGCACAAAACTTTGGAACAAGAAAGAACATGGAATAAAATGATACACACACTACATACACAATATTACACGCCACATATATATATATATATATATATATATATATATATATATACACACAAACACACACATACGTAGCTTTTCCCAAACGTTACAACTGTTCATAAAGACAAAAAAAAATGGAGAAGCTCTAAAATAAGAGTAGAGAAAGAGATTAATTTAAAAAAAATCTTTAAGTACGTACAACCAAAAAATTATGCTGGGACTAAGCATTACAAATATAACAATAATATAATTATTTTTAACTATATTATTCTTGTAACTCACATCCAAGTAGGGGCCATGCACCCCACTTCTTATGCATTGCATTTGCCACTAACCAGGTATGAAAGAAGACGAAGATTTGCCACTAACAACATCTCCCTCTTCCGATGCAAAGAACATGAAGTGAAACAGAGTTAAAAATCAAATTGTGTAATTAATTTACCTTTGTAGGGTGTTCTTCAAACGCATGGTGGTTTTCGTTGATTGAACTCCATGGTTGATGAAAAGATTGAAGCAATTCAGGAAAGTTTATTCTGAAAAATAGATTTGAAAAGTATTGTTATATTGACTTTATATAGGTTTAACAGTTACATACACCAACCTTAAAATCTAAGGTTTGATGGGATCGTGCAGGAGGAAGAATTAAAGCAACCGATTGAAGCAAGAGTGGAGACCAGTAGTGCACGATCTTGGAGGTGGAGATAACCGTGGAAGTGGACGTGCAGAGAAAGAGGAGGAATGTAGGAATGAGCAACATGCCATAACCAGAATTAATATGGTTGAGATTGAAAGTAGAAACGATGTGAGGGCCGTGAAAGAATAAATGTTTATCCACTCACCGTCCTTTTATATATATATATATATATATATATATATATATATATATATATATATATATATATATATATATAGGTTTAGGTTCTATAGAAAACAAAAAACCCTAAAAATCATAAAAATGCATCAAAAAATACTTAGAGATTACAAAGCTTTTTTTTGAATTTTTTATAAAAAATCGCAGCTTTTTATTAAAATTCGCTGAAAAAAAAAATAAAAAATCAGTTTTTTTTTTTTCAAAATTTTTTTCAGCGAATTTTTTTAAAAACCTGCGATTTTTTCATAAAAAATGTCAAAAAAAAGCTTTGTGATCTCTAGGTATTTTTTTTATGCATTTTTATGATTTTTAGGGTTTTTTTATTTTCCAAATAACCATTCCCTATATATATATATAAAAAAAAAAAAGAGGATTTACTATTCATTACAGTTTCTATTTCCAGAGTAGAGCAGAAATATCTAAGTTCAATTTAAATTACAACTTTGACATCATAAAATACAAGCTTTATATTTACTTTTTATTTGGAAATATAAAATTTATTTCTACAATAACATATTTCCACCTTTATGTTTTTCCCCTCAAATAATTTTCATCAAACAGTTTTTAATCTTTATAATTTTAATAATTTACGATTTGTCTCTTACTATATTTTAATTTTACATTTTTAGTCCCTTACATAATTTTTTTTTAGACAAAACTTCATAAATGATGACCGTGGTTTCACAAAATTTGAAGTTTAATCCCTAAGTTCAAAAAACCTCATAGATAGTCCTTGTGGTTTCAAAACTTTTAACAAATGGTCCTTTTAGCTGACACCGTCATCTTTTGACCGTTAATAAAAAGGCGTTTCCGTCATTTCACAAAACAGTGACCATGAAGTTTTTTGTTATTTAAAAAAAGATAAAAGAAAATATAATTATTTAATATATAAAGAGTCTCTCTCTCTCTCTCTCTCTCTCTCTCTCTCTCTCTCTCTCTCTCTCTCTCTCTCTCTCTCTCTCTCTCTCTCTCTCTCTCTCTCGTTTAGTGGTTTGTTCTTCAACCTCAAGAACACTTACATACACATACCTACATAACTCAAGAACACACACGTACACATATACACAAATATCAGAACATAGACATACACATAACCATATAAATCTTTCACTTCTCTCACGCTTCATTGCTAAAAAAAAGCACCATAATCACATACCATCAGCACTTTGCTTGTTTCCATGCTCCTCAAATTCAACTTCTGTTGCCAATCTACTCCATTTGATATCTACAAAAGACCTGCGAAAGGATAAAATATATATGTTTTTAGGTTTAGTTGCAGGTTCCCTACAAAACAATGAAATCGATTTCACCCAACATTATGTAACTTTTGTAAAGGTTAATATGTTCTTTTTTTTGTTTCTCAATTGTAACAGCCTCATCAATATTCAATTTGGATGTTATGACATTTGAACTCAAAAGAAAAGCTTCAAACTCTTTGAGTAATTGAAAGGCAAATCGACAAGCTCAAATAAACAGAAAGAATTTCAGTGCAATTAGTACGATGTTACAATATTATGTTAAAAGAGATATGAAACCCATTTTGCAGAAAAGACAGATCATTACAAATTAGGAATCTAAAGCGATTGAAAAAGATAAAAATTAAAACAAATTAGATGTGAAAGGAAGGAGATTCGTACCTACGATTAAGAATGATGATCCTCGATTATTGTGGTAAATGAAGAAGTTAAGGGCATAATGGTATCAACAATGATATCATCTTGCCCTCTTCCCAAATTCATCTAACCGCCATTCCAGTCGGTGATAATCGTCCCACATCCGACCACCTCCAGTTCATCGTCTTTCATAGTCGACATTTAGCCGATTTCGAACTAATTACTCTCCCACCAGAGGACTAGGGTTATACGAACTATAAAGACAAAATAGTAGTAATTAAAACCAATAAAAAACAGTTAAGAGATTGAAATCTTCAATACCCAGGTGAAACAATGAAAAAATAGGGGGATTAAAGAGATGATGGTGGATGCTTGGCACACAGCGGGTAAGAGGTAGTCGTCGGCGCCGATGATGATTATGGGGAGAAAGGAGGTGATCGAGAGGTTTTTTTTTCAGAATGTGAAGAGACATTTAGGGAGGGGAAGGGTGGCCGGTGCTCTTTGAGTTTGCTAAGGTCAATGAGTTACAGAACTATGAGGTTAGATTGAGAAAGAAAGAGGATACCAAACATGGATGTGTCGAGGATGGAATCCCTGAATTGAGGGTGAAGGGGATGAACTTTTTTGTGGGTTGTTTCGAGAGATCGAGATCGATATATATATATATATATATATATATATATATATATATATATATATATATATATATATATATATATGATAAATAAGAACACTTAAAAGCTTGAGAACGCGAGAACAATTCTGGACCAACCAATATATAAGGGCATATTAGTAATTGTATATTTTAATTAAATTAAAATAAAATAAATCATTCAAATTCCCTTAAATTTAGGTTCAGTTATCAAAAAAGAAAGAAATATTCAATTTTTTATTTTTCTTATTAATGGAATATAAAAAACAATTTTACCAAAAAAAATTTAAAACAGAAAAAAAAATTCTTAAAAAAGAAATTTGTTTTCTCCTATTTCACGTTTTCTTTTTCAAAAAAATGAATAGAAATCCAACCCCAAATCAATACATTTGTATTCATAAACGATTTTTTTTCAAAAAACCTGATACTATTCCAATCACAAATGAATACACATCAATTTACAAGTAATCCAATTCTTTTTTTTAATCAACTGAAAATAAAAGGAGTGTAAAAATTATCATTTATTCATAAAAGAATACCTCTAATCATAAATAAATACACTCAATCACACATGATTACACTACTATTCACAAATGAATACATTGTTATTAACAAATGAATACCCAGCTACTCACAAATGAATAAATGAATACCTTCAATCATAAATAAATACATTCATTCACACATGAATGCACTGCTATTCACAAATGAATATACTGCTATTCATAAACAAATACACATTCTATCATAAATGAATTCATTAAAATATAATATAACTTGCATCTAAAAGATATAGAACATAATACAATTTTTCATTCTCCTCTAGCTCAAATTATTCACCGTTCATCTTCTCAAACAACTCAAGAGGACCTCCACAAAAACCCATATTCAAATACCCATATATCATTGAGTTCAATCAACTTCCGTGCACAACCTTTTCCTATGAATATGATTCCAGGTCTGCTTGGATATCTTTCAATGGGAAGGTCGACTGTGTGATGAATTTGGTTGAAGGTACTGATAATCAAAAGAAACCAAAACAAATAACTACACATAAAACATATTCATATGGCTTTTTTACCCAAAAAAATTAGTGTGATTCTGAATTCTCATATTAGATATATTCAATGCGATGAATGTAAGTGTAAAGTGAAGATATCATATTAGTATTTCAAAAATCCACAAAATAATAACTAAAATTCATAAAAGAATACCTCTCTCACGCATTTCATCAAACAACTTCTGTGCACAACCTTTTACTTTGAATCTGATTACAACTTTGTGTGGCTATCTCTTCCATCAATTATAAGGGCTGGTATGAGATGAATTAGAACCAAGAAATATAGTGTTGGTGTGTAAATGAAGAACAGTGGTATGCAATTCACCTAGAAAAATGAAGAACAAGGCAAGTTAAAATGAAAGTGGTGAATCGGGGAGAGCTTTTTGGGGCGTGTGTAATGATCCTCATAAGAAATCGACTTACATGTCTAGTTATGATGTTTATCACAAGAAATCAATGAACCAACAAAGATGGAGTGACGTTGATGATGTCTTCCTGGAGCAACAGATTTGTTACAGGTTGCGTGTTGATGGTGTGAAGATGGTGGGCTGAAGTCGATGTGGCGTGGGCTGCGTAGATGGGTAGTGATGGTGCGATGCAGTGTAGTTAAGAAGATGAAAGTAGATGGGTGATGAAGATGATGACAGCTGGAAGTTTGGATATGATGTACATATCAGATGGCCTTGGTTAGATGAAGAATAAGATCTTGGATTTATTACTGGTTGTGAACCCTACACAATGGAGAGGTTGAATGATTCTTTGTTTTTTTGGTTGATTAGGGTTTAAAGAAACATGAGATGGAGGAAAGATGTGTAGTGATGGTGCGATGGTTACGAATGGCGATGTTAAGCCATTGACAATGAAGGCGGCCGGAAGACAATGAAGGCAATCGGTGGTAAGATGGAGATGGAGACGATGACATAATGTGAACTTTGAAGAAGGTAGGGGTGTGCGGCTGGTGTTCTCAAAATACTTAGATTAGGGTTGTGTACTTAAGCAAAGAGAGAAAATAAAAAAAAATATATGATTATTATACCTAAATTATAGGAATTTCTATTTATTTAAATTATATGGATTTCCTATTATATCCTTAAGGCCATTTCAAAGTTACATATGTAGCACATCAGTTTTATAATTTACATAAATGGCCCTAGATCTAATAATAGCCCTAGATCTAATTAGTTTTATGGTTGTGATATATATATATATATATATATATATATATATATATATATATATATATATATATATATATATATATATATATAGAGAGAGAGAGAGAGAGAGAGTGTGTGTGTGTGTGTGTGAGAGAGAGAGAACCCTTTATATATTAAACAATTATATTTTCTTTTTTCTTTGTTTTAAATAACAAAAAACTCATAAATGGTCCTTGTTTTGTGAAATGACGGAAACGTACTTCTATTAACGACTAAAAGATGACGGCGTTAGTTAAAATATCAATTGTTAAAAGTTTTGAAACCATAGGGACCATCTGTGAGGTTTTTTTGACTTAGGGACTAAACTTCAGATTTTGTGAAACTACAATGACCATTTATTAAGTTTTGTATTTCTTTTATTTCGGCCTTATTTTTTTCCGCCTCATCCATATATAATTGTTTCGATCGAAATTATATTTTTATACATTTTTGTAATCTTTAGTTCCTACAAACAAATTACAACCTTAACACCATATAATACAATATGTACAATAAAAATTCTTTTGGAAATAAAGATTCTTATATTTATAATTTTTTACCCTTAAATCTTTTTATCTAACAATTTTCATCCCACATAATTTTAAATTTTAATTATTAGTATTTCATAAATTATGATTTTAGTTCCCTACTATATTTTAAAGTTACATTTTTTGTCTCTTACATAATATTTTTTATAGTTTTCATTTTTAGTACAATTACATTTTATTTAAACGTTATAAATTTTTACGGTATTTATTGTGGTATTAACTCACAAAAGTTATAGGTTTTACCATTAACATCATTATTTAATATGCTTCGTCCGTATATAAGTGTTTGCTTCGAAATCTTATTTTATACTTTTATGATTTCTTTGTAAAGAAGCTCTCTGTTGCAACACACATAAATTTCTCCCAAAAACTTAATCCATGTCGAGATGCGCTTTTCAACATATTGGGTTTCCGCAGCATCACGCAGACGGTCCAAACCCGAGTATAAATTAATTTGCAATTTGAGTTCGTGAGGAGGAGTTATTATTCATTAGCATTATTTTTTTGGGAGTCAAAAAAACTAAAAACATCTTATATTACAAGAATTGATGCATAAAATATAAAATTCATATGCATAGTCAATTTAGAAATCGAGATTTTGATTCTGGATATAGCAAAATCTCATATTTATATTTTTTCTTCTCAAATAATTTTGATCTAACAACTTTGATCATTCATAATTTTAAAATTAAATTATTGGTATTTTATAAATTACCATTTTAGTCCCTTATTATATTTTAAAATTGCGTTTTTAGTCGCTTATATAATTTTTATAGTTTTTGTTTTTATTAATTTCTTTATTAATTGTCATTTGCAGTGTTATCCAAACAAGATACATTTTCAGATCTTATTTTTTTCTCACTTCTTCCATACATAATTGTTTGGATTGAAACTTTATTTTTATACTTTTGTGTTCGTTTTTTCAAAGGTGTTCACCGCCGCTCTGCGTTGAGTGATTAAATACTAGTTTCACATAAAAATCAAAATCCAAAATGAGATTGGAATATGTTTTAAAAATAATAGAAAATAGACGTAAAAAATGAGCAACACATGACCGGCGAGAAAATGAATCGAGAGACGGTATTGCCGCAGCCACACTTGCGAAGTAAGTTGCCGACGACATTGTGTTTGCCACATTGTATAGTCTAACCTCATGATGGTTTTAAAGTCGGGGAATGAAGCAAGCCTATCAATCTATACAAGTTGTATATAAGAGTACTAGTTTATAACCCATGAGAACCACGATTACAAAATTAATTAAATTTTCGTAATAAAAATTCATAATTATTAATCAGTTGTTTTAAATAAGTAATTTTAAATAAATTATTAATTAAGAGATATACCAAAATTTTAAAGTTAGTTATAACTTTAAATTGAACATATAATTATAAAAACTAAACGTTTTTATAAAAGTTTAAATTCTATTATTTAAAACTTTAATATCATTAATTGTTATAGTGATTTCCTTAATATATTTTTCTGATACGTGGTATAATATTAATAAGAAATTGTATTAAAATGACAAAGGATAAAAATAAATTAAAATTATTATTTTATTAGTAGAAGAAGATATACATAATGTATTTTTTTTAGTTTGTCTGTAAAGAAAACTATTTATAATTCTGATGACAAAAATCTTTTATAAAACTAACTAAAATAGAAAATAGTTAAAACCACAATTACGTTTTTTTTATGAAAACTTAATTGGGTTCGCGTAAATTAAAGTTATGAATTGAGCCCATTTACTTATGCAAGTGACGTCCATTACCCCGTTGAAACATTTTTGTTAAAAGTAGAGGTTGGCAAACTGATCTTTTAATATGGTCGGGATTGGTTTAAAATCTCTTCGATCTTTTATGTCATTTTTTTAAACCGCAAAAACATATATTTTTTAACTACTCTTAAACTATTAATTTTGTCCCCAATAAAACTGAACTTTATACTTTTTACATTATTTTTAAAATCTCTTCGATCTTCTTCATTTATTTATTGAGAAATCTTCTGAAAAAGTCTTAAAAAAAAATTGTTTACGAAAAAACATGAAATACCGATAAAAATTATTATTTGACCCATTTTGCCCGGTTTACCGGTTTCATTCCTGACCTAGTTCAGTTAAAGTCTCATTATTTTATCATAATTTACGAATAAGTCATAAACTAAAATTAAGTGATAATTTGACAATTTTCTCTATGTAACATATATTTTATTGATTTTATTGATGAGTTGAACACCTAATCATTAAATGAACTGATAAGATGAATAAGGTGGTTTATATAATGCTACGTTTACCGTAAAACTTGATATCCATCTCATCGGCTTATTTATGATTATGTATCCATGTCAGTAATGAAACCGGTAAAATTTGTTTCCAGAAAAGAAAAAAAAAAGTGGAAAATAAGCTGATAAGATGGATATGTTGGGTTACATAAGATTATATAGATATTTTGAAATTTCTTATAAACTTAAAAAATGACGAAGTTGTTGTTAGTTTATGTAATTATTGCAGTCTTCGTTTGATGTATTTTATATTCCAAAAAATATATAATACAGCAGGATATCAAGTTTTATGGTAGACATAGTATTATATAGCTCAACATATTCATCTTATCAACTCATTTAATGACTATACGTCCAGGTCAACAATGAAACCGTTAAAATTTAAGTTACATGGAGAAAATGGTCAAATCATCTCATCAACTAATTTAATAACTAGATGTTCAGGTCAACAATGAAACTGGTAAAATGTATGTTACATAGAAAAATGGTGAAATCGTCACTTAATTTTAGATTATAACTTATTCGTAAATTACGGCAAAATAATGAGACTTTGATGGAATCGGGTCAATAATAAAACCGGTAAACCGAGAAAAATAGGTTAAATCGTCATTTTTACTGATAGTCATTTCTTGTTATTTATTTAACTTTATTTATCATTGTTTGGTTTGTCGATGCCTTTGTCTTGTTCGGTAAGGTATTGTTTTGTACATGAGAACATCATAAAACTGTATAAATAGCGTTTGGCATGAACAAGAAAATTATAGGACACTAACCAACTCAAATAAAATGAAATTATAAGATTTTATTCCAATCTAAAAAGATGAAACAAGTAAGGTATGGCTAAAATACTAACCAATTGAAGCCTTAAAAAGTGGGAAATCTGTAAAACAACAACAAAAAAGAAAAAAAAAGAATGTATTTACATTTTAGCTCTATTGACAAAAAAAAATCACCTTAGATTATTTATTTATTTTTATTTTTTTTCAATTTAACCACTGGAACCGGCTATTACTTGTAATTTGGCTAAATTTGCAGGATACCGCAAACGATAGAGTGTTCAATAGTTAAATTGTAAACAAAGTACCAATGGCTGTTTTTTTGTTGATATGCCAAAATATAAGTAATTTTTATTAATGCATTATAACTTATAACCTCAAGTCTTATATATTTTAATATTAAATTATAATCTATTTTTTCTGAAACAACCATTACAATTTGTTTGATATTTAATATATGATAATAAATAAATACATTTTTTTTAATTATACTTCTATTTAATAAAATATAAAAGCCGATTAAAATGTAAAAATATATTGTTATGAATGTATTGTTAGTTTTTTTATTAAGGAACTAAATCAAAATTTGATACGAAATACATCCACATACCAAGTACTTGTTTAAAAAATCTTCATGTGGGTTGTTAACCGTTATGAAAATCCCTGAGAGAAAGAAGACCGTATGACGTTTATTGTTTGGATTTTAAAAATCGTACGCATATTGGTATCAATGTGGTATATTGTAATCTATATTCTATATAAATTAAGAATACTTATTGTTGAGTTATCGCAAGAATAAAGCTTTTATGTCATGCGGACGAGACTTATTTGCATCTTCTCTATCGATCTATAGATGAATTAATGCATTGTTTTCAACCAAGTACTTGGTATGGATGTATTTCTCATAAAATTTTGATCTAGTTCCGTCATCAAAAAGTGATAGATACATTTCATATAAATATATTTTTATATTTTAATCGCTTTTTATATTTTATTAAATAAAAGTATAATTTATTTATTATCATATATTAAAAATCAAACAAAATCTAATGGTTGTTTCAATAAAATTTTATTATAATTTAGAGGGTGTTTCAGCAGCAGCAGCAGCACCAGCACCAGCATCAACACCAACACCAGCACCAACACCAGCACCAGCAACAGCAACAGCAACAGCAACAGCAGCAACAACAACAACAATGAGATTTCAATAAGTTAGGATTTCTTACTTTTCAAAACTCCTTATAACTTTTTGGGTTGTAAAAGTCAAATACCCCTTAAACATGTATAAGTTAAGACAAACACATTCTAAAAAACAACTTATTGACTTTCCCAACCACAAAAGTTATTCCAAACACTTTTTAAAAAACTCATTTTCTCACCATCATAAATCAATAAGTCATTTTGCCTAAAAATCCTTTTGATGTTCAAAATGAAATCTCAAACACACTACTAATCTTAAAATATATAAGACTTAAGGTTAAAAATTATTATACATTGAAAACAAAATACTTATATCTTTGCCTATTAACAAAAAGTCAACCTTAATATTTTACTTAAAATTTAACAACTGAAACATGCTAGTGTTTGCGGTAACCTGCAAATTGAGCCAAATTGCAAGTAATAGTTGGTCCCAGTTGTGACATCCCCCATTTTTTAAAACCGATTAAAACATTTTCTTTACGCTTTATAAAGTTGAGATGAGGAAAATTCCCAGTTAAACAAAAACATTTTTGAGGTAACAAAAATTATTTCATTTATTTAAAACCTTGAGGATGCCATCGTTTATATCCAAATATACATTACAACGTATATATTAAAAGGTCCTGAAACTACTTATTACATGATCATCTCTTTATTCCACTCGACATCCTAACTAGACTTCAACAACCTTACATCCGCTACCTGTGATGTATAAAATGAGTGGGTCATGTTTTGGAAAACCTGGTGAGATGCATAGGGTTTTCAACCCCATAATAATTTAATAATATCATTCCTACAAATAATGATGTCAAATCATATATAAAATTTGACCTAAGACCAACTACCCAACCCAGCCGATCTACATGCATGGGTTATAAGTGCATGTTAGAAACGTAATTCACTAGACCGCCTAGAATAGTCAAGTGTTGTCATCTACTCTGGTTGATGACCCAGACATACTTGCCAGTTGTCTGATCTGGACCCACCATTTCTGGTCATCCAAGAAAGAGGAGAAACACTCCCCTCTGATCTCACACACTCTATCCCATTCATGATACCTATTCGATGTCAAGCTTAATTTGAACTAAGAAACCTTTACAAGTCTTATTCTTAAACCTAAGGCAAGACTTATAACTAAGGGCAATCGATTTCCGCTATAGTTTCTAATCCAACAATATTACCCTAATTACATAAATAGCATATAACACAGATAATACAAGCAAGCATATAATGCTTCATGTAAATAATGCTTTTTATTTTAGATTATGATCTTGATAATAACTACGCAATCACCTTACAAAGTGCCATGTGATTGGTTTATCAGGAAGAGCTTCGTCTTACACCTTTTCCAGAAGACCTAGATTTACATAACGGTAAAGATCTATCGAGTAAGGAATAACCAGGTAGGATCATATCAGAGGTAGGATCTTTTTGGTATATAGAGTATAATGTTTGGAAATCTCACTTTAAAAACCTCGCTAAATCCATCATATACATCGCTCCCGTAAGTAGATCAATCAGTATAACGACTTGGAACCACTAATAAATCTTAATTATAGATTCATAATAACTCCTATGACTATAATTAAAAGTTACACTTAACATAAACTAAGTGTAGCTTAACTTACAAAGGTTCTTGATGAAAACCGGGAACTAAGCGGCCACAATATTGACTTGGGATCTCCTCTTTAAAGGCTACTACACATATTAGTACTTAGGAGTTTCGCAGGGCTTCTCCGCATGCTAGAATGAAGGAAAAATGGGCTAAATAACGAGAATTTCAGAGGAATGTCGATAGACAGTTATTTATAGGGAAATTGCGGTCATGCACATTGTACACCATGGAGGCGCATCAAAACTCTGTTCGGGACAAAGTGGTGTGGCAGAATGCAGGCCTATCATGTGGCGCAAGGTGGGTGGGGCTGCATGACCTTGTTGGGCCCGCCGGTGTAACAACCGGATTTCCAGGGACATGATTGTGTATGTTAATCTTGAGATTTGAGGAGGGACTCGACGAGTTGAGGGACCAACTCGCCTAGTCGAGTCAAGATTGCCGCGTTGATTTAATGAGCGGACTCGACGAGTCCAAGGATGGACTCGCCGAGTAGGTACTGGGCAGAGAAAACCCTAAGTTCCGGGGTTGGAGCCTATTTAAAGGAACTTATGACCTTGGGTGCGCCTCATATCTCCTGTGAGAAACCCTAAATCGCCATTGGAGCCAAGGAAGAGTTCTTGTGATGAAATCAAGTAATTTTGGTGTGGTTTTTCAAATGAAGTGAAGGGATTCAGCTTGAAGGACCACAAGAGGTTGTTATTCTGAGACATCTAAGCAAGGATCTCCATTTTGAGGTAGTATTTCGCCCCTTCCTTCTGTTTTTGTGTAAAATCCTTGAATCTAGGGTTTTCTTTACCCTTTCTTAGATAGTATATGATGCATACGAGGTCCCAATGTGGAGAAAGTCTTAGATCTGGACCTTAAGACGTCCAGAGAGTCCTAATCATTCGACTTTATGCTGTTCCTTTGGAGATATGAGCCTAGGTTGCCATTTTAGAAGCTATTTCACCAAAAGAAGCCTTATGTGTGTTGCATGAGTGTAAAGATCGGACCTTTACGTGATTATTGAGCATTGGGAAGTCAGATCTATAGGTTAGAGAAACATATCTGACCTCAGAAGGTCTTTTGAGTGTTGCCATGGAGGAAACTCGCCGAGTCCATAAGGGGACTCGACGAGTCGAGTCGGGTTGCCCCGCGATTCGTGATCCGTGGTAACCCGTCGAGTGAAGGGTTAACTCAACGAGCCGAGAGAGACCATGTCAGGATTCAGAGGACACGCTTGGACTCGCCGAGTCACCCGTGTGCACTCGACGAGTCTGGTCAAAGTTTGATCGTTGACTAGAGTTGACTTCAGTTGACCTTGGGGTTTTGGTCAAGCTGATTCAAGAAAGGTCAGAGAGGGGTAGAATGGTCTTCTACCCATTATTAGGGATGAGAACATGAGAGGATTTTTATTAGAGATGTCATCATTTTGATAGGAGGAGGCTAGGTCGGGTTATCGAGCACGAGAGGGTATCCGACATCATGCGAGATGAGTCTTCTCACTATACTTTACCTTGAGTGGTAATAGAGTTATGTGACAGAGTATCTTATATGCTATGTATGTGATGTGTTGCACTACATTATTTCTATGTGATTTATATTGTGTGTATTCCAGAGTTTACAGAGTTAGGACCGGAAGGTCCACAAAGTTAGGACCAGAGGGTCCACAGAGTTAGGGCCAGGGGGCCCACAGAGTTATAGCCTCGAGTGGCTAATATGTGTTATATGTGGTATTCTGGGGAACTCACTAAGCTTTGTGCTTACCGTGTTATGTGTTATGTGTTTCAGGATTTTCTCAGGATCGCGGGGCGGCACCGGCTTGATTGTACACACCAGAGAAAGATTTATATTTTGAGGATCCTGGATTATTAAGGGAGTTGTGCTTGTAATTTGAATAAACGAGATTTCTATACAATATGTTATGAAAAGTATGCGATTTTAAAATGAAAAATCTGTTTGAAAAATTACCGTGTTACAAGTTGGTATCAGAGCCTTGGTTTGAGGGATTCGGATGCGCCTTCGGGTAAATCTGGACTCAAACTGAGGATTTGAGAAAATTTTTCAAAGAAATGATTTTTCTAAAGCGAGCAAGAGTTTCTAAAAGAATACGAGTTGGAACAGTGTGTACAATCAGCCAGAGCCCGAACGGTGATTTCCCAAAATACCCTTACGTTTGTATTATGAGATATTTATGAGATATGTTATGAGATATTATGCATGCTAGAGATAGGCCAGGTATTTCATATGTTAGGACTAGAGTGGCCTGATTTGTGATGCCTTAGCCTAGGAATTACTGTTATCTGTGATGTGATGAGTAAGAGTATCCAGCAGGAATCCCCTAGAGAGGAATTTGAGTATAGGAGTAATCCAGGAGAGATACCTAGATAAGCATTTGGGGAGTCTACTGAGGGAGTAGTCAGATGCCCGCGTGGGGTATAGTTGCTTGGGTTCGGTGGTATCCTTTGAGTATGAGGAGAGCAAGTGGGTAATGACATAGAGTGGTTTTCATGTTGGTAGAGATTATTCGATGCCCGAATGCTGCTTGCTTCGTGCTTTGTGGAACTCTTGATGATGAGAGTCAGCTACTAAGTGAATATGACGATATTCAAGAGGTGGATGGCTGGCATCATAAGGAGTTCTTCAGCAGCTAATGGCGGAGAAGTGTGAGAACCTAGGAAGAGCCTAGGATAGGGTGAACATAGTCAGATGAGTACGCTGACAGAGTAGGATATTTCGCAGAGGAGCGAACACGCATGACGGGGTTGGTGATTGAGAAGGTCGAGCAGCTACTTAGGAACTCGGGGATGGTCCGTGTGGAAAGTATGGGTAGATGTGGCAGGTAGTATGGGCCCGTACTACTGAAAGCAGAGGACCCATACTCGATACAGGGAACATTCCGGAGGTTTTAAGTAGCAAATCGAGAGGTGATTCCATGGTTCGAGTACCATGATTTGCAGCAGATCAAGAGGCGATTTCATGGTTCGTGTACCATGATTTGTAGCAGATCGAGAGGTGATTCCATGGTTCGAGTACCATGATTTGCAGCAGATCGAGAGGTGATTTCATGGTTCGTGTACCATGATTTGTAGCAGATCGAGAGGTGATTCCATGGTTCGAGTACCATGATTTGTAGCAGATCGAGAGGTGATTCCATGGTTCGAGTACCATGATTTGCAGCAGATCGACAGGCGATTTCATGGTTCGTGTACCATGATTTGTAGGAGATCGAGAGGTGATTCCATGGTTCCAGTACCATGATTTGCAGCAGATCGAGAGGCGATTTCATGGTTCGTGTACCATGATTTGTAGCAGATCGAGAGGTGATTCCATGGTTCGAGTACCATGATTTGTAGCAGATCGAGAGGTGATGTCATGGTTCGAGTACCATGATTCGTAGCGGATTGAGAAGAGATAACATGGTTCGGGTGCCATGATTCATAGCAGATCGAGAGGTGGCCACATGGTTCGATACCATGACCGGTGGTAGTTAGTGTTATTGGTTCTACCAGTTATTCCGTGGTGATTGGTTAGACCGAGATCAGAGGTGAAAGAGTATGGGGCTAGAGGGCCATGATGAACGAGTGTTAGTAAAGCATCCCTTAAAAGGGAAATCGAGTTAGCTCCGAGGGATTGTTGGTGAGATGCCAATTGGAGTCACAAGACTCAAGAATGAGTAGAGATGGCGGTTATGGAGGATTACGGCATGAGTTGAGCAATCAGCCGATGGTGGAGATGTCATTTTATGTGACCTGAGCGGTGTTATTTCCGTTCCTGTGGGAAACAAGAGAGGTATTGAGATTTTCGGTTTCCAAGGCTGGGGGTGAGCCCTGTGGGGTAGCTTTGGTTACGATCTTTCATCAGAGTATTTGGGCAGTATGTCTGCCGAGAGGTAATGTTAGAGCATGAGCAGGTTGTCAGCGGGGACTGAGATGATTAAGGACAAGGATACACCCTATTTGAGCATAGTAGGGCACGTATTAGCTGCAGCGGCAGACGATCAAGAAGAGGATATTGGGGCGGTGGCTCTTATTGTCTATGATGAGTATCGAGTGTGGTAATGAGGACTCCACTCTTATTACAACCCACGTGATGGAACGTTGGTTGAAGAGTCGAGGATGAGGAATATGATAGTTCGTTATTTTCAGACTGAGAGTCGGGGCTACGACTGGACAGTTGAGATGTCCGGTAGTGGGATGGTACGAGATTCTGAAGGACTAGAGGTAGTCATGATGAAAAGTTTCTGAGGATTTCATCGGAGATTCGGGGTATTTGGAATTGCTTGACCTCCATCGGGGAGATCATCGAGCATTGCGTATCACCTTCCAAGAGTAGGTGCGATGTGATTGGTAAAAAAAACAGTCTGTGGGTTAGATTGTTGGCGAACCAATTGGTGATGGTTCGAACCCTGAGTGTGTACTTTTTGAGGAGATAAGAGATTTGTTCAAGAACGGTTAGAGAATTGGATAGAGAGGCCTGCGGTACGGATTCCTGAGACCAGGGTTATTGGTGGTCAATGAGAGGTGCAGAGTGAGATAGTGCATGTGGTACGTGTTTGAGAAAGGATGAGTGTCTCCACGGCAAGTGGTCGTTGGTCGGAGACCTTATGGGGTTAGGAATCCTTCAAGGTTAAAATGGTGAATTCGAGGTGGTTGGCTTGTGAGGTTAGTTCAGCGGTTGAGAATTTCTGGTTCAGAGTATGGGCTATTATATGCAGTATGGGAAGGGAAGAAGTTGATTGGGCAACCAACTTCAGGGTCGTTATGAGTATTCTTGCATGAGTTTTGAGCAATAGAGAAGGAAGTTTCGGATTGTCAACTTCGTGTTCTGAGTCGTTGGCAATTTCTCCATGTTTTAAATTGGGGGATGGAGTATTCCGGGGTTACAAGTGGCACGAGAGAAAGACCGGTTGTGAGGTTCCGAGGAAGCAATGTGGTATCTGAGTATGATGCCATGAGTATGAGATCAGTGGTAGAGTCAAGACACTGCGAGGCGTTGTGATGGTATTCCGGGGTATCCGAGTTTAATGTCCTAAAATCTCGGATTATTTTGATTTTGAGTTTGAGATGACGAGTGGTGTATCAAGTGTCTATGGTTCCGGTGGGGGCCCTTCAGCTAATTGACATCAAATGGATTTATTTGAGAATGTGAATTGCAGCGAGAAAAAGAGGTTTTGTCACGACGGTGGTCGTCCGAAGTAGTGATGCATAGCCCGGATGGGTATGTGTGTACCTATCTATGCCGGGCCGCAGAGCATGAGTTAATGATCGCAGTATGGTGTCAACCTGAGGATGAGATTGTGAAGTGGTAAGAGTAAGTGCGGTAAGACTGCAGGGAGCTGCAGTTTCAATGAGTCAGTGCAGAGAGGTGTGGTGATGCTACGGGGGGCCGTAGTACTCACTATTCAGTGAGAGGGTGTGGTGATGCTACGGGGTGCCGTAGTACTCACTATTCAGTGAGAGGTTGTGGTGATGCTACGGGGAGCCGTAGAGGTTGTGGTGATGCTATGGGGAGCCGTAGTACTCACTATTCAGTGAGGGGTGTGGTGATGCTACGGAGAGCCGTAGTACTCACTATTCAGTGAGAGGTCGTTGTGATACTGCGGGGAGCCGTAGTACCCACTAGTCAGTGAGAGAATGTTATGATGAAGTGCTCTCTGATCAGAGCTTGACGCAGAAGAGTTTTAGGCTTGGGTAGCCCTAATATTTGAGTGTGTGGAAGCCTGGGGTCGAACCAGGGGCGAGACTGGGGTCTCCATAATTGTCGGGAGTCGTTATATTCTGAATTGAGTAGTGGTTTTCGCAACCAAAGGGAAGTGGATAAGTGAGGAACGCATGGGTTGCGGGTCATGAGTCATGAGTTGAGTGGTTCGTTGGGACGAGTGGTTCCAACTCTGTGCCGGATCAGACTCTCGAGTTGAGTTTGATTCTAGCGGTGTATTGAGTACACACAATGGGTAACCTTTGGAGGTTCAATTACTGGATCGGGAGATGACCTGGTGCTCAGTCTTGAAAGGGATATTGAGAATGGAGCTGAGGTTTATGTTTGTCAGATGTCGGGGGACGCTTCTGAACAAGCATAGTCATTGTTCGTGTCTGAGGACAGGGTGTTGAGGGTTCGTTGTTCAGAGGGGTTATGATTGCAGTACAGTGGATGAGTCCCTGGTGTGATGTGACCCTTCCACTCCTTGGTATATGATCTGGATTGTTTATCATGTCTGGGACGAGTGATCGGTAGCCAGTTTTGGGCATGGACTTGTTTTATCGGTTCCCACTAGAGAATCAGAGGGGCAGTGAGCTATCGGGGTTTGTTATTCGAGGAGCGAATAACGTGGTGACATCTGGAGAGGGCGGTATGGCTGTGTGTCAGGATACTAGAGTTCCAGATTCTTGAGAGTCAGAAGGGGTAGCATAGTGGCAGATGGGTCTGTCCTTTTCCAGGGAGGAGTTCCTGTTTGGATTTAGGTGTCCAGAGAGGAAGATAGTTGTGTGGTATGAGACCCTTTCGATGGTGCTGTTTGGTTATTGAATTAGATCTATATGTGGTGGAGGAGCGATTTCGAGGGCAAAATCTAATTCAAGTGGGGGAGAATTGTAACAACCGGATTTCCAGGGACATGATTGTGTATGTTAATCTTGAGATTTGAGGAGGGACTCGACGAGTTGAGGGACCAACTCGCCGAGTCGAGTCGAGATTGCCGCGTGGATTTAATGAGCGGACTCGACGAGTCCAAGGATGGACTCGCCGAGTAGGTATTGGGCAGAGAAAACCCTAAGTTCCGGGGTTGGAGCCTATTTAAAGGAACTTATGAACTTGGGTGCGCCTCATATCTCCTGTGAGAAACCCTAAATCGCCATTGGAGCCAAGGAAGAGTTCTTGTGATGAAATCAAGTAATTTTGGTGTGGTTTTTCAAATGAAGTGAAGGGATTCAGCTTGAAGGACCAAAGGAGGTTGTTATTCTAAGACATCTAAGCAAGGATCTCCATTTTGAGGTAGTATTTCGCCCCTTCCTTCTGTTTTTGTGTAAAATCCTTGAATCTAGGGTTTTCTTTACCCTTTCTTGGATAGTATATGATGCATACGAGGTCCCAATGTGGATAAAGTCTTAGATCTGGACCTTAAGAGGTCCAGAGAGTCCCAATCATTCGGCTTTATGCTGTTCCTTTGGAGATATGAGCCTAGGTTGCCATTTTAGAAGCTATTTCACCAAAAGAAGCCTTATGTGTGTTGCATGAGTGTAAAGATCGGACCTTTATGTGATTATTGAGCATTGGGAAGTCAGATCTATAGGTTAGAGAAACAGATCTGACCTCAGAAGGTCTTTTGAGTGTTGCCATGGAGGAAACTCGCCGAGTCCATAAGGGGACTCGACGAGTCGAGTCGGGTTGCCCCGCGATTCGTGATCCGTGGTAACCCGTCGATTGAAGGGTTAACTCAACGAGCCGAGAGAGACCATGGCAGGATTCAGAGGACACGCTTGGACTCGCCGAGTCACCCGTGTGCACTCGACGAGTCTGGTCAAAGTTTGACCGTTGACTAGAGTTGGCTTCAGTTGACCTTGGGGTTTTGGTCAAGCTGATTCAAGAAAGGTCAGAGGGGTAGAATGGTCTTCTACCCATTATTAGGGATGAGAACATGAGAGGATTTTTATTAGAGATGTTATCATTTTGATAGGAGGAGGCTAGGTCGGGTTATCGAGCACGAGAGGGTATCCGACATCATGCGAGGTGAGTCTTCTCACTATACTTTACCTTGAGTGGTAATAGAGTTATGTGACAGAGTATCTTATATGCTATGTATGTGATGTGTTGCACTACATTATTTCTATGTGATTTATGCTATGTGTATTCCAGAGTTTACAGAGTTAGGACCGGAAGGTCCACAGAGTTAGGACCAGAGGGTCCACAGAGTTAGGGCCAGGGGGCCCACAACGTTATAGCCTCGAGTGGCTAATATGTGTTATATGTGGTATTCTGGGGAACTCACTAAGCTTTGTGCTTACCGTGTTATGTGTTATGTGTTTCAGGATTTTCTCAGGATCGCGGGGCGGCATCGGCTTGATTGTACACACCAGAGAAAGAGTTATATTTTGAGGATCCTGGATTATTAAGGGAGTTGTGCTTGTAATTTGAATAAACAGGATTTCTATACAATATGTTATGAAAAGTATGAGATTTTAAAATGAAAAATCTGTTTGAAAAATTACGGTGTTACAGCCGGGTTCCTGACACGCATGCCGAATCTTAGAAAAAACATAACTTCCTCTAATGAAGTCAGATTTAGACGTTCTCTATATGCATGATCTCGATTTAACAATTACTATGACTTTCATTTAGATCGCTTAGGCTAAAAAGTAATTTATCAAAAAATTACTTTTTATGATACGTAGAGTCGTACCGGTTTAATCACGAAATAATCTTTTATTTTCGATGGAATCCTTATAACGTATACTACAACTAGGTTAAGATTATGCGTCCTAAATAATCTTTTATTTTTGACGTGTATTTTAATATTATTTATTTTACTGTTGAATACTTATATAATGTACATATAATATCATATAAAACACATAAGCACAAAAATATATGAATAATCCTTTCTTATTCATTCATATAAAGATTACAATAGTTGAACAAAATGATTACAAACTATGAGTAATCTAGCAGGAAACGCGGTCGTTACAATTATATTCCCCTCAGGACGATTCCGTCCTCGGAATCGTACAATAGCAAACAGATGAGGATAGCGACTTTTCATTTCACTTTCTGTTTCCCAGGTGAGGTTCGGCCATGTCGTGTGTTTCCATCACATAGCACTAAGTCAATCATCTTATGTCGTAATTTCTTCCTCTTAAGGTCAATGATTGCTTTAGGATCTTCAACCAACCTTCTACCTTCATCAATCCTTAACTCTGAACGTGTGAGCATATCAACTTCTTCCCCATAATACTTCCTCAAATAACAAACGTGTAAGGTATTATGGATACCTTGCAGCTTGTCAGGCAATTCAAGCTTGTAAGCTTGATTCCCTATCCTTTGAAGTACTTTGAATGGTCCTATAAAATGAGGACTCAACTTCCCACGCTTTCCGAATATAATAGGTCCCTTCCATGGTGAGACTTTTAATAACACTTAATCACCCACATCAAATGTTATCGGTTGTCGCATCTTGTCTGCGTAGCTCTACTGACGACTCTGAGCAACTAACATCCTTTCCCTGATCACTTTTAACTTTTATGAGGTCTGATGTACTAACTTAGGACATGCAAAGTGTTTCTCTCCCGCTTCTAACAAACATGATGGCGTACGACACTTCATCCCGTACAGTGCTTCATAAGGAGGCATCTTGATGCTTGAGTGATAAGTATTGTTATAGGAAAATCCGGCCAGTGATAGGTGGTCATCCCTGATGGGTTTTGAGCATTCTAACACTCCTAAGTGTACACGCAAACCTAAATACCTTGGATCTATGTTTTCTCTATTATACATGCAAATATGAACTTTCGAAGGTATTCATCCTAACTAGCATAATAACATTGATTCATATGAATATATCAAGTTAGAATTACATACCTCTTTTGATGTAGAATGACTTCATGAAGCTTGAGTGCCTAGTGCCCCAAGTGTGACACCTCAAATGGTTCACACAACACCAAATACACTTGGAATAACTTGAGAGAATTGGAACACTTCATCAAATCGGCTAGCCCTTTCTATCACACATAGTCGCCGATTTTCTCCAAGAATAAGATCATTATATAGTTAGGGTTACACCATGTAAACCCTAATTGTCATGGCCTTTCATTTCCATAATCCATGGGTACAAATACACCATGGAGCATCCATGGAGCATCTTATGGGTTTTAGCCCAACTTGACAATCCATGGAGCATTAGCCCACTATATAAGTATGGATGATTTACACAATGAACCCATATATTTAATTAGTCTCCTTTTGATCACTTAATTAATTCCAAATTAATTCTTGATCAATACTAATTAAATAACCTTATTAATATATTAGAACTTATAATATATTAACCAACCTTAAGTGTTATTTCTCTCATTATAGTCTATCCAAATGCATGATGCCATGCAACCCAAATGGACCATGCCGGGTCGGGTCAAGTCTTACCAATTATAGTTATGGACTTAGACATTAATCCAACAGTCTCCCACTTGGATAAGTCTAAAACTATTATTGTGTATGACTTCAGGAACCGATCAGCAATCGTAGCTCTCAAAAGCTTCTGTCGAACTCTGACCTTGTCGATGAACTCTGACCTTTGTCAATGACTTGTCCATTAGATAAGGGATCATATATTCCTCCATTCTAGATATCATATGGACTGAGACATGGATTATCAATCATTCTCTCTGTCCATTTGTTGTTTCCCGATTTCCGATTCATGATGACTGACTGATTGAACAAATCAAATCAGTCCTGGCTTGGCCAAGCACTCACATGTATCATCTTTAAATCATCGAGGGGCCCACATATATCGCTTTTATCCCGAAGGTAAAAGGAATGGATAAACTTCGACTCATATGGCTTGTTCTACTACTTGTTGAATCATACACAAAGGCACGTTTTATAACATCGAGTTACCGAATGCGTTTTCGTGCAATCAATGTACAACCAACTCATAGTAACAACTCATATCTCTAGGTTTGAAGAATATAAGATATTATCGTCTCATGATCACTCGTGATAAAATCCATGAAGTGATTCAAATGAGCGCGGGTTGAATCCAATACTCAGAACTTATGAGCACTCATGAGTGTTGTAGCACCACTTTGTCCACCAACTTGGACCTCTACAAACCAACCCATGACAGTCTTGATTCATATCTACTTCCAACATATGACCGACTGTGGATGGTTTGAATAACTTAATCATTCAGGAAGAGCGACTTAGTTATTCTGGAAGTCAAAACATGCAAAGTGAAACACAAGAATAAATGAATCAAATATGGTATCAAACCCTATGAATATAAATAAACACTTTTATTTATCACCATACTGATTACTCATTATTCATTGTTTCGGTTTTATCAACTTTATACTTGAATTAAAAACACTAGTTGTCCCATGCTCCAAGCATGTACACTATGTTTTTCTTAAACAATAGCTTTGCCATACACCAAGTATGCACTCTATGTTTGTCTATGATCCTTACTTTGTGAAATAAACCAATTGAACATAATTTCAATGATTCTAATTTCACACTCCCAAATCCTTATCGAAAAATGTGAGAATTTCAAATTCCTATCATTTATCGAAATCTGTTTAGATTTTAAACTTATATGCACTGACCCTCCTGTAATGAATATGTAAAAAGTCACAACATTCATTATAAGGTATTCCAATGGAGATCAACTCCATGGAAACTAAGTCTCATATTCAAAGTACATTGCTTTGGACATGCTTCTTGCATTAAGTTTTCTAATCTTACACAGATAACTTCCACCTATGGAGACAACTCCATATTCTCATTTTGACTATCACTTCTGAATAAGAGATGCCTCTTTTCAGAATATGTCAATATGGTCCTTCCAAAATTAGCACTATACTTCCAACTGTCCCTGAGCAACCAATCTTTGGTAAACCTCAGATTGTCCTCGATAATTGCTTAATCATTTTAGTCATATCCAATTCTAGACCTTTTCCCTTCTTAATGCCTCTGGGCATTTGGAAAAATTTAGAAATGACAAATATTATAGCACATGCAATCGATCCTGTACCCAAAGCAAATGGTACATATGTCTCACATAAAGACATGATTCTAGACCAGTCTTTTGCTACAAAAATTTTTATTTGCCATGTTCTCTAAATTTGACTATGAAGAGGGATGCCGTAATCATAATCGAATTTTGAGAACGCAATATATGGAATTTCCTTAAGTTGAACCAATCCAACATGAAATTCATATATATATTCTTGACTAAAGATGATTAAGGTCTCAATCTAAGCCTTTAGAACTGAAATGAAGTATATCCTCTCCCTTAATTATAGCAAAACAACTTTTTCAACCCCTGCAACTTCACGAATTGAAACTTTTGTTTTCTATAATTAACATTGCTAACTTGCAATACTTATCATAATTATCATGCTCCCACTAACATGATGATTATTAGCATAACACTTATGCTCCCACTAGCTTTGACATGTACTCAGAAATCAGCTGGACTTCTAGAAATCAATACTTTATTGACTTTCTTACCAAAGTTCAGACTTCTGATACGAGATTGCTTTGATAAAACTTTATCAAAATCATACACCTTTCCTTAGATAGCATGCATGTGTGTCTAAACAATTTCAGAACTATGAAAAGGGATGTCGTAATCATAGTCTCAATTGTTTAGACCTTTTTCCATCTGCTTCAAATCTACTTGGTGGAAGTGTTTCCTCACCATCATTTTCATGAATCGAAGAGAAACCTTATGACTCTTAGATTTTATGGTGTATGTGTTCTTATCCATGTGAATCGTCAAAACCATAGTCACAAGACACGGTTAATGACAAATCCAAACTCATATGGACTGAACTCAATCTGAATTTCTTGCCACCTGGCAGCTCAAGGGCCTGCCATTGCTTCCAAGTTGTTATGCAACCAATTGAGAACTCTAAGAACTCATATGAAAAGCCAACTTTAACTGGAATGGGCACAGAAATAGAATTATGTCAACACGATAGGTTATAAACCTCAAGTCGTGTGCTAGTGAAGAACCTCAGGTTTTATTCTTGATTAGTTCTTGAAATTCTTTTTAGGATCTTTAAGACTTCCACTATCCTCTTGACATATAAGACTATCTTGCCAAATATTCAAGAGATAGTGCGGATTCTTTATCAAGACAAACACTTCACACAATTGGCCTTAGTTGGTCTTTGTTTTATCCAAAACATCATAACTTACCAATTTCAAATGTACAAGAGTAGGACACTTTTACTCTTACATTTGACAAGTGTTTTAAACCTTTCTTTAAGATATGTCACTCAAGTTACAATCTTGGAGTATGACTCTAAGAATTGTTTTGGAACGAAGTATGACTCATCTTCCTGATCTAACCATTTCAACAATTCATGACTCCTCTTCTTAGTCATAAGAATGCACTAAGATGACCTTTAGAGGACTAATTGTGATATGATTTCTAAATAATTAAGATGATCACAAACATGATACTAAAGTACTCTCCCATCTTTTCAGATTTGAGAAACTTTTATCTTTCTGCCTAATTTGATCCTTCCCATTCATTTTGCCATACATTGAGACTTTTCCAATGTTTCAGAATTATACTTAAACTTGTAAGTACAACCATATTTACTAAAATTTAGTAAATCATGACGAATAGTCTTAACGAGCTTTGTGGTGGACTTGACCAGTGCACAAGAATGTGTACTCGATCCCTTTAGTCCTTAACTTGACTCACACATCCATGTGAACAAGTCTTAATTTTCCAATGCTTGAAAGTTCTCACTCATCATACTATTCAACTTGCATAATTCCAAGTTTCGGTCCAATTGAAACTTGGGTGATGAGGAACTTTCCTTATTTGGTAAATTATGACACTACCATAAACGAAAGAATCAAGTCCATTTTTTTTCAAATATTGCTATCAATGGAATCATATAAACAACCATTTTTCACAAATGCCACTTGTAAGATATTTAAAATAAATATAAAATTAAAAACTTTTATTTTATTTCAAAACTTTGCGGAAAAAACTTATCCTTATAGTGCAAATGCATACGGAAAAACTTGTTGTTATCTATTCCTAAGCAATATATCATAACTCCTAAGTAACAGCTTCAAAATTCTGATGCGATCGAAATCCACCTACGCGATCAGAATCATCATATACTTCCTTTAAGCTTTCTCTCTATTCTTTGATTCTTAAAACATCAACATGTGACCCAGTCACATCATGTAATGAGGATCTTAGAATAGAAACTTAACAGGGTTAGATAATGGGCTCTACCTGAAGTAGAGTCAGACTTATTGACTTTAACATCCTTAGGTAAACTTGGCAGCTTTGCAATCAACGCCCCTTCCTTTGGCAAAATAAACATATGGACCCTTTGGTAATGGGACTATCTCAGACTTAGCCTTTCTCCTTACCATTTGGTCAACCGGGTTGACTATGGCCAATCCCTTTCCATTGGGAAGAGAATGTTTTTTCTGGATTTCCAGTATCACCATTGTCACTGTCCATAAAGTTTTTGGGAAGTTGATCTTCTAATCAAATTTGCTTTACTATCGTTCCAAATCATTGCTGATTCAGCAGCACCAAGCAAATAGATATGATCATTAAGGTTCATGTCATAGTCTGTTTCATAGTAGTCCCAAAGGAACTCACTATGTGACTTAGAAAGTGATTGAACATCCAACTTTCTCAAGACTTTGACACCCAACTCTCCCAGCTTGTCAATATGTGACTTCATCTCTAAGATGTGATCACACATAGACCTTGCTTGCCATTAGGGATTGAGTGACCTTGAACTTGTGGGTTAGGGAGAATAATTGGAGGAGGTGGAGGAAGTAAAGTTCCAAGAGATTTGGGAAGATCATAGATGTCTGAACTAGACATCTTTTGGGAGATATTCAAGATAGTTGATCTAAAGTCCTTAATATAACACCCAATATGAAATATTAAGGCTAGGATCCAACAACCTATTTATAACTGGAAGAGGGATGCCGTAATCCGAGTTATAAAATAGTTGAAGGTAGGTAAATGACGATTTACCAATTTCCACCATGAAAAACGAAATAATGTAATTAGGTTTTTAATTGGATTTGAAACTCCTAGATCTTTTGAGATTCATTGAACTTTTCAATGGCATGTTTCAATCTCGAGTGTGCCCTTCAGGTTTTGTGACTGGGATGCCGAGGATCACAAAACAAGGTGTGAAGTAACCATGCAAATATACTTGGTACCCTTAATATTTACCCCTCAATCGATGTGCCGGTTAACCACACGAGCTCCACCGATACTATGATAAATATTAAGTTACCCTTTGCCTACTTTGTTAAATCCAGGTTAGTGTGCCGGTTAACCACACACGCTCCACTAACGGTTTAAACAAAGTGCAAAGTGTAATTTCATGGATTAGCACCTTATTCACATTTTCCTAAGTAACTAAGATTGTGAATTTATAAGTGTTTAGTTACTTAGTATTTATCATTAATACTTTTAATGAAGGGAGAATTATAGTCCTTGTCCTACCCGTTCGGCTAACGACCCTCCACCAGTCAAGGAAGCGGTGGGTGAGAGTGGACACCCATTAAACTGCCATTTTATAGGCAGTAACCTTATACCCCCCTTATAGACCGGCTTCGTGAATGAGGCCTACTAACGGTAAGACTGACTTGCTCTTATACATATATTTATTATTAACTTATAATACTATAAAGTATAAGGGTTGAATTTTAACTTTTAAAATTCTAAGGGCTAACTTGGAATTAAAGTATTCATGGGGAAAGCTTTACAAATTCCAAAACTTGAGGGCAAGTTTTGAAAATATTCAAAACTAATTAATTCCATAACTTATGTGTTTAAAGTAGTTTTAATTAAAAAAAAAAACTCTTCAAGTTCCATAACTTGAGGACAAGTTATGGAAGACTTTAAACTAATAAAAGAATGTAATTTTTCTTTATTTTTGTAACTTATGGAACTAATTAAGGTTACACATTTTATCATTTAATGAAGTGACTCTTGAACCTCCATAACTTGAGGACAAGTTATGGAGTCATAAAACCATTTAATGAGGACAAGACTCTTCATTTTTGTAACCATTGCCAACTTTTTATGAGTTTTATGAAACTTAAATGTGACTTTTCATATAACTTGAGGACAAGTTACAAAAACACATTTTAGAATCAACTCTTAGGTTAAAATGGATTGAAAACACATAATCAATTAACTTTTCTATTAATCTAATAAACTCATATGAACAAAGATAATTCACATCAAATTTTTTTTCAAGTAATTAGCATAACTTTTAAACTAATACAATTCGATTTTTCAGCTAATTTTGCAAGTATAACAAGAAAACAAACCTGGCTCTGATAAGGAGGCATCTTGATGCTTGAGTGATAAGTATTGTTATAGGAAAATCCGGCCAGTGATAGGTGGTCATCCCTGATGGGTTTTGAGCATTCTAACACTCCTAAGTGTACATGCAACCCTAAATACCTTGGATCTATGTTTTCTCTATTATACATGCAAATATGAACTTTCGAAGGTATTCATCCTAACTAGCATAATAACATTGATTCATATGAATATATCAAGTTAGAATTACATACCTCTTTTGATGTAGAATGACTTCATGAAGCTTGAGTGCCTAGTGCCCCAAGTGTGACACCTCAAATGGTTCACACAACACCAAATACACTTGGAATAACTTGAGAGAATTGGAACACTTCATCAAATCGGCTAGCCCTTTCTATCACACATAGTCGCCGATTTTCTCCAAGAATAAGATCATTATATAGTTAGGGTTACACCATGTAAACCCTAATTGTCATGGCCTTTCATTTCCATGATCCATGGGTACAAATACACCACGGAGCATCCATGGAGCATCTTATGGGTTTTAGCCTAACTTGACAATCCATGGAGCATTAGCCCACTATATAAGTATGGATGATTTACACAATCAACCCATATATTTAATTAGTCTCCTTTTGATCACTTAATTAATTCCAAATTAATTCTTGATCAATACTAATTAAATAACCTTATTAATATATTAGAACTTATAATATATTAACCAACCTTAAGTGTTATTTCTCTCATTATAGTCTATCCAAATGCATGATGCCATGCAACCCAAATGGACCATGCCGGGTCGGGTCACGTCTTACCAATTATAGTTATGGACTTAGACATTAATCCAACAATCCCAACTACCAGGAAACTCTAAGGCACATGCCCACAACATATCTTCCAAGGTTTTGATAGTTCTCTCACTCTGTCCGTCTGTGTGTGGATGATAGGCAGTACTCAAACACAACTCCGTGCCTAATTCCTCCTGCAAACTTTTCCAAAATTTGGAGGTGAACCGACTATCACTATCTGACATGATAGACAAGGGTACTCCATGAATTCTGATGATTTCCTTTACATAGGCTTCTGCCCACTTCTGCATAGACCAATTCTCCCGTGCGGCTATGAAATGCGCACTCTTCGTAAATCGGTCTACTACAACCCAAATCATGCCGTGACCTCTCTTTATTTTTGGCAACTTTGTTATAAAGTCCATGGTAACATCATCCCACTTCCCTACGGGTGCTGGTAAGGGTTCCAAATCCCTGTATGGCTTCTGATGTTGTGATTTACTCTTTCACAAGTTACCCATTCTGCTACTTAAGTTGCCACATTGACCTTCATTGTCGGCCACCAGTATAGGGTTTTAAGTCCAAGATTTTGGTTCTACCTGGGCGTATAGAATACATGGTTTTATGAGATTCTTCCATAAGAAAATCCCATATACCACCAAAATTTGGCACCCAATTGTGATTCGTAAACGTCTTCGACCCTTACTTATCTTCTTCAAATAAAAACATCTTGCCTAGATGTTGCTCCTTCAGATCACTCTCAGCCAGAGCCCTTGTCTGAGCTTCTTTGATCTTTTCTACAATCGTTGAGATCACTTCAATCTTCAACGATCTAGCTCTCCTCTCTTCTGGAATTACCTTTCCACTTAAGGCGCCGGCGACGATATTTGCTTTACCTGGGTGGTAAAGTATATCACAATCATAGTCCTTGAGTAGCTCCATCCATCACCTTTGTCTCATATTCAACTCTTTTTGAGCAAAGAGATATTGAATGCTTTTATGATTCGTATAGAGTTTGAATTTGGTTCCATAAAGATAATGCCTCCATAATTTTAAGGCAAAAATCATTTCCGCAAGCTCTAGATCATGAGTAAGATAATTCTGGTCGTGGGGCTTCAACTGTCTTGAGGCGTAAGCTACTACTTTGTCTCTTTGCGTAAGGACACATCCTAATCCAATTTTATAAGCATCACTAAAAACTACGAAGTCTTTAGTTCCTTTTGGTAGGACGAGGATAGATGCCTCACACAACCTCTTCTTCAATTCATCAAAAGCTTTTTCTTTCTTCTCACTCCAAGTATAGGCAATTCCCTTTTTGGTCAAGGCTGTGAATGGAGTTGCAATAGATGAAATTTTTTGGATGAACCTTCAATAGTAACCCACTAATCCCAGAAAACTAAAGATTTCAGTGGGACTCTTTGGCGTCTCCCACTTCATTACAACTTCTATCTTTGTTGGGTCAACCATAATGCATTCCTTGTGGACTATATGACCCAATAATTGAATTTCTCGTATCCAAAAGTCACACTCGGTGAACTTTACATAAAATTTCACCCTCTTAAGGAATTCCAGTACTTCTCGGAGATGTTTTCTATGATCTTTATTGTTTTTAGAGAAAATTAAGATGTCATCTATGAACACTATCACTGATTTATCGAGAAAAGGTTTACAAATTCGATGGATCAGATCCATGAATGGTGTTGGAGAATTTGTCAATCCAAACGACATTACAAGGAATTCACAGTGTCCATATCGGGTTCTAAAGGTTGTCTTCTCAATATCTTGCTCTCTAATCTTTAACTGGTGATAGCCTGACCTGAGATCAATTTTGGAGAAAATGGTTGCTCCTTGAAATTGATCGAATAAGTCATCTATCCTAGGTAAAGGATACGTATTTTTTATTTTATATTTGTTTAACTCTATATGGTTAATGCACATTCTCATTGTATCGTTTTTCTTCTTTACGAATAGTACAGGACCTGCCCAAGGTGATGAACTAGGTCTTATAAAACTTTTGTCCAATAATTCCTAGAGTTGCGTCATTAACTCCTTCATTTTCGTTGGTGCTAAACGATACGGAGCTTTCACAATTGGCGTCGTGTCTGACAATAAGTCGATCCTGAATTCTACATGTCTTTCTAATGGTAATCCGGGTAATTCATCCGGAAAATACCTCAAGAAAATCTCGCACCATAGGTATATCAGTCATTGCCTTCTTCTCCTTCTTTGCATCTATCATGTATGCTAAAAATGTCGTGCATCCCTTGACTATGCAATTTATGGCTTTCATCATTGTGATGATTCCAGAATTTACTCTACTCTTATCACCATAAACCACAAATGGTTCTATCCCAGGGGGGCTAATACGCACCATCTTCCTTCCACATAGGATGTCTACGAGGTTTTCTCCCAACCAATCCATGCTAAGAATTACGTCGAACTCACTCAACTCAAAATGAAAAAGCTCTCGGTGAAACTTGTTTCTGTTCAATTTGATAGTTACGGCCTCTAAACTATTGCTAACAGATACATTCCTACCACCAGCTATGTCTACTAAGATAGGGGTACTTAGCCTAAGTGGCGATAACTTAAGTTTCCTACCAAATTCATGCGATATAAATGAATGATCTGCTCCAGAATCAAATAATATCTTTGCAGAAATTTCATTAACTAAGAATGTACCTGAAGCAACATCGGTTTCTTCCTTTTCTTCATTGACGGTCATTTGATAGCTTCGACCCTAGGGCTTTGGTGGCATGATCCTTGGGATGGGGTATTCTGCCTTTATGTTCCCCTCCTCTCTACAATTGAAACAAACTTTTCCTTTATTTGGGAAATTTGTAGAAATATGCTCGGGCTTCTTGCACTTGAAGCAAATGACACAATCGCCAAAATGTTTCTTCTTGCACTGGTCGCACCACTTCCATCCTTGGTTGCTTCCAGATTTGCTGCTTGACCTTTAGAACTTCTTCTTATTCTTGTTGTTATTGTTGTTGATTCCTTCACGCTTCATATTTTCATCGACCTCAATCTTGTCGGCAGCTCTCTTTTTCATCATACCTTCCACATACTTTGCAGCCCAGACGACCGCCTCAAAACTAGGTGTCTGCTTCACCGGAACAGTGTACTCCTATGGTAACCCCTTGGCATACCGATCAATCTTGGTCAGTTCTTCCGGAACGAGTTGTAGGCCGAACTCCATCTTATCAGTGGAGGATTTGGTGTACTCATCCACCGACATGCTTCCGTTTGTCAAAGCCAGGAATTGATTCTCCAACTGCAACATCTTCTCAGCTGAACAATACTTCCTCTTGAAATGAGTCAGGAATTCGTCCTATGTCAGCTGCAATGGCTTATTGGGGCTTACAATCTTCCCTAACATGTTCCACCAACGAAGTGTTGTTCCCTTGAACTTCCTCACGGCATAGGTGTTTTGTAGCTTGACTATGCATCCACACGTTATGAAAGCCGACTCCATTTCTGATATCTAGTCCATGACTCCTATGGGATCTTCCTTCCTGTTAAATGATGATGTCTTACAAGTCATAAAATCCTTGTAATGGCAATTACCTCTTGCCTCATCATTCCTCTGGACCTCTTGGTGCTCCAGTCCTTGATAACTCTCTGAGTCATCATTATTTCCTTCTCGGACTGTCGTAGAATGCAAAGGAATCGGTTCGTTATTGACTTGTTCAACAACTATATACTCATTGATCACTGGTGCTCCTCCTCTAGCATTAGCTAGATCCTGAGCTAAGATTTCCCTAAACTCACGTCGCTGCTAATCGAGCATTTCTTACATCATTGTTTAGGTCGAATTATGGTGTGAGGTGTCGAAGTGTCTTATGTCCTTGTTAGTGTCGAAGTATGTAATACAGTATTCGTTGTATGTATTTCATAGGAGCACCTTTATATGTCGAAGCGTATTAGATTTAGACCTTATGTACTTTTTGTTAACTTCTGTCATTCCTATAAATAGGGATAGGTACTATAGATAGAGTAACTTTTGAGCCTTCAGTGTTCTTACTCTGAAAAAACCTCTTGTATCTTTCAGAAGTTTAATTGAGCCAAACAGATTATATTTATATCTTCTATTCTATATTAAACTCATACTCTGATTTCATTTCATTCACTCAATTTATACGAACTACATTTGGTATCAGAGCAGGATTCTAGCAATTGATTTCTGACTTTCTCCTTGTTTCAAAAGTTTTTGAGTCGCTGTTCTAGATTCAAAAATATTCCGCACTTTTGATCCAGAAAATCATTTCTATTCAATTGTTTTGATTCGATTCTGCTGTTCGTTTGATAAATCGAGTGTTTAGTGATTGGTTTATGAAAGATTCATTCCTTAGATTCCTATATTTGAAGCTTTTCATCATTTGTGTCCGTATAACAATGGCGAACTTCAACATGAACACGATGACTTCTTATTCTCATCTTCTCGGTTCATTAACCAAAATTCCAATGTTGATTCCTGAATTCTATGAACAATGGGCAGATAGAATGGAGGATTATCTTAATGGGATTGATAAGGAACTCTGGAACTGTATTACTGAAGGAGAACGTCCTATTGGAAGAGTACCACAAATCGGAACTGCTGCTAATGATCCAAACATTGCAGCACAAGCAGAGAGACTGAAAGCAAACAACAAAAGATTCTTACGTGAACTTCGCGGTGCTCTTTGACCGGTGGTTTACAACTATGTTCGTGGTTGCAAAATAGCTAAGGGGATCTGGGTACTTTTGAAGGAAAAATATCTGTTGGATAAGGTGTGTAAGTCCATAACTATAATTGGTATGTACTTGACCCGAAAATAACATGGTTCATTTGGGTTGCCTTTCACCGGAACAATTTGTAAGGATGTACTTTTGAGTGGAGGTTATTTATGATTTATTAATATATTATAAGTTCTAATATATTAATATGAAATCATATTATTTAATTAGTATTGATCAAGAATTAATTTAGTGATCAAAAGAGACTAATTAAATGTACGGTGATTGATTTGGTAAATCAATGATTCTTATAGTGTGGGCTCATGGTTATTTAGGATGGGCTAAACTAATATGGTAATCCATGGATAGTCCATGGAGGTTTAACCCATGGATCCTAAGTAATATGAAAGGTCATGTCCATTAGGGTTTACATAGATGTAACCCTAGACTTTGCTACACTATATAAGAAGCCCCTAAGCTCCTAAAATCGGACGTGTGGTTCAAGGAATTCATAAGAGCCGATTTTGTGCAAGTAATTCTCTCTCAAGTCCTCCATTGTTGGTGGTGTTGTGTAAAGCATTTGAGGCATCACATTTGGGGTGCTAGGCTCTTAAAGGTCCAAATTAACAAGCTGCAACAATAGGTATGTCATCTAACTAGTTTTTGTTGTACAAGTACCCGCGCTTTGTATGCTAGTTAGGATAATGCTTTGGAAAATCAAATTCCATGTATAATTAGAGAAAACATAGATCCAAACCATTTAGGGTTGTATGTGCACCATAAGGTTGTTAGAGTTCTCAAAACCCATCAGTATCAAGGGAGTGAGAAAACGAAGAAAAGCTCGGTTAAGCAGTGTCTGCTTGAATTAGGTGAATTCAAACAGAAGGAAAATGAGAATACTGAGTTGTACTATGATCTTCTGAATGTGTTAATCTTCAAATGCAGTCGTTATGGAGTCAATCGTTCAAAAATGGAGTACAATCTTACTTTCTTGATGGGACTTCGAAAGGAATGGAGGAACATTAGTCTGATGTTCAACCCTTATACTATTATAATATTATAAGTTTAATAATATATATATATATATATATATATATATATGTATAAGACAAGTCAGTCTTACCGTTAGTAGGCCTCATTCACGAAATCGGTCTATAAGGGGGGGGGGTATAAGGTTACTGCCTATAAAATGGCAGTTCAATGGGTGTCCACTCTCACCCACCGCTTCCTTAACTGGTGGAGGGTCGTTAGCCGAATGGGTAGGATAGGACATTAATTATCGTTAAAAGTATAATGATAATTATAAAGTAACTAAACTTTTATTAAATCCTCAATCTTAGTTACTTTAGGAAAAATGTGAATTTGATGCTAATCCATTAAATTGCACTTTGCGCCTTGCCAAGTCGTTAGTGGAGCGTGTGTGGTTAACCGGTACACTAACATGGACTAGTAAGGATGGCAAAGGGTAGCTTGATATTTGTCATAGATCAATGGAGCATGTGTGGTTAACCGACACATTGATTAGGTGATAATTGACTTCAAGTGTACCAAGTTAATTTGCATGGTTATTCACACCTTGTTTGTGATCCTCAGTATCCCAGTCACAAACTTGAAGGGCATAATCGAGATTTAAACATGCCATTGAAAAGTTCAATGAATCTCAAAAGAATCTAGGAATTTCAATACAATTAAAACTTAATAATCAATTTCGTTTTTCATGGTGGAAATTGGTAAATCGTCATTTACATACCTTCAAATATTTTGCTAGTTGGATTACAACATCCCTCTTCCAAATTGTAAAATATTGTGTTGGGTCCTAGCCATAATATTTCATTTTGGGTGTTATATTAAGGATTATTATCTAATCTAAACATTTTCTTTCTTTTTCAGATGTCTTACAACACTGTTCTGGCTCAAACCCTTCTGACTCCTTCTCTCTCATGAGCTTGTGTGGGAGAGTCATCTTTGATGACACCAACTTCAATGACTGGATTAGGAACATCAGGATGGTCACTCGTTATGAAGACCAGGAATATGTCCTCGATAAGGAGCTTAAGGAAATTGACGAGTCTTCTGTTACTCCTGAGGAGATCGTTGAGTTTAAGATTCATGAGAAGGATGCCACCAAGGTGTCTTGTATCATGTTGGCCACTATGACAGCTGAACTCCAAAAGTCCTATGAGGACTTCTACCCTTTTGAGATGCACCAAGACCTGATGGAAAGATACCATCAGAGTGCTCGTCAAGAGAGGTATGAAATCATCGCCTCCATGATAACAACGAAGATGAAGGATGGTGAATCCATAACGACCCACTTGCAGAAAATGCAAAGGTTTGTGGACCGCTTGCTGAAGCTGAATGTTAACTTTGATGAGGAGTTGCCCATAGTGTGACAACCGTCAAATTTCGGTCAAGTCAAAGTCAAACAAAGTCAACAAGTCAAACCGGTCAACTCCAATAACCCTTGTATGTTAGGGTTTACGTTATGTAATCACTGTACAATTCGCTATTTTAATGAGAAAACATCATTTGGAAAATTCATGTGTTTGATTTTCCTTAGCCTTAACAGTGCTAAACAACGAACCAAAGCGATAAAACACTATTGCACAATCATCAGGATTGTGTAGGACACTAAATCATGGCTTAACGGGGTTTACGGACCTTGCGTTTCAAAGCCAAACACTCAAAAAGGTCTCAAAAGAACTCTCTCTCAATCTCTTTCACTCAATCTCTCTCTATTAGAAATCTTTCCCAAATCTCTCTCAATTTCAAGACTTCCAAGGTTAATCATCAAGCTTTCTTCCACTCTTGGTTCTCGATTCGTCAAGGCATCTTCTAAGTGTTTTTGAGTTGAACACTTCTCTTCTCCAACATCCATCCTCTAAGAACACATAAGGTGAGTTCATACCCCTACATTTACATGTTTTTCTTAAGTTTTAAGGGGGGAATACAAGTAAAATCATCAAGAACACAATTAAACTTTTTCTAACAGATTACATCAGAAAAGATGGACTTTAATCACGGACTGTTTTGGTCAACTTAAATATTTTAGTTTTCAAAACTGTTCCAGGTGCAAGTAGTTCAAACTCTTTGCTTTAAAATGGCTACTTGCACATCTCCATATGATTTTTCTACAATTTATGGTGATTTTTACAAAACGGCCTGTCATTTCAGAGGCAAACCCGGACCAGTCTGTGATTATGAACATTTTCACCTCTGTTAGAGATCACTAAAAATCATGATAAAATTTACGAACAAACTAGACTCATATTCCAAACTCTCAAAATTTGCGGATTTGGATTTAGAGCTTTGATGATTTTTCTATAAATTTTCTAAGAACAGTAACAGAAACTGTATTCAACGAAAAGTTGCTGTCAATTTCATTTCACCTTGTAACATGTTGAGCAACGTGTATATCTTTATGTGATTATATGTTATTGCAATATATGACATTTTATCTTAATATTTAGACACACATCAGTTTACAAATGGATTTGGACATATAAAATATAAAGAATAACAAGTGATTATAATCAAAGTACAACCGATACATTCAAACATTTAATAAACTATTTTGAATAAAGTTTGCATACATTACTACGTACTACCCTTGGTTGATAAACTATAATAGGTATAGTTTATGATACATTACATAACACATACATTTAAAAAGGGTACATTTATACAAAGGATATTTTCATTAAGCAAGGTACGGCCATACGGTACCAAGTTTTCATAACACGTAATTCCGTTAATGACTTTGTGAGACATTTACTTCAAATTACCATTAAGTCCTGTATTGTAACCAGAGTCTCCTTGAGGGAGAGCGTGATACTTGTGTATAGATCTATATTGGGTTTGACAAACCCACACCTAAACTGCATGCAACAGTTAGACCGATAGGTCTGGGGTGACAAATGTCATAACATTTCCGACGCCTGAAGAACGTCGTTTTAGGCAACCTTGGTCATAGTATGGTTATAATAAACTCACATAAAGTATTAATAAACATTGGAATTTACGGGAACTTCATTTAAATTTAATGAGTTTATGTCGATTTAAACTTACATTGTTTTACTATAAATATGACAAATTACTTGTACATTTCGGTCTTTGGGTTTTAAGACTACATTTACACATTAAGGAAAATATTGGATTTTCTAACACAAATACTACTTTTACAAACGAAAGGCTTTTAATAATACCAAACAAAAGCTTATGAACTCACCAACCTTTGTGTTGACACTTTTTCAAACAACTTGTATTCTCAGGAAATCATTAAACAGGTAACCAAGTGCTTTTGAGGATGGGGCGCTAAGGCGTCTACTATTTCATATTTTGTCAACATATTGTAATTGATTCGTAAACATGTAATTCATACAATGATGTCACTTTTTTCAATTATATATATGTTGGTTGTGTTTGCTTCAATTACTATTACAATTGTTGTTATGATACTATACATGAAGTCCTCCACCCCCGGACGTTTCCGCCATCCTTGGTTTGGGGGTGTGACAGATTGGTATCAGAGCACAGTTTATAGTGAATTAAGTATATCAAACCACATAAGATATACAAACTATAAACACAATTGGGACTAATAGTCTCTGATTTGTGCATTTTTCAAATAAATATACTTTTAGAAAATAAATGATTTTCTTGATTAAAGTATACATACATACATTACATGCTCGCATGGTATCATAACTAGCGAAAACATAAAGCAAAAGAAGAAGAGTTGAACATTTTGAGTATGCCTTAGTATATGTGGATTAAGTCTAGGAAGGATATAGCCTGATCAACTATATTTGTCCGGGAATTGACTTGCATAAACCGGGGGATGGTCAGGATGGGCAACAAATCTAACAAACCTAATAACACACTACAAAGGATACTTTAAGAACTCAAAACTAAACATTTACAAATACTATAGGAGTATTTTGTGTTACTATAATAAATTATCTGAGAATTAAATAGGTCTTTATTTATAGATCAATAGCTACTAAGTGGATGCGCTAAGGTCATATGTAACTAAGATGCTATAGACTTAGAATTTATGTATCTTTGTTTCACTTCCTGTCCTTGTTTGGTTGTGGTCTTGGAGTTAGGGTCATCTATTCGAAGGACTATTATATCTTAATCACATATGACTGGTATGCACTTTGCAACTAATGAAGTAACCGATAAAGATCTTTTTAAAACATAAATATATTAATTATGTCCCGACTAAATTAGTATGTGTGAAACTTTTACAAACGGTCATATACTTGGAAACAAGAAGTTGCTTTCCAAATGTTAAAACAAGCCCTATGCAGAGCACCGATCTTGTCTCTCCTAGAGGGAACCGAAGACTTCGTAGTGTACTGTGATGCTTCGAATCAAGGCCTCGGATGTGTGCTCATGCAGAGAGGGAAGGTTATCGCGTATGCATCAAGACAGCTTAAGACGCACGAGGTTAATTATACTACGCACGACCTGGAATTAGGAGCAGTAGTATTCGCTTTGAAGATCTGGAGACACTACCTCTACGGCACGAAATGCACTATCTTCACTGATCATAAAAGTCTTCAGCATATCCTCAATCAGAAAGAGCTCAACATGCGACAGAGGAGATGGGTAGAGTTGCTGAATGACTACGAGTGCGAAATTTGTTATCATCCGGGCAAGGCCAATGTAGTGGCTGATGCTCTAAGCAGGAAGGAGTACTCGGGCCGCCGAGTAAAATCCTTAACAATGACGATCCATTCCCACACGACCATACAAATCAAGGAAGCTCAACTAGAAGCTTTGAAACCAGAAAAGGTGGCAGGAGAGACATTAAGGGGAATGGATAAAAACGTAGAAGTCAAGGATGATGGAGTACGTTATCTCATGAATCGAATCTGGACACCGAAGTTTGGTGGACTCCGAGACGTCATCATGAATGAAGCACACAAGACTCGATATTCCATCCATCCCGGGTCAGATAAGATGTATCTGGACCTCAAGAAATTATACTGGTGGCCGAACATGAAAGCTGAGATTGCTACCTATGTGAGCAAGTGTCTGACTTGCGCCAAGGTCAAAATCGAATACCAGAAACCATCCGGGCTATTACAACAGCCGGATATACCTGAGTGGAAGTGGGAACGAATAACCATGGACTTCATAACCAAGCTGCCTAAGACATCGGGCGGGCTTGACACCATATGGGTAATCGTAGACAGATTGACCAAATCAGCACACTTCCTACCGATAAAAGAAACCGACAAGATGGAGAAGCTGACTAGAACGTACATCAGAGAGATTGTACGACTCCATGGTGTGCCGATATCCATTATCTCCGATAGAGATAGTAGATTTACCTCACGGTTTTGGCAGTCTCTACAAAAATCATTGGGAACTAGGCTTGACATGAGTACGGCCTACCACCCACAAACCGACGGACAGAGCGAACGAACCATTCAAACGTTGGAAGACATGTTAAGAGCTTGTGTGATAGACTTCGGTAAAGCATGGGATACCCATCTACCGCTTATCGAATTCTCCTACAATAACAGCTATCATACTAGCATCAAAGTCGCTCCATTCGAAGCTCTTTACGGTCGCAAATGCAGATCACCCCTGTGTTGGGCTGAGGTGGGGGATACACAGCTAGCTAGAGGGCAAGTCTCTAATAGCACCCTCATTGGCCCTGAAATCATAAGGGAAACCACAGAAAAGATCGTTCAAATTCGAGAAAGACTGAAAGCGTCTCGCGATCGACAAAAGAGTTACGCAGACAAACGACGCAAACCCTTGGAATTCCAGGTGGGTGATCGAGTACTACTAAAAGTTTCCCCTTGGAAAGGAATGATACGATTCGGCAAACGCGGGAAACTAAATCCAAGGTACATCGGGCCATTCGAAATCCTTGCTAGGATTGGGCCAGTAGCATACAAACTTCGATTACCTCAGGAACTCGACAAAGTACATCCCACATTTCACGTGTCGAACCTAAAGAAGTGTTTGTCTGATGAGACACTCGTAATACCACTCGACGAAATCGAAGTTAACGAAAATCTCCACTTCGTGGAGGAACCAGTCGAAATCATGGATCGGGAAATCAAACGAACGAAACAAAGTCGTATTCCCATCGTGAAGGTCCGTTGGAACGCTAAACGAGGACCCGAATTCACCTAGGAACGCGAGGATCAGATGAAACAAAAGTATCCACATCTCTTCCCAAACTCTTGAAATCCCAGTCAAAATGAAAATTTCGGGACGAAATTCCTTCTAACGGGGGGATGATGTGACAACCGTCAAATTTCGGTCAAGTCAAAGTCAAACAAAGTCAACAAGTCAAACCGGTCAACTCCAATAACCCTTGTATGTTAGGGTTTACGTTATGTAATCACTGTACAATTCGCTATTTTAATGAGAAAACATCATTTGGAAAATTCATGTGTTTGATTTTCCTTAGCCTTAACAGTGCTAAACAACGAACCAAAGCGATAAAACACTATTGCACAATCATCAGGATTGTGTAGGACACTAAATCATGGCTTAACGGGGTTTACGGACCTTGCGTTTCAAAGCCAAACACTCAAAAAGGTCTCAAAAGAACTCTCTCTCAATCTCTTTCACTCAATCTCTCTCTATTAGAAATCTCTCCCAAATCTCTCTCAATTTCAAGACTTCCAAGGTTAATCATCAAGCTTTCTTCCACTCTTGGTTCTCGATTCGTCAAGGCATCTTCTAAGTGTTTTTGAGTTGAACACTTCTCTTCTCCAACATCCATCCTCTAAGAACACATAAGGTGAGTTCATACCCCTACATTTACATGTTTTTCTTAAGTTTTAAGGGGGGAATACAAGTAAAATCATCAAGAACACAATTAAACTTTTTCTAACAGATTACATCAGAAAAGATGGACTTTAATCACGGACTGTTTTGGTCAACTTAAATATTTTAGTTTTCAAAACTGTTCCAGGTGCAAGTAGTTCAAACTCTTTGCTTTAAAATGGCTACTTGCACATCTCCATATGATTTTTCTACAATTTATGGTGATTTTTACAAAACGGCCTGTCATTTCAGAGGCAAACCCGGACCAGTCTGTGATTATGAACATTTTCACCTCTGTTAGAGATCACTAAAAATCATGATAAAATTTACGAACAAACTAGACTCATATTCCAAATTCTCAAAATTTGCGGATTTGGATTTAGAGCTTTGATGATTTTTCTATAAATTTTCTAAGAACAGTAACAGAAACTGTATTCAACGAAAAGTTGCTGTCAATTTCATTTCACCTTGTAACATGTTGAGCAATGTATATATCTTTATGTGATTATATGTTATTGCAATATATGACATTTTATCTTAATATTTAGACACACATCAGTTTACAAATGGATTTGGACATATAAAATATAAAGAATAACAAGTGATTATAATCAAAGTACAACCGATACATTCAAACATTTAATAAACTATTTTGAATATAGTTTGCATACATTACTACGTACTACCCTTGGTTGATAAACTATAATAGGTATAGTTTATGATACATTACATAACACATACATTTAAAAAGGGTACATTTATACAAAGGATATTTTCATTAAGCAAGGTACGGCCATACGGTACCAAGTTTTCATAACACGTAATTCCGTTAATGACTTTGTGAGACATTTACTTCAAATTACCATTAAGTCCTGTATTGTAACCAGAGTCTCCTTGAGGGAGAGCGTGATACTTGTGTATAGATCTATATTGGGTTTGACAAACCCACACCTAAACTGCATGCAACAGTTAGACCGATAGGTCTGGGGTGACAAATGTCATAACATTTCCGACGCCTGAAGAACGTCGTTTTAGGCAACCTTGGTCATAGTATGGTTATAATAAACTCACATAAAGTATTAATAAACATTGGAATTTACGGGAACTTCATTTAAATTTAACGAGTTTATGTCGATTTAAACTTACATTGTTTTACTATAAATATGACAAATTACTTGTACATTTCGGTCTTTGGGTTTTAAGACTACATTTACACATTAAGGAAAATATTGGATTTTCTAACACAAATACTACTTTTACAAACGAAAGGCTTTTAATAATACCAAACAAAAGCTTATGAACTCACCAACCTTTGTGTTGACACTTTTTCAAACAACTTGTATTCTCAGGAAATCATTAAACAGGTAACCAAGTGCTTTTGAGGATGGGGCGCTAAGGCGTCTACTATTTCATATTTTGTCAACATATTGTAATTGATTCGTAAACATGTAATTCATACAATGATGTCACTTTTTTCAATTATATATATGTTGGTTGTGTTTGCTTCAATTACTATTACAATTGTTGTTATGATACTATACATGAAGTCCTCCACCCCCGGACGTTTCCGCCATCCTTGGTTTGGGGGTGTGACAGATTGGTATCAGAGCACAGTTTATAGTGAATTAAGTATATCAAACCACATAAGATATACAAACTATAAACACAATTGGGACTAATAGTCTCTGATTTGTGCATTTTTCAAATAAATATACTTTTAGAAAATAAATGATTTTCTTGATTAAAGTATACATACATACATTACATGCTCGCATGGTATCATAACTAGCGAAAACATAAAGCAAAAGAAGAAGAGTTGAACATTTTGAGTATGCCTTAGTATATGTGGATTAAGTCTGGGAAGGATATAGCCTGATCAACTATATCTGTCCGGGAATTGACTTGCATAAACCGGGGGATGGTCAGGATGGGCAACAAATCTAACAAACCTAATAACACACTACAAAGGATACTTTAAGAACTCAAAACTAAACATTTACAAATACTATAGGAGTATTTTGTGTTACTATAATAAATTATCTGAGAATTAAATAGGTCTTTATTTATAGATCAATAGCTGCTAAGTGGATGCGCTAAGGTCATATGTAACTAAGATGCTATAGACTTAGAATTTATGTATCTTTGTTTCACTTCCTGTCCTTGTTTGGTTGTGGTCTTGGAGTTAGGGTCATCTATTCGAAGGACTATTATATCTTAATCACATATGACTGGTATGCACTTTGCAACTAATGAAGTAACCGATAAAGATCTTTTTAAAACATAAATATATTAATTATGTCCCGACTAAATTAGTATGTGTGAAACTTTTACAAACGGTCATATACTTGGAAACAAGAAGTTGCTTTCCAAATGTTAAAACAAGCCCTATGCAGAGCACCGATCTTGTCTCTCCTAGAGGGAACCGAAGACTTCGTAGTGTACTGTGATGCTTCGAATCAAGGCCTCGGATGTGTGCTCATGCAGAGAGGGAAGGTTATCGCGTATGCATCAAGACAGCTTAAGACGCACGAGGTTAATTATACTACGCACGACCTGGAATTAGGAGCAGTAGTATTCGCTTTGAAGATCTGGAGACACTACCTCTACGGCACGAAATGCACTATCTTCACTGATCATAAAAGTCTTCAGCATATCCTCAATCAGAAAGAGCTCAACATGCGACAGAGGAGATGGGTAGAGTTGCTGAATGACTACGAGTGCGAAATTTGTTATCATCCGGGCAAGGCCAATGTGGTGGCTGATGCTCTAAGCAGGAAGGAGTACTCGGGCCGCCGAGTAAAATCCTTAACAATGACGATCCATTCCCACACGACCATACAAATCAAGGAAGCTCAACTAGAAGCTTTGAAACCAGAAAAGGTGGCAGGAGAGACATTAAGGGGAATGGATAAAAACGTAAAAGTCAAGGATGATGGAGTACGTTATCTCATGAATCGAATCTGGACACCGAAGTTTGGTGGACTCCGAGACGTCATCATGAATGAAGCACACAAGACTCGATATTCCATCCATCCCGGGTCAGATAAGATGTATCTGGACCTCAAGAAATTATACTGGTGGCCAAACATGAAAGCTGAGATTGCTACCTATGTGAGCAAGTGTCTGACTTGCGCCAAGGTCAAAATCGAATACCAGAAACCATCCGGGCTATTACAACAGCCGGATATACCTGAGTGGAAGTGGGAACGAATAACCATGGACTTCATAACCAAGCTGCCTAAGACATCGGGCGGGCTTGACACCATATGGGTAATCGTAGACAGATTGACCAAATCAGCACACTTCCTACCGATAAAAGAAACCGACAAGATGGAGAAGCTGACTAGAACGTACATCAGAGAGATTGTACGACTCCATGGTGTGCCGATATCCATTATCTCCGATAGAGATAGTAGATTTACCTCACGGTTTTGGCAGTCTCTACAAAAATCATTGGGAACTAGGCTTGACATGAGTACGGCCTACCACCCACAAACCGACGGACAGAGCGAACGAACCATTCAAACGTTGGAAGACATGTTAAGAGCTTGTGTGATAGACTTCGGTAAAGCATGGGATACCCATCTACCGCTTATCGAATTCTCCTACAATAACAGCTATCATACTAGCATCAAAGTCGCTCCATTCGAAGCTCTTTACGGTCGCAAATGCAGATCACCCCTGTGTTGGGCTGAGGTGGGGGATACACAGCTAGCTAGAGGGCAAGTCTCTAATAGCACCCTCATTGGCCCTGAAATCATAAGGGAAACCACAGAAAAGATCGTTCAAATTCGAGAAAGACTGAAAGCGTCTCGCGATCGACAAAAGAGTTACGCAGACAAACGACGCAAACCCTTGGAATTCCAGGTGGGTGATCGAGTACTACTAAAAGTTTCCCCTTGGAAAGGAATGATACGATTCGGCAAACGCGGGAAACTAAATCCAAGGTACATCGGGCCATTCAAAATCCTTGCTAGGATTGGGCCAGTAGCATACAAACTTCGATTACCTCAGGAACTCGACAAAGTACATCCCACATTTCACGTGTCGAACCTAAAGAAGTGTTTGTCTGATGAGACACTCGTAATACCACTCGACGAAATCGAAGTTAACGAAAATCTCCACTTCGTGGAGGAACCAGTCGAAATCATGGATCGGGAAATCAAACGAACGAAACAAAGTCGTATTCCCATCGTGAAGGTCCGTTGGAACGCTAAACGAGGACCCGAATTCACCTGGGAACGCGAGGATCAGATGAAACAAAAGTATCCACATCTCTTCCCAAACTCTTGAAATCCCAGTCAAAATGAAAATTTCGGGACGAAATTCCTTCTAACGGGGGGATGATGTGACAACCGTCAAATTTCGGTCAAGTCAAAGTCAAACAAAGTCAACAAGTCAAACCGGTCAACTCCAATAACCCTTGTATGTTAGGGTTTACGTTATGTAATCACTGTACAATTCGCTATTTTAATGAGAAAACATCATTTGGAAAATTCATGTGTTTGATTTTCCTTAGCCTTAACAGTGCTAAACAACAAACCAAAGCGATAAAACACTATTGCACAATCATCAGGATTGTGTAGGACACTAAATCATGGCTTAACGGGGTTTACGGACCCTGCGTTTCAAAGCCAAACACTCAAAAAGGTCTCAAAAGAACTCTCTCTCAATCTCTTTCACTCAATCTCTCTCTATTAGAAATCTCTCCCAAATCTCTCTCAATTTCAAGACTTCCAAGGTTAATCATCAAGCTTTCTTCCACTCTTGGTTCTCGATTCGTCAAGGCATCTTCTAAGTGTTTTTGAGTTGAACACTTCTCTTCTCCAACATCCATCCTCTAAGAACACATAAGGTGAGTTCATACCCCTACATTTACATGTTTTTCTTAAGTTTTAAGGGGGGAATACAAGTAAAATCATCAAGAACACAATTAAACTTTTTCTAACAGATTACATCAGAAAAGATGGACTTTAATCACGGACTGTTTTGGTCAACTTAAATATTTTAGTTTTCAAAACTGTTCCAGGTGCAAGTAGTTCAAACTCTTAGCTTTAAAATGGCTACTTGCACATCTCCATATGATTTTTCTACAATTTATGGTGATTTTTACAAAACGGCCTGTCATTTCAGAGGCAAACCCGGACCAGTCTGTGATTATGAACATTTTCACCTCTTTTAGAGATCACTAAAAATCATGATAAAATTTACGAACAAACTAGACTCATATTCCAAACTCTCAAAATTTGCGGATTTGGATTTAGAGCTTTGATGATTTTTCTATAAATTTTCTAAGAACAGTAACAGAAACTGTATTCAACGAAAAGTTGCTGTCAATTTCATTTCACCTTGTAACATGTTGAGCAACGTGTATATCTTTATGTGATTATATGTTATTGCAATATATGACATTTTATCTTAATATTTAGACACACATCAGTTTACAAATGGATTTGGACATATAAAATATAAAGAATAACAAGTGATTATAATCAAAGTACAACCGATACATTCAAACATTTAATAAACTATTTTGAATATAGTTTGCATACATTACTACGTACTACCCTTGGTTGATAAACTATAATAGGTATAGTTTATGATACATTACATAACACATACATTTAAAAAGGGTACATTTATACAAAGGATATTTTCATTAAGCAAGGTACGGCCATACGGTACCAAGTTTTCATAACACGTAATTCCGTTAATGACTTTGTGAGACATTTACTTCAAATTACCATTAAGTCCTGTATTGTAACCAGAGTCTCCTTGAGGGAGAGCGTGATACTTGTGTATAGATCTATATTGGGTTTGACAAACCCACACCTAAACTGCATGCAACAGTTAGACCGATAGGTCTGGGGTGACAAATGTCATAACATTTCCGACGCCTGAAGAACGTCGTTTTAGGCAACCTTGGTCATAGTATGGTTATAATAAACTCACATAAAGTATTAATAAACATTGGAATTTACGGGAACTTCATTTAAATTTAACGAGTTTATGTCGATTTAAACTTACATTGTTTTACTATAAATATGACAAATTACTTGTACATTTCGGTCTTTGGGTTTTAAGACTACATTTACACATTAAGGAAAATATTGGATTTTCTAACACAAATACTACGTTTACAAACGAAAGGCTTTTAATAATACCAAACAAAAGCTTATGAACTCACCAACCTTTGTGTTGACACTTTTTCAAACAACTTGTATTCTCAGGAAATCATTAAACAGGTAATCAAGTGCTTTTGAGGATGGGGCGCTAAGGCGTCTACTATTTCATACTTTGTCAACATATTGTAATTGATTCGTAAACATGTAATTCATACAATGATGTCACTTTTTTCAATTATATATATGTTGGTTGTGTTTTCTTCAATTACTATTACAATTGTTGTTATGATACTATACATGAAGTCCTCCACCCCCGGACGTTTCCGCCATCCTTGGTTTGGGGGTGTGACACATAGATATCATTCTACACTCCTTACCTCAATGTTATGATCAGTTCCGAATGACCTATCATACGAACAAGGAGGAGGTCACTCTTAGCAAGCTTCAAGGCCTTTTGAGGACTGCTGAAAGTAGTCTCAAGGGTAAATTTGTTGTTTCTACTCCTACTGCTAATGCCCCTGTCTTGGCAATTGGACATGGGAAGGGGAAGAAGAGGAAGGCTCCCTCTAAGAGCCGCAAGGGAAAGTCTCTTGATGGATCCTCTTCAAGTGGGACCAAGGCTGGTTCTGCTGCTCCTTCTTCCATTCCTAAGGAAGCAGAGTGTTTCTATTGTCATGAGAAAGGGCACTGGAAGCGAAGCTGCCCCAAATACTTGCAGGATGTGAAGGTTAAACCCACCCATGCATGTATTTATACTATTCTATCTAATAACTCATCACATTCTTGTTCTTGGGTCCTTGATACAGGTTGTGGAATTCACATTTATTCTGATTTGCAGGGACTAAAAGGAAGTAAGGATGTGGAGCATGGGAAGATGAACTTGATCATGGAGAATAGGAAGGTTTCACCTGTCACCAAGATTGGAGTTTATTCTTTATTGCTTAGTAGTGGGTTAGAATTAGATTTGAATAATTGTTTTTACTCGTGTGAAATTGCGAGAAATGTTATTTCCTTTCATGGTTTGTACAAACAAGGTTTTAGTTTTTCATTCAATAATGAAATTGGTGCTATTAATGCTTTTTATAATGGTGTTTTTTATTTTAAAGCATTACCTTGTAATGGTGTATATGAAACTGTGATGGTTGTAGACAACTTAGGAAATAATGTGTTGCACATTGATTCTTCCAATGATTTGGATAAGGCATGCTTGTGGCATTGTCGTCTTGGACATGTCAACAAGAAGCACATAGGCAAACTCCAAAAGGCTGGAGTCTTGGAGTCATTCGATTTAAGGTCGGATGACAGTTGTGAATCTTGTTTGCTTGGAAAGATGAATAAATCACCCTTCACTGGTACTTGTGAAAGGGGTGAAGGTTTGTTAGATCTTATATACACCGATGTGTGTGGACCTTTCAGAACCGCCACAAGGGATGCTAACCGCTTCTATGTGACTTTTACTGATGATTACAACAGATATGGCTATATCTACTTAATCGAACATAAGTCAGAAACCTTTGAAAGATTCAAAGAGTTTAAGCAAGAAGTGGAGAATCAGCTGGGCAGGAAGATAAAGATGCTCCGATCTAATCGAGGTGGTGAATATCTTAGTATCGAGTTCCTAGACTATATTAAGAAATGTGGGATTATTTCACAATTGACTCCACCTAGGACACCATAGCTTAATGGTGTGGCTGAGAGGCGCAATCGAACCTTGTTAGACATGGTTCGTTTCATGATGAGTCGAGCTTCGTTACCTATCTCATTCTGGGGGTATGCCTTAGAGACTGCCGCCCATATCCTTAATCTAGTCCCAACTAAAAAGGTTGCCAAAACACCTCACGAGATGTGGACAGGGAAGGTTCTCTCGTTAGCACACATCAAGGTTTGGGGTTGCGAGGCTTTCGTGAGACGCGAGACTCACAATAAGCTCGAACCTCACAGTGAGCGGTGTATTTTCATCAGCTACCCGCATAAGTCCTTTGGATATCTCTTCTACAGACCGAGTGACAATGTTGTCTTCGTTGCAAGGAGAGGAGTCTTTCGCGAGAGAGAACTCATAGGCCAAGGAAACAGTGGGAGGCAAATTGACCTTGAAGAGCTTCAAGAGTCAAGCGGTGAAGGAACCTCAAACACTAGCAATCAACCTGAGGAAGAAACTCCTGTTGATCCAGTTGACGAGTCCGTACCTCTGAGGCGTTCCAGTAGAGTTAGTGTTCCAACTATTTTATATGGTTTCCATATAACATCTGAGGGTGATACATTTATCAGTGATAGCACACTAGTAAATTTGGATGAACCTAACAATTACAAGGAAGCCATGGCAGGCCCCGAGTCTGCAAAGTGGAAAGAGGCTATGGACAACGAGATTCAGTCCATGTATGACAATCAAGTTTGGAAGTTGGTTGACAATGTACCGGGTCGTAAGACAGTCGGGTGCAAATGGATCTTCAAGAAGAAGACCGACATGGATGGTAAAGTACACATATATAAGGCGCGACTGGTTGCGAAGGGCTTTACTCAAACTCCGGCAGTTGACTATGATGAGACCTTCTCACCAGTAGCTAAAATTAAGTCTATTAGGGTTATGCTAGCCATATCTGCATTTCATGATTATGAAATATGACAAATGGATGTCAAAACCACTTTCCTTAATGGAAAGTTGGCTGAGGATGTTTACATGAGTCAGCCAGAGGGTTTTGTAAATGCAAAGTACCCTAATAGAGTGTGTAAGCTTGAGAAATCCATTTATGGATTGAAACAAGCATCTCGCAGATGGAATCTTTGTTTTGATGAGAAAGTCAAAGAGTTTGGTTTTTCGAGAAGCGAGGATGAGTCATGTGTGTATGTCAAGGCTAGTGGGAGTATAGTTAGCTTTCTGGTGTTGTATGTGGATGACACACTTCTCATAGGAAATGACATACCAACCTTGCAGGAGGTTAAGTCCTGGCTTGGGAAGTGTTTCGCTATGAAGGACCTCGGAGGAGTTGCCTATATTCTGGGGATAAGGATATTGAGAGACAGGAGTAAAAGACTAATTGGACTTAGTCAAAGTACCTACTTGGATAAGGTGTTGAAAAGGTTCAACATGATGGATTCCAAGAAAGGTGACTTACCCATCCAAGGCAATACCAAACTGAGTAAAACTCAGAGTCCGAGTACAGAGGTTGAGATAGCCGAGATGAGTCGAGTACCATATGCTTCCGCAGTTGGTTCGATCATGTATGCTATGACTTGTACTCGCCCTGATGTGGCCTTTGCTTTGAGAATGGTCAGCAGATATCAAGGGAATCCTGGTAAAGCACATTGGACTGCGGTTAAAGAACATTCTTAAGTACCTGCGGAGGACTAAGGACTGGGTCCTTACCCTCGGTGGGAGTGATGACTTGAGAGTAACGGGGTATAGTGACGCCAGCTTTCAGACCGACAAAGATAATTTCCGCTCTCAGTCGGGCTGGGTATTTACCCTGAATGGAGGAGCAATAACTTGGAAAATTTTTCAAGCAGGAGACTGTAGCTGATTCAACGTGCGAATCAGAGTACATAGCAGCAAGCGAAGCGGTGAAGGAGGCAATAAGGGTGAAGAACTTCATCGGAGACCTTGGAGTTATACCAGCTATAAAGGAGCCAATGGAGATTTTCTGTGACAGCGAGAGTGCGGTTGCCTTAGCCAAGGAACCAAGGGATCATGGCAGATCCAGGCACATCGACAGAAAATACCACTTCATAAGACATCGAATAGAAGAAGGACTCCTCGTAGAAAAGAGGGTATCATCATACGAGAACCCATCATATCCCCTCACGAAGGGACTGAGTAAGGTTAAGCACTTACAACATACGAGGCGCATCGGGCTGAAGGACGATATTAGTTTTAATGGTTAGATAGAATTTTAGAAACTGCTAATAGTTGAAATGTAATTGACATTTGATGATCAAATAAAAGGTGTTTTTTATTTATAAGTAATGTTACTATCTTGTGTCAATCATTTACTATTGTTTCATTTTGCATGTTTTGACTTCCAGAATAATTATATTATTCAAACTGTCCACAGTCGATCATACTTTGGAAGTAGGTATTGAGGCAAGATTGTCATGAATTTGACTTGTAGATTGTCTGAAGTGTATTAGACATAGCAAAGTTTCCTACAACATTCATGAGTGCTCATAAGGTCTGAGTATTGGATTAAACTCATGCTCACTTGAATCACTTCATGGAATTTATCTCGACTGATCGTGAGACGATAATATCATATAAGTCTTCAAACCAAGATATATGAGTTGTTGACTATGAGTTGGTTGTACATTGATAGTGTGAAACCGCATTCGTAACTTGATATTAAAAAATGCACTATTGTGTATGATTTAACAAGTAGTTAGTACAAGCATATACTGTCAAAGTTTATATGTTCCTTTTAGTCCTTGGAGGATTTAAAGCGATATCTTGGGCCCCTCGATGATTTTGTTTTTGACTTATGTGTCAGGCCCGGTCAGAACTCAATTCATGTGTTCGATTAAGTTCTATGTCAAACAAATCGGAAATCGGGAAACAAACTGCTGGACAATAAGTATGACGTTGTTCCATGTATTTTTCCGGCTGATATCACGAGAACAGACGATTATATGATCCCTTATCTAAATGGCGTGTCACAATTCGACAAAGGCTTTTAAGAGCTACGATTACTAGTCGGTTCCTGAAGTCGTACTTGCAGCTATAGTTATTAGACTTATCCAAGTGGGAGACTGTTGGATAAGGTGTCTAAGTCCATAACTATAATTGGTATGTACTTGACCCGAAAATAGCATGGTCCATTTGGGTTGTATTTCACCGGAACAATTTGTAAGGATGAACTTTTGAGTAGAGATTATTTATGATTTATTAATATATTATAAGTTCTAATATATTAATATAAAATCATATTATTTAATTAGTATTGATCAAGAATTAATTTGCAATTAATTTAGTGATCAAAAGAGACTAATTAAATGTACGGGGATTGATTTGGTAAATCAATTATTCTTATAGTGTGGGCTCATGGTTATTTAGGATGGGCTAAACTAATATGGTAATCCATGGATAGTCCATGGAGGTTTAACCCATGGATCCTAAGTAATATGAAAGGTCATGTCCATTAGGGTTTACATGGATGTAACCCTAGACTTTGCCACACTATATAAGAAGCCCTTAAGCTCTTAAAATCGGACGTGTGGTTCAAGGAATTCATAAGAGCCGATTTTATACAAGTAATTCTCTCTCAAGTCCTCCATTATTGGTGGTGTTGTGTAAAGCATTTGAGGCATCACATTTGGGGTGCTAGGCTCTTAAAGGTCCAAGTTAACAAGCTACAACAAGAGGTATGTCATCTAACTAGTTTTTATTGTACAAGTACCCATGCTTTGTATGCTAGTTAGGATAATGCTTTGGAAAATCAAATTCCATGTATAATTAGAGAAAACATAGATCCAAACCATTTAGGGTTGTATGTGCACTATAAGGTTGTTAGAGTGCTCAAAACCCATCAGTATCAAGGGAGTGAGAAGACGAAGAAAAGCTCGGTTAAGTAGTGGCTGCTTGAATTAGGTGAATTCAAACAGAAGGAAAATGAGAATACTGAGTTGTACTATGATCGTCTGAATGTGTTAATCTTCAAATGCAGTCGTTATGGAGTCAATCGTTCAAAAATGGAGTACAATCTTACTTTCTTGATGGGACTTCGAAAGGAATGGAGGAACATTAGTCTGATGATCAAGACGCAGCAAAGCTTCGACAATTATTCACTTGGTGATATGTATAATGTTCTAAAAGCCCATGAGAGTGAGATTAACGAGATTGCTGAAGAAGGAAAACTATGTTTGGGTGGTCCTCTGGCACTAGTTTCGAAAGTCTCTGGAAAAGAAACTGAAATTGAATATGCTAGTGTTGATGGTTATGATAATGAATGTTTTATCATGAACTCGGATGACGAAGCTTAGGCATACTATTCGAACAATAAAGTCAAGAGGTTTTACAAAAATCCATTCAATCCAAAGTTTAAAGGAGGTGATTTCAAGGGGAACTCATCTGGGAAGAAGGTGAAAGTGGAAACGAAGGTGGAGAAGAAAGAAAACAAGTCTGATGTTGAGAAGCCTGAAAAGAAACTAAAGGGTGATTCTGGTTTCGATTGTCGTTACTGTAATGGTGCGAATCATATGGCTGCAGACTGCATGTTGAGAAAGAGGAGAAGAAGGAAAGAGTTAAGGACGAAGCCTATTATGTTGAAAGGTTAGAAGAAATGAGAGCTAAGACGAAAGGGATGTCTTTGGTTGCAAAAGGAAGTGTTGATGGGGATGGAACTTACCAAATCTGGTCATCTGGATCAGATGATGAAAAAATGTGAAACCCTACTCATGGTGACATGTATGCAAAGTACAAAGAAGGAAGTGAGGAAGAGGAGAATGTTAATGGAATATGCTTCGTTTCTACAAGCACACACAAGTCTCCAATGACTTCGAAGGTACGTTCTTTTCTTGAATCCTTTAATATTTCTTCTAGTTCATATGATTATGTTATATCTGATTTTGATGAGACTATTACGTATGTTAATTACTTGCTCATTTATGTTAGTAGTGATGCTAAGAAATCGAAATCTTTACTACTAGAAACTCAGAGAAGGTTGGAGTCGAAGAGGAATAGAATGGATAGTCTTGAATTACAACTGAAAAATGTTACTAGTGATAAGGATCTTATTAGAACAGACAATACACTAATGATGAAACAACGTAACATATATTTTAATTCGGCTAAGAGATTATATGCTAAACTCACTGCTTTAGATCATTCCTCTGACATAAGTAAGGAACAACATAGGAAACTATTGCCTTTCTTAACATTCGAAAGGGAGAAAATAGATTTGACTTCCTATAAACTGTGAGAAAAAGATTTTTGAGTTTGACAAGGTCCCAAATGAATCATATGCATATGGTATTTTTAAAATAGATGAATGTTTGAATGCTGGTGATTTAGTTCATATTATGAATGAGACCTTGACCAAAACCAAACAAATTAAAATTTTGAAAAGGACTGAGAATTTGACATCTGACTCTCAAAACAATTTTGCTGATATCGAAGATGAATCTGACAATATTAGTGAAATTGAGGAGGAAGAAGTTGTTGATTGGTCTCATTTATCTGTCATTAATGTCACTTTGATGGCTAAGGGTAAAGAAATTTGTAATGATTCATTGGAAAAGGTTAATACTGACCAACCATCAACTTCGAAAGTTTATGACTCTGACCATGTGATTGTCGAAGACAGTCAGACTGATAGTAATAGTGATAATGAAGAAGTTGTTCCCATCGAAACAACCATACCCAAGGTTGTTGTTGATCAAGTCTATGAGGAAACAGAGAAGTTTGAAAAAGTGATGAAGGAGAAAGGTCCTCATTATCTTGAATCAAACTTTGTTGTTTATCCAAATTTTAAATGCACTGATGATGTAGTGTTTCCAAATCAAGTGTTTGTTACCTCAGGAAACGGAGATAAAGTGAAACCTGAGATTAACAAAATTGTTGTTGAAGACAACAAAGAAGTAACGAAAGAAGGATTTTTCTCAAACCAAAGCCCAGTCGAAAACAATCTTAATAAAAACTCGTCCACTTTTCAAAGGCAAAAACCAAAAAGAGTTTGGGAAGTAAAGAAAGAAAAAGTTAATGATAAAAAACAAACAAATGAACCTGTTTCTCAAAATCAAAAGACTAAAGCTCAAATTTTCAATGATGAAATTCAAAAAGTTTCCAAATAAGAAGGCATTTCGATGTCAAAAGCTTGAAATAAGGTTTATTGGAAAAATGTCAAGTCTTTGAAGAAACAAAAAGATATTTCTCAAAAACCTTCTGTTCAGAAAGTGACTGAACAAGTTCAGACCTTTTCTCATAACAAGTCTTTTGATAAGAACAAACCCACTTTAAAACAAAAAGATTTTCCAAAAAGTAATTCAAATGTTTCAAGTCCACGTCAAAAACCGAATGTTCAAAACCCAAGAAATGAGAATTTTGTTAAAAACCAACAATCAAGGAATTTTGCTCCTAATCATCATAACAAAAGGTTTTCACAAAATCATTTTCATAGAAATGGTTTTCAATCAAATGAACAAGGGAATTTTCATCAGTTTCAAAGTCAAAGACAGTTTTTAAATGAACAACAAGTTTTTATTCGAACAAGTGTTGGTTATAATAAACTTTTTCAAAACCGTTACCAACCACATGTAAAACCGACGTTTCCAAAACAAAATTTCTAAAAGATGGAAGTCAATGGGAAAAGAAATGAACCATTCAAAACCAAACAACCTCACTTTCCCAATCCTGTTTCGAAGCAGCAAGTTAAAGCTTCGTTTGTCAAATAGAAATCTGATGTGAATAATATTAATCACTAGCTTGAAGGCAAAGGAAAGCCTTATCAATCCAAAAAGTTTGCTTAGGAAGAAATCAAGAATGATTATGAAAGCTACTTTAATGAGTCAACAACCGGTAGTTCTTCATTGAAAGAATCGAATCCCTTCTATTCGAAAGTGGAAAGTTGTTCCAAAAACAAAGGTTGAAGAAAAACGAACTGTTGATGGAAAAGGGAAAGTCAGTATCGACTCTAAACCATTGAATGATTTCATTTGGATACCTAAGTCTATGGAAGTTGACTTAATCGATAGTTTGAAATCCAAAGTTCGTAATTTGGTAGTAGGATCTTCATTTCATATGTAACATCCCGAGATTTTGCAGGTATTTCCAAATCCTCTCTTTTATTATAATTTTGTCATTTGTAGTCCCTGGGGATGGAAGAGTGAAGCCATGAGAAGCCTAAGGGCTAAAGTTGCAACTTCGGGATCAAGAAGAGTACGCTAAGCGTACATAAGGTACATTAAGTGTACTAGGCGCGCCCTAGTACGCTGGGCGTACTCACGTCAGAAGGAAACCCTAATATTTAGGGTTTGGGTGTTATAGAAACGTCCTTATGAGCTCATAACCCTCCATCATCTCAGCCTCCATAACTTTGAGCCATTTTCCCCAAAGCCTAACCCCTCTCTTGAGCGTGTGAGCTAAAAGTGTGTGTTATGAGTAGTTGGACAAGAAGGTTTTGCATCAAGAAGTTGGAGAAGGAAGACAATCTTGTAGATCTGAGGTTACTTTGTGCTCTAGAAGCTCCAGGAGGTAAAAAGCTCCAACCTTTATGTTTGTATGATGTAGATCTAGTCATAGTAACTTTATGAAACCATTTCTTGTCCCAAAAGTCTGAAGTTGGTGCATGTTATTTTTTGAACGAAATAAGTTGTCCTTTCAGATTCTAGAAAGGGTCCTAAGTGATAAAACTGATGTCCCAATGGCTAAAAGTGTCACATGCATGTAGTAGAAAGGTCTTAATGGGTTAAGACCATGTATTAAGAACTTTCTGGACGTCCAAAGTCTTAAAGTTTGAGACTTTATGGTTCTAAGACACATTTGGTCGATGGATCTGGAATTTGGGCTTAAGTGCTTAAGCAATTAAGCACTTATTAGAGTTTTGGTAAAACTTGCGTATGCCCCGCGTAAGTTTTATACGCCCAGCGTACTGGGTCAACCACCCCGATGGTGGTCAACGCAAGGAAGAGTATGCCCAACGTACCAGAGGAGTACGTGCCACGTACGCCCTCTGTTGGGCTTTTGACGAATTGGGCTTCGGGATTGGACCACCTTTGAAAGATGAAATAGATGATGAGAGTCATTGACTTTAAAGATGGCGTCATCTAGCAGAGTATAGATGACAACCACAGACTATTCTAAACAGTCTAGTGGAACGCTAGCAGGCTCGCAGCCAGTAGGTGTTTTTGAACTAAGTGTTCACCAGATGTACTCTAAAAACTCATTGACATGTATTGGCCAATATAGCTGTAATTTCACACTGAAGCTTTTTCCTTCGAAGAGTTGATCTTTCATTTCAAAAGTGGTCTCTCGGGTGGACTCCCTAAAATAATACTGTCAATAGAGGAGATGAACCCTGGAAGCTATGGACTTAGTACCCTATAGATGAACATTGGCACCTATGGACTTAGTGCCCTATAGATGGACACTTGCAGCTATGGACTTAGTGCCTATTAAACGCTGGAACTCTCGTAGTGGTGTTCAATAGAAAATAAAGTCCACATGCTCAAGATACATGATTCGTCAACCAAAGATCAAGAGCGCCAAGTCATAATATCCCATAAAGTGAAGAATGCGAAACAACTTTGTTGATCAATCGTCGTTGCGGTGCAAGCATCACAAAGAATAATATGAAGTCCGAATGCGGTATGGAGTAATCTTCAAAAAATAATCGGCATGAAATGAACCAATGTGACAATCCAAGGTTCGGTTGTGGCAAAAATTGGTGTTAAAAAAAATAATTTGTGTAAAAAAAATAATTGGTTTTAATAAAAAAAAATTGGCTAAATAAAAAAATTGGTGTAAAAAAAATAAATTAGCTGAATGAAAAATAATTGGCGTTAAAAAAATAATACTAAAAAAATGGCTGAATAAAAAAAATGAAGTTTAAAAAAAAAATAAGAGGGTTTTTTTTTAAAAAAAAAGGAAGGAAAAAGGAGGAAGGAGGGAATAAGGAGGGGGGAGGAGGAAGAAGGAGGGAATAAGGAGGGGGAGGAGGAAGAAGGAGGGAGGAGGGGAGGAGCTGAAGGCTGGAAGAAGAAGGGAGGAAGGAGGAGGAGTTAAGGAGGGAGGGGCGAGACTGAGAGGGTGATTGCGGTTTAAGGAAGGTGCGGTCAGATGGGGAGACGGAGGTGAGATTGCTGATGGAAGGGGGTCTTGGGTGTGGACGAGGCTAAGGAACCGAAGTGGGTAGGGAAAGGATGTGGTAGCTGCGATGCGGTGCAAAGGAAGCAAAGCAACTGCGGTGCGATCCGGGAAAGGAATGTCTGCGGTCTGAGCTGTTGATGAGCAGGAGGGGTCCAAAGCTGCGGATCCGAGACTTCGGTCAGAAGGCTAAGAAGGGTGGCTTCGGTCCAAAGCTGAGAAGGGTACATTGCGGGTAAGAGGACTTCGATCAGCAGGCAAAGGGAAGGCTGCGGACAAAGCCTAAGAGGGGCTTCGGATCAAGGGCTAAGAAGGGCTGCGGGGAGGCTTCTTAGGAGGCTCCGGTAGGTATTTTTTGGCTGCGGTTCGGGGCTCCGAGAAGGGCTGAACAGGTGACGAAAAATGCTATTTTTTTCATAAAAAATGGTACCGCAAAGGCCATTTATTCATATTTTAATAAGGGGAATATTTTTTAAGCATTTTGGGTCAAAAGTTGGTCTTGGGAAGGCAAAAAGAAGAGTGTGCAGGTGGGTTTTTAGGGACAAAAGGTGATGGGATTTGTTAAAGTCACATGGTTTTTTACTTGGGAAGGCAAATAGGAGTGAAATGCAACTTACCTAAAAGAGCAAAAAGGACAAAGTGCTTTATACAAACACATATTACGTCCATTTTTCTTCACATCAAAGATTCAAAGCAAGAATATTGTGAAGAAAAATAACTTCATACATCAATGAAGAATTGTTGGGTAAAAATAAATACACCACTTCAAGAAATAAATAAGCCCATGTAACGCCCCGATTCCAGGTATGGATTTAAATAAAAGGTTAGTTGGTTTAATGTCCTACTCGACGAGTTGGTTGCCCTACTCGTCGAGTAGCAGCGGGGTTGGAACGCGTGTTTAGTGACCTACTCGACGAGTCCACTAAGGGACTCGACGAGTAGGAGCTGGCAGATGAAACCCTAAATTTCGGGGTTTTGCACCCTATTTAATGAATGATAAGCCTCCTATGGCCTCTTTGCAGTCTTTAAGATCCCTTTAAAACCCTAATACGTGTGTGTGTGCCCATTGTGTGTTTGAAGCTTGAAGAGAGGATCCTTGGAGGGAGAAGGCTTAGAGGAGAAGGAGATTGGAGCAAGTAGAGTGTGGGAATCAACTCTTATCTCAGTTATCATCTTCTGGAGGTAACCAAATTGCCTTTTCTTTGTGAATCTCTTCTATTGGTTGAGTTTTAGGGTTTTTGGTGAGATATTAAGTTGGAAAGATGAGCTATGGGTTAGATCTGAGGTTGTAACTTCAGATCTGGACCCTCCTTGGATTCTATAAGCATAAAGTTTCAGTTTTGGTCATGATTAAGGTCCCTCTTGAGCATGAAGTTCCATTAAGAACTTAAAATAGGCATTTAGAGCCCTTATAGCCATGCATGCACGTAAAGTTTGCAACTTTACGTGATAAGCATGCCCTAGAAGCTTGGATCTGTGATTTGGAGCCGCTGCATGGCTCAAAACAAGTTTGTATGGAAAAAGGACTGAATGGACTCGGCGAGTCGCAAGGTTGACTCGGCGAGTCACATGAAGATGGCCGTGGACTCGACGAGTTGGATGAACAACTCGGCGAGTCCGATGAAGATCACCATAAGACTCGACGAGTTGAAGAACAACTCGGCAAGTCGGATGAGTTTTCCCCAAGTTATGAATGTGTGTGTGTGTGTTCGTCGTGAGCAAAAAGGAAAACTCGACGGGTGGCCTTAGAGTTTGGTCGAGAATCGGAGAAACTCGACGAGTCACCTCGATGACTCGGCGAGTAGGATAGTGTTTCAAGGAACTCGACAAGTAGCCGAGGGTACTCGGCGAGTAAGGTCAACATGGACTGTTGACCTTGACTGAGGACTTTGACTTTGAGTAGGGGTTGACTAGTGAGTTATGGAGTACCTTATAAGGTTAAGGACTTATGAGTATATTGTGCTATGGTATTAGGTAGTGGAGCCTGTGCCAAGTAATTCGAGAGTTGAGTTTTATCTTCCGGGTCGACATTTGCGAGGTGAGTTATCCTCACTATACTAAGGGGTCTAAGGCACCAAGGCCGGCCCATTGGATATGATATCCTAGTAGTTGTATTATGTTGAGTATGAGTTGGTTATGCATGCTAATTTGATATGCTAGAGGGTAGGTCTGTAGGACTACCTGTGATACTGATTGATTACCTGTATGTGCATTATCTGTTACATGTTGATATGTTATGTGGGATGGGTTGAGGTTGTACTGCTCCGGGTGGTAGCCAACAAACCCTACGGTATTCCAGATATGAGCTGAGGGCCCGGTAGGCATTCCAGACTCATACTGAGGACTCGGGAGCATTCCAGATACGAGCTGAGGGCCCGGTAGGCATTCCAGACTCGTACTGAGGCTCGATGGTATTCCAGATACGAGCTGAGGGCCCGGTAGGCATTCCAGACTCATACTGAGGACCCAGGGGTAATCCAGCTTGTAAAGCTGTGGACCCATTGCATGTTGTTCTGTTCAGTTTGTTATGATATGTCATGGTGTGACATGGTTATGTGGACTGTATGTGTATCGGTATTTTGGGGGTAACTCACTAAGCTCTCGGGCTTACAGTTTCAGTTTATTGTTTCAGGTACATCAGGGGATCGAGGCAAGGCGAAGGCATGATCGTACAGCTCCTCCTATTATGTTTATGTTTCTGGGAATACTCTGATAAAAATGTATTTTAAAAACAAAGTTGTAATGTTTTGATGAACTTGACATGTTTTGAAAGTTTAAATTGGTTCGAAAGTTTTGGGTGTTACAAGTTGGTATCAAAGCCTTGGTTTGAGTGAATTGGAGGAACACTCGTGTAACTCCAGTCTCAAATCAAGGAAAGGATTTTCAAAATGATTTTTCAAAGAGGTTTTCAAAATAAATAAAGGAGGATGCAGGGCGTACGATCAGCCGGAGCCAGTAACTAGACCCCAAAATACCATACAAGTTATCTGATTATGTGATATGATAGAACATCATGTTAGTGCTAGGCTAGGGATCTTCAGGAATTGCACGATAGAATTGCCTGATTACATGATGCCTGCTAGCCTAGGGTTTCCTTTATATGAGATTGACATCATTACTGTAGTTGCTTAGTGTATGCATCACAATTGTACATAATTAAGATCTTATAGCCTGAGAATGTTTGATTTGGCCTTATGTTCTGTTCTTGTTTGATTGGGAGCTTAGGGTAGGATTGGATATTCGAAAGTCTATCGGGTCCAGCGTTATGTATGGCTAGCATACACTAGTGCTGCAGGGTTGGTGGAAGTTTCATGGATGGGTGGGTTGTGTGAGGCCGGGAGGCCAGTTATGAGATATTTAGCATTCCTCTAGGAGTGAGGATTGAGCGCTCGCCATGTTGTGTATATTGTTAGGGTGTTGTGGTGATACTTGAGACAAATATGGGTAGGTGTGGAAGGTAGTAGGGGCCCATACTATTGAAAGCACAGGAACTATACGCGTGTCAAGTAAGTCACAATCCCTAGGGTTAGTAGGGAGTTGGTTCCCAGTGATTTATATGGATTATATGATATCTTGTGGTATGTTTCAGAATGGTGATGACGAGGCGCTTCGTGGCTGGATCCGGTTCGGGATCAGGATCCGGGGACAAAGGCCAGGAGGGCCGACAGCACCTGAGCCGGTGGTGCAGATGGGTACATAGGAGTTGGATGCCAGGATTCGAGAGATCCTGCATGATGAGGTTGCTGCTGCATTCCGGGCTTAGTTACCGGAGATGTTCGAGTCAATTAAGATCGCCATGGTGGAGTATTTTGATGAGCGCTATGCAGTCCTTGCAGAGACAGCCGCCGCAGCAGCTGCATCAGCTGTATCAGCGGCAGGAGGAGGAGTTGGTAGAGGTTTTCAGTACAGGGACTTCGATAACATGAAGCCCCCTACTTTTGATGGCACGCAGGATCCCATCAAGGCCATGAGATGGATTTCAGACGTGGAGGGGTGTTTGTTCACCTGCTCGTGTCCTGCTGACCAGAAGGTCAGGTGTGCTCTGAACCTGCTTAGGTCTGGGGCCAAGGACTGGTGGAGACTTGCGACTGGGTCGTACACTGATGATCAGAGAGCTGCTGTTACTTGGGAGCAGTTCAGGAATATGTTTCGCGCCCGTTACATTCCACGGGTTGAGCGGGAGCGATTGGCACAGGAGTTTCTGAGTTTGAGACAGGATGGGGAGTCGGTGACGGAGATCACCCGGATATTCACTGAGAGGGCAATGTTTTGCCCGGAGTTTGCTTCAGAGCAGGCTCAGATGACCCGTTATCTGAGCATGCTCAAGACGGATATCCGTCAGTTTGTGTCTACCCAGCGATGTGATACTCTTCTAGAGTTGCAGGAGGCCGCCAGACGGCGTGAGTTGAAGATTGAGCTGCAGTTGAGAGAGCAGTGGCAGGCCCGGACACATTCTCAGCCGGCGCCGAAGCGGTCTAAGACCGCTGATACTAGGACCGGGGGTCAGCAGAGCCGCACTTGTGGGAAGTGTGGCAAGGGTCATTCTGGTGTGTGTCAAGTTGGTAGTGGATGCCACAAGTGTGGCAAGGAGGGGCATTACGCGAAGGACTGTCGCCAGGCCGCCCCAGTTCAGGGTATGAGGTTGTGCTATCACTGCGATCAGGTTGGTCAGATGAGGGCCAACTGTCCACTACTTGCCGCCAAGCCGGCACAGGCTCCTGCGCCGGCTACGTTGAGGATTACTGATGGGAGGCAGGGCAGAGCAGAGCCTCCGAAGGCTCTGGGACGCCCATTTCAGTTTACAGCAGAGGAGGCCAGGGCAGCACCAGATGTGGTGGCTGGTATGTTTCTATCTTTTATCTCGTTTCCTATATCTGTTGTATGCTTATCTGTTGTACCTGTGATTAGGTACGTTTTTAGTAAACTCCTTGCCTGCTTTGGTCTTATTTGACTCGGGGGCGAGTCGTTCCTTCGTATCTCAGTCGTTTAGTAGGGAGTTCAGTGCGCCTCTGGGCGAGCTAGAGTGTTCGTTGCGAGTGTCTATCGCTAACGAGCACGGGGTTTCTGCTTCTTCAGTTTATAGAGGATGTGACTTGGAGATTTTCAGGGTGTCCTTTCCGATAGATTTGATTCCGATCCCCATGGGGGAGGTGTGCGTGATTGTGGGCATGGATTGGCTCAATCGGTTCGGTGCTATGATTGATTGCGAGGGCCAGAGAGTGGTAGTTCGAACCCCAAGAGGGGGAGAACTGATTGTATATGGCGAGGGCACAAGAGTGGGATCAGGGTTTTGTGCAGCTGCCAGGGCTCGTCAGTACATTCAGCATGGGTGTGCGGGTTATCTAGCGTATGTGGTAGATACGCGAGTCAGGGATCAGATTTCGGTTTCCGATGTACCGGTGGTCAGGGAGTTCGCAGATGTGTTTCCGGAGGAGTTTTCAGGGATACCTCCGGAGAGGCAGGTCGAGTTCAGGATCGACCTGGTGCCAGGTGCGGCCCCTATCGCTAAGGCGCCCTACCGATTGGCACCACCAGAGATGCAGGAGCTGTCATCGCAGCTACAGGAACTGCTGGGCAAGCAGTTCATTCGACCTAGCAGTTCTCCATGGGGAGCGCCGATACTTTTTGTCCAGAAGAAGGACGGTTCGCACCGGATGTGTATTGATTACCGGGAGTTGAATAAGTTGACGGTGAAGAACCGTTACCCACTCCCGAGGATAGACGATCTCTTTGATCAGTTACATGGCGCATCTTGGTTTTTCAAGATAGACTTGAGGTCTGGGTATCATCAGGTCAGAGTCAGAGAGGAGGACGTGGAGAAGACCGCGTTCCGAACTCGTTATGGACATTACGAGTTCGTGATGATGCCGTTTGGGCTCACCAACGCGCCAACGGTGTTCATGGACCTGATGAATCGGGTATGCAGACCGATGCTTGATCGCTCGGTTATAGTGTTTATAGATGATATCTTGGTGTATTCCAAGACCCAAGAGCAGCATGAGGAGCATCTGAGAGAGCTGTTAGGAGTTCTGAGACGAGAACGGCTGTACGCCAAATTCTCGAAGTGTGAGTTTTGGTTACGAGAGGTCTAGTTCCTCGAACATCTCGTTAACCAGGAGGGGATTTTGGTCGATCCGGCCAAAATCGAGGCGGTTATGCAGTGGGAGATTCTGAAATCTCCCTCAGATATTAGGAGCTTTCTGGGATTGGCAGGGTACTACCAGAGGTTCATACGGGATTTCTCCAAGATTGCAGTAACCCTCACTCATCTGACGAGGAAGGGGGTGGATTTCCGGTGGGGTCCCGAGCAGCAGAGGGCATTTGAGACCCTCCGTCAGCGTTTGTGTGAGGCACCAGTATTGACACTCCCGGAGGGAGTTGAGGATTTTGTGGTGTTCTGTGATGCATCCATCACAGGTTTAGGGGTAGTCCTCATGCAGAGAGGACGAGTGATAGCCTATGCATCGCGGCAGCAGAAGCCGCATGAGACGAGATACCCTACGCATGACTTGGAGCTGGGGGCGGTGGTGTTCGCCCTCAAGATATGGAGACATTACCTCTATGGGGTCCGCTGTACCATTTACACGGATCACAAGAGCTTGAGACATATCATGGATCAGCCGAACCTGAACATGAGGCAGCGCAGGTGGCTGGATGTAGTCAAGGACTACGATTGTGAGATCCTTTACCACCCCGGTAAAGCGAATGTGGTTGCGGATGCTTTGAGCCGCAAGTCAGCTGGGTCTTCCACCCCCGCGGTATGTATGAGGATAGCAGTGGATTCTTCGCTTGTGAGTTTGATCAGAGATGCCCAGGTAGAGGGCATGCGACCGGAGAATTGGAAGCTGGAGAGAATCAAGGGTGAGGATACCCGGTTCATACATGATAGTCGGGGACTATTGACCCGATGCGGTCGGGTTTGGGTTCCGATGTCTGGTGGGGTTAGGCAGATGGTTATGGAGGAGGCTCATAAGTCTCATTTCTCTATTCACCCAGGGGCCACCAAGATGTACCGGGATTTGAGTTTGAGCTATTGGTGGCCGTGCATGAAGCGAGAGATCTCTTGGTACGTCGAGAGGTGCTTGACCTGTAGGATGGTCAAGGCCGAGCATCAGAGGCCGCATGGAAAGCTGCAGCCCCTAGAGATTCCCATGTAGAAATGGGAACAGATCACGATGGATTTTATTACCAAGTTGCCAAAGACGACAAAGGGGTTTGATGCTATATGGGTCATCGTGGATCGATTGACCAAGAGTGCCCACTTCTTGGCTATACGGGAGAGCTCATCGGCCGAGAAATTGGCCGAATTGTACGTTCGCGAGATCGTGTCTCGCCATGGGGTTCCTGTTTCCATTGTCTCTGATCGGGATGTCAGGTTTACCTCCCGCTTCTGGCAAAAGTTTCACGAGGAGCTGGGCACGCGGTTGCACTTCAGCACAACATTCCACCCGCAGACAGACGGCCAGAGCGAACGGACTATTCAGACCCTCGAGGACATGTTGAGGGCGTGTGTCATTGATTTCGGTGGGAGTTGGGATTCTCACCTACCGCTTGCGGAGTTCGCCTACAACAACAGCTATCATTCTAGCCTTGGCGCCCCGCCATTCGAGCTGTTGTACGGGCGGAGATGTCGCACCCCGGTCTGTTGGGGTGAAGTTGGACACAGAGTGATGGGTAGTACGGAGGTAGTCCTGCAGACTACCAAAAAGATCCAGCAGGTTAGACAACGTTTGCAGACCGCTTAGAGTCGACAGAAGAGTTATGACAACAGACGCCGATCTGAGTTGGAATTTCAGGTGGGTGACATGGTACTCCTGAGGGTCTCACCCTGGAAAGGCGTGATTCGCTTCAGGAAGAGGGGAAAATTGGGTCCCCGATATATTGGGCCGTTCAGGATCATTGTCAGGGTTGGCAAGGTGGCTTACAGGCTAGAGCTGCCGGAGGAGCTTAGTCGGATACACAGCACTTTCCACGTTTCGCAGCTGCGAAAGTGCATCATGGACCAGGAGGCAGTAGTATCGCCGGATGATATTCAGGTCGATGAGCGCCTGAACTATGTGGAGAGACCTATGGCCATTTTGGAGAAGAAGAGGAAGATTCTGAGGAATAAGGAGATATCTTTGGTGAAAGTACAGTGGGAGCATCGAAGGGGGTCCGAGTGGACGTGGGAGACGGAGGCCGAAATGCGGGAGCATTACCCGGACGTATTCGCTGCAGCAGACTTCGAGGACGAAGTCTAGTTCAAGTGGGGCAGAATTATAACGCCCCGATTCCAGGTATGGATTTAAATAAAAGGTTAATTGGTTTAATGTCCTACTCGACGAGTTGGTTGCCCTACTCGTCGAGTAGCAGCGGGGTTGGAACGCGTGTTTAGTGACCTACTCGACGAGTCCACTAAGGGACTCGACGAGTAGGAGCTGGCAGATGAAACCCTAAATCTCGGGGTTTTGCACCCTATTTAAGGAATGATAAGCCTCCTATGGCCTCTTTGCAGTCTTTGAGAGCCCTTTAAAACCCTAATACGTGTGTGTATGCCCATTGTGTGTTTGAAGCTTGAAGAGAGGATCCTTGGAGGGAGAAGGCTTAGAAGAGATGGAGATTGGAGCAAGTAGAGTGTGGGAATCAACTCTTATCTCAGTTATCATCTTCTGGACGTAACCAAATTGCCTTTTCTTTGTGAATCTCTTCTATTGGTTGAGTTTTAGGGTTTTTGGTGAGATATTAAGTTGGAAAGATGAGCTATGGGCTAGATCTGAGGTTGTAACTTCAGATCTGGACCCTCCTTGGATTCTATAAGCATAAAGTTTCAGTTTTGGTCATGATTAAGGTCCCTCTTGAGCATGAAGTTCCATTAAGAACTTAAAATAGGCATTTAGAGCCCTTATAGCCATGCATGCACGTAAAGTTTGCAACTTTACGTGATAAGCATGCCCTAGAAGCTTGGATCTGTGATTTGGAGCCGCTGCATGGCTCAAAACACGTTTGTATGGAAAAAGGACTGAATGGACTCGGCGAGTCGCAAGGTTGACTCGGCGAGTTACATGAAGATGGCCGTGGACTCGACGAGTTGGATGAACAACTCGGCGAGTCCGATGAAGATCACCATAAGACTCGGCGAGTTGAAGAACAACTCGGCAAGTCGGATGAGTTTTGCCCAAGTTATGAATGTGTGTGTGTGTTCGTCGTGTGCAAAAAGGAAAACTCGACGGGTGGCCTTAGAGTTTGGTCGAGAATCGGAGAAACTCGAAGAGTCACCTCGATGACTCGGCGAGTGGGATAGTGTTTCAAGGAACTCGACGAGTAGCCGAGGGTACTCGGCGAGTAAGGTCAACATGGACTGTTGACCTTGACTGAGGACTTTGACTTTGAGCAGGGGTTGACTAGTGAGTTATGGAGTACCTTATAAGGTTAAGGACTTATGAGTATATTGTGCTATGGTATTAGGTGGTGGAGCCTGTGCCAAGTAATTCGAGAGTTGGGTTTTATCTTCCGGGTCGACATTTGCGAGGTGAGTTATCCTCACTATACTAAGGGGTCTAAGGCACCAAGGCCGGCCCATTGGATATGATATCCTAGTAGTTGTATTATGTTGAGTATGAGTTGGTTATGCATGCTAGTTTGATATGCTAGAGGGTAGGTCTGTAGGACTACCTGTGATACTGATTGATTACTTGTATGTGCATTATCTGTTACATGTTGATATGTTATGTGGGATGGGTTGAGGTTGTACTGCTCCGGGCGGTAGCCAACAAACCCTAGGGTATTCCAGATATGAGCTGAGGGCCCGGTAGGCATTCCAGACTCATACTGAGGACTCGGGAGCATTCCAGATACGAGCTGAGGGCCCGGTAGGCATTCCAGACTCGTACTGAGGACCCAGGGGTAATCCAGCTTATAAAGCTGTGGAGCCATTGCATGTTGTTCTATTCAGTTTGTTATGATATGTCATGGTGTGACATGGTTATGTGGGTTGTATGTGTATCGGTATTTTGGGGGTAACTCACTAAGCTCTCGGGCTTACAGTTTCAGTTTATTGTTTCAGGCACATCAGGGGATCGCGGCAAAGCGAAGGCATGATCGTACAGCTCCTCCTATTATGTTTATGTTTCTGGGAATACTCTGATAAAAATGTATTTTGAAAACAAAGTTGTAATGTTTTGATGAACTTGACATGTTTTGAAAGTTTAAATTGGTTCGAAATTTTTGGGTGTTACAGCCCAATATTGTGTCTTTTCTTCCAAGATTAAAGAGACTCCTGGAGCATAAATTCTTCAACTTTTGAGAGACCACAAAATTAATTTCTTCTCCCATTTTTTTCTTCATTTCTTCAAGAGCAAGATAATAAGAACTTCAAGAACATAAATTTCAGCAGTGAATTTGAGTGAGCAGCAGCAACATAATTATTCTACTAAGTAAGAATCACCAAGAAAAATAGAAAACTCATCAGAAATTTCCGGTTTAAACCCGAAAATTCTTGCAAAAACACGAAAAACTTCAAGATAATCACCGAACGGGAGTCGTTCCCTTGAACTAGTCGATTAAACCTTCAAGGTACGGCTCTGATACCAATTGTAGAGACCCAATTTTATAACGAACGGTGGATGCGGAAGAATAGTATCTCGAGATTTATCGTGTATCAAAATATAAAAATATGAAGAACATGATGAGCATTATTAGAAGATGAGAAAGAAAGATAGATAATAATAATATTCATGAAGAACATAGGTGGGAGAAAGAAACTCTCCCTGTATGGGAGAAATCCCACCATTTTCTCTCTCTAGAGATTACATTTTAAGAAAAGGTGCTTAATAAGAAAATGACCACCTCTCCCTTTATATAGGAGGGAGAGACAAATACATCAACAATACAAATAAAGGGAAAATACAACCTAACTATCACTCATTATTTGTAGAGCATTTCCATGCTCCAACAATTATCATGTTTTTGGGAACAAATTCCACAATAATATTCTTCAAAAAAGGATACTCCGATTTTTAAATAAGCATAAACAAATCGATCTTTTCTGGCCATGAAATTGAGGATGTCACATAAGTTCAAGTGGTCCACAATTGTCCTGTGATGCACACACTTTGTGTTGCATAATGACAGTGTAGTAACAAATTTTCCACTATGAACTAAAGTAACATATACAAACATGCATTGGAAAGTAAAGTCATATAGACAAACATGCACTTTTCCCATTAAAGTAACATTCCACATTCCCTGAATATTCCAATTATAGCTAAAATGCACTTTTCCTATTATAGAAACATTTAAATGTTATAATTAAAAAAGACTTCGATGAGCCTTACTGTTGTCATTGGGACTTTACAAAAGATACAAAATGCAGCTACATTCCAATTTAGTCTAACTTTACAAAAGATACAAACAAGCTTCACATCCCACTACATACACCATACCCTAATAGATACACCAAAATACCCCACCCAACATTCTAAATACTTGGATAACTTAAAAACGCAAAAACACCAAACCAAGAACCAGAAATGCAACCACCATCTTGTACCTACGTATTGTCTTCTTGGAATCAAACAGCTCATTCTCAATGCTTCCCACCACACTCTTCTCCTTAGCCAGGAAAAACTCCAATTCAGAAATCATATTCCTCAAGTTGATCACACCAAGATCCTCTTTAGCATCCAACTTCTGCTTTAGAGAATAAAGGAGGTTTTTGTAGTACTCTTCTTCCTGTTGTTCATCTTTTCATTCAAAATAGTCACATTTCTTCTGATTAGTCTCTAAGCAATCCACATGAAGACAAGTTCAGGCAATAAGATCAAAATGAAATGTAATCACCAAATGCACTTTAACAGCCTTCATTAGCATGATAATGCAAATGTTTTCAGGACTTCAAAAAACAAATGCACAAAATGAACCAAATGTAATCACCAAAATGTAATAAATCACCAAAAATGCTTAAGAAATCATGACACCAAACCAAATTCAGTAGACAATATCAACAACATATAAAGGGTAAATTAAGGGGGTTTTTTCGAAATTTAAGGGTTTTTTACAGTGAAACCCAAAAAAATCTTACATTAACGAATCGAAGTTCATCGGAGCTTGCTATACTGTTTCGACAATTCCAAAAACGCCTTCCAGGGTTAGTGAGTTTCCAACATGTTCGTTCCTTAGCTGAAACATCGCAATCGCATTTCGGCACACTATATCGAATAGGGATACGAGCAATGTGACATCCCCTAATTTCTCGGCCAGAAAAGACCGATTTAATTTATGCTTTTTAAAATAAAATCAGAGAAATCTTTTCAAAAGATATTGCGGAATAGGTCCCCAATATAAAACATGATAATGTTTATCAAAACCTTTCTTTAAGAAATATATAATTTCCTTTTATATTAAAACCTCGGGATGTCATGTTCCGATACAGATCAAAAGTATAAACAAGACATTATAAGCCTTACAACAGTTATTTATAACTACTGGCCTATAATCCATAAATCACTCATCATCATCATCCGACTATGCTCGGGGTCCACTACCTGTAATCATAAAAAGTTGAGTGGGTCAGGCTTGGAAGCCTGGTGAGCATATAGGGTTTTCAACCCACAATAAATAATTTATTATGCTTAAACATCAAACAATCAACCCAATTACCCAATCCCCATTGTCTTATTTATTTCTTAAGGATTTACCCTAAGAATCAACTATCACTCATTCCTAAGGATTCATCCTAAGGAATAGGCACGAAGTCCATCGTTGCCCAAGGCTTATACTACAAGCACTAACAACGTCGATCCCCACATACTGATCCTATACAATGATCTTACTAGATCTAGCCTAAAGGATCGATATGAACAACCAACTAACGAAACTGCTTCGGAAATCCCCTAGCAGCAAACAAGGATCGATAAAGATATCGAATGAATGAAATACGTTTAACCACGAACCTTTGTTCGTAAAAGAAAGAACCACAAGACAATTAAGTCATGGGTAGATATCAATGCTTAGGCTGTGGTCTGAATATCGTGGGGTATGTAGCCCCCAGACGCACCCTATCCAGCATCGAACTTTGCCTAGGCTGTGGTCTGAATATCGTGAGGTATATAACCTCCAGACGCACCCTATCCGGCAATGGAAACGCTGACTAATGCCTAGGCTGTGGTCTAAACCCCCAGACTCACCCCTATCCAGCATTGGAAATGGAAACACTGACTAATGCCTAGGCTGTGGTCTGAACCCCCAGACTCACCCCTATCCAGCATTGGAAATGAAAACACTGACTAATGCCTAGGCTGTGGTCTGAACCCCCAGACTCACCCCTATCCAGCATTGGAAATGAAAACACTGACTAATGCCTAGGCTGTGGTCTGAATATCGTGAGGTATATAACCTCCAGACGCGTCCTATCCGGCATCGGAAACGCTAACTCGTGAAGCTCGTCCGATCACTTCATAGAAGAAACAAAGACTCCAAAGCTCTTCAAAATAAGAGTATAGGGAAAATACTAATAAATTACTCCCGTACGTTCCCGTACCTCGACACATAATAGTGTCAAAAAGAAGAACTATCGGATTAATACATAGTTCAAAAACACCTAATGAACATATTGTTCGAGAACACCTTATGAACATATAGTTCAAACATACTTACCGATTACAAGTCTGCTAACGTTCCACTGGACTATCTAAAATAGTCTGTGGCCGTTGTCTATACTCTGCTAGATGACTAGATCATCTTAAACATCGGTACCTCTCATCACTTTTATTTCATCACACATCATCTAATTCATCTACCCATGTTTTACCCAACATATTTGTAGATAAAAATACATATACAGTTTAAAACTTGTATAAAACATCAATTCAACAGTCACCTCAAATAAACAATTAATATATTTACACATAACACATATTTCAAGGTAAATACTTCATATCTATGTGTAAGGTGAAAGTAACTATACACTCACCTGATTTAATGAAAATCGGGCAGCAATTCGTTTCCTAAAACGATCGTTTCTAATAAAAACGAGAGTTTTATTGAGAAACCGGGCTCTACGAAAGGTCGGGCTTCAAAACCGAAAAATAAATTTCCCGGGCTTCTCGGGTACTCCGTGGCGTATTCCGGGCGTTGGAAATGATCTTGGGGCATCGGGGGAGGTCAAAATGGCTAAAATATTGAAAAAGGGGCCAAAATTGCCAATTTTCTAACTTTAGCCGGGAGGGTTCGCACCCTCCTATTTATAGGGTCCGAAGCTGCTGATCGGACGGATGAGAAGAAGCCACGCGTCGCAGATCCGAGGGTTCGCAGGGAAGGCTCGCACGTGGGCTCGCACATGGCTGCGCATGCGAGGGCCTCGCTGGAGGCTTCTGATTGGACCGCTTCGGACAGCACCTCGGTTCGGACACGTTGCTGATGACACACCGAGATCGGACACTGGGCAGCCTCCTATTGGACCGAACCTCGGACTCGCGAAGAACATGACACGCCTCGCCAGCTGGCCTCCGGTGACTCAGCAGTTTGGACACGTGGCAAGCATGCAGCGAGGGTGACGTGGCATTTCCGGGTGAAGCTTATATATGCGAAATTTCTCGGTTTTCGCGCCAAAACTTCTAAAATCCATAACTTTCGCATACGAGCTCCGTTTTTGACGTTCTTTATATGCACGCATAGGTAAAATTACGTTCTACAACTTCCGTTTAGACTTCGTCGGCTAATTTTGACTTTAATTTTTATATTATTATTTTTAACAGACCGGGACAGGAAATCCGTTAAAAATTCATAACTTCTTCATCCGACGTCCGTTTTCGTCAGACTTTTTACCGTTGTGCTATAAATGATGAGACCTTCGATTCTCGTTTAGGTCGTGTCGGCTAAAAATCTCTCGATCTAAAATTCGAGTTTTTAGCTGTCTACTGCTAAGCTGAAACTTCGAAAAATCATAACTTCCTCATACGAAGTCAGATTTGGGCGTTCTTGTTATACATACTCTCAGTTTAACGAACACTACAAGTTTCGTTTAGATTACTATGGCTAAAAAGTAGTTTATCAAAAACTCACTTTTTACGACATTCGGCACCGTGCCGGTTTGTTGCGAAACTTCGACAGATCATAACTTCTTCGTTATAACTCGGATTTCGACATTCTTTATATATCCGTAATCCTTGTCACGCCCACCACAAGTTTCTTAATAGATATCGGTTTTATCTAAAATTTAATTTTTGACGCTCATTTTTATTCTTAATTATTTAAACCCTAATAATTAAGCATAAAACACATAAAACACATAATATTCACATAATTCCTTTTCATTTCTCCAAAATGAGTCACAAAGGTTAACCTAGACCATTATGTCAATATTAATGCCTAGCCTAGAAACACGGGCGTTACAACTCTCTCCCCCTTAGGATGATTCCGTCCCCGGAATCACACAACGACAAACAACTACGGGTAGCGACTCACCATGTCACTCTCCGTTTCCCAGATGAGATTTGGCCCATTTATATGTTTCCAACGCACAAGCACTAAATCGACTATCTTACGTTACAACTTCTTAGTCTTACGGTCAACGATTGCCTCAGGTTCTCCAATTAACCTCTTGCTCTCATCCAACCTTAATTCAGAAATGGGAATTATGTCGGACACACCTCCCGTGAACTTCCTCAAATAACACACATGAAATGTGTTATGAATACCCTCCAGTTCTTCCGGTAATTCTAGCTTGTAAGCTTGATTCCCGATCCTCCGAAGAACTTTAAATGGTCCAATAAACCTTGGACTCAATTTTCCCCTTTTACCAAATCTTATAAGTCCCTTCCATGACGAGACTTTAAGTAAAACCGAATCTCCAACTTCGAATGATATCGGTTGTCTTTTCTTGTCAACATAGCTCTTTTGAGCAGCTAACCTTCTTTCCCTAATCACTTTCAACTTTTCAGCAGTCTGATGGACTATTTCAAGTCCCATAAACTGCTTTTCCCCAGCTTCCAGCCAACATGACAACATTCGACACTTTTCCCCATACAAAGCGTGATAACGTGCCATCTAGATGTTCGAGTGGAAACTATCATTATAGAAAAATTCTACTAGAGGTAAGTGTTTACCCCAGTTACCTTGGAATTCCAGGGTACATGCCCTCAACATATCCTCCAACGTTTGAATTGTTTATTTGCTCTAACCATCGGTTTGCGGATGGTAAGTTGTATTCAAACACAACTTGGTAACCAATTCCTCTTATAAACTCCTCCAAAAACCTTGAGTTAAAACGACTATCACGATCAGATACAATAGTTAACTGAACACCGTGAAACCTCACTTTTTACGACATTCGGCACCGTGCCGGTTTGTTGCGAAACTTCGACAGGTCATAACTTCTTCGTTATAACTCGGATTTTGGCATTCTTTATATATCCGTAATCCTTGTCACGCCCACCACAAGTTTCTTAATAGATATCGGCTTTATCTAAAATTTATTTTTTGACGTTCATTTTTATTCTTAATTATTTAAACCCTAATAATTAATCATAAAACACATAAAACACATAATATTCACATAATTCCTTTTCATTTCTCCAAAATGAGTCACAAAGGTTAACCTAGACCATTATGTCAATATTAATGCCTAGCCTAGAAACACGGGCGTTACAAGCAACTTGGAGCCGATTCCTTGCAGTGGACGATCTCGAAGACATTGATCTTAAAGAACGCAACAGTCAGATTAAGAAAAGGAAGGTTCTTGATTTGAGTTTTCATGAATGGGTAAGAAAGAAGTGAAGGTGGTCCAAATCAGGGTTTCAATTAATATGGTTTGTGGGCAGCTAAATCGTCATCGCCACGTCAGTATTCCATGTTGGATTTACACGTAAGCATGAAACCGAGAAACCGTTTAAAATCGGGGAAAATGACTAAATTGAAAGGTCAAATACAAGTTTAGTGGTCTAATGTGCAAAAAAAAGTTTAGTGACCAAATCAGACAAATGCCAAAACTTTAATGTGCTACAGTGTCTTTTTCCCAACAAAATAAAGAAGATAAGACATCTATTGTTGTTGGGCATAGGTTGGCGATGGGTTACAAGAAGATTTGGTCGGCATGTTTAATTTGTTCTTATATACCATAATTACAGGAAATAACCAACCACTTACCATATTTCTAGAGAAGTTATAATATATAATAATTAATATAATTTATAAAATCACAAAATTATCATTGTCAATCAAATGATTGGTCTAGAATTGGTCATACATTAATACAATAATTAAAAGTTATATATAATCCTCTATATATATATATAGGAATTATTAATAGAAAATGCATAAACCTTTGGAAACCCTAAAACCTAGAAAATCAATAGAAATACATAGAAAAAAAATACTATCTGATATTATATATATATATATATATATATATATATATATATATATATATATATATATATATATATATATTAGTTTATAGGGCTAAAAATCGCAACTTTTTATACCAATTCGTCGAAATTTTTTTTGAAAAAAAATATATTTTTTTTATTTTGTTTTTCAGCGATTTTATATAAAAAGTAGCGATTTTTTGGTTTGTAAAGTCAAAAAAATTAGATATCTCAAAGTATTTTTTTTATACATTTTTTGGGTTTTTATTAGGTTTATGTATTTTCCAATTGATCTTACTTTGAACTGTGGTTTTGTAAACTTAAACCACAAACGGTTTATAAAAACTACAAACCGCAAACCGTACCATGAACGTTGAAAACTGCATTATGTGATGCGGTGTGGTACGGTGTGGGCGGTTTGTATGGTTTGATGCATACCCCTACAAATCACCATGCATACCATTCTTCACTTCATCATCCTTCCGCAACATCGACATTCCTTTATAGGAGTCAATCCTAGGGAATCCATATCTGAGCCACATATCTTTCCTTTTACATCCATCTCATAAGAGTAAGTCTTAGTAAGTCTACTTCTTAGCCGCATATCCTTTCACATCTATTTCATAGAAATCATTTGTAGGAAGTATGTTAAGCTACATTTCAGCATGTTCAGTTCCATTAGCTTCAATTTTGTTCTTTGTTATCCCTGAAACCAACATCTGTCTTCATGCAATACTATAGATGTATCGCCACTTCAATTAAGCATTCTAACTTAATAAACAAGCAAGTAAAGCGCCACTTCATGCGCTCGTTGGTGTTACTGATGGGTTTTGAGCAAATCATCAATCCTATGGTGCACATGCAAAACCCTAAAGCCTTGGATCTAGGTTTCTCTCTTGTACATGCAAATTATCCAAGGCTTACAAACCCTAATCTAGCATACAAAAAAACTTGAAAATATCATAAATAACCAATGATAATGTTACCTTGATTGTTGCTTGAAGATCTTTAGCTTATGAGAACCTAGCACCTCAAATGTGAAGCCTCTAATGGATCACAAACACCAAATCAAGGTGGATGATCTTGGAGAGAGAGAATGAGAGGCTCAAAATCGGCTCTAAGACTTCTTAGGGTTTCTGGATGTCGATTTCTGAAGCCCTAGGGGTCCTTATATAGTGGAGCTGCTAGGGTTTCAGTCAAAAACCTAATTAGATAGCTTAGACCTTAGGCAGTCCAATGGAACCTTCTGGAATAAGGCCTTGGATGATTTCAAGGTGGGCTTCCACCCTAATTTCTTCCACCCCTTTATCCATATGATCCACAACCCACAATCCAATTATCTTATAATTTCAATTCCAGTCCCCTAAGTTTAATTAATATCTTTTGATCACAAAATTAATTTCTTAATTAATTTTTGACCAATATTAATTAATCAATATGATTTCTCTTTTAATATATTATTCATATAATATATTAATAAACCATAATATCCTTATTCCCCACTAATCATTCAGTCAATTTGCTCCGGTGAAGGCAACCCAAAAGGACCATGCTACAACTGGGTCAAGTAAATACCAAATATAGTTATGGACTTAGACACTAATATAACAATCTCCCACTTGGATAAGTCTAATAACTATAGATGCAAGTACGACTTCAAAATCCGATTAGCAATCGTAGCTCTTAAAAGCCGCTGTCGAACTCTGACTCGTCCTTTAGATAAGGGATCGTATAGTCCTCCGTTCTCAAGATATCGTGCGGGCAATTACATGGAACATAGTCATACTTATTGTCCAGCAGTTTGTTTCTCGATCTCTGATTTTTCTGACAGAGAACTTAATTGAACACATCAACTCAGTCCTGATCGGGCCCGACACATAAGTCAAACCAAATCATCGAGGGGCCCAGATATCGCTATGACCCTCTTAGGATAAAAGGAACAGATAAACTTCGACTTATATGCATTCACTATTCACTCATCCAATTATGCACAACAATGCGTTTTATAACATCAAGTTACTGATGCGTTTACGCATTATCAATGCACAACCAATTTGTAAACAATAAACTATATATCTAGGTTTAAACACTATATGATATTATCGTCTTACGATCACTCGTGATTAATTCCATGAAGTGATACAAGTAAGCGTGGGTTTAATCCAATGCCCAAATCTTATTTCATAAGCACTCATGAACGTTGCAGAAAACGTTTGTTATGTCTAATACACTTTATACAGTCTACAAACCAATTCATGACAACCTTCTTTCATATCTACTTCCAACATATGAACGATTGTGGACTGTTCGAATAATCTTATTATTCAGGAAGTCAAAACATGCAAAGTGAAACAATAGGTAAATAATTAACAAAAGACAATAACTTTACTTATAAATTATCTCCTTTATTCAATCATCAAATGTTAATTACAATTTATCTATTACATGTTTAAAAACTATCTAATCACTAAAACTTATATCGTCCTTCAGCCCAATGCTCTTAGCGTGCTGCAAGTGCTTAACCCTACTCAGTCCCTTCGTAAGGGGATCTGCTGGGTTTTCTTCTGACGATACCCTATTTACTACGAGGAGTCCCTCTTCTACCCGATGTCTAATAAAGTGATATTTCCTGTCGATATGCATGGATCTGCCATGATCCCTCGGTTCCTTGGTTAAGGCAACCGCACCTTCGTTATCACAGAAAATTTCCATAGGCTTCTTTATGGTTGGTACAACTCCAAGGTCTCCGATGAAGTTCTTCAACCATATTGCCTCCTTCGACGCTTCGCTTGCTGCTATGTATTCTGATTCGCACGTTGAATCAGCCACGGTATCTTGCTTGGAACTTTTCCAAGTTACTGCTCCTCCAGTCAGGGTAAAGACCCAGCCTGACTGGGAGTGGAAGTTGTCTCGGTCGGTCTGAAAACTGGTGTCACTATACCCTCGTACCCTTAAGTCATCACTCCCGCCGAGGATAAGAAACCATTCCTTGGTCCTCCGAAGGTACTTAAGAATATTCTTGACTGCGGTCCAATGCGCTCTACCAGGGTTCCCTTGATATCTTCTGACCATGCTCAAAGCGAAGGCCACATCAGGGCGAGTACAAGTCATAGCATACATGATTGAGCCAACTGCGGAAGCGTAAGGTACTTGACTCATTTCTGCTATCTCGGTTTCTATACTCGGGCTTTGAGTCTTACTCAACTTGGTATTGCTTTGGATCGGTAACTCCCCCTTCTTGGAATTCTCCATACTAAAACGTTTTAGTACCTTATCCAAGTAAGTATTTTGACTAAGTCCTATGAGAATTTTTCTCCTGTTTCTCACTATCCTTATTCCCAGAATATAGGCAGCCACTCCGAGGTTCTTCATAGCGAAGCACTTCCCAATCCAGGACTTAACCTCCTACAGGGTTGGGATGTCGTTTCCTATGATCAGTATGCCATCGATATACAATACGAGGAAGCTAACTATACTCCCACTGGCTTTGACATATACACAGGACTCATCCTCGATTCGCAGGAAGCGAAACTCTTTGACTTTCTCATCGAAACAAAGATTCCATCTGCGAGATGCTTGTTTCAATCCATAAATGGATTTCTCAAGCTTACACACTCTATTAGGATGCTCTGCATTGACAAAACCCTCTGGCTGACTCATGTAAACATCCTCAGCCAACTTCCCATTAAGGAAAGCGGTTTTGACATCCATTTGCCATATTTCATAGTCATGAAATGCATTAATGACTAGCATTACCCTAATAGACTTTATCTTTGCAACTGGTGAGAAGGTCTCATCATAGTCAACTCCAGGAGTTTGAGTAAAGCCCTTCACAACCAATCGCGCCTTATAAGTGTGTACCTTCCCATCCATGTCGGTCTTATTCTTGAAGATCCATTTGCACCCGAACGTCTTACGACCTGGAACATTGTCAACCAAATTCCAAACTTGGTTGTCATACATGGACTGAATCTCGCTGTCCATGGCCTCTTTCCATTTTGCAGACTCCGGGCCTGCCATGGCTTCCTTGTAGCTGTTAGGTTCATCCAAATTTACTAGTGTACTATCACCTTCAGTAGTAATATGAAAACCATAAAACTCCGATGGAACAGTAACTCTACTGGAACGTCTAAGAGGTAGGGACTCGTCAACAGGTTCAACAGGAGTTTCCTCCTCAGGTTGAACGCCAGTGTTAGAGGTTCCTTCATCGTTCGATTCTTGAAGCTCTTCAAGATCAATTTGCCTCCCACTGTTTCCGTGGTAATGATTTCTCGCTCTCGGAAAACCCCTCTCCTCGCAACGAAGACAACATTGTCACTCGGTCTATAGAAGAGATATCCAAAGGACTTTTGTGGATAGCCGATGAAAATACACCGCTCACTACGAGGTTCGAGCTTATCGTGAGTCTCCCGTCTTACGAAAGCCTCGCAACCCCAAACCTTGATATGTGCCAACGAGGGAGCTTTCCCTGTCCACATCTCGTGAGGTTTTTTGGCAACCTTCTTTGTAGGGACTAGGTTAAGGATATGGTCGGCAATCTCTAAGGCATACCCCCGGAATGAGATAGGTAACGAAGCACGACTCATCATGGAACAAACCATGTCTAACAAGGTTCTATTACGCCTCTCATCCACACCATTCAACTGCAGTGTCCTAGGTGGCGTCAATTGCGAAACGATTCCACATTCCTTGAGGTAGTCGTGGAATTCAAGACTAAGGTATTTACCACCTCGATCGAATCGGAGCATCTTAATTTTCCTGCCCAGCTGATTCTCCACTTCCTGCTTAAACTCTTTGAACTTTTCAAAGGTTTCTGACTTGTGCTTGATTAAGTAGATATAACCATATCTGCTATAATCATCGGTGAAAGTCACATAGAAGCGGCTTGCATCCCTTGTGGTGGATCTAAAGGGCCCACACACATCGGTGTGTATGAGATCCAATAAAACCTCACCCCTTTCACAAGTACCCATGAAGGGTGACTTGGTCATCTTTCCAAATAAACAAGACTCGCACACGTCATCGTCCCTAAGGTCGAATGACTCCAACACTCCATCCTTTTGGAGTTGGGCTATGCGTTTCTTGTTGACATGTCCAAGATGACAATGCCACAAGCATGCTTTATCCAAATCATTGGAAGAATCGATATACAATACATCATTTCCTAACTTGTCTACAACCATCACAGTTTCATATATTCCATTACAAGGCAATGCTTCAAAAAAGAAAACACCATTAAAGAAAGCATTAATAGAACCCTTTTCATTATCCAACGAAAATCTAAAACCTTGTTTATATAAACCATGAAAAGAAATGACGTTTCTTTCCATTTCTGTCGAATAGCAACAATTATTTAACTCTAGTCCTAACCCACTACTAAGCACTAAAGAGTAAAGTCCAATCTTGGTGATAGGCGACGCTCTTCTGTTCCCCATGATCAAGTTTATCTTCCCATGCTCCACATCCCTATTTCTTCTTAGGCCCTGCAAATCAGAACAAATGTGAAAACCACATCCTGTATCGAGAACCCAAGAAATAGCATGCGATGAGTTATTAGATTGAATAGTATAAGTACCTGCGTAGGATGGTTTTATCTTTCCATCCTTGATGTCCTGCAGATACTTCGGGCAGCTTCGTTTCCAATGCCCTTTGTCATGGCAGCAGTAGCACTCTGCATGCTTCGGGTTGGAGGAGGGCGCAGCGGAACCAACCTTGGTTCCACTAGAAGAGGTGTCATCTTGGGATTTTCCCTTGTGGTTGCTCTTGGAAGGAGCCTTCCTATTCTTACCCTTCCCATGCCCAATAGCCAAGACGGGGGCAACAACAGTAGGAGTTGATGCACCAGATTTGTCCTTGAGGTTGCTCTCAGCAGTCCTCAGCAGGCCTTGAAACTTTCTCAAAGTGACCTCCTCCTTGTTCATGTGGTAGGTCATGCGGAACTGGTTGTAACAAGGAGGTAATGAGTGAAGAATGATATCAATCGCCAAATCCTCATCGAATTTAACATTTAACTTCAGCAGGCGGTCGGCATATCTCTGCATTTTCTGCAGATGGGCCGTGACGGACTCTCCGTCCCACATCTTGGTAGTGATCATCGAAGTGATAATCTCGTACCTCTCCTGCCTGTCACTTTGGTGGTACCTGTCTAGTAAATCCTGATGCATCTCATAGGGGTAGAAGTCCTCGTAGGACTTTTAGAGTTCGGCAGTCATAGTTGCGAGCATGATGCAATGGACTTTCGTAGCATCACGCTCATGAGCCTCAAAGGCAGCAATCTCCTCGGGAGTAGCAGTGTTGACATTCACTTCTTTCAGCTCCTTGTCGAGGACATACTTCTTGTCCTCATAGCGGATAACCATTCGAATGTTGCAGATTCAATCATTAAAATTGGTCACATCGAAGATCACCCTCCCACACAAATTCATGAGTGAGAATGAGCCGGAAGAGTTCGAGCCAGAAGCGTTGTTGTTGTTTGAGGTAGACATCTGAAAAAAGAAGAGAGACAAAGTTTGATTAGATAAGAATCCCCAATTAAACACCCAAAAGAGAAATTAGGGCTAGGATCCAACAAAATTATTCACATTTTAGAAGAGGGATGCCGTAATCTAAATCGCAAATAATTTGAAGGTAAGTGAATGACGATTCACTAATTTCCACAAAACAAAAATTAAGTTTTAAATGTATTGAAACTCCTAGATCTTTTGAGATTCATTGAACTTTTCAATGACATGTTTAAATCTCGATATGCCCTTCAAGTTTGTGACTGGGATACCGAAGATCATAAACAAGGTGTGGATAACCATTCAAATATACTTGGTGCCCTCAATGTTACAGTCACCTAATCAATGTGTCGGTTAGCGACACACGCTTTATTGATCTATGACAAACATCGAGTCACCCTTTTCCACCTTTACTATACCCAAATTAGTGTGTCGGTTAACCACACACGTTCCACTAACGTCTTGGCAAGGGTACAAAGTGTAATTTCATGGATTTTTTCACATTTTTTTCCTAAAGTAACTAAGATTGGGAATTTTATAAAAAAATATATATTTACTTTATTAACCATTATACTTTTAATGAGAAATTAGTTGCCTTATCCTACCCGTTCAGCTAACGACCCTCCACCAATCAAGGAAGCGGTGGGTGAGAGTGGACACCCATTAAACTGCCATTTTATAGGCAGCAACCTTATACCCCCTTATAGATCGGCTTCGTGAATGAGACCTACTAACGGTAAGACTAGCATTAATCTTATACATATATATATATATATATATATATATATATATATATATATATATATATATATATAATCATTATTCTTATAATATTATAATAGTATAAGGGCTGAATTTTAAACTTGTAAAATTCTAGGGTTTAGAATTTAAATATTTCAAAATTAAACTTTTTAATCAAAATTTAAATTCCAAAACTTGAGGGCAAGTTTTGAAATTTTTCAAAACTTTCTAGATCAAAATTCAAATAATTTAATTAAACAATTAATTGGTGATTATCTAATTTTGACCTAATTCAATTCCATGGCTAGAAAATTCTTTCAAATAATTCAAATAATTAAAGTTTATCATATAAGGCAATAGTTATCTAATAATTGACAATTATCTTCTATTTTGATAAGAATAATCACATCATATTAATAAAATTCGGATTTTATCAATCAAAAATGTTTTTGGTAATTATCCCAACTCAAAATAGGCCAAAATCTTGAAATTCCCTCTGTCTGACTCTCCGACTCGCCGAGTCACCATCTGGACTCGTCGAGTTCATCAGGTTACTCGACGAGTTTGTCAGGCAGAAAGCAGAAATTTCGATTTTAAGCAATGAATAATTATACAAAGCATCAAATACAATAGAAACCAATCAAAGCTCTAATACCACTGATGAGTTTTTAGCAAATCATCAATCCTATGGTGAACATGCAAAACCCTAAAGCCTTGGATTTAGGTTTCTCTATTGTACATGCAAATTATACAAGGCTTACAAACCCTAATCTAGCATACAACAAAACTTGAAAATATCATAAATAACCAATGAGAATGTTACCTTGATTGTTGCTTGAAGATCTTTAGCTTATGAGAACCTAGCACCTCAAATGTGATGCCTCTAATGGATCACAAACACCAAAGCAAGTTGGATGATCTTGGAGAGAGAGAATGAGAGGCTCAAAATCGGCTCTAAGACTTCTTAGGGTTTATGGGTGCCGATTTCTGAAGCCCTAGGGGTCCTTATATAGTGGAGCTGCTAGGGTTTCAGTCAAAACCCTAATTGGATAGCTTAGGCCTTAAGCAGTCCAATGGAACCTTCTGGAATAAGGCCTTGGATGATTTCAAGGTGGGCTTCCACCCTAATTTCTTCCACCCCTTTATCCATATGATCCACAACCCAAAATCCAATTATCTTATAATTGCAATTCCAGTCCCCTAAGTTTAATTAATATCTTTTGATCACAAAATTAATTTCTTAATTAATTCTTGACCAATATTAATTAATCAATATGATTTCTCTTTTAATATATTATTCATATAATATACTAATAAACCATAATATCCTCTTTCTCCACTAATCATCTAGTCAAGTTGCTCCGGTGAAGGCAACCCAAAAGGACCATGCTACAACCGGGTCAAGTACATACCAAATATAGTTATGGACTTAGACACTAATCCAACAGTTACGTCGACAAGTGAGTGAAAGTGTCCGTCCGTTCCTAGGCCACATGGCGTGTTCTCAAGCCACCACATCATCATTTACCGGGTAAAATTCAAAATCTTCGAAAAATCATATATTTCGCATACGAGCTCCGTTTTCAACATTCTTTATATCCTCAATGTCGAATTGACGAGTACTACAACTTTTATTTAGATCTTTTTTTGGCTAACTCACATTTTGTTTTTAATTTACAGTCTATCAGAGTCACATTGTAAACACTTTGCGAAATTCATAGTTTCTTCGTACGAACTTTGTTCTCGACATTCTTTATATCGTTAGACTCGTATTTTCGAGTACATCAACTCACTTTTACAATGTTTTGGTTAAAAAGCAACCAATCTCCATTTCACTTTTTATGACACACATTGGTGTGGTGAATTGGACGCGAAACTTTGAAAAATCATAACTTCTTCATACGAAGTGAGATTTAGGCGTTCTTTATATCCACGGGTTCGTGATCACGACTACTACAACTTTCGTTCTTTGTACTTGTTTAGTAGGAATTTTTAAGTTACTTTCACCCCAACTCTAAAAGGACCCGGTGGCAATGTTATGTAGGTGTGGTCGGGTTAATCAAATGAATTAGGTGAGGTATAAAACTAATTTGTTGTTTCTAAAGCGAAATGAATAACCCTAGTAAAAACTGGGCAGTCAATCGAACCTTGAAGTTCTGAAAGGAGAATGTGTTTTTATTAATTTCCATTTGGATGAAAAGAGTTTGATCAAAGAGATTTGGCTAATGGGTTACAAGAGTCTTGAATTTCTAGCATTTAGGATAGATGTGAAACATTGTCATCAACATCAAAACTGCATGACAATAGTTTCCTTCCAAAGATCATCTTAATTTCATATAGTTTGATGGTTACAGGGTTTTCCCAAATTTCCTTCCAAAAATTTTGTCAAAATGATAGAACTTTTTTGAATATTTCCCAAATTTTATCCCGCAACTAAAATAAGTCGGGAGTTTCATGACAAAACAAAAATTAGAGAATGTATTTATACCTAGGGACTATTTTTGTATTTTGCTCTATTATAAAAGAAAATGTTCAAAACACTTTTTTATGTTAATTAAGCAAGGAAAATATTGTTAACCTTCAATAGAATTTAATAGTGGTCAGCTTTAAAATGATGGAAATTAGATGGTTTAAGTGAAAATTTTTGATTCAATACCATTAATCTGTAAGAAGTGACAAACTTTAAGTATCTCTATATAATATTCTTTTATTTTGTGTGTAATTTTTGTTTAAAATAAATTCTTAGATTTTTGTTAGAGCATCCGGTATGGGTTCACAAAGCGCTGTTATTGTCTATATGGCACCCTCATAACATGGTCATAATACCATGAACACCATTTCCCCTTGGTGTTATGACATATTTTGTTGGCGTTATAACATGTTGAAACGAGAACATTGATTGGTTGCACATTTCAATTCTCTTTATTTTTCTCCTTTTAACCTTCTTTTAACATAGTCATAACACCATAAACATCATTTCTCCATTGATGTTATAAGGTGTTATAACAACACCTCAAAGACTTATGCTTTTAGTAATTTTCATTTTCTCAAGTATTGTCATGATTACTTTCACTTTTTTTCTGTTTGGCCGACAAACCAAACGAAAAGATAATAAGAAAATCAAAATACATACGGAGTCAAACTACCTGAATCTTTCAATTTAATTATTGTTTAATTCGTCATTATGCCACCCTATATGTATTTGATAACGTGTCAACCTACTGCCAGTTTTCCACTGCCAAAGTTCTAATACATTTAAGTATTTGATTTGATTAATTAATTTAAATTTTATTTATTAGTTGACTTTAATACCACTTTCCCCAGTTAGTCCAATCTAGAGTTTTTTTTTTACCAAATATATGTATTTGAAAAAATATTTACTAAGTATTTTTAAACATATTTATTAAAACAGTATACTAGTTAAAGTATTTATCAAAATAGTGTTTTTTTTTAACTTTTTTAAAAAATTCAGCTATTGTTTTAATATTTACCAAAACAATATATTTTTTTAAAGTTTTTAAATTTAAAAAAAATTTCAACTATTATTTTAATTTTTACTCTTTTTTAATATAATTTTGTACCTTTTTTTTAACTCGTTGCTATTAACTTTTATAAAAAAAAGTTACAAAGATATTAATATATTAGATCTCATTTTATCATCACAATAAATTAATTGAATCTCAATAAATATTCTAAATTGTTGATAGGATTCGTTTATAAACGATACTGTTAGACATCTTAAAAACCAAGAACCTACACCGTTCAAAACTAATATCCATCTTCAAATATTTAAAATTATAATCTTTTTGAAAAAAAGAATCCAGATGACATGAATGTATAAATTTACTTTCATAAAATAAAAATCATTATAGCATGATTTTTTTTCTTAACATTGTCGACTTAGTTTGGATCAAAGCTCTCTTCCAACCACTTAACCTGAATAAGAGCATGCAAAGAAGATCTATAAAGCCTTGAATCCAAACTTGTTCCTTCAGTTTTCACATCCTACAAAAGATTATAAAAAAAAAAAAAAAAAAAAAAAAAAAAAAAAAAAAAAACCAACAAGAAGCTGAAAATATACAAACCAGTTTGCAAATAAAGAGAAAAGATAGAAACAACTCACATTATAACTTGAATCACCACTCTAAAAGCAAAAAGGCAAAAACAACACACCTTTGAGTCCAAATGAAAGCAGTAGGGGCAAATCTGTCTAAACTACCACACAAAGGATTTTTCTAGGCCATCTTCAAATAGCATCAAACATTAAACAAAATGCACCCATCTAATTAGCAAACTCCAAAAGTATCTTCAACGTTCAATACCCCAGAGCAATAGCCTACCCACCCACAAGAGGGGCAAATCTGTCCAAAAACATTATATGATATGAACATCTTAAAGTAGCAACAAATAACACAGATTTATGAGCAATTACCACTTATATCATTTCACAATTGGATAAGTCATGAGGATATTAAGATAATCATTATTAATTTATTATTTTGTTAATTAGGTTCATGCAGATTCTTCAAGCTATCAAAAATGCTCAAGAGCGGCTGTTTGCAAGTTCTTCACACCATCTTATTCCTCTGCTTATTATAATCAGAAAATCGAAAATAAAAAAAATTGGTTTGAAATTTCAACAAGAACCATGGATTTGCAATTCTGATTCATGTATGGTAGATTGAAATTCCAACAAGAACCGTGGATCATGCAATTTAATTTCAAATGGATATACAGTAATCAAAAATCGAAAACAAAAGTTCAAAAAATGAATCGTATTCAATCTTTAGAAAACTGTAACCAAGAAATCAAACCGCTGAAGACAGAGTCGCTGATGTCTGCTCTGGCCGATGGAAAGGGTTAAAGTCGAAAATTAAAATGCAGAAGGAATGGGTGGGTTGAAATAGAAATTGAGACTTAAGAACATTAGGGTTGAACACTTACATATATAGAAGAAGACGATGCCTGTTCTGGTGGAGCGGACTCGTGAGAGTTTGCTGTGGCAGAGGCGGACTCACCACCGTCGACTGTGAGCCGGTATCGAAGAAGACAATGTGAAGTTGGTAGATCGCAGACGACGTGGTCAGGAGGCGTTCTATTTTTATTTTTATTTTTTATTTCATTTGGCTTCTAATTTCACGGCTTTAATCCTAAATGAGAAATAATTTCAAAACAACACCTATTTGGTAAATATATTTTCGAAATACACTATTTTAGTAAAAAAACTCTTCAATCTATGCTATAAAACTTTCCTCTATGTTTTTGCAAAGAAAACAAACAAATTTTGATGTTATCTTTTGGTTGGAAGAGCCACATCTTCGTCTTTCTAAAAATTGTGCCATTACGAGCTTCTACAACAGTCAAAATATAACAACTATCAAAGCATCAACTACCTTTCTCTTCTTGTGATCTTGAGCCATGAATAAAGAGATGGAAACAACGAGGTTTGAGAAGGTCTTCTTGTGCCCGAAATTCAAACCAAACCACTGAAAAGCTCACATCCACACTAAGGCCACTCAGAGTGGCTTCGGCAATCAGCTTGGTTAGCTCGGCTAACACTGGGCCAAACTCTCGGCATGCCAAGTTCGGCTTGACAACTCGGCTAAAACTTACCGATGAGAAAGGGTATTGGGTTTAAATGTTTGTGAACGTTGGAAGGGTCTTTTGGCCGTTTTTTTCAAAAAAAAAAAAATTCAAAAAATTCTCCATTTTTACCCTATATAAATATCACTACATATTCTATTTTATCTCACTTCGCCATCTTCATTTTTGCACTTAAACAATACAATTTTTGTGAAAATGGATTCCCCTTCCAACCCAAAATATCAAAAAAAAAAAAAAAAAAAATATACCAAAAGAAACACTCGAAACTCAAACATCTCACATTCTTCAACAAATTTCGTTCAAAATCAAAGCAATCGGCTAATTTATTCTCCACCAAATTTACACTTTGGTGGTGTTTACTACCCATTTCAAGCTCAAAACCAACCTGACTACCAAAATCAAGCATAATACCAAAATCAGCCTCAATTCCAAGACCAACCACAATTTAAAAGACAACTCTAATTTCAAAACCAACCACAAATGAACTTCTCATCCCAAATGGAAAATGAATTCAATCCATTTGATGATCTTCCCGAACCCCCAATGAATTTACAAACCCAATTCCAAACTTAAAGGGAACCCGAAGTCGTCCCCGAAACGGAATCGGAGCCGGAAGACAATCCACCACAACCCAAAAAAGTGGAAGGGCGGCTCCAAAGCAATGGACAGCGGCCGAAAAAAGGTGTTAGCTCGTGCGTGGGTGGATGTTTTTGAAGATCCGATGGTCGGAAACAACCAACATTGTCCAAGTTTTTTCCGGAAAATTACACAACGTTTTCTCACGGATATAAATCTTGGAGAGTACCGGAAAAAGACCAAATTTATTCCAAGTGGAGAAATATCAAAAAGTGGTGATGAAGTTTAATGGGGTGTTTTCGAGTGTCAAACGACAATGACAAAGTGGTGCAAACGACGAAACTATTTTGCAAAAAGCTCTTGAATTGTACCGGAATCAGAAAAGGGCCAATTTCAAATTTCTAAACGTTCGGAATATTTCGAAATTGTCAACAAAATGGTAAGAGTTCGACGATTCTGAAACCTTTACGGATGGTTCTTCTAAAAGAACCAAAACATCCGAAATGACGCATAGTCAATCTTACGATGTGCATGTCGGGATTGACTTCAATGACGAGGAGCCTTTTGAGGTTCCAAGAGCCACCCGTCCCATATGAAGAGACTGAGCCAAACGAAAGGGAAAAGCGGCGGCAAGTGGTTCGGGATGTGCTTCAGGCGACATCGACCAACTAACAACCAATATGGACAGCTTGAAGTCGTCTTTGGAACAATATTTGGCGTAGCACAAGAGAAAGAAAAAAAAACTGTGTCATTGCGATCTTAACGAGAGACACTAGCGCTCTCACTGGATGTGAAAAGGAAATGACGATAAAAATAAAAGAGGAGGTCACGGAAAAATATAACATTTAGGTTTTGTTATTTTAAGTTTGTGATTTCGTTATTTAAATTTCTATGTTTCTTTTTTTCTTTTTATGGTTTTTAGTTTTGTAATTTGAAATTCTATGTTTTTTTTTTGTGTTGTAATTTTATTTTCTAGTTTAATGAAATTTTAGTTTTAAAAAAATAGTATGTTTGAAATGTTTTTTTTAAATTAATTAATTTTTAAAAAAATACCATGGAAAGTGTAGTAACCCATGCCGTATAAATGACAAAATTTTGAAGGAGTCTGGCAAAGCTGACGTGATGCCTATATGGACCGTGACAAATATGACACCACTCTCACTAGCCTAACATAGAGAACCGTCAAATTATAAAAATATGTTTAGGTGTTTCATCATCCAACTGGCAGAATGGGCAGGAAATATCAGAGAGTGAAACTCCATGATTAATCAAATTTGTTGCTAAAGGAATACGGTTTTGCACTAAGCGCCAAATAAAAAGGTTAACATTAATTATAAGACAAGAATTCCATTTTAAAGGCACGAGTTTCGGTGGAATAAGCAACTGAAGCTATTTTTTCTCTCACAGATTTGACCGAAAAAAATACATTTGTTATCACCGATCCATAGCCCGAATCTCCGGCATTTGAGAAAGAAACACGTGTGTTTAGGAGTGATAAAAGGTTATCGACCCTTTTCGTGGAACATATACCTTGCATTTATACTAGGAAGGAAAGTGGTTAAATATTGGTTACACCAAATTGACGCCAAAAGACGGTAGTTAATGGACACAACCGATGTCTACATCATCATGATGTCATCTATAGGTTTTGGTGGAAAATGCATATCTGAATTCTTTCCTGATATAAAAATATGTTTATCTTTTGGAGCGGAACCACCGCCATGGGCTCTGCTCCTTGGACCCAGCAGCGGGCTGCCCCCGACCCCCTATATACCAGAGTTCACATTTAACACTCCGAGTGTGCGCCTCATACCTCCAGTCTCAGATAGCAAACTGAACTCTCGACAATAATAATAATTACACGAAAATATGATGATAACACTTAGATTACCAACATTAGAAGCTGTGAATCTGTCCACAACTAAACAATTCTTTTCAACCTCTGCAAGGTATACTTTAAGGAATTTGCTTTTTCAAATGCATTGTCAACCCATTGATCTGTCCAAAATAGTGTATTTTTTCCATCATTGGCCTTTCTTTGGAATAGACCGGGAAAGTTAACTCCAAATTCCACAATCTCTTCTTCGATTTTTACAATATCGAGCTAAACATCGGGAATAGTCTTCTTAGCCATAGATCTTTTATGATGAACGTTGAAGTTATGTATTGTACGGATCACTCGGGTCTAAACACCATTTGTCTCCATCTTAATCTTTCATCACCATTTGGCAAGTAAATCAAGATTGAGATATCTATGTGAATCAATACCTGGGTTGATTCTGTAAGGCCTCTAGAACCTCCCCAAAATCTTCCACCCTTTGGAGGATCCATAATGTTCCTCTTGATCAACTATTGAACAATGAACATTCAGTTCATGTACATTTAGATAAATCCCGATCAATTCTAATCAATTCTAATTAATTCCAAATTAATTTGTTAACATGTAATAAATTAATAAACTATTTTCATCACGCTCTTAAATCATTTTCTAGTTATTTTAGATCTTGAGGGAAACCCTAAAAGAACTTTATTATTATTCCTAAAGTTATACCAATTAGTTATGACATTAGACACCTATTCCCAACACCTTCTATCTTATACATTCTTTTATCTCCTGAAACATCATGTCTTCAAAAAAATTTATCATCCACATAGAGAAATCGTACAAATCTATGTGATGTGTTACGTACAAACTTACAAAAGGAACTACACACAACAATACAAATTCAGAATGTCGGTTCTTGATCTCAACAACATTATCAGTTATTTTTTACTTAACTACGATGAAATCTAGATTCTTCGGGACTTCTCTTCTTTTGTCTATCTCTAGTGATATTAGAAAGGGAAACCCATTGTATGAGTATTTCTTGATGCACTCGTGCCTTAGATAATATAGGTGATGAGTTGGAGTCTTGATGATCTATCTTGTACGCATAAAGTACATGTGGTCGTTATTGTCTAGGTAGAACATCCCAAGCTCATATTTTGTAATCAACTTCAGATTTACAACCATGATATCGTGATTGGATTGGTATTGATGAATATAGTATTCCAAGCCAACACATCCTTTTTAGCAATATGCCTAGTTAGATACACATTTAGTGGAATTTCCTAAAATGGTTGATTTTGCAAAAAAGATAAGTCAAGGTCAACAAAGTCCTTTTTGTCTTATTTTTCATAAACATCTTCATCATCACTTGGAACCTGCTCTCCTTCAGTCGTGTGCTCTCCCTCAGTTGTTGACTTCCCCTTCTTTTTAACATCATCAACATGGAGGGGTGGTGGGGGCTGCTCAGATTCATTTAATCGCTCTCAGTTATTTATTTTATCCTTATTTGGGATGGTTGTTTATTTCATCCCCAACTAGGATGGTCATTTATTTTGTCCTCATTTGTCATGTTTATCATAGGATCAAACGAGTCTCTATTTAGGCTATTCTTATATATGGTCGATTACTCTTATTATGTATGAATAAAGATATGTCGATGAAATTTATATATATAGCTTATAATCGTTACTCATTAAGCTCTTATATATTATCTTTGTTGAAATCTTTCATGGCTGCAAGTGCAAGTAATAAGGGTATAGAGTTGATTAAGCTTCAATGTATTTAATAAAATGTAGAAGATATACTCTTTTGTAGTTTTTTCAGAATGATTATGTAAAACCTAGTTAGGTTAACAATTTATTGTAAAGTATGGTTATAATAAGTTTTTATGCTTTGACAACTTCAAGATACACCTCATAGTTATGTTAAATATTCCAAGAATAAAATTAGGGTGTAGTTTGTTCTAGTTTTGGGATGTTACATACATGTCGGTCATGAGAAACACATTTTGTATTCCCCAGGTCCATATGGGCCAGTTTTATTGGTAATAAATAACATATTTTGTTACTTTCGATACTGAGATGACATATTGCCACTGAAATGATTTTTTACTTACGAATTAATTAACACCATTTTTCCAAAACATGATTAGCATCAAACTTTTGTATTATGTTAGGATGCACACTTGTTAACAGTACTAAGAATATTTGAGGGATCATTGTCATCAATAATTTGAATAATTATTTTCCATCTAGGACTTTGAAAAGATAGACATATTTCATTACTATGTAACATTGGCTTCAAAACTACTAAATTACCCAATCCAAAAAGTTTACATCTATGGTTAAATCCACACCATAACATGTGTAATCTAAAGCAATATATTACATAATCTAGAATGATTATGTAAAACCTAGTTAGGTTAACAATTTATTGTAAAATATGGTTATAATAAATTTTTATGCTTTGACAACTTCAAGATACACCTCATAGTTATGTTAAATATTCCAAGAATAAAATTAGGGTGTAGTTTGTTCTAGTTTTGAGATGTTACATACATGTCAGTCATGAGAAACACATTTTGTATTCCCCAGGTCCATATGGGCCAGTTTTATTGATAATAAATAACATATTTTGTTACTTTCGATACTGAGATGACATATTGCCACTGAAATGATTTTTTACTTACGAATTAATTAACACCATTTTTCCAAAACATGATTAGCATCAAACTTTTGTATTATGTTAGGATGCACACTTGTTTACAGTACTAAGAATATTTGAGGGATCATTGTCATCAATAATTTGAATAATTATTTTCCATCTAGGACTTTGAAAAGATAGACATATTTCATTACTATGTAACATTGGCTTCAAAACTACTAAATTACCCAATCCAAAAAGTTTACATCTATGGTTAAATCCACACCATAACATGTGTAATCTAAAGCAATATATTACATAATCTAGAATGATTATGTAAAACCTAGTTAGGTTAACAATTTATTGTAAAGTATGGTTATAATAAATTTTTATGCTTTGACAACTTCAAGATACACCTCATAGTTATGTTAAATATTCCAAGAATAAAATTAGGGTGTAGTTTGTTCTAGTTTTGAGATGTTACATACATGTCAGTCATGAGAAACACATTTTGTATTCCCCAGGTCCATATGGGCCAGTTTTATTGATAAAAAAATATCATATTTTGTTACTTTCGATACTGAGATGACATATTGCCACTGAAATGATTTTTTACTTACGAATTAATTAACACCATTTTTCCAAAACATGATTAGCATCAAACTTTTGTATTATGTTAGGATGCACACTTGTTTACAGTACTAAGAATATTTGAGGGATCATTGTCATCAATAATTTGAATAATTATTTTCACTAGGACTTTGAAAAGATAGACATATTTCATTACTATGTAACATTGGCTTCAAAACTACTAAATTACCCCATCCAAAAAGTTTACATCTATGGTTAAATCCACACCATAACATGTGTAATCTAGAGCAATATATTACATAATCTAGAATGATTATGTAAATCCTAGTTAGGTTAACAATTTATTGTAAAGTATGGTTATAATAAGTTTTTATGCTTTGACAACTTCAAGATACACCTCATAGTTATGTTAAATATTCCAAAAATAAAATTAGGGTGTAGTTTGTTCTAGTTTTGGGATGTTACATACATGTCAGTCATGAGAAACACATTTTGTATTCCCCAGGTCCATATGGGCCCGTTTTATTGGTAATAAATAACATATTTTGTTACTTTCGATACCGAGATGACATATTGCCACTGAAGTGATTTTTTACTTACGAAGTAATTAACATCATTTTTCCAAAACATGATTAGCATCAAACTTTTGTATTATGTTAGGATGCACACTTGTTACGGTACTAAGAATATTTGTGGGATCATTGTCATCAATAATTTGAATAATTATTTTCCATCTAGGACTTTGAAAAGATAGACATATTTCATTACTATGTAACATTGGCTTCAAAACTACTAAATTAACCAATCCAAAAAGTTTACATCTATGTTTAAATCCACACCATAACATGTGTAATCTAGAGCAATATATTGCATAATCTAGAATGATTATGTAAAACCTAGTTAGGTTAACAATTTATTGTAAAGTATGGTTATAATAAGTTTTAATGCTTTGACAACTTCAAGATACACCTCATAGTTATGTTAAATATTCCAAAAATAAAATTAGGGTGTAGTTTGTTCTAGTTTTGGGATGTTACATACATGTGAGTCATGAGAAACACATTTTGTATTCCCCAAGTCCATATGAGCCAGTTTTATTGGTAATAAATAACATATTTTGTTACTTTCGATACCGAGATGACATATTGCCACTGAAATGATTTTTTACTTATGAGTTAATTAATACCATTTTCCAAAACATGATTAGCATCAAACTTTTGTATTATGTTAGGATGCACACTTGTTACAGTACTAAGAATATTTGTGGGATCATTGTCATCAATAATTTGAATAATTATTTTCCATCTAGGACTTTGAAAAGATAGACATATTTGATTACTATTTAACATTGGCTTCAAAACTACTAAATTAACCAATCCTAAAAGTTTACATCTATGGTTAAATCCACACCATAACATGTGTAATCTAGAGCAATATATTGTATAAAGCCGTCTATTCTCTCCCATTGTCACCCCTGACAAATACGTACTCTAATAGACTAATTACATATACTCATCCTCACTAATAAATAATATAGATGGCAACCTATAAACAATATAACACACTATACAAAATGGACCAACAACGTATATACAAATCTTGATTTAAGTAACTTCGGAATGGCTCTCTGGAATATCGTAAACTTCGGATTGTATGTCAGATATGTCAATCCAAAAATGTATGGTGTCAGTATGTACATCATTTAATTCCGAAGTAGCTTTACGTAACATTTCACAAACTAGCCATAAACTCAGGAACAATCATAAGTAGTCCAAAATGAAATATTTTGAAAGAAAATAGTTATTTTTCAATTCCAAACTAAAAAAAAAAGAAAAAAATATTTTTGTTAATGAAATGTTTTATGGTATAGTTAGTTTAACCGATAACCCACAACATATTCGTCCCTAATATATTACGTAGACATTGATTACATCATTGAAACTACTCATGTTTTCTTTTTTCTTTTCAATTTTTTAAAAACTAAAAAATAACAGCATGCTAGTCAATATCTTGATTTCATGTTGTTTGTGATGATTTTTGGTAATCTATTTTGTAACACAACACTTGTTTTAACAAGAAAGAAGAGTACTTGATTTTTTTTTTCTCCTTTTAGTTTGGACGTGGGAGTCTATTCATATAAACATATAAGAGGAAAAAAAAAGAATATACTATATTTCTTTAACCGTTGTTCTTTTTACATCTTATTTCACTACTACAACACTTGGCCGACGGTCGATGGAAATAGCCTCTTTTCTTTGTATCAAGGGAACATATCTTAAACATTATTTTCTAATATTAATAAAGACTAGTAACAAGATGTGTTGTTATATTGGAAGTCGTTTTAGTGGAAGAAAACTTATGATGAGTTTGAATTATTGAGAAAAAAAATATCAACTCACGTAACAACCTAGGGCCACAAATTAACATGTTGTATTTGGAGTTGGCTTGAACTTTTCTTGGAATGCATCATCCTTTAACACTTTTGACTTATAAAAAAACCTCTCATTATACATTTAATTAGATTTTAAGACAGATCACATAGACCATCTTTTTTACACACAGAAAACACAAACATATGCATTGAGCATCACTTATTTTACAACATAGATTGCTATAAGTTACGTGTACTGAGGCATGTAATAACTTTGACCCTTTTATGGATATATAAATTAATTTGAATTGTATTTTATCTTGACCAATTGGATGTGTAAAATGAAGAAAAAAAAACTTAACCAAACCTAGAAGTGGTCAAATGGATAGAACCAACTGTTACTAGCCTAAAATATATTTACATTTATAAAAATTTATAAAATTCGAGATGGGCAATATCAAATTTGATTAAAAGAACTTTAACGAAAAAGGAAAATTAGATACATGATTCCATTTGTAATTTTTTATAAGACGTGTATGGTTGGTTTTCAAGTTCCAAAAACTCTATCCAGTTCCGTCAGCAAAAAGACTCACAAATTTATGTTTGTGTTTTTCGTATATTTAATTCGCTTATTTTCACATGTTTATATAGATAGAGATATATATAATATGACAGATATTAGGGACATTAGATATTTTAATTCAAACCGAGAACTCAACCTACAAGATAAACACACTAGATGTTTCTACTCATTTATTTATATATTTAGTCCATCAACAATTTTAAATAATTTTTATAATAAATCCAAATGCAGTGATAACAATATGTATACATTTAATTTAAAAGGTCACAAAACAAATCTAAAAATTTCAAACTGGACCATGAATAATAAAATTTATACATTATAAGCGTTTTACATAATACTGAATTATTGATACCCTTAAACAATCTCGTTCATTAATAAAAAAAATTATAGGATCAAAAATATATTTTTTATAATTTACGCAACTAAACCGGTCAGTTGCCACATATACATAATACATGTTTCACTAAACGACATCGATTAAATATGAAGTGTGGTTTTAATATTAAACTAGATTTCTCATGAGTTCATCGTTAGCTTGAAATGAGATCAAAATTCAAATAAGTGTAAATAGTAATGGAATAAAACAAATCTTTGATTGTGTACATAAAAACAAAATTATTTTTAAACAAAACATAAAACATCGAAATAAAATGTACAACTCTCACTAAAACAAAATATTATCAATTTGTTTCACACTCATGTGTGTAGTATGCTTATGAAAGACCTTGGCACCCAACGCCTTGGTGAGCGAATCAACTATCTTGAGTTTGTCTCGATGTGCTCTATAAATATTTTTCAATTTTACGCTCTTTATTTAACAGCTAGAAACTTGATGTAAGTATGTATTAACTTTATAGAACTTTTATTGTTGTTGGAATATAACATTGCTGACTTAGTGTCACATTATTGATAGGTTTTATACAAACAATCCTATGTGTGCATGCAACCCTAATTGGATCTATGTTTTCACTATAAGACATACAACTATATGAACACAAAATAAACCCTAGCATGCTTCTATAATTTTCGAAAATCATATAGAAGTGTAGAAGACATACCTTTGTTGTTATATTGCAATAACAACTAGTTTCCTTGATCTCTTGAACTCTTGAAAGCAAGCACCACAATTGTAGTGCCTCTAATGGCTCACAAGCACCTTGAAGCAAGAAGGCAATTAAGAGAGAGAGGGGAAGGATGCTAATTTCGGCCCTAGGGTTTCCCTTGGAATCAAGTGGCCTAAAATTGAAGCATAGGGCATCTATTTATACTGTAGGGTGCTAGGGTTTCAGTCTAAACCCTAATGGATAGCTTAGCCACCAAGCAGCCCAAGGAACCTTCTGGAATGAGGCCCTTGGACGAAAATATGATGATCCCTCATCATAATTTCGTTCCCCCTTAGTCCATTAGGTTTCCCAGCCCAAAACTCAACTATCACACATTTGACAGTTTATACCCCTTTATTTAATTAATCTCTTTTAGTCACCAAATTAATTCCTAATTAATTTATGACTAATACTAATTAAATAAATATGATTTCTCCTTTAATATATTATTCTTATAATATATTAATAAACCATAATATCTTCTCTCTCATATCAAGTTACCTTGTCAAGTTGCTTTGGTGAAGGCAACCCAAAAGGACCATGCACACTCGGGTCAAGTACATACCAAATATAGTTACGGACTTAGACACTAATCCAACAGTCTCCCACTTGGATAAGTCTAGTAACTACATCTCACATATGACTTCCGTATCCGATTAGCAATCGTAGCTTTCAATAGCCGCTGTCAACTCTGACCAATAATCTGTCCTTCAGATAAGGGATCGCATAATCCTCTGTTCTAGATATCATGCTAACAATACTTATTGTTTAGCATTTTATTTCTTGATCTCTGATTTGTTCGACATAGAACTCAGTTGAACACATCAACTTCATCCTGACCGGGCCCGGCACATAAGTCAAACCAAATCATCAAGTGGCCAAGATATCGCTTTTATTCTCATAGAATAAAAGGAACAGAAAAACGTCGACTAATATGCCTTTATCATTTACTAGTTAAACCACACACAATAATGCGTTTCATAACATCAAGTTACTGATGCGTTTTCGCATTATCAATGTATAATCAACTAGCAAACAATAACCATATCTCTAGGTTTAAAGATTATATGATATTATCATCTTGCGATCACTTGTGATAACATTCATGAAGTGATACCAACAAGTGTGGGTCTATTCCAATGCTCAATACAAATTTCATAAGCACTCATAAACTTTGCAGCAAACCTTTGCTATGTCTAAAACTTTTCAGACAATCTACAAACAAATTTATGACAATCTTCCTTCATATCTACTTCCAACATATGAACGATTGTGGACTGTTCGAATAATCTTATTATTCAAGAAGTCAAAACATGCAAAATTGAAACAATAGATAAATAATCAACACAAGATAGAAGCTTTCTTATAAATAACACACCTTTATTTAATCATCAAATGTTGAATACATGATCATCCATTACAAGTTTCCTACCTATCTAATCTAAACTAATATCGTCCTTCAGCCCTACGCTCCTAGCGTGCTGCAAATGCTTAACCCTACTCAGTCCCTTCGTGAGGGGATCTGCTGGGTTATCTTCTGACGATACCCTCTTCACAACGAGGAGTCCCTCTTCTACTCGATGTCTAATAAAATGGTATTTCCTGTCGATATGACGAGATCTGCCATGATCCCTTGGTTCCTTGGTTAAGGCAACCGCTCCTTCATTATCACAGAAAATTTCCATGGGCTCTTTTATGGATGGCACAACTCCAAGGTCTCCAATGAAGTTCTTCAACCATATAGCCTCCTTTGACGCCTCGCTCGCCGCAATGTACTCTGATTCGCACGTTGAATCAGCTACGGTTTCTTGCTTGGAACTTTTCCAAGTCACTGCTCCTCCATTCAGGGTAAAGACCCAGCCCGACTGCGATCGGTAATTATCCCGATCTGTCTGGAAACTAGCGTCACTGTACCCTCGCACCCTTAAGTCATCACTCCCACCCAGGACTAGAAACCATTCCTTAGTCCTTCGTAGGTACTTAAGAATATTCTTGACAGCAATCCAATGCACCCTACCAGGATTCCCTTGATATCTGCTGACCATGCTCAAAGCGAAAGCCACATCAGGGCGAGTACAGGTCATAGCGTACATAATTGAGCCAACTGCGGAAGCGTAAGGTACTCGGCTCATATCAGCTATTTCTGCCTCTATACTCGGGCTCTGAGTCTTACTCAGTTTGGTATTGCATTGGATTGGTAACTCCCCTTTCTTGGAATTTTCCATACTAAAACGTTTTAGTACCCTTTCCAAGTATGTATCCTGACTGAGTCCTATCAGTCTCTTACTTCTGTCTCTCACTATCCTTATTCCCAGAATATATGCAGCCTCTCCGAGGTCCTTCATAGCGAAACACTTCCCAAGCCAGGACTTGACCTCCTGCAATGTTGGGATGTCGTTTCCTATGAGTAGTATGTCATCGACATACAATACGAGGAAGCTCACTATACTCCCACTGGCCTTGACATATACACATGACTCATATTCATTTCGCAGAAAACCAAACTCTTTGACCTTCTCGTCAAAACAAAGATTCCATCTGCGAGACGCTTGCTTTAATCCATAAATGGATTTCTCAAGCTTGCACACTCTATTTGGATGCTTTGCATCGACAAAACCCTCTGGCTGATTCATGTAAACATCCTCAGCCAACTTCCCATTTAGGAAAGCGGTTTTTACGTCCATCTGCCAAATTTCATAATCATGAAACGCAGCTATCGCAAGCATTACCCTAATAGACTTTATTTTCGCAACTGGTGAGAAGGTCTCATCATAGTCAACTCCAGGAGTTTGAGTAAAGCCCTTCGCGACCAATCGCGCTTTATAAGTGTGCACTTTCCCATCCATGTCTGTCTTCTTCTTGAAGATCCACTTGCACCCGACCGTCTTACGACCTGGCACATTGTCAACCAAATTCCAAACTTGGTTGTCATACATGGACTGAATCTCGCTATCCATTGCCTCTTTCCATTTAACAGACTCTGGGCCTGCCATGGCTTCCTTGTAGCTGTTAGGTTCGTCCAGATTTACTAGTGTACTATCACTAATAAACGTATCCCCGTCAGTAGTAATATGGAAACCATAAAACTGGGGTTGAACAACAACTCTACTTGAACGTCTAAGAGGTAAGGACTGGTCAATAGGTTCAACAGGAGTTTCCTCCTCAGGTTGCATGCCAGTGTCAGAGGTTCCTTCTTCTCCTGACTCTTGAAGCTCTTCAAGGTCAATCTGACTCCCACTGTCTTCTTGGCTTATGAGTTCTCTTTCTCTGAAAACCCCTCTCCTAGCAACAAAGACAACATTGTCATTTGGTCTATAGAAGAGATAACCAAAAGACTTCTGTGGATAGCCGATGAAATAACACTTCTCACTACGAGGTTCTAGCTTGTCGTGAGTCTCTCGTCTTACGAAAGCTTCACAACCCCAAACCTTGATATGTGCTAACGAGGGAGCTTTCCCTGTCCACATCTCGTGAGGTGTTTTGGTAACCTTCTTGGTGGGAACTAAGTTAAGGATATGGGCGGCAGTCTCCAAGGCATACCCCCAGAATGAGATTGGTAACGAAGCACGACTCATCATAGAGCGAACCATGTCCAACAAGGTTCGATTACGTCTCTCAGCCACACCATTCAATTGTGGCGTTCTAGGAGGCGTCAATTGTGAAACTATTCCACACTCTTTCAGATAGTCGTGAAACTCAAGACTTAGGTACTCTCCCCCTCGATCAGATCGAAGCATCTTGATTTTCCTGCCCAACTGATTCTCCACTTCATTCTTGAACTCTTTGAACTTTTCAAAAGTTTCTGACTTTTGCTTGATTAAGTAGATATATCCATATCTGCTATAATCGTCTGTAAAAGTCATGTAGAAGCGACAAGCGTCCCTTGTGGTGGATCTAAAGGGTCCACATACATCTGTGTGTATGAGATCCAATACACCCTCACCCCTTTCACATGTGCCAGTAAAGGGTGACTTGGTCATCTTCCCAAGTAAACAAGACTCACACACGTCATCGTCCCTAAGGTCGAAAGACTCCAAGACTCCATCCTTTTGGAGTTGGGCTATGCGTTTCTTGTTCACATGGCCAAGGCGACAATGCCACAAGCATGCTTTGTCCAAACTTGAATCAATATTCAAAACATCATTTCCTAAATTATCAATAACTAACACAGATTCATAAATCCCATTACAAGGTAATGCATTGAAATAAAAGACACCATTCAAATAAGCATTAATAGAACCATTACTATTATCAAATGAATATCTGAAACCTTGTCTAAACAAACCATGAAAAGAAATGATGTTTCTTGCCATATCTGGTGAATAGCAACAATTATTTAAATCTAGCCCTAACCCATTACTCAACACTAAGGAATAAACTCCGATCTTGATTACTGGTGAAGACTTCTTGTTTCCCATGATCAAGCTTATCCTTCCATGCTCCACTTCCCTACTTCTTTTTAGGCCCTGCATATCAGAACAAATGTGGTAACCACACCCTGTATCAAGAACCCATGAAGTAGCAAATGATGAGTTATTAGATTTAATTAAATACATACCTGCGAAGGTGGGTTTTATCTTCCCATCCTTAATATCTTGCAGATATTTAGGGCAGCTTCGTTTCCAGTGGTCCTTCTGGTGGCAATAGAAGCACTCTGCTTCCTTGGGGTCAGAAGAGGGCTTAACAGAACCTGCTTTGGTCCCACTAGAAGAAGAACCATCTTGGGTCTTACCCTTATGGTGGCTCTTGTAAGGAGCCTTCCTCTTCTTTCCCTTTCCTTGGCCAATTGCCAACACAGGAGCAGCTACAGTAGAGGATGATGCAACAGATTTGTCCTTGAGGTTGCTCTCAGCTGTCCTCAGGAGCCCTTGAAGCTTACTTAGGGTGACCTCTTCCTTATTCATGTGGTAGGTCATTCTGAACTGGCTGTAGCAGGAAGGCAAGGAGTGGAGGATGATGTCGATAGCCAAATCCTCATCAAACTTAACATTAAGTTTGAGAAGACGATCAACATATCTTTGCATTCTTTGAAAATGAGCAGTTAGGGATTCTCCACTCCCCATCTTAGCGGTGATCATGTTGGTGATGATCTCATAGCGCTCTTGCCTCGCGCTCTGGTGGTACCTGTCCAGCAAATCTTGATGCATCTCATATGGATACATGTCCTCATAGGACTTTTGGAGTTCGAGGTTCATGGTGGCCAACATGATGCAATGAACTTTCGTTGCATCATGCTCGTGGGCCTCAAAGGCGGCCATCTCTTCAGGAGTAGCTTCTTCTGGGTTGATCCTTTCAAGCTTCTCGTCTAGGACATATTCTTTGTCCTCATAACGAGTTATCATGCGAATGTATCTCATCCACTCGTTGAAGTTCGAGCCATCAAATGTCACTTTTTGACACAGGTTCATCAACGAGAATGACCCAGAAGTGTTGTTGTTTGCGTTTGCGTTTGACATCTGAAATAGAAAGGAACAAAGTTTGATTAGAATGAATCCCTAATTAAACACCCACATGAGAAATTAGGGCTAGGATCCAACAACATTATTTACAACTTAGAAAAGGGATGCCGTAATCTAAAAGTAAATAATTTGAAGGTAAGTGAATGACGATTCACTAATTTTCACCATGAAAAACGAAAGAGGTTAAGTTTTAAATGTATTTGAAAATTCCTAGATTTCTTTTGAGATTCATTGAACATTTCAATGGCATATTTAAATCTCGATATGCACTTCAAATTTGCGATTGGGATGCCGAGGATCGCAAACAAGTTTGTGAATAACCATGCGAATCATCATGGTGCACTCAATGTCTTCATCACCTAATCAATGTGCTGGTTAGCCACGCACGCTCCATTGATCTATGATAAGACATCGAGCCACCCTTTGTCACCAATGTCAATCCCAAATTAGTGTGCTAGTTAACCACGCACGCTCCACTAACGTTTGACAGGGGTACAAAGTGTAATTCCATGGAATAGCATCATTTTCACATTTTACCCTAAAGTAACTAAGAGTGGGAATTTGTAAAACAATGTAGTTACTTTAATATTTCCATTATACTTATAATGAGGAATTAAGTGCCCTATCCTATCTGTTCGGCTAACGACCCTCCACCAGTCAAGCAAGCGGTAGATGTGAGTGTACATCCATTAAGCGCCATTTTATAGGCAACAACCTTATACCCACCTTATAGACTGGCTTCGTGAATGAGGCCTACTAGCGATAAGACTAGCTTATTCTTATACATATATATAATAATTAATCTTATAATATCATAATTGTATAAGGGTGTATTTTTGACACATTTTAAAATACTAGTGTCTTTGTTGCATTTAAAATTTTCGAAAATTAGACAATTTAATTTAAAATTTTAAACACCAAAAATCTTTGATTTAATAATTATCAAAATTAAACAATTAATTTAAATTATTAAATCATGAAGGATTATCATAAAATTAAACAATTAATTTATCCTAATCCTTTTTATCCCCTAGATTTCGAAATTTATGGAAAGAATAATTCAAGATCTTCAATTATCTAGTTTAAACAATTAAGTTGATAATCACAAAGATGGCATTATCCAAATCCCTAAAATTTTGGGATCTTGTCTTGGGGGGCAAGGGATTTTCGAAATCCCTAGGGTTTCATAACCCTAATTTCGAAATTTGGAGGCTAGGCAAAAAAGGTTTAAGAACCCTACAAAAAATCGCCAACTAGGGTTTCTTAACCCTATTTTCGAAAAACACCAAGCCTTAGGGTTTACTTGCCCTAAACCCTAATTTGTCAAATTCATAATATGTATCAAATCAAATTGAAAACAAAAACCAAAGGCTCTGATACCACTGATAGGTTTTATACAAACAATCCTATGTGTGCATGCAACCCTAATTGGATCTATGTTTTCATTATAAGACATACAACTATATGAACACAAAATAAACCCTAGCATGCTTCTATAATTTTCGAAAATCATATAGAAGTGTAGAAGACATACCTTTGTTGTTATATTGCAATAACAACTAGTTTCCTTGATCTCTTGAACTCTTGAAAGCAAGCACCACAATTATAGTGCCTCTAATGGCTCACAAACACCTTGAAGCAAGAAGGCAATTAAGAGAGAGAGGGGAAGGATGCTAATTTCGGCCCTATGGTTTCCCTTGGAATCAAGTGGCCTAAAATTGAAGCATAGGGCATCTATTTATACTGTAGGGTGCTAGGGTTTCAGTCTAAACCCTAATGGATAGCTTAGCCACCAAGCAGCCCAATGAACCTTCTGGAATGAGGCCCTTGGACGAAAATATGATGATCCCTCATCATAATTTCGTTCCCCCTTAGTCCATTAGGTTTCCCAGCCCAAAACTCAACTATCACACATTTGACAGTTTATACCCCTTTATTTAATTAATCTCTTTTAGTCACCAAATTAATTCCTAATTAATTTATGACTAATACTAATTAAATAAATATGATTTCTCCTTTAATATATTATTCTTATAATATATTAATAAACCATAATATCTTCTCTCTCATATCAAATTACCTTGTCGTTCATTAATAAAAAAAATTATAGGATCAAAAATATATTTTTTATAATTTACGCAACTAAACCGGTCAGTTGCCACATATACATAATACATGTTTCACTAAACGACATCGATTAAATATGAAGTGTGGTTTTAATATTAAACTAGATTTCTCATGAGTTCATCGTTAGCTTGAAATGAGATCAAAATTCAAATAAGTGTAAATAGTAATGGAATAAAACAAATCTTTGATTGTGTACATAAAAACAAAATTATTTTTAAACAAAACATAAAACATCGAAATAAAATGTACAACTCTCACTAAAACAAAATATTATCAATTTGTTTCACACTCATGTGTGTAGTATGCTTATGAAAGACCTTGGCACCCAACGCCTTGGTGAGCGAATCAACTATCTTGAGTTTGTCTCGATGTGCTCTATAAATAATTTTCAATTTTACGCTCTTTATTTAACAGCTAGAAACTTGATGTAAGTATGTATTAACTTTATAGAACTTTTATTGTTGTTGGAATATAACATTGCTGACTTAGTGTCACATTATAACTTTAGTGTTCTTTCAACATCTATAATGTGCAACCCTGCGGCAAATTTCACAACCATATTTCATGATTTAATGCCTTAAATCATGCTACAAATTTTACCTTTTTAGTGGGAAAAGTTATATATCAAAGTTTTCATATCACTCTTTCATGAAATGGCTCCTACTACTAAAAGGAAAATGTATATCACTCTTTCATGAGATGGCTCCTACTACTAAAAGGAAAATGTAGTCGGATGTTGAGTGATAATTGTCTTGGCATCCAACAAGAATATCAGAATACCCAATGATTTCCATATATCAATATACAGTCTCTTGTCCTTTGTAGATATATTAAAACCGTTTTGGAAGCTTTCTAATGGTACATACACGGTTTGCGTAGATATCTTCCCAACATCCCTAAATAGATTCTATATGGCTTATTTTAATCGTACACCTCTTATTAAACCAAGCTATCCCTCCTATTGGATTTATTTCTTTTATATTATATAATTATTATTTATATAGTCAGATAATCATATACTAATGTTAATGAGTGACAATTGATGCAACCACAATAATAACATATATCTAGTCTGTATTATACCCAAAAAAATGCCAATCAAACTTCTATTAAATCATTGCAACGTTCTCTTATAACGTTACCAACCCACCTCTATTACATCTATGGAATCATATAAACTAAATTATTTAACTATGGTGGTGAAAAATATCGATGTGTTATTGACAACTTCAATGATGAAAATTATTAGAAAAATGTTGAGGTATGAAGTATTGTCCAACATGAAGCACTTAAAATCAAGTGGAGCACTTGGATGAAGCATTTTGAGTTCATTTGGTGCACTTAGAACTCAATGGAGCACTTGAGGTTCATGGAGCATGTGAAAAAGGAACGGATCATATGAGATAGATTTGGATCATCTGATAAAGGAACAGATCAAGTGACAAAAGAACGAATCTTCCAAAAGGAGGTTTGGAGTAACTTGGAGTGGCTTGGAGCAACATGGAGCAAATTGGAGCACTTTGAGCACTTGGAGCAACATGGAGCACTTGGAGAAACATAGAGCACTTGGAGCACTTAGAGCAACATGGAGCATCATGTTGCGCCATGTAGAAGGAAGTTGTGCCATCATTGGGGATGTTGCGCCAAATGATAGCATGATGTGTCATCATGTCTGAAGTTGCACCAAGGTGATGTTAAGCCAATGAGATGTTGAGCCATGGAGATTTTGTTGCTCCATCAAGAATCGAAGTTACGCCATGGAGGACATGCTGTGCCATCATGGAGCATCTTCGTACATGATGCGCCATCTTGATTCCTTTGTTGTGTCATGTTGATCCACATATGCTTAGAAGATGTTCATGCTCAAGAAATACACCTTGTTGTGCCACCATGATGGATGTTGGACCATTAGTGTTCATGATGCGGTACCTATGCATCATGTTTCTCTACTATGGTCAAGGTGGTCCATCATGTGTTTTTTTGATGCTCATGGGTTGTATGACATGGACGAATGTTCCAGAAGATGCTGCATGACGGAATATGATTGGTTTGTCACCATTCATGGGCCTATAGGCCAATGGGTTTGGCCAATTAGGGTTTTAGGCTTGATCCCTCAAGTATAAGTAGACTCATATCTCCATCATTATATGTGTGCAGAAATTTCAAAAGAGTAATCATTGTGAGGTTGAGAGCACTCCTTTGGAGCAGTTAGTAAGCAAGAGAGTCTCTCTTGTTTTGAGAGCTCAAGTGAGTTGTAACCTTTGTGTGTGATTGTATTTGTTCTTTGAAGTTAATAAAATCATCTCCCTCTCTCGTTCGCCCATGGATGTGGGTCACCTTGACCGAACCACGTTAAATTCAATCTGATTCCTTAAGGAAGAAACTATGAAACCGCCATCATCTTCCAGCTCCTAACTACAGTTATTACCATTCCAGTATAAGAAAGAGTTGAGATCTATATTATACATGTGAACAACCAAGTTAAGGTGGCTTTTGGATCCCCAAAAACTACAACGACAATGTATTGGTCTGTTGATCCCATTGCTACCCAAACTCCCATGTAAACCCTCGATCACATCTTTCCACATGGATTCGATTTCAGAGCTCATTCTCCACTACTATTTGGTCAAAATACCAAAATTGAGAGCCCTCAGGATCCCAATCTCAAGACCACCTCTTTCCTTCCTAGTAATCACTTTTGGGCAGTACTCTAGATAGATGAAAGTAATATTAATAATCCTAAGAAAATGGTAAGGTCACACCTTATGATCTGATGAGTCAAATAACTTTCACACGTTGTCCACCTGCATCTACACCAGCATCAGCAGCAACGTAAGCATCAGTTCCAACATAAGTGCCAATATAAGCGTCTACATAGTCTCAGCGACAACTTGATCTTTTGTATATAGTTCGATTCTTTTGTATATTTGTCGGTTAGATAAAATTTAATTATAGATAGCTTTCTATTTATAGCATAGATATTTGATTCGTAATCTTAGTGATTAGAATCAGACTATACATAGATTAGATTACATCCCTAAAATAAAAGGATTTCCGTTTATTGTAATCGTATATAGTCATGTATTAGGGACAAACCCTAATGTATCTTTGTGATAGTCTTTGTGACTGATTTATGCACCGTTCTCTTTGTGAGAACATTTTTCTTAGTGAAAAACCATCTTTGTGATAAACATTGTTCTTCTATTCTTTTGTTTCTCTTGGTGTTTATACTTTTTTATATCCGATCAACCGAACCTTCAGTTGGTATCAGAGCAAGTTTCTGATACACTCAAGTTTTCATGTCTACCTCATATAATCCTAAATCCTCTGCCACCTCTAAGATTCTGCCTTTCGATGAAGATGATTTTACTATGTGGAAGTCAAAGGCGTTGGATGTTCTTGAATTCATGGATTATGGCATGCTTGATTTCATTAATAAAGGTCCTATCGCTTTGATGCATCAGTGAAGATATGATAATGTGCTCTCCAGTGGATTGAAGCAAAAATCTATGTCTAGATACAACGAGGAAAAAAGTCTCTTAAATCTTGACGTAAAGGCAATGATTGCTATAAGGAAATCTCTTCCCTATCATGTTTATCGACTGGTTCAGAACTGCACATTCACTTAAGAGATAATGATTACATTAACAACAGCCTTCGTCAAAGAAGGGTCTTTTGATGATGATATCCCCAAAAGTAAGTGTGTCATGGCTCGAATTGATGATCTTCACACATAGGAATCCAAGAGCAGCATCAACACTTTTGACGCTAATCTTTCTCAAGTTGAAAAGGAATCAAAGTCACAAGAGTGGGACTCATCCTCATTGTATCAGGTAAGAATTATATAATGTATTCTTCTGATGAAAAAGATAACATGTTTGATTATTTGCGTCTCGATCTTTTTAACTCTAATCAAGAAATTTTTTCTCTCAAAGCTGAGTTGAAGTCGTTAAAAGAAAACCTTTTTGACACTGAGAATTCTCTTTCTCTCATGAGTACACAAAATTCTTGTTTCTCACTGTCTAACAAATTTATCCTTTTTGAAAAAGAAAATCCTCTCTCATTAATGTTTCTTCCAACTCCTCTGATCACAATGAATATATAACCATCGATAACACACCTTGGTCCATAGCTAGGGAAAGAGTTTTCAAATTAAATGAAAAAAATTCCTCCAACTCAAATGTTAAGAGAAATCAAAGTTCAAATCTTAAAAGAAAAAAAATTCTGGAATCAGCGTATGTTATTATTGTGGAGACTCATCTCATAAAATCATCGACTGCACTTTTGAAGAGAGTTCTAATCGTTCTGACAATATCATTGCTTGAAATAACAAATGTTTTAAAGGGATGCTCTTTAAGCTGTCTCCTTGATACTTGTTTTGATATTCTATTTAGTGACCCATTGCAAAATGGTCCAACGTGTACTAGCTGTATATTTTAGCACTTCATGGTAAATAGCATATTTGGTATTTAGACAGCGGATGTTCGAGGAATATGACTGGCTTCAAGTCTCTTTTGGATGATTACGTTAGAAAGGATGGTCCTATAGTTACATATGGAGATAATGGTAAAGGAGCTACAAAAGGCAATGACACCATCAAGTGTAAATCTGTTGTGTTCAAGAATCTGTGCTTTGTCAAAGGCTTCCAACACAACCTCATTTCTATTAGCCAAAATTGTGACGTTGACTATGAAGTCCACATTGAAAGGAAGGAAGGAAAAGTGATTGATCAAAAGAATGTTATTGTGCTCACTACAAATCGACAGTTATGTCCTGAACATGTTTTCCACTGACAACCTCATATAAACTGGTTGTGGCATAAGAGGCTCTCTCATTTGAACTTCAAAAACATTTCCAAGATCTCTGGACGTCATCTCGTAAGAGGAATACTTAAGATGAAGTTTGTTAAGTATAAGTTATGTTTAGCGTGTGAAAAGGGAAAGCAGACAAAGTCTTCCTTCAAGCCCAAGTCTTGTTCTTCCATCACCAATCTGTTTCATCTCCTTCATATGGACTTGTTCGTACCTGTTCTAGTTAAAAAAATATATGGAAATAAGTTCACTCTTGTCATTGTGGATGAACTCTCTAGATTCACATGGGTGATCTTTCTGAGGAAGAAAAGTCATGTTGCTGATGAAAATCATTTCTCTCATTAAGCAATGGGAAGTTCTTTATGATCAAAAAGTCAGGCAACTTTAAAGTGATCATGGCACTGGATTCATAAATTCCACTTTAAAAGATTTCAACATATCTACAGGAATTTCTCCAAATTTTTCAGCTGTCAGAACTCCTCAACAGAATGGTGTTGCTGAGAGACGAAATCAGACTCTCATTTAATCTGGGTGAACTATGGTTGTTGAGGCTGGTCTTCCATTATCCTTTTGGGCTGAAGCTGAAAATGCAATTTGTTACACTTAAAACCGGTATATCATTGTGAATCACCATGGGAAAACTGCATATTAGCTGTTGAACGGGAGAAAACCTGATATCTCTCTAACTTTCATGTCTTTGGATGTATTTGTTACATATTGAATCAGAGAGATCAGCATTCCAAATTTGAAGCCAAAGCTGATGAAGGAATATTCTTGGGATATTCCAGTATGTCTAAAGCCTACAGATTGTTTAATCTTTCCAGACAAACTATTGAGGAATCAACTCATGTTTTGTTTGATGAAGACTTGTATATATGATCGAACTGATCATCCTCCTTCCAATCTGAACGAGCTCACCATCTATCCCTCATATACAATCTATGAGCCCATTATTCCAAATTTTGAGCGCATTGTCCATGCTATTGACCCTGTTGTCAACCATCTCTTTAACGTTGATGATCAATCATTCACCAAGGATCAAGCTTTCTACTCTGAAGAACCTGTCCCTGACAATTCATCCAATCATGAAGAACCAATCTCAAACGAGTTGCAACTAAATGATAATGCTAATCACAGACTTCTTCGTGACATCCTGAATCTCAAATCATTGCAGATGTCAACTCAGGAGTTCTTACTCATAGCAAGGGTTTTAGTAACTTTTGCATGTTCGTCAACTTTATCTCCTTGATTGAACCAAAGAAAGTAGTTGATGCTATCAAAGACGCTGACTGGATCTAGGCTATGCAAGACGAGCTTAACGAATTTGAACGTGATTGTGTGTGGACACTAGTTCCACAACCTCAAGGAAAGACCATCATTGGTACTGGTTGGGTCTTCAGGAACACGCTGGATGAAGATGGGATTGTTACAAGAAACAAAGCATGATTGGCTGCTTAGGGATTCTGTCAGTTAAAAGGTTTAGATTATGATGAAACTTTTTCCCCCATTGCAAGACTTGAGGCAATATGGTTGTTTCTTGCATCATCTTCTTTCATGAAATTTAAAGTCTTTTAGATGGACGTCAAGACTACATTTCTACGTGGAGATTTACGGGATGAAGTCTTTCTAAAACAACCTCCCAGTTTTGAGAGTGAAGAATTTCCAGACCATGTGTACCGTCTGGATAAAGTTGTCTACGATTTGAAACAAGCTCCCAGATCTTGGTACGACACCCTGGCCAAATATTTGCTGACGAATGGATACAAGCGCGACACTACTAACAACACTATGTGTATCAAGCAGTCAGGGCCTCACATCCTTCTTTCTCAATTTTACGTTGATAACATCATTTTTGGATCAACCAATGAGACGTAGTATTGAATTCGCTGAAGTAATGGCTAAGAATTTTGAAATGAACATGATGGGTGAACTAACCTTTTTCTTAGTTTTGCAGGTTAAGCAGCTTGTTGATGGGATATTTATTTATCAAGCCAAGTATGTCGCTGATCTACTGAAGAGGTTTGGTTTCTCTGATAGCAAACCAACAAAGACTCCCATGTCGCCATCAGTGTCTCTATCCTCTGATCGAACTGCAGCTAATGTAAACGCTACCATGTACAGAGGAATGATATTCTCCTTGCTTTATCCCACCGTTAGTCGTCCTGGCATCATGTTTGCAACCATCTTGTGTGCTTATTATCAAGATAATCCAAAGTAATCTCATCTTTGTGCTATGAAGAGAATCTTTCGTTACCTAAAGCACACACCCGATCTTGGGTTATTGTATCCACACGAATCTGAATTCGAACGTGTGGGATACACTGACTTTGATCACGGTGGATGTGGTATTTATCGAAAAAGTACCTTTGGGGGAGCTCAACTGTTAGGAAATAGACTTGTAAGTTGGTCCCGCAAAAAGAAGACATCAGTGGCTTGCTCTACTCCAAAAACTGAATATGTGGTTGCTGGAAGGTATTATGCTCAAATTCTTTGGATTCAGAATCAACTTCTAGATTATGTCTTCTACTTTTCAAAGATTCCCATCCATTGTGACAACACTAATGCCATCCAGATGATTCAAAATCCAGTGCAACTAACTAAACCAAACACACTAATATCCATCATCACTTCATCAGGGACATAGTTAAAAAAGGAAAAGTGGAACTCTTCTACAATCCATCCATTGATCAATTGGTGGATATCTTCACTAAGGCATTTGATGAGAAGAACCTGAACAAATTGATTGTTGATCTTGGCATGCTTTCAATGACTTAATTTTTGTTTGTTTTGAAATTTTGTTTTTATATGCTTTCACAAACACAAAAACACAAGTACTTTATTTATTTTGCTTTTACCAAAGTGGTTTACATAGCTTTCTCAACTTTTTTTCATATCTAACGATTACAAGTGTTTTCCTTTTTCTCTATCCTCTATCAGGTATATCCATCAGATGATCTGCATCTCTCCTTTCTGAAATTAAAAGGAGTTGGGGTCATGAAGAATGTTCTGGTTGCTCTGTTTGTAAAGGAAAAAGTTGGCATCAAGTATTGTTCTTGTCGACAAGGCCCTCTTTCTCTTTCATTCACTGTCATGGATGCAAACAATTATTATCAATACAATGAGTCTTACTTTCATCTACTGTCCCATAATCTGGTAAAACCTCGAGTTCCCTTCTGTTGATTTTGGCAACTCGGTGGTTACAATGATTACAACCTATTAACTCATTGGTTACAAAGATTGTGTTCCTTCTACTCTTCTCTCATCAAAGGATAAGAATTCTTTCTCTTCCATTATCTTCTTTGCAATATATTTTCTTAATAAATTGAGTGTTAATATTTCTTCTTTTATTGTCAAACTTCGAATGGAATATATCTTGGAAAGAGGAAATATTATTATGAGCTTTCAAATCAAAAGATCTTTAGTATAAGTTTTTATGACTTTCCTGAAAAAAGTTGAACCCATGTCTAAATGATTCTTCTACAAAAGCTGAATATTTCCTTTCAAACTATTTCCTCGTTGACTGTTTTCTTTCTTCTCTCTTTTGTCTTGTACCTCATTAAAGGAATTAATGGTGAATCTTTGATTCTAGACTATAACTAAGCTCTATGATATGGAAGTTAAACCACTTCTTGTTGATGACCTGACACTATTTATGATTCACACTGATTTCACTTCAGTGTGATTGAAACATTCCATTTCTCTCCCATAAATCTTCTCCATAAAACTTATGATTCAGTGTATGAAGCCAAACGTTGATGAAAGTTTGAAAAATCAGTGTCGATGGTTAGGCTATGTATCATAGTTTATCACACACACCAATCCATTCTTACCATAACTTTTCTTTAAAGCTTTATTATTTAGCGTATAAAAGTAGACACTGATGAGAGCTTGAAAAATATGTGCCGATGGTTAGGCTATGTACCGTAGCTTTGATGGATTTTGAGCCTTCTAACACTCCTATGGTGTATATGCAACCCTAGAAACATTGGATCTATGTTTTCTCTATTATACATGCAAACTTTCATTTTTCCAAGGTTTCATCCTAACTAGCATATGATTGGGGTATATGTAATATAAAAACTAATTGAATGACATACCTTTCTTGTTGCTTGGATTCCTTAAGACCTTGTGAGCCTAGCACCCCAAATGTGATGCCTCAAATGCTTCACACAACACCACCAACAACTTGGAATAACTTGAGAGAAGATTGATATGCACCAAAATCGGCTAGCCCTCCTTTTGTATGTCTAAGTGCCGATTTTGCTTGGATGAGGCTTCATTATATAGTGTGCACATTAGGGGTACACCATGTAACTCATGTCTTTCCATAGTCCTCATGATCCATGGGTTGTAGAATCCATGGAGTATCCATGGGTCACCACATGGGTTTAGCCCAACGTGAAGAACTATAGATCATAAGCCCACCATATAAGAATGAATGATTTACCAAATCAATCCCCATTTATTTAGTTAATCTCTTTTGATCACAAAATTAATTCCAAACTAATTCTTGATCAATACTAATTAAATAATTCATATTAATATATTAGAACTTATAATATATTAATAAACCATAAATATCCTCTTCTCACAAAAGTCTATCCAAATTGTTCCGATGCCAGGCAACCCAAATGGACCATGCCAAGTCTGGTCAAGTACATACCGAATATAGTTATGGACTTAGACACCTTATCCAACAGTCTCACACTTGGATAAGTCTAATAACTATGGCTGCAAGTATGACTTTAGGATCCGACCAACAATCGTAGTTCTTTCAAAGTCTCGCGGAACTAAATTGTGCCATTTTAGATAAAGTGATCACATAATCCTCTGTTCAAGATATCAGCCGGACAAATACATGGAATAACGTCGTACTTATTGTCCAACAGTTTGTTTCCCAGTTTCTGATTTGTTTGACATAGAACTTAATCGAACACATCAATTTAGTTCTGACCGGGCCCGACACATAAGTCAAAACAAAATCATCGAGGGTCCCAAGATATCGCTTTTAATCCTCGAAGGACTAAAAGGAACAAATAAACTTCGACTCATATGCTTGTACTGACTAATCATCAATTTGTACACAACAACACGTTTTATAACATCATGTTACTGATGTGTTTTCATACTATCAATGTATAACCAACTCATAGTTAACAAGTCATATCTCTTGGTTTGAAGACTTACATGATATTATCGTCTCACGATCACTCGAGATAAATTCCATGAAGTGATACAAGTGAGCGTGGGTTATCCAATACTCAGAACTTATGAGCACTCATGAATGTTGCAACAACAATTGCTATGTCTAATACAATTCAGACAAATCCACAAACCCAATTCATGACAGTCTTATTTCAATACCTACTTCCAAAGTATGACCGACTGTGGATAGTTTGAATAATATGATATACCATAACATAATTATTCTGGAAGTCAAAACATGCAAAATGAAACAATAGTAAATGATTGACACAAGACAGTACCATACTAGTAAATAAAAACATCTTTTATTTAAACATCAAATGTCAGTTACATTTCAACTAGTACAAGTTTTGAAAGCTATCTAACTACTAAAACTAATATCATCCTTCAGCCCAATGTGCCCCGCATGCTGTAAATGCTTAACCCTACACAGTCCCTTCGTGAGGGGATCTGCTGGGTTCTCATCCGATGATACCCTCTTTGCCACGAGGAGTCATTCTTCTATTCGATGTCTAATAAAGTGGTATTTTCTGTCGATGTGACTGGATCTGCAGAGATCCCTTGGTTCCGTGGATAAGGCAACTGCACTCTCGTTATCACAGAAAATATCCATAGGCTCCTTAATAGCTGGTACAACTCCAAGGTCTCCAATGAAGTTCTTCATCCATATTGCCTCCTTCGCCGCTTCGCTTGCTGCTATATACTCTGAAAGCCCGACTGAGAGTGGAAATTATCCCTATCAGTCTGAAAGCTAGCGTCACTATTCCCTACTACTCTCAAGTCATCACTCCCACCAAGGGTAAGGACCTAGTCCTTAGTCCTCCGCAGGTACTTTAGAATGTTCTTCAGCGCAGTCCAGTGAGCCTTGCCAGGGTTCCCTTGATATCTGGTGACCATGCTCAAAGCAAAGGCCACATCAGGGCGAGTACAAGTCATAACATACATGATCGAGCCTACAATGGAAGCATATGGTACTCGACTCATCTCAGCTATCTCAGCCTCTGTACTCGGGCTCTGAGTCTTACTCAGTTTGGCGTTACTCTGGATTGGTAAGTCACCTTTCTTGGAATCCTGCATTCTGAATCTTTTCAGCACCTTATCCAAGTAGGTACTCTGACTAAGTCCAATTAGTCTCTTACTCCTGTCTCTCAATATCCTTATCCCTAGGATATAGGCAGCTTCTCCAAGGTCCTTCATAGTGAAACACTTCCCAAGCTAGGACTTAACTTCCTGCAAGGTTGGGATGTCATTTCCTATTAGTAGTATGTCATCCACATACAATACCAAAAATCTAACTATACTCCCACTAGCCTTAACATATACACAGGACCCATCCTCGCTCCTCGAAAAGCCAAACTCCTTGACTTTCTCATCGAAACAAAGATTCCATCTGCGAGATGCTTGTTTTAATCCATAGATGGATTTTTAAAGCTTACACACTCTATTAGGGTACTTTGCATCGAAAAAACCCTCTGGCTGACTCATGTAAATATCCTTAGCCAACTTTCCATTAAGGAAAGCGGTTTTGACATCCATTTGCCATATTTCATAATCATGAAATGCAGCAATGGCTAGCATAACCCTAATAGACTTAATCTTCGCTACTGGTGAGAAGGTCTCATCATAGTCAACTCCCGGAGTTTAAGTGAAGCCCTTCGCAACCAGTCGCGCCTTATAAGTGTGTACATTCCCATCCATGTCGGTCTTCTTCTTGACTGTCTTACGACCCGGTACATTGTCAACTAAGTTCAAAACTTGATTGTCATACATCGGCTGAATCTCGCTGTCCATAGCCTCTTTCCATTTGGCAGATTCAGGGCCTGCCATGGCTTCCTTGAAGTTGTTAGGTTCATCCAAATTTATCAGTGTATTATCACTGATAAATGCATCACCTTATGTAGTAATATGAAAACCATAATAAAACTCAGGTGTGTTCCTAACCCTTGTGGAACGCCTTAGAGGTACGAACTCATCAATCGGCTCAACAGGAGTTTCCTCCTCAGGTTGATTGCTACTGTTTGAGGTTCCTTCACCGCTTGACTCTTGAATTTCTTCATGGTCAATTTGCCTCCCACTGTTTCCTTGGCTTATGAATTCTTTCTCACGAAAGACTCCTCTCCTCGCCACGAAGACAACATTGTCACTCGGTTTGTAGAAGAGATAACCAAAAGATTTCTATGGGTAGTCGATGAAAATACACCGCTCACTTTGAGGTTCGATCTTGTCGTGAGTCTCGTGCCTCACGAAAGCCTCGCAACCCCAAATCTTGATGTGGTCTAAAGTGGGAACTTTCCCAGTCCACATCTCGTGAGGTGTTTTGGCAACCTTCTTGGTAGGGACTAGATTAAGGATATGGGCGGCAGTCTCTAAGGCATACCCCCAAAATGAGATTAGTAACGAAGCTCGACTCATCATGGAATGAACCATGTCCAACAAGGTCCGATTATGCCTCTCAGCCACACCATTCAACTGTGGTGTCCTAGGAGGTGTCAATTATGAAACAATTCCACATTCCTTAAGATAGTCAAGGAACTCGATACTAAGATACTCACCACCTCGATCGGATCAGAGCATCTTTATCTTCCTACCCAACTGATTCTTAACTTCCTGTTTAAACTCTTTGAATTTCTCAAAGGTTTCTGACTTATGCTTGATTTGGTATATGTTGGATTAGTGTCTAAGTCCATAACTATAATTGGTATGTACTTGACCCGACTCGACATGGTCCATTTGGGTTGCATGGCATCGGAACATTTGGATAGACCGTTTATGAGGAAAAGACATTTTGTGACATATTAATATATTATAAGTTCTAATATATTAATATGAAATCATGTTATTTAATTAGTATTGATCAAGAATTAATTTGGACTTAATTTAGTGATCAAAAAGAGACTAATTAAATATATGGGGATTGATTATGTAAATCATTCATTCTTATATATGTGGGCTTATGATCCAAGATTCCTTTATGTTGGGTTTAACCCATGTGGTGATCCATGGATACTCCATGGAGGTTAAAACCCATGGAGCATAAGGAATGGGTAAAGTCATGAGTTACATGGTGTAACCCTAATAGCCACACTATATAAGAACCCCTTTAGTTCAAGAAATTGGCACTAGTGATACATATTTTGAGGGCTAGCCGATTTGAACATGTATGTCTTCTTCTCATGGTTATTCCAAGAGTTCATGATGTTGTGTGAACCATTTGAGGTGTCACACTTGGGGCACTAGGCTCTCAAGCTTCATGGAGTCAAGCAACAACAACAAGGTATGTATTCTATCTATTTTATTATCCTAGTATCAATGTTTTGGTATGCTAGTTAGGATAATACCTTGGATAATCATATTTGCATGTATAATAGAGAAAACATAGATCCAAGGTATTTAGGGTTGCATGTACACTTAGGAGTGTTAGAATGCTCAAAACCCAACAGTGGTATCAGAGCCTAGGCTTGTTTTCAATTATACTTGATGCAAATTGCTGAAAAATGCTGAAAAAGTCGAATTTTGGGCATTCTGGGCACTGGACTCGCCGAGTCCACTGATGAACTCGCCGAGTCCATGAAGAAAATCATCCTACTCGGCGATTAGGTTGATACACTCGACGAGTAGGAGCCCCAGACAGCATATTTTCGAGTTTTTTGGCCAGAAATGGACTAGAAACATTACCCTAAGATGTTTTTGAACTTATAAACTTGTTTTTGATGTGGTAATGTTCATACTAATCCAATTTCAAAGATAATTGTCAATAGATTCATGTTTTGTATTAGTTTAGTGATTAGGCTAATTACATGGAAAAGTTTGATTTGAATTATCTTGTTCTTATGAGTTGCTTAGATTAATAGAAAAGTTAATTGATTATGTGTTTTCAATCCATTTTAATCTAAGAGTTGATTCTAAAATGTGTTTTTGTAACTTGTCCTCAAGTTATATGAAAAGTCACATTTAAGTTTCATAAAACTCATAAAAGTTGGCAATGGTTACAAAAATGAAGAGTCTTGTCCTCAAGTTATGGAGGTTCAAGAGTCACTTCATTAAGTAATAAAATGTGTAACCTTAATTAATTCCATAAGTTACAAAAATAAAGAAAAGTTACATTCTTTTATTAGTTTAAAGTCTTCCATAACTTGTCCTCAAGTTATGGAACTTGAAGAGTTTTTTTTTTAATTAAAACTACTTTAAACACATAAGTTATTGAATTAATTAGTTTTGAATAGTTTCAAAACTTGCCCTCAAGTTTTGGAATTTGAAAAGTTTTCTCTTATGAATACTTTAATTCCAAGTTAAGCCCTTAGAATTTTAAAAGTTAAAATTCAACCCTTATACTTTATAATATTATAAGTTAATAATATATATATATATATATATATATATATATATATATATATATATATGTATAAGAGAAAGTCAGTCTTACCGTTAGTAGGCCTCATTCACGAAGCCGGTCTATAAGGGTGGTATAAGGTTACTGCCTATAAAATGGCAGTTTAATGGGTGTCCACTCTCACCCACCGCTTCCTTGACTGGTGGAGGGTCGTTAGCCGAACGGGTAGGATAAGGACTAGAAATCTCCCTTCATTAAAAGTATTAATGATAAATACTAAGTAACTAAACCATTTATAAATTCCCAATCTTAGTTACTTAGGAAAATGTGAATTTGGTGCTAACCCATGAAATTACACTTTGCACTTTGTTTAAGTCGGTTAGTGGAGCGTGTGTGGTTAACCGGCACACTAACTCGTATTTAACAAGGTAGGCAAAGGGTAACTTAATGTTTATCATAGTATCGATGGAGAGTGTGTGGTTAACCGGCACATCGATTGAGGGGTAAACACTTAAGGGTACCAAGTATATTTGCATGGTTATTCACACCTTGTTTTGTGATCCTCGGCATCCCAGTCACAGTACCTGAAGGGCACACTCGAGATTGAAACATGCCATTGAACAGTTCAATGAATCTCAAAAGAATCTAGGAGTTTCAAAAACCAATTAAAACCTAATAATACGTTTCATTTATCTTGGTGGAAATTGGTGAATCGTCATTCACCTACCTTCAAATATTTTATAGCTTGGATTACGGCATCCCTCTTCCAAGTTATAAAAGTATTGTGTTGGGTCCTAGCCTTAATATTTCATATTGGGTGTTATATTAAGGACTTTAAATCAACTATCTTGAATATCTCCCAAAAGATGATCTTCCCAAATCTCTTGAAACAAGTTTTCCTAAAATGAAGATGATGTCCCATGGAAATCATACTTCTTTCACCTCCTCCAATTATTCTCCCTAACCCACAAGTTCCTAAAAAGTTTAAGGTCACTCAAGCCCTATTGGCAAGCAAAGGTCTATGTGTGATCACATCTTGGAGATGTAGTCACATATTGACAAGCCGGGAGAGTTGGGTGTCAAAGTCTTGAGAAAGTTGGTGACTCAACTATTTTCTAAGTCACATAGTGAGTTCCTTTGGGACTCCTATGAAACAGACTATGACAAGACCCTTAATGATCTTATCTATTTGCTAAGATCAACTTCCTAAAACTTTATGGACATTGACAATGATGACATTGGATATCCAGTAAAGCTCTCTCTTCCCAATGGAAAGGGATCGGCCATAGTCAACTCGGTTGACCAAATGGTAAAGAGAACGGCTAAGTCTGAGATAGTCCCATTATCAAGGGTCTATTGCCAAAGAAAGGGGCATTGGTTGCGAAGCTGCCAAATTTACCTAAGGATATTAAAGTCAATAAGTTTGACTCTACTTCGGGTAAAGTCCACTATCTAACTCTGCTAAGTTTCTATTCTGAGATTCTTGATACATGATGTGACTGGGTCACATGTTGATGTTTTAAGAATCAAAGAAAAAGGTGAAGAAACTTAAAGAAAGAATATGCTGAATCTGATGGCATAGATGGATTTCTATCGCATAGTTTGAAGATCGGATTCTTGAGCTACTTCTTAAGAGTTATGATATATTGCTTAGGAATAAATAACAACAAAGTTTTCATGTGATTTTGCATTGTAAGGATAGTTTTTCCGCAAAGTTTTAAAATAAAAGAAATTCTTTTTTTGATTTTATTTATTTTAAAATATCCTTACAATGGCATTTGTGAAAACTTTTGTTGCTTATAAGATTCCATTAAGAGCAAGAGTGGAAATATGAATTTGATTCTTTCATTTGTGGTAGTGTCTAAATTTACTAAATAAGGAAAGATTCTCATCACCTAAGTTTCAGTTGGATAGAAACTTGGAATCATGCAAGTTGTATAGCATGATGAATAAGAACTTTCAAGCATTGGAAAAATTAAGACTAACTACTTGTTCACATGGATGTGTGAGTCAAGTAAAGGATCGAGTACACATTCTTGTGCACTGATCAAGCCCACCACAAATAATCGTTAAGACTATTCGTCATTATTTACTAAAATTCAGTAAATATGGTTATACTTACAAGCTTAAGTGTAATTCTGAGACATTGGAAAAGGTTTCAATGTATGGCAGAGCGAATAAGAAGAATCAACTTAGGCAGAAGGATAAAAGTTTCTCAAATCTGAAAAGATTGGAGAGTACTTTATTATCATGTTATATAATCATCTTAATGATTAAGAGACCTTATCACAATTCATCCTCTAAGTGCATTCTGGTAGCTAAGAAGAGGAGCTATGAATTGTTGAAGTGGTTAAATCAAGAAGATGATTTATACTTCGTTCCAAAAACAATTCTTAGAGTTATACTCTAAGATTGTAACTTGAGTGACATGTCTTAAAGAAGGTTTAAAACACTTGTCAAATGTAAGAGTAAAAGTTTTCTACTCTTGTACATTTGAAATTGGTAAGTTGTGATGTTTTGGATAAAACAAAGACCAACTAAGGCCAATTGTGTGAAGTGTTTGTCTTGATTAGAATCTACACTATCTCTTGAATATCTGACAAGAAAGTCTTATATGTCAAGAGGACAGTAGGAGTCTTAAAGGTCTTGAAAGTCTCAAGAACTAATCAAGAATAAAACCTGAAGTTCTTCACTAGCACACGACTTGAGGTTTATAACCTATCGTGTCGACATGTCTGTGCCTATTCAAGTTGGCTTTGCATAGGAGTTCTGAGAGTTCTCAATTGGTTGCACAGCTACTTGGAAGCAATGGCAGGCCCTTGAGCTGCCAAATGGCAAGAATTTAAGATTGCACACGTTTAATCCATATAAGTGTGGATTTGTCAGTAACCTTGTCTTGTGATTATGGTTTTGACAAAATTCATATGGATAGGAACTCATACACCATAAAATCTAAGTGTCATAAGGTTTCTCTCCGATTCATGAAAATGATGGTGAGGAAACACTTTCACTAAGTAGATTTTAGCTAGATAGCAATTGTGATATTTGCATTCTCAAAGTCGTTAGTGGAGTGTGTGTGGTTAACCATCACACTAACATGGACTTGTGAGAAGTGGTAAAGGTCTAAACAATCGAGACTATGATTACGGCATCCCTTTTCATAGTTCTTAAAATTGTTTAGACACACCTGTGAGCTATCTAAGATAAGGTGTATGATATTGATAAAGTTTTATCAAAGCAATCTAGTATCAGAAATCTGAACTTTGGTAAGAAAGTCAATAAAGTATTGATTTCTAGAAGTCCAGCTGATTTCTGATTACATGTCAAAGCTAGTGGGAGCATAAGTGTTATGCTAATAATCATCATGTTAGTGGGAGCCACTTCATTTCAATTTTAAAAGCTTAGATTGAGATTTTAAGTCGTATTTAGTCAAGGATATATATATGAATTTCATGTTGGAATGACTCAACATAAGGAAATTCTATATATGGGTCCATTATTTGCGTTCTAAAATTCGATTATGATTACGGCATCCCTTTTCATAATCTGAATTATGAGAACTTGGCAAATAGAAATGGAAATGTTATAGCAAAAGACTGGTTTAGTCTTTATGTGAGACATCATGACTCGAGTCTCATATGCTTCGGATATAGGATCGATTACATGTGCTATATTCATCCTTTCTAAAATTTTCCAAATGTCTGGGGCATTAAGAAGGGAAAAGGTCTAGAACTGGATATGACTAAAAAGATTAAACAATTGTCGAGGACAATCTAAGGTTTACCAAAGATTGGTTGCTCAAGGACAGTTGGAAGTATAGTGTTAATTCTGGAAGGACCATATTGACATAATCTGTAAGGAGGCAACTCTTGTTCAGAAGTGATAGTCAAAATGGAATATGGAAATGTTTCAAAGTTGGAAATTATTCAATCTGTGTAAGATTAGGAAACTTAATGCAAGAAGGATGTTTCCAAGGAGTTGATCTCCTTTGGAATGCTCTGTAATGGTTGTTGTCAAGTCTTTCTGACTCTGTGCATAATCATTACAGGAGGATCAATGCATATAAGTTTAGAATCTAACAGATTTCAGTAAATGGCATGAATTTGGAATTCTTGCATTTGCAGTAAGGATTTGGGACTGTGAAAGAGGATCATTGGAGTTATGTTCAATTGATCTAATTCACAAAGTGAAGATCATAGACAAACATAGTATGCATACTTGGTGTATGGCATGACTAGTGTTTAGAAAACATAGTGTACATGCTTGGAGCATGGGACAACTATTGTTTTAAATTCAAGAATAAAGTTGATAACTGAAACAGTATACAATGAATAATGTGTAATCATATGGTGATAAATAAAAGGTGTTTTATTTATGTTCATAGGTTTTGATACCATATTAGATTCTATTATTATTGTGTTTCATTTTGCATGTTTTGACTTCCAGAATAACTAGGTCGTTCTTCCTGATTGACTAAGTTATTCAAACTATCCACAGTCGGTCATATGTTGGAAGTAGATATGAATCAAGACTATCATGGGTTGGCTTGTAGAGGTCTAAGATGTTGGACAAGGGGCTACAACACTCATGAGTGCTCATAAGTTCTGAGTATTGGATTCAACCCGCGCTCATTGGAATCACTTCATGGATTTTATCACGAGTGATCATGAGACGATAATATCTTATATTCTTCAAACCTAGAGATATGAGTTGTTACTATGAGTTGGTTGTACATTGATTGCACGAAAACGCATTCGGTAACTCGGTGTTATAAAACGTGCCTTTGTGTATGATTCAACAAGTAGTAGAACAAGCCATATGAGTCGAAGTTTATCCATTCCTTTTACCTTCGGGATAAAAGCGATATCTGTGGGCCCCTCGATGATTTGGTGATGACAAATGTAAGTGCTCGGCCGGGCCTGGACTGATTTGATTTGTTCAATTAGTCAATCGTCATAAATCGGAAATCGGGAAACAACAAATGGACAGAGAGAATGATTATAATCCATGTCTCAGTCCATATGATATCTAGAATGGAGGAATATATGATCCCTTATCTAATGGACAAGTCATTGACAAAGGTCAGAGTTCATCTACAAGGTCAGAGTTCGACAGCGGCTTTTGAGAGCTACGATTGCCAGTTGGTTCCTGAAGTCATACGCAATAATAGTTTTAGACTTATCCAAGTGGGAGACTGTTGGATTAGTGTCTAAGTCCATAACTATAATTGGTATGTACTTGACCCGACTCGACATGGTCCATTTGGGTTGCATGGCATCGGAACATTTGGATAGACCGTTTATGAGGAAAAGACATTTTGTGACATATTAATATATTATAAGTTCTAATATATTAATATGAAATCATGTTATTTAATTAGTATTGATCAAGAATTAATTTGGACTTAATTTAGTGATCAAAAAGAGACTAATTAAATATATGGGGATTGATTGTGTAAATCATTCATTCTTATATATGTGGGCTTATGATCCAAGATTCCTTTATGTTGGGTTTAACCCATGTGGCGATCCATGGATACTCCATGGAGGTTAAAACCCATGGAGCATAAGGAATGGGTAAAGTCATGAGTTACATGGTGTAACCCTAATAGCCACACTATATAAGAACCCCTTTAGTTCAAGAAATTGGCACTAGTGATACATATTTTGAGGGCTAGCCGATTTGAACATGTATGTCTTCTTCTCATGGTTATTCCAAGAGTTCATGATGTTGTGTGAACCATTTGAGGTGTCACACTTGGGGCACTAGGCTCTCAAGCTTCATGGAGTCAAGCAACAACAACAAGGTATGTATTCTATCTATTTTATTATCCTAGTATCAATGTTTTGGTATGCTAGTTAGGATAATACCTTGGATAATCATATTTGCATGTATAATAGAGAAAACATAGATCCAAGGTATTTAGGGTTGCATGTACACTTAGGAGTGTTAGAATGCTCAAAACCCAACAGTATACATATCCATATCTACTATAATCATCAGTAAAAGTCACATAAAAGCGGTTAGCATCCCTTGTGGCGGTTCTCAAGGGTCCACACACATCTGTGTGTATGAGATCCAACAAACCTTCACCCCTAGCACAAGTACCAGTGAAGGGTGACTTTGTTATTTTTCCAAGTAAACAAGATTTGCAACTATCATCTGACTTTAAGTCAAATGACTCCAAGACTCCAGCCTTCTGGAGTTGGCCTATGCGCTTCTTGTTGACATGTCCAAGACGACGATGCGACAAGGATGCCTTATCCAAACTAGTGGAAGAATCAATATGCAAAACATTATTTCCTAAGTTGTCTACAATCGACACAGTTTCATATACACCATTACAAGGTAATGCTTTAAAGTAAAAAACACCATTATAAAAAGCATTAATACCACCACATTCATTATCAAATGAAAAAGTAAATCCTTGTTTGTACAAACCATGAAAAGAAATAATATTTCTCGCCATTTCAGACGAGTAATAGCATTTATTCAAATCTAATACTAATCCACTACTAAGCAATAAAGAATAAACTCCAATCTTGGTGACATGTGAAACTTTCCTATTCCCCATGATCAAGTTTATCTTCCCATGCTCCACATCCTCACTTCTTTTAGGCCCTGCAAATCAGAACAAATGTGAATTCCACACCCTGTATCAAGGACCCCAAGAATTAGTATGTGGTGAATTATTAGACAATATAGTGTAAATACCTCCATGGGTGGGTTTCACTTTCCCATCCTTAAGATCCTGCAAGTACTTGGGGCAGCTTCGCTTCCAGTGCCCTTTTTCCTGACAGTAGAAGCATTGTGCATCCTTCGGGTTGGAAGAGGGAGTGGCAGAACCACCTTTGGTTCCACTCGAAAAGGAGCCATCAAGAGACTTTCCCTTGGTACCCTTCGAAGGGGTCTTCCTCTTTTTCCCTTTACCTTGCCCGATTGCCAGAACAGGGGCGATGGTAGGAGTGGTAAGAACATTCTTACCTTTGAGACTACTTTCAGCAGTCCTCAAAAGTCCTTGAAGTTTGCTAAGTGTGACCTCCTCCTTGTTCATATGATAGGTCATGTGGAACTGATCATAACAGGAGGGTAGGGAGTGTAGAATAATATCTATTGCTAACTCCTCATCAAAGTTCACATTTAACTTTAGCAAACGGTCCACGAATCTTTGCATTTTCTGCAGGTGGCCCGTGATGGATTCTCCATCCTTCATTTTCGTTGTTATCATGGAGGTGATGATTTCATACCTTTCCTGACGAGCACTCTGATGGTATCTTTCCATGAGGTCCTGGTGCATCTCATAAGGGTAGAAATCTTCATAGGATTTCTGGAGTTATGCTGTCATGGTAGCCAACATGATACAAGACACCTTAGTGGCATCCTTCTCATGGGTAGTGTACTCAGCAATCTCTTCTGGAGTAGCAGACGACTCATCGATGATCTTAAGCTCTTTGTCAAGGACATATTCCTTGTCCTCATAACGAGTGACCATCCTTATGTTCCTAATCCAATCATTGAAATTAGTTCCATCAAAGATGACTCTCCCATAAAGATTCATGAGAGAAAAGGAGCCGACAGGGTTTGAGCCAGAAGCATTGTTGGAAGACATCTTAAAAAGAAGAAATACAAGTTTAGATTAGATATAGAGTCCTTAATAAGACACCCAAATGAAATATTAAGGCTATGACCCAACACAATATTTTATAACTTGGAAGAGGGATGCCGTAATCCAAGATACAAAATATTTAAAGGTAGGTAAATGACGATTTACCAATTTCCACCATGAGAAACGAAATAGATTATTAGGTTTTAATTGGATTGAAACTCCTAGATCTTTTGAGATTCAATGGCATGTTTAAATCTCGATTATGCCTTTCAAGTTTGTGACTAGGATACCGAGGATCACAAACAAGGTGTAAATAACCATGCAAATTAACTTGGTACTCTTAATTTTATCACCTAACCGATGTGTCGGTTAACCACACACGCTCCACCGATCTATGATAAACCTTAAGCCACCCTTTGCCATCCTTGTTAAGTCCAAGTTAGTGTGCCGGCTAACCACACACGCTCCACTAACGACTTTAGCAAGGTGCAAAGTGTAATTTCATGGGTTAGCATCAATTTCACATTTTCCTAAAGTAACTAAGATTGAGAATTTATAAAAGGTTTAGTTACTTTATATTTATCATTATACTTTTAATGAGAATTATAGTCCTTGTCCTACTCGTTCGGCTAACGACCCTCCACCAGTCAAGGAAGCGGTGAGTGAGAGTGGACACCCATTAAGCTGCCATTTTATAGGCAAGAACCTTATACCCCTCTTATAGACCGGCTTCGTGAATGAGGCCTACTAACGGTAAGACTGACTTGTTCTTATATATATATATATATATATATATATATATATATATATATATATAAACTTATAATACTATAAAGTATAAGGGTTGAATTTTAAACTTTTAAAATTCTAGGGTTTGAAATTAAAGTATTAATGTGTGACTTTACAAATTCCAAAACTTGAGGGCAAGTTTTGAAACTATTCAAAACCTTTCATTTCTATAACTTATGAGTTTTAATGATTTTAATGAAACGACTTTTGGAATTCCATAACATGAGGACAAGTTATGGAGTCCATTAAAATGCATTTAGATCAACAATTAAACTAACAAACATGTCAAATAATTTATATGATCTAACAAAACTCATAAGCATGCATAATTCATATCAACAATTTTCAAGAATCATATGAACTTAATATAAAACTTGAAACTTTGACAATTATCATTGAAATTGGATAAGCACAATCATTACCACATCAAAAACAGGTTTAACAATCTAAAAACAATTTAGGGTAATGATCCTAGTCCAATTCCAACAATAAAACTCGAAATTCTGCACTCAGGGCCTCCTACTCGCCGAGTGCAAGCACCTACTCGACGAGTAGGATGAGTTTTCACATGGACTCGTCGAGTCCCCCCATGGACTCGGCTAGTTTACTGAACAGTGAGCAGAAAAATCGATTTTTGTAGCAATTTGCATCAAGTATAATTGAAAACTAGCCTAGGCTCTGATACCACTGATGGATTTTGAGCATTCTAACACTCCTATGGTGTACATGCAACCCTAGAAACCTTGGATCTATGTTTTCTCTATTATACATGCAAACTTTCATTTTTCCAAGGGTTCATCCTAACTAGCATATGATTGGGGTATATGTAATATAAAAACTAGTAGAATGACATACCTTTCTTGTTACTTGGATTCGTTAAGACCTTGTGAGCCTAGCACCCCAAATGTGATGCCTCAAATGCTTCACACAACACCACCAACAACTTGGAATAACTTGAGAGAAGATTGATATGCACCAAAATCGGCTAGCCCTCACTTGTGTATGTCTAAGTGCCAATTTTGCTTGGATGAGGCTTCATTATATAGTGTGCACATTAGGGTTACACCATGTAACTCATGTCTTTCCATATTCCTCATGATCCATGGGTTTTAGACTCCATGGAGTATCCATGGGTCACCACATGGGTTTAGCCCAACATGAAGAACTATAGATCATAAGCCCGCCATATAAGAATGAATGATTTACCAAATCAATCCCCATTTATTTAATTAATCTCTTTTGATCACAAAATTAATTCCAAACTAATTCTTGATCAATACTAATTAAATAATTCATATTAATATATTAGAACTTATAATATATTAATAAACCATAAATATCTTATTCTCACAAAAGTCTATCCAAATTGTTCCGATGCCATGCAACCCAAATGGATCATGCCAAGTCGGGTCAAGTACATACCAAATATAGTTATGGACTTAGACACCTTATCCAACAAGCTTATCACACGCACCAATCCATTCTTGCCCTATCTTCTTCTTTAAGGCTTTATGATTCAGCATATAATACCAAACGATGATGAGAGCTTGATAAATCTGTACCGATGGGTATATCATTTACCATGATGTATTACACGCACCTATCCATTCTCACCCTAAAAATCTTCTATCAAAGAGGTTAATGATTCACTGTGTGTGTCATACACTGGTAAAACTTCGACACTCTATTCTGATGGATATACTGAAACACCAAAGTGTATTACACACATCTCCCATCTCTTGTCCAGATTCTTCTAATAAAAAGGAGTTTATGATTCAGCATAACAAACCATACATTGTTGAGACTTCGCAATACTATGTCTATGACTTATAGCAAAATCACATGCTATCAGGAGACACCACAATCTCAACTCTCGATCCACTTTGATTCATTCTATGATGATTCTGCGTCTCCTGGATATACTGTTGATGCAAAAAAATGGGAGATTCATACACCTTCTCAAGGAGAGCTATAGATGAAAGTGTTCAAAGTGTCTCAGAAGCATTCATTTTATCAAGCGGAGCTCATATGCTCAAGTATGCAGTTAAAAGCAATTTTTTTAGTTTTGACATCATCAGATAGGGGGGATTATAAGGTCACACTTTATGATTTGATAAGACAAACAACTTTCACACGCTGTCCACCAGCGTCTGCACCAGCGCTAATGCCAACGCCAACATAAGCACAAATGCCAACATTCTACATAGTCTCAACGACAGCGTGATCTTTTGTATATAGTCCGATTCTTTTGTATATTAGTCGCTTAGATAAACTGTAATTATAGATGGCTTTGTATTTATGGAATAAATATATGATCTGTAATTTTTAGTGAGGATCAGACATACGTAGATTAAATTACATCCCTAAAATAAAAGGATTTTCGTTTATTGTAATCGTATATATTCATGCATTAGGGCCAAAACACTAATGTATCTTTGTGACTGCTTTGTGCACCTTTTCTTTATGTGAACATTTTTCTTATTGAAAAAACATCTTTGTGATAATCATTGTTCTTCTGTTCTTTTGTTTCTCTTTGTGTTTATACTTGTGTGTATCCGATTAAGCGAACCTTCAAAAATATATGAATAAAGAATAGAGACAATGAAAATATAGTTTTTTCATATATAATAGGCACTGAAATTACAAAAACAGGGTAACACATAGATATTTCAAATGAAAAATAACATATGAATAGTCTGAACGAAAAAATAATATAACAATAGTGCAAACAAAAAAATAAAACAAAAATGATACAGATAAAAAAAATAACATATGAATTGTTTGAACAAAACAATACCACCGATAATCAAAACGAATAAAAGACGAAAAAAAACTAAAAAAAAAAATGCCAAAAAAAAAAACAAAAGTATATCAAAAGTCAAAACGAATGCACCAAGTAATTGGGAATGGTTTATAAAAATTTACCCTAGAAATTTATTAAAGTCGTGTTAAATTTTCTAAGCCGCGTACGTATTTAACTGGAAATTAATAGCACAAAAATGGTCGGTGAATAAGAATATAAGGCTATAGATATATACCAAATATAAATAATGTTTCTGAACATTTAGGTACAATAGTAAGGTTTTTCTAAATTTTTCTATATAACAAGTTTTGACCTAAATAATGGCCAATTCAAATAGGGTTTATCAGTCACAAAACATATAATTATAATCATAAAAATAAAATAAGATATTTTTAATAGATACAAAATAATATAACTGTTTTCCAAGCATTATAATGAGTTTATTTGGGCTTTTCCCTATAAAGTATAAACTACGATTTTATTTATATTTTTTGTAACAAAAATATAAATGTTAGGATTTTAATAAGAATAAATACAACATGTATAGCAAGAGTGTTTCCTCATCCAAAAGTTTAAATGGAATTGAAAATATGTTTTACCAAATTTAAAAACCACTAGAGCCACTTTTATAGTTCATATGATAAGAATATTATTGACAACAATTTACATAGCTTGTTCGCGATACAAATAAACTTAATGGCTATCAAAGAACATAAACACGGAAAAAAATAACAAGAAAAACAAAGGAAAAAAAACTTAACGGCTATATTTTGAATACTTGTTTCTTACTCTAATCCTGTCATCTGTTAGGGAATGGAATTTAGAGAGGCTTAAATAATGCATGCTTGCAAAAGTATGCACATCAATATGATTTAAGCCACACAAGAGACATCATATGATAATATATTTGCTACTTGTAGCTTTTTTAGATATTATTATAATAACATTACTTGGATCAATAATCGTACATTTGGTTATATTATATAATGGCCATAAGAATACCAAAAAGAGGAGACAATGTCCATTTTAAGAGGGAATGTTAGGTAGTCCTCCACTTTCTTTTATAATTTCTAGACTTAATTATATATCCAGGTCGTGTTACTGATATCTGATATTACTGTGATAAGTGGATTTTGACTTTTTTGGTATTAACCAAGTTTTTATGGACATGCGACTCATAGTTCAATATATATATATATATATATATATATATATATATATATATATATATATATATATATATATATATATAGGGAAAGGATTAAATGAGAACACCTAAAAGGTTGAGAACGCGAGAATAATTCTGGACCAATCAATATATAAGGGCATATTAGTAATTGTATATTTTAATTAAATTAAAATAAAATAAAATTCAATCAAATTCCCTTAAATTTAGGAGCAGTTACCAAAAAAGAAATAAATATTCAATTTTTTATTTTTCTTATTAATGGAATATAAAAAACATTTTTACCAAAATTTTATCTTAAAACTGAAAAAAAAATTAAGAAAATCAATTTTTTCCTTCTATTTCACGGTTTTTTTTTTCAAAAAAATGAATAGAAATCGAACCCTAAATTAATACATTTGTATTCACAAATGATTTTTTTTCAAAAAAACCTGATACTTCTCCAATCACAAATGAATACACATCAATTTACAAGTAATCCAATTCCTTTTTTTAATCGACTGAAAAATAAAAAGAGTGTAAAAATTATCATTTCTTCATAAAAAGAATACCTCTAATCATAAATAAATGCATTCATTAACACATGATTACACTGCTATTCACAAATGAATACACTGCTATTAACAAATGAGTTCCCTGTTATTCACAAATGAATAAATGAGTACCTCTAATCATAAATAAATATATTCATTCACACATGAATGCACTGCTATTCACAAATGAATACACTGTTATTCATAAATAAATACACATTTTAACATTAATGAATTCATCAAAATATAATATAACTTACATCTAAAAAAATATAGAACACAATACAATTTTTCATTCTCCTCTAGCTCAGCTTTACCATTTGGTTTCCCATCAACTTTAGGAATAACTTTGATGTTAAGATCAACCACGGAGCTAGAAGCTTCAACAATTCGAGCATAAGACTTTTTGCTAACATCATTGACAATAGTAACCACTGGGATGATTTTGATTTGGAATCATTATCAACAATCATCGGCTCATTATCCCATTTAAGATCCAAAAAACTAACTCCCTGTTTCATTTTCAAATCAGTCCCAGTATCTGATCCCATCTTCACATCATCATTTGAACCCTCATTCATTACTTCATCATTACCACTACCAGAATGCTTTACAATCTTCATAGGAATAAGAATCGTAACATGAGATGTTTCATGAACAGGGGACGTACCAGGAATTTTACCCAAAATACCCTTAGCATGGATTCCAGCATTCAAAGAAGGAGGCGACGAAGGTTGCAAACTGTCAGCCTTGGATTGGGAAGAATTGAACCCTTTAACCATATCAGAAGTAGCTTGTATCAAAACGAATCCCTTTTCTTCCACCAAATCATTGATTGTCTTATTATTTCCATAAATTTGAAAAGTATTCTGAATTTCAACGTTCTTACCACCATCGATAATTTTATCCATCGCTGCTAGTTCAGATTTGATAAAATTTGGATCAACATTCTCCTTGCCACATCCCGATTTGATTACATCTCTAACCCCATCGCGCAAAACATACTTTGAACCTTCCTCTTCACCAACAAAATAGAGAATCGATTGATTAACTGAATCGTAACATATGTGTTGGTTGTTGTCATCGGAACCCACGATACTGAAGGGTGTATCTATGTGTGTGTTCGTGTGTTGTTGGGAGGGCCAAGAAAGAAAGTGGATGAACATCAGAAAGAAATTGAAGTTGAGACTGGTTAAAATGGAAGCAATCAGGTCCGATGAACAAAAATCGAGTTGTAGGAGTGCTCTTCCGCTGATTCTATGGCCTCCTCCGGCTCTGATATGTTCTATGAGATGAGGCGGTGAGATGAATAATTCTATGAGATTAGGTCAACAAAATAAAGCGACATAGAGTAATTATAGGAGTTTACAAAATTAGGGTAATGCTTATTTACCTTAATAGCCTTTACAATTTTTTTTAATTTAAAATTTAAAATTTAAATGTATTAATAATTAGAAAAATAACAATTAATTATAGCCACTCATCTTAAAACTTAGATGGTCCAGATCTGTTCTCGCGTTCTCAACCTTTTAGGTGTTCTCATTTGATCCTACTCATATATATATATATATATATATATATATATATATATATATATATATATATATATATTATAACTTCTTAATCAAAAGAACTATATGAATACAAATAAAGATTATATATCCGATAAATAATAGAAATGGTTAATTAGATCAAATAACATTGTGGGTCGATAGATTAAATAACATCGGAGATAACCATTTGGGTTGTAGTGATTTTGGAAGACATGTGGAACATATGTTAGATAACCTATTAGCCGATGTTCAAATTTTAATACTACTCAGTCTCTGTGGCCATGAAGATCTGTCTACCTTGACTTCAGGACATGAGAATAGCCTCATATTTGTAGTGGATGATTAGTCAGTGTGCGAAAAACTGACCCAAAAATATTCTCTTACAGAAGTTCTCTTTGGATATAATTAAAAGGATATATAAGTTTATTCATCATTACTTGGCATTAAATTATGTTTCATGCATATATAATTCCAATTTAATCAGGGTGTGTTTAATGAATTTTTATATGTAGTGAACAATGTTGGTGTTTGTTTCGCTTTTAACAACCTTCAATTTAATTATTTCTTTAGATATCTTTTCATTATACTAACTATTTGTTTCTTTATTTGAATCATATTTCATGATTTTGTTTGTTTCTTCAAAAACAAGACATCCATAAATATAACTCTCCTCCATTAAGTGCAAATTAATAGCGTTCATTTATGGTAATATATTATTATTCATCTTTCACTTACACTTAACATTTTCTGTTTTTCTGTTTTTCTTTTGTTTTATTCTTCTGTATAGTTTTGCTCTCTTTCTTATTCGCTTTAAATATTTCTCTTGTTTCTACTTTTTCTCATATTGCATTACATTTAACTTTTTAATTATTGGTATATATATATATATATATATATATATATATATATATATATATATATATATATATATATATATATATATATATATATATATATATATATATATAGGAGAACCATAATTAACCAAGGAACCAAGGAACCAATCTTTTTTTCAACTTTTAGAATTTATGTTTTATCAAAAAAAAAAACTAAAAATACAGAAATTCATAACTTTTTATCCTTTTTCCAATGATATCAAATTCAATTTTTTTTTACGTCAAATTCACAATGTGAATCCCGATTCACACGGTGAATCCGAAAAATATTTTTCACATTCACAATGTTAATATATGAATTTAGATATTTTTAGATTTTTTTTTTTCGATAAAGAATAAGCTCTAAAAATTGAAAAAAAGATTTGTTTTTTGAAGAACGAATAATTATGGTTCTCTATTGAACTTTTCTATATATATATATATATATATATATATATATATATATATATATATATATATATATATATATATATATATATATATATATATATGATTTTATTTGGATATTTATATTTGAAATTTTATTGGTCTTTATACATTAATAATGCGTGAACTTAAGTTTGTTTAATTACAAATTGTAGTGCTTTATTTCATAACGCTTATCGGAAAATGTTTTTTTTATTCAAGGTAAAAAAAATCAGATGAAGTCTCAAATTATTAAAAACTTACTTTCAGTTGTACTAGACCTGTAATCCTTTTAAAAATCCAAGAAATACACAAGTCTTCGAAAAGTCTATATTTAAAAATAACCTCACAAATCAAAGACGATCATACTCTACAATAACTTTGTGTCCACCACTACCTTCTAAATGATTTCTCCCTCACTTGGAGTGTGTTTGTGTCTCCACCCACAAATCAAATAAAGTCTCATAAACATTGATCTATAAATATGGAATAGATTCAGAACTAGCCTTTTAACCCTAAGTGAAGTGCAAAAATGGCAGCTAATGTTTTTCATCTAATTGTCACTCTTCTAGCTTTCTCAAACCTTCTGTACATGGCTGATGCTATCTTGATATCTGGTAGTTCTCCAAGAATTTGTTATATGACCATGATACATGCATCTTTTAGTTGTACTGTACCCTTACATGCATGCACCCTAGTTCTACTCATTGTATAACGTATAGATATATAACTTTTGCAAATGTTGCAGGGAAGATTCATAGACATTTGTTGAACGAGAAAGAAGAAATCATGGCATCTGGGGACACCAAGAACCAGGTACACTCTATATTCTATGGAAATTTGAACATGTGTAAACACATGTATAATAAAAAAGTAAAAATCTTGATTACTCCCTGCTATTTTTGGTTTTGTGAAATGGATGAAATAGATGATGGATATTGAAGAAACTGCATTTCTGGAAGATGAATTCATGAGTGAGAGGATGGATTTGGAGAAAAACGATTATCCAGGACCAGGAGCAAACAAAAATCACACTCCAAAACCACCCCAACGTGATTGAGATTGATCAAAGATTTTAAAATTTTATGGGTGTTTTTTCATGACCTAATTAGGGTTTCAACTGTGCTTTCAAAAAGTAATGTTTGAAGTAAGGGTTTCAAAATGATGGCGTTTTATGGTGACATCTTATTAGTGGTTTCCGTGGCTTGTGGCATGTGTGTGTATATCAACTATCAAGAATCTTGTAAGAAGGTATCATTTTATATATGAATAAATTTATATATTTTGTTGTAAAAGGATATTTTACTATGAATTGTACAGCTTTATTTTTTTTCATTCTTATTTTCAAGATAAATTGTTTCGTTTTGTGTATTTATTTTGATTAGTAAACGAATAAGGAATTAAGAGAACGAAAATCAAGGAAGAAAATTTCTCTTCACAAATGGTTTCAAAATTCTTGTCATATTTGAAGAACTTTTAATTAAGCATTATTTAAGCACAACTTTGGAGCAATATTGCATATACACAAAAAAGAATCGTTTTTGGGATGAATAAAATCGAATTATATGATCTATAAATTTACTCTAGATTATTTTGCTATTTAGTGTTGCTTCCATGGATATGTATGTAACGGTGGGTTAGTCTAGAACCTACTATTAAGTAGTCACATAAATAAGATTTTTTGTTGGGGTTTAGATCGGATAAGTAGTACTTAAGTATGTTATAGTTTGTAATATGCAAGAATACATATTTTTTTTTGTTTTATAACTATGAATATACCATAGTAGTTGGTCATAAAACTTGGAAGTTATATAACTACTTGCTAGTGATCAGTTCAGCTGAAACCAGAGCTCTCACATTGATACGTAAATTGACAACTGACCTTGGAATGATTCTGCCATTTCTCCACTCTTCATACGAAAGAAGAACATGCTTACCTTAATTCCCCATCTCCTAAATCATGAAGACTTACCTTAAGGAAATTATCACCCGCACATAAAGTGGAAGATAAAAATTAGTTTATAAGCACATAATACAGATGAAGAACAAATCTTAATCAGTAAACGGGATGAAGCCTTAGTTAAACCTTTCAACCATTAATTTGTTAACTTGTCTGTAAACAGATCATCTAATGTGAAGTGGTTACTTGGAGTTTCAGTTAAAGACACAATTAGTATTCTTACGAACCTTTCATGTATTAACTCACCTGATGATCTAGTCTTGGATGAGGATTATTTCATCAGGTGTTGGTTCGAAGTTGTAAAGTATGAAGTTGTCGTCGGAGCTTACGTATGGGTTCTTTCGTCCAAAAGGAATGAACTATGTTTCAAGGGTAATTATAAAACTATTCTCCAGCTAGAGTGCATATATGAGGTTGTTTATGTCTCTTGTTTTGTGGCTTAGTGTTAGACGCAAATTAGGCTGCAATAACCTCAAATAGGACAACTGGATGTAATCTGTTGTGTTGATCAGTTTTTAGCTGCTCGCTAGGCTCTGTTTTATAATAAGTTTGCTGTTAAAAAAAAGACAATTAGTACGTATGATGTTTTGTTGTGTTTTTAACTGCCTTGTCTAAGATTTTTTTAGCTTTTTAAACACCAGATTACAAACTATTGCCTGACAGAATCGAATTTAAAAAGTGCAAACCAAGCAAAAATTATGTAAACAAACAAGGCTTTTGCTTATAAATTAGGTTTTGCATCTACATCGATTACATGCAATCAAGTGATAAGATGAATGATTGAAACACATGAAAAAGTCAAATACATCTTATGAAATACTTAATTATAAATCGTCGTAACCATACAAAAGGTCAAGCTAATGCAGTATATATAGAACACTCTAGAAAGATGGGGGAAAGATTAGGAGGAAGCATTTATCTGTTTCTGTTGTAAGCGGAGGAGGTGGATCTAAGGTGTTAATCACTCATAGATATGAAGTTGCTATTGCCCTATATCAATGATCTTTCGTCAAAGTGGATTTTTAACCTACAAAATATTATAACTACGTTTAAAGGATACATCTCTATGTTGAAAGTAATTAATATTCATAGGTAGTATAATTTATTTTGCAAGTCTTTTTATTAAAAAAGAAAACTAGTGAAGGGCTAGATTACATATAATTTTGTCGGGATCACGACACCTATTAACAAGAGATAAGAGAGTGTGGAGATGTCATTGGCATACATTGTTGGTTAGGAAAGGCCATGGAAGAGATATTCGTCATTGTGTTTTTCTTTTTTGCTATAACGGACGAGCTGAACATGACAGATCTAAGTCAAAACGCAACTCTTTAGCAAAGACCTTGTGTCGCTATAGAGTTCGTAATATAAGAACTTATTTACATTATTATTACAAAAAATTACCTTTTAGAGCCTATGTGTCTGTTTTTTTTGTTGCTTTTGATTATTAAAAATTGGAACCAAAATATGGCAAATCTTTCCACCCACCCTACAACAATAACATGGTGTCACTGATGTCAAGATATTTAAAATCTTCAATAAAAAAGCACGTGCTACCACATTTGTCACCAAAAAGTAACTTAAAACGATGATTTTGACCTCGCTAAAACCCTAGTCGATAAAAGTATGAATCCTTGTATTGCTAGTATATGTTTTACGATATACTATACGTTTTATCTTCATTGTCCCCCTTGTTTTTAATCACCATTATCAGAGCATAATTTATATGTAGGATGTCATCTATAAACTATGAAGAATCTCTCTACCTAGAGTTGTTAAAAGAATTTGAAACTGCAATGATGTTTGGCCTATTAAGTGTGGGTTTTATTATTTTGGTAATTCGGTTTTATTAACCGAATAAACGATTAGATTAATATTTATACATTTTACTTTTCCAAGTTAATTATTTTGGTTTCACTTTCTTAAATTTATAACTTGGTGGTGTTTGTTTCCTTGAAAAAAAAATTCACCACTTAGGTCTCGGACCCGCAGGTATATTTGAAAAAATATTGCTAGTTTTTTAGTAGACAAAAGATATAAAAACATATGTGATTAATTGTCCTTTTTTTTACAGAAGATGTAAAAAAATAGCTTTGAAAGTTGAAAGACATTTCTAACGCATAGTTTTTAAAGTTTAACGTACTTTTCTAATATTTCTTTTCGATTTGTTTTTTTTTTCACATTTTTCTGGGTTATTTTTCTCTTTGGGTTTTGTTTGTTTTATTCGTTGTTTATTCTCGATGTGCCACTTCAAAATTTTTTTTTCTTTTTACTAAGTTCAATTTCAACACATTTTATTAGACAAGATTGACCCTTGAACTCTTATAATATTATTTTCAAAAAAAAATATTTTTATAAAAGATTATAATTATAATCTCACATAATGTTATAGATTAACTAAATAACAAAAATATCGAATCTAGGAATGTTAAATAAGACAACAAAATAGGTATACACCCAAAAAAATCCAAACAAAATAATCCTTTGTAGTTATATTTCTTTTAACAACAAGAGATATATCATTAGAAACACTAGTGAGATGCTAAGACAATCAACATTGGATCTTTAACCCACTCTTCCCCCTTTCATGTGATTCCGAAGAGACCACAAATACACCTTCGTTAATTAATGACCGTTATCAACACTTTTTCCTTCTTCCACCAGCCATTAATCTTTGTTCTAATTTCCTTGCCTACGAACATTACAAGTTTAAACCTATAAACTTGTGGCGTTTAAGACCCTATGTTGTAAAAATAGGTGTGGAATTCCATTTATTTTACAAGGTAAACCAAGCTTAATAACCCAAAACCAGTTAAAGTTTAACCGAATATTATTTGATTATAGTTAGCTTAGAAATGTTGATAAAATTGTTTATACTATTTACAATCTAAATCCCTTTATCTCATTACATACAAGACTTCTTTTTGTTATTGTAGTAGTAGTATATCTAGACTGAATATTTGTAGAATGATGGCTTGCTATCTTTCTCCATAAATTATTAACAGAAAAGGTGGAACAATATAATGAGAAATCATAGAAGATGTACTTAATATAATCACAAAAATTTGACCATGATGAACATCATAGACCTACTCCCAATATTAAATTAAACTTATTGAGTTCTGAATTCTAGACTCGATGTCTTAATCCCCATAAAGCATCTTCATCGATTTGCACTTATCCATTAATTATTCATACTTCTAATTTTTTAATTTTGCATAATAGGCCATGTGTAAGCTACTGATTACCCCTTACTTTCTCTTTAATATTAGGGCAAATTCATATATATCCTTTGAAATAGCATTGAGAATGACAGAAAAGTAGAGGAAGAGTTCAGTAGCGTTCGTTTGATGATACTAAAGAACTCCATCAATGGGATTAGAAGGATCCAATCCGAAATCAATAAATAAGATTCAAAAATTATATCGAAATCATTATAAATCGAACAACGCTGTTTTGTCCTTATATATAAGACTTGATGTAATTATACATTCCATATATAATCTTCACTGACGTTTATATAAAACCAGATGATTGAAAATGTATAGATAAGAGGAACTTACTCCTGTCGATTGCAACCAAATTTCTTGTTCGATATGCGAATCTCAAGAGTAAAGACCTAATCAAATTGGGGAAGAAGTTAAGAAAGTTGGCCACGAATTTACATTAGCTCTTTTATATTGTGTTCGAGGCCCAATGCCCATCTGCCCATCTAGAATCTGGGCTCATATTGGCCTAAGGGAGGAGGGAGTCATTTCCTCTCAACCCACTGAACCCACTGCAACATCAATTTTTCTCTTTCATTTTTCTTCATCTTTCCCAACCCACAACACACGGAAACCATATCCTTCTCAACCCACTCAACTCATTCAAGTAAAAAAAAAATACAAAACAATCGAGGTAAAATCTTAATTAACAATAGAGTTACGCCGGTACCACTTCCCCTTCAACGGGTTGTTTAATTGGTTTCACTAACCCACTTCATCCGCTCTCTACTTTCTCTCTCTTATTTTCTCTTATACCATGTGTTTTAAAACTTGTACCTTAGTTGTTTTGTAACACCCAGTTCTGAAAATACTTTGGTTGTGGTCTAGGAGGCCCATGGTATAGGCGATTCGGTCGTTTATGGGTCTCGGGTTCTATTCGAAAGGTTTTAATTCTTGGATGTGTAGTTAGGAGCGTTGGGCTTCTCGACACCTTATCGTGGATATAAAGTTCGTCGGAAACGGACTTAGAATAAATGAGTTATAGCACTTTGAAGTTATTGGCAATATTGGTCCTTAATAGAGGAAGATGGAAAGAAAGGACCATGCATGCAAGGTGGCCAGCACAAGAGTACGCCCAACGTAAGCTGAGGTACGCCCAACGTAGAAGGGTTAAGTGGTCGCGGATGCTGGAGACGTACGCCCAGCGTACGAGATGTACGCCCATCGTACGCTCAGAGACCCAAAACCCTAATTTTAGGGTCAAGCACTATATAAGGAACATTAGGACTCAAACCCTAGCCCCTTATCAGCCTCCCCAACCTCAGAAAAACCCTAGAATGTCTCATCCCTTCATTCTTGTGTGATTTTGATCTTGAGAAACCCATCTTGGTGGTTTTAAGCTTGGAAGAAGAAAGAAGAAGTTGGCAAAGAAGGACTTGGGGTAGCTTGAGCTCATAGATCCGGGATAGCATCATCATTTGGGACTCTTGGGAGGTATAAAGTTCATAACTTTCCTCAAGTATGCTTAGATCTAGTGTAGTGTGGTTTTGAAGTCATTTTGGTCCCAAGTATAGAACTTTATGGTTCAAATCTGATTTCTGGACTTAGAGTTGCCACTCTCAGTTCTAAATGAGTCCCTAAGGCAGAAAGTTGCCATCTTGAATGTCTTAATGGGTTCATGAGAGCGTTTATTTCAGCAGAGACTACGCGCAGTATTTTAGACCAGACTCCTTTGATCTTCGGTACGCTCAAGGAGGGCATACTAGAGATTTTGGATGAGAAGCTGGGAGCTTTCCATACTGAGGTGATAGCCATGATAGGGGCGCGTACCCTCACATTCCGAGAGTTCAGAGCTTGTGGAGGTCCAGATTACCATGGGGCTTGGGACCCCATCGCTAGCAGCAGATGGTTGGCCGATGTTGCCAACGCTTTCCGTACGCTTTCCGAAGGGGACAAGGTCTGACTTGCTTCCTGTCTTCTGAAGGACAGAGCACGGGATTGGTGGGAGGAGGTTGGACATGCCATTGGGGATGACGCTGAATTGGACGCGATGACATGGAGTGATTTTTCGGCCAGGTTCAAGGCCGAGTTTGCACCAGTGATTGAGGTGCAGCAGTTAGCGCGAGAGTTTCACGACCTTTGGCAGACGACTGAGACTGTGGCGAAAATTACCGCCAAGTTCAGGGAGAGGGATCTTCTTGTTCCGCAGTATGTCACGGACGAGGAGATGAAGAAGGCTCGATATCACGAGATGCTGAAGGATGACATCAGACAGCTTGTGAGCAGGTCCAGCTGCAAGACGCTGGAGGATATGATTGCTCGAGCCAGGGAGAGGGAGATCGACCTAGAGAACCTCAGGAAGAGGAAGTCGGATGAGATTCAGGTAGCCACGGGTGCAGGCAAGATACCCAAAGGGTCAGACTCGATATCGAGGGACTATCAGAGCCGTAGACGATGTGGCAAGTGTGGCAGGATGCACGAGGGTGCGTGCAGGAGTGGAAGTGATGGTGATTCTGGCTGCTTCAAGTGCAGCCGGACTAGTCATTTTAACAGAGATTGTACAGCTACCATCACCCAGGGAACAGAGCTAATCTGCTTCCATTGCAGTCAGTGGGGCCACAAGAAGGCCCAGTGTCCGAGTCTGGTTACCACAGGACAGGTGATAGCACCTGCCCCTGCGACGGTGAGGAGCAGGGCTTTCCAGCTGACCACAGAGGAGGCACGAGGAGCTTCCGATGTTGCAGGTGCGTATCTTTTGTTTTCCTTTAAGCTTGTATTTATGATTTTATTATTATGGTCCTGCATTGATATTGATTTATATGCCAATTGCATACCTTGGATTTTAGAATAATAGTTAGAGGCCGTTCCCTTTTAGAGAAGGTTATCAGGATGCAGTAACTGTAGCAAGCGTGACTAGAACTCGAGACATGTGTCGCTAGTATTTTGAGAGAGGTATTGATTGGTACTGGTCAGTTAGATCACTAGCAGTGTGAGCGTCGGATTGCGAGCGGATCGATCATTGGACGGTAAGAAGGATGGGGAATCCTTTCCAAGGCTGTGAGCTGTAAGGAGTTAGCTGAATCAAAGTGGGGGAGAACCATCCGAGTATTCGGGAGCAGAAGTAAGTGCGAGCTGGGATAAGTTCGCATCCTGTTTGGTAGGGAAGCAGCCCGATTGACCACGTGGATAGAGTAGTATAGGAGTTGGAAGTTTGGGAAACTTCCCGACGTAGGGTTCGTGTATTCACGTTAGTAGATAGCTAGTTTTGGGAACCAGGTCAGAGAATTTCCGACAGGACGCGGATTTAGCCATGATGTAAGACTATGGGATGGTCGTAGCACCCACCAGCAGTCAGATAGTGAGAAAAGGGTTGTAAGTCTACGGGATAAGTATAGCATTCATTAGCAGCCTAGTTAGCGGAGTGTGGGCGAGGGCCCCTATCTCCTAGATAGCGGAGTGTGGGCGAGGGCCCGTATCTCCTAGTTAGCGGAGTGTAGGCGAGGGCCCGTATCTCCTAGATAGCAGAGTGTGGGCGATGCCCGTATCTCCTAGTCAGCATGATAAGAGTCAGGATAGGATAGCAAGCTGAGATTGGAGGAGGGTTGGGCCTGTATAGCCCTAGAAAGGTGAGACCTGTGGGAGAGGCCGCTCCGAGATATAGTTTGGGTGGGACCCGTGGGCGAGGCCCGTGTACTTATAGCAGCGCAGGTGGGACCTGGTAGAGACCGTAGGGTCAAGGTAGGGGATCGAGGATCCCAGGACTTATAGAGCCAGAGTGGCAAGGTAGATAGAGCAGTTTTAGATAGCCGAAGTTTCTTCGGAAGTCGCTGGGAGCGACTGAGAGATTGAGCTTGGGTTTAGTGACCGGTGGGAGTCCGGTAACCCAGTTGATGGTAGACCAGATGGGACCAGGGTGGTCCCGGTTCATCTGGAAAGCGGATAAGAAACAACAGGATCTTCGGACAAGTAGTGATAAGAGAATTCTAGAGTGGAGCAGCTAGTTGACCGAGAGGTGCTAAGTCACTCACAGCTGGATTAAATAATCTCAAAGTAAAGGGTTTGACTCTATTGCGCAGCTCTCGTATGAGTCTAACCGTTGGGGGGATGAATCTTCTACTTAAAGGATTATCTGATTTTCATGCTGAGTTGAGTGTTCAGCATCTGGACATAGTAAGTGGAAGCATTCAGTAGGTAACAACGAAGGGACCAGCACTGGGAGTGGCTGGAGATTCGTTACAGCGAAGGATCTGTCCTTCGCAGAGATAGGAAATGTTGTCCCTTATGTACAGTTGCCTTGGGAAGGCCATCGATTGCGCAAGGTAATGGTTGGACCTCAGGAGGTCAAGTGTAGCGGTCCTTTCGGGGAATCGGACTGAGCAGACAAGGTTAATCATTGTATAAGAAGGATTGTGAGCATTCAGGCTAGCTTGGAGTGGCTATTGTGACCCATGAAAAGTAACCGAGATAAGTATCCGCAGAAGACTTCGAGGACGAAGTCTAATTTAAATGGGGGAGAGTTGTAACACCCAGTTCTGAAAATACTTTGGTTGTGGTCTAGGAGGCCCAGGGTATAGGCGATTCGGTCGTTTAAGGGTCTCGGGTTCTATTCGAAAGGTTTTAAGGCTTGGGTGTGTAGTTAGGAGCATAGAGCTTCTCGCCACCTTTTCGTGGATATAAAGTTCATCCAAACGGACTTAGAATGAAGGCTTTGTAGCACTTTGAAGTAATTGGCAATATTGGTCCTTAATAGAGAAAGATGGCAAGAAAGGACCATGCATGCAAGGTGGCCAGCGCAAGAGTACGCCCAACGTAAGCTGGGGTACGCCCAACGTAGAAGGGTTAAGTGGTCGCGGATGCTGGAGACGTACGCCCAGCGTACGAGATGTATGCCCATCGTACGCTCAGAGACCCAAAACGCTAATTTTAGGGTTAAGCACTATATAAGGAACATTAGGACTCAAACCCTAGCCCCTTATCAGCCTCCCCAACCTCAGAAAAACCCTAGAACGTCTCATCCCTTCATTCTTGTGTGATTTTGATCTTGAGAAGCCCATCTTGGTGGTTTTAAGCTTGGAAGAAGAAAGAAGAAGTTGGCAAAGAAGGACTTGGGGTAGCTTGAGCTCATAGATACGGGATAGCATCATCATTTGGGACTCTTAGGAGGTATAAAGTTCATAACTTTCCTCAAGTATGCTTAGATCTAGTGTAGTGTGGTTTTGAAGTCATTTTGGTCCCAAGTATAGAACTTTATGGTTCAAATCTGATTTCTGGACTTAGAGTTGCCACTCTCAGTTCTAAATGAGTCCCTAAGGCAGAAAGTTGCCATCTTGAATGTCTTAATGGGTTCATGCATGAGATCTAGCTATTTCCATGCAAGTATGTTGTCTCATTTCAAATTTGGGCTCATTTGGTGGGTTGCAAGCCATCAAGTAAGTAACTTTATGGTTTAAGGCGTTGAAAATGACTTGGATCTGCGATTGTAGCTTCTGGATTAGAGTATTAAGCACTTAATGGGAAACTGACTTAACAGGGGAGTACGCTGAGCGTACATGCAGGTACGCCCAGCGTACGCACCATTTAGCTTGTATGCTTAGCGTACATAGGAGTACGCCCAACGTACTCATCAGTTATGGGCTTGATGTGTTTTGGGCCTCGGGTTGGGCTAAGCAATGGACTTTGGGTCTTTGGGCCTTAGTGGGCCATCAGAAGTCAGATGTTTTGGGCCAAGAATATGTTTGGGCTTAGGGTAAGGCCCATTAGAGGGATTGGGCCCAATTTAGCAAATTGGGCCATTAGTGGGCCACTAGTGGGCTTGGGTAGCCTACCTAGTGTTGGGCCTTTTATACTATGGTTTTGGGCCTTAGATATGGACCAAGTTGGACCAGGGGTAAAATGGTAATTTTACCCTAGCGAGGATTATTGGTTTTGGGCTAAGTGTTATTTTGGTACTGATAGCTCGAGGAGCCAAAGGAGCAGCAGTCGGGAATTGTTAGTTAGCAGCCAGAGGTTTATCGGTGGGATTTCAGCAGTGCGAGGTGAGTCTCCTCACTGTGTGTATGGGTCTACGACCACACTGCCGACCCATTATGTTTGTGTATAGTAGGAAGACCTGGGGGTTAGCCCTATGCATTTTTATGATACAAGATAACCTACAATGCATCCCTATTTATAGAGAGATTCGCCTATCACTCTAGAATTCAAGATACAAGATAACCTACAATGCATCCCTATTCATACTTGAGGGATCAGACCTAAAACCCTAATGGGCCAAGCCCATTGGCAAATAGGCCCATGAAAGGTGTCAACTGTTACTTAAATTTTTTGTTTTTAATCAAGTAACTTATAAAACAGTTTCAAGACCAAAAATCTTGTTTTTAATCAAGTAACTTATAAAACAGTTTACTGAAAAATATTATCGATTCATATCATTTCATAAAACATGGTCACGTGTCTCAAACCATATCATAAAACAGTAATAATGTCAGAGTACAATCCCAAGAATCTCATAATGTGGAAATCTTGTGTGTAAGTGTGATGCGCTGCTACCGTGCCGACTCCTTCCCCTTCGAAGAAGAGGTACCTGAAAACAAAACTGAAATTGTAACCACAAAGCTTAGTGAGTTCCCTCATCATACCACATACCATACAACATACATATTGTCGGGCAATGCAACCAAGACTCTGGATCTACTGCCTTCTTCTTGAACCTCCAAGCCTTTCCTTCCTTCTCCAAGCTTCAATCACAAAATGGCACCAAAATAGCTCAAGAACACTCACAACTGATTAGGGTTTCGAGAATGGGGTCTGAGGGTGATGGAGGTTGGAGTGGAGGCCACTTAATGTGTTTAAATAGGGTGCAAACCCTCAAATTTAGGGTTTCATCCAGACAGGTCTACTCGTCGAGTCGGGGCTTCCGACTCGGCGGGTAGACTCTTCCACCCGCGTCCCAAAACTCACATCTACTCGATGAGTTGGGCCTCCAACTCGTCGAGTCCCAAAGTAAAAATGCAAAAACTTAAATTAAAATACATACCAGGAACTAGGCATTACATCAACCAATCACAATCCTCCATGCAACATCTTCTAAAACATTCATCCATGTCATACAACCCATGAGCATCAGCAACACACATGATGGAGCATCATGATGTACAAGTGGCGAACACTAATGGCCCAACATTCATCATTGTAGCACAACATGGTGTAATCCTTGAGCAATACCAACTTCAGAGCATCCTTGAACAATCTTGAGCATCATAGAGGACTTAATAGCATACTTGGCTCATCAAGGACCAAGATGGTCTAACTTGCACCATGATGGCGCAACAAGTGTATGGATGGTGCAACAGGCTTCAAGTGTGGCACAAGAACATCAAGATTGGAGCAACAACACCACCTTGGAGAAATAGGAACATACATGGCACAACAAGGCCATGCATGGCGCAAGAGGATATTCCATGGCCCAACATGAGTACGCCATGGCACAAGAGGGATCCTCATGGCGCAAGAGGGATCCTCATGGCGCAAGAGGAACCCATCATGGTGCAAGAGGGAGTATAATGGCGCAAGAAGGAATGCCCTTGGCGCAACAGCATCCTTCTTGGCCCATCCCTTCAACATATGGCGTAAAAAGGTTCCCTTGTTTCTCCATATCACTCCTAAGTGCTCCAAACCTCTTCCAGGTGCTCCAAACCCCCTTCTGTATGATCCGTCCCTTTGTCACTTGATTTGTTCCTTTGTTAGATGATCCATTCCTTTATCAGATGATTCGTTCCTTTGTCACATGCTCCATGAACCGTAAGTGCTCCATTGAGTTCCAAGTTCTCCAAATGCTCCATGAACATGATCCAAATGCTTGAGTCACATTTAACAATCTCCACCTTGACTTGAGCAACAACACCACCTTGGCACAATAGAAACAACACCACCTTGGCACAATAGGAACATACATGGCACAACAAGGCCATGCATGGAGTAAGAGCATACTCCATGGCTCAACATGAGTACCCCATGGCGCAAGAGGGATCCTCATGGCACAAGAGGAACCCATCATGGTGCAAGAGGGAGTATAATGGCGCAAGAAGGAATTCCCTTGGCGCAACAGCATCCTTCTTGGCCCATCCCTTCAACATATGGCATAACAAGGTTCCCTTGTTGCTCCATATCACTCCTAAGTGCTCCAAACCTCTTCCAGGTGCTCTAAACCCCCTTCTATACGATTCTTCCCTTTGGCACCTGATTCGTTCCTTTGTTAGACGATCCATTCCTTTATCAGATGATTCGTTCCTTTGTCACATGCTCCATGAACCCTAAGTGCTCCATTGAGTTTCAAGTGCTCCAAATGCTCCATGAACATGATCCAAATGCTTGAGTCACATTTAACAATCTCCACCTTGACTTGAGCATCCTCTGAACTCCACCTCAAATAAGAACTTCCTCTCTCATCCTGCCATCAAGCCCCGAAGGGGCTTACCTCCTGCGAACATCAACCAAGTCCAAGAAAATCTTGAACTTCGCTTTGGGCAATGACCTTGTCACCATGTCCTCCAGAATCACCTTAGTACCCGAATTTTGGATGCATAACCTATCATAGAACATGATAGGTTTCTCCACCTTCAAAAGAAGACTCTAAACAAGACCAACCGCCAATGATCTTCTTATCTCCAGATCACTTTCATGGTCCAAGTCTATCAATCCAACCAAGTTCGTATGTCGTGCATTTTCACCATACACCAAACAAACATCAAGCGTTCCCTTCAAGTATCTCAAGATCCACTTGACCACTTCCCAATGAGTTTTTCCCCGATTGCCTCGAACCGCCAAAGAAGTACCAACACGGTTGGACTGATCATGATAAAACGACTGCAAGACTTTCTCAATGTAGTGAAAAATGTATAACCACCCTGCTCTTCTATCAATCTGAATCTCCATCCATGTTAACTTATTTTCAGCTCCTAAATCGTTGATCACAAGCTCATTCTCCAGAAGCTTCTTCAAGTTGTCTTTCCTGGCATCAACATCACTAGACACTTCTTCCCTGGGTTGTTCAAGGGATTCATCACGTCTATGCTGATCCATGCCACCCTGATGTTCCTATTTATCATAAAATGTGTGGGGTTTCTGTTTCAAACTCCACCTTCTGGCTATCATCCTGACCGTTCCCCGCAACACTTGTACCACATCCTCTCTGGTTACACATAGTATATTCAAAGGTCACATCTCTGCTAATAACGAATTTTAGAGTTTGTTCTTCTGTACATCACAGACGATGACCTTTCTTTCCAGATGCATATCGTAGAAATATGCACTTCATTTCCCTACGCTCCAGTTTACCATCATTGATACGAGCATAAGTAGAGCATCCAAACATTCATAAACCAGTGTTCTCAGAGGGTTTCCCAGTCCACACCTCTTGAGGAGTCTTACAATCAATTGCAGATGATTGAGATCTATTCGCTAGATAGCAAGCAATATTAATTGCTTCCGACCAGAATTGCTCCGATAAATCAGCAGATAATCGCATGCATTGATCATGCTCCACCAGTGTTTGGTTCATTCGTTCTACCACTCCGCTTTGTTGTGGTGTTTGCCGTATAGTGCGATGCCTCACTATACCTTCTGTTTTGTAGAAGTTTTCAAACGAAGTCTTACAGAACTCCAACCCATTTTCCAGTTCTAAGTAACTTGACATAGTTCGCGGTCTGTTTCTCAACCATCGTATTCCATTCCTTGAACCGACCAAACACTTCATCTTGGTCCTTTGTCTTCAGAAAATACACCCAGGTCTTCCTTGAGTAATCATCGATAAAAGTCACAAAGTATTGAAATACACTATGAGACTTCACAGGAGAGGGACCCCAAAGATCTGAGTGAACACACTTGAGAATCTCCTTGCTTGAGTGTTGAACTGAACTGAACTTCACCCTGCTTTGTATCTCTTGAACACAATATTCACCAGGTTTAGCAATTCCAGTTTCATCTCCACCAAACAACCTCTTCTTGCTCACATGTCCCAACTTTTGATATGACAACTTTCTTTCATCATCATACTGATCCAAGGATTGGAATACAGTCACCGCTCCCCCAATCGTACAACCATCCAGAATATAAATCCCATGAGGATTCATCCTTCACTTCATAACTATAAGAGCACCCTTAGAGACTCTTAACCAGTCGCCCTCTCCAGAATACTTCATTCCATCCTTCGAAAAAGTGCCAAGAGAAATCAAATTCTTTGAAGTTGTGGGACAAACCAACAATCCAGTTTCCTGACCATACCATTATGCATCTTGATTTGCACCGTGCCACTACCCTTGATATTACTCACCCAATCATCACTTATCTTCACTGTGCCATTCCACTCTTTGAATAATTCGAACCAGTTGCGATTGCATGTAATATGATAGGATGCTCCAGAGTCCAAGACCCAAGCATCAACATAACTAGATGTATAAACTGTCAAAACTTCACCACCATCCCCTTTATCAGAATTTCCTTGAACCACAACAACATTGTTGTTGCTTGGTCCAACACCATTATTCCTTTTCTTCAAAAATGGACAATATCTTCTGAAGTGCCCCTTTCCCTTGCATTTATAGCATTTGATGTTGGCTTTAGATTCGGAACTTGACTTCCCTTTGTTACCTCCACCTCTATCTGATGTTCTTCCTCTGCCTGCGAACAAACCAGAACTGGAAACTTCTTCTCCAACTGAAACTTTTCTTTTCAGTTCTGTGGACATCAAAGAATCCTTCACATCATTCATAGTGATTGTTGTCCTACCATATAACATGGTATCAACAAAATTCTCATAAGAATTCGGCAGTGAACATAAGAGGATAAGTGCTTGATCTTCATCTTCAATCTTTACATTCACACCTTGTAGGTCCAAGATGATCCTATTGAAGTTGTACAGATGATCCTTCACTTAGGTGATTTCTAACATCCTAAGAGTATACAAACGCTGCTTCTGGTATAGCCTGTTCATTAAAGAATTGTTCTGATACTTGTCACACAATTTCTCCCAAAGCCCATCAACACTCATTTGATCCACAACCTCTCTCAATACTTCGTTTGTCAAACTCAACAGAATAGCGCTACGCGCTCTTTTAAGAGTATCCATCTTTCCTTTCAGCCACCATGTCCTTTGGCCATTTCGCTTCTCCTTACAGTATCGTTGCACATCCATGCTGAACCATAAGAGCCTTCATCTTCACCTTCCACAAAGTGAAATCATTCGAACCATTGAACTTCTCCAAATCAAACTTGTAAGATGCCATCTTCAATCAACAGAACACCAACCACAACTCTGATACCACTTGTTAGGAAGTAAAGCGGATAACTAGCAAAACTATAAGCACATAAGACACAATATTTACGTGGTTCGATTAAGGTGACCTACTTCCATGGGTATGAGGGGAGTATTCTTTATTTCATAGCTCTCAAACACAGGTTACAAGTACAATTACACAGAGGTTCACCTAACACTCTAGAATTCAAGATACAAGATGACCTAGCATGCATCCCTGTTTATACTTGAGGGATCAGACCTAAAACCCTAATAGGTCAAGCCTATTACCATAGGCCATGAAAGGTGTCAACCTATCATAATCCGCCATGCAACATCTTCTAGAACATTCATCCATGTCATACAGCCCATGAGCATCATCAACACACATGATGGAGCACCTTGTGCCATAGTGGAGTATCATGATGTACAAGTGGCACATCATGAACACTAATGGCCCAATATCCATCATGGTGGCACAACATGGTGTAATCCTTGAGCAATACCAATTTCAGAGCATCCTTGAACGATCTTGAGCATCATAGAGGACTTCATAGCATACTTGGCTCATCAATGACCAAGATGTTCCAACTGGCATCATGATGGCGCAACAAGTGTATGGATGGTGCAACAGGATTCAAGTTTCGCACAAGAACATCAAGACTGGAGCAACAACACCAACTTGGCGCAATAGGAACATACATGGATCAACAAGGCCATGCATGGTGCAAGAGCATACTCCATGGCTCAACAGGAGTACCCCATGAAGCAAAAGGGATCCTCATGGTGCAAGAGGGAGTGTAATGGCACAAGAAGGAATGCCCTTGGCGCAGCAGTATCCTTTTAACATATAGCGCAACAAGGTTCCTTTGTTGCTCCATATCACTCCCATGTGCTCCAAACCTCTTCCAGGTGCTCCAAACCCCCTTCTGTACGATGCGTCCCTTTGGCACTTGATTCGTTCCTTTGTCAAACGATCCATTCATTTCTCAAATGATTCGTTCATTTGTCACATGCTCCATGAACCCCAAGTGCTCCATTGAGTTCCAAATGCTCCAAATGCTCCATGAACATGATCCAAATCCTCGAGTCACATTTAACAATAATTCAGACGCTCATCAGCCTGAATATCATCCAAAGGGACCAATGCCTCATCTTCCAACACACACTTTCACAACTGCAAAAAATGGAAGGCTTTGTGGATCCGACTGAGCTCACTTGGCAATTCCAACCGGTAGGCCACCCGACATACCCTGGCGATCACACAGAATGGTCCAATATACCGGGGACCCAATTTCCCCCTCTTCCTGAAACGTATCACAACCTTCCAGGGCAAGACCTTCAGTAGTACCATATCGCCAACCTGAAATTCCATCTCTGATCGGCGCCGGTCGGCCTAACTCTTCTACCGACTCTGAGCTGTTTGCAGTGTCTGCTTGATCTATTGAATAAGCTCCATGGTCTGAAGGACCACTTCAGTCCTTCCAATGACTCTGTGACCAAGCTCTCCCCAACATACTAGGGTACGACATCTCCGACCATACAAGAGCTCATAAGGTGGGGGACCAATGCTGGAGTGATAGCTGTTGTAGAAAAACTCCACAAGGGGTAGTGTGACATCCCCAAATTCACGGCTAGAAATGACCGATTTGTTTATGCTTTATTTGAAAATTAGATGTATTTTTAAAGAAATATATTGCGGAATTTGTTCCCAGAAAACATGATAAATATATTATCAAAGCATTTCCGAAGAAATGTATTTTTTTTATATTAAAACTTTGGGATGTCATCGTCAATACAAAAACATAAGCATAAACAGACCTTATTTACACTAGTGATTTACATATCCTTTAATCTCTCAGTGTAATATAGCTTCGTATCGATACCTGTGATACAAATATATTGAGTGGGTCAGGTTTGGAAACCTGGTGAGTACATAGGGTTTTCAACCCACAATAATATAATTATTATATTTAATCATCAAACAATCAACCCAATTACCCATCCCCATTATCTTCTTTAATCTTAAGGATCTACCATAAGAATCATCTATCCTTCATTCCTAAGGATTGACCTAAGGAATAGGCACGAAGTCCATCGCTGGCCGAGGTTTATATAACAAGCACTAAATCCATAGCTGCCAAGGTACTAAGTCCATAGCTACCAATGTTCATCTATACGGTACTAAATTCATAGCTACCAACGTACATATATAAGGCACTAAGTCCATAGCTGCCACGGTTCTTAAATTACAACTGGTGAACACATAGTTCAAAACATTTGGTAAACACGTAGTTCAAATATACCTGGTAAATACATAGTTCAAAACATCTAGTGAACACACAGTTCAAAATTACTTAATGAACACCTAGTTCAAAAACACGTAGTGAACACTTAGTTCAAAAATACCTAATCCATACTTCCGGGTCTAAAACTAACCTCTTTACCTGATCCATACTCCCGGATCTGGTATGTCTGATCCATACTCCCGGATCAATAAGTGTGCCCATTCCATACTCTCGGACTAGGGACAATTAACTATGTCTTAATCCATACTCCCGGATTAATAACAAATAACTATGTCTATACTCTGCTAGATGACTAGATCATTTTAAAGATCGAGACCTCTCATCAATTTTTATTTCATCACACATCATCTAATTCATCTACCCATGTTTTACCCAACATATTTGTAGATATAAAATACATATATAGTTTAAATCATTTAAAACATGTATAAAAAGTTCATCCAACATAGATATCAAAAACACAGATAAAATGCACACATAGCACGTAATTTATATTAAATATTTCATATCTATGTGTAAGATGAAAGTAACTATGCACTCACCTTATTAGCGTGATTTGATAGAATCTAACTAAAAACGGTCAGCGGTTCCTGATCGTCGGGCTCGGGATGCGAAACGCATTCAGCAAACGAGAGAGAGAGGGAGAAAAGAAATGGTGTAAGGAATGAAAGGGCTGAACTTGCTATTTATAGGCTGTTCTGGGCCCATTCACGTCGTGAACATGATAGGTTCACGTCGTGAACTTTCATGAGTCATCCCGTAGCTTTAACACGTGTTTTCTAGCCCCAATTAGTGTCCCTGACACATTTCACGTCGTGAACTTCATGTTCACGACGTGACTTAAGGCGGCTAGGGTTTCTGCCACGTGTCATGCCCTCAGACAGCTACATCTTCAGAAGGTCATAACTTTTGCATACGAACTCCGTTTTCGACGTTCTTTATATCCACGCGAAGGTGGAGACGTACTATAAAAATTTCATTTAGAACCCTAAGGCTAAAAAGTACTATATCATAAACTCACTTTTTACGATTCCCGGTGTCGTGCTGGTTTTGTCGTGAAACTTAGACAGGTCATAACTTCTTCGTTATAACTCGAATTTCAACACTCTTTATATGTACGGAAACCTTGTGACATATAATACAACTTAGTTAAGATTATTTATTCTAAATAATCCTCTATCAAAAAGTCATTTTTGACGCTTATCGTCTCTAAATTGACTAGCCCGAATCTGCGGGCGCTACAGGTAGGTAGGAATCCCAACTCCCAGCAAAATCCTCAAGTGTCTGGATGGTCCGTTCACTTTGACTGTCAGTCTGCAGACGATAAGCAGTCTGAAATGTAGTCTCGTGCCTAGTTCCTCATGGAACTTTGCCAGAATCGGGAAGTTAACCGAACATCTCGGTTTGATAAAATGGAGACCAGAACCCCACGACGAGAAAAAATCTCCCGAACATACACATCGGCCAATTTTTCGGCTGAGGAGCTCTCCCGGATGGCCAAAAAGTGGGCACTCTTGGTCAATCGATCCACGATGACCCATGTAGCATCAAATCTCTTGGCAGTCTTCAGTAACTTGGTGATAAAATCCATGGTGATCTGTTCCCACTTCCACATGGGAATCTACAAAGGTTGCAGCTTTCCATGTGGCCTCTGATGCTCGGCCTTGACCATCCTACACGTCAACCACCTCTTAACATACCAAACTATCTCCATCTTCATACATGGCCACCAATAACTTAGTCTCAAATCCCGATACATCTTGGTGGCTCTCGGGTGTATTGAAAAGCGAGACTTATGAGCCTCCTCCAAAACCATCTGTTTGATCCCACCAGAAACTGGAACCCAAACCCGACCATACTAGGTCAACAATCCCCGACTATCGGTGACAAACCTGTCCATCTCGCCCCTGATCCTCTCATGCTTCCAGTTCTCCTTCCCGACTCCTTTTGCCTGTGCCCCTATGATCAAATCCAAAAGTGGAGAATCAATGGATATCCTCATACACATATCCCCAACTGAAGATACAGCCGACTTGCGGCTCAAGGCATCCGTTACCACATTCGCTTTACCCGGATGGTAAAGGATCTCGCAGTCATAATCCTTGGCCATGTCCAACCACCTACGCTGCCTTATGTTCAAGTTCGACTGGTCCATAAGATATTGCAAACTCTTGTGATCCGTGTAAACGGTATAACAGGCCCTATATAGATAATGCCCCCATATCTTGAGGGCAAACATCACTGCCCCCAACTGCAGGTCATGAGTAGGGTATCTTGTCTCATGCGGTTTCAGTTGCCGAGAAGCATACACAATCACTCGTCCCCTCTACATAAGAACCGCCCCAAACCAGTGATGGATGCATCACAAAATACTATGAAATCCTCGACACCCTCAGAAAGGGTCAATACCGAGGCCTCACATATCCTCTGTCGTATTGTCTCAAATGTCGTCTGCTGCTCAGGGCCCCATTAGAAATCCACTCCCTTCCTCGTCAGATAAGTGAGGGGTACAACAATCTTGGAGAAATCCCGAATAAATCTCCGATAATATCCCGCCAAACCCAAGAGAACCCTGATATCTGAGGGAGATTTCAGAACCTCCCACTGCATCATGGCCTCGATCTTGGCCGGATCGACCAAAATCCCGTTTTGGTTAACGAGATGTCCTAGGAACTGTACCTCTCGTAACCAAAACTCACACTTCGAGAACTTGGCATACAACCGTTCTCGCCTCAACACTCCTAAAAGCTCTCGAAGGTGCTCCTCGTGGTGCTCTCTAGTCATGGAATACACCAAGATATCATCAATGAACACAATAACTGATCGATTGAGCATCAGCCTGCATACCCGATTCATTAAATCCATAAACACCGTATGCGCATTGGTGAGCCCAAATGGCATCACCACAAACTCGTAATGCCCATAACGAGTCTGAAACGCGATCTTCTCCACGTCTTACCCTCACCTCATGATACCCCAAACTCAAGTCGATCTTGAAGAACGAAGATGTACCCTATAACTGATCAAAGAGATCGTCAATCCACGTAAGGGGATATCGGTTATTCACCATCAACTTGTTCAACTCCCGATAATCAATGCACATCCGGTGAACCATCCTTCTTCTTGACGAACAGTATCGGCGCTCCCCACGACGAATTGCTCAGTCTGATGAACTACTTGCCTAATAGCTCCTGAAGTTGAGAGGACAACTCCTGCATATCGGGTGGTACCAAGCAGTACGACGCATTGGCAATCGGAGCCGCACCTGACACTAGATCAACCCTGAACTCAAACCGCCTCTCGGGAGGCACAGTAGGTAACTCCTCCGGAAACACATCATCAAACACCCTGACAACTGGCGCATCTGAAACCGAGACCTGGTTCCTCACCCAAGTATTAACCACATAGGCAAGATAACCAATACACCCATGCTGAATATACTGCCGAGCCCTGGCCGCCGAACATAATCCTGATCCCACCCTGGTACTCTCTCCGTAGATGATTAGTTCTCCCCCACTTGGGGTTCGAACTATCACTCACTGAACCTCACAATCAATCATAACACCAACCCTACTAAGCTAATACATCCCCATTATCACGCATAAATCCCCCATGGGGATAGGGATCAAATCTATTGGATAAGGCACCTCGAAGATCTCCAATACACAACCCTGATACAATATGGATGCAGAAACCCCATGTTCGTTGGCAATAGAAACCCACAACGGACACTCCAACTCACTAAGGGTCATACCAAAATCCCTACTAAAAGATCGAGACACAAAGGACCGAATCGCGCCCGAGTCAAATAACACAAGTACAGGCAAAGAATTTACTAAGAATATACATATCAGAAACATAAACATAAGCATACCATGATATAATTTACAGAATAATAAATAGAAACATACCAGTCGTGATGTCTACCGTTGCCCTGGCCTCCTCGGTAGTGAGCTGAAAAACACGGTTCCAAGCCCTCGGGGCCTCCGCCCAACCCTGGCGCCCATCGATGGTCCTCAGAGTGGCTGGCGCTAGGGCCTGCATCGGCTTGGCAGCGAGCAATGGACATTTCACCTTCACATGGCCAACCTGATCACAATTATAGAAAATCCTGGTGCTCGGTACCGAGGCCGAATGGCGACAATCCCTCGCAAAGTGCCCCTCCTTGCCATATTTGTGGCATCCAGAAGTAGATCGACAATGACCCTCATGAACCTTGCCGCACTTGCCACAAGTGCAGCCCCTCTGACTCCCAAATCTCACATCAACGGCCTTGAACCGTTTTGTTGTAGGCTACGACTGCATAGGGGACTGCCTCAGCTCCCTCGTCTGGAGCTCCATCTCAATGTCATGTGGCCTCCTATAAATCAATGAGTGAACCATAGCATTGAGTAGACACAAACTGGAGGATGTCCGTCTTGAGCATGCTCAAGTATCTGGTCATCTGAGCTTTCTCGGAAGCAACAAACTCAGGGCATAACAACGCTCTCGCAGTGAACATCTTGGTGATCTCAGTCACCGACTTCGTCCCCTTCCTTAGGTCCATATACTCCTGGGCTAATCTCTCTCTCCACCAGAGGGACGTATCTCGAACGGAATATATTGGAAACAATGCTCCAAGAATACAACAGCTCTCTGCTCTGGAGTGTATGAACCAGTAACCAGTCTCCACCAATCCTTCGCTCCAGACCGAAGAAGGTTCAGAGTGCACTTGACCTTCTTATTCGTAGGGTAGGAGCAAGTAAAGAAACATCCCCTATATCGAACAGCCACCTCAAGGCAATAATCGGACCCTGAACTCCATCAAACACCAGTGGCTTCGTATTTTCGAAGTCCCGGTACTGTAAAGCTCTCCCCGTGCTAATCCCCGCATCAGTGGTGTCCGCGGTAGCTGCAGCAGCAGCATCCTCAGAAAGTGCAGCGTATCGGTCATCAAAGAACTCCATCATGGTGGTATTGATAGACCCAAAAAATCTCCGGTATCTGCCCCCGGACAATAGAAACAACCTCAGCATGAATCATCTCCCAAACCTGATCCTCATACAACCCTGGCCTATCCTAGCCACTCGCTCCTGCTCCTGATACGGACCCTGACTCAAATTGCCTCGTAACCACCATACTGAAAATAAACCAAAAAAAAATACCATATGAGGTTCATATCATACAATATGAACCATTACACAACAAAACCCTGAGGGTTGTGGCTTCCCTACTACGCGTACGTGTCCTGTGCTTCCAGTAGTACTGGCCCATACTACCTTCCGCACCTACCCGTATTTATCCCAGAAGATCATCACAACAACCCAAACAACACACACTCGGATACACATACATCCTATTCTCACTTCCTAGAGAAAGGCTAAACATCCCTCAACTTGCCGGCTGACCCCACACAACTCATCCATGAAACTTCCACCAACCCTGCAGCACTCGTGTATGCTAATCATACGTAACATTGGATCCTATAGATAGTTGAATACTTGGTTCTACCGATTGGGAAAATCACAAGAACGATTTGATGATAATAATGTGGAATTTAAGAACGAACACAATTATGAAGAAGTAAATGATGAACAAAATATTTTATTCAATACGATGAGGAAATTACACTATAAGAAAAGATTAAAGTAAATCTATTCTACCTAAGAAACCTCATTATGATTGGCAGCTACATCTTGCCTCATTCTTAACCCTTATAATGAATATTACATGACTATTTATAGGGAATAAAACAAGTCTTGGGCTAATAACCTACACATCATCAAGGGGGCCCATTGTCATTATCCATGGAATACTTTGAACCCTACATTCTCCCCCTCAAAGTATGGAATGGATGAAAAGGCTTCAACTTCCAAAACAAGCATCTAGCAAATAAGAAAGGATCTCGTGACGAGGAATATCAAAGGGATCCATGAATCTTGATTCTTCAATAGTCTTCAAACTGGGTTCTAGGATATAGAAATACGAAACCAAGCACCAAAGTGAAATTATCACCTTCAAGCTCCCAATGGCTTAGAAGTACTATTTTTCAACTTTATCTTCTAATGTAATCCCAAAGATTTTCAAGAAAGCCAAACCCGCCATAAAAACACATTTTGGAATTGAGAAACAAAATCACTTCTTATCTTTGAAGAACTCCCCCTCCAAGTCACAATGATCTTCAAATAAGTTAATGATATAAGCCACCAAAAAATATCATGTAACAAAACAAAATTTAAGATTTGTAACGTCACTAGGTCGAGAAATCACTAAAAGTCAGAGATATTCAAAACATTTAGAGGAGTTCAATGTGAACTTCTTTGTAAAAGCTACTTCTCTGTAAAAGCTTTAGAAGTGTTCAACAAGAACTTTTCAGTAAAAGCTACTTTCATATCGCTACCACAAGCTTCATAAAAAATCTTCAAATTTGAAAAGTCACAATGCAATTTCGAATGGCCATATCAAATTCTCCCCCTTTTTAAAATAAAAAACATGATTATAAAACCTTCAAATGGTCATGAGAATGATATTGAATTGGATACACAATTGCTATGCTCCCCCTCAACAAAATGGAATAAACATTGAAGTTTAAAATCCGAAATAGTTGAAAAAATTTGACGTTATTGCGAACTACGACCTTTCGAACCACCACGACTTGTTTGAATCCATTATTTACTGTTCACGAAAAAATATGTTCACTAAAAACCCAGTTATGTAAATTTGTAAACATTTCAGAATATTAGGCTGAAATTGTCATTTTGCTGAAAGTCAGGGGACTTAAATGGTAATACTGCATCATCATCCCCTTAATTTGTAACAATTTCGGAAATTGGACTAAAACTGTCACTATGTTGAAAGAATGGGGACCAGAAGTGTAACATAAAGTTGTCTTCCCCAATTGATCGAATAAGAACGTCAACAGCAACTCCGATTCCGGCATCAAGCAAAATTCCGAACACCAAATAATTTCCGATCAAGTCCTATTCCAATTCTGAATCTACTCGTCATTATAATTCCGAAATCCAGTTCCGACACCAAGATTGGTTCAGATTCCGAGACCAAGTTCTGAATGCTTTATCAATTTTAAGTTGCACACCTGCTTGGCACAAAGTTCCGAATACAAATCCTTTTTCGATAAGATATCTGATTTTCGATTCCGAGACCATTTATCATTTCAATTCCGAAAGGGATTTTCTTTCGACCCAACCCGTAACCCAACCCGAAAATAAACGGGTTTGGGTTGAGATTTTTTGACCCGCCAACCCACCAACCCATTTATTTCATGGGTTGGGTTGGGTTATCTATTTGGGTTCGCGGGTCAACACGCCAACCCGTGTATATATATATATATATATATATATATATATATATATATATATATATATATATATATATATATATATTACATTTAAAAAAAATGATACATTTTATTATTAATGAAATTTGATTTCCATCCGTATTCGTAATATTCCGTATCATTGTATTCTTTCCGTGTTCGTATGTGACTAATTTGCATTTGCGGTTCGTTAATCAGAAAAAGAAAAAATAGATGTCGTTATTTTCACGAGTCACGAACGAAGAACACATCCACTTTCTATGAATGTTTTCATTTTTCATTTTTATTTGGATGTTATTGACTTTATGAATTTATGTTGAAAACATTTTTTTATGTTAATTACTTTAATCATTTTATGAATTTATGTTGAGAAAACCTCATTTTTTGAAATGTGTTGTTTATTTATTAAACGGGTTATATGGGTTGGGTTTGACCCATTAACTTGTGAACCCGCTAACCCATATACTTAAACGAGTTATATGAGTTGAGTTGGGTTGAGGTTTCCAACCCACCAACCTGTGACCCACCAACCCGTCAACCCATATATTATATGAGTTGAGTTGAGTTTATGTTTTCTGACCCGCCAACCCGCCAACCCGTGACCCGTCAACCCGAACCCAACCCAATTGTCAGACACCAATCTAATATATCTAGCCTAATCATTATTATTAGTAAATTGTTAGTTACATTTTTTCCGAAAAAGTAATTTTATTTCATTTTTTTTCTCTCTTATATATATATATATATATATATATATATATATATATATAAACAGTTATTTTTTCAATAAAAATAACGTTGCAATATAATATTTATTTAACTCAATATTTTTTTGATCTTCAAACTTTCATGTTAATATATTAAAAAATATATATTTTTTTTACATTTCATTTCAATAAAAGTAACGGTGCAATATAATATGTATTTAACTCAATATTTTTTTTATCTTCAAACTTTCATGTTAATATATTAAAATAATTTTATAATCATAAAGTTATTAATTATAATATTATTTTACAATCAATGATATTAGGTTTATGAAAATGAAAAAAATTATATTAAGTTTGTGAGTTTAGGACACAAAACAAAAATAAAAAAATTATGAAAATTTATTTAGGAGCCGCTTGAATGTCCAATTGAACTTAAAAAAACATGCAGCAAATAACATGAAATATATATGATTTATAAACAATAAAAATAGATTTCTATACAATAACAAAAATAAATAAATAAATAATAAAGGAAATTTTATTATATAATAGTAATATGGTTATCAAAAATTAGATAACTCAGGAAAAAAGATTATCACCTAATCGAGTTGATATTATTTATTTGCCCAACAATTTTTTTTAACTATTTTATCGCCACCAAATATGTTTTGGATAAATAAATATACAAGATATACAAATTACTTTTTTAGTTTTTAGTTATAGGTGTTTATCCAACAATTATCTTTTACTATTTCATCGCCTCCAAAAGTTTCAGCTCTTACCACTTATATATCCGAACAAAAATAAATCATAATATAGTTTAGAAATAGAGATAATTGATTTAAGAAAAAAAAAGGAAAAAAATAAATTTTTATGTAATTTATATTAAGCTTATTAAAATAATAAAATAAATGATTACAAAGTTAATAGAAATGAAATAATGAGCGGTAGTTTCAATACAAAAATAGTTGATTTTGATTATGACATTTATTACGGGTGTTTAAGAAGTGTCTTACCATCATTCACCTAAAAAGTAAACCTATATTCTAAGAATATAGGTTGATGTTGTAGATTGGTGTGTCCAAAGTAGGACCCATTCCGAATATGATTTCAAGAACATAGATTGGTGCTGATTCTAAGCAGTCTTCATATCAATTCCGAAAATGATTCTTATCTCCTTCAATTCCGATCACGGGTGTTTTTCGATCAATGAAAGTTCCTCAATTCCTTTAAGTTTTAGTTCCTTCCACCTCGATTATATTCATTATGAGCATCACATTCATCGTTGCACATAATCCCATTGTTCCGATAACAACCACTCATCGATTAGATTCAAACACGTGACAAACACCAAACCAAATTTCTCGACCCATTTTGCAAATAAAAAAACGATTTCAACAATAATTAGTTCCATCATCATCTGTTCTTGATTACACATCATCAGTTCATCATTACAACCATCAATCTAAGTTCAACATATCTCACATCGATTTCTGAAAAATCCTCCCAAATCAATAGATTATCACCAAATTGATTACAATACGAAACTTAGAATTGCTTCAAACATGTATTCGGACAAGATTTCAATCCACAACTACACAAACTGAAGAACTCGATGGGATAAGAAATTGATTTGTGAAAATAGACAGAAATCGAGAATTTAACAGTATCGATTTCATGAGAATTGATGAAAACTTGTTAATAACCAATATCCTCAGTCGACATGAAATAATCATCGATTATTAATTTGGACAAACCATGAATGATCGAATTGAATAAATGAAATACAAAACAGGTGACGCAAAACGGTGTTTAAAAAAAATTAGGGCTTAAGGTAATGGATCGAGAACAGTAAAGGACCGAATCTATGGGCCAAAACAAAGGAAATTGATCTGGGAAGCAATAGAATAATCTTGGAATGAACAATCGATCAGATCCAACAGTGAGTATTGTGACATCCCCAATTTCACGGCCCGAAAAGACCGATTTTGTTTATGCTTTATTTGAAAATCAGAGTATATTTTTAAATAAATATATTGCGGAATTTGTTCCCAGAAAAACATGATAAATATATTATCAAAGCATTTCCGAAGAAATGTATTTTGTTCATATTAAAACTTTGGGATGTCATCGTCAATACTGAAACATAAGCATAAACAGACCTTACATTTATTTACACTAGTGATCTACATCTCCTTTAAATCTCTGAATGTAAAGTAGCTTCGTATCGACACATGTGATACAAATAAACTTGAGTGGGTCAGGTTGGGAAAACCTGGTGAGTACATAGGGTTTTCAACCCGCAATAATACAATTATTATATTTAATAATCAAACAATCAACCCAATTACCCATCCTCATTATCTTCTTTAATCTTAAGGATCTACCCTAAGAATCATCTATCCTTCATTCCTAAGGATTATCCTAAGGAATAGGCACGAAGTCCATCGCTGCCCGAGGTTTATACTACAAGCACTAACGAACGTCGATCCCCACGTACTGATCCTATACAATGATCTTACAAGATCTAGCCTAAAGGATCGATATGAACAACAAACTGGCGAAGCTGCTTCAGAAATTCCCTAGCAGCAAACGAGGATCGATATAGACATCAAATTAAGGGAATGGAATAAGTTTCACCACGAACCTTCGTTCGTAAAAGAAAGAACCACAAGACAATTAAGTCGGAGGTAGTTATCTAGATAACAGTGCCTAGCATTGGTCCGAATATCGTGAGGTATTTTACCTCCAGACTCACCCTATCCAACATCGAACTTTTCCTAGCAGTGGTCTGAATATCATGAGGTATTTTACCCCCAGACTTAGGGGTGAGCATTTGGACCGGGGAACCGGACCGGACCGGTGAACCGGACTGGACCGTTTTTTTGGACCCCCGGGCCTGTTCTCGGTTCTAGGAATCCATCAAAACCGGTCTGGTTTTTTTCCTGGTCCGGTCCGGTTTTTACTGGGTTTAGAACCGGTTGGACCCGATTTTTTTTAAAAAAATTGTAAATTTTAAACAACCATAACTCATTTGTTTTAAGTCGGATTGACACGCGGTTTTTTCCAACGTTTAATTTACAGCTTGTAGATGAATTTAGAGTATAATTTTGTTGATTTTGGTATTATATTCAATGAGTTACAGTCTTTCAAAATTGAGCTATCAAAGCTGAAAATTTTCAGCTTATCAACAATGTTTTTAAAATTTGTAATCTGTGAAAATTGTTAGACAACCATAACTCATTCGTTTTAAGTCGGATTGACACGCGGTTTTTTCAAAAATTTAATTTACAGTTTGTAGATGAATTTAGACTATAATTTTGTTGATTTTGGTATTATATTCAATGAGTTACAATCTTTCAAAGTTGAGCTATCTAATATGAAAATTTTCAGTTTTTCAGCAAGATTTTTAAAATTTTGTAATCTGTGAAATTTTTTAAAAAACCATAACTTATTTGTTTAAGTCGGATTGACCTGCGGTTTTTTCCAACATGTAGTTTACAGTTTGTAGATGAATTTATAATATAATTTTATTGATTTTGGTATTATATTCAGTGAGTTACAATCCTTCAAAGTTGAGCTATCAAAGCTGAAATATTTCAACTTTTTAACTATTATTTTACAAGTTGTATCGTATTAAACCCAATAACGTATTCATTTTAACAAATTCTATCAAACCCAAAAACTTATTTTAACGACTTGTACTCTATGCAATTAAAGTTGTACCGGTCCAAACGGGTCTAAGAACCGGAAAACCCGGACCTGGACACGGACCCGGACACGGACACGGACACGACTCATCCGGTCCGGTCCACGGTCCACAATATTCTCCATAACCGGTCCAGTCCGGTCCGGTCCGATCCGGTTCGGTCCAAATGCTCACCCCTACCCAGACTCACCCTATCTAGCATCGAACTTTGCCTAGCAGTGATCTGAATATCGTGAACGGAAACGCTGACACATGAAGCTCGTCCGATCACTTCATAAAAGAAACGAAGACTCCAAAGCTCTTTAAAATAAAAAGTATAGGGAAAATACTAATAAAATACTCCCGTACGCTCCCATACCCCGACACACAATAGTGTCAAAAAGAAGAACTTTGTACATGATACTTATCGGATGAACACATAGTTCAAAAATACCTAATCCATACTCCCAGATTAATAAGAAATAACTATGTCTATACTCTGCTAGATGACTAGATCATCTTAAAAATCGATACCTCTATCAATTTTTATTTCATCACACATCATCTAATTCATCTACCCATGTTTTACCCAACATATTTGTAGATATAAAATATATATACAGTTTAAATCAATTAAAACATGTATAAAACTGTTCATCCATCATAGATAGCAAGTATACAGATAATATGCACACATAGAACGTAATTTATATAAGATACTTCATATCTATGTGTAAGATGAAAATAATATGCACTCACCTTAATAGCGTGAGTTGATAAAATCTAACTAGAAACGGTCAGCGGTTCGTGATCATCGGGCTCGGGACACGGAACGACTTCAACAAGCGAGAGAGAGAGAGAGAGAGAAAAGAATTGGTGTAAGAAGAGCAAGGGTTGAACTTGATATTTATAAGGTGATTTTTGGCCCCTCACGTCGTGAGCCATGCCTGATCACCTCGTAGCTTCGCCACCTGCGTTCTAGGCTTGCATAGTGTCCGTTTGACTCCTCACGTCGTGAGAATTGATGCTCACGTCGTGAGCCTGTTCCGTAGACTTGCCATCTGCATTTTAGCCTTGACAAGTGGCGTTTTGACTCCTCACATCGTGAGAATTAGTGCTCACGTCGTGAGCCCAGTCAGATTAGGGTTTCTGACACGTGTCATGCTCTCAGACATCTACAACTTCGGAAGGCCATAACTTTTGCATACGAGCTCCGTTTTTGACGTTCTTTATATCCACGCGAAGGTGGAGACGTACTCTACAACTTTCATTTAGAATCCTAAGGCTAAAATGTACTCTATCATAAACTCACTTTTTATGATTCCCGATGTCGTGTCGGTTTTGTCGCGAAACTTCAACGGGTCATAACTTCTTCGTTATAACTCGGATTTCAGCGTTCTTTATATGTACGGAATCCTTGTAACATATACTACAACTTAGTTAAGATTACTCCTTCTAAATAATCTCCCATAAAAAAGTCATTTTGACGCTCATTGTCCTTAAATTGACTAGCTCGAATCTGCGGGCATTACAATTATCTCCCCCTTAGGATGATTACGTCCCGGAATCATCAACGAAATAGGTCTGGTATAATGATTCCATACGTCATATTTCCATCCTAAGTAATAACTGTAATCTATATGTTTCTTCGAACGAGTATCTAACTTTTGGACTTCTCGATCGCAAGTAGTGCTGAATCTTGCATCTGTTCTTCGTACTATGTTGGACGCTCAATCGTAACCTTCGAGTTACAAAATAAATCCTTATTGAGGACTCCTTCTTCTTCTTAGGATAAGTACTTTCCTTTATCTATTGTAACAGACCGATGGGTCATGTTCTAATGATCTCTCATCGTATGATGCCACGCTTAGACTCAAGTCTCTTAGAGTCAAATTCCAGAATGGAATATACCTTCCTTCATATTCTAATGTGATATAATCACATTTTAACATGTAGAATTTTTAGCTACAAGCTTCCTTAAAAATGAGCGCGATGCTATTGATCACATTGATTTCAATCTTCTGACTTAAGTCAGATGTTACATCGAACTTGGTTCTCTAAACCACGTAACAAACTCATCGTAGTCGTACTCAATTTGATACGACCACTAGGGTCGGAATAACAATCATCTCATTAGTCATTACCGAAACGATGGTAACGACATACATGAACAAAAACGAACTCAATTACTAGCTTCTTGGTAACCTTGTGACTTTCCCTGATCCAAGTGTGAGTCCTGTGCTTCCAGTAGTATAGATCTCTACTACTATTCACACCTACTCATACTCGTCCCAAGTATTGTCTCGCAGTCCCCAAGTCCTAAAATCACAAAACAATTTAACACATACGAATGTGTCCAATTAATCATAAAATTTTCCTAGACTCTACTAGGACTTCTTCCATGCGTATCTTCAATCATCAATTCTACTTCAACTCGGTTGGTGATGGAAATTCCAAACGATGGGACAACTTCAAGAATCACACCAATCGTTCCATCATCCTACCAATCGAAGGTGTACTTCAGACGTACCGTACCCCTCTAAACGTTCCGTTATTTTATCAGACATATTCTAAAGGCAAGATACCACTCTTACGATATCTTCCGATAGGTGTCATTCACTATCATAAGCCTTTCATTTCCTCCATTTACTCAGTTCTCTACGAGTCTTCACCATAACGTTTTGTACACCCAAGCAGACATTCGGCGTACTAGGCGAGAATTTAAGATAGGAAAGCTTTATTTACGATAGACGTATAAATCTCCTTATCACTCCGAAACGTTTACATGCTAGTTCTAATATCGTAGTCATACGCTTAGAATCCTGAACACATAAGGTTTCCAGATCCGGTTGGCAACAGACCATAGATCCGAACAAATAATATCATATATGGCAAACATATAACATTTAGCACATAAAAGTATTTTAGGCATCTTTCCTAAAATATACTAGTGCTCGTGTCTTAAAATATGGTAGACACTCATCTCACGATCATCACTTAGCATTCTAAGTTTAAGTCTAGAAATCCTACAAATTCCTAGTTCGCTTAAACTAATGCTCTGATACCAACTGTGACATCCCTAATTTCACGGCCCGAAAAGACCGATTTTGTTTATGCTTTATTTGAAATTCAGAGTATATTTTTAAATAAATATATTGTGGAATTTGTCCCCAAAAAAACATGATAAATATATTATCAAAGCATTTCCAAAGAAATGTATTTTGTTCATATTTAAACTTTGGGATGTCACCGTCAATACTGAAACATAAGCATAAACAGACCTTACATTTATTTACACTAGTGATCTACATCTCCTTTAAATCTCTCAGTGTAAAGTAGCTTCGTATCGACATATGTGATACAAATAAACTTGAGTGGGTCAGGTTGGGAAACCTGGTGAGTACATAGGGTTTTCAACCCACAATAATATAATTATTATATTTAATCATCAAACAATCAACCCAATTACCCATCCCCATTATCTTCTTTAATCTTAAGGATCTACCCTAAAAATCATCTATCCTTCATTCCTAAGGATTATCCTAAGGAATAGGCACGAAGTCCATTGCTGCCCGAGGTTTATACTACAAGCACTAACGAACGTCGATCCCCACGTACTGATCCTATACAATGATCTTACAAGATCTAGCCTAAAGGATCGATATGAACAACAAACTAGCGAAGCTGCTTCGGAAATTCCCTAGCAGAAAACGAGGATCGATAAAGACATCAAATGAAGGGAATGGAATAAGTTCCACCACGAACCTTCGTTCGTAAAAGAAAGAACCACAAGACAATTAAGTCAGGGGTAGTTATCTAGATAACAGTGCCTAGCATTGGTCCGAATATCGTGAGGTATTTTACCCCCATACTCACCCTATCCAACATCGAACTTTGCATACCAGTTGTCTGAATATCATGAGGTATTTTACCCCCAGACTCACCCTATCCAGCATCGAACTTTGCCTAGCAGTGATCTGAATATCGTGAACGGAAACGCTGACACATGAAGCTCGTCCGATCACTTCATAAAAGAAACGAAGACTCCAAAGCTCTTTAAAATAAAAAGTATAGGGAAAATACTAATAAAGTACTCCCGTACGCTCCCGTACCCCGACACACAATAGTGTCAAAAAGAATAACTTTGTACATGATACTTATCAGATGAACACATAGTTCAAAAATACCTAATCCATACTCCCGGATTAATAACAAATAACTATGTCTATACTCTGCTAGATGACTAGATCATCTTAAACATCGATACCTCTCATCAATTTTTATTTCATCACACATCATCTAATTCATCTACCCATGTTTTACCCAACATATTTGTAGATATAAAATACATATACAATTTAAATCAATTAAAACATGTATAAAATTGTTCATCCATCATAGATAGCAAGTATACAGATAATATGCACACATAGCACGTAATTTATATAAGATACTTCATATCTATGTGTAAGATGAAAATAATATGCACTCACCTTAATAGCGTGAGTTGATAGAATCTAACTAGAAACAGTCAGCGGTTCGTGATCGTCGGGCTCGGGACGCGGAACGGCTTCAACAAACGAGAGAGAGAGAGAGAGAGAGAGAGAGAGAGAGAAAGGAATTGGTGTAAGAAGAGCAAGGGCTGAACTTGATATTTATAGGGTGATTTTTGGCCCCTCACGTCATGAGAATTCATTGCTCACGTCGTGAGCCATGCCTGATCACCTCATAGCTTCGCCACCTGCGTTTTAGGCTTGCATAGTGTTCGTTTGACTCCTCACGTCGTGCGAATTGATGCTCACGTCGTGAGACCGTTCCGTAGACTTGCCATCTGAATTCTAGCCTTGAAAAGTGGCGTTTTGACTCCTCACGTTGTGAGAATTAGTGCTCACGTCGTGAGCCCAGTCAGATTAGGGTTTTTGACACGTGTCATGCTCACAGACAGCTACAACTTCGGAAGGCCATAACTTTTGCATACGAGCTTCGTTTTTGACGTTATTTATATCCACGCGAAGGTGGAGACGTACTCTACAACTTTTATTTAGAATCCTAAGGCTAAAAAGTACTCTATCATAAACTCACTTTTTATGATTCCCGATGTCGTGTCGGTTTTGTCGTGAAACTTCGACGGGTCATAACTTCTTCGTTATAACTCGGATTTCAGCGTTCTTTATATGTACGGAATCCTTGTAACATATACTACAACTTAGTTAAGATTACTACTTTTAAATAATCTTCCATCAAAAAGTCGTTTTTGACGCTCATTGTCCTTAAATTGACTAGCTCGAATCTGCGGGCGTTACAAGTATGAATAAAATACAAGATAGATTAAAATAATACCTATATGAACAGTAGAATACACCATACATCTTCATGAACAGTAGCTTGAACAAGAAGCATGATTCCAAAACGCCAAAATACCAAAAATCTTCAAAAACTTGTGTAGAAAATCATCAAATCAAGAACCGATACTTCAAAAATCAATTACATCTTCAAAGACCCGCTCTGAGACCACTTGTTGGGAAAATCACAAGAACGATTTGATGATGATAATGTGGAATTTAAGAATGAACACAATTATGAAGATGTAAATGATGAACAAAATATTTTATTCAAGACGATGAGGAAATTACACTATAAGAAAAGATTAAAGTAAATCTATTCTACCTAAGAAACCTCATTATGATTAGCAGCTGCATCTTGTCTCACTCTTAACCCTAATAATGAATATTATATGACTATTTATAGGGAATAAAACAAGTCTTGGGCCAATAACCTACACATCATCAAGGGGGGCCATTGTCATTATCCATGGAATACTTTGAACCCTACACTACCCTAAGCCCACAACCTGACAAGGAATAGGAAATAAGGCCAAATCAAATATTCTTAGGCTATATAATCTTAGTTATGTACAATTTTGATGCATACACTAAGCAACTACAGTAATGATGTCAAATTCATTCAAGAATAACCTGATCGGTTTTGAGCATAACAAACAATCCCTATGTGTGCATACAACCCTAATTTTCTTGGATCTATATTTTCTCTAATTGAACATACAACTATTTAACATCAAAAGGAAAACCCTAGGAGGTATATGCTACTTTTGAAATCCATAAAACTAGGGTTAGAATACATACCTTAATTGTTATATTGTAATAACAATTAATTCGTTGAAGATCTTGAACTTTGAGAGCAAGTGTCACAAGTGTCACACCTCTAATAGATCACACCCAAAACTTAGCAAGAGGATGAGAGAAGAGAGAGGAGGAGGGAGCTTGAAATTTTGACTGCTCTTCTTAGGGTTTCAGGTGGCCGAAACTGGGAGGGGGTAAGGCTCTTTATATAGTGAGGTAGCTTAGAGCCAAAGCTAGGATTTTAGGAGGAAACCCTAATTCCCTTTGCTTAAGGACTAAACAACCCAATAAATCCCATCCAAGAGGCCTTGGACGAAAATTCTAGGGCCTTCCTAGAAGTTTTCGTCCAACCCTTCTCGGGAGGTTCTAGAGCCCAATTCCACAACTATAAATAAATTGCCAAAGAGCCCTTGCACTTTTAGTTAATTCTTTTAATCCCAAAATTAATTCTAATTAATTTCTGATTAAATATTAATTAAATAATATGATTTATAATTAATATATTATTTTCATAATACATTAATAAATCAATTATTTAAATTTATTAATCAAATAATAAATTTAATCTCTCTCCAAAAGTCATCTTGTCTAGTTGCTAGTTATGAGGGCACCCCAAAAGGACTGTGCTACCATCAATTCAAGTATATACCAATTATAGTTATGGGCTTAGACACCTAATCCAACATAACCCTAGGCTATCATGCATCATATAATCAGGCAATTCTATCATGCAATTCCTGAAGATCACTAGCCTATCACTAGCATGATGTTCTATCATAAACATCATAACATATAACGATGTGGTAACTTAGGGTATACTTACTAGCTCTGGCTGATCGTACATATTGCATCATTCCTTGGTTACTTTTGAAACCATTTTAACAATCATTTTAAAAAAACTTTTGCAGTTCCTTAGTTTGAGTCTGGATTCACACGGATGTTCCTCCAATTAGCTCAAACCAAGGTTCTGATACCAACTTGTAACACCTCAACAATCATAACAAATTTAAACATTTCAAAACAAGCCATTTACTAAAAAGAAGTGTTTACAAAAACCATTGTTTCCAAAACATTATTTAAAATCAGAGTCTCCCAAGATCAACAATCATGAAACCAAGGATGTGTATGGTCACCCCTTCGCCTTGCCATGATCCTCTGAAGTACCTGAAACAAAACTAAAACTGTAAACCAACTCTTAGTGAGTTCCCCCAAAGTACCATCACATAAACATAACAAACAAGAACATGCATATAGAGCCTTCAACATCACTGGACCGCCTCACTGGGCCTTCAGCCTATCTGGACCGCTCTCCGCGCCTTCGGCCTGACTGGTCTGCCTCACAGGCCTTCAGTCTATCCGGACCGCCCTGGGTATATTAGCCTTCAGCACAAAGCAGGACCGCCTCAACCCAATATACCATCACATATCAACATATACAACATATACCATAACAATCAATAGCTAGCATATACAGGTAGTCATACAGATCTAACAGATCACCACAGCATAGCAACATCCTATATACCAACAAATCACTACAACATAGCAACATATGGTAAACCAGGATATCAATCCAATGGGTCGGCATTGGTGCCTTCGACCCGTAAGTACAGTGAGGAAAACTCACCTCACAGTCTGACGAATAGCTGATCAATACTCTGCTCCCAAATGCCGGCTCAACCCAAATCCTAAATGTCAAAACATTTATCATTCTAAATTAATAACATTTTCCCAAAATACCCTTGGTCAAAACTGGTCAAAATCCACAAGTCAACCGAGTCAACATAGCCAAGCCAACTCAGCCGAGTCGACTTAGACTTCGTACCGGGGCGTACTCTGGAGGTACGCGGGGAATACTAGTGGTGTTTGTATAGCGATACCATATATGAAATAGGAATCAAACACAATGACAACTATGGAAAATGTTCAAAATATGGACCAAATTTTTAATTTCGATAAAGATTAGGCATTATTTTTGTAATTTACTCTTATTATTGTTGACCGCCAGTGCCCCCACCATAGAAATTCCTAGATTTGCCCCTGCATAGAGCATCATTATTTTCTCAATCCATTTTGAATTAGTCAATTAATTTACACTCAGGGTATTCCTTTTGTAATCTTAAGCCTTTAGTTGTACACGATCACAATGATCTTGTTTTTGTAATTAAGATGTTTTCTTCTTAATTTTTACGATTTACAGGAACAAAATTTATAGTTCATGTTTAAGAAGTTAAAGTTGATTCTATATTGACGTCTCAATCAACATAAAATAATAATGTATATTGCACAATCAAGACCCGACGAACAAATTTAAATGTAAGTTTATTTTGATAAGATCTTCCTATCCTGATCCGATCTTATGATTACGATCTTACAAAACATAAAACAGTTTTGGGTAAGATCCCGATCTTGAATCATCTATTCGGGAATGAAGTTTAGAGACTTAAATAATGCATGCTTGCTAAAGTATGCACGTAAATATCATTTAGGCCACAAAATAGATACCATATGTTATTGTTATAATAACATTACCTGGATCAATAATCGTACATTAATATTATATTTTATAATGGCAAAGAAGAATACCAAAAAAATGGGACAATGTCCATTTTAAGAGGGAATATTAGGTAGTCCTCCAGCTTTTTTTTTTCAACCTATTAGACTTGATAATCCAGGCCATATTTGATATTTGAGATTACTATAATAAGTTGATTTTGACTTATTTAGCATCAACCAAGTTTTACGAACCAATATATAGCTATAGATTCAAGAGTCGAGACTCAATTAATAATATATGTATGTATTATGCTCAAAAGAACTATATATAAAATTATGAATACAAGTGTATATTATCCAATAATTAACATAAATGGTTAAGTAAAAAAAGGACACCTTCCATCATGATTTTTGAAAAACAGTTAATCTATTGGGTCAATAAACATTTATGGTTTGTTTGGTTTGTTTGGCAAAAAGTAGTTGATATATGTAGTAGTTGCGAAGATTGTATCTGATAGTAATTTTTTTTGAACAATGACAACAATTCTCATAACCTCCCACTAGCCCAGCAAAAAAATAAAACAAAATAAAAATAAAAAATAATATATATATATATATATATATATATATATATATATATATATATATATATATATATATATAAAAGCTAAATGACTAAATGAGGGTTATTCAACCACTCTAACCAATACAAATTACACGACATCTTCTTGTTGACATAGAACAAAATGGAAAGTGCACCACCAAAATCAAAGATGACACATTGCTTAGGCTTAAGACAAAAAAAATAAGTTTATTCCTATAGTTCCAAATCCCGTCATAACAGCCCCAACCATAACATCAAAGGCTTTGTTAGAGTTCATATTTCCTTGAAAGTTTTCTGCCATAGTCTTTAAACCTTCATTGTGAACCGTGATGCCCCACCAACGAGATACAACAGCCGATTGGCAATTTTATAAACTTGAAATAGGTGTTGGCACTACTACAAAAATACCCATTAATGGCACGCATTGCGTGTCGTAAAATGCACAGATGACACGCAAATACGTGTCAAGGAAGGCCATGTTGTAAAGAAAGACGACACACTTTTGCGCGTCGTAAATTTACGGCGCACGTTTACGACACGCAATGTGTGTCAATGAAGGCCTTATCATAAAGAAAGTCGATACTCATTTGCGTGTCGTAACCTTACGACGCGTATTTACGACTCGCATTGCGTATCATTAAAGCCCATATCATAAATGAAGATGACACGCATTTGTGTGTCATAAACTTCAATAGTCATTTACAATACGCATTTACGACACACATTTACGAATAATAAGAAAACAATTCATTTCATACGATAAATATATTAGATAAATATATTAACATTTAAACCGAATCACATTCAATAATCTTGTTATACAAAAATATAATGTATACAAATAATCTCTCTAAATTTGACCTGAAAAGTATAATCAATAACTAATGGAACATTATAAGGGATTAAGATACATGAATAAACTTTCACCAAATCAAGAAGCATCATCACTTAATCCTCAAACATGTTCTGTGTGAAAACATGACCAGAATTGTCAACCATCATAAAAAAACCACAAATTATGAGAAAAAATGACAAAAAAAAAATTATACTTACAGATACTCTTCCATGACCACTTATAGAAGATTGAAGAAGCGTGGTCGATTTTGAATCCCTCTATGGTATATGAACAACCCTCCCATCTGACATTTTTGATATAACCTGTGACAGTTCAAAATTTAATATTTTCTAAAGTGAAAAAAGGTATAACAATTTATTACGACTCTTGTTTCCTATTTTACGCTTAGAGATTATACTAACAAAATAATGACAATGATTTTGGCGGGGACGACAATCCCCGTCCCCTTACCTGAACTAGGGATGAAAACGGTGGCAGATTTTGAAGGATAAAAAGTTATTATTTTATTTAGGTTGTAATTTAACTTATGATTTTCTTTAAATAGATACTAAACGATTGAGACAAATGGTTTTAGTTGTATTTCTTTTATGATGTAGCTTTGGTTTCAATCAAATAACTTCATCCATATTTCTTGATATTTTTTCGTTTAAGAGTAAAAACAAAATTATTTCTTCAGTGTATTTAGATCAATCTTTTGACTAGTGCAAAACAATTCTTTCTTCAGTTCTGTATGAATTTTATATATATATATATATATATATATATATATATATATATATATATATATATATATATTCAGGTATTAAATGGGCCGGATGTTGTCATTACCCGTCCTTGACCCCAGTATGAAATTTAAGACCCGTCCCTTCCCCGTTACCCATTAAGGCGGGTAATACCCACCCCGTTAGGTTCGGGCATCCACGAGTCAAATTTGCATCCCTACTCGGAACCAACAGATATATGAGGTTCTGCAAACAATAGTTGTTCAAGCTTCAATGTTGTTTTCCTAAGGCTAAACTCAACCTGTCAACCAATAACATCCATCACTATTGACATATGCCATTTGAGTCTCTGATATATATGCAAAAGTAATAAAAGTTAAGGTGATAATACCCGGATAACATTTCATATATTTACGTAAATATTGATCTAATTATCTATAGTCAGAATAGGTCAAGTGTGAATTTGCACTAACAGAGTAATGAGAATTAATAAGTTTCACCTTTTGTATCTTCATTTTGGACATCAGCTGAGCATCCCGCTTTTCTGCCAATACTTCTTCAAGCATCAAGATTGCCTCCTTGAGCTTCGATTCAACTATCGACCAATAACATCACTACTCATTTTTTAAAAGTAGACTATGACTATTTGAAATCCTTCAAGAACAATTTAAAACATGATATATTTTTCATAGATCATTTGATATATGTGCTGATATAAACAGTTTTTAAAATGCCATTTCATATATTCACTGAAACTGCTCGGACACAGATATATGTTGTTCATCATGTTCCCTGGTATATTTCTGTCAAGCAAATATTGCCAGTGGTGTCATAATAATTCAAGCATAACTTTGCAGTATCATGGTAATAAATCAATAATAACAAATACCTCACTGGTATACAAATTTCCTCTGTTATTTTTTTTACACCATGTTTACAAGAGAAAGAAGCTTCCGTACTTGACTTGATCTCTTAATTGGATCTTTTGTCTTGTTATAAAAAAGGACACACCGATTCCCACACATGCGAAGAGTTTCCTGAAATAGTAATTGATTGTTAATTAAGCAAAGTACACATAGGAATATCACATAAACATGTCATAATTAAAAAGCCAGCTAGTCCTGCTAGATTAGATAGAGAAAAGGGTGTCAAGCATGAAACTTTAGGCAACAATTCATGTAAAATTAGATTAAATATATGTTACTATATAGTATATACACAAGCAATGCTAACTAACTAGTTTGTTGGGTACATCACATGTAATGCTTTGGGAGAGTCACGTAAAAACTCTTCTAAGCTCTCATCATCATCTTCAAGTTCCTCCGCACCAGTGAAAACTATAATCATGTAATCGTAAAATTTTCTTCCAAACAAAGTGAGCAATCTACTCATCACATCTTTTTCATCTTCTGCAAAGCGACAACAAACTGTGATGACAACTAGAAAGGCATCTCCTTCCCAACAAAATCACTATCAAGAGAAGAGTCTAACAATCTTGCATGAGTATCAGTGTAAACAGTCTGAAAACAAACATGGAGCAAGTGAGTCACAAACATAACAGTAGCACTGAAATTCAAATGAAATGGTAGAGATTAATAGGGCATAATGGTAATTTTGGATTTTTAGTTACTGATTGTGATTAGGAATTACCTGGTCATAGTGGCTTTGATTTGAAGCAGTGGAAAAAGGGAATTTGATGCAAAGATGCATTGGATGGGGATAATCTCGGCATGCAACCTGCAATATATAATTAAGAAAAAAGAGCATATTAGATAAACCATGCATTCTTGTAGAAAATAATTATCATCATAACATAAATTTGTATACATTTATACAGTTGGCATTGTTAGACAAACAATACAATCTTTCTACTGAAGATTAAACAATGAAAAAAAAATTAAACGCTTAAAACTTCTGACAAGCATGAAATTGAGGTTGTAAGCATGTCAAAGTTAACCCATTAATCAAAAAGGATACTTAAGCCAGCATGCATGAAAACTACTTCTACATAACAATCTGTCACACCCCCTAACCAAAACGGCAGAAACGTCTGGAGGGGGGGGGGGGGATGGAGTGACTTCATGTACAGTATCATAACATTTGAATATAAATGAAACATAGCAACACAAACATTCATACATTGAGATTTCAAGTATTACATTGTTTACAAATCTCTGTTTGTTCAAAAGTTGAATACAAATAACTGAAAAGTAGAAAACATGAAATAGCGACGCCGGCTCTCAAGAAGGGTTGAGTACCAGTCTACTGGTTGCCTGAGAATACAAGTGATTTTGAAAAGTGTCAACAATTAAGTTGGTGAGTTCATAAGAATTTTTGTGTGAGCACAATTTGCAAAGTTTTCGTGTAAAATGAATTTTTGTATAATTCTAGAAAATCCGATATTTTCTTTTGTAAATGAAATGTAGTCTTAGACCTTAAGACCAAAAATGTATAAGTTTTCTTATGCTTAAAATTTGTAATGCGAAGTATGAAATTCATGTAAGTAGTGTAACCCTTACTGGTTCCTTCTATGATCACTTAGTGTATACAAGTTATATATAATTAAGATCGAACGGACAGTCGAATGAGTGGTTCTGACTTAAGCCCACAACCAAACAAGGAACAGGAAGTAAAGCGGAAATCTCACATTCAACTGCCTATCGGATCTTTATTTTATATAACCCTAACGTATTCACTAAGAAACCATAGAGTGAACAATAATGGTCCTAATAGAAATGTAAGTTGCACTGTACTAGAAAATAGTATACTATAATTGTATTCATATGTAATCATTTCCTTGTAAAATGATAATGTATGTTTCTAGAAAATCCAATATTTTCTTAAATGAGCTTTAAATGTATGTATTTCTTTTGTATCTTTCTTTGTAAAATGATAATGTATGTTTCCAGAAAATCCAATATTTTCTTAAATGTGAACTGTAGTCTTAAACCCTAAGACCAAAAATGTATAAGTTTTACTGTACTGAACAATAGTATGTAGTTATATATTTTTATAAAACTAATGAAGTGTAAGTTACTCTGTAAACCAAATCGTTTTGTCAATCCCTATGCCAGTTATTATAACCATGCTTAATATGACTGATATGCCTGAACGACGTTCTTCAGGCGTCGGAATTGGTAGACTTTTGTCACCCTAGACTTGCCGGTCTAACTCTAGCGAACATCTGAGGTGTGGGGTTGTCAATCCCGTATAGACCTATACACAACTATCTCGCTCTCCCTCAAGGAGAGTCTGGTTATAATACATGACTTAAGGTGTATGCTAGGTAGGTACGGTGAAAAGAATGTCTCACAAGAGCATCAACAAATTCACGGGAACTATGACTCTTTTTATTGTAAAATGAAATAATTATACATTTGAATAATTATATGGTTCTTTTGAAATGAAAGCGTGGTTTGTGACTTCCAAACTATACCAATTATAGTTTAGCTTATGTGTTTGTTGAGACTATTTATATACTATATTAAATATGAAGTTGTTATCTTGTCTAGTGTCAAAATATGAAATCAAAATATAATATTTTTGGGTTATAACCCATCAAATTAGTAAGTGAATATAATGTAACCATTTTTTCTAGAAAAACTTACAAGAAAGTGTAACAAAACACAGATCCACCAGAAAAACTTACCAAAATACTAAGATTAAGCTTGAAGATTCAATCCTTTGGAGCTTGGAAATTTCTTTTTGGAGAAAAGGGAAGTTAATTGGAAGTGAAATGGACAAATGGTGGGATCTTGGAATAAGTTCGTCCTTAAGATAAGGAAGTAAAGTTGATATGATGTTTACTTGGATGACTGGTGGATAAAACGTGGAATATTGTTGGTTATTGTTTTGCATGGGAAACTGATGAGGTATCACATCTTAAAGTCAACCTTACCCTTTGTATCCTACTGGAATCACTCTAGAATGAACTACCTTGGAGTTTTCGGCCATACATGACCGAAATCACTTCATTTCCTTTGTGATTTCGATTCTAACTTCCCTCACTAATGTGATTTCGGCCTTAATGGACTCACCCTTAGAGTTTTCGGCCTTAATGGGCTTACCTTTGGAGTTTTCGGCCTTAGTGCTTTCTAGGCTTGGGATTTCCGTCTTACTTCATTCCCTCATAGTGATTTCAGTTTTGAATCATCCACGAAGGGAGTGATTTCGGTCTAGTACTTCCTAAAAATTAAATGGGTGGGGTCCTAGGCTTAAGATTAATAGGCAAGGTGTTAGTTCATAATTTATGTTTCTACTACTTGATTTGTCTTGACTTGTTAAAGTTTATTTACTTTCAAGATCTCGTTATAAATATGATTTCCATGGTATATATATGTATATACATATATGAACTTATATACATACCCATACTACTAATGCCCTTATGGATTTGAAAAGTTTATTTGCATCAAGGTTACATTGTGACTTCACTTGCACGGGGTTACAATCTAGACCTTGCTTGATCCAAATCTTTCAGGTTGTCACATCATCCCCCTGTTAGAGGAAATTTCGTCCCGAAATTTTGTATCTTGAATGGGTTCTTGGTAAACCTAGGGAAAAGTTGCGGGTATCTCTGTTTCATCTAGTCTTTCCGTTCCTAGGTGAATTCAGGTCCTTTCTTGGTGGTTTGGTTTGGCTCTTGGTAGTCAATGGTCATATGGGCAATTCGCCCTTTCTCTTTACGAGCCAGATGGGTGCTCCCCAAGGTTAGAGGCTTGGTCTGATAATTTCCTTACTTGTTAGATCGCTCCATCGTCTGGACAATTTGTGTATTTACGTCGGTGGTAAGTGGTATTGGGGGTTTGGTTACGTGAATGGCTCTAAGGGTCGAGTCGATTCCGAACTCAACTTGGCACATGGGTGGTATTTCCGAAAGATCTTCTGGGAACACCTCGGGAAGGTTATAAACCTCAGGGATATCCTTGATGTCTTTTGCTTCCTATTTCATATTTCTATTGTGGGTTAAGAAAGGGTATGGTACCTCTTACATAGGTACTTCCGAGTCTAGGTGCAAGGGATGATTCGGAGGTTTGTGTCGGATTCGTCGTCTTGGATAACATGGGTTTCATTATTTGGGAAGTTAAGTTGAACGGTCTCTTGTGACGTATGGTATGGGTTTGGTGAGGGCTTATCTAAAACATGTAAATGGTCGTGTCGGAGTTTCCTACTGTTACTAATTTTAGGTCGATTTAGAAAAGAATGTTCGTTTAGAGTTAGAGTGCATCCTAGGTATGTATTGTTGGTGGTTTTAGTTCTTCCCCTTGTCATCTCTACCGTAAATATTTTAGTGAGTGTTTGAGGGTTTGGATTTAGCATGCAATTATGCCTTTTGACTTACGACTTTCCTTTCCGTACCTCTATCGTAAAGTACAGATGCGTATGAGTTAGTTAGGGAGAAGTGTACCGGTAATCACAGTAGGGTCCTTCATTGTCTTCTCGTGTTCCATTGTTGAAATATTCCCGACGTCTCTGGAACATGTGTCCTTAGTCCTTGGGCACTCTCTCTTGAAATGCCCCGTCTCCCCGCATTCGTAGCAAGCCTGACTCATTCGAGCCTTAGCGGCTTTGGAGGCCTATCGGGTTGGCACTCTGCAAAAGAGTGTGGTATACCCTTTTCTGTTGCAATTCTTGCAATGCATCTCTCGGTAGGATCCCTTGTGATGGTAGTTACATTTGTGGCATTCAGGTAGATTTCCAGCATATGATTTCGTCGGAACTGAGGGAGTAGGGGTAGTGGCAGCATGAATTGCCACAATTTGTTGTCTTTTGACAGGTACCTGAGTCGAACGACCCCCTTTCTTGTTCCAAAACTTTCGTTTCTTGGGTAGTGCCCCTCCATTGTCGTGGGAGTTCTTAGATTTGAGATTGGGAGTGTCCTCACAGGAACACACCCGCTAGTGTCCTTGGTTGTCATTAGGGTCGGTACTGCGGGCACCGCTCCCATTTCCGTTTGCATTGATAGCGCTAAGTTGTACCATGACGGCTGCCACGGCGGCTGTTACAGTGGCTTGAAGTGTAGTGAGGTCCATTTGTAGAACTGGTGTTTCACCGGTAGGCTGGCTACTTCCGTGTTGCGGCATGATTATGTCGTATAATATGAAATGAGTTCGTAAGTAACTATGGTTGTTACTAGTTGTATCCCATTTACTTTTATGTTTGTGTTTATATAAACTACATGTTTTGTTGTATGATTCCCGAATGTTTCGACCAACATCGTCATAATGTACTTGTGGTGGTAAGTAATAGTAAGTATTATACGAACGTTAAGTTATCAAAATAGAACATAGCTGTCAATACGTTTAGTTGATTCGGGTTACACAAGTTCTTGGAGGGCGTACCTCTCTTGATTTACTACTACTAGTTGTGATGAAAGATGCAATAAACCTAAAACATAGTGCGAGTAGTGTAGTCACTAACTCACTTGGCTATACTAGTCTATCATATGCCAAGATGACGCACAAGGTGCCCAACCATCTCACTCTTTTCGCGATTGGCCTCCTCCGGTCTCTGTTCTGCTAAGGCTGCCCTAGCCTCAGCTGCAAGGATCTATTATCTCATGGTGGCCACTTCTTCCTCTAAGTAGTGTAGACTGTTCGTAATGTCCTCCTGCTTTGCTTGCTGGTTAAGAATAGCTTCTGAATGATGTTCTTGTTCTTCGCGGATGCGTCGAATTCGCATTGTCGCATTCCGGGCTTCTCCTCCAATCTCCATTACTTCATGATGGAGAGCCTGAACCTGGGTGTCTAGACAGGCCACTTGTGGTACAATTGGAGGTAGTGCTTGACTCGTGAGGGTGTTGGGGCCCGGAGTATGGTGTAGTGGGTGCATGCCTAATGCGGATCGTCGACCGTGTCCTCTAGCCCATGCATGTAGTTGGGTTACCCCTTGTGGAGGTGCATCCTGGAAGGAAGGAGGTGAAAGGGTCTCTTGCCTGCCCTCGATAAGGTAAGGTTCACTAATGATCTCCCCCGTGTGTTCCCCCTCGTACGATTTTTCATACGAACCCCCTCCTCGTAATTTGTCTCTTGGTATTCTTCAGGACCCACTTCTGGGTTCTCCTCATGAACCTCTTCTGGCTCCTCCACGATCCATACGTTGGCTGCCATGGCAGGGTAGTGGGGGTCTTCGTGGTGAAATTCAGCCATGTTGTCTGTACGAGAATAAGGTATGTAAAGAATCTATGAGATTAATAGAAGCATTTCTAAAAAAATTTATGGTGTGATCCTTACCGGGTCCTCCTATAATCACGTACTATATACAAGTTGTATATAACTAAGATCGTATAGACCTTCGAATAGGTGATCCTACTCTAAGACCACAACCAAACAAGGAACCGGAAGTGCAGCGAAATCACAAATTCTAAGTCTATAAAATCTTAATTATATGCAATTATAGTCCTACCAGTAAGGGTCTTTAGTTTTCACATAAGTTATTTATAGTATCATAAAATACTCCTATAGTATTTTAAACTTTATGTTTGGTTCTAGGGTTTCTTGGTATATAGAGTTGGTAAGTTTAAGACTTGTTGCTCACCATAACTATTCCCACGCATACGCTAGTCACCTCTCGGATAAATATAGTTGATCAGGCTATATTCATCCCGGACCTGACTACATACACCAAGGTTTAATCGTAGTGTCCAACATATCTTAATACTTTTCTTTTGTTCTTATTATGACACTGTTGTTGGATTTGGTGTCTAAGCCTATAACTGTAACTGGGATGTACTTGACCCGATTGTAGCATGGTCCTTTTGGGTTGCCTTCATCAGTGCAATTTGATAGGATGGACTTTTGAGAATAAGTTTATTTGTGATTTATTAATATATTATAAGTATAATATAGTAATTGAGAAATCATATTATTTAATTAGTATTGATCAAGAATTAATTTGGAATTAATTTTGTGATCAAAAGAGACTAATTAAATATATAGGGATTGATTATGTAAACCAATGATTCTTATAGTGTGGGCCAATGATCCATGATTGTTTAGATGGGCTAAACCAATGAGATAATCCATGGATAGTCCATGGAGATTAACCCATGGAGCATAAGAATGTGAAAGGTCATGGAGCATTAGGGTTTGCATGTATGTAACCCTAGCTTAGTAACACTATAAAAGCATACCCCTAGTCCCAAAATCGACTACCCCATTCATTCTAAGAGAGTGAAGTTGATTTTATGCTAAGTAACTTATTCTCTTAAGCCTCTCTTGCATTTGGTGTTTGTGAACCATTAGAGGCATCACACTTGAGGTGCTCAAGATTTTGAAGGCCAAGAAATACAAGTCCTACTAAGAGGTAAGTTATCTAACTAGTTGTATTGTACAATTGTTCAATTGTATGCTAGTTAGGGAGAATGCTTTGGAAAGATTGAAAATGCATGTATAATTAGAGAAAATATATATCCAAAGCATTTAGGGTTGCATGTGCACCATAGGAGTGTTATAGTGCTCAAAACCCAACAATGGTATCAGAGACTAGGGTTGTTTTCTGTTATACTTGATGCTTGTTATTTTTCAAAGTTAAAAAAAAAATCGAATTTCTGGCCTCTGACTGATGAAATCGCCGAGTCCACTGGCTGACTCGACGAGTCCTCTCAGTAACAGGGCAACTCGGCTAGTCAGTTCATGCACTCGACGAGTTCATGGCCCTGGTTGCAGAATTTCGAGTTTTCTTGGCCTAGATTGGATTGGAATCACTACTACAAACTGTTTTACATCATTAATTTTTTTTATGATATGGTAGTGATTATGCTCATCCAATCACAAGATAATTGTCATAGTTTTAAGAAAATTGTTGATTTATATGATAAACAAAGTTGCTTGCAAATTGTTGACTAGATAGTATCTTCTTTATGAGTTTAGTTAGATCAATCTTGAATTATATGATAATTTTAGTTGTTAGAAATTGATCTAAATGATTTTTAATGACCTCCATAACTTGTCCTCAAGTTATGGAAAATGAAAGGTCTCATCTTTAAAATTGCATTAAACTCATAAGTTATGAATACCAAGAGTTTTGACAAGTTTCAAAACTTGCCCTCAAGTTTTATAATTTGTAAAGTCTCACTAATGTAACTTTAATTCCAAACCCTAGAGTTTTAAAAGTTAAAATTCAACCCTTATACTTTATAATATTATAAGTTTAATATATATATATATATATATATATATATATATATATATATATATAAAACAAGTCAGTCTCACCGTTAGTAGGCCTCATTCACGAAGCCGGTCTATAAGGGGGGTATAAGGTTACTACCTATAAAGTGGTGGTTTAATGGGTGTCCTGTAACACCTGGTTCCTGGTACGTATTTAAAGTCAAGTATTTTGGTATTCTACTCTGGGACTCGGCGAGTTGGAGGCCCAACTCGTCGAGTAGACTCGACATTATGCGGGGGTTTTAGTGATCTACTCGACGAGTCGGGGGACCGACTCGACGAGTAGGAGTTGTCTAGACAAAACCCTAATATTTGGATTTGCACCCTATTTAAACAACTTATAACGCCCCAACACAGCCCCCATTGTTCCTCCCAACCCAGAGAAAACCCTAACTCGAAACCCTAGCCATTATTGTGTGTTCTTGAGCTTGTTGGTACCTTTTTGTGTGTTTTTGAAGTTGGAAAGGAGGAAAGAATCTTGGGAGTTCAAGTAGAAGCAAGAAGATCCAGAGGTTTTGCTCCATTCTCAGCTCATTCAAGGTAAAAAGTTGGAACCTTGACCATCTATCTCTTCGATTTTGATTTGGGGCTATTTCTACCCTTTTTAGGAGTTTAGAGAAGCTAAAATTGGATTTTGTGGGTATGCTTGGAGTTGCACTCCAGATCTGGAGCTATTGGGGGTCCTTATTGCAAAAAGGTGCCAACTTTGTTGCCATAAGCACCCCATGTGTAACACCCCCGAACCGTCAGAACGGACGGCGGAAACATCCGGGGGCGGGTGACGTCATGCGTAGTATCACAACAATCGTATCATAGCAATCAAAGTAAACACAACCGTTACATTATAATATGAATATTTACATCTGTTTGAAAACATAGTTTGTTCATATCAGTATATAACAAAAGTAAAAGACGTGACTCCAAAAGCTCCGTCTTCTCCAAAAGTTGGCAAGAGTACCTGTCTATTGTTGCCCTGAGAATACAAGCAGTTTGAAAGAGTATCAGCATAAAGCTGGTGAGTTCATAAGTATTTAGTTCTGGTGAAAGAAATGTTTCTTTGATCCTTTGAAAAGTGTTTCCCAAGAAAATCCTATATTTTCTTATGAAATATGTTTGATTATCCATTAGTTATTTCTTAAACAGCCTATTTATGTAAGGTTGAGTTATCCCAGGAAAATCCTATATTTTCCTTAAAAGTTGACAGTTGGTTATATGTTCTTGTCTGAGGTGTACAAATATCTACCATACTTGTATCGTTAGATGTAGTTTCCTTGAAAAACCCTATTTGCTGTCTGTGAGGTGTATTAGCCTTATTACATAAATAAAACTAATAAATAAGTGGTGAACTAAATCCTAAGGGTATTAACAATACCCTCTAGTAATCGAATCGGTTATTACTTTGAGGTTAGCTCACTTGTTTCATTATTACAAAAGTAAATTCTGTTATCTAGGTTGCGAGTGTCATAACCGTACTTAGACTTGATATGGCACGTAACGGGGCCAGTTCTTTTTATGACTTTGTCACCCCTGGACCTATCGGTCCAACTGTAGCTAGCAGTAAGGTGCGGGATAGTCGGTCCCGTATAGATCTATACACAACAGTCACGCTCTCCCTACAAGAGATTCTGGTTACAAGTGCTAGTCCTACACTCTCGAATTCGGTGGGAGTGTTACCAAGGACGTGTCTCCAACTTTAGGCTAACAATTTACAAGTAATAATACCGAAAATACTGTTTATGATTTGTATGAATCCTTTATAAAATCTCACATTTTATGACATGATTCACAAGTTCATTGCTTTAGTTTTGAAAACTGTTTCTACGAGTTGATTTCTTAATCGTTTGGTAAAACTGCTTTCTGTGTTAAGGTATACTGGAAATATATTTATCTTAAACAAAATAATATATTTTGAGCACAAGTCTCCTTGTACTTTTGCTTGTATTCCCCCCTGAAAACATGATAAACTCGGAAAAAGTGTAGGGGTATGAACTCACAGTTTGACGTGGGATTCGAGTGTAAGTTGCTAGGAATTGCTGAGTGTCAAATAAAGCCTCGGGCACAAACGGATCCTATTTAGCATGTAAAGGTACATATATGCATTAGGTGAGGGCATAACACTAGTTGTTATCGAAAGAACCACCTTAGGGACTAGGAAACACTTAAAACTAAGTGTTAGAATCACATGTGATTGAAGAGGGGAGTTTGCGGCCGTAATCAGGAGTGTACGGTCAAGGTTTTGTGGTCCAACAGGGTTTACGGCCCATGAGTTTGCGGCCCAAGTGTTTGCGGTGCATGGGTTTACGGCCCACGGGTTTACGGCCGTAAACACTTGGCGAAAGGTGCGATTTTCGGTGTTTCAAGGTCCTTTCTAGCCTCTGGGAAGTGTTCTAAGCCTTGTGCCCAGTTCAAGGAAGAGTTTAAGGGTCAATAATCGACCAAAAGTGGAGTTTACGGCCATTGAAGGGAGTACGGCCGTAAACCCATTTTGTGTTCGTGATTTTGGGATGATTTTTAGGTGTAAACAAGTGATTCCTAGTAGATAACAAGTATAGGGAGTAGTTACTTACTGTAAGAGGCTTGAAATGAGGTTTTTAGCCACCAAGAACTAGTGTGTGTTCTTGGTGAGAGAGAAAAACTAGAAAAATATGAAATTTATGAGATAGGAACATGGATTCATCACTAGAAAAGGATTTGAAACAACATTCAAGGTGGAAAAACACTTACATCTTGAAGATCTTGGAGAGAATTCGATGGTAGAGAGAGTAGAGAGAGAAAGCTTATGAGATGTGTAAAGTGTGAAATGAAGGCCACTCATCCCTTATATAGGGGTGAGTTTACGGCAAAGGGGTGGAGTGGGGGGTTTACGGCCGTAAACTCGAGTTTGCGGCCGTAAACTCCTCTCGAAGGGGTGTTTGGCTCGCATGCGATGCTTTGACTTTGAAAATCTCATTTTTTTGAATCCAAAACTCGATTGAACTGAGCTTAGAATATTCCGTTAGACCAAAAATAATACTAACGTGAACGGAAATAAATCCGAATTGATTTATTTAAAACGTAAAGTCCTTCCCAAACTAAGAAATTTGACGGAATTAAATAACAACCCAAATTTTATTAACGGAAGCTGGGTAAGGATAACGGAAAAAGTTTCGGATTGTCACGTCATCCCCCCGTAAGAGGGAATTTCGTCCCGAAATTTGAATCATTGAATACAAATCATGGTTTAGAAAAGAGATGTAGAGACTTCTGTTTCATCTGATCTTCGCGCTCCCAATTGAATTCAAGTCCCCGCTTGGCATTCCAGCGAACTTTCACTATCGGGATGCGATTTGTTTCGTTCGTTTGATCTCTCTATCCATGATTTCGACTGGTTCTTCCACGAAGTTCAGGTTCTCGTTGATTTCAATCTCGTCGAGAGGAATCGTAAGGGTTTCGTCGGATACGCATTTCTTAAGATTCGAAACGTGGAAGACAGGATGAATGTTGCTAAGTTCTTGCGGTAAACAAAGTTTGTAGGCTACGGGACCGATCCTAGCGAGGATCTCGAAGGGTCCTATGTATCTTGGATTTAGCTTTCCACGCTTCCCAAAGCGTATCATGCCTTTCCAGGGTGAGACTTTTAGCAGGACACGGTCTGCAACCTGGAACTCCAAGGGTTTTCGTCGTTTATCGGCGTAGCTCTTTTGTCGATCTCTCGAAGCTTTTAGTCGTTCCCGGATTTGTACGATCTTTTCTGTGGTTTCGCGGATGATTTCTGGGCCAGTAAGAGTGCTGTCAGGGACTTGCCCCTTGGCTAGCTGCGTGTCGCCCACCTCAGCCCAGCACAGAGGGGATCTGCACTTGCGACCATAGAGGGCTTCGAAAGGCGCAGCCTTGATGCTGGTGTGGTAACTGTTGTTGTAGGAAAACTCGACTAAGGGAAAATGGGTGTCCCACGACTCACCGAAGTCAATGACACATGCTCTCAACATGTCTTCCAAGGTCTGGATGGTTCTCTCACTCTGCCCATCTGTCTGAGGATGGTAAGCTGTGCTCATATCCAGCTTAGTTCCAAGAGCCTTCTGCAGTGACTGCCAGAACCTCGAAGTGAACCTGCTATCTCGATCGGAGATAATGGACACAGGCACACCATGTAGTCGAACTATCTCTCGGATGTAGATTCGCGTGAGTCTCTCCATTTTGAAGTTTTCCTTGATCGGCAGGAAGTGGGCGGATTTAGTCAGTCGGTCGACAATTAACCAAATGACGTCGTGCCCACTCGGAGACTTGGGTAATTTGGTGATAAAATCCATAGTAATTCTCTCCCACTTCCACTCAGGTATCTCCGGCTGGTGGAGTAGACCTGAGGGCTTCTGATATTCGACCTTCACCTTGGCGCAAGTTAGGCACTTGCCCACGAAGGTAGCGATCTCTGCTTTCATGTTCGGCCACCAATACAGTTTCTTGAGATCGAGGTACATCTTGTCCGAAACTGGATGAACGGAGTATCTAGTCTTGTGAGCGTCGTTCATTACAACCTCTCTGTAACCACCGAACTTTGGGGTCCAGATCCGGTCCATGAAATAATAGACTCCGTCTCCCTTGATCTCTAGGTTCTTTTCCATTCCTCTCAAGGCTTCACCCGGAATGTTCTCTGGTTTTAAGGCTTCCAGCTGAGTCTCCTTGATTTGCGCGGATAAATGGGAATGGATAGTCATGGTCAGTGCCTTCACTCTACGACCCGAGTACTCCTTCCAGCTGAGGGCATCTGCTACCACATTGGCCTTGCCGGGATGGTAGCGGATTTCGCACTTGTAATCGCTGAGTAGCTCAACCCATCGCCGTTGTCTCATGTTCAGCTCCTTCTGGTCGAAGATATGCTGCAGATTTTTATGGTCAATGAAGATAGTGCACTTGGTTCCGTAGAGATAATGTCTCCATATCTTCAATGCGAAGACCACTGCTCCCAATTCCAGGTCGTGCGTTGTGTAGTTGACTTCGTGTGCTTTCAACTGTCTTGAGGCATAAGCAATGACTTTTCCCCGTTGCATGAGCACACAGCCTAGGCCCTGATTGGATGCATCACAGTAGACAACGAAGTCCTCCGTCCCTTCGGGCAGAGACAAGATAGGTGCGCTGCATAGGGCCCGCTTCAACGTTTGGAATGTAGTGTCTTGCTTTTCACTCCAACAGAAAGGTACACCTTTCTGAGTCAGAGTGGTTAGGGGTTTGGCAATTTTGGAAAAATTCTGGATAAATCTGCGATAATAGCCAGCGAAACCCAAGAATTGAAAGATTTCTGTGGGTGTCTTCAGTGTTGACCAGTTCTCTATCGCTTTGATTTTGGAGGGGTCCACGCGTATGCCTTCCTCGCTTACCACGTGACCTAGGAAGGTTACGTTTCGAATCCAGAATTCGCACTTGGATAATTTCACGTACAGCTTCTCCGTCCTTAGGGTTTCCAGCACCGATCTCAAGTATTGTCGATGATCTTCCTCACTTCTGGAATAGACAAGTATATCGTCGATGAACACGATTACGAATTTGTCCAGGAAAGAACGGAAAACCCGATTCATCAGGTCCATGAATACCGCCGGTGCGTTGGTTAGACCGAAGGGCATTACTAGAAATTCGTAGTGACCGTACCGAGTCCGAAATGCTGTCTTAGGAACATCACTCTCATGGACTCGCAGCTGATGGTACCCTGATCTTAGGTCTATTTTGGAGAAGTAGCTGGCTCCTTGAAGTTGATCGAAAAGGTCGTCGATTCGAGGTAGAGGGTAACGATTTTTGACAGTGAGCTTGTTCAGTTCACGGTAATCAATGCACATCCGAAAGGATACATCCTTCTTTTTCACAAATAAGATCGGGGCTCCCCAGGGTGAGGAACTCAGTCTGATGAATCCTTTGCTGAGCAGCTCATTGAGCTGACTGGATAACTCCTGCATTTCTACCGGCGCTAATCGGTATAGGGATTTAGCTACGGGGGTAGCTCCGGGGACTAAGTCGATGCGAAACTCGACTTGGCGCTCGGGAGGGATTCCCGGGAGATCTTCGGAAAAAACATCGGGAAAGTTGCAGACTTCGGGGATGCTCTCGAGGTCTTTAACTTCCTGCTTCTCGTTAATGACATGGGCTAGGAATGCATGACACTCCTTTCGCAGAAGTTTCTGGGCTTTGATGCACGAAACGATACGGAGGTTTGAACTAAGTTTATCGCCGTAAATCATGAGAGTTTCACTAGAGGAAAGATTGAGACGGATAGCTTTTTCGTAACAAAGGATATCAGCATGATTGGGGCTCAACCAATCCATGCCGATGATGACATCGAAGCTTTTTATGGAAACTGGCATAAGGTCGATGGGAAAAGAATGATCGTTTAAGGTAAGGGTACAGCCTACGTATATATCATTAGTGCTATCTTTCTCACCGTTAGCCATCTTGACGGTAAATGTTTCGGTTAGTGGTTGAGGTTTATGTTTGAGGAGATGTTTGAATGCATGGCTAATAAAACTTCTCTCCGCACCAGAATTGAAAAGAATGCATGCATAAGAGTTGTCGAGGAGGAACGTACCTGAAACAACGGTGGGATCTGCAACTGCCTCTTCTTGGCCCATCGCTAGCACTCTCCCCATGCTACCAGCTGTTGTTGCCTTGGGGCAGTTTCTCTTGTAGTGCCCGACTTCTCCACAACCATAACAGGCTTGACCGACGCCTGCTCAAGATGCCTGATTGGTTGGTTGGACTGGTGTCTTGCAACCTCGAGCTGTGTGCCCCTTTTTGCCACAGTTAGTGCACGACATTTCACGACATGGACCAGGATTATGATGGTAATTGAACTTGTTGCACCGAGGAAGGGTACCATCATATCTACTGGTAGGTGCATGAGTGGCAGAAGCAGCGACAGGAGTAGTAGCAGCGTGGACTACCACCGTTTGTTGTTTATTTGAGGGCTCCTGCGAAGGCTGGCCCTTGAGCTGCTTCCAGAATTTTCTTTTCTCACCGCTCACCTTTGCTGGTTCGGGAGCGGTTGTCACTTTATCAAGATCAACTTCGTGATCTATGAGGGTTTGTGCCAGGCACTTGGCGCTGTCAAAAGTGTTTGGCCTAGCAGCTAAGACATTTCCTTTGGTGGGTTGTGTCAGTCCCCAAATGTATCTCTCAATCTTTTTGCTTTCCGGGGTGACCATTCCCGGGCAAAGAAGTGCTAGGTCTTCAAACCTAGATGTGTATGCAGCAATGTCGGAACTTTTCATCTTCAAGTTCCATAGTTCGTGCTCCAGTTTCTGCATTTCGCCCCGTGGGCAGTATTCAGCAAGCATGAGCTCTTTCAAGCTCTCCCACCCCATAGCATTGGCTATCGGTAGGGTTAGGGATTTGACCCGACCATTCCACCAGGTCAGTGATCTGTTGGCGAAAGTGCAAGCGGCGAATTTTACTTTGTTGGCTTCAGAACAGGAACAAATTTCGAAAATGGACTCGATCTTCTCGAACCATTGAGTTAAGGCAATAACACCTCCATTGCCGTCGAAAGGTGTGGGTTTTGCGTTCATGAAGTCTTTATAGGAACACTCATTTTGGTGTCCCTGACTCCCGTCTTGTCTTTGAGGGTCGGTCCCACCTCCAGATCCACCAGAGTTGCTCTAGTTGATTTGCGCCAATGCTGCAGTCACAGCGGCGGTAACTGCTGCCTGGAACATGGCAGGATCGAATTGAGGGGGTGGTGGTGGTGGTGGAGTGTCGTCATTTCTTCTGAGGGGTCTTCTTCGGGGAGGCATCTTGTTCTAGAAACAACCAAGAAGAAGAGGATGGTAAGTCCTCAAGATATATGAAACAAAATATATCCCATCCTGATAATAAAGTGTTCTACCAAGCGATAAGCAAAGAAAGGTTACTAATGCAAGTAAGTTATCGCTAAGAAACGAATAAGTAGCAACACTTGGAGTGAATTTCTACAATGTATTCGGCTCTGGCTAAAATACTCCTATAGTATTTTAAGTTGTATGTTTTGTTCTTTTGATACCACGTTGTATGGATATTAGGTAAGTTTTAGGCCTGTTGCAACACCACAGTCACTCCTAAGCACATGTTGGTCATGTCTCGAATGAATATAGTTGATCAGGCTATATTGACCCTAGACATGATTACATAACTGCCCAGGTTTAACCGCAGTGTCCAACATCCAAATACTTTTTTTTTGTTCTACTCATGATACTGTTTCTGGTACGTAGGTATACTTGTATATTTTTTGTTTAAATACTTTTATTTTAAAAGTATACTTTTAGTTCAGAGCACTTTGGCCCCATAGTGTTTATAGTTGTATACCATGTAAGGTTCGGTATACTTAGTTCACTATAAACAATAGCTCTGATACCAATCTGTCACACCCCCGAACCGTCAGAACGGACGACGGAAACGTCCGGGGGCGGGTGACGTCATGCGTAGTATCACAACAATCGTATCATAGCAATCAAAGTAAACACAACCGTTACATTATAATATGGATATTTACATCTGTTTAAAAACATAGTTTGTTCGTATCAGTATATAACAAAAGTAAAAGACGTGACTCCAAAATGCTCCGTCTTCTCCAAAAGTTGGCAAGAGTACCTGTCTATTGTTGCCCTGAGAATACAAGTAGTTTGAAAGAGTATCAGCATAAAGCTGGTGAGTTCATATGTATTTAGTTCTGGTGAAAGAAATGTTTCTTTGATCCTTTGAAAAGTGTTTCCCAAGAAAATCCTATATTTTCTTATGAAATATGTTTGATTATCCATTAGTTATTTGTTAAACAGCCTGTTTATGTAAGGTTGAGTTATCCCAGGAAAATCCTATATTTTCCTTAAAATTTGACAGTTGGTTATCTGTGTCTTGTCTGAGGTGTACAAATATCTACCATACTTGTATCGTTAGATGTAGTTTCCTTGAAAAACCCTGTTTGCTCTCTGTGAGGTGTATTAGCCTTATTACATAAATAAAACTAATAAATAAGTGGTGAACTAAATCCTAAGGGTATTAACAATACCCTCTAGTAATCGAATCGGTTATTACTTTGCGGTTAGCTCACTTGTTTCATTATTACAAAAGTAAATTATGTTATCTACGTTGCGAGTGTCATAACCGTACTTAGACTTGATATGGCACGTAACGGGGCCAGTATCTTTTTATGACTTTGTCACCCCTGGACCTATCGGTCCAACTGTAGCTAGCAGTAAGGTGCGGGATAGTCGGTCCCGTATAGATCTATACACAACAGTCACGCTCTCCCTACAAGAGATTCTGGTTACAAGTGCTAGTCCTACACTCTCGAATTCGGTGGGAGTGTTACCAAGGACGTGTCTCCAACTTTAGGCTAACAATTTACAAGTAATAATACCGAAAATACTGTTTATGATTTGTATGAATCCTTTATAAAATATCACATTTTATGATATGATTCACAAGTTCATTGCTTTAGTTTTGAAAACTGTTTCTACGAGCTGATTTCTTAATCGTTTGGTAAAACTGCTTTCTGTGTTAAGGTATACTGGAGATATAATTATCTTAAACAAAATAATATATTTTGAGCACAAGTCTCCTTGTACTTTTGCTTGTATTCCCCCCCTGAAAACATGATTAACTCGGAAAAAGTGTAGGGGTATGAACTCACAGTTTGACGTGGGATTCGAGTGTAAGTTGCTAGGAATTGCTGAGTGTCAAATAAAGCCTCGGGCACAAACGGATCCTATTTAGCATGTAAAAGTACATATATGCATTAGGCGAGGGTATAACAATAGTTGTTATGGAAAGAACCACCTTAGGGACTAGGAAACACTTAAAACTAAATGTTAGAATCACATCTGATTGAAGAGGGGAGTTTGCGGCCGTAATCAGGAGTGTACGGTCAAGGGTTTGCGGTCCAACAGGGTTTACGGCCCATGAGTTTGCGGCCCAAGTGTTTGCGGTCCATGGGTTTACGGCCGTAAACACTTGGCGAAAGGTGCGATTTTCGGTGTTTCAAGGTCCTTTCTAGCCTTTGGGAAGTGTTCTAAGCCTTGTGCCCAGTTCAAGGAAGAGTTTAAGGGTCAATAATCGACCAAAAGTGGAGTTTACGGCCATTGAAGGGAGTACGGCCGTAAACCCATTTCGTGTTCGTGATTTTGGGTTGATTTGTAGGTGTAAACAAGTGGTTCCTAGTATATAACAAGTATATGGAGTAGTTACTTACTGTAAAAGGCTTGAAATGAGGTTTTTAGCCACCAAGAACTAGTGTGTGTTCTTGGTGATAGAGAAAAACTAGAAAAAGATGAAATTTATGAGATAGGAACATGGATTCATCACTAGAAAAGGATTTGAAACAACATTCAAGGTGGAAAAACACTTACATCTTGAAGATCTTGGAGAGAATTCAATGGTAGAGAGAGAGTAGAGAGAGAAAGCTTATGAGATGTGTAAAGTGTGAAATGAATGCCACTCATCCCTTATATAGGGGTGAGTTTACAGCCAAGGGGTGGGGTGGGGGGTTTACGGCCGTTAACTCGAGTTTGCGGCCGTAAACTCCTCTCGAAGGGGTGTTTGGCTCGCATGCTATGCTTTGACTTGGACAATCTCGTTTTTTTTAATCCAAAACTCGATTGAACTGAGCTTAGAATATTCCGTTAGAATAAAAATAATACTAACGTGAACAAAAATAAATCCGAATTGATTTATTTAAAACGTAAAGTCCTTCCTAAACTAAGAAATTTGACGGAATTAAATAAAAACCCAAATTTTATTAACGAAAAATGGGTAAGGATAACGGAAAAAGTTTCGGGTTGTCACACCATGCTTCTTATATACCTCTTTTTATGGCTTTTGAGCCAAAAACCCCCATGCATGGACGTCAAGATTGGAACTTTGCGTATAAAATGGACCCTAGGAGATCAGATCTATGGTTTTGATGCATTAAGAACCATTATAATCGATTGTATAGTTTTGGACAAAGAGAGAATCGGCGAGTCGCTTGGGTGACGCGGCGAGTCGGGACGCATTTTTCCCCAAACGTCTTCTGGAAATGGTTTTGGTTTAGTGGAAGGAACACTCAACCTGGTAGGGGTTTGTTTTGGATTTGGAAATTATAGGACTCGACGAGTGGATGAACAGACTCGGTGAGTTCAATACAATGTCCCAACCACATGAAGATGGACTCGACGAGTTGAAGGAGAACTCGGCGAGTCATAGACTGAACACCTTCATATGGATGAAGATGAACTCGACGAGTTCAAGGACAAACTCGGCGAGTCAGTTGAAGATAGTCTGATGTGTTGTTGAAGGCGAACTCGTCGAGCTCTTGCTATACTCGACGAGTAGGGACGGGTTTATGGCATTTTGTGGATATGGGAGCTCGACGAGTTGGTGGACCAACTCGGCGAGTCGAGTCAACCAGATGTTGACTTTGACCAGATGATTGACCATCAACCAAGGTGTTGACCTTGACTTTGTCTTGGACTTGAGTTGAACATTGTAAGGGTTACGAGGATGAATTGATAAGTTAGAAAAGTTGTTGTGTAGGGATTGAGGATTCGAGGAGAGTTGGTTTTCATACCGGCATCAGTGCAGACACTACACGACTTTGAGGTGAGTCCTCTCCTGGTAGGAGTGGGTCTACGGCCACAATGTCGGCCCACAAGTAAGAGTATTGGATAGATTATTGTCTTTGTGATAATTATCTAGTGTTGAGATGATATATGTTTATCGTGCCTGATATGATTATTGTGCTTGATGTGTTTAATGTGCTTGATATGTGTTAGCAGTAGTAAGGGGTGAAATAGTACCCGGTTACCGGTTGAAAGATACCGAAGGGGAGGGTAGCTCTCGGTTACCGGTTGAAAGATACCGAGGAGGAGCCCAGCTCCTGGCTATGCCCGACAGTTACCGGTTGAAAGATACCGAAGATTATGTATTATTTGGTATGGGTATGATGGGGGAACTCACTAAGCTTTGCGCTTACGACTTTTAGTTTTGGTTTCAGGTACCTCTTCATCTAAGGGGAAGGAGTCGGCGGGGTAGTAGCGCATCACAGATTCACACATGATATTCTGCATTTCAGAAACTTGGTATTGTACTCTGATATTATACTATTTGCTAAAATGGTTTTGAGACTTGTGATTTGTGATTTTATGTTTGAAAGGAATTCAATGCTGTTTTCCGTTAGCTATTTTTACAAGTAATATACTTTAAAACAAAAAAATTTGGTCTCGATTTTGGGATGTTACAAGTTGGTATCAGAGCCTTGGTTTGAGGGATTCGGGCACACCATCGGGGGTGTCTGGACTCAAACTGAGGGCTTGATGGATTTTACAAGAAAAATAGTTTTCTAAAATTTAAAATAAGGAGTTTGGGAAAGAACAAGGTGTGTGATGCGTGCGACCGACCGAGCTCAAGTAAGTCTTCCCCAAGATACCCATACATGCTGTGTTTTGTTATATATATGATTATGAGAACTGCATGCTACACTAGGGGCTAAGGAATCTAGGGAGGATGCCTTGTATGCCTGTTGTATGAGTTTATGAGAACTGCATGCTAGATTAGGGCTAAGGATCTAGGAAGGATGCCTTATATGCCTGTTGTATGAGTTTTTTGAGCTATATGATAGGGCTGGTTAGTCAGCAGTATGGTAGCCTGGTTAGGTTATGCTTGGTAATGGTTACTCAATGCACGAATGCTGCTTGCTTTGTGCTGATAGGGGTTCCGGCTAGCTTTAACTAACTAGTAAGAGAACATATAATAGTATTTGCAAGCTAGTTAGGGAAAGATGGTAGGGACTCCTTGTGCAGCTGATGGCGGAGAGTAGGTCGGAGAGTGCCCTTGGACAAGCCTAGGATGTGATAAGCATGGAAAGAAATATCAGTAGAAGGGACTTGGTGAAGTCGAAACAGTCCTTGAGGAAAGTATTGATAGATGTGGAACTATTGGAAGCAGAGGATCCGTACTCGAATCAAGGAGGGCTGAGATAGAACCAAGAAACTTGGAGGTGTGAGATCTCTCGAGAGTGTGTATGACCCTGACGTTTATGTATTTTATTTCAGTATGGAGATTACGCGACATGGAGCAGGAGGTTCAGGATCAGGATCAGGATCAGGCTTGGGTGCGGGATCCGAGCAGGTTGATAACGGGCTACGCGAGCTCATCGCGTCAGAGATCACGAGAGGTATCCTTGAGGCGACCCCGGTCATCTTCGGGTCGATCAAGGAGGGGATTATTGAGTTGATGAAGGATCGCCTCCGGGTATTCAGGAGTGACTTGGCGTCCAGCCAGTCGGGTTCGCGCACACTATCCTTCAAGGACTTCAGGGGGAGTGGTGCGCCAGACTTTCACGAGGTGAAGGACCCCATTGTGGTCAGGACATGGATTGCAGACATCGAGTCTACACAGTTGGCGAGCCAGAGATTGGTGGGAGTTAGTGGGTGATTCACTGGGGGCGCCAGCCATTGAGGCTATGACTTGGTCAGATTTTGTGACCAAGTTCAGGGTTGAGTTTGCGCCGGCCGTGGAGCTTCAGCAGCTGGCCATGGAGTTTCTTGATATAAGGCAGACTACTGAGACCAAGGTTGTAGAACTCGTTACTCGGTACCTGTTCGTCCGACTACCGAGTAGCGAGTACTCGGGAGTACTCGGATTTGGTAATTCATGTAGAAATATTTTTAGGTAAATTATATATGTCAAAACCATAAGTTAAAATCATAAGTTGATTGAAATATATAACAAAATTAGATACATGTGAATACACAAAAGCTAAAAAACACATTCTGGTTTCACTTCGTGAATAATTACAAAAAATTTAAGATATATATGTAGTAATAATCACATGTGAGTGTGTTAAATAATACATAATTAAGTATATTATACATATTAATCCCTAATTTGATAGAATTTTACAACAGTGCTCAGTTCAGTAAGGGGCCGATCGGGGAGTACTCGGGATTTTGTAACTCGGCTCGGTAAGGGGCCGAGTAGCGAGTACTCGGAGGAGTAATCGGCCAACTCGGCGAGTTTTACAACACTAACTGAGACTGTGGTGGAGATCACCACAAAGTTCTGGGAGAGGGCCTTGTTGGTGCCTCAGTATGTAGGGGATGAGGAGATATGGAAGACCCGCTATCATGATATATTGAGGGCTGACATTCGGGAGCATGTCAGCTATTCTGCTTGGCCGACTCTGGATTCCATGATTGCCAGGGCGAGGGAGAGGTAGATTTATTTAGAGCACCTCAGGAAGAGGAAAGCGGAGACAGGACATGTTGTTGGGGTTTCAGGGAAGAAACCCAAGGGATTCGACGCTAAGTCGAAGGGCCAGCAGGGCCGGCACCGCTGTGGGAAATGCGGTAGGTCACACGAGGGAGTTTGCCGCATTGTGTCGGGATCAGGATGCTATAAGTGCGGCAAGACCGGGAATTTTGGCAGGGATTGTACTGCTCCTGCCCCCGCTGTTCAGACATCAGATCTGATTTGCTTTCATTGCAATCAGAGGGGGCATAAAAAGGCCAACTGCCCCAGGTTGACAGCAGCAACAGCAGCGCCAGTGGTGGCGCCAACCCCAGTGACTACTCGGGTTACGGATGGTCAGAAGGTCAAGTCAGAGGCTCCATTGGTGTGGAGCCGAGCTTTCCAGTTGACAACCGAGGAGGCACGCACCGCACCCGATGTGGTGACGGGTATGATTTCTTCTCTCTAACTTTTATTATATGTCGCTTATGATATTGATGTGCCATGTTATATGTTTTGTTTAGGATCGTTCCATGTGAATGGTATCCTAGTTCAGGTGTTGTTTGACTCGGGTGCTACCCGATCATTTGTCTCTCTTACGCTTAACAAGAGGTTCCCTGAGTCTTCGGTCATGTTGGATTGCCCTCTAGAGGTCGAGATTGCGGACGACCGATCAGTGCGAGCATCATAGGTTTTCAGGGATTGTGTTTTGAGGTTGTTCAAGGAGCGCTACTTGGTGGACTTGGTTCCCATACCATTGTTGGGGAAAAAGGTTATTATAGGTATGGATTGGTTGAGCCCTAATGGGGCAGTGATCGACTGCGCGCAGAGAAGTTGGTCCGGGTCAGAACCCCAAGTGGGGGAGAGCTGGTGATTCAAGGCGAGATGCCACAACGTGGACCAGCTTTATGTTCAACAGCGAGAGCTAGGCGCTATCTCCAGCAGGGATGCGCGGGGTATGTCGCCTATGTCTCGGATACTCGAGAGGCGGGTAAGGTGATAGTGAGTGATGTACCGGTGGTACAAGAGTACGCGGATGTATTTCCAGAGGAGCTGCCTCAGATACCTCCGGAGAGGCAGGTAGAGTTCAGGATCGACCTAGTCCCTGGTGCGGCTCCGATAGCCAAGGCACCGTATCGGTTGGATCCTCCTGAGATGCAGGAGTTGTCTATACAGCTGTAGGAGCTGTTAGACAAGGGATTCATCAGACCGAGCAGTTCACCCTGGGGAGCCCCGATCCTATTTGTGAAGAAGAAGGACGGGTCGCATCGGATGTGTATAGACTATCAGGAGCTGAATAAGGTAACGGTGAGGAACCGTTAGCCACTCCCGAGGATTGATGATCTCTTTGACCAGCTTTAGAGAGCATCTTGGTTCTGCAAGATTGATCTGCGTTCAGGTTATCATCAGATGAGGGTCAGAGAGGAGGATGTGCAGAAGAATGCTTTTCGGACATGATATGATCACTATGAGTTTGTGGTGATGCCTTTCGGACTCACCAATGCTCCAGCCGCGTTCTTGGATCTCATGAACCGTGTGTGCAGAACGATGTTAGATCGATCTGTGATAGTTTTCATTGATGACATCTTGGTCTATTCCAAGACTCAGGAGCAGCATGAGGAGCACTTGCGGGAGGTGTTGGATACCCTGAGGAGGGAGAGTTGTATGCCAAGTTCTCCGAGTGTGAGTTCTGGTTGCGCGAGGTGCAGTTTCTTGGGCACCTTGTCAACCAGAACGGGATTTCGGTCGATCCGGCCAAAGTGGAGGCCGTGATGAGGTGGGAGGTCCCGAGGTCTCCATCTGAGATTCGGAGCTTCCTGGGACTGGCAGGTTATTATCGGAGATTCATTAAGGACTTCTCCAAGATAGTCGTGCCCTTGACCCGGTTGACAAGGAAAGCCGTGGTCTTTCATTGCGGGCCTGAGCAGGAGGCCGCATTCGAGATATTGAGGCAGAGGTTGTGCGAGGCGCCAATCTTAGCCCTGCCAGAGGGCGTGGAGGATTTTGTTGTGTATTGCGATGCGTCCATCTCGGGTTTGGGCCCGGTATTGATGCAGAGGGGGCATGTTATCGCCTACGCTTCGAGGCAGTTGAAGCCTCATAAGGCGAACTATCCGACGCATGATTTGGAGTTGCGAGCAGTTGTTTTCGCCCACAAGATTTGGCGTCATTACCTCTATAGGGTCCGCTGTACCATTTACATAGACCATAAGAGTTTGAGGTATCTTATCGATCAGCCGAATCTGAACATGAGGCAGCGTCGGTGGCTGGATGTGGTGAAGGACTACGATTATGAGATCCTCTACCACCCGAGGAAGGCCAATGTCGTGGCCGATGCACTTTGCCGCAAGGCAGTGCCGATCAGAGATGTTTGTTTGAGGATGACGGTGGTGACTCCGCTGTTGGAGCAGATTCAAGATGCCCAGCAGGAGGCTATGAAGGAGGAACATCACAAGAGTGAGCGTATTGTGGGTCAGGTTTCCTCCTTCGATTATGACAGTCGTGGATTGTTGACTCTACACCGTAGAGTGTGAGTCCCATATCATGGAGGTATGCACCAAGTATTGATGGAGGAGGCGCATAAATCCAGGTTTTCCATCCATCCCAAGGCGACAAAGATGTACAGGGATCTTCGTCCTGATTATTGGTGGCCATGTATGAAGTAGGATGTAGCTTGGTATGTTGAGAGATGCCTGACCTGCAGGAAGGTCAAGGCTGAGCACCAGAGGCCTCACGGCAAGATGCAGGTGTTGGACATCCCCATGTGGAAATGGGAAGATATTACCATGGATTTCATCACCAAGCTTCCCAGGACCGCTCGGGGAGTGGATTCGATATGAGTCATCGTGGACCGGCTGACCAAGAGTGCCAATTTCATACCGATCCAGGAGAGCATTTCGGCCGAGAGGTTGGTCGACATCTATATTCGGGAGGTTGTGGCCCGACATAGAGTGCCAGTCTCCGTGAATTCTGACAGGGATGTGCGGTTCACTTCCAGGTTCTGGAAGAAGTTTCATGACGAGCTGGGTACTCATATGCACTTTAGCACCGCTTTTCACCGGCAGACTGATGGTCAGAGTGAGCGGACCATCCAGACTCTGGAGGACATGCTGTGGGCGTGTGTTTTAGACTTCGGAGGTAGTTGGGATACTTACCTTCCCTTGGCTGAGTTTTCCTATAATAACAACTATCATGCGAGTATTGACCGTCCTCCCTTCGAGATGTTGTACGGGAGGAAGTGCAGGACCCCGATATGCTGGGGTGAGGTTGGCCAGAGGGTCATGGGATTACCGAAGTGGTACTCAAGACTACGGAGAAGATCCAACAGGTGCGGAGCAGGCTTCAGACTACTCAGAGTCGGCAGAAAAGTTATGCCAACAAGCGCCGATCGGACCTGGAGTTCTAGGTCGGGGATATGGTGCTCCTGAAGGTGTCGCCTTGGAAAGGCGTCATTCGGTTCAGGAAGCGGGGCAAGTTGGGCCCCAAGTACATTGGACCTTTCAGGGTCGTCGCCCGGGTGGGCAAGGTGGCGTATCAGTTGGACCTGCCAGCCGAACTCAATCAGATTCATAGCACTTTTTGATGGGTTTTAGGTACAACAAATAAACTAGAAACAATTCCTAAGTTCACATGCAACCTACTTTGGATCTATGTTTTAACTATTGAACATACAACTTTGAATTGCAAAACAAGAACCCTAGAGGAGAGAGGCTAATTTCGAAATTAACAAACTAGGGTTTAGGGTTTACATACCTTTCAATTGTTATAGCAAACAATTGATATTCCCTTGATCTTGATCTTGATCTTCTTGGAAGCTTTAGCACCACAAGTGTAATGCCTCTAATGGAATCACACCCAAACTAGCAAGAAGGAAAGTAGAAGAAGAGAGAGAGGAGGGAGTATGCAAAATCTCGGCCTTAGGGTTTCTTCCAAAGAAAGAGTACCAAAAACATGAACCAGGAGGCTCCTTATATAGCTGAGGGATCTAGGGTTTAAGGGAAACCCTAGTTATCCTTTGCTTAGGGCCTAAGCAAACCCAAGGGCCTTATCCAAGCCCCTATGGACGAAATTATTAGGGTTTCCCCTAAAGATTTCGTCCACCCTCTTCCAAGGGGGTTCTAGAGCCTTCCACTCAACTATTAGATAATTGCAAACTAGTCCCTGTACCTTATAATTAATTCTTTTAACCCCAAAATCAATTCTGATTAATTTCTGGCTAACAATTAATTAAACATAATGATTTCTAATTAATATGTTAATCCATTAACATATTAATAAATCATTTATATATATATTAATTTATTAATCTTATAAATTAATATCTCTCCTTTCATAATTTCCTTGTCCAGTTGCTAGGTTGAGGGCAACCCAAAAGGACTGTGCTGCTGTCAATTCAAGTACATACCAATTATAGTTATGGGCTTAGACACCTAATCCAACAGTCTCCCACTTGGATAAGTCTGTAACTATAATTGCTAGTATGCCTTCTAAATTTGACCAGCAAATTGTAGCTTCCAAAAAGCTGCTGCCGAACTCTGACCCAGTCAGTTATGTGTCCTAAGATAAGTGATCATATAACCCTTCGTTCTGCTTGATATCCCCAGACAAAAGACATGGAATATAATCAATCTCTTTGTCCAGAATCTATGTTTCCCGATTCCTGATTTGTGATGATGTAGGACTTCTAATTGAACACATCAATTTAGTCCTGGCTGGGCCCAGCACATAAGTCAACACCAAATCATCGAGGGGCCCACAGATATCGCTTTTCCTGTTAGGGCAAAAGGAACGAATAAACGTTGACTCATATGCTTGTATCTTTTACTCATCAAATTATGCATGACAATACGTTTTATAACACCAAGTTACTGATGCGTTTTCGTATCACCAATGCACAACCGACTTGTAAATTACAACTCATATATCTTCGTTTCAAGATTATAAGATATTATCGTCTCAGTATTACTCGTGATGAATTCCATGAAGTAATACTCTGAGCGTGGGTTTATCCAATACTCAAATCTCAATTTCTGAGTACTCATGAACATTGCAGCAATTCTATTGCCATGTCTATCCTTAGACAATCTGCAATCCAATTCATGACAGTCTTAATTCACTACTTACTTCCAAGAGTACGAGCGACTGTGGAGTTTGAATAATCTCATTATTCAGGAAGTAAAACATGCAAAAATGAAACACAATAATAAACAATTGACAAAAGGTAGTAGCCAAACTTATAAATAATACTTTATTATTTAATCACCAAAAGTCAATTACATTTACTTTGTTACAAGTTTCAAAAACTAATCTAACTACTAAAACTAATATCATCTTTCAGTCCTATGCTCCGAGCATGCTGAATATGCTTAGCCCTACTCAGACCCTTTGTGAGGGGATCTGCTGGGTTATCTTCAGATGACACCCTCTTTACTATAAGATGGCCTTCTTCAACTCTATGTCTGATGAAATGGTACTTTCTGTCGATATGTCTGGTCTTACCATGATCTCTCGGTTCCTTTGTCAAGGCAACCGCTCCTTCATTATCGCAGAACAGTTCCATAGGCTCCTGGATGGTTGGAACAACTCCGAGATCCCCGATGAAGTTCCTCAACCAAGCTGCTTCTTTCGACGCTTCACTTGCTGCAATGTACTCTGATTCACAAGTAGAATCAGCCACCGTATTTTGCTTGGAACTCTTCCAAGTAACTGCTCCTCCATTCAGTAAAAACACCCAGCCCGACTGAGAACGGAAGTTATCTCTATCCGTCTGAAAGCTGGCATCACTGTAACCATCTACTCTCAAAGTATCACTGCCACCAAGCACAAGGACCCAGTCCTTTGTCCTTCGCAAATACTTGAGTATATTCTTAACTGCTATCCAACGAGCTCTACCTGGGTTTCCCTGATAGCGACTGACCATGCTCAAAGCAAATGCCACATCAGGGCGAGTACATGTCATAGCGTACATGATCGATCCGACAGCGGAAGCATAAGGTACATGACTCATGTCATCTATTTCAACATCTGTACTTGGGCATTGAGTCTTACTCAATTTGGTATTGCTCTGGATAGGTAGCTCTCCCTTCTTGGAATTTTCCATACTAAACCTCTTTAGTACCTTATCCAAGTATGTGCTCTGACTAAGTCCAATTAGTCTCTTCTTTCTATCTCTCAATATTCTAATCCCAAGAATATAGGCAGCTTCTCCAAGGTCTTTCATGGCAAAACACTTTCCAAGCCAAGACTTAACTTCTTTCAAGGTTGGAACGTCGTTACCAATGAGTAATATGTCATCGACATACAACACCAGAAAAGTTACTATACTCCCACTAGCTTTGATATACACACAGAACTCATCTTCACTTCTAGAGAAACCAAATTCTTTGACTTTCTCATGGAAGCAAAGATTCCAACTGCGAGATGCTTGTTTCAATCCATAAATGGATTTCTCAAGCTTGCACACTCTATTAGGGAACTTTGCATCAACAAAACCCTCTGGCTGACTCATGTAAACATCTTCAGCCAACTTCCCATTAAGGAAAGCAGTTTTGACATCCATCTGCCAGATTTCATAATCATGAAAGGCAGCTATGGCGAGCAATATCCTAATAGATTTAATCTTAGCCACTGGCGAGAAGGTTTCATCATAGTCAACCCCTGGGGTTTGAGTGAAACCTTTTGCAACCAGTCGAGCCTTGAATGTGTGCACATTTCCATCCATGTCTGTCTTCTTCTTGAAGATCCATTTGCACCCAACTGTCTTACGACCTGGTGCACTATCAACCAAATTCCAAACTTGGTTGTCATACATGGACTTAATCTCGCTGTCCATTGCCTCTTTCCACTTGGAAGCCTCTGGACCTTCCATTGCTTCCTTATAAGTGACTGGTTCATCTAAGTTTACCAGTGTTCTGTCACTTATGAATGTGTCACCATCTGAAGTAATATGGAAACCATACAACTCAGGTGGCACACTCACCCTAGTGGATCTTCTAAGAGGTAATGAGTTATCGATTGGTTCAACAGGAACTGTTTCCTCTGGTTGAGTGCTAGTGTCATCTAAGGTTCCTTCATTGGCTGAATCTTGAATTTCTTCAAGGTCAATAGTGCTCCCACTGTCCTCTTTGAATATGATCTCTCTTTCAAGAAAGACTCCTCTTCGTGCTACAAAGACCACGTTTTCACTAGGCCTGTAGAACAAATATCCAAAAGACTGCTTTGGGTAACCAATGAAAACACATTTCTCACTTCTAGCTGCTAGCTTGTCGTGAGTCTCTCGTCTTACGAAAGCTTCACAACCCCAGACTTTAATATGTGCTAACGAGGGAACTTTCCCTGTCCACATTTCGTGAGGTGTTTTGGCAACCTTCTTTGTAGGGACAAGATTGAGGATGTGGGCGGCTGTCTCTAAGGCATACCCCCAGAAGTGAATAGGAAGCGAAGCCCGACTCATCATAGAACGAACCATGTCTAACAAGGTTCGATTGCGCCTCTCAGCTACACCATTTAACTGTGGTGTCCTAGGAGGAGTCAATTGTGAGACTATCCCACATTCTTTCAGATAGTCGTTAAACTCGATACTAAGATACTCCCCGCCTCTATCGGATCTAAGTATCTTTATCTTTCTGCCCAATTGATTTTCGACTTCATGTTTAAACTCTTTGAACTTTTCAAAAGTTTCTGACTTATGCTTGATCAAGTAGATATATCCATATCTGCTATAATCGTCAGTGAAAGTCACATAGAATCGATTAGCATCTCTTGTAGTTGATCTGAAGGGCCCACACACATCTGTGTGTATGAGATCCAACAGACCTTCACCTCTTTCACAAGATCTTGTGAATGGTGATTTTGTCATCTTTCCCAAAAGACAAGATTCACACATATCATCTGACTTTAGGTCAAATGATTCCAACACTCCATCCTTTTGGAGTTGGGCTATGCGTTTCTTGTTAATGTGTCCAAGACGACAATGCCACAAGCATGCCTTATCTACACTATTAGACAAGTCAATATTAAGTACACTATTTCCTAAGCTATCAACACAAGTCACTGTTTCATATACACCATTACAAGGCAAAGCTTCAAACATAAAAACACCATTCTTATAAACAGAAATTGAACCATTCAAATCATTAAAAGAATATGTAAAACCTTGTCTGAACAATGCATGAAATGAAATAATGTTTCTCGTCATCTCAGACGAATAGCAACAATTTATTAAATCTAATCTAACATCATTACTAAGCAGAAGCTGATAAACTCCGATCTTGGTTACTGGTGAAGACTTTCTGTTTCCCATGATCAGGTTTATCCTTCCTCGCTCTATCTCCTCACTTTCCTTTAGACCCTGCAAATCAGAACAGATATGAAAACCACATCCTGTGTCAAGGACCCATGAACGAGAAGATAATGAGTTATTAGCAGAAATAGTGTAAATACCTGCCGAAGATGGCTTCACTTTGCCATCCTTGATATCTTGCAGATATTGTGGGCAAGATCTCTTCCAATGCCCCTTTTGGTTGCAGTAAAAGCAAACTGCCTCTTTTGGATCAGAAACATGGGGAGTGGAACCATTGGGCTTAGCCTTTGGGCCATTACTAGATGACCCAGCTTGAGCCTTGCTCTTCCAGTTTTGCTTGGGAGGACCTTTCCTCTTTTTCCCCTTTCCCTGTCCAATAGCCAAAACAAGGGCACTAGCAGGTGTGGAGGGTATACTTTTACCCTTCATCCCTGCCTCAGCTGTCTGCAACAAGTTGTGCAATTGGGCCAAGGTCTGCTCAGTATTGTTCAAATGGTAAGTTAGAATAAACTGACCATAACATTCAGGAAGTGAGTTCAAGACCATGTCAATGGCCAATTCCTCATCAAAGTGAATATTGAGCTTGACCAAACGCTCTATGTAGCGTTGCATTCTTTGCACATGTGACACCACCGACTCCCCATCTTTCATCTTGCAAGCCATGAGTGACTTGACTACTTCAAACTTTTCTTGACAAGCTCGCTTATGGTACTTTTCCATAAGGTCCTTGTTCATCTCGAAAGGCCAGTAGTCCTCATAGTACCTCTGCAGTTCTGGGGACATAGTTGCCACCATGATGCATGCCACTTTGGTAGCATCATCGTAATGTTTCTTGTAGGCAGCAAGATCTTCAGGAGTAGCCTCATTCTCATCAAGCTCTTTGAGCTCCTTTTCAAGAACATATTCTTTGTTCTCGAAACGAAGAGCCATCTTGATGTTGCGCATCCAATCGTTATAGTTTGAGCCATCCATAACGACTTTGGAGCAGATATTGAGCAAAGAGAAGTTTTGGTTGGAGGAGGACGAAGCAGAAGTGTTTCCAGGAGTAGACATCTGAAAAGAAAGAAAGTTTTAGTTAGATTTCAAGATACCTTAATAAAATAACCCAAAGATATAATATCAAGGTTAGGATCCAACTATGAAGATTCACAACTTAGAAATGGGATGACGAGATCCAAGTGCAAATTTCATAAAGGTAGGTGAATGACGATTCACCAATTCCACCATTAGACGAAACAAACGAAGTGAAATTCCTAATTCTTTTGAGATACATTGAAACTATTCAATGGCATGTTTTGATCTCAGATTATGCTCTTCTATTTGTGACTGGGATGCCGAGGATCACAAACAAGATGTGAATAACCATGCAAATGTGCTTGGTAACCTCATTTTCTTTATCATTAACTATTGATGTGCTGGTAAGCCACACACGCTCCATCAAAATGACAATTGTGAGATACCCATTACTACTCTTTATTAGTGCCTTTTAGTGTGCTGGTTAACCACACACGCTCCACTAACGACCAATAAAGCATAATGTGCAATTTCATGGATTAGCATACTTTTCACATTTTTCCTAAAGTAACTAGAGTTGGGATTTTGAAAAATAATGTTCTAGTACTTTCTTTAATATCATTATACTTTTAATGAGAAGTAGCTGTCCTATCAAATCCGTTCTGCTAACGACCCTCCACTAATCAAGGAAGCGGTGGGTGAGAGTGGACACCCATTCAACTACCATTTTATAGGCAGTTTCCTTATACCCCCCTTATAGATTAGCTTCGTGAATGAGGCATACTAGCGATTTGACTGACCATATTCTTATACATATATAATATTAAACTTTTAATTATAATATATATATAAGGTGTGTTTTAAAACATTTTAAAACTTCAAGGGTTTATAAATTTCGAAATTTAAGCTATTAAATTTAAATTTAAATAAACCAATTAACTAGATTTAATATTTATCTTTTAATTAACTATTAATCAAATTATTAAATCTTGTAAGGATTATCTAATTAAATTAATCCATTAATTTAATCCTAATCCTTATCCCTCTAAATTTCGAAAAATAGGGTAAGGATAATTATCCAATTAATCTAATTAAGTAACAATTATCCAAAAACAAGAAACCCTAGTTATCCTCTTAGCATATTTCGAAATTCATAAGGGAGGAGGCTAGGGTTTTCAAAACCCTAACCCTAATTTCGATTAGGGTTCTTTGGAGGCTAGGGTTTTCGAAAAAACCCTTTGATCCAAAACCCTAGAAATCGAAAGATTGGCCTTTAGGGTTTAATAGCTATAAACCCTAATTTGCAATTCAACAATTGTAGCAATTCAATTTAAAACAACAATGGCTCTGATACCACTGATGGGTTTTAGGTACAACAAATAAACTAGAAACAATTCCTAAGTTCACATGCAACCTACTTTGGATCTATGTTTTAACTATTGAACATACAACTTTGAATTGCAAAACAAGAACCCTAGAGGAGAGAGGCTAATTTCGAAATTAACAAACTAGGGTTTAGGGTTTACATACCTTTCAATTGTTATAGCAAACAATTGATATTCCCTTGATCTTGATCTTGATCTTCTTGGAAGCTTTAGCACCACAAGTGTAATGCCTCTAATGGAATCACACCCAAACTAGCAAGAAGGAAAGTAGAAGAAGAGAGAGTGGAGGGAGTATGCAAAATCTCGGCCTTAGGGTTTCTTCCAAAGAAAGAGTACCAAAAACATGAACCAGGAGGCTCCTTATATAGCTGAGGGATCTAGGGTATAAGGGAAACCCTAGTTATCCTTTGCTTAGGGCCTAAGCAAACCCAAGGGCCTTATCCAAGCCCCTATGGACGAAATTATTAGGGTTTCCCCTAAAGATTTCGTCCACCCTCTTCCAAGGGGGTTCTAGAGCCTTCCACTCAACTATTAGATAATTGCAAACTAGTCCCTGTACCTTATAATTAATTCTTTTAACCCCAAAATCAATTCTGATTAATTTCTGGCTAACAATTAATTAAACATAATGATTTCTAATTAATATGTTAATCCATTAACATATTAATAAATCATTTATATATATATTAATTTATTAATCTTATAAATTAATATCTCTCCTTTCATAATTTCCTTGTCCAGTTGCTAGGTTGAGGGCAACCCAAAAGGACTGTGCTGCTGTCAATTCAAGTACATACCAATTATAGTTATGGGCTTAGACACCTAATCCAACACTTTTCACGTCTCCCAGCTACGGAAGTGTCTGGTGGACAATTCGGCAGTGGTGCCTTTGGAGGATATTCAGGTGGATGATAGCCTGAACTACATTGAACGGTCCGTGGCGATCCTCGACAGGAAGTCGAATGATCTAAGGAACAAGAGAGTGGAGCTGGAGAAGGTTTAATGGCAGCACTGCAAGGGCTCAGAATGGACTTGGGAGTCGGAGGACGAGATGAGGGAGCACTACCCCGAGCTTTTTCAGGACTCAGCAGCAGACTTCGAGGACGAAGTCTAAAATAAATGGGGGAGATTTGTAAAACCTGGTTCCTGGTACGTATTTAAATTCAAGTATTTTGGTATTCTACTCTGGGACTCGGCGAGTTGGAGGCCCAACTCGTCGAGTAGACTCGACATTGTACGGGGGTTTTAGTGATCTACTTGACGAGTCGGGGGACCGACTCGACGAGTAGGAGCTGTCTGGACAAAACCCTAATATTTGGGTTTGCACCCTATTTAAACAACTTATAACGCCCCAACACAACCTCCATTGTTCCTCCCAACCCAGAGAAAACCTTAACTCGAAACCCTAGCCATTATTGTGTGTTCTTGAGCTTGTTGGTACCTTTTTGTGTGTTTTTGAAGTTGGAAAAGAGGAAGGAAGCTTGGGAGTTCAAGTAGAAGTAAGAAGATCCAGAGGTTTTGCTCCATTCTCAGCTCATTCAAGGTGAAAAGCTGGAACCTTGACCATCTATCTCTTAGATTTTGATTTGGGGATATTTCTACCCTTTTTATGAGTTTAGAGAAGCTAAAATCGGATTTTGTTGGTGTGCTTGGACTTGAACTCTAGATATGGAGCTATTGGGGGTCCTTATTGCAAAAAGGTACCAACTTTGTTGCCATAAGCACCCCATGCTTCTTATATACCTCTTTTTATGGCTTTTGAGCCAAAAACCCCCATGCATGGACGTCAAGATTGGAACTTTACGTATAAAGTGGACCCTAGGAGGTCAGATCTATGGTTTTGATGCATTAAGAACCATTATAATCGACTGTATAGTTTTGGACAAAGAGAGACTCGGCGAGTCGCTTGGGTGACTCGGCGAGTCGGGACGCATTTTTCCCCAAACGTCTTCTGGAAATGGTTTTGGTTGAGTGGAAGGAACACTAAGCCTGCTAGGGGTTTTTTTGGATCTGGAAATCATAGGACTCGACGAGTGGATGAACAGACTCGGCGAGTTCAATACAATGTCCCAACCACATGAAGATGGACTCGACGAGTTCAAGGAGAACTCGGCGAGTCATAGACTGAACACCTTCATATGGATGAAGATGAACTCGACGAGTTCAAGGACGAACTCGGCGAGTCGGTTGAAGATAGTCCGATGTGTTGTTGAAGGCGAACTCGTCGAGCTCTTGCTATACTCGACGAGTAGGGACAGGTTTATGGCATTTTGTGGATATGGGGGCTCGACGAGTTGGTGGACCAACTTGGTGAGTCGAGTCAACCAGATGTTGACTTTGACCAGATGATTGACCATCGACCAAGGTGTTAACCTTGACTTTATCTTGGACTTGAGTTGACCCTTGTAATGGTTACGAGGATGAATTGATAAGTTAGAAAAGTTGTTGTGTAGGGATTGAGGATTCGAGGAGAGTTGGTTTTCATACCGGGATCAGTGCAGACACTACACAACTTTGAGGTGAGTCCTCTCCTGGTAGGAGTGGGTCTACGGCCACAATGCCGGCCCACAAGTAGGAGTATTGGATAGATGATTTTCTTTGTGATAATTATCTAGTGTTGATATGAGATATGTTTATCGTGCCTTATATGATTATTGTGCTTGATGTGTTTACTGTGCTTGATATGTGTTAACAGTAGTAGGGGGTGAAATAGTCCCCGGTTACCGGTTGAAAGATACCGAAGGGGAGGGTAGCTCCTAGTTACCGGTTGAAAGATACCGAATGGGAGGTTAGTTCCCGGTTACCCGTTGAAAGATACCGAGGAGGAGCCCAGCTCCTGGCTATGCCCGACAGTTACCGGTTGAAAGATACCGAAGATTATGTATTATTTGGTATGGGTATGATGGGGGAACTCACTAAGCTTTGCGCTTACGACTTTTAGTTTTGGTTTCAGGTACCTCTTCATCTAAGGGGAAGGAGCCGGCGGGGTAGCAGCGCATCACACATTCACACATGATATTCCGCATTTGAGAAACCTGGGATTGTACTCTGATATTATACTATTTGCTATAATGGTTTTGAGACTTGTGATTTGGGACTTTATGTTTGAAAGGATTTCAATGTTGTTTTCCGTTGGCTATTTTTACAAGTAATATACTTTAAAACAAAAAAATTTGGTTGTCGATTTTGGGATTTTCATATCCACGCTCACCCACCGCTTCCTTGACTGGTGGAGGGTCGTTAGCCGAACGGGTAGGATAGGACATTAATTCTTGTTAAAAGTATAATGATAAATATAAAGTAACTAAACTTTATTAAATTCCCAATCTTAGTTACTTTAGGAAAATGTGAAAATGGTGCTAATCCATGAAATTATACTTTGCACCTTGTTAAGTCGTTAGTGGAGCGTGTGTGGTTAACCGGCACATTGATTAGGTGATTTGTAACATTGAGTGTACCAAGCTAATTTGCATGGTTATTCACACATTGTTTGTGATCCTTGACATCCCAGTCATAAACTTGAAGGGCACAATCGAGATTTAAACATGCCATGGAAAAGTTCAATGAATCTCAAAGAATCTAGGAATTTCAATCCAATTAAAACTTAATAATATATTTCGTTTTTCATGGTGGAAATTGGTAAATTGTCATTTACCTACCTTCAAATATTTTACAATTGGATTACGGCATCCCTTTTCGCAATTGTAGAATATTGTGTTGGGTCCTATCCTTAGTATTTCATTTGGGTGTAATACGTGGGAGGGTCATTTTCGATGGCTCGAACTTCAATGACTGGATTCGAAACATACGAATGGCTATTTGCTATGAGGACAAAGAATATGTCCTAGATAAAGAGCTTAAGGAGATTAATGTCACCACTGCTACTCCCGAACAGATCGCTGAACATACTACTCATGAGAGGATTGCGACAAAGGTGTCGTGTCTAATGATTGCTACCATGACTGCTGAGCTGCAGAAGTCCTATGAGGACTACTATCCCTTTGAAATGTATTAAGATTTGATGGAAAGATATCATCAAAGTGCTCGACAGGAGAGGTATGAGATCATTGCCTCCATGATCACAACCAAAATGAAGGATGGTGAACCCATCACGACCCACTTGCAAAAGATGCAGAGATTTGTGGACCGCTTGCTTAAATTGAATGTCAATTTTGATGAAGAGTTGGCCATAGATATTATTCTACACTCTTTACCTTCTTGTTATGATCAGTTTCGTATGACCTATCATATGAACAAGGAGGAGGTCACTGTTATCAAGCTTCAAGGCCTTCTAAGAACTGCAGAGAGCAACCTGAATGGCAAGTCAGTTGTGTCTACTCCTACTACTACTACTTCTGCCCCTATTCTGGCAATTGGACATGGGAAGGGAAAGAAGAGGAAGGCTCCCTACAATAGCCGCAAGGGAAAGTCTCTTGATGGATCCTCTTCTAGTGGGACCAAAGCTGGTTCTGCTAATCCTTCTTATAATCTGAAGGATGCAGAGTGCTTCCATTGTCATGAAAAAGGGCACTGGAAACGAAGCTGCCCCAAGTACTTGCAGGACATAAAGGATGGCAAGATCAAGCCCTCCTTTGCAGGTATTTACACTATTCAATCTAATAACTCATCAAATGTTAATTCTTGGGTCCTTGATACTGGTTGTGGTATTCACATTTGTTTTGATTTGTAGGGACTAAAAAGAAGTAGGGATGTGGAGCACGGGAAGATAAACTTAATCAAGGGAAATAGGAAAGTGTCGCCTGTGACCAAGATTGGAGTTTATTCTTTATTCCTTAGTAATGGTTTAAATTTAGATTTGAACAATTGTTGTTACTCGACCGATATGGCGAGAAATATTATTTCCTTTCATAGTTTGTATAAACAAGGTTTTACCTTTTCTTTGCTAGACATGGTTCGTTCCATGATGAGTCGAGCTTCGTTACCTATCTCATTCTGGGGGTATGCCTTAGAAACTGCCGCCTATATCCTTAATCTAGCTCCTACCAAAAAGGTTTCCAAAACACCTCACGAGATGTGGACAGGGAACGTTCCCACATTAGACCACATCAAAGTTTGGGGTTGCGAGGCTTTTGTAAGAAAAGAAACTCACAACAAGCTCGAACCTCGGAGTGAGCGATGTATTTTCATCGGCTACCCACAGAAATCCTTTGGATATCTCTTCTACAGACCGAGTGACAATGTTGTCTTCGTTGCAAGGAGGGGAGTCTTTCGAGAGAGAGAACTCATAGGCCAAGGGGACAGTGGGAGGCAAATTGACCTTGAAGAGCTTTAAGAGTTAAGTGATGAAGGAACCTCAAACACTGGCACTCAACCCGAGGAGGAAAGTCTTGTTGAACCTATTGACGAGTCATTACCTCTTCGACGTTCCTCTCGAGTTAGGATGACACCTGAGTTTTATGGCTTTCATATTACTATTGAAGGTGATACGTTTATCAGCGATAGCATACTGGTAAATTTGGATGAACCATATAACTACAAGGAAGCCATGGCAGGCCCCGAGTCTGCGAAATGGAAAGAGGCTATGGACAGCGAGATTCAGTCCATGTATGACAATCAAGTTTGGAATTGGTTGATGTAACTCCCGGGTTTCGGGGCTAAGCATTATCAGACGATGTAATAGTCTAGGTAAACTATTGTAACACTTTTCGAGATAATAAAGATGAAATATTTGAGTATTATGTGAATTATTGTCACACCCCCGAACCGTCAGAAATAACGGCGAAAACGTTCGAAGGCGGGTGACGTCATGCGTAGTATCACAACATTTGTATCATAGTACGGAAAGTAAACACAACCATTACATTACAATATGATTATTTACATATGTTTGAAAACATAGTTTGTACATAAGAGTATATAGCAAAAGTAAAAGACGTGACTCCAAATGCTCCGTCTTCTCCGAAAGTTGATAAAAGTACCTGTCTATAGCTGCCCTGAGAATACAAGCAGTTTGAAAGAGTATCAGCATAAAGCTGGTGACTTCATAAGTATTTAGTTTTGGTGAAAAATGTTTCTTTGATCCTTTGAAAAGTGTTTCCCAAGAAAATCCTATATTTTCTTATGAAAGATGTTTGATTATCCGTTAGTTATTTGTTAAACAGTCTGTTTTTGAAAAGTTGAGATATCCCAGGAAAATCCTATATTTTCCCTAAAAGTTGATGGTTAGTTATCTGTTTCTAGTCTGAGGTGTACAAGTATCTACCATACTTATATCGTTAGACGTAGTTTTCTTGAAAAACCATGTTAGCTCCCTGTGAGGTGTATTAGCCTTATTACATAAATAAAACTAATAAATAAGTGATGAATTAAATCCTAAGGGTATTATCAATACCCTCTAGTAATCGAATCGGTTATTACTTTGAGGTTAGTTCACTTGATTCATTATTACAAAAGTAAATTCCTGTTGTCTAGGTTGTGGGTGTCATAACCGTACTTGAACTTGATAGGGCACGTAGTGGGGCCAGTATCCTTTTATGACTTTGTCACCACAGGCATGTATGCCTAACTGTAGCTAGCAGCTTAGGTGCGGGATAGTCAGTCCCGTATAGATCTATACACAGCAGTCACGCTCTCCCTACAAGAGATTCTGGTTACAAGTGCTAGTCCTACACTCTCGAATTCGGTGGGGAGTGTTACAAGGACGTGTCCCCAACTTTAAACTAACAACTTACAAATAATAATACTAAAAATCCGGTTTATAATATGTATGATATACATTTTACGAAATGTTTCACGAGTTCATTACTTTAGTTTGAAAACTGTTTCTACGAGTTGATTTCTTAGTCGTTTGGTAAAACTGTTTTCTGTGTTAAAAGCATTCTAAACATGTAATTATCTTAAGCAAAATAATATAATTTGAGCACAAGTTTCCTTGTAGTTTTGCTTGTATTCCCCCCCTGAAAACACGAAAAACTCGGAAAAAGCGTAGGGGTATGAACTCACAGTTTGACGTGGGGTTCGAGTGTAAGTTGCTAGGAATTGCTGAGTGTCAAATAAAGCCTCGGGCACAAACGGATCCTATTTAGCATGTAGAAGTACATATATGTATTAGGTAAGGGCATAATACTATTGTTATGGAAAGAACCACCTTAGGGATTAGAAAACATTAAAAACTAAGTGTTAGAATCACATGTGATTGAAAAGGGGAGTTTGCGGCCGTAATCAGGAGTGTACGGTCAGGGGTTTACGGTCCATGGGTTTACGGTTCCATGGGTTCACTGTCTAATGACCTTACGGTCATAGGGTTTACGGTCCATGAGTTTATGGTCTTTGGGTTTACGACCCATGAGTTTACGGTCATTGAAGGGTGTACGGTCTATGAGTTTATGGTCATTGAAGGCTGTACGGTCTATGAGTTTATGGTCATTGAAGGGTGTACGGTCTAAGGAGATAACTAGACCGTAAACACCTTTTGTTCATGGAAAAGTGACGATTTTGAGGTAAAACTCAAGAATTCTAACTAGATATAAGTATAAGAGGATGATACTTACGATTTGAAGGCAAAGAAAGGTGTTTTTGGTCCAAAACACTAAGATATTCTTGAGGATCTTTGAAGATCTAGATAAAAAGTGAAATCCATGGATGAATCAAGAGTGAATCATGGATATAGGAAAGATTAACACCCAAAGGAAGGAAATCACTTACATTCTTGAGGATTTCTTGAGTAAACTCGAGAATTATAGAGAGAGAGTAGAGAGAGAAAGCCTTTGAAGTGTGTAAAGGGGGAAATGAAGGCCATATACTCTATATATATAGGGTAGAGTTCTCGGTCAAGGGGGTCCACCCAGCACCGACCGTAAACGGGTTTACGGTCTACACGAGTTTACGACCGTAAACTCGTTCTGACCGTGAACTTGGCGATTTTCGAGGAAGTTTCAAGTTTTTCGCGTGATTCCCGGTTTATTCCGAATCGTATAGAATTTTAATTATATCCCTAGTTGATTTACTTAACCTAAGAAGTTGACGGAAAAATTTAATAAGATTAAATTTTATTAAGGGAGATGGGTTAAAAATAACGGGAGAAATTTCGGGTTGTCACATCATCCCCCCGTTAGAGGGAATTTCGTCCCGAAATTCAAGAATAATGATACGACTCGCGGATCTAAAAGAGATGGGAGTACTTCTGTTTCCTTGGGTTCTCGTGTTCCTAAATGAGTTCAAGTTCTTCATTGGTATCCCAGGGAACTTTCACTAACCGGATACGAAGTTTGTTTCGTGCGCTAGACTTCCTGGTTCATGAGTTCAATGATTCCTACGTGAAGTGTAGATTCTCGTGGAATTCGATATTGTCGAAGGGAATTGCGAGTGTCTCATCGGGCAGACACTGATTTGAGTTCAACATGTGAATGACATAATGTATGTTACTAAGTTCTCTAGGTAACTTGCTAACCCAGCCGGATGTAACGATTACAGGTATACTACGAAAACGGATTACTGTTGTGTCTGCTATTCTGATTTGTGAATGATGTGTAGGTTGGGGTTGCCTGGCCACGTTCATCCAACTGGTAGGATGTTCTTTCGTAGTTCTGAGCAATCCTTTGTCCTTGAGTTCATGGTAGGACTCATACCTGGTCTGTCTATCATTGCCTCATGTACACAAGACGTATATAATTAAGATTAATAAGACGATCAGATGGGTGTCACTGCCCCAGGTCCACAACCAAACAAGGAACAGGAGATAGGGCGGAAACACACATTCTAAGTATGCAGGATCTTAATTATACACCACCCTCGCGTGCACATTTAACATTGATAGGCTAACTGTATGTGTCCCTAGCCTCTGTGCTTGAACTTGACTTGTTGCGCGAGGGGTGTTTCCAAGATGGTCTGTTGAGGGTGCTTAAGAAAGGTTACAGTTGGATACCATACTCCTTGTATGAATACCTTCGAGAGTTTGAGGCGAGATGGAATTTTGGGGGTTCGCATCTAGTTTATCGTTATGAATGACGAGAGTTTTGTGATCGGACGATTTAAGACAACAGGGTTTGGCAATTCTAGAGAAATTATGGATAAATCTACGATAATAGCCAGTGAGACCCAAGAATTGACGAATTTCTGTGGGCGTCTTCGGTCCTGACCAGTTTTCTAGCGCTTTGATTTTTGAGGGATCCACGTGTATGCCTTCCTCGCTTACCACGTGACCTAGGAAGGTTACTTTTCGAATCCAGAATTCGCACTTGGAGAATTTCGCGTAAAGCTTCTCCGCCCTTAGAGTTTGCAGCACTAATCTCTAGTGCTGTTTGTCATCTTCCTCGCTTCTAGAATAAACAAGTATATCGTCTATGAACACGATGACGAACTTGTCCAGGAAAGGACGGCACACCCGATTCATCAGGTCCATGAATACTGCCGGTGCGTTGGTTAGACCGAAGGGCATTACCACAAATTCGTAGTGACCATACCGAGTCCGAAATGTTGTCTTAGGAACATCACTCTCATGGACTCGCAGCTAATGGTACCCTGATCTTAGGTCTATTTTGGAGAAGTAGTTGGCTCCTTGAAGTTGATCGAAGAGGTCGTCGATTCGGGGAAGGGGGTAACGGTTTTTGACAGTGAGTTTGTTCAGTTTGCAGTAATCAATACACATCTGAAAGGATTCATCCTTCTTTTTCACGAACAAGATCCGGGCTCCCCAGGGTGAGGAACTTGGTCTGATGAATCCTTTGCTGAGCAACTCATTGAGCTGACTGGATAACTCCTGCATTTCTGCTGGCACTAGGCGGTATGGGGATTTAGCTACGGGGGTAGCTCCGGGGACTAAGTCGATACGAAACTCGACTTGGCGCTCGGGAGGGATTCCCGGGAGCTCTTCGGGAAAGACATCGGGAAAGTTGCAGACTTCGGGGATGCTCTCGAGGTCTTTAACTTCCTGCTTCTCGTTTATGACGTGGGCTAGGAATGCATGGAACTCCTTTCGTAGAAGTTTTTGGGCTTTGATGCACGAGATGATGCGGAGGTTCGAGCTGAGTTTATCGCCATAAATCATGAGGGTTTCACTAGAAGGAAGATTGAGACGGAGAGCTTTTTCGTATCAAAGGATATCAGCACGATTGGGGCTCAACCAATCCATGCCGATGATGACATCGAAGCTTTTTATGGAAACTGGCATAAGATCGATCGGAAAAGAATGATCGTTTAGGGTAAGGGCACAGCCTACGAATATGTCGTTAGTGCTCTCTTTCTCACCGTTAGCCATCTCGACGGTAAATGTTTCGGTTAGAGGTTGAGATTCACATTTGATTAGGTGTTTGAATGCATGACTAACAAAACTTCTCTCCTCACCAAAATCGAAAAGAATGCATGCATAAGAGTTGTCAAGGAGGAACGTACCCGAAACAACGGTGGGATTTGAAACTGCCTCCTCTTGGCCCATCGCTAGCACTCTCCCCGTGCTACCAGCTGTTGTTGCCTTGGGGCAGTTTCTCTTGTAGTGCCCGACTTCTCCACAACCATAACATGCTTGTCCAATGCCTGCTCCAGGGGCCTGGTTAGTGGGTTGGACTTGTGTCTTGCAGCCTCGAGCTGTGTGGCCCTTCTTGCCACAGTTGTTGCACGACATCTCCCGGCACTGTCCCTGATGATGATAGTTGCACTTTTTGCACAGAGGTAACTTCCCAGCATAGCGACTGGGGTTTGTTGGAGTAGTGGGGACTGTAGCAGGGGTAGTAGCAGCGTGGACTGCCACAGTTTGTTGTTTCTTGGAGGGCTCCTGAGAGGGCTGGACCTTGCGCTTGTCGCAAAATCTCTTCTTCCCACTACCCTCCTCCTGTGGTTCAGAAACAGCTGTCAACTCATCAAGATCGACTCCATGATCGATCAGAGTTTGCGCCAGACACTTGGCGTTATCAAATGTAGCTGGCCGAGCAGCCAGGACATTTCCTTTGGTTGGTTGTGTCAGTCCCCAAATGTATCTCTCAATCTTTTTTGCTTTCCGGGGTGACCATACCCGGGCAAAGAAGTGCTAGATCTTCAAATCTGGAAGTGTAGGCAGCAATGTCGGAACCCTTCATCTTCAAGTTCCATAGCTCGTGCTCTAGTTTCTGCATCTCGCCCCGTGGGCAGTACTCAGCAAGCATGAGCTCTTTCAAGCTCTCCCACCCCATAGCATTGGCTATCGGTAGGGTTAGGTATTTGACCCGACCATTCCACCAGGTCAGTGCTCTGTTGGCGAAAGTGCAAGCGGCGAATTTCACCTTGCTGGCTTCGGGACAAGAGCAAATTTCGAAGATAGACTCGATCTTTTCGAACCATCGAGTCAGGGTAATAACACCTCCATTGCCGTCGAAGGATGTGGGTTTTGCATTCATGAAGTGTTTATAGGAGCACTCCTTCTGGTGTCCCTGACTACCTTCATGGTTTTCGGGATGAGTACGACCTCCCGGCCCGCCAGATCCGCCAGGATTAATCTGTGACATCGCGGCCGCCACAGCAGCAGTAACAGCTGCTTGGAACATAGCAGGATCGAACTGGGGAGGTGGCGGTGTCGGATCTGTTGGGGGATTGTTGTTCTTTTTGCTGGGTCTTTTCTTTGGAGGCATCTTGTTCTAAAAATAATCGGGAAGAAGAGGATGATAAGTCCCCCAGGATTTGAATATAGAGATATGAAACAAGATATATCTCGATATGATAGCTAGAGTGTTATACTAAGCGATAAACAAGAAAAAGCTACCAATGCAAATAAGTTATCGCTAAAAGGAATGAGTAGCAACACTTGGAAGTGAATTTTTTTTGCAATGCATTTGACTCTCGTAAAATACTCCTATAGTATTTTAAGTTGTAAGTTTTGTTATATCGATATTTTGTTGTATGGATACTTGGTAAGTTTTAGGTCTGCTGCAACACCACAGTCACTCCCAAGCACATGTTGGTCATGTCTCGAATGAATATAGTTGATCAGGCTATATTGACCCTAGACATGATTACATAACTGCCCAGGTTTAACCGCAGTGTCCAACATCCAAATACTTTTGTTTTGTTCTACCCATAATACTCTTTCTGGTATGTAGGTATACTTGTATACTTTTCGTAAAAATACTTATATTTTAAAAGCATACTTTTAGTTCAGAGCACTTCAGCCCCTTAGTGTTTATAGTTGTATACCATGTAAGGTTCGGTATACTTAGTTCACTATAAACAATAGCTCTGATACCAATCTGTCACACCCCCGAACCGTCAGAAATAACGGCGGAAACGTTCGGAGGCGGGTGAGGTCATGCGTAGTATCACAACAGTTGTATCATAGTAAGCAAAGTAAACACAACCATTATATTACAATATGATTATTTACATTTGTTTGAAAACATAGTTTGTACATAAGAGTATATAGCAAAAGTAAAAGACGTGACTCCAAATGCTCCGTCTTCTCCGAAAGTTGATAAAAGTACCTGTCTATAGCTGCCCTGAGAATACAAGCAGTTTGAAAGAGTATCAGCATAAAGCTAGTGAGTTCATAAGTATTTAGTTTTGGTGAAAAATGTTTCTTTGATCCTTTGAAAAGTGTTTCCCAATAAAATCCTATATTTTCTTATGAAAGATGTTTGATTATCCGTTAGTTATTTGTTAAACAGCCCGTTTTGAAAAGTTGAGATATCCCAGGAAAATCCTATATTTTCCCTAAAAGTTAATGGTTAGTTATCTGTTTCTAGTCTGAGGTGTACAAGTATCTACCATACTTATATCGTTAGACGTAGTTTTCTTGAAAAACCCTGTTAGCTCCTTGTGAGGTGTATTAGCCTTATTACATAAATAAAACTAATAAATAAGTGATGAATTAAATCCTAAGGGTATTATCAATACCCTCTAGTAATCGAATCGGTTATTACTTTGAGGTTAGTTCACTTGATTCATTATTACAAAAGTAAATTCCTGTTATCTAGGTTGTGGGTGTCATAACCGTACTTGAACTTGATATGGCACGTAGCGGGGCCAGTATCCTTTTATGACTTTGTCACCACAGGCATGTATGCCTAACTGTAGCTAGCAGCTTAGGTGCGGGATAGTCAGTCCCGTATAGATCTATACACAACAGTCACACTCTCCCTACAAGAGATTCTGTTTACAAGTGCTAGTCCTACACTCTCGAATTCGGTGGGGAGTGTTACAAGGACGTGTCCCCAACTTTAGACTAACAACTTACAAATAATAATACTAAAAATCCGGTTTATAATCTGTATGATATACATTTTACGAAATGTTTCACGAGTTCATTACTTTAGTTTGAAAACTGTTTCTACGAGTTGATTTCTTAATCGTTTGGTAAAACTGTTTTCTGTGTTAAAAGCATTCTAAACATGTAATTATCTTAAGCAAAATAATATAATTTGAGCACAAGTTTCCTTGTAGTTTTTCTTGTATTCCCCCCCTGAAAACACGAAAAACTCAGAAAAAGCGTAGGGGTATGAACTCACAGTTTGACGTGGGGTTCGAGTGTAAGTTGCTAGGAATTGCTGAGTGTCAAATAAAGCCTCGGGCACAAACGGATCCTATTTGGCATGTAGAAGTACACATATGTATTAGGTGAGGGCATACTACTATTGTTATGGAAAGAACCACCTTAGGGATTAGAAAACACTTAAAACTAAGTGTTAGAATCACATGTGATTGAAAAGGGGAGTTTGCGGCCGTAATCAGGAGTGTACGGTCAGGGGTTTACGGTCCATGGGTTTACGGTTCCTTGGGTTCACGGTCTAATGACCTTACGGTCATAGGGTTTACGATCCATGAGTTTACGGTCTTTGGGTTTACGGCCCATGAGTTTACGGTCATTGAAGGGTGTACGGTCTATGAGTTTACGGTCATTGAAGGGTGTACGTTCTAAGGAGATACACTAGACCGTAAACACCTTTTGTTCATGGAAAAGTGACGATTTCGAGGCAAAACTCAAGAATTATAACTAGATATAAGTATAAGAGGATGATACTTACGATTTGAAGGCAAAGAAAGGTGTTTTCGGTCCAAAACACTAAGATGTTCTTGAGGATTCTTGAAGATCTAGATAAAAAGTGAAATCCATGGATGAATCAAGAGTGAATCATGGATATAGGAAAGATTAACACCCAAAGGAAGTAAATCACTTACATTCTTGAGGATTTCTTGAGTAAACTCGAGAATTGTAGAGAGAGAGTAGAGAGAGAAAACCTTTGAAGTGTGTAAAGAGTGAAATGAAGGCCATATACTCTCTCTCTCTCTCTCTCTCTCTCTATATATATATATATATATATATATATATATATATATATATATATATATATATATATATATATAGGGTAGAGTTCTCGGTCAAGGGGGTCCACCCGGCACCGACCGTAAACGGGTTTACGGTCTACACGAGTTTACGACCGTAAACTCGTTCTGACCGTGAACTCGACGATTTTCGAGGAAGTTTCAAGTTTTTCGCGTGATTCCCGGTTTATTCCGAATCGTATAGAATTTTAATTATATCCCTAGTTGATTTACTTAACCCAAGAAGTTGACGGAAAAATTTAATAAGATTAAATTTTATTAAGGGAGATGGGTTAGAAATAATGGGAGAAATTTCGGGTTGTCATAATTATGTGCCTTTATATGCTTCTTACTTATTTATAAATGTGTAATAAATAAAGAATAAAAATAAGCATCAGAATTAAAGTGTGAGATAAACCCGATATCTCTACATAAAGTTATAGTGGTCGAAACAAGGATTCTGGGGATATAAAGAACGCCGAAATCCGAGTTATAACGAAGAAGTTATGACACGTTGAAGTTTTGCGACGGAACCGGCATGACACTGGGAAGCGTAAATAGTGAATTTACGATAAAGCGAATTATAACCTTAGCGATCCAAATGAAAGTCGTAGAAAACGTTAAACCGAGAGCGTCGATAAAAAGAACGCCCAAATCTGACTTCGTATGAGGAAGTTATGCTTTTTCGAAGTTTCGGCTTAGCAGTGTACAGCCCGAAGTTCGAATATTAGATCGAGCAAGTTTTAGCCGACACAACCTAAACGAGAATCGAAGATCTCGTTAATAGTAGCGTAACGATAAAAAGACAGACGAAAAAAGACGTAGGATGAAGAAGTTATGAATTTTTAACAGACAAACCCTGTCCCGGCGTGTTAAAAATATAACCTTTAAAATAAAGTCAAAATTAGCCGACGGAGTCTAAACGAAAGTTGTAGAGTACGTTCCCTCCTACGCGTGGAAATAATAAACGTCGGAAACGGAGCTCGTATGAGGAAGATACGAATTTTTGAAGTTGGAACTCGAAAATGCGAAACCTGGTGCGAAGTTGATGACGTGGCCGATTTCCAGCCGTCCGATGATGATCTAGCCTCACTTCAGATTTCGACGCATCACCCTTCGCTACGCCCCGCGTCCGAGGCGAAGTACGCCCAACGTACTTCGGTTCTTATCCGGTTCCGAGAGTGAGCGCGTGCGAGACAGCTGGTGCGAACTGGCATCCTTATCCGAGCTACGCCCAACGTAGCTGAGTCCGAACGCCCAGCGTAACCGAAGGTGCTGGCCCTATAAATAGCTGCGAGATGTTCCGAGCAATTCACACCAAATCTCTTTCTGTCTCTAAATACTTTCTATCTCTAGGGTTTGTAATCCCCCCCCCCTAAAGCCTAGGTGAACCCCCAAGCACCCGAAGGAAGCCCCGAGGCTCCCGGAGTCCCGAGAAAAAGTGTCTTCCGGTTCGGAAACGCTGCTCCAAGCAAAGCCCGGTTTGTTTATAAAACCCACTGTAAGTGAGCTACGCCTACGCTATTTTTAATATAGCTTTTATTTAATTATAGTAACATTATTATGACCTTAAAATAATTATTTGGGCTATTATTATGAGTTATATAGAGTGTTGTTTAACGCTTATATAATAATAATAATAACTAGACTATTAATTAGTCGCGGTTAATGTTAGATTATGTCACACCCCCAAACCAGAACGGCGGAAACGTTCGGGGGCGGATGACGTCATGCTCAGTATCATAACCATAGTGAAGAAAGTAACACACAACCATCATAGATATAATTTAAAAGATTACATTGTTCCCAAAATACATGTTCCAAAAATACATGTTTTCAATTAAATTACATATGATGATAAAATGTAGCAAAATAATCTACACCTTAGCGTCTTGACTTCAGAAATCTTGCGGTTACCTGTATTACTGATTATCTGAGAATACAAGTTGTTTTGAAAAGAGAGTATCAGCATAAAGCTGGTGAATTCACAAGTATTTTATAAAAATAAATGTTGTTTCCTTAACATTTGTTATAAGTTTGTTTCCAGAAAATCCAATATTTTCTAAAAGATTTGTTGTAAACTGAATTGAAACAAGGCCTAGATTGTGTAAGTAAATCGCCATACTTATGTGTGTGTTTTATATTTAAATAAAACTCCTTTCTATAAAGCCTTAGAATTTCCGTGAATTTTATGCTGTGTTAATATTCCATGCGAGATGTTATAATCATACTAAAGACTAGATGGCCTTGAATGCGACGTTCTTCAGGCGTCGGAAAGTTATGACACTTGTCACCACAGACCTGCCGGTCTAGCTGTTGCAAGCAGCTCAGGTGCGGGTTTGTCGGACCCAGTATAGATCTATACACAACTATCACGTTCTCATTCCAAGAGATTCTGATTATAACTAAAGTACTTTTCTGTGGTACTTGGAGTACCCCGAAGGAGAATGTCTCACAAATATTCATTAACGAGTTCACGTAGTGTGTAGTGAAAGTTCATTTTGTAAATCGATAATGTTATTGTTTTCTTTGTTAGATGAAGTGTTCAAAACTATACCTATTATAGTTTATCAAAAATGTTGTATGATGGTATTAAAACCTGGTTACGCATGTAGATGTATTTCAAATAAAGGGCATTGGAAATACTAAGTGTAAATCTTACACACCTTGCTCAACATGTTACAAGGTGTGAATAACTCTTAAATATGTATTTGACAGTTTTACCCTTAACTGTCACTGTTTTTGAGTATTTATAGAAAAATCATCGTAAGTCGAAAACTGAATCCGCAAACTCTGAGTATTTGGAAAAAGTGTCTACTGTGTTCATAAATTTTCCCATAATTTTTGGTGGTCTCAAACTAGTGTGAAAATGTTCATTTTCACAACCTGGTCTGATTTCGTTGCTGCAGTGATAGGCAGTTTTGTAAAAATCACCATAAATTGTAGGAAAATCGTATGGAGATGTGCAAGTAGTCATTTGAAAGGTACAAACCTGAACTACTTGCATATTATACAGTTTTGAAAAATATTAAGTTTAAGTTGGGTAAAACAGTCCGTGAACAGGTCACAACTTTTTTGTTGTAAGCTGTCAAGTTAAGTTTTGAATATGTTTTGGTGTTTTAACTTGTATTCCCCCCCTGAAAACTGAAGAAAACTAGAAAATATAGGGGTATGAACTCACCTTTAGTGATTCTTTGAAGAGTGGAAGGTCGAAGACGAGGAGTATCAAGTCAAGAACACTTAATGAACACGTGAGAGTTTGGATGATCCTAAGAACGATTTTTGGTGTTAAGATATGAGTCAATGATCCAAGAGTGTTATGAAATTATGGAATGACACTTGAGTTTAAATGGAATACTTACCAACGAATGCAGTAGCAACTCAAGAACACTTGCACAAGGGGGGGTGGAAAGTAGAGAGAAAGAAGCTTTCTTGAGGTGATATGAGAAGTGTGTGTATGTTTGAAATGAGCAAGTAACTCAAGAAATCCTCCAGGGATTTCCTTATATGGAAGGTTGCTGGAGCAACTTGTGAGTTTGAAGTGATGTGTGCATTGGTTTGTGTGATGTGGATAAGGTGGCAAGTGGGAGGGTGACACATGGAAGGCAAGTGGGCACACTTGACCCACTTGTGGGGTAAATATCCTCTTAATAATAATTTTTAATAAATAAATCATTGAGAAATAAATAAAATATGAGTTTTGGGGGTTAAAAATGGTAAAAATATGAATTTGGTGAAAAAATCCCGTCAAAAACGTCAAAAACGGGTTTAGGAGGCGAAAGTAGTCAAAAATCAGCTTTAGGAACCGAACCTGCGAGGTTCGGTTCTAAGGAGCTAGGAACCGAGAGGGAACCGAGAGTAGGAGGGAAGATCCGAAGGTCCGAAGGGGGAGGCCGAAGGTCCGAGGTCTCGCATGGGGGGCCGAGGTTTGGTCCTCGCTGCTAGCTTCGGTCCGAGATGGCCTCTGACAAGTTCGGTTCTGACACTTTCGGCTTCTAAGAGGACTTTCGGTTCCTAAGAGGAGTTTCGGCTCTATATGGCTGTTTTTCGAGACATCTTTCCGTTTTGCGTGATTTTTGACCAAGTTAAGAGTCAAGATGACCCGGTTGACCATAAAAAGTTTGAGAGAGATTTTGGGAGAGATTTGGGAGAGATTTCACATACTGGGAGAGATTTCACATACTTGGAGAGATTTGGGAGAGATTTCACATACTTGGAGAGATTTGGGAGAGATCTCACATACTTTGAGAGATTTGGGAGAGATTTCACATACTTGGAGAGATTTGGGAGAGATTTCACATACTTGGAGAGATTTGGGAGAGATCTCACATACTTGGAGAGATTTGGGAGAGATTTCACATACTTGGAGAGATTTGGGAGAGATCTCACATACTTGGAGAGATTTCACATACTTGGAGAGATTTGGGAGAGATCTCACATACTTGGAGAGATTTGGGAGAGATTTCACATACTTGGAGAGATTTGGGAGAGATTTCACATACTTGGAGAGATTTGGGAGAGATCTCACATACTTGGAGAGATTTCACATACTTGGAGAGTTTTGGGAGAGATTTAACCTTAGCCATTATTATCGTATAATCTCGTAATGCGAGGTTCGTGAACCCCGTTATGCTTCGTTAATGACCGTTTTAAGTCCCCGAAAGGGTCCTTAGCCGTGTTTTGATGCGTTTAACTCCCTTTTTATGGTTTTTACATTGTTAACACTTAGATTCTTCAAGACACTTGAATTTTTTACATACAAATGCACATTTTTACAAGGAATAACTTCTAACATACAAGTACTAGTTAAGTTTGACCGGTTTGACTTGTTGACTTTGACTTTGACTTTGACTTGAATTTGACGGTTGTCACATTATCCCCCCGTTAGAAGGAATTTCGTCCTGAAATTTGCATTTTGAGTGGGACTTCAAGGGTCGGGGAATAGATGTGGGTATTTTTGCTTCATTTGGTCCTCACGTTCCCAAGTAAACTCGGGTCCTCGCTTTGTTTCGTCGATTTGACCTCTCGGTGCATGATTTCAACAGGTTCCTCTACGAAGTGGAGGTTCTCGTTGATCTCAATTTCTTCCAACGGAATGACGAGGGTCTCATTAGACAAACATTTCTTCAGGTTTGACACATGAAAGGTAGGATGGATGTGGTTGAGTTCCTGTGGTAATCGTAGCTTGTATGCCACCGGGCCAATCCTGGTGAGGATTTCGAATGGCCTGATATACCTTGGATTTAATTTACCACGTTTCCCAAAACGTATTAATCCCTTCCAAGGTGATACCTTCAGAAGTACTCGATCTCCCACTTGGAACTCCAAAGGTTTTCGTCTCTTATCCGCGTAGCTCTTTTGTCGGTCTTGGGAAGCCTTCATTCGCTCTCAAATTTGGACGATCTTCTCGGTTGTTTCCCTTATGATCTCCGGTCCAGTGAGTGCGCTTTTAGGGACTTGCCCTTTTGCTAGTTGCGTATCGCCCACCTCAGCCCAACACAGGGGTGATCTGCACTTACGGCCGTAGAGGGCTTCGAACGGAGCAACTTTGATGCTAGTGTGATAACTATTATTGTAGGAAAACTCAATAAGAGGTAAATGAGTATCCCAAGCTTTACCAAAGTCTATCACACAAGCCCTTAGCATGTCCTCTAACGTCTGAATGGTTCTTTCACTCTGACCGTCAGTCTGTGGGTGGTAGGGTGTACTCATGTCCAGCCTAGTTCCCATAGCTTTCTGTAGTGACTGCCAGAATTATGACGTGAACCTACTATCTCTGTCGGAGATAATGGATATCGGTACTCCGTGAAGACGCACTATTTCTCTAATGTAGATCCTTGTCAGCTTTTCCATTTTGTCTGTTTCCTTTATTGGTAGGAAGTGTGCGGATTTGGTCAATCTGTCAACGATTACCCAAATGGTGTCAAGTCCCCCCGTGGTCTTAGGTAACTTGGTAACGAAATCCATCGTAATCCGCTCCCACTTCCACTCGGGTACCTCTGGTTGTTGAAGTAGTCCCGAGGGCTTTTGATATTATACCTTAACTTTGGCGCAAGTCAGGCACTTTCCCACAAAGGTAGCTATTTCAGCTTTCATGTTCGGCCACCAATACATCTTCTTGAGGTCTAAGTACATCTTTTCTGAGCCGGGATGCACGGAGTAGCGAGTTTTATGAGCTTCGTCCATGACAACGTCCCTGAATCCACCAAATTTTGGTGTCCAGATTCGGTTCATGAGACAACGAACTCCGTCATCCCTGACTTCAAGATTTTTATCCATTCCTCTCAATGCTTCACCTGTCACATTCTCTAGCTTCAAGGCTTCTTCCTGAGCTTCCTTGATTTGTGTGGACAGGTGTGAGTGGATGGTCATGGTTAATGCCTTTACTCGGCGGCCCGAGTACTCCTTTCTGCTTAAAGCGTCTGCAACCACGTTGGCCTTTCCGGGGTGATAACGAATCTCGCATTCGTAATCGTTTAGTAATTCCACCCATCGCCTTTGTCTCATATTGAGTTCCTTCTGATTGAGGATATGCTGGAGGCTTTTGTGATCGGTGAAGATGGTGCACTTGGTGCCGTAAAGGTAATGCCTCTAGATTTTTAGGGCGAAAACTACAGCTCCTAATTCAAGGTCGTGCGTCGTGTAGTTTACCTCATGCGTCTTCAGTTGTCTTGAGGCGTAGGCAATGACTTTTCCTCGTTGCATTAACACACACCCCAGACCTTGGTTTGATGCATCGCAGTAAACCACAAAGTCTTCGGTTCCATCTGGTAGGGACAAGATCGGAGCACTGCATAGAGTTCGTTTTAGTGTTTGGAATGCAGTCTCTTGCTTACCCTTTTTCAGTTAGGGTGGTGAGTGGTTTTTCGATTTTGGAGAAGTTTTGGATGAACCTCCGGTAGTAGCCGGCGAGTCCTAAAAATTGTCGGATCTCCGTGGGTGTTCTTGGTGCTGCCCAACTTTCAATCGCCTTGATCTTTGAAGGGTCCACATGGACTCCTTCCTTGCTGACTACGTGCCTGAGGAAATTCACCTCTCGAATCCAGAACTCACACTTTGAAAACTTGGCGTACAATTTCTCTGCCCTCAGCGTCTCCAGGACTCGACTTAAATGCTGGCTGTGTTCTCCCTTACTTCGGGAGTAGACTAGTATATCATCGATGAAATCAATTACGAACTTGTCTAAGTAAGGTCGAAACTGTTGGATATAGTGTCTAAGTCCATAACTTTATTTGGTATGTACTTGACCCGACCCGACATGGTCCATTTGGGTTGCATGGCATGCAATACTTGGATAGACTAAATGAGAGAATAAGGCACTTATGATTATTAATATATTATAAGTTCTAATATATTAATAATAGTATTATTTAATTAGTATTGATCAAGTATTAATCTAGGATTAATTTGGTGATCAAAGTGAGACTAATTAAATATATAGGGTTGATTATGACAATCATCAATTCTTTTATGGTGGATTAATGATCCATGGTTTATGGGTTATGGATGTAACCAAATGGAGCTCCATGGATAGTCCATGGGAGTTACAAATCCATGGGTCATGGGAAATCAAGAGTCATGACAATTAAGGGCATTCATGTGTAAACCCTAATTGTGACAACACTATAAAAGGAACCCTATGGCTAGCAAAATGGTGACCTAGTAGAACTAGTGGACATAGTGTTACTAGAGAGGGCATAACCAATTTTGAGTGCTAGAAGTATTCTCTCAAGTTATTCCAAGTCTTGTGGTGTTGTGTGAAGCATTTGAGGCACAACATTTGGGGTGCTAGGCTCACAAAGTCTTGAAGGAATCCAAGCAACAACAAGGTATGTATTTCTACTAGTTTTTATGTTTTATGTAATCCCCATGCCATGCTAGTTAGGAAATAACCTTGAAAAAGAAATTTGCATGTATATAGACAAAACATAGATTCAAGGTTATTAGGGTTGCATGTACACTTAGGAAGTGTTAGAATGCTCAAAACCCATCAGTGGTATCAGAGCCTAGGATTGTTTTCTGTATACTTGATGCAAAACTGCTTAAAAATCGAAAATTCTGCATTCTGACGACTGGACTCGCCGAGTCCATGAACAAATTCATTCTACTCGCCGAGTAGAATAATGCACTCGGCGAGTAGGAGCGTGCTGGGCAGTTTTTTCGAGTTTTGTTGCTGGAAATGGATTAAGATCATTATCCCAATCTGTTTTGGACTTGTAAAATCTGTTTTTCAAAATGATAATGATTATGTTAACCTATTTTTGCATGACTTTTATCAATTTTCAAGTATTGTATATAGTTATATGATTTCTTGAAATTGCTTGACATGAATTTGTGTTCTTATGAGTTTTTAGAAGATCATAGGAATTATGTGTAACCACCATGTGTGTTTAATTCATGATCTTAATGGCTATGATGGTGTCCATAACTTGTCCTCAAGTTATGGATAACCAAAAGTCACTTCTTTTAATTGTGATTAAAGAACTAAAGAGGTTTCATAAAATGAAGAGTCTTCATTTTATGAACCATTAAAACTCATAAGTTACAAATTGAAGAGACTTGGAATAGTTTCAAATCTTGCCCTTAAGTTTTGGAATTTGAAAAGTCTTATACTTTAATACTTTAATTCCAAATTAAACCTTAGATTTTTAAAAAGTTTAAAAATCAACACTTATACTATTATTATAATTTTATTATATAGATATGTATAAGAATATGTCATTCTTACCGTTAGTAGGCCTCATTCACGAAGCCGGTCTATAAGGGGGGTATAAGGTTGTTGTCTATAAAATGGTGACTTAATGGGTGTCCACTCTCACCCACCGCTTCCTTGATCGGTGGAGGGTCGTTAGCCGAACGGGTAGGATACGACTTTAAATACTTGTTAAAAGTATAATAAATTATAAAGTAACTATACATTATAAATTCCCAATCTTAGTTACTTTAGGAAAATGTGAAATTGGTGCTAGCCCATAAAATTACACTTTGTACCTTACCAAGTCGTTAGTGGAGCGTGTGTGGTTAACCGGCACACTAACATGGACTAGTAAGAGTGGCAAAGGGTAACTTGACCTTATTATAGATCGGTGGAGCGTGTGTGGTTAACCGGCACATCGATTAGGTAATATTGTTGAGGGTACCAAGTCAATTTGTATGGTTATTCACACCTTGTTTGTGATCCTCGGCATCCCAGTCACAAACTTGAGAGGGCACAATCGAGATTCAAACATGCCATTGAAAAGTTCAATGTATCTCAAAAGATCTACGAGTTTCAAAACCAATAAAACCTAATAATAAAATATTTCGTTCTTATGGTGGAAATTGGTAAATCGTCATTTACCTACCTTCAAATATTTTATAGTATGGATTACGACATCCCTCTTCCCACTATAAATAGTTTGTTGGATCCTAGCCTTAATATTTCATTTGGGTGAATTATTAAGGATTCCTAATCTAATGAAACTTGTCTTTCTTTCCTTTCAGATGTCTTCCAACAATGCTTCTGGCTCAAACACAACAGGCTCCTTTTCCCTTATGAACTTGTGTGGTAAGGTCATCTTTGATGGATCCAATTTCAATGAGTGGATCAGAAACATCAGAATGATTACCCGCTATGAGGACAAAGAATATGTCCTCGATAAGGAGCTTAAGGTTGTGAATGAAGCCACTGCTACTCCTGAAGAGTTTGCGGAGTTTGTTGCACATGAAAAGGATGCTACTAAAGTAGCATGCATCATGATGGCCACCATGACTCCTGAACTTCAGAAATCCTATGAAGATTTCTACCCCTATGAGATGCACCTGGATCTGATGGAAAGGTACCATCAGAGCGCGCGTCAGGAGAGGTATGAAATCATCTCCTCCATGATAACCGCAAGGATGAAGGATGGTGAACCCATCACCGGTCACTTACAGAAGATGCAAAGGTTCGTTGACCGGTTGCTGAAGCTAAATGTTGACTTTCTTGAGGAAATGGCGATTGACATCATTCTCCATTCCTTACCTCCAAGTTATGATCAGTTTCGTATGACTTATCATATGAACAAGGAGGAAGTCACACTTAGCAAACTTCAAGGACTCTTAAGGACAGCTGAGAATGGCCTTAAGGGTAAAGCGGTTGCTACTTCTACTCCTTCAACAGCCCCTGTTCTGGCTATTGGGCAGGGAAAAGGTAAGAAGAGGAAAAGCCCTTCGAAGGGTACCAAGGGTAAGACTCTTGATGGTTCCTCTTCAAGTGGGACAAAGAAAGGTCCCATTACTCCTTCTTCAAACCCAAAGGAAGCACAGTGCTTCTATTGCCAGGATAAGGGACACTTCAAGCGAAGCTGCCCCAAATATCTGCAAGATCTAAAGGATGGGAAGGTTAAACCCACCCATGCAGGTATTTACACAATATTGTCTAACAAATCATCTAATGCTAATTCTTGGGTGCTTGATACAGGGTGTGGTATTCACATTTGTACTGATTTGCAGGCACTAAGAAGAAGTGAGCAAGTGGAGCACGGGAAGATAAACTTAGTCATGGGCAACAGGAAAGCATCACTTGTTACCAAGATAGGAGTTTATTCTTTATTGCTTAATAATGGGTTAATGTTAGATTTGAATAAGTGTTGTTACTCGCCCGAAATGGCGAGAAATATTATTTCCTTTCATGGCTTGTACAAACAAGGTTTTACATTTTCATTTGATAATAAAAATGGTGTTATTAATGTTTATTACAATGATGTATTTTACTTTAAAGCATTACCTTGTGATGGTGTATATGAAGCCGTGAATGTTGTAGACAATCTAGGAAATAATGTGTTGTATATTGATTCTTCAGATAGCATGGATAAAGCATCCTTGTGGCATTGTCGTCTTGGACATGTTAACAAGAAGCGCATAGGCCAACTCCAAAAGGCTGGAGTCTTGGAATCATTTGACCTCAAGTCAAATGATAGTTGCGAGTCTTGTTTACTTGGAAAAATGACAAAGTCACCCTTCACAGGTACTTGTGATAGGGGTGAAGGTTTGTTGGACCTTGTACACACGGATGTGTGTGGGCCCTTCAGAGTTGCTACAAGGGATGCTAATCGCTATTATGTGACTTTTACTGATGATTACAGTAGATATGGATATATTTACTTAATCAAGCATAAGTCAGAAACCTTTGAAAAGTTCAAAGAGTTTAAGCAGGAAGTTGAGAATCAATTAGGCAGGAACATCAAGATGCTCCGATCCGATCGGGGAGGAGAGTATCTTAGCATTGAGTTCCTTGACTATCTTAAGGAATGTGGGATTGTCTCACAATTGACACCTCCCAGAACACCACGGTTGAATGGTATAGCTGAGAGGCGCAATCGAACCTTGTTGGATATGGTTCGTTCCATGATGAGTCGAGCTTCGTTACCAATCTCTTTCTGGGGGTATGCCTTAGAGACTGTCGCCCATATCCTTAATCTAGTCCCTACTAAAAAGGTTGCCAAAACACCTCACGAGATGTGGACTGGGAAAGTTCCCAATTTGGACCACATCAAGATTTGGGGTTGTGAAGCTTTCGTGAGGCGTGAGACTCATGATAAGCTTGAACCTCGAAGTGAGAGGTGTATTTTCATCGGCTACCCACAGAGATCCTTTGGTTACCTCTTCTACAGACCCAATGATAATGTGGTCTTTGTAGCAAGAAGAGGAGTCTTTCGTGAGAGAGAATTCATAAGCCAAGGGGACAGTGGGAGGCAAATTGACCTTGAAGAGCTTCAAGAGTCAAGTGGTGAAGGAACCTCAAATGCTATCGACCAACCTGAGGAGGAAACTCCTGTTGATCCGATAGATGAGTCTGTACCTCCAAGACGTTCCACTAGGGTGAGGAACACACCTGATTTTTATTATGGTTATCACATCACCACTGAAGGTGATACATTTATTAGTGATAGTACACTAATAGATTTGGATGAACCTAATAACTACAAGGAAGCCATGGCAGGCCCTGAGTCTGCTAAATGGAAGGAGGCTATGGACAGCGAGATTCAGTCCATGTATGACAATCAAGTTTGGAACTTGGTTGACAATGTACCAGGTCGTAAGACAGTTGGGTGCAAATGGATCTTCAAGAAGAAGACCGACATGGATGGGAAGATACACACTTATAAAGTGCGACTGGTTGCGAAGGGATTTACTCAAACTCCGGGAGTTGACTATGATGAGACCTTCTCACCAGTAGCTAAGATTAAGTCTATTAGAGTATTGTTAGCCATAGCTGCATTTCATGATTATGAAATATGGCAAATGGATGTCAAAACCGCTTTCCTTAATGGAAAGTTGGCTGAGGATGTTTACATGGCTCAACCAGAGGGTTTTGTCGATACCAGATACCCTAATAGAGTGTGTAAGCTTGATAAATCCATTTATGGATTGAAACAAGCATCTCGTAGATGGAATCTTTGCTTTGATGAGAAAGTCAAAGAGTTTGGCTTTTCTAGGAGTGAGGATGAGTCTTGTGTGTATGTCAGGGCTAGTGGGAGCATAGTTAGCTTCTTGGTGTTGTATGTGGATGACATACTTCTCATAGGAAACGACGTCCCAACCTTGCAGGAGGTTAAGTCCTGGCTTGGGAAGTGTTTCGCTATGAAGGACCTTGGGGAAGCTGCCTATATCCTAGGGATAAGGATATTGAGAGATAGGAGTAAGAGACTAATTGGACTTAGTCAAAGTACTTATGTGGATAAGGTACTGAAGAGGTTCAGTATGCAAGAATCCAAGAAAGGAGAATTACCAATCCAGAGTAATGCCAAGCTGAGTAAGACTCAGAGTCCAAGTACAGAGGCTGAGATAGCTGAAATGAGTCATATACCATATGCTTCCGCTGTCGGCTCGATCATGTATGCTATGACTTGTACTCGCCCTGATGTGGCCTTTGCTTTGAGCATGGTCAGTAGATATCAAGGGAACCCTGGCAGGGCACACTGGACAGCGGTAAAGAACATTCTCAAGTATCTGCGGAGGACTAAGGATTGGGTCCTTACCCTCGGAGGCAGTGATGACTTGAGAGTGGAAGGATATAGCGATGCTAGCTTCCAGACTGATAGGGATAATTTCCGCTCTCAGTCAGGCTGGGTCTTTATCCTAAATGGAGGGGCAATTACTTGGAAAAGTTCCAAGCAGGAGACAGTAGCTGATTCTACTTGTGAATCAGAGTACATAGCAGCAAGTGAAGCAGCTAAGGAGGCGATATGGCTAAAGAACTTCATCGGAGACCTTGGAGTTGTACCAGCTATAAAAGAGCCAATGGAAATTTTCTGTGACAGCGAAAGTGCGGTTGCTTTGGCTAAGGAACCAAGAGATCACGGGAGATCTAGGCATATTGACAGAAAATACCATTTCATCAGACATCGAATAGAAGAAGGACTCCTCGTGGCTAAGAGGGTATCATCAAATGAGAACCCGGCAGATCCCCTCACGAAGGGACTGAGCAGGGTTAAGCATTTACAGCATGCGAAGCGCATTGGGCTGAGGGATGATATTAGTTTCAATAATTAGATTCCTGAAACTTGTAAAATGTAATTGACATTTGATGATAAATAAAAGTTGTTATTATTTATGAGTAAGGTGTTACTATCTTGTGTTGATTGTTTACTATGTTTCAATTTTGCATGTTTTTACTTCCAGAATAATTATGTTATTATTCAAACCATCCACAGTCAGTCAAACTTTGGATGTAAGTATTGATTTAAGACTGTCATGAATTTGGCTTGTATGATTTGTCTAAAAGTGCTTTGGACAATGCAATGGTTGCTACAACATTCATGAGTACTCATAATGGCTGAGTATTGGATCCAACCCACGCTCACTTGCATCACTTCATGGAATTTATCTCGAGTGATCGTGAGACGGTAATATCATATAAATCTTCAAACCTAGAGATATGAGTTGTTGACTATGAGTTGGTTATTCATTGATTGTACGAAAACACATTGGTAACTCGATGTTATAAAACGTGCCTTTGTGAATAATTCAACAAGTAGTTAGTACAAGCATATCAGTCGAAGTTTATCTGTTCCTTCTAGAAATAGAAGCGATATCTGGGCCCCTCGATGATTTGGTTTTGACCTATGTACCGGGCCCGGTCAGAACCTAATTGATGTGTTCAATTTAGTTCTATGTCGAAACAAATCAGAGATCGAGAAACAAATGCTGGACAATAAGTAAGACCATGTTCCATGTGTTTGTCCGGCTGATATCATGAGAATAGAGGATTATATGATCACTTATCTTAAATGGCGTATCATCATCATCTCAGTTCCGAGAGACTTTGAAAGAGCTACGATTGTTAGTCGGATTTTGAAGTCATATTTGCAAATATAGTTATTAGACTTATCCAAGTGGGAGACTGTTGGATATAGTGTCTAAGTCCATAACTTTATTTGGTATGTACTTGACCCGACCCGGCATGGTCCATTTGGGTTGCATGGCATTACAATACTTGGATAGACTAAATGAGAGAGTAAGGCACTTATGATTATTAATATATTATAAGTTCTAATATATTAATAATAGTATTATTTAATTAGTATTGATCAAGTATTAATCTAGGATTAATTTGGTGATCAAAGTGAGACTAATTAAATATATAGGGTTGATTATGACAATCATCAATTCTTTTATGGTGGATTAATGATCCATGGTTTATGGGTTATGGATGTAACCAAATGGAGCTCCATGGATAGTCCATGGGAGTTACAAATCCATGGGTCATGGGAAATCAAGAGTCATGACAATTAAGGGCATTTATGTGTAAACCCTAATTGTGACAACACTATAAAAGGAACCCTATGGCTAGCAAAATGGTGACCTAGTAGAACTAGTGGACATAGTGTTACTAGAGAGGGCATAACCAATTTTGAGTGCTAGAAGTATTCTCTCAAGTTATTCCAAGTCTTGTGGTGTTGTGTGAAGCATTTGAGGCACAACATTTGGGGTGCTAGGCTCACAAAGTCTTGAAGGAATCCAAGCAACAACAAGGTATGTATTTCTACTAGTTTTTATGTTTTATGTAATCCCCATGCCATGGTAGTTAGGAAATAACCTTGAAAAAGAAATTTGCATGTATATAGAGAAAACATAGATTCAAGGTTATTAGGGTTGCATGTACACTTAGGAAGTGTTAGAATGCTCAAAACCCATCAGAAACACCCGATTCATCAGGTCCATAAACGTTGCGGGTGCATTTGTTAAGCCAAAAGGCATCACTACAAATTCGTAGTGACCATAGCGCGTTCTGAACGCTGTCTTGGGAATATCCTCCTCTTGAACTCGTAGTTGATGGTATCCAGATCTAAGGTCAATCTTCGAGAAGAAACTCGCTCCTTGTAGTTGGTCGAAGAGGTCATCGATTCAAGGCAAAGGGTATCGGTTTTTGATGGTGAGTTTGTTTAATTCGCGGTAGTCAATGCACATACGGAACGATCTGTCCTTCTTCGTAACGAACAAAACCGGTGCTCCCCAAGGCGAGAAGCTTGGTCTAATGAAGCCTTTGCTCAGTAGTTCGTTCAGTTGACTGGACAGTTCCGGCATCTCGGCTGGAGCTAGACGGTACGACGATTTGGCTACGTGGGTAGCTCCGGGAATTAAGTCGATTCGGAATTCGACTTGTCGAGGAGGGGGAACTCCTGGAAGGTCTTCCGGGAATACATCGGGAAATTGCAGACCTCCGGAATGTCCTTGATGTCTTTCATTCCTTGACCCTTATCTACGACGTGGGCTAGGAAGGCGTGGTACTCCTTGCGGAGATACTTTTGAGCCTTGATACAAGAGATGATCTGAAAGTTTGTGCTAGGCTTGTCGCCATAAACGACGAGAGCTTCGCCACTTGGCAGATTAAGGCGAACGGCCTTTTCGTGACATAGGATTTCCGCATGGTGAGGGCATAACCAATCCATGCCAATGATAACGTCAAAACTTTTTATGGTGACCGGCATAAGGTCGATTTGGAAAGAGTGGTTATTTAAGGTGAGGGTACACCCGGTGTAAATATTGTTAGTGTTCTCTGTTTTTCCGTTAGCCATTTCTACAGTGAATGTGTCTTTTAGTGTTTGCCGTGTTTGATTAAGCAAGCGTTTAAATTGGTCGCTCACGAAGCTTTTCTCCGCGCCACTATCGAAAAGAATGCATGCGTAGGTATTGTTGAGCGGAAACGTACCGGTAACCACAGTTGGGTCTGCGACGGCTTCCTCATGACCTATCGCCAGAACTCTGCCCACTTTGCCGGGGTTGGGGTTCCTTGCGTTCGGGCAGTTACGTTTGAGGTGTCCTGCTTCTCCACATCCATAGCAGGTTCGGCTTGCTCCGGCGTTGGCAGCTTGTGCGTTCGGTTGGGCTGGAGTTCTACAGAATCGGGCGGTGTGCCCCTTTTTGTTACAGTTGGTGCAATGCATTTCACGGCATGCACCGTTGTGGTGGTAGCTGCATTTGTTGCACTTAGGCAGGTTCCCGGCGTATTGCCTTATCGGAGTGGGGTTGGCAGTGGTTGTGGCGGCGTGCACTGCAACCACTTGTTGTTTCTTGGCAGGGTCTTGAGTAGACTGGTCCTTTTTCTTGTTCCAGAATTTTCTTTTGTTGTTTCTTCCTTTTGCTTGCTCGGAGGTGGTCGTTATAGTGTCATGGTTGGCGTTATGGTCAATGAGTTGCTGTGCCAGTTCCTTGGCACTGTCGAAGGTAGTTGGCTTTGAGGCCAATACGTGTCCTTGAAGTTGTTGAGATAATCCCCACACGTATCTTTCCACCTTCTTGCTTTCAGTAGGAACCATCCCGGGACACAGCATGGCTAGATCGCTGAACCTCGAGGTGTACGACAGGATGTCAGAGCCTTTCATTTTAAGACCCCAAACTTCTTCCTCTAGCTTCTGTATCTCACCCCTGGGGCAGTACTCCTTCATTAACATGGTTTTCAGATCTTCCCATGTTATCGCATTAGCCACCGGAAGCGTCAGTGCCTTGACGTGGCCCTTCCACCAGGTGAGGGCTCTTTCGGAGAATGTGCATGAAGCAAATTTGACCTTGCTTGCTTCAGGGCATGCGCATATTTCGAAGATGGTCTCGGTTTTCTCGAACCATTGTAGCAACGCTATGACACCACCGCTTCCGTTGAAGGTTTTGGGCTTGGCGTTAGTAAAGTCTTTGTAGGTACACTCTCTCGAGCGTGCCTGGCCATCCCCGTTATTAGAATTCGAGGCACCACTGCCTGCACCTCCGGAATTACTGGGGTTGATTTGGGCTATCACGGCTGCCACTGCAGCCGCTATCGCAGCCTGGAACATGGCTGGGTCGAACTGAGGAGGTGGTGGTGGGGGTGGTGCAGTCCTAGCTACTTCGCCGCGTCTAGGATTTCTACGAGGTGGCATTTTCTGCCATTTTACAAGAATGAAAAGACAATAAGTCTTTGATACAAGTCGAGTGTTAAACTAAACATTATTAGTTCTTTATATACATCATGATACCGACTTGTAAAAACGTTGTAAGAATTCATTCATACTAGAAGTCTATAAACAATGAAATATAGACTTTATGAATTTCGATAGTATTGATTCTCATGAAATGTCTGCGATAGTATCCATACCGGGTCCAACCAATAATCACTTGATGTATAATATTTACATGTAATTAAGATTAAATAAACTTTTGAATCTAATGGTTCTGCCCTGGGCCCACAACCAAACAAGGAACAGGATCCAAGGCGGAACCACCATTTCTAGGTCGACATGGTCTCAATTATATCTAACTTTGGTTTATACCTCAGGCGATCATAGGTTGAGCACCAGTAAATTTTTATCTGAAAATAGTTTATGTTATGAGTCTGATGTAGTGTTCTCAATAAAACAAATGGCGCGTCAATATCATTGATATAACTTGGTATACAGTACTTTGGAAAAATTTGACCCTACTAGGGGTCCATGCTACATCAATGTACGGAAAATTTGACCGCCTAACAGATCCCGGAAGTGTAAACACTTAAATCGTGAGATCGGACCTAGAATACTAGAAAATAATAGTAATATTTATCCGCAAACTAGATTAAACTGGAGCGGGCAGTGAAATACTACTTGCGGTGTTTGAAGTTCTGAGGAACACGAAGTGTAGACATGAAGTTCCTCATTTCAGCTCGGGATTCCGCCGCTTGGCGCTCTGCTTCAGCCAGGCGTCCTTCAAAAGTGGCTCGGTGTTCTCGGAGTTCTTGCACTTCAGCTCGGGTCGCAGTCATCTCCCATCGAAGAAGCTCGGTGCGGTCTCGAGTCCGATCGTGTTCATCATCCAGCCGGCCAATATGAACGGAATTGAATTGGCTGGTGGCACCAACCTCCATGAGATGTCGGGTGTTAAATCTTGTTTGCTCTTCGTGGCGTGTGACACGGTGAACTATGACAGGGAGGGCTCGGTCGGCTGACCCTCCTCTGCTGAGATCGTAGAAACCTCGTTGCATGCCATGGGAGGTCGTTGACCTTGCTCTCGGCTTAATCGATGTATAGTTTCGGCCCATTGGGGCGTCGGGCCCTGGTAGTGTTGTGGAGGAATGGGGGCAGGGTGTGGATTGTAAACTCCGGGTTCGGAGTTGGTTCCATCTGAGTCTTCTTCTTCTTCTTCTTCTTCACCGTCTACTGATTCTTCTTCTTCCATGGGCTCCTCATCTTCCATGGGTTCTTCTTCAGGATCTTCCTCTGGGTCTTCCACAATCCAACTAGCATTCCCTTGGTTGGGAAAGTAGGGATCACCTGGTAAGTGGAATCCTGCCATCGTACCTGTACGAGAATGGGGATAAGGAGGAATGTCGCGAGAAAAACTTTGGGAACAAGAAGTTAGTTGTCGAAGTTGTGACTACGGCTTTTTGTGTTAAAATACTCCTATAGTATTTTTAAGTTTGATTCTTGAAATTTTTGGTAAGCTGCAGACTTGTTGCTCACTATGATCCTTCTTCGGCATACATTGGTCCTACCTTGGCTGAATATAGTTGATCAGGCTATAGTCATCCAAGATCTGACTACATACCCCGACGCTGAATCATGGTGTTCAACTGGTCTTGATACTTTTATGTTATTGCCATTATGATACTGAATTAGTATGTGCGATTGTGCGAATACTTTTATAAAAATATAAAATGTTATTTTAAAGCATTTTTGAAAAGTTACGTCAGAGAAATTTGGTCCCGCTGTATTTATAGTTTGTATATCTTGTGTGTTTCGATATACTTAGTTCACTATCAACAAAGCTCTGATACCAATCTGTCACACCCCCAAACCAGAAGGGCGGAAACGTTCGGGGGCGGATGACGTCATGCTCAGTATCATAACCATAATGAAGAAAGTAACACACAACCATGGTAGATATAATTTAAAAGATTACATTGTTCCCAAAATACATGTTCCAAAAATACATGTTTTCAATTAAATTACATATGATGATAAAATGTAGCAAAATAATCTACGCCTTAGCGTCTTGACTTCAGAAATCTTGCGGTTACCTGTATTACTGATTACCTGAGAATACAAGTTGTTTTGAAAAGAGAGTATCAGCATAAAGCTGGTGAATTCACAAGTATTTTATAAAAATAAATGTTGTTTCCTTAACGTTTGTTATAAGTTTGTTTCCAGAAAATCCAATATTTTCTAAAAGATTTGTTGTAAACTGAATTGAAACAAGGCCTAGTATGTGTAAGTAAATCGTCATACTTATGTGTGTGTTTTATATTTAAATAAAACTCCTTTCTATAAAGCCTTAGAATTTCCGTGAATTTTATGATGTGTTAATATTCCATGCGAGATGTTATAATCATACTAAAGACTAGATGGCCTTGAATGCGACGTTCTTCAGGCGTCGGAAAGTTATGACACTTGTCACCACAGACCTGCCGGTCTAGCTGTTGCAAGCAGCTCAGGTGCGGGTTTGTCGGACCCAGTATAGATCTATACACAACTATCACGTTCTCATTCCAAGAGATTCTGATTATAACTAAAGGACTTTTCTGTGGTACTTGGAGTACCCCGAAGGAGAATGTCTCACAAATATTCATTAACGAGTTCACGTAGTGTGTAGTGAAAGTTCATTTTGTAAATCGATAATGTTATTGTTTTCTTTGTTAGATGAAGTGTTCAAAACTATACCTATTATAGTTTATCAAAAATGTTGTATGATGGTATTAAAACCTGGTTACGCATGTAGATGTATTTCAAATAAAGGGCATTGGAAATACTAAGTGTAAATCTTACACACCTTGCTCAACATGTTACAAGGTGTGAATAACTCTTAAATATGTATTTGACAGTTTTACCCTTAACTGTCACTGTTTTTGAGTATTTATAGAAAAATCATCGTAAGTCGAAAACTGAATCCGCAAACTCTGAGTATTTGGAAAAAGTGTCTACTGTGTTCATAAATTTTCCCATAATTTTTGGTGGTCTCAAACTAGTGTGAAAATGTTCATTTTCACAACCTGGTCTGATTTCGTTGCTGCAGTGATAGCAATTTTTTAAAAATCACCATAAATTGTAGGAAAATCGTATGGAGATGTGCAAGTAGTCATTTGAAAGGTACAAACCTGAACTACTTGAATATTATACAGTTTTGAAAAATATTAAGTTTAAGTTGGGTAAAACAGTCCGTGAACAAGTCACAACTTTTTTGTTGTAAGCTGTCAAGTTAAGTTTTGAATATGTTTTGGTGTTTTAACTTGTATTCCCCCCCTGAAAACTGAAGAAAACTAGAAAATATAGGGGTATGAACTCACCTTTAGTGATTCTTTGAAGAGTGGAAGGTCGAAGACGAGGAGTATCAAGTCAAGAACACTTAATGAACACGTGAGAGTTTGGATGATCCTAAGAACGATTTTTGGTGTTAAGATATGAGTCAATGATCCAAGAGTGTTATGAAATTATGGAATGACACTTGAGTTTAAATGGAATACTTACCAACGAATGCAGTAGCAACTCAAGAACACTTGCACAAGGGGGGGGGGGTGGAAAGTAGAGAGAAAGAAGCTTTCTTGAGGTGATATGAGAAGTGTGTGTATGTTTGAAATGAGCAAGTAACTCAAGAAGTCCTCCAGGGATTTCCTTATATGGAATGTTGCTGGAGCAACTTGTGAGTTTGAAGTGATGTGTGCATTGGTTTGTGTGATGTGGATAAGGTGGCAAGTGGGAGGGTGACACATGGAAGGCAAGTGGGCACACTTGACCCACTTGTGGGGTAAATATCCTCTTAATAATAATTTTTAATAAATAAATCATTGAGAAATAAATAAAATATGAGTTTTGGGGGTTAAAAATGGTAAAAATATGAATTTGGTGAAAAAATCCCGTCAAAAACGGGTTTAGGAGGCGAAAGTAGTCAAAAATCAACTTTAGGAACCGAACCTGCGAGGTTCGGCTCTAAGGAGCTAAGAACCGAGAGGGAACCGAGAGTAGGAGGGAAGATCCGAAGGTCCGAGGTCTCGCATGGGGGGCCGAGGTTCGGTCCTCGCTGCTGGCTTCGGTCCGAGATGGCCTCTGACAAGTTCGGTTCTGACACTTTCGGCTCCTAAGAGGAGTTTCGGTTCCTAAGAGGAGTTTCGGCTCTATATGGCTGTTTTTCGAGAAATCTTTCCGTTTTGCGTGATTTTTGACCAAGTTAAGGGTCGGGATGACCCGGTTGACCATAAAAAGTTTGAGAGAGATTTTGAGAGAGATTTGGGAGAGATTTCACATACTGGGAGATATTTCACATACTTGGAGAGATTTGGGAGAGATTTCACATACTTGGAGAGATTTGGGAGAGATTTCACATACTTGGAGAGATTTGGGAGAGATCTCACATACTTGGAGAGATTTCACATACTTGGAGAGATTTGGGAGAGATCTCACATACTTGGAGTGATTTGGGAGAGATTTCACATACTTGGAGAGATTTGGGAGATATCTCAGATACTTGGAGAGATTTCACATACTTTGAGAGATTTGGCAGAGATCTCACATACTTGGAGAGATTTGGGAGAGATTTCACATACTTGGAGAGATTTCACATACTTGGAGAGATTTGGGAGAGATCTCACATACTTGGAGAGATTTCACATACTTGGAGAGTTTTGGGAGAGATTTAACCTTAGCCATTATTATCGTATAATCTCGTAATGCAAGTTTCGTGAACCCCGTTATGCTTCGTTAATGACCGTTTTAAGTCCCCGAAAGGGTCCTTAGCCGTGTTTTGATGCGTTTAACTCCCTTTTTATGGTTTTTACATTGTTAACACTTAGATTCTTCAAGACACTTGAATTTTTAACATATAAATGCACATTTTTACAAGGAATAACTTCTAACATACAAGTACTAGTTAAGTTTGACCGGTTTGACTTGTTGACTTTGACTTTGACTTTGACTTGAATTTGACGGTTGTCACAGACTAAACCCTAGTGGTATTGATACTAGGTTTTGTCAAGGGAAAATTGTTTTGAGATAACGAAGCGCTGTCCGAGTACCGAGTCACCACCTTAACAAGTGCGTGCATAGTCACTTTCATCTTACACATAGATATGAAGTATTTAATATAAATTACGCGCTATGTGTGCCTATTGTCTGAATACTTGCTGTCTATGCTGATGAAAGATTTTTATACATGTTTTAAATGATTTAAACTGTATATATGTATTTTTATCTACAAAATGTTGGGGTAAAACATGGGTAGATGTAATAGACGATGTGTGATAAAATGATGAGAGGCCTCGATGTTGTTGTTGTTGATTATGTCATCTAGCGGAGTATGGATGACGACCACGGACTCTTCTAGACAGTCCAGTGGAACGCTAGCAGGCTCGCAACCTATAGGTGTTTGTGAACGATGTGTTCATCGGTGTACTCCATCCCCCTCATGGTTGCCTTAAGGACATTTATTGCTGAGGAATCCCCTCAACAGTAGTGTCCATCCCGATGATGATCCTTAGGCTAGGTCCCTTATGATAGGTGTTTAGGGACGTAAAGTGAGGATAATGGGAACGGGTAATCGGGTTATTGTTGGTTGATGAATTTAAATAACTTATTTATTGTGGGTTGAAAACCCTATGTGCTCACCAGGCTCCCAAGCCTGACCCACTCAGTTTCTTGTATTACAGGTAGTGGCACTCGAGCATAGATGAGATGTTTGGATGAGGGATTACAGATATATGCCTGTAGATATGAAATAATGTAGTAAGGCTTATATTGTACTGTTTATGCTTTTGATCTGTATCGAACATGACATCCCGAGTCTTTTAATGAAATACATTTCTACGGAAATGCTTTGATAAATCTTTATCATATTTTTATTTTGGGAACAAATTCCGCAACACTTTTATGTAAAATGTTACTCTGATTTTCAAACAAGCATAAACAAAATCGGTATTTTCTGGTTGTGAAAACGGGGATGTCACAGTTGGTATCAGAGCATTAGTTTAAGCGAACTAGGAATTTGTAGGATTTCTAGACTTAAACTTATAATGCTAAGCGATGATTGTGAGATGTGAGCACTAGCTTATTTAGGAAAGTATGCCTAATATGCTTTATGTGCTAAATGATTTATGCCTTATATGCTGTTATTTGTTTGGATCTATGGTTTGTTGCCGGCCGGATCTGGAAACCTTATGTGTTTAGGATTCTAAACGTACGACTACGATATTAGAACTAGCATGTAAACGTTTCGGAGAGATAAGGATGATTTAAACGTCTATCTTAAATAAAGATCTAAATTCACCTTATTCAGTGTATAGATTAAGATGGCAAGAACCCGCAGTGGAGCTGGGAATGAGAATGGGAATAGGAATCAACCCCCAGTGATTCAGCAAATATCTGTTGTAGTAGAAGTTGCACCCGAGCCAATCACCATGGCTGGAGTACAAGCCATGATTCGGGCTATGTTAGCGGAACAAAGGGAAGAAATGAGGCAGATGTTGAATAGGGACGAACCTACCATGCCCGTTGAGCAACCCAAGCTGAGTCTCGTGCAATCGGAGGAAGGGAACTATAGTCGCCATGTGAGTCAAGTTGGGACTCAAGGAGAACGAAGGAATGACCCGGAGAGGGGAAACGACAAGGATGGGCGGATGTATAAGAATTTCTTGGGTGCCAAGCCACCAAGTCTCTCAGGAAGCCCAAAGCCTGTTGAGATTATGGATTGGATCTCCGAAATGGAGATGGTGTTCGAGAGCTGCAACTGTAGCCAGAAATAGAAGACCGTCTTCGCAATAAGACAATTGAAAACTGGAGTCTTGAGCTGGTGGAAGTTACTGGCAGATACAATGCCGCAAGGAGAAGCCCTGAAGATGTCATGGGATGAGTTCTTGGAACAACTGAAGGCGCAGTACTGTTCATAACTAGATCTGATTGATCTGAACAATGAGTTCCCAAACCTGAAGAAGGGGAGAATGAGCATTGACGACTACGCTACTGCATTCACGGAGAAGATGAAGTTGTTTCCATACCTAGTGCCAACCAAACTCTCCAAAATTGAGAAGTTCGCAAATGGACTGCCAGCCGACTTTGGCCTGACAGTCAAGATGGCAACCAATCTGAAATTAGCTGTTCGAGCAGCTAAGAATGTGGAGACCCAGCAAAAGGAAAGGGGTCTGGAGAGGGCCGAGGTTGGTGAGAAAAGGAAATTCGATGGATCTTCAATGTCCAACAAGAAAAGTAAATTCTCGAAGTCCGGTTCGAAGGGAGGAGGAGCCGAAGCAAAGTGGTGTGACAAGTGCAAGAAGAAGCACTCCGGAAAATGCGACGGAGAAGTCACCTGCTTTAAGTGTGGAAAGACCGGGCACTATGTCAATTAATGCACCCTCACCAAGAAAGTCTGTTATGGGTGTGGCGAGGAAGGGCACATTTCGAGAGACTACCCGAAGAAGAAGGAGGCGGGAAGACCCAACATTCCACCAAAGCCGAAGGCAAGAGCCTTCCAGATGACGCTCGAGGCTGCAAAGGAGGCAGCAGACGTCGCTTCAGGTACCTTTCTTGTTAATGGATTGCCTGCTAATATACTATTTGATTCGGGAGCAAACTATTCCTTTGTATCGCATAGATTTGGAGGAAAATTAGCATTGCCTGTAGAAAAAACTTGATAATGCCCTAATTGTGGAAGTTGCCAATAGCAAGTTCGTACCTGTTAGTGATCGTATTAAGAACATAGTCATCGACTTAAACGGAAAAGAATTCCATGAAAAGCTGTTACCCATAGAATTGAACGGTTTCGACATCGTTCTGGGAATGAATTGGCTCACCGCCAACGATGCCGAGATATTATGCCGAAAGAAGATAGTAAGGGTGAACCCACTCGGAAAAGAGTCATTCATGGTGTACGGGGACAAAAGCAGAGTAAATTCTGGAATCATCTCCCTAATGAAAGTCAGAAAATGTTTGTCCAAGGGATGTGCATCATACTTGGCATTTGTTATCGATGCTAAGAAGGAAAAGAAGGAGGTGCAGAGTATACCAGTGGTGTGTGATTATCCGGAAGTCTTTCCCGAAGAACTTCCCGGATTACTGCCTGATAGACAAGTAGAGTTCCGAATAGACTTGCTACCAGGAACGACACCAATAGCAAAAGCACCGTACCGATTAGCACCGACGGAGATGAAGGAGCTTATGACACAACTTCATGAGTTGTTGGACAACAGTTTTATCAGACCTAGTTCATCACCCTGGGGAGCTCCGGTGCTATTCGTGAAGAAGAAAGACGGAAGCATGAGAATGTGTATAGACTAACGAGAGTTGAACAAGGCAACGGTGAAGAACAAGTATCAATTGCCAAGGATTGATGACCTATTCGATCAGCTGCAAGGTTCGAGCTATTTCTCAAAGATCGATCTCAGGTCAGGATATCATTAGCTAAAGGTAAGAGAGCAGGATATTGAGAAGACTGCATTTAGAACAAGATATGAACACTGCGAGTTCTTGGTTATGTCATTTGGACTAACCAATGCTCCAGCAGCGTTCATGGATTTGATGAATAGGGTTTGTAAACCATTTCTCGATAAATCTGTGATAGTGTTCATAGATGACATTCTCATCTACTCGAAAAGCCAGGTGGAGCATGGCCAACATCTTGGAGAAGTGTTGGAAGTCTTGAAGAAGGAGAAACTGTATGCAAAGTTCTCCAAGTGTGATTTTTGGATCCGAGAAGTCCAATTCTTGGGTCATGTCGTTAACCATGAAGGGATAATTGTTGACCCAACAAAAATCGAAGCGGCGACGAAGTGGGAACGACCAAAAAGTCCCACGGAGATTCGAAGCTTCCTAGGATTAGCCGGATATTACCAAAAAATTTATCCAAGGCTTTTCTTCGATAGCTGCTCCATTAACAGCTTTGACCCATAAAGGAGCTACTTATACATGGAGCGAGAAGCACGAAGAAGCATTCGAGAAGCTAAAGAAGAAATTATGTGAAGCACCGATCCTTTCTCTACCCGATGGAGTTGAAGACTTCGCGGTATATAGCGATGTGTCGGGAGTCGGGTTGGGATGTGTTCTGATCCAAAGAGAAAAGGTGATAGCATATGCATCTCGACAATTGAAGGAGCATGAGAAGAACTACCCCACTCATGATTTGGAGTTGGCAGCGGTAGTTTTTGCCTTGGAGATATGGAGGCATTACCTCTATGGCACGAAGTGCAAGCTTTTCACTGATCATAAGAGTCTCCAGTATCTCTTTAATCAGAAGGAATTGAACATGAGACAACGACGCTGGCTAGAGTTACTCAAGGACTACGACTGTGAGATACTTTACCACCCCGGTAAAGCAAATGTTGTCGCTGATGCTCTAAGTCGAAAAGTCAATCTTGAAAGGAAAAGGCCAAGAGCGTTGAGAATAGAAGTTGTCTCGACAATTGTGGAAATCATAAAGAAAGCTCAAGAAGAAGCTTCAGAGAAGAATGACCGAAAAGAAGAACGTTTGGGAAAAATGTTAGTGTTCGGTACAAACAGTCAAGGATTGAAGGTATTCCAAGATCGGATTTGGGTACCTAAGACGGGAGGGATAAGAGATCTTCTGATGGAAGAAGCTCACAAGACCATGTACTCGATTCATCCCGGTAGCACAAAAATGTATAGGGACCTAAAACCCTACTACTGGTGGCCGATGATGAAACTCGACATTGCGAAGTATGTGGCCGAGTGTGTGACATGTGCGAGAGTTAAGGCACAACATTAGAAACCGTATGGGAGTTTAGAACCTTTACCTGTACCCATGGGTAAATGGGAAGACATCACCATGGATTTTGTGACTAAACTGCCCAGGACGAAGAACAGTGACGACATGATTTGGGTGGTCCTGGATCGTTTCACTAAGAGTGCACACTTCATAGCAGCCAACGAGAGGTGGTCTATGGAAAAGCTTGCAAATGCTTACGTGAAGGAATTGGTAAGACTACATGGTGTTCCTCTAACGATTGTATCAGATCGTGATAGTCGTTTCACATCAAGGTTTTGGAGAAGTCTACAAGAAGAATTGGGTACGAAGTAGTGTTTAAGTACTGCTTACCATCCTCAGAATGATGGTCGGAGCGAAAGAACGATACAAACACTCGAAGATATGCTGAGAGCATGTACCCTCGAGTTCCAAGGGAACTGAGATGAGCACTTACCTCTGGTAGAGTTTTCCTACAACAACAGTTATCAAGCCCTGTATGGACAGAAGTGTCGTACGCCGTCTTGTTGGCTTGAGGCTGGGGAAAAGCAGTTTATGGGCCCCGAGATAGTGCATAAGACTGCTGAAAAGCTGAAAGTGATAAGGGAAAGGATGTTAGCAGCTCAGGATCGTCAGAAGAGCTATGCTGCTAAGAAAAGACGACCGATGACCTTCGAAGTTGGGGATTCGGTTTTGCTTAAAGTCTCACGGTGGAAGGGACTTATAAGATTCGGAAAACGAGGAAAGTTGAGTCCAAGGTTTATTGGATCGTTTAAAGTTCTTCAGGAGATTGGGAACCAAGCTTACAAGCTCGAATTACCTGAAGAACTAGATGGTATTCATAACACCTTCCATGTGTGTTATTTGAGGAAATTCACGGGAGAAGTTCCCGACATAATTCCGATCTCAGAGTTAAGGATGGATGAGAATAAGAGGCTAATCGAAGAGCCCGATACAATTGTTGACCGTAAGACTAAGAAGTTACGACACAAGATGGTCGACTTAGTGCTAGTCCGGTGGAAACATTCGAATGGGCCGAATCTCACTTGGGAAATAGAGAGTGACATGATGAGTCGCTACCCACATCTGTTTGCGGATGCATGATTCCGGGACGGAATCATCCTAAGGGGGAGAGAATTATAACGCTCGAGTTTCAGGGTGAAGCATTATCAAACGATGTAATAGTCTAGTTCAACTATTGTAACACTTTTCGAGATAATAAAGATGAAATATTTGAGTATTATGTGAATTATGTGCGTTTATATGCTTATTACTTATTTATAAATGTGTAATAAATAAAGAATAAAAATAAGCGTCAAAATTAAAGTATGAGATAAACCCGATATCTCTACATAAAGTTGTAGTGGTCGAAACAAGGATTCCGGGGATATAAAGAATGTCGAAATCCGAGTTATAACGAAGAAGTTATGACCCGTTGAAGTTTCGCGACGGAACGGGCACGGCACCGGGAAGCGTAAATAGTGAATTTTACGATAAAGCGACTTTTAGCCTTAGCGATATAAACGAAAGTCGTAGAAAACGTTAAACCGAGAGCATCCATAAAAAGAACGCCCAAATCTGACTTCGTATGAGGAAGTTATGATTTTTCGAAGTTTCGGCTTAGCAGTGTACAACCCGAAGTTCGAATATTAGATCGAGCAGGTTTTAGCCGACACAACCTAAACGAGAATCGAAGATCTTGTTAATAGTAGCGTAACGATAAAAAGATAGACGAAAACGGACGCCGGATGAAGAAGTTATGAATTTTTAACGGACCAACCCTGTCCCGGCCTGTTAAAAATATAACTTTTAAAATAAAGTCAAAATTAGCCGACAGAGTCTAAATGAAAGTTGTAGAGTACGTTCCCACCTACGCGTGGGTATAAGAAACATCGGAAACGGAGCTCGTATGAGGAAGATATGAATTTTTGAAGTTGGAACTCGAAAATACGAAATCTGGTGCGAAGTTGATGACGTGGCCGATTTCCAGCCGTCCGATGATGATCTAGCCTCGCTTTAGATTTCGACGCGTCACCCTTCGCTACGCCTCGCGTCCGAGGCCAAGTACACCCAGCGTACTTCGGTTCTTATCCGGTTCCGAGAGTGGGCGCGTGCGAGCTGGCATCCTTATCCGAGCTACGCCCAGCGTAGCTGAGTCCGAACGCCCAGCGTAACCGAAGGTGTTGGCCCTATAAATAGCTGCGAGATGTTCCGAGCAATTCACACCAAATCTCTTTCTCTCTCTAAATACTTTATCTCTCTAGGATTTCTAACCCCCCCCCCCCCTAAAGCCTAGGTGAACCCCCTAGCACCCGAAGGAAGCCCCGAGGCTCCCGGAGTCCCGAGAAAAAGGGTCTTTCGGTTCGGAAACGCTGCTCCAAGCAAATCCCGATTTCTTTATAAAATCCGTTGTAACTGAGCTACGCCTACGCTAATTTTAATATGGCTTTTATTTAATTATAGTAACATTATTAGGACCTTAAAATAATTATTTGGGCTATTATTATGAGTTATATAGAGTGTTGTTTAACGCTTATATAATAATAATAATAGCTAGACTATTAATTAGTCGCGGTTAACGTTAGACTAAACCCTAGTGGTATTGATACTAGGTTTTGTCAAGGGAAAATTGTTTTGAGATAACGAAGCGCTGTCCGAGTACCGAGTCACCACCTTAACAAGTGAGTGCATAGTCACTTTCATCTTACACATAGATATGAAGTATTTAATATAAATTACGCGCTATGTGTGCCTATTGTCTGATTACTTGCTGTCTATGCTAATGAAATATTTTTATACATGTTTTAAATGATTTAAACTGTATATGTATTTTATATCTACAAAATGTTGGGGTAAAACATGGGTAGATGTAATAGACGATGTGTGATAAAATGATGAGAGGCCTCGATATTGTTGTTGTTGATTCTGTCATCTAGCGGAGTATGGATGACGACCACGGACTCTTCTAGACAGTCCAGTGGAACGCTAGCATGCTCGTAACTTGTAGGTGTTTGTGAACGATGTGTTCACCGGTGTACTCCATCCCCCTCATGGTTGCCTTAAGGACATTTATTGCTGAGGAATCCCCTCAACAGTAGTGTCCATCCCGATGATGATCCTTAGGCTAGGTCCCTTATGATAGGTGTTTAGGGACGTAAAGTGAGGATAACGGGAACGGGTAATCGGGTTATTGTTGGTTGATGAATTTAAATAACTTATTTATTGTGAGTTGAAAACCCTATGTGCTCACCAGGCTCCCAAGTCTGGCCCACTCAGTTTCTTGTATTACAGGTAGTGACACTCGAGCATAAATGAGATGTTTGGATGAGGCGTTTATTTTTATTGTACTGTTTATGCTTTTGATCTGTATCGAACATGACATCCCGAGTGTTTTAATGAAATACATTTTTACGGAAATGCTTTGATAAATCTTTATCATATTTTTATTTTGGGAACAAATTCCGCAACACTTTTATGTAAAATGTTACTCTGATTTTCAAACAAGCATAAACAAAATCGGTCTTTTATGGCCGTGAAAACGGGGATGTCACAGTTGACAATGTACCGGGTCGAAAGACAATCGGGTGCAAATGGATCTTCAAGAAGAAGATCGACATGGATGGGAAAGTACACACATATAAGGCGCGACTGGTTGCGTAGGGCTTTACTCAAACTCAGGGAGTTGACTTTAATGAGACCGTCTCACCAGTAGCGAAGATTAAATCTATAAGGGTTATGCTAGCCATAGCTTCATTTCATGATTATGAAATATGGCAAATAGATTTCAAAACCGCCTTCCTTAATGGAAACTTGGCTGAATATGTTTACATGTGTCAGCCAGAGGGTTTTTGTCAATGTAAAGTACCCTAATAGAGTGTGTAAGCTTGAGAAATCCATCTATGGATTGAAAGAAGCATCTCGAAGATGGAATCTTTGTTTCGATGAGAAAGTCAAAGAGTTTGGATTTTTGAGAAGCGAGGATGATTCCTGTGTATATGTCAAAGCCAGTGGGAGTATAGTAAGCTTTCTGGTATTGTATACTCATAGGAAACGACATCCCAACCTTGTAGGAGGTTAAGTCCTGGCTTGGGAAGTGTTTTGCTATGAAGGACCTTGGAGAAGCTACTTACATCCTAGGGATATGGATATTGATAAACAGGAGTAAAAGACTAATAGGACTTAGTCAAGGTACATACTTGGACAAGTTGTTGAAGCGTTTCAGCATGGAGAACTCCAAGAAAGGTGAATTACCTATCCAATGCAATACCAAACTGAGTAAGACTCAGAGTCCGAGTACAGAGACTGAGATAGCAGAGATGAATCACATATCATATGCTTCCGCAGTTGGTTTGATCATGTATGCTATGACTTGTACTCGCCCTGATGTGGCCTTTGCTTTGAGCATGGGCAGCAGATATCAAGGGAATCTTGGTGAAGCTCAATGGACTGCGGTTAAGAACATTCTTAAGTACCTGCGGAGGACTAAGGATTGGGTCCTTACCCTCGGTGGGAGTTATGACTTGAGAGTGACAGGGTATAGTGACGCCATCTTTCAAACCGACATAGATAATTTCTGCTCTCAGTCGGGCTGGGTGTTTACTCTGAATGGAGGAGCAGTAACATGGAAAAGTTCTAAGCAGGAGCCTGTGGCTGTTTCAACGTGTGAATTAGATTACATAGCAGCAAGCGAAGCATCAAAGGAGGCGATATGGTTGAAAAACTTCATCGGAAACCTTGGAGTCATACCATCCATAAAGGAGCCTGTGGAGATTTTCTGCGATACTGAAGGGGCGGTTGCCTTAACCAAGGAACCGAGAGATCATAGTAGATCCAGGCATATCTACAGAAAGTACCACTTCATAAGACATCAAGTAGAAGAAGGACACCTCATGGTGAAGAGGATATCGTCAGAGGACAACCCGACAAATCCCCTTACAAAGGTATTGAACAGGGTTAAGCACTTGCAGCATGCAAGGGGCTTTTGGCTAACGGAAAATATTAGTTTTAGTGATTAGATAAATAGAAACTTGTAATAGCTAAATTGTAATTGACATTTGATGATTAAATAAAAGGAGTTTTATTTATAAGTAAAGTTACTGTCTTGTGTCAATTATTTTATATTGTTTCACTTTGCATGTTTTGACTTCCAGAATAATAAAATTATTCAAACTATCCATAGTCGATCATACGTTGGAAGTAAGTATGAAAGAAGACTCTCACGAGTTGGCTTGTAGATTGTCTAAGGCGTTAGACATAGCAAAAGTGTGCTACACCATTCATGAGTGCTCCTGAAATAAGATTTGAATATTGGATTCAACCCGCGCTCACCTGAATCACTTCATGGAATTTATCACGACTGATTGTGAGACGATAATATCATATAATCTTCAAACCAAGATATATGAGTTGTTAACTACGAGTTGGTTGTGCATTGATGGCATGAAAACGCATCAGTAACTTGATGTTATAAAACGTGTTGTTGTGCATGATTTGATGAGTAGTTAGTACAAACATATAATGTCGCAGTTTATATGTTCCTTTTTATCCTAAGAGGATTAAAAGCGATATCTTGGTCCCCTCAATGATTCTGTTTTGACTATGTGTCGGGCCCGGTCAGAACCAAAATTGATGTGTTCAGTTATGTTCTATGTCAGACGAATCGGAAATCGGGAAACAAAATTACAGGACAATAATTATGACTATGTTCCATGTATTTGTCCGCATAGATATCTTAAGAACAGAGGAATATATGATCCCTTATCTAAAGGAAGATTCACTGACTGGGTCAGAGTTCGACATCGGCTTTTGAAAGCTTACGATTGCTAATCGGATCCTGAAGTTCCATTGGCAGTTATAGTTATTAGACTTATCCAAGTGGGATATTGTTGGATTTGGTGTCTAAGCCCATAACTGTAACTGGGATGTACTTGACCCGATTGTAGCATGGTCCTTTTGGGTTGCCTTCATCAGTGCAATTTGGTAGGATGGACTTTTGAGAATAAGGTTATTTGTGATTTATTCATATATTATAAATATATTATATTAATTGAGAAATCATATTATTTAATTAGTATTGATCAAGAACTAATTTGGAATTAATTTTGTGATCAAAAGAGACTAATTAAATATATGGGGATTGATTATGTAAATAAATGATTCTTATAGTGTGGGCCAATGATCCATGATTGTTTAGATGGGCTAAGCCAATGAGATAATCCACGGAGATTAACCCATGGAGCATAAGAATGTGAAAGGTCATGGAGCATTAGGGTTTGCATGAATGTAAACCTAGCTTAGTAACACTATAAAAGCATACCCCTAGTCCCAAAATTGGCTACCCCATTCATTCTATGAGAGTGGAGTTGATTTTATGCTAAGTAACTTATTCTCTCAAGCCTCCTCTTGCATTTGGTATTTGTGAACCATTAGAGGCATCACACTTGAGGTGCTCATGATTTTGAAGGCCAAGAACTATAAGTCCTACTAAGAGGTAAGTTATCTAACTAGTTGTATTGTACAACTGTTCAATTGTATGCTAGTTAGGGAGAATGCTTTGGAAATATTGAAAATACATGTATAATTAGAGAAAACATAGATCCAAAGCATTTAGGGTTGCATGTGCACCATAGGACTGTTATAGTGCTCAAAACCCAACAACTGTTCTAGTATGTATGTATGTATGTATGTATGTATGTATGTATGTATGTATGTATGTATGTATGTATGTACGTATATATGTACGTATGTATGTACGTATGTGTGTATGTATGTGTGTATGTATGTATGTATGTATGTATGTATGTATCTATGTATGTATACTTCTATAAAATATTATTATATTTAAAAGTATAACTCTTGGTTAGAGTGTTTTAGTCCCATTGTATTTATAGTTGTATATCTTGTATGGTTTGATATACTAGTTCACTATAAACAATGCTCTGATACCAATCTGTCACACCCCCAAACAAGAACAGCGGAAACGTCTGGGGGCAGATGGAGTGACTTCATGTACAGTATCATAACAGTTGAATATAAATGAAACATAGCAACACAAAAATTCATACATTGAGATTTCAAGTATTACATTGTTTACAAATCTATGTTTGTTCAAAAGTTGACTAGAAATAACTGAAAAGTAGAAAACATGAAATGACGACGTCGGCCCTTAAGAAGGGTTGAGTACCTGTCTACTGGTTGCCTGAGAATACAAGTGATTTCAAAAAGTGTCAACGTTTATTTAACAGGTACTAAGTCCATAGCTACCAATGTTTATTCTATAGGCACTAAGTCCATAGCTGCCGATGTTATTTGTTAGGCACTAAGTCTATAGCTGCCAATGTTCACTCATATCATCTTTCATCTCTCATCATTCATCTACCCATGTTTTACCCAACATATTCGTAGATATAAAATACATATACATTTTAAATTATTTAAAACATGTATAAAATCGTTCATCCAGCATAGAAAGCAAGTATTCAAATAATATGCACACATACCACCTAATTTATATAAAATACTTCATATCTATGTGTAAGATGAAAGTAACTATGCACTCACCTGCAATGGTGGTGAATCCGAACTCAGACAGCGCTTCGCTTCTTAAAAATAATTTCCTTCGACGAAACCTAGTATTATTACCACTAGAGTTTAGTCTATTATTCGCCGAGACTAATTAATAGTCTAGCTATTATTACTATTATATAAGCGTTAAACAATACTTATATAACCCATAATAATAGCCCAAGTACTTATTATAAGTTCCTAATAACGTTACTATAATTAAATAAACAATATATTAAAAATAGCGTAGGCGTAGCTCACTTACAGCGGGTTTTATAGAAAACCGGGCTTTGCTTGGAGCAGCGTTCCAGAGCCGAAAAGCTCTTCTTCTCGTAGTCGTCGAGCATTTCGGGGCTTCCGCCTCGTGCTAGGGAGGTTCCCTAGGCTTTTCGGGGGAGTTTGGGGGGTTAGAGAGAGAAACTAGTGAGAGAAAGAAAGAATGGGAAATGTGTGAAGAAAATGAGGGTGGGAGAGGTTCTATTTATAGGGTGAAAAATGGCTGAACTTGGTGCCACATGTCACCATCTAGTGGCAATACTTGGGGAGAAAGCAATGGCCAAGATTGTGCCACATCACCCATTTTCGCACAGCACACTTCCGACTTCTAAAATCCGTAACTTTCACATACGACCTCCGTTTTTGACGTTCTTTACATCCATGCGTATGTAAAAATAAGATCTACAACTTTCATTTTGACTCCGTCGGCTAATTCTCGACCGATCTTAAATTTAACAGTACGAGGAAATTATACTGTTAAATGTCCGCGTAAAATTCATAACTTCTACATACGGACTCCGTTTTCGTCTGTCTTTTTACCGTTGAGTTCCTATTAATGAGATATTCAATTCTCCTTTAGGTCGCGTAGGCCAAAAAACCGCTCGATCTAAAATTCGAGTTTCGGGCCGTGCACTGATATGCCAAATCTTAGAAAATTCATAACTTCCTCATACGAAGTCAGATTTGGGTGTTCTTTTTATGAACGCTCTTGGTTTAACATATTCTATGACTTTCGTTTAGATTACTAAGGCCAAAAAGTCCTCTATCGTAAATTCACTATTTACGTCTCCCGGTGCCGTGCCGGTTTTGCCGTAAAACTTCGACGGGCCATAACTTCTTCGTTATAACTCGGATTTCGGTATTCTGTATACGTACGGAACCCTTGTAACATATACTATGACTTGGTTAAGATTATTCATTCTAAATAATCTTTTATTAAAAAGTCATTTTTGACGCTTATCGTCTCTAAATTGACTAGCCCGGATCTACGGGCGTTACAATTATCTCCCCCTTAGGATGATTACGTCCCGGAATCATCAACGAAACAGGGCTCACATGATGACTCCATACGTTATCTCTTCATCCTAAGTAATAACCGTAACTTTGATGTTTCTTCGAACAAATATCTAACTCTAAGACTTCCTGATTACAGGCGGTGCTCGATCTTGCACTTGCTCCCTATCTCACATTAGACTCCAAATTATGACCTTCAAGTCACAATCTCGATCCTTACTGGAGACTGCTTCTTCTTCTTAACAAACTTAAGATAAGTTATTTTATTACTAAAATGGACCGATGTGTCATATTCTAATGACTTATCATCGTATGTTCCCACGCTTAGACTCAGGTCTCTTAGAGTCTCCCAGAACAGACTATACATTTCTTCATGTTCTAACCACATCTTAAAAGGTAGCATTTCTAGCTACAAGAAACTATCGCGATACCTCTACCGATCGCTTTGATTATCTTTTATTTCAATCTTCCGACTTAAGTCAGATGCTACATCAAACTTGGTTCTCTGAACCACGTAACATACTTATCGTAGTCGGACTCAATTCGATATGACCACTAGGCTTGGAATAACAATCATCCTCTTAGTCATTACAAAAACGATGGTAATGACATACTTTGAACAAAACGGAATCAATTACTAGCTTCTTGGTAACCTTGTGACTTTCCCTGATCTAAGTGTGAGTCCTGTGCTTCCGGTAGTATAGGCCTCTACTACCATTCATACCTACTCATACTCGTCCCAAGTATTGTCTCGCAGCTTTCCAAGTTACTATCACAAAAACAATTTTAACACATAAAAATGTGTCCAAACAATCATAAAATTTCCCCTAGACTCTACTAGGACTTCCTCCATGCGTATCTTCAATCATCAATTCTGTTTCAACTCGGTTGGTGGTGGAAGTTCCATACGATGGGATAACTTCATGGATTATACAAAAAATCTTTCTTTCTGCTAATCGAAAGTGTACTTCTCTCGTACTAGACGTATTATTTCTTAGACGCGTTCTAAAGGCAAGATATCACTCTTAAAATATCTTCTGATAGGTATCATTCAATATCGTAAGCCTTCTCATTTCGTCTATTTGTCAGTCTACTATGAGTCCTTATCATGACATTCTATACACCAAAGCAGGCGTTCGGTGTATTTAGACGAGAATATAGATAGAGAAAGATTTAGACGCGTATTCCTCCTTATTACTCCAAAAAGTTACATGCCAGTTCTAATATCGTAATTAAACGTTTAGAAACCTAAGCACATAAAATTTCCAGATCTGGTCGGCAACAGACCATAGATCCGATCAAACGATAGCATAAAGCATCACAAATCATTTAGCACATAAAAGCATGTTAGACATTTTCCCTAAATAAGCTAATGCTTGTGTCTATTCAGGTGTATTACCTAAATTTTATTAGACACACTCCTCACAATCATCGCTTAGCATTCTAAGTTTAAGTCTAGAAATAAATCCATATTCCTAGTTCGCTTAAACTAATGCTCTGATACCAACTGTGACATCCCCATTTTCACGGCTAGAAAAGACCGATTTTGTTTATGCTTTATAAAAACCAGAGTACTTCTTTTGATAAAAATGTTGCGGAATTTGTTCCCAGTAAAACATGATAAATACGTTATCAAAGCATTTCCGAAGAAATGTATTTTTATTCATTTTAAAACATTTGGGATGTCATTGTCAATACAGAAACATAAGCATAAACAGAACTTACATTCATTTACACTAGTGATCTACACCTCTTTAATCTCTCAGTCTAATGTAACTTCGTATCGGCACCTGTGATTCAAATAAGCTTGAGTGGGTCAGGTTGAGAAACCTGGTGAGTACATAGGGTTTTCAACCCACAATAATTTAATTATTATGTTTAAACATCAAACAATCAACCCAATTACCCATCCCCATTATCTTCCTTACTCTTAAGGATCTACCCTAAGAATCATCTATCTTGCATTCGTTCATTTCGAAGCCCATTGCTTCCAGGGTTTATATGATAGGCACTAAGTCCATAGCTACCAATGCTTGTTCGTAAAGCACTAATTCCATAGCTGCTAAAGTTCATTCATCGGGTACTAAATCCATAGCTACCGGTGTTCAGCTAATAGGTACTAAATCCATAGCTACCAACGTTTATTTAACAGGTACTAAGTCCATAGCTACCAATGTTTATTCTATAGGCACTAAGTCCATAGCTGCCGATGTTATTTGTTAGGCACTAAGTCTATAGCTGCCAATGTTCACTCATATCATCTTTCATCTCTCATCATTCATCTACCCATGTTTTACCCAACATATTCGTAGATATAAAATACATATACATTTTAAATTATTTAAAACATGTATAAAATCGTTCATCCAGCATACAAAGAAAGTATTCAAATAATATGCACACATACCACGTAATTTATATAAAATACTTCATATCTATGTGTAATATGAAAGTAACTATGCACTCACCTGCAATGGTGGTGAATCCGAACTCAGACAGCGCTTCGCTTCTTAAAAATAATTTCCTTCGACGAAACCTAGTATTATTACCACTAGAGTTTAGTCTATTATTCGCCGAGACTAATTAATAGTCTAGCTATTATTACTATTATATAAGCGTTAAACAATACTTATATAACCCATAATAATAGCCCAAGTACTTATTATAAGTTCCTAATAACGTTACTATAATTAAATAAACAATATATTAAAAATAGCGTAGGCGTAGCTCACTTACAGCGGGTTTTATAGAAAACCGGGCTTTGCTTGGAGCAGCGTTCCCGAGCCGAAAAGCTCTTCTTCTCGGAGCCGTCGAGCATTCCGGGGCTTCCGCCTCGTGCTAGGGAGATTCCCTAGGCTTTTCGGGGGGTTAGAGAGAGAAACTAGTGAGAGAAAGAAAGAATGGGAAATGTGTGAAGAAAATGAGGGTGAGAGAGGTTCTATTTATAGGGTGAAAAATGGCTGAACTTGGTGCCACATGTCACCATCTAGTGGCAAGACTTGGGGAGAAAGCAATGGCCAAGATTGTGCCACATCACCCATTTTCGCATAGCACACTTCCGACTTCTAAAATCCGTAACTTTCACATACGACCTCCGTTTTTGACGTTCTTTATATCCATGCGTAGGTAATAATAAGATCTACAACTTTCATTTTGACTCCGTCGGCTAATTCTTGACTTATCTTAAATTTAACAGTACGAGGAGATTATATTGTTAAATGTCCGCGTAAAATTCATAACTTCTACATACGGACTCCGTTTTCGTCTGTCTTTTTAACGTTGAGTTCCTATTAATGAGATCTTCAATTCTCCTTTAGGTCGCGTAGGCCAAAAACAGCTCGATCTAAAATTCAAGTTTCGGGCCGTGCACTGATATGCCAAATCTTAGAAAATTCATAACTTCCTCATACGAAGTCAGATTTGGGCGTTCTTTTTATGGACGCTCTTGGTTTAACATATTCTACGACTTTCGTTTAGATTACTAAGGCCAAAAAGTCCTCTATCGTAAATTCACTATTTACGTCTCCCAGTGTCGTGCCGGTTTTGCCGTAAAACTTCGACGGGCCATAACTTCTTCGTTATAACTCGGATTTCGGCATTCTGTATATGTACGGAACCGTTGTAACATATACTATAACGTGGTTAAGATTATTCATTCTAAATAATCTTCTATTAAAAAGTCATTTTTGACGCTTATCGTCTCTAAATTGACTAGCACGGATCTACGGGCGTTACAAAGTGTAACAAAACACTAGATCCACAAGAAAAACTTACCAAAATACTAAGAATAAGCTTGAAGATTCAATCCTTTGGAGCTTGGAAATTTCTTTTGGGAGAAAAGGGAAGTTAATTGGAAGTGAAATGGAAAAATGGTGGGATCTTGGTATAAGTTCGTCCTTAAGATAAGGAAGTAAAGTTGATATGATGTTTACTTGGGTGACTGGTGGATAAAACGTGGAATATTATTGGTTATTGCTTTTCATGGGAAATTGATGAGGTATCACATCTTAAAGTCAACTTATCCTTTGTATCCTACTGGAATCACTCTAGAATGAACTACCTTGGAGTTTTCGGCCATACATGACCGAAATCACTTCATTTCCTTTGTGATTTTGATCTTAACTTCCCTCACTAATGTGATTTTGGCCTTAATGGACTCACCCTTAGAGTTTTCGGCCTTAATGGGCTTACCTTTGGTGTTTTCTGCCTTAGTGCTTTCTAGGGTTAGGATTTCGGTCTTACTTCATTCCCTCATAGTGATTTCGGTTTTGAATCATCCACTAAGGAAGTTATTTTGATCTAGTACTTCCTAAACATTAAATGGGTGGGGTCCTAGGCTTAAGATTAATAGGCAAGGTGTTAGTTCATGATTTATGTTTCAGCTATTTGATTTGTCTTGACTTGTTAGAGTTTGTTTACTTTTAAGAGCTTGTTATAAATATGATTTCCATGGTATATATGTATATACATATATGAACTTATATACATACCCATACTACTAATGCCCTTATGGCTTTCAAGAGTTTATTTGCATCAAGGTTACATTGTGACTTCACTTGTACGGGGTTACAATCAAGACCTTGCTTGATCCAAAGCTTTCAGGTTGTCATACAATCCCCCTTGAGATGAAAATGTTAAAACTTCCAATAAGCATGAAAATCCTATCTTGTTTAGTTGGGGAATTTCATCGAACACATGGAGGACCATATTAAAGAAACTGAAGAAGCAATAAATAAGTACCTCATTTGACTGAATTGTATCGTAGGTATTCATCAAATTAACATGGATTCCACAGGTTCTAGGGAGATTACAGAGTTATATTTCATAAGGGTAAAATAATTTATGATGTTAGAAACCTTGTGCAAGCTATATCCATTCCTAGAAATGAAGAATCCAGGTGAATACTATTGTAAACCTTTGTTAATTGCTGAAATGGTGAATAACTCATTGTTACTCGAATTTTTTTTAAAGCAGAGATAAAAGAGGAAGATGAAGAAGGCAATAGGTGGTTTAGAAGATGAATTAATGAATATTTAGGATTAATTTTGGATTTACGGAAATTAATGAATATTTAGGATTAATTTTGGATTTACGGGCAGATAGAAATGAAGAAGATGAATATGAAAGTAAATACGTATCGTTGAATCTTCTTCTCCTTCTTCAGACTCAAGTTTAAAAAAACTTCCACCTCTTCATCCGCTTACCCTCTTTACGCACAAAACAAGTGACGACGCACGGAACAGGTGACGACGCCAGAGCAGTCAACCATCTGATGTAATACCTTCACCGTTATTCCCCAATTGTGAGATGCATCGGGGACAAAAAAAACCTTAAAATCATCGGTGTTGTGAGCGTAAGTAGTCATAGACCCCCAATCTCCGACTCTATGAAGGATGTTGTGAGGTCCTATTTTAGGGGCAAAAAGTCCTAGTTCTTCGTCGATTTTGTTGATTTTGTGAGAAGGGTCGTTGAAGTGGGGTTTAAGAATTATAAGATGAGGACTGTAAGAATGAGGTTTTAGATGAGATCGCCGGTGAGGGAAGACGAGTGGAGATAGAAACTAGGGTTTTTGAGGGAGATGGAGGAGAAAAATAAGAGATTAGCCTGATTGTCCGGTTGCAATTCTGTTAGAGGAATTAATACATATACGTGCGTTTTAAAAATTATAAAACGACATTCTTAGATGACACACATTTTATGATAGACGCCCTCTGCGTTTTTTTTTAATTTTTTGGTTACGACACTAATTTTAGGGCACACACAAATGCACGTCCTCTATCCTTCAAAATTTTGAAAACTGACAATATTTTTCGGACACGCACAAAATGCGTATCATAAATCAATGTGTGTCATTGTTCGCGTGTCATTAAAGGGTTGTTTTCTAGTAGTGTGGGCAGATTTCGAAACTTCATTGCAAATAGGACAAAGAGAAGACGCGATATCCATTCCTCTTATCAATTGTGTAATATTATTTGTGTAGAAGTTTTCGACAAAAGTAAGCATAATCTAAAATTACATAAAATCTAAAAGGTTCCAAAAGCTAGTTGAAGGAGCACACTACAAGAATAATGAGCATCGGTATCAGTGGCGACGCTTTTAGCGGCCACAACCACCATTAGTGGCGACAAGTAACTTTCGCGTTAGGTATTGCTATTAAAGGTGGTTGTCGCTGCTAAAGACATCGTCACTAATGCTCATTGACCCCGATCCATGTGATTCTTTGATATTAAACCCCACCAATTGGTAATTGTTAGTTTGGTAATAGTTCCATCAAGGTCGTATTAGAAGGTAGGCAGTATGGGCGATGGCTCAAGGCCTCCAAAATTTTGGGGCCCATTTTTATGTATCTATCTATATTATTTTAGAAATAAAAATGTATTTGGTATTACGTTGTCGTATGTAGCGGCAAAAAAGGGCCTAATTTTTTATTTATGTCTGGGGCCTCAAATCAGCTTGAATCGACATTGAGTTTCATATGTCGGTAATTGTTAGTTTGGTATTAATTTCATATGTATATAATTGTAGTTTAGTAATAGTTTCATGTGCTAGTAAGTTGTTGGTTTAACTTATAAGATTATGTTGTTTCTTTTGTAGTTGGATATGCTTCAAACAATGCTAAAAGACTTGACATGTAGTGCGTCACTTGAAGAATGATTTCGATCATTGCTGCCACTAAATGATACCGGAAGGAACAATTACGTTACCAGAGGGAACAAGGGGAATGATGATGACGTATAGCTACTTTTAGGATTTATGTAATGTTTTGTTAGAATTTTAACATATCTTGCACTTAATGTTTGGATTAATATTTTAAATTTTAATATTTGGATCTATTTTTCTGCAATTAATATTCTGTAGTAGTTTTTATATTTTTATAGTGTTTGTGTTTTTTGTTTTATGTTTTTTTGTTTTGTTTTTTTGTTTTTTTGTTTTGTTTTTTTTTTGCATTTGGAAGGCATGCTTTCAAAAAAACGAAAAAAAAACCCAACAGTGGTATCAGAGCCTAGTGTTTTTTCTGTTATATTGATGCAATTGTATTATTTTCAAGCTGGAAAAATTGCAATTTTGGATTCTACCAGGCTGAACTCGACGAGTCCCATAAGGGAACTCGACGAGTTGGATCATATGATGATGAACTCGACGAGTCCATTGCCTGGATCGTCGAGTTGGATCATCTGTTGGCGGAATTTTCGAGTTTTTGGCATGTTTTTTATTAGGATCATTACCACAAACTATTTTGGCTCATAAAATTCGATTTTACTGATATGGTAATGATTATCCCCATCCAATAACATGATGATTGCCAAATTTTAAAGATAATTACTTGATTTTGTGAAAAATTAATTATTTGTAGAATTTGAAATTGTCTTGCTATATGAATAGTATTAGGTCAAATTGGTAGATGATAAAATCATATGATAATTCTATTAGTTAAATTTGATCTAAATGTTTCTTGAAGAGTTTTATAACTTGCTGTAACACTAGTCAAAATAGGCCAATAACAATCACATGTGATTATACCAATCATGTAATGTGATCTTGTTAAACTAGTAATGTGATAAACTTACTATGTATTTCATGATAATTCTAATACAAATATGAACTTTCTTTATGATATAACTCAAAGTATACATCCATACGATTCCCAAAATATAGAGAACATCTGAATCTGACTTCGCATGAAGAAGTTATGATAAACCGAACACTATAAATCTCTATAATAATATTAGTTTAAAATAGACTTAGAATTAGCTATTGGAGTCTAAAATAGAGTTGTAGTACTCGTAAATACCTATGCGTGGATATAAAGAACGTCAAAAACGGAGTTCGTATGCAAAAGTTACGACCTTCCGAAGATTCAGCTATCAGAAACCCTAAATTTGACTGGACTCACGACGTGAGCCTCTTGTCTCACGACGTGAGGAGTCAAAACGCCACATTTCGAAGCTAGAATGCAGATGGCAAGTCTACGAAACGGGCTCACGACGTGAGCATCAATTCTCACGACGTGAGGAGTCAAACAGACACTATTCAAGCCTAGAACGCAAATGGCAAGTCTACAGGGTGACCAGCCATGGCTCACGACGTGAGACTATATGGATCACGACGTGAGAGGCCAAAAATCTTCCTATAAATAGCAGGTCCGACTCCAGCCATTCTCACACCTAAACTTCTTTCCTTTCTCTCATTTGCTGAAGCCCTCTTGCATCCCGAGCCCCGATGACCTCGTACCGCTGACCGTTTCTGCTTAGATTACATAAAATCACGCTACTAAAGTGAGTTTCACGGCCCCACTTTCTAATATTTTCGGGGGAAAACGCAAGCTAAATATTGTATATACGTTACTATAATGTCTATATGATATTATATTAGTATCAACGTATATAGTTATATTAACCGGGATATAGTTGTTCTAAATATAATATTTTGAATATATACAACTATTATCAACTTGTTAGCATGTTCTTGTATTAATGTAGATCTTGAGTTATACTTAGGATTCTATATATATATATATATATATATATATATATATATATATATATATATATATATATATATATATATATATATATATGTTGTGTGCGATATAGTTCCAAAGTTGTACTCAGAAGTTCTATATGTTAATTGATAGGTACGTTGTTATTGTTGGTTTTATGTCAAGATAAAACCTGGTTTTAACTCAAATTATAGTTGTTGTACTGCCTAAGTATTATAAATAGTAGGAGTAATGCTTAAAGCATAGTCTAATAACTTAGGGTTTTAGACACGAATATGTTTTTACTACGAGAACTAACGGAACTCGACAAGTCTACATGAGTTATTGTATTCATCAACTAAGATTGGAAATCTTAGGGAAAATCCTCTGACCTGTAACCGCTAATCCCGTGTGAGCGAGGAAGTCGTGTATGAATAAGATACGGGTTGACAACCCCACTCGTGGTTGCTAGCTACAACACAACGGTTTGCAAGTGACGAACTGTCCTTTTATTTGTTTATTGTTCCGACGTTGATGAAGCGTGTGGAACTTATCTTAAGATGCGAAACTTGTAGCATCAAGCAGAGGTTTGAAACTAGTCATATAGTCGCGGTTACAGACTCATGGTAGGAAATTTTTAGAAGCATTATACTTTGTCGTTATACAAGTATTAATGTTAAGTATAAGTTTCCCAAACACTTATACTCTAAGTACAAGAAACTGGTAGGTATACTACTTGTATATGAAGTAGATAATTATACCCAGCACACATACTCGTATAAAACTGAAATAGATTTATACGTAGCGGTTTTTACTCGTATAGAATTGAAATAAGATTTATACATAACAACTTTCGTTTGTATGGAATTACAAACACTTATATTCATAGTATATGAGACTTATAGGTAAACTACTTATTTGGAAAATGTATTATTTTTATATAGAGTCAAAACCTGTGGACTCACCAACTTTATGTTGACGTATTTTTAAATGCATGTGTTTTCAGGAAGTTGATAACTATGATACAAGAAATGACGTTACACCGCCCAGTGTTTCCGCCGACGGCCGGGGTGTGACAGATTGGTATCAGAGCTATTCACTATAGTGAATTAGTACTTTTTTAGGAAAGCACGACTATAGTTTAGGGCTTACTCTGTTAGGTTTAGGTATATCCCTTAGCCTACAATATAAAGTATTATTAATTATACTACTAAAGGACTACTTACGGGAGCGATGATAGGATAGACATGTCGCTTGGGTTGCTAGATTTCAGAACGGCTATATGCTAAAATGATCCTGCCCACCGACTGTCATGACTGGCCGGTGCCTTATCAGCTAGACCTGAAGTAACAAACAATAATTAAAAGAGCATGAATACAACAAATAATAAATATAGAGTCATATATGAAGAGTCAGACCCGCAATGATAATACACCTAAATACCCGGAATGTTTTTGATCTCAAGGATTTAGATCAGATATTCCAACTAAATTTCATATGTGCATAGATCTTATCACAACTAGGTGTAGGTGTACAACTATATTTTATTATGATCAGATCATATGAACTATTTAAATTGGGAGTAATATTTGATATACTAAACACTTGGTGATCCAAAATGTATAGGAACTAAACAAAATGCCTATAAGAAATAGCGCTCGTCTAAACCTGAACCGACGACCAGAACCACAACAACAACAACCGCAACCACCACCACTAGAAACAAACCCTCCAATAAGTTCAGCAGAACTTGAAGAAATCATAGCTCAGAGAATCGATGCAGCTCTTGCTAATGTCACAAGAGGAGGAGTTAGAAATGAAGGCAATGTAGGGACCGCCAAAATGTGTACCTACAAGGATTTTATGAATTGAAAACCTAAGAGCTTCCATGGAACGGAAGGGGTTGTTAACTTGACCCGGTGGATTGAAAAGGCAGAATCGGTAATTCAAATAAGCTTTTGTCCGGACGAATGTAAGGTACGATTTGCTGCGTGTACCTTCGCTGATGCAGCACTTACATGGTGGAACAGCCATGTGAATACAACAGGTATTGATGCTGCCAATTCCATGCAATGGGAAGAGCTGAAGAGGATGCTAGTAGAGGAGTATTGTCCCAGGGAGGAAATACATAAGCCGGAACAAGAATTGTGTACCCTAACCATGAAGGGTTCAGAGATAAATGCTTATACCGTTAGATTCAATGATCTTGTGGTGATGTGTCCCGCACTTGTAACCCCAGAGTACAAGAAGATTGAGCGATATATCTGGGGTCTAGCATCAGAAATCAAAGGAATGGTGATCGCATCGAAGCCTACAACATATGACAGTGCAAAGCATATAGCTCATCAGCTAACCAGCACAGAAATACAAGTAGGATTTATAGCTGAGTCTCCCGAATCTGGAACGAACAAGCGCAAATTTAATGGGAAGAATCCCATACAATCATCTGAGGAGAGACAAGATGTGGAAACTAATTATGCAACCACAACAGCAATACCCCTACAACCAAGGAAATATGTTGGAAAACTCCCAATGTGCACTCAGTGCAACCGTCATCACCTAGGTAACTGTTCATGGTGCAGTCAATGTAACCGTCAGCACGCAGGTGACTGTTATATTTGCATGAAGTGCAAAAAGAGGGTACACACTGCAAATTACTGCAGGAGAACAACACCTACAACAGAAAATCAAGGAACAAACACTGGAACAGACTATGATGGAGGAAGAGCATGTTTTGAGTCTGGTGAAATTGGACATATCAAGAAGGAATGTCCAAAGTTAAGGAGTCAAGGAAGTTAGGCCATTACAGGGCATTCGTAATAGGAAGCAGGGAAGCTATCAAGGAACCTGCAGTGGAATTTGGTACAAGATAAATTTCGGGACAAAATTTTATCAACGAGGGGAGAATGTAACACTAGTCAAAATAGGTCAATAACAATCACATGTGCTTATACCAATCATGTAATGTGATCTTGTTAAACTAGTAATGTGATAAACTTACTATGTATTTCATGATAATTCTAATACAAATATGAACTTTCTTTATGATACAACTGAAAGTATACGTCCATACGATTCCAAAAATATAGAGAACGTCTGAATCTGACTTCGCATGAAGAAGTTATGATAAACCGAACACTATAAATCTCTATAATAATAGAAATTTAAAATACACTTATAATTATCTATTGGAGTCTAAAATAGAGTTGTAGTACTCGTAAATACCTACGCGTGGATATAAAGAACGTCAAAAACGGAGTTCGTATGCGAAAGTTACGACCTTCCGAAGATCCAGCTGTCAGAAACCCTAAATTTGTTTGGACTCACGACGTGAGCCTCTTGTCTCACGACGTGAGGAGTCAAAACGCCACATTTCGAAGCTAGAATGCAGATGGCAAGTCTACGGAATGGGCTCACGACGTGAGCATCAATTCTCACGACGTAAGGAGTCAAACGGACACTATTCAAGCCTAGAACGCAAATGGCAAGTCTACGGGGTGACCAGCCATGGCTCACGACGTGAGACTATATGGCACACGACGTGAGAGGCCAAAAATCTTCCTATAAATAGCAGGTCCGACTCCAGCCATTCTCACACCTAAACTTCTTTCCTTTCTCTCATTTGCTGAAGCCCTCTTGCATCCCGAGCCCCGACGACCTCGTACCGCTGACCGTTTCTGCTTAGATTACATAAAATCATGCTACTAAGGTGAGTTTCACAGCCCCACTTTCTAATATTTTCGGGGGGAAACGCATGCTAAATATTGTATATACGTTACAATTATTTCTATATGATATTATATTAGTATCAACGTAGATAGTTATATTAACCGGGATATAGTTGTTCTAAATATAATATTTTGAATATATACAACTATTATCAACTTGTTAGCATGTTCTTGTATTAATGTAGATCTTGAGTTATACTTAGGATTCTATATATATGTTGTGTGCGATATAGTTCCAAATTTGTACTTGGAAGTTCTATATGTTAATTGATAGGTACGTTGTTATTGTTGGTTTTATGTCAAGATAAAACTTGGAACGTTATATGTTGTTATTGTTGGTTTTATGTCAAGATAAAACCTGGTTTTAACTCAAATTATAGTTGTTGTACTGCCTAAGTATTATAAATATTAGGAGTAATGCTTAAAGCATAGTCTAATAACTTAGGGTTTTAGACACGAATATGTTTTTACTACTAGAACTAACGGAACTCGACAAGTCTACATGAGTTATTGTATTCATAAACTAAGATTGGAAATCTTAGGGAAAATCCCCTGACCTGTAACCACTAATCCCGTGTGAGCGAGGAAGTCGTGTATGAATAAGATAAGGGTTGACAACCCCACTCGTGGTTGCTAGCTACAACATAGCGGTTTGCGAGTGACGAACTGTCCTTTTATTTGTTTATTAATCCGACGTTGATGAAGCGTGTGGAACTTATCTTAAGATGCGAAACTTGTAGCATCAAGCAGAGGTTTGAAACTAGTCATATAGCCGCGGTTACGGACTCATGGTAGGAAATTGTTAGAAACATTATACTTTGTCGTTATACAAGTATTAATGTTAAGTATAAGTTTCCCAAACACTTATACTCTAAGTACAAGAAATTGGTAGGTATACTACTTGTATATTAAGTAGATAATTATACCCAGCACACATACTCGTATAGAATTGAAATAGATTTATACGTAGCGGTTTTTACTCGTATAGAATTGAAATAAGATTTATACGTAACAACTTTCGTTTGTATGGAATTACCAACACTTATATTCATAGTATATGAGAATTATAGGTAAACTACTTATTTGGTAAGTAAACTTTTATACCTAGGATATATATACTAAACGTTGGAGAGTCAGAATGATACTTTCAAAACTATACTTTTGAACTTGGAAGTTGATAACTATGATACGAGAAATGACGTTACACCACCCCGTGTTTCCGCCGACGGCCGCGGTGTGACACTTGCCCTCAAGTTATGGAATTTGAAAAGTCTCATTCATGAAACATTAATACCTTAAGATATGAAATTCCAAAGGTCTTGAAGAGTTTCATAACTTGCCCTCAAGTTATGGAATTTGGAAAGTCTCATTTATGTAACATAAATTCTAAATCTCAAGAGGTTTTAAAGAGTTTCAAAACTTGTCCTCAAGTTTTGGAATTTGAAAAAAACTCATTTATGAAACTTTAATTCCAAACCCTAGAATTTTAAAAGTTTAAAACTCAACCCTATACTCTTATAATATTAAAAGTTTAATACTTATATTATATATATATATATATATATATATATATATATATATATATATATATATATATATATATATGTATAAGACAAGTTAGTCTTACCGTTAGTAGGCCTCATTCACGAAGCTAGTATATAAGGGGTATTTAAGGAAGCAGTCTATAATATGACCGCCATTGGGTATCCACTCTTACCCACCGCACTCTTGACTAGTGGAGGGTCGTTAGCTGAACAGGTAGGATAGGACATTAATCCTCATTGATAAGTATAATGATATTATAAAGTAACTAAACTTTTATAAATTCCCAATCTTAGTTACTTTAGGAAAAATGTGAAAATGGTGCTATTCCATGAAATTGCACTTTTGTCACACCCCAAAACCGGAACGGCGGAAACGTTCTGGGGCGGAGTACGTCATGTTTAGTATCACAAGGCATGCATCATAGTAAGCAAAGTAATAAAAAACCATTTCAATAGAAAGAAAGTGTTTACAAAGTATGTGTTTCACTTAAGATAGATTACACAAGTAAATGGCAAAACAAGACATGAAGCTACTATGTTCCATCTTCTGAATCCCACAACGTGTACCTGTCTACTAGTTACCTGAGAATACAAGTTATTTTGAAAGAGTAGATCACCATTTAAGCTGGTGGGTTCATAAGATTTTAGTGATGTAGTAAGTAGTAAGAAAGTTTGTAGAATGTTGTAGTAAGTTGTAGTAAGTTCTTATTTAGAAAAGTTTGCCTGTTCCTCCAGAAAATCCTATATTTCCTGCTTTTGATGAAAGATAAGTAAAAATGACTCTACAGTCCTTTCTATGAGTATTAAATGAATATAAATTATATAGAATACATATCAAACAAACAATCGATTGTGTGAATCTGCCCTAAGCCCATAACCAAACAAGGAACATATAATGAGGCGGAAGTCACACATCCCATTGTTTGTTAGATCTTCATTGTATATAACTCTGGTACATTCATTTAATACTCACGGAGTTAACTGTAATAGTTCTTTTAGTAAAAACAGTAATCACAATAGTTCCTTTAATAATCACTTAATTTACACTAGTTATATATGATCTAATATCGAACAGATAGTTAACTGTGTGAATCTGTCCTAAGCCCACAACCAAACAAGGAACAGGAAGTAAGGCGGAAAACACACATCTAACGATCTGTCGGATATTACATATATATAACCCTGATGTATAAACTAAGGTATTATTGAATTAACCACTTAAGGTCCTTTGAGTTGTACTGGTTTAATAAAATGGATTAAACCTTTTAAGTTTCTAGTTTAGTTTACTCAATGTTCTATCTGAGAGTATGTTTTTGTACTAGAAAACGATGTATTGAATATATATATACCGTGACCTGACCTATACTTGGTACTCCTTATGATTACTTGGTGTATACAAAATATATATAGTCAAGATCGAATAGATAGTAGACTGAGTGCATCTACTCTAACTGAATATTCATATTACGAGTAAGTTATGTGTTTTATTTATTATTGTCCGGTACTTTGTAAATGTACCCTTATAAATAATTTATGTATCATACTCGTGTTTGCTAACCCTGGTACGTTGTATTTGTACCTTTGTTAGTGTAAACCCGGTGTGATGTATTACCTCATGTTTGCTAACCCTGGTACGTTGTATTTGTACCTTTGTTAGTATTTTTGTATCATACTTCATGTTTACTAACCCTGGTACGTTGTATATGTACCTTTGTTAGTATAAACCCGGTATGATGTATTACCTCGTGTTTGCTAACCCTGATATGTTGTATTTGTACCTTTGTTAGTACAAACCCGGTACGGTGTGTTTTGTATTTATGTATTTTATGTATCATACTTCGTGTTTGCTAACCCTGGTACGTTGTATTTGTACCTTTGTTAGTGTAAACCCGGTATGATGTATTACCTTAATTTGTTAAAAGTAATGAGTTAAAGATACAATCTCTTCTTAGTATAAATGTGCAATTCATGGTTTGTTCTTCTGTTATAGTTATAGTATGTTCCTCCTTGTACTAGTTATAGTATGTTCCTCCTGAATATGTTCTCTATGTTATCGTGTATTGTTCTATATGTTATCGTGTATTGTATATTCCTTCCTGAGTATGTTCTATATGTTATTGTATTGTATATTCCTTCCTGAGTATGTTCTATATGTTATTGTATTGTATCTTCCTTCCTGAGTATGTTCTCAATGTAGTATGTTCTAGTATCCAGTATGAACTGAACTTCTAAACCATAATTATTATAGTTTACCATTATGTTTACTTGAACTGTTACTGACTTGAATAAAAGTCTCATTTATCTACTAAGTTATGATTTTACTTTAATAACGGAGTTTTATAAACTATAAAGTATCATAACTTAAAAAGAGTTTTTGAAATGTTTTGATTTGTCTTTATACATAAGTAATCCTATAAAATGATGTTTATAACAAAACATTTACACAATTATCATTGTGTTCAACTTGTATTCCCCCCCCCCCTTAAAACAGTAAAAACTATGAAAATGTGGGGGTATGAACTCACCTTAAGTGGGTGATTCAAACGAATATGCGCGTAATGATAAGAAGTTCCACGAATTAAGTCACGAGACATAATGAGTCCTAAATGACATATAATGGCATATATTGACATAAATATAGTGTTTAGAAGCAACCAAATGCAAGGAAACACCTTACGGGACTAGGAAACACTTGGAACGAAGTGTTGAATCACATGTGACTGATCAAAGGAGTGTTCACGGCCAACATTAGGTGTTTACGGCCATGGAGCTTATGGCCGTAAACTCATGGTAAAAGATGTAAAAGAGGGTATTTGAAGGCTTGGGAAGCTTGAGGGACCATTTCTCTACACAAGGATGAGAAAAACCAACTTTATGGAAGGTGTTGAGGTGTTTACGGCCACACCATAAGGTTATGGCCGTAAACTCACCAAATGGTCTTATTTTGGGTCTTAAAGCATTGAGGAAGGGTTCTAGGTTCATGTCCAAGCCTTAGGAAGTGTTTAAGGTCCAATTGCACTTCAAATTAGGGTTTACGGCCAAGGGAGATGCTCTTGGCCGTAAACAACTCATGTTCTTGGGAAAAGCTTGATTTCAAGGCTAGAATTAAGATCTTCTAGCATACAACATGTTAAGGAAGGAGTACTCACAATATTGAAGCTTGAAAGGGTTGATTTCGGCCCAAAAACACTAGGGTGTTCTTGGTGTTCTTGAGGATCTTGAAGATCTAGACCCAAAAGATGGCATTCATGGGTGAATTCAAAGGAGATTCAAGCATAAGAGATGCATTAACACATAGATGGAAGGAATCACTTACATATGTAAAAATCTAGATGAAGAAATCGATGACACTTGAGAGAATTTGAAGAGTTTTCGGCCAAGGAAGAAAAAGAATGAGAAAAATGGCTAAGTGTTACTTATATAGGGGTGAGTTTACGGCCACCTTGACCTTACAGTCGTAAACTCTTGGTGTCTTGGCCGTAAACTCCTCTTGAATGAGTTTATAGCTTGATCTTTGTATAGTGGCTCTAGCTGATACTTCCTAGCACTCATTCCTTGAATGTATTGGGCTCAGAACACTCAAACAGACTCTAAACAGTGTTAAATGATAGCAGGAGTGAGTCTGACTTAAGGTTGATTGTCTTGACTTATACAACAAAAATTTTCAGGTTGTCACATCATCCCCCTGTTAGATGGAATTTCGTCCCGAAATTAGCTTTCTTAGCAGCACTACTGGGGTTGCACTCCTGTGATTTGCAGAATGCCCACTCGTAGACCTGGCACTTTGCCCTACTGTTCATGATAGGATTCATACTCGGTCCATCTATCATTACCTCGTGTATACTAATCGTATATAATTAAGATTCGTTAGACGGTCGGATGTGCGACTCTGCCCCAGGTCCACAACCAGACAAGGAACAGGAGATAGGGCGGAAACACACATACTAAATCTGCATAATCTTAATTATATACCACCTTCGCATATACACTTATTAGTGATAGGTGAGTTGTATTCGTCCTTAGCCTCTGTGCTTGAACTTGGTCTGCTGGACGAGTGGTATCTCGGAAAGGTCTGCGGATATATGACGGCAAGGCTTCAGAGGACAAAGTACTCTTCGCACGAGTACTGCGGGGTTTAGAATACGAAAGACAAAACTAAGCTTTAGGGCGGACTGTCGTTACGAATGACGAAGGTTTTGTGAACTTGACAGTCGAGGCGATAGAAACATATGAACTTAGTATGGTGAGGACCACGCCAATTCACGACGAATGATGATATCGGACTCTTTACAGGAATAACTGTTAGGCCGATTTAAAAGAAACGTTGATTATATGACGGTGTATTTCGAATGTATTTGACAATGTACTCTGTATAAACGTTCTAGTGCTTTCTGTTTTCTCCTTGATATTACCACTGCCACAAATCGTACCGTGATGAGCAAGTACTAATAGTGTAAGTGTTTTGATAACTAGTGTCAGTACTTTAGGTTTTGATCCTCTTTGGTACTTCTATGATCGCCTGGAAGGTACAAGTTATGTATAATTAAGATGAATAAGACGGTCGACTGAGTAACTCTGCCCTAAATCCATAACCAGACAAGGAACAGGAATTAAGGCGGAATCACTCACTCTAAGTCTGTAAAATCTTAGTTATGCACAACTCTAATGTACATACTAAGTTATCACAGCTTCCCTGAACAGATCTTTAGTTCTCTTGTGAATACTGTGACTTGAACAAGTTATTATAATTACTTTTAATTGTTTTCCCCAAATTTTAATCTTATATAAATATAAATTAAAATTTTAAAGTAATTTTATTTAGAAAACGTACCAAATTTTCAAAAGAGGGATCCTTCGATACTCCTTTTATGTCAAGTTGTTAGATTCCTCCTTCTCCTCCGTCACCTCTCTTTGTTGGACAGTCTTTCTTAGCATGCCCCATTTCACCACATGCATGGTATACCTGAACTATACTAGCATCGGTGGTTGAAGTGATATGCTGAGACGGAGTTCTGCAGAAGCGAACTCCTTCGTCATTTCTCTCCATTAAACATTCTTTCCTGAAGTGTCCAAATTCACCGCACGTGAAACATACTTGTTTTACTTGGGGGATTGGTTGTGCCGACGCCCTACAGAAACGGACAGTGTGCCCCTTTCTGTTACAATTTCTACATTGTAACTCTCGGCAGGCTCCGTTGTGGTGGTAGTTGCATTTGTTGCACTTTGGGAGATTTCTAGCATATCGCTTGACGGGGGTTGTAGTGGCAGATGAAGTACCAGATGTTGTGACCACAGGGGTAGTGAGAAGATGTCGTCTCTTGTTAGAACCTTGAATCGACTTTTTCTCCTTTTTCTTTTGTTTCTTGTTCTTAGGTTTATGGTCTGGAGTGTCCTTGTCAACATACACTCGTTGGTTCCCGTGATTGTTACTACGATTAGCATAATCGGCACCACTTCCCCTTCCTCTAGCGTTAATAGCATCTAAATGTGCCATGATGGCTGTCACAGCAGCTGTGACTGCAGCCTGAAAAGTAGCAGAGTCTATCTGCAGAATTGGTGCCTCACCTGTTGGTTGGTTTCCTTCGTGTGAAAACATGATTTTGTTGCATAGCGAAGAATGATTTCGTGAATAATGATGGTCATCACTAAATGTATTCCATCAATTTAAATGTGCTAAACAACTCCACGCTTTATTAGACTACTCTCAATGTTTCTGTCAACATTTCCGAGATATGTTCATACTAGTAAGTAGAAGTGGGTTTTGTACGAATGATATTTGAACTAAGTTATCCTTGTTTCCTAGTGTATCTGGTTTTGACTTTCATAGGGTTCTGGAAAATAATTCACAATGGAAGTCTATATATAAGATAAACTTCATGAATTATAATTGGTTATCCTTGAATGAATTTCGGTGAACTGAATATCTGTTACTGGCTGCAAGAAAAATAATAATCTTAATACATGGTGTGAGTAGTGTATTCACTAACTTACTAAGTCAATTAAGGTTATTATTTATTAGTGTGACGCATAGAATGTTTTATTTTCTCTTGCTGATCCTTCTCAGAAAACTTCTCATAAGCCTGCTCTTGTTTCTCCTTGACTCTTCTGCTGACTGCTTATGAAGAAGTGGTTACCTCTTTCTGGGTTCGTCGTGCAAGAATGGAATGTCTAAAGAACTTATGAGTTTAAGTGTAACATTATGGGGTGATCCTTTCCAGGTCTTCCTATAATTGCACAATGTATACAAGTTGTATACAATTTAAGATTAAATAGACCTTCGAATAAGTGATCTTACTCCAAAACCACAACCAAACAAGGAACAGGAAGTGGAACATAGATCACAAATTCTAAGTCTATAAAATCTCAATTATATAAAACTTTGGAAGTATATACTCCGGAATCATAGACTTACCAGAAGGGTCTTTTATGTTCTCACACAAGTTGTTTATAGTGCCTAAAATACTCCTATAGTATTTTTAATGTATTGAACTTGATATGTTTTATACTTGTTGTTGTCTTATAGTATCATAAAATACTCCCATAGTATTTTAACTTTATGTTCTGATTTAGAAATCTCTCGAATAGAGTTAGGTAAGTTTTAAGGGTGTTGCAACACCACATCACTCCCAAGCACATGTTGGTCACACCTCAAATGAATATAGTTGATCAGGCTATATTGATTCCAGATGTGATTACCTAACTGTCCAGGTTTGACTGCAATGTTCAACCTTTAAATACTTCTGTTCTGTTCTTCTTGTGATACTTGTTCTAGTATGTATAAACATGTATGTATACTTTTATAAGGTATTGTTATACCTTTAAAATATATTATTATCTAGAGCACTTCGGCCCCATTGTATTTATAGTTGTATATCTTTTATAGGTTGATATACTTAGTTCACTATAAACAATGCTCTGATACCAATCTGTCACACCCCAAAACCAGAACAGCGGAAACGTTCTGGGGCGGAGGACGTCATGTTTAGTATCACAAGGCATGCATCATAGTAAGCAAAGTAATAAACAACCATTTCAATAGAAAGAAAGTGTTTACAAAGTATGTGTTTCACTTAAGATAGATTACACAAGTAAATTACAAAACAAGACATGAAGCTACTATGCTCCATCTTCTGAATCCCAGCACGTGTACCTGTCTACTAGTTACCTGAGAATACAAGTTATTTTGAAAGAGTAGATCAGCATTTAAGCTGGTGAGTTCATAAGATTTTAGTGATGTAGTAAGTAGTAAGAAAGTTTGTAGAATGTTGTAGTAAGTTGTAGTAAGTTCTTATTTAGAAAAGTTTGCATGTTCCTCTAGAAAATCCTATATTTCCTGCTTTTGATGAAAGATAAATAAAAATGACTCTACAGTCCTTTCTATGAGTATTAAATGAATATAAATTATATAGAATACAGATCAAACAAACAATCGATTGTGTGAATCTGCCCTAAGCCCACAACCAAACAAGGAACAGGGAATGAGGCGGAAGTCACACGTCCCATTGTTTGTTAGATCTTCATTGTATATAACTCTGGTACATTCATTTGATACTCACGGAGTTAACTGTAATAGTTCTTTTAGTAAAAATAGTAATCACAATAGTTCCTTCAATAATCACTTAGTTTACACTAGTTATATCTGATCTAATATCGAACAGATAGTTAACTATGTGAATCTGTCCTAAGCCCACAACCAAACAAGGAATAGGAAGTAAGGCGGAAAACACATATCTAACTATCTGTCGGATATTACATATATATAACCCTGATGTATAAACTAATGTATTATTGAATTAACCACTTAAGGTCCTTTGAGTTGTACTGGTTTAATAAAATGGATTAAACCTTTTAAGTTTCTAGTTTAGTTTACTCAATGTTCTATCTGAGAGTATGTTTTTGTACTAGAAAACGATGTATTGAATATATATATATATATATATATATATATATATATATATATATATATATATATATATATATATATATATATATATACTGTGACCTGACCTATACTTGGTACTCCTTATGATTACTTGGTGTATACAAAATATATATATAGTCAAGATCGAATAGATAGTAGACTGAGTGCATCTACTCTAACTGAATATTCATATTACGAGTAAGTTATGTGTTTTATTTATTATTGTCCGGTACTTTGTAAATGTACCCTTATAAATAATTTCTATATCATACTCGTGTTTGCTAACCCTGGTATGTTGTATTTGTACCTTTATTAGTGTAAACCCGGTATGATGTATTACCTCGTGTTTGCTAACCCTGGCATATATTGACATAAATGACATATAATGGCATATATTGACATAAATATAGTGTTTAGAGGCAACCAAATGCAAGGAAACACCTTACGGGACTAGGAAACACTTGGAACGAAGTGTTGAATCACATGTGATTGATCAAAGGAGTGTTCACGGCCAACATTAGGTGTTTACGGCCATGGGTTTACGGCCATGGAGCTTATGGCCATAAACTCATGGTAAAAGATGTAAAAGAGGGTATTTGAAGGCTTGGGAAGCTTGAGGGACCATTGCTCTACACAAGGATGAGAAAAACCAACTTTATGGAAGGTGTTGAGGTGTTTACGGCCACACCATAAGGTGTATGGCTGTAAACTCACCAAATGGTCTTATTTTGGGTCTTAAAGCATTGAGGAAGGGTTCTAGGTTCATGTCCAAGCCTTAGGAAGTGTTTAAGGTCCAATTGCACTTCAAATTAGGGTTTACGGCCAAGGGAGATGCTCTTGGCCGTAAACACCTCATGTTCTTGGGAAAAGCTTGATTTCAAGGCTAGAATTAAGAGCTTCTAGCATACAACATGTTAAGGAAGGAGTACTCACGATATTGAAGCTTGAAAGGGTTGATTTCGGCCCAAAAACACTAGGGTGTTCTTGGTGTTCTTGAGGATCTTGAAGATCTAGACCCAAAAGATGGAATTCATGGGTGAATTCAAAGGAGATTCAAGAATAAGAGATGCATTAACACATAGATGGAAGGAATCACTTACATATGTAAAAATCTAGATGAAGAAATCGATGATACTTGAGAGAATTTGAAGAGTTTTCGGCCAAGGAAGAAAAAGAATGAGAAAAATGGCTAAGTGTTACTTATATAGGGGTGAGTTTACGTCCACCTTGAGTTTACAGCCGTAAACTCTTGGTGTCTTGGCCATAAACTCCTCTTGAATGAGTTTATGGCTTGGTCTTTGTACAGTGGCTCTAGCAGATACTTCCTAGCACTCATTCCTTGAATGTATTAGGCTCAGAACACTCAAACAGACTCTAAACAGTGCTAAATGATATCAGGATTGAGTCTGACTTAAGGTTGATTGGCTTGACTTATACAGCAAAAATTTTCAGGTTGTCACAACTTTGCACCTTGCCAAGTCATTAGTGGAGCGTGTGTGGTTAACTGGCACACTAATTTGGGACTAACAAGGGTGGAAAAGGGTAGCTTGATGTTTATCATAGATCAATGGAGCGTGTGTGGTTAACCGGCACATTGATTAGGTTATAAGTAAAATCAAGAGTACCAAGCACATTTGCATGGTTATTTACACCTTGTTTGTGATCCTTGGTATCCCAATCACAAACTTGAAGGGCATAATCGAGATTTAAACATGTCATTGAAAAAGTTCAATGAATCTCAAAGAATCTAGGAATTTCAATTCATTTAAAACCTAATCTTCTTTTCCGTTTTTCATGGTAGAAATTGGTAAATTCTCATTTACTTACCTTCAAATATTTTACAATTGGATTACGGCATCCCTCTTCCGAATCGAGCCAAGAACTGCGAATCGATGACGACGAATGGAGGACTGAACGAATGTCTGAACTTCGGTTCCAATTTATGTTTCGTTTTGGTGGGATTAGTTGCATCGAAGATAACAGTTAAGAAGCCCCAAAATATCGATTTCATGATTTGCGATTTCAGTGTACAATCTAAGCACGAAACGAAACCTGTTAGCAGTAAATACGAATGGAGCCCAGAACACGAACATGTAGATGCAGATGAGGACACGAACCTAATCCTCTACGTTCGTTACGAACCTAATCCTCTCGGTTGGAATCAATTGATCATGGACCTAAAGCGAATCTCAGGTTCGCTGCGAATGGAGGAAAACGAATGCCTGCGAACGTTTGCATATGAACAGTAGATTCGCGTTCGTTTCTTCAATTCCGATTGAGACTTTCGCTTCTTGAGTTCGTTTCTTGATTTTGTGACATTCCCATTTTGAGTTTCGCTTCTGGTTGTTTGACTCCGCTTCAAAGAACGAACACAGTAACAAGCATACAAGCGAAACTAACCCCAATTTTTCAAGAAATTGTGAATCTGACCCTCCTGAATGCTGTGAACTGACGACTTGTGCCTTTTGCTGAAATGTGTCAAGTGGCAGCCTCCTTTTTGTAGAAAATGTCCTTTTTCACCCCATCTTTTCAACTTTTTCACCTTTTGTCATTTCCAACAATTCAAAGTCAATGAAAATTGATTTCTTTAATAAAATTTCATATCTTTGACTGAATCTTCACAAGATTTCACCAGATTTTGTCCCTTTTTCGTTTTTTTTAGTAAAGGACAAAACTTTTTATGGGACTTTTGGTACCCATTTAAGGTTCAACATTGAAGTTGGTTTCTTGCATACCCACTTATTTGAAGAAAATCTATCATCTTCTGAAAATAATACCCTCCTTTTTGTTGGAAAACAAAAATTTCCATAAATTTCATTAAACCAACCAAATTCTCTTTTCTTTTCCTTCCAACTTCTAACATTTTTATCTGAAGAAAAATGAGAATTAAGGTTTCTTTGAACATGCTTGACTTCAACTTTCTCAACTTTTTCACAAGCATTGGGTACTTGTACCTTGGCCATCCAAACTTTCCTTATTTTACTCTTGTTCTTCCTCTTCTTCTTCATTTTTGTATTTCTAAGCTTCAGAAACAAATTATGGATATGAAAAATCTTTTCACCATTCTGCATCTGAACATTAGAAGATTTTGACACACAAACTTATGGAGTTTGATAAATCTGAATTTCTTGAAGCATTGGCTTTTTGTAAGGAATCATTCCTTCAAAAGCAACATCAGAACATAAAGATTCAGATTGTAAAACTTCTGAAAAACATGATGTAACGCCCGTAGATCCGGGCTAGTCAATTTAGAGATAATAGGGGTCGAAAACGACTTTTTGACAAAAGATTATTTAGAATAATTAATCTTAACCAAGTTGTAGAATACGTCTCAAGGGTTCCGTACATATAAAGAACTTTGAAATCCGAGTTATAACGAAGAAGTTATGGTCCGTCGAAGTTTTACGGCAAAACCGGCACGACACCGGGAGACGTAAATATTGAATTTACGATGGAGGACTTTTTAGCATTAGAAATCTAAACAAAAGTTGTAGTATACGTTAAACCGAGAACATACAAAAAAACGAACGCCCAAATCTAACTTTGTATGAGGAAGTTATGAATTTTCTAAGATTTGGCTTAACAGTGCACAGCCCGAAACTTGAATTTTAGATCGAACGGTTTTTGGCCTACGCGACCTAAATGATAATTGAAGATCTCATTAATAGGAACTCAACGATAAAAAGACAGACGAAAACAGAGTCCGTATGTAGAAGTTATGAATTTTACGCGGACATTTAACAGTATAATCTTCTCGTACTGTTAAATTTAAGATCGGTCGAGAATTAGCCAACGGAGTCAAAATGAAAGTTGTAGATCTTATTTTTACCTACGTGTGGATATAAAGAACGTCAAAAACGGAGGTCGTATGTGAAAGTTACGGATTTTAGAAGTCGGAAGTGTGTTGTGCGAAAATGGGTGATGTGGCACAATCTTGGCCATTGCTTTCTCCCCAAGTCTTGCCACTAGATGGTGACATGTGGCACCAAGTTCAGCCATTTTTTACCCTATAAATAGAACCTCTCCCACCCTCATTTTCTTCACACATTTCCCATTCTTTCTTCTCTTTACTCTCTCTAGAACCTCTCTCTAGCCCCGAAACCCCCCGAAAAGCCTAGGGAACCTCCCTAGCACGAGGCGGAAGCCCCGGAGTGCTCGAAGGCTCCGAGAAGAAGAGATTTTCAGCACGGGAACGCTGCTCCAAGCAAAGCCCGATTTTCTATAAAATTCGCTGTAAGTGAGCTACACCTACGCTATTTTTAATATAGCTTTTATTTAACTATAATAACGTTATTAGGAACTTATGATAAGTACTTGGGCTATTATTATGGGTTATATAAGTATTTTTTAACTCTGATATAATAGTAATAATAGCTAGACTATTAATTAGTCTCGGCGAATAATATACTAAACTCTAGTGGTAATAATACTAGGTTTCGTCGAAGGAAATTATTTTTAAGAAGCGAAGCGCTGTCTGAGTTCGGAATCACCACCTTTTCAAGTGAGTGCATGGTCCCTTTCATCTTACACATAGATATGAAGTATTTAATATAAATTACGTGCTATGTGTGCATATTGTCTGAATACTTGTTGTCTATGCTGGGTGAAATATTTTTATACACGTTTTAAATGATTTAAATTGTATATGTATTTTACATCTACAAAACGTGTTGGGTAAAACATGGGTAGATGTAATAGTTGTTGTGTGACCAAATAAAATAATGAGAGGCCTCGATATAGATGTTATTGATGATCCAATAATCTAGCGGAGCATAGATGACGACCACGGACTATTCTAGACAGTCCAGTGGAACGCTAGCAGGCTCGCAGCCTGTAGGTGTTTATTTGAACTGTGTGCTCACCAGCAGTACTCCATCCCCCACATGGTTTCCTTATTTGACATGAATTGCTGAGGAACCCCTGAAGCATGTGTTGTCACCACGATGAAAGTCCCTTAGACTAGGTCCCTTGTGTTAGATGTTTTAGGGACGTAAAGTGAGGATAACGGGAACGGGTAATCGGGTTTGTTTAGTTTGATAAAGTTAATAAACTTATTTATTGTGGGTTGAAAACCCTATGTACTCACCAGGTTTCCCAACCTGACCCACTCAGTTTATTTATATCACAGGTGTTGATATGAAGTCACATTACACTGACAGATTAAGGACATATAAATTACTAGTGATAATGAATGTAAGTTCTGTTTATGCTTATGTTTCTGTATTGATGATGACATCCCAAATGTTTTAAAATGAATAAAAATACTTTTCTTCGGAAATGTTTTGATAACGTATTTATCATGTTTTACTGGGAACAAATTCCGCAACATTTTTATTAAAAGAGGTACTCTGATTTTTATAAAGCATAAACAAAATCGGTCTTTTCTGGCCGTGAAAATGGGGATGTCACAGTTGGTATCAGAGCATTAGTTTAAGCGAACTAGGAATATGGATTTATTTCTACACTTAAACTTAGAATGCTAAGCAAGGATTGTGAGGAGTGTGTCTAATAAAATTTAGGTAAAGCACCTGAATAGACACAAGCACTAGCTAATTTAAGGAAAATGCCTAACATGCTTTTATGTGCTAAATGATTTATGATATGCATTGTATGATCGGATCTATGGTCTGTTGCCAACCGGATCTAGAAACTTTATGTGTTCAGATTTCTAAACGTTTAATTACGGTATTAGAACTGGCATATAACTTTTCGGAGAAATAGGGAGAATTACATGTCGATCGTAAATAAAATCTTTCCTATCTTAATTCTCGTCATTGCACACCGAACGTCTGATTTGGTATATAGATTGAAATGGCAAGAACCCGTAGTGGAGCCGGGAATGCAAATGGGAACAGGAATCAATCACCAGTGATTGAACAAATACCTGTTGTAGCAGATGCTCCTGAGCCAATTACAATGGCTGGAGTACAAGCCATGATACGGGCTATGTTGGCTGAACAACGGGAAGAGATGAGGCAAATGTTGCATGAAAATAGGGACGAACCTACAATGCCAGTTGAACAGCACGAGTTGAACGATGGGCAGTCAGAAGGAGGGAACTAAAGTGGGACCGTTGGTCAAGCCAACCCACCAATAGTTCGACAAAACAACCAGTATGACGGAGTCGAGAGGAATGGATGCAAGTACAAGGATTTTCTGACTTGCAATCCATCGACTTTCACTGGAAAGGAAGATTCGATCGGAGTCATGGATTGGATCTCGGAGATGGAGTTAGCTTTCATGACGTGTGGTTGCAGAGGCAAGTTACAGACCACCTTTGCAGTACGTCAATTCCGAGGAGGTGTTGTGCGCTGGTGGAATACCCTGGGGAAGACTCTGAGCCCCAATGAGCCACTGCAACTGACATGGGCAGAGTTTTTGGTGCAGTTCGAACGTAAGTACTGCTCAGCCCAAAACCTGCTCGAGCTAGAGAACCAGTTCCTGACCTTGAAGAAAGGAAGCATGTCAATTGATGAATACACCAACAACTTCACAGAGAAGATGGAGTTCGCCTTGCGTCTTGTTCCGGATGAGCTGACGAAAATCGACAAGTACGCAAAGGGACTTCCATGCCAGTACGCGGTGCCAGTGCGTCAGGCACCTACTCTGGAGACAGCTATCTGGGCTGCCAAGTCTGTGGAGGATATGATTAAGGGAAGAGCTGCCAACAACATTGAGGTTGGCAAAAAGAGGAAGTTTGAGGGGTCTACGAGGCCCAATAAGAAGATCAAGTCTGGTTCAAAGGAGTTTAGCGGAGGAGGAAACAAAGTGAAATGGTGCGAGAAGTGCAAGAAGAAGCACTTCGGGAAATGTAGCGAGGAAGTGACTTGATACAAGTATGGGAAGACCGGACATTACGCCAACGAGTGCACCGCCAGCAAAAGGGTGTATTATGAATGCCGTGAAGAAGGGCACGTTGCTAAGGATTGCCCGAAGAAGAAAGAGGCGGCAAGACCAAACATTCCACCGAAACCGAAGGCAAGAGCGTTCCATATGATCCTTGACGAAGAAGATGGAAATGAAAGGGATCAGGAATGAGGATCTATGAAGTAGTCGTGTAAATAGTACCACGTGGTGTAGCCTATTAGAGGCATAGTATAGGTTGAACTTGAACACCTATGTAATCGTTTCAAGGAATAATATAAAACCTTCGTTTTGTTATCTAATGTGTCAAGTTGTTATGTGATTTTCTTGTATGGTGACTTGGGTGAACTGCAAGGCAATACTTGGGACGAGTATGAGTAGGTGTGAAAGGTAGTAGAGGCATATACTACCGGAAGCACAGGACTCACGCTTGGATCAGGGAAAGTCACAAGGTTACCAAGAAGCTAGTAATTGATTCCGTTTTATTCAAATATGTCGTTACCATCGTTTCGGTAATGACTAAGAGGATGATTGTTATTCCGACCCTAGTGGTCATATCGAATTGAGTCCGACTACGATAAGTATGTTACGTGGTTCAGAGAACCAAGTTTGATGTAGCATCTGACTTAAGTCGGAAGATTGAAATAAAAGATAATCAAAGCGATCGGTAGAGGTATCGCGATAGTTGCTTGTAGCTAGAAATGCTACCTTTTAAGATGTGATTAGAACATGAAGAAATGTATAGTCTGTTCTGGAAGACTCTAAGAGACCTGAGTCTAAGTGTGGGAACATACGATGATAAGTCATTAGAATATGACACATCGGTCCATTTTAGTAATAAAATAACTTATCTTAAGTTCGTTAAGAAGAAGAAGCAGTCTCAAGTAAGGATCGAGATTGTGACTAGAAGGTCATAATTTGGAGTCTAATGTGAGATAGGGAGCAAGTGCAAGATCGAGCACCGCCTGCAATCAGGAAGTCTTAGAGTTAGATATTCGTTCGAAGAAACATCAAAGTTACGGTTATTACCTAGGATGAAGAGATAACGTATGGAGTCATCATGTGAGCCCTGTTTCGTTGATGATTCCGGGACGTAATCATCCTAAGGGGGAGATAATTGTAACGCCCGTAGATCCGGGCTAGTCAATTTAGAGATAATAGGGGTCGAAAACGACTTTTTGAAAAAAGATTATTTAGAATAAATAATCTTAACCAAGTTGTAGAATACGTCTCAAGGGTTCCGTACATATAAAGAACGTTGAAATCCGAGTTATAACGAAGAAGTTATGGTCCGTCGAAGTTTTACGGCAAAACCGGCACGACACCGGGAGACGTAAATATTGAATTTACGATGGAGGACTTTTTAGCCTTATAAATCTAACCAAAAGTTGTAGTATATGTTAAACCGAGAACATACAAAAAAAACGAACGCCCAAATCTGACTTCGTATGACGAAGTTATGAATTTTCTAAGATTTGGCTTAACAGTGCACAGCCCGAAACTCGAATTTTAGATCGAGCGGTTTTTGGCCTATGCGACCTAAATGATAATTGAAGATATCATTAATAGGAACTCAACGGTAAAACGACAGACAAAAACAGAGTCTGTATGTAGAAGTTATGAATTTTACGCGGACATTTAACAGTATAATCTCCTCGTACTGTTAAATTTAAGATCGGTCGAGAATTAGCCGACGGAGTCAAAATGAAGGTTGTAGATCTTATTTTTACCTACGTGTGGATATAAAGAACATCAAAAACGGAGGTCGTATGTGAAAGTTACGGATTTTAGAAGTCGGAAGTGTGATGTGCGAAAATGGGTGATGTGGCATAATCTTGGCCATTGCTTTCTCCCCAAGTCTTGCCACTAGATGGTGACATGTGGAACCAAGTTCAGCCATTTTTCACCCTATAAATAGAACCTCTCCCACCCTCATTTTCTTCCCACCTTTCCCATTCTTTCTTCTCTTTACTCTCTCTAGAACCTCTCTCTAGCCCCGAAACCCCCCGAAAAGCCTAGGGAACCTCCCTAGCACGAGGGGGAAGCCCCGGAGTGCTCGACGGCTCCGAGAAGAAGAGATTTTCGGCTCGGGAACGCTGCTCCAAGCAAAGCCCGATTTTCTATAAAACCCGCTATAAGTGAGCTACACCTACGTTATTTTTAATATAGCTTTTATTTAACTATAGTAACGTTAATAGGAACTTATGATAAGTACTTGGGCTATTATTATGGGTTATATAAGTAGTTTTTAATGCTTATATAATATTAATAATAGCTAGACTATTAATTAGTCTCGGCGAATAATATACTAAACTCTAGTGGTAATAATACTAGGTTTCGTCGAAGGAAATTATTTTTAAGAAGCGAAGCGCTGTCTGAGTTCGGAATCACCACCTTTTCAAGTGAGTGCATGGTCCCTTTCATCTTACAGATAGATATGAAGTATTTAATATAAATTACGTGCTATGTGTGCATATTGTCTGAATACTTGCTGTCTATGCTGGGTGAAATATTTTTATACACGTTTTAAATGATTTAAATTGTATATGTATTTTACATCTACAAAACGTGTTGGGTAAAACATGGGTAGATGTAATAGTTGCTGTGTGACCAAATAAAATAATGAGAGGCCTCGATATAGATGTTATTGATGATCCAGTCATCTAGCGGAGTATAGATGACGACCACAGACTATTCTAGACAGTCCAGTGGAACGCTAGCAGGCTCACAACCTGTAGGTGTTTATTTGAACTGTATGCTCAACAGCAGTACTCCATCCCCCACATGGTTGCCTTATTTGACATGAATTGTTGAGGAACCCCCGAAGCATGTGTTGTCACCCCGATGAAAGTCCCTTAGACTAGGTCCCTTGTGTTAGATGTTTTAGGGACGTAAAGTGAGGATAACGGGAACGGGTAATCGGGTTTGTTTGGTTTGATAAAGTTAATAAACTTATTTATTGTGGGTTGAAAACCCTATGTACTCACCAGGTTTCCCAACCTGACCCACTCAGTTTATTTATATCACAGGTGTTGATATGAAGTCACATTACACTGAGAGATTAAGGAGATATAAATCACTAGTGATAATGAATGTAAGTTCTGTTTATGTTTATGTTTCTGTATTGACGATGACATCCCAAATGTTTTAAAATGAATAAAAATACTTTTCTTCGGAAATGCTTTGATAACGTATTTATCATGTTTTACTGGGAACAAATTCCGCAACATTTTTATTAAAAGAGGTACTCTGATTTTTATAAAGCATAAACAAAATCGGTCTTTTCTGGCCGGGAAAATGGGGATGTCACACATGAACCACTTGACTCCCCCTCAACAAGAACATCTGGAGTCATCTTTTCTTCAGAACCATGAAGAACATTATGAACTTCACCAAGAACATCATGAACTTCTTGTTTTTTTTATTCAGCTATTTTCATCTCCAACATCTGTTTATTTTCTCGATCTAAATGTCCATAGATAATACGGAATTGTTCAACTATTCTCTCATTATTTTGTAAATCTCGTTCATTAACACATGAGTATTCAATTATTTTCTCATCAACAAAAGAATTATATAACTCAGTAACATCTCTTAACATAAGATCACCAAGAACATGAAACAAAGTCACTTTGTCTACACCATAGATTTGTTTAGTAACCTTTAATCCAAGTTCTAAAATGGAGTTACAAAATAAAAGATCCATTAGATCTTCAACAAATAATAGAGCTTGAAAAGAAAGAAAGTAGATCTGTTAAGAATTCTAGAGAGAGAAAATGGATCTGAGATGGTTTCTAGAGAGAGAAAACAGATCTGAGATGGATTTTAGAGAGATAAAGTAGATCTGAACATGAAAATCCAAATACACACGAAAATTTTCTTCTAAATGTCTTCCAGAACACGATTCAAGCACAAATCAGATGAAATAATGAGTAGAAGATAACAGATCTGAGCAAGATTTTGCAATAAAACGAGATATTAGACTTTTCCTTTTTAGAAAACTTACAAAACTTGAAGAACAAGGTGAGATTCAAGATAAACTAATGCTATAAACAAGATCGATTCTTGCAAAAATCGCTGAGATCTACAAGAACCCGCTCTGATACCACTTGTTGGGAATAAATCTGAGATGACGAATGCGGAATATCAAGAACAATCAAGAATCAATCACCATCATATGCAAGTAATCTGATAAAGGTTTTTCATGTATATTGATTATAACATGAACGTACAGAGAAAACCCTAATCTGGTAAAAAGCTTACACCAAAAGCTAACCTAATGATTATTTATATGGAACAATAAATATATACCATAAATATAAAATCTATGCCTTAATATAAAACCAATGCCTTAGAAGAGCTCGATTAAGAACTTCTACTGTAAAGGCACCGTAGAGAATCATAAAATGATTAACCCTAAAAAGGCTTCCCTAAATAACCAAATATGTCAAATCAGTTTCAATATCTCAAATACTCAACAGTCTGCTATGGCGAGAAATATTATTTCTTTTCATGGTTTGTATAAACAAGGTTTTACTTTTTCATTTAATAATGAGATTGGTGGTATTAATGCTTATTAGAATGGTAAATTTTATTGTGAAGCATTGCCTTGTAATGGTATATATGAAACTGTGATGGTTGTAGATAACTTAGAAAATAATGTGTTGCATATCGATTCGTCCAATGGTTTGGATAAAGCATGCTTGTGGCATTGTCGTCCTGTACGTGTCAACAAGAAGCGCATAGCCCAACTCCAAAAGGATGGAGTGTTGGATTCATTTGACTTAAACTAGGATGACACTTGTGAATCTTGTTTGCTTGGAAAGATGACCAAGTCACCCTTCACTGGTTCTTGTGCAAGGGGTGAGGGATTGTTAGATCTCATACACACCGATGTGTGTGGACCCTTCAGATCCACCACAAGGGATGCTAACCCCTTCAATGTGACTTTTATCGATGATTATAGTAGATATGAGTATATCTACTTAATCAAGCATAAGTCAGAAACCTTTAAAAAATTCAAAGAGTTTAAGCAAGAAGTGGAGAATCAATTGGGTAGGAAGATAAAGATGATCCGATCCGATCGAGGTGGTGAGTATCTTAGTATCGAGTTCCACGACTATCTTAAGGAATGTGGAATTGTTTCACAATTGATGCCACCTAGGACACCATAGGTTAATGGTGTGGCTGAGAGGCGCAATCGAACCTTGTTGGACATGGTTCGTTTCATGATGAGTCGAGCTTCGTTACCTATCTCATTTTGGGGGTATGCCTTAGAGACTGCCGCTCATATCCTTAATCTAGTCCCAACTAAGAAGGTTACCAAAACACCTCACGAAATGTGGACAGGGAAGGTTCCCTCGTTAGCACATATCAAGGTTTGTGGTTGTGAGGCTTTCATAAGACGAGAGACTCACGACAAGCTCGAACCTCATAGTGAGCGTTGTATTTTCATCGGCTACCCACAGAAGTCCTTTGGATATCTCTTCTATAGACCGAGTGACAATGTTGTCTTCGTTGCGAGAAGAGGGGTTTTCTGCGAATGAGAACTCATATGCCAAGAGGACAGTGGGAGTAAAATTGACCTTGAAGAGCTTCAAGAGTTAAGTGATGAAGGAACCTCAAACACTAGCGCTCAACCCGAGGAGGAAACTCCAGTTGAACCAGTTGACGAGTCCTTACCTCTGAGATGTTTCATTAGAGTTAGAATGGCACCTGAGTTTTATGGTTTCCATATTACTACAGATGGTGATACATTTATCAGTGATAGTACACTGGTAAATTTGGATGAACCTAACAACTGCAAGGAAGCCAAGGCAGGCCCTGAGTCTGAAAAATGGAAAAAGGCTATGGACAGCGAGATTCAGTCTATGTATGACAACCAAGTTTGGAACTTGGTTGAAAATGTACCAGGCCGTAACACGGTCGGGTGCAAATGGATCTTCAAGAAGAAGATCGACATGGATGGGAAAGTACACACTTTTAAGGTGTGATTGGTTGCAAAGGGCTTTACTCAAACTCTTGGAATTGACTATGACGAGACCTTCTCACCAGTAGCGAAGATAAAATCTATAAGGGTTATGCTAGCCATAGCTGCATTTCATGATTATGAAATATGGCAAATGCATGTCAAAACCACTTTCCTAAATGGGAAATTGGCTGAAGATGTTTACATGAGTCATCCAGAGGGTTTTGTCAATGCAAAGTATCCTAATAGAGTGTGTAAGCTTGAGAAATCCATTTATGGATTAAAACAAGCAACTCGTAGATGGAATCTTTGTTTCGATGAAAAAGTCAAAGACTTTGGTTTTTCGAGAAGCGAGGATGAGTCCTGTGTATATGTTAAAGCTAGTGGGAGTATAGTTAGCTTTCTTGTATTGTATGTAGATGACATATGGCTCATAGAAACAACATCCCAACCTTGGACGAGGTTAAGTCCTGGCTAGGGAAGTGTTTTTCTATGAAGGACCTTGGGGAAGCTGCTTACATTCTAGGGATAAGGATATTGAGAAATAGGAGTAAAAGACTAATAGGACTTAGTCAAAGTACCTACTTGGACAAGGTGTTGAAACGTTTTAGCATGGAGGACTCCAATAAAGGAGAATTACCTATCCTGAGCAATACCAAACTGAGTAAGACTCAGAGTCCGAGTACCGATGCTGAGATAGCAGAAATGAGTCGAATACCATATGCTTCTGCAGTTGGATCTATCATGTATGCTATGACATGTACTCGCCTTGATGTGGCTTTTGTTTTGAGCATGGTCAGCAGATATCAAGGGAATCTTGGTAGAGCTCACTGGATTGCGGTAAAGAACATTCTCAAGTACCTCCGAAGGACAAAGGACTGGGTCCTTACCCTCTGTGGAAGTAATGAATTGAGAGTGACAGGGTATAGTGACGCCAGCTTTTAGACCGATAGAGATAATTTCCGCTCTCATTCGGGTTGGGTATTTACCTTAAATGGAGGAGCAGTAACTTGGAAAAGTTCAAACAGGAGATTGTAGCTGATTCAACGTGCGAATCAGAGTACATAGCAGGAGCGAAGCATCGAAGGAGGCAATATGGCTAAAGAACTTCATCGGAGACCTTGGGTTGTACCAGTTGTAAAGGAGCCTATGGACATTTTCTGTGACAACGAGGGTGTAGTCGCCTTAACCAAGGAACCAAGGGATCATGACAGATCTAGGCACATCGATAGAAAATATCACTTCATAAGACATCGAGTAGAAGAAGGATTCCTCGTAGTGAAAGGGGTATCATTAGAGGAGAACCCAGCAGATCCCCTTACGAAGGGACTGAGTAGGGTTAAGCACGCCAGGAGTATCGGGTTGAAGGATGATATTAGTTTTTAATGATTAGATAGATATTAAGAAACTTGTAATAGCTAAAATGTAATTGACGTTTGATGATTGAATAAAAGGAGTTTTATTTATAAGTAAAGATACTATCTTGGGTCAATTGTTTACTATTGTTTCATTTTTGCATGTTTTGACTTCCAGAATAATAAGATTATTCAAACTATCCACATTCGATCATACTTTGGAAGTAGGTTATGAGACTAGACTGTCATGAATGGGTTTGTAAGATTGTCAAAGGAGTTAGACATACCAAAAGTTTGCTACAACATTCATGAGTGCTCTTGAAATAAGATTTGAGTATTGGACTAAACCCACGCTCACATGAATCACTTCATGGAATTTATCAAGAGTAATTGTGAGATGATAATATCGTATAGTCTTCAAACCAAGATATATGAGTTACTGATTACGAGTTGGTTGTGCATTGATAGTACGAAACCGCATCAGTAACTTGATGTTATAAAACATATTATTGTGTATGATTTAACAAGTAGTTAGTACAAGAATATAATTCGAAGTTTATCTATTCCTTTTATCCTAAGAGGAGTAAAAGCGATATCTTGGGCCCCTCGATGATTTTGTTATGACTTATGTGTTGGGCCTGGTCTGGACTCAATTGATGTGTTCAATTAAGTTCTATGTCAAACAAATCAGAAATCGGGAAAAAAACTGTTGGAAAATGAGTATGACTTTATTCCATGTCTTTGTCTACACGATATCTTAAAGAACAGAGGATTATATGATCCTTTATCTAATGGACGCATCAGAGTTCGACAGCGGCTTGTAAGAGCTACGATTCCTAATCTGATTTTAAATTCGTGCTTACAATTAGAGTTATTAGACTTATCCAAGTGGGAGACTGTTGGATTAGGTGTTTAAGCCCATAACTACAATTGGTATGTACTTGACCTGATAGTAGCATGGTCTATTTCGGGTTGCCTTCACCAGAACAATTTGATAGGATGGGTATTTGAGAAGAGGTTATTTGTGATTTATTAATATATTATAAGAATAATATATTAATTGAGAAATCATATTATTTAATTGGTATTGATCAAGAATTAATCTGGAATTAATTTAGTGATCAAAAGAGACTGATTAAATTAACAGGGGCTGATTTTGTAAATCAGAGATACATATAATTTGGGCTAATGATCCATGATTAATTAGTAATGGACTAAGTTCATATAAGAGTCCATGAACTGTTATTGGATTAAAATCCTAAGTGTATGAATTAGGGTTTACAAGTGACCCTTGAAATTCTACACTATAAATGTGTTCCCTTATCTCCAAAATCGACACACAAGGCATTCTAAGAAGAAGCTATCTAATTTTGGTGTCTCCTAAACCTCTCTCATTGTCATCTAATTGTTCTTGGTGTTTGTGACTTGTTTGAGGCATCACACTTGGGGTGCTAAGCTCTTATAAGGCCAAGTTCTACAAGCTACAACAAGAGGTAATCATCTAACTAGTTTTTATGATTCATATATTATAAGTTGCATGCTATTTAGGCTTCATGCTTTGAAAAATGAATTTTGCATGTATAACCAGAGAAAACTTAGATCCAAAGCATTAGGGTTGTATGTGCACCATAGGGATGTTAGAGTACATAAAACCCAACACTTGATGCACTTGATTCTTTGAGGTTTATCCGGCAAACATGGTGGTACAAACACCATGAGAAAAGATTGGCTCTACGTTGCATACAACATCTTCACCGGAAGAACTAACGTCGTCGACTTGACGGAGGTGTTATGGCAAGATTTTTGGAAGTTCGCAGTCAAGAGGAAGCCAAATGAAATTTCGATTCCGAGCTTCTGGGCTCTGATGCTACAAAAACTCTACTCCAAGATACATGAAGCCATTCCTCTCAACTTGGACATCCAAGAGGTATACTATACTTTCAAAACTATTAAGACTTATAGGTTACCGAGTCAATATTCTTTTGGACCTATCAGACGTCTACTTGAGTATATGATGTCCATTGTTCCATCCGACTCACCACATTTCATACATCATCTTGAGATCTCGTTTGTGTTCAACCCAACACAAATTGACCCGATCTCGGATGAGACCCCCTCGGATGAGAACAAATCCACCACCTCTGGAGGACGCATCAAACAGCTTGCGAAGCAAAAGGCATCACCTTCTAAAGTTCGATCCAAAAAGAGAACCGAAGCCAGTGAATCTCTCAAAAGGATTCACAAATCGGCATTCGATCAGACTCGGTATCTTCTGAAGTACCCTTCGGAGCTTCAAAATCACTTGCACATACACACAGGGAGTCAGCACATAATCTACCCCCATCTTCTCAAAAAGATGGTGCATGTATTGAACAAAGTCCCTTGAAGCCCCGTGGGACACACTCAAGATTCATTTTGGAAATCCCTCTCATTTCTACACTTGCACAATCAGAGCTCCCTGCCTCTGATTCTAAGATTTCCGAAGCAGGAGTTTTCCTGCCGAATTCACAAGCCACAAACGGTCTGATACGTGTTTTAGGTAAAGGACGATCGGGTATTTTTGACATCGATTGGTCAGATTTTGTAGACAGAGCTCATTCAAGACATTTGGAACTCAGTAGAGAAAAGGTTGAATATACGCTCATTTCTATGCGTCAATGAGCTCTCCGAAGTAGTCTTCCTTTCACTTTCCCATCAAAAAAAGAAACAGATCAGGAGCTTCAACCATTCATCAATACCGTGGAGAAGACTTCGAGTGTCGAGGTTCCCATTCCTGAAAGCACTGACTATGATACTCCAACGTTTACAAATGCATAAGTTCCTAAGCCAAATGTTGAAGAAGATCTTTCCGATGAGATCATGTTTGAAGATGATAACATTTCAGTTGGTGCTATTCTGATCCCCACGGCCTTCAATCTTCTGCAGAAGCCATCTTCCTCGAAACCAAATTATGACTTTGGTCTTTTCTCATCCTCCGAGGAATCTGAAGAAAAAGAAACTCTTGAAGGAAACAAGCACTCCTCTCCTCCTCCTGAAAGCACCTTGAATGGCAATCAAGATAACGACGCTCAAGATACTCATGTTGATGATTCCAAGCCTTCCGAACCAAATGGTGATGAAAACGAAGATGATAAGGAATCCGAAAGTTCCACCTCGAACACAGGATCCTCAGATGAGAACATTGCAGATCCTTTTGCCTAGTTGGAACTTCGAGATAATATTTCCTCAGCCAACTCCAAAGTCGATTCACTTGATCAGAAAGTCGCAAGCCTTGATTTGAAGCTTGATCAAAAAGTCACCGGTCTTGACTCCAAGCTCGAGCTCATCCTTAAATCTCTTTCTGAGATCCAAGTTGTTGCTCCCTCGGAACATGACCGAGCCAATCAGCTAGACCAACTCATTTCACTTCGGCTCAAGCATATTATCAACGAAGTTGAGCAAAAAGACAATGACAGTCTCAACCATCACATCTCCACCACCACCATCATGCTTAAAATCCATGACGATATGATTACTGCTACTAATGAACTCATCAATCAGACTCATGTTCTTCATGAGAAACAAATTCAAACGCTTGAGAAAGAGATCCGTCAAAAAGATGCCATGAACATGGTCATGCAAAAGGTGTTTATCAATTTCATTCGCTCAACTTGGAATATTGTGGATGTTCCGAACAACAAATTCGATGAGATGCTTGTCATTCTTGATGAAACATTTGCCCACCTCAAAGCTCAAGCTCCTACAGTCGAGGCATATGTCGCTCTCACCAACCAGCTCAATACAAGTTTTCAACGAGTTTTCAAAAGATTAAAGGAACTCAATTCGGAGTCTGTACTTATATCAGAGGTAGCGTCGTCCAATGCAAGAGGGGGAGAAAGAGAAAGAAGAACGAAATAATGGAAACTTGTCTCGGATTTGTGCTCCAAGATGAATCAACCGATGATGAAATTCTGGAGGTTGAAACTCTTGAACCTCTTGACATAGACGATGAAGAAGATGAAGACTTAGTTTAAGATGTGATCTTAGGACTTCAAGCCATCAGGGAACAACCTGTGAAAGTTCTTTCGGAAGCAGAGAAGATGAAATGGTCATCGATATCTTGGCCATCATATTTAGTTGAAGTGTTCAAACGGAGTCAATACATGGCTAAGCTCAAAACCAAAATGATGATAGACGCCTTCCGAGCCACTTAGTCCATACTTCCTCCAATTACTGCTCCAAGGATCGCTCAAATTGATGAAGTTTCTCCCACCCAAAAACCGGATGATATCCTTGAAGAGCCTCTGATTCCTCCTCCATCCGAAATATTCATCACTGAATTTGGTCGTCAAATGTATCTCCTTTATTTATAGTAAAGGTGACAATCCCTAAGATAAAGGCAAAAATATTGCTACAGATTCGGACAACCCAATGAAGACGTTTCGAAAGTCTGAGGGTTGGCTTCAGGAACAAATTGATCAAACATTGGAAGAAAGCATTCGGATTCAAGCGCTTAAAGACAACCTCAATCCGATGTTGGGCATTTCTCCTCTTTTCTGAGAAGGGATCATTCATGATATACACTTCATGCCCCTTATGTATTTTTATCTTCCAACTTCAGATGTTGATCAACTGGATTTGTCAATATCTCCACATGGATGCTACTACATCAATTTCACACCTTTCCATCCTAATAATGATCCTCAAAATATCATCCGAACTGAGCGTGAGAGATTGAGAACTTTCTATTCTACCAACGCACGACCCCAAAAGGAAGTTTGGTCTCGGAAAAGAATCACCAAGATAGTTTGTCATGGTAGAAAAGTCCAAAGCACGTTTGACCTTGATTGTCTCTTTTACATATATTACATCTCGCGAAACAAATAATCTACCATCACAATCACAGATGTATACTTTCCTTCCGTTAATCCAAATGACATTCTCATCATTGTTGCTCACCTCCGAGATCATCAATCAAATGATTCGAGCATCGAAGCCTACAACTCAGCTATCTGCTTATTGAAGGACTACATCGTTGAATTCTGTCGATCATATGTAGAGTTTGCTCATCTCTTTGGAAAAGAAAAACTATTAGCCAAAATCACTACCTAACTGCCTGAAGCTCATATTTTAGATGAAGGACCCTTCGAAGAACCAGAACTTGGTTACATCCACCTTAAGAAGAAAAACAATCAAAAGGAATTTTTCTGAGTGCTAGACAAACACCTCGTTCCTACCAAAATCCTTCAAAAATTCATCTCTAATGCAGCCAAGAGTGATTCTTCGGAACATGTGAAAAAGAGATTCATTGAGCATCTCAGATGGTACATTGAGGTCTGAAGTTGGCTTCAAATGGCTTACCTATTTGTGTTTGATGAAGCGAAGTGATAAGTCAAGTAATTACTAAGGTCACTTAGGGGGAGATTGTTGATACATGAAAAGTGAGCCCTTAGCAATCCGAAGTGAAGCTTATTCCGAGGTAGAAGAATAACGAGATAATACCTATTCTGAAGAGAAGATCTGTCCGATACACATCCTTTTTATTAATTGCTATCAGAATCTATATATTGCATTAATTGTTCCTAGTACTAGTTTGTCTTTTAGTAGTTGTTTTATTGTATAGTACACGAGACAAGATCAACAGATGCGGATTTGACAGTCTGTTGATCTTCAGTTGTCTTCTAGTCCATGCATTTTATGGGATTTGTCTTATTTGTCCCACTCCTTGCCTATTTAAGGAGATGTAAGGTTGATTTTTTACACATGTATGTGAAGGTTTGTATTCGATCGGATACACTTCAAGTATGAATAAGAAAAGTAAAACTAATATAAGCATAATAATCAACATAAAGTAAAAAACACAGAAGTTCTCCAAATTGTTTCTTTCACCAAGTTAAGAGGTTTTGTCTTCACCAAGAAGACAGGTTTGTCACAAAGATGATTGACACAAAGCCACGAATCACAACATTAGGGTTTGCCCTAATGTTGTATATATACTAATCTATACATGTATATCCATTGATTGAAGGCATTGCGTCTAATCTATACTAATGATCAGATCCTTATCACCGAGATAATGGATTTGATATCTATCCTATATTTATATATAATAAATGTCTAATATACAAAAGATTACAATCGGATAACTATACTAAGTGCTGACGATGGTAACCTTGATACGCTGGCGCTGTCGACATTTAGAAGCTGACGCTGATAGATCAACGTGTCATGTTTTGACTCATCAGATCATAAGGTGTGACCTTAAAATCTCCCCGTATCTGATGATGTCAAAACTAAACTTCTTTTTCAGAATCATCAGAAGAGCCATTATAAAACTTGTCAGCTTCTTTCAAGACTTCAGGTTTGACCCATCCACTCTTCTACTCAGCTCCAGTGATATCAGTACACGATATCCTCTTTCCAGTTTATAGTGACCTAGTCCTTCTAAACGAAGATGAAACAAGTGTTCAGTGGGAGCAGAAGGAAGGTCATCAGTGTGTTTAAAGCACATAATGATTCTAACTGTCGAGATAGAAGATCTCGTGCTCTGGTTCTGGAATAAACTTGTACCGAACATGTTCAACACCATCTGGTAATTCATTGTTGATGTATCTAGTGCCATAAGGAAGAAGAAACTTTGTATTCTTGGATTGTCAGGGAGCGCCTGTTCATCCTGATGAGGATGATCTAGATGAACTAGCCGATGTAGTAGTGGATGGTACCAGGTGCAGTTTCTTTACTTTGTTGAGAACATGCTTGATTGCCAACTTCACTTCTTGAGCATGAAAACCCTTGCATTTATCAATAATTCCTTGAATTTGCATCCATTCGTTGTAGCCAAATTTAACTAGCTCACGAGCAAATACAACTTCAGTGTATTCATACTCTGTTTTCTTTCTTACCAAGTGAAGCTTTAGTGACTCATTCTTTGGATTAGTGCATCTTACTCTGATGATAGGATCAGTCTTTGTTCTACGAGTCAGAATGTCTCCAAACTTTTTTCTATCAATCCGGTCATATAGGTCTGAAACAATGTGTTGTTTTTCCATATTTTTATTGAAAATCTTGTTGATCTGATTATCAGTTCTTTGAACATCATCATTCTTATCAGTAGAAACAAGTTCTTGAACAAGTTTAGCATAAAAACGTTTTTTTTTTTACTTTTTTTTTTTCGAACAACAGCATTGTACTCCAGCATGATCTGTCTAACTTCCTTGATAGGTAAGCTCTATGTTTCTGCTAACTCATCTAGATCAAAGTTGAGTCTGCCTTTCTTTTGAGGAGGACCGGCTGCATAGGAACTTCCAGCTTCAGTGTTGGAGCTCCCCCCCTGAGAAGGAGGCCTTCCTCTTTCAAGGATTGATCTGGAAACCATCATCAGAATCAATTTCATTGTTTGTTCCTTGAGGAACCTCTTGAGAAATCTCCCCCTCAAAACAAGAATCAAGATAGAGAAATTTTAACGGAACAGCAGGAACATCAGCTTGTTGCATGAAACCAAGATCTAGAAACCCTTCATAGTCATCGGTTTCTGATTGGTCACAAGTGTCTGGAATAGGCTGATCAGTTGTAGCATCAGCATCTGGAATATCAGCAACAACAATCTGCATTAAAGGATCAGCTTCAGCTTCAACCCTTTCATCCATCTCAGGCTGAGATGCAATCACCACCTGCATTTGCATTTTGCTGAGGACCCTCTTGATAATTCTCCCCCTTTTTGGCAGCATCAGATTGGGGAGGATAGTTAGGAGGAGGAGAAGGAGTTCTTGGAGGAGGATGACATGGTGGAGGAAGATTTGTTGATGGAGGTGGAGGTGGAGGAGGGTTATCACCTAGAGAATTTGGTGGAGTGTCATCAACAACCATATCATCATCATCATCACCCAAGGCCATAAGTCTCTTCATTGTAGCGACATCCCTTTCAACTTTAGTCAACCTTTTGTCCATTGACTAAGTTAGTTGTACAATTAACGAGAGTTGAGAAAGCACAGCAGTTTCAAAGTTGGAGCTAGATTCTCCATAATCACCCTGATGAAAAACAACAGTAGTAATGGGTGATGGCGAAGGGGGAACCATTTCAGGTTGAGGTGCAGTATCAGCTTGAGGAGAGGAATATGGTTTTGGAAAAGGTTCATCTTGGATCATTGGATCAGAAGTATCTCCAACCAGATGGGTTGATCCACAATGTTCAGTGTCATCAGGGGAGGAGGATGATGAAAAGGTAGTTGAAAAACGTATGTGCTTGTTCAACCTTGGAGGAGAGTTTATTTTTTGAGTGAAGTCATCTCCCATATCAGCTATTGAGTCTTCTTTATCTTTATCAGTGTCTTCTTCCTTATCAGCCCCTTCTTTATTGCCAGCTTTTGAACCATCATTCTCATCATTATTATCTTCTTCATCACCAGCATCATCATTATCATTATCCTCTTCACCAGCATCATCATTATCATTATCCTCTTCAGAGTATGAGGATTCAACCACATAGGGTTTTTCAATCTACTTTTGGATCCTTGTTGTAATAGGCAGATCATCCTTAAAAGGAGCATCATTAATAATCTTGAAAGAGAGGGCAGGAATTGGAATGATGATCCCATTACTTCCAACATAGCCTTCTTCTCGAGACAAGATCAGGCCAAGACAATGATGATATGGAACATTCAATGGCTTCTTGTTCCCAGTAAAGCAGTCAAACATTTGATCAAGAAAAAGTTGAGCGAAGTCTAGTTTCTTGTTCTAAAAAATAGAATATAACATCCTTTGCTCAAAGAGATTCAGTTGATCCAAGCTTCCAGTTTTGTGACCAAGACATTTTCCAATTAGATCTGTTAAGTACTTCCACCCTACATTAAAACATTGACGAAGAGTGTTTTTGTATGGATCACGAGTGAGGCCTAGAAGTTTGAAGTTATAACCTAATTTTCCACGAGCAGTTTTGCAGCTTTCTTCAGATGGAGTTTTAGAGTAACTTTCGAATCTTGGAAGACGAAGAGCAGTTCGAAGGGTTTCCACATCAATAGTAACCCTATATTAACCATCTCCAATGGTTTCATAGATGGTGCAAGCAACAGTATCAACATAGCATGTGTAGTAGAACTCACATACCTGTTTAGGGTGGAAAGGGTCTGTAAAGTCGCAAAATGCATACCGAAGTGGACAACTTTTTACAAAGTCGACAAAGTCTTCGATTCCAGAATTCACGAACTGCTTTGGGATTTCATCTAAGAACACCACATTTTTCGATTGAATGATAATGGTAGAATTAGGAGCATGAGGACTTTTGATGATCATAGCGTTGGGGTAAACTCGTACAGAGATTTTATCATGGTGAAAGTTTTGAAGGAGATGACGGTTGGGAGTCTTTTGAGAGAGAATGCCAATTTCTTTTGAATCGCTTGTATAATTGACCTAGAGTGGTGAATTCCCAATTTATATCCAAGAAGTTTCTTCCTTTTTACGTAATCATGAGAGAAGAGATATGCGCCGTAAAAAATCTAGTATCCAAAGATAATGATGAACCTTTTAATCGTCATTTAAAAGTTACCGTTTAGATAAGATGGATACTTTAGACACGTCATCAGCATCAACGTAATCGATTAGTGAGTGGATTGATGATTATCTAGTTGGTTTGAGATGTCTCCTGATAGTGTGGGTTTAAACTACCATTCATTGACATAGTATTGCGAGACCTCATCAGCGTGTGGTTTCATACGCTGAATCATAAATCTCTTTTATTAGAAGAAAAATGGCAAGAATGGATAGGTGTATGTAATATATCACGGACAATGATATACCTATCGGCACAGATTTGTCAATCTCTCATCAGCGTGTGGTACACTACGCTGAATCATAAAACTTTAAAGAAGACTATAAGGGCAAGAATGGATTGGTACGTGTGATAGCCTATGATACATAGACTAACCACCGACACAAACTTTTGAACTTTTATCAGTGTGTGGTTTTACACAGTGATTCATCAGGCTCTATTAAGAAGATAAAGGAGAGAATGGATTGTTTTAGTCACGCTGAGGTGAAATCAGCGTGAATCATTAACAGTTTAACTCATCAACAAGAAGTGGTTTAAAATTCCATATCATAGAGTAAGTTGCAATCTAGAATCAAAGATTCATCGTTAATTCATAATGGTACCATGTCATACCTCAAGCTAGGAGGTCAGGGACATGAACAACCCTTTGTCATTTAAGGACCCGACAAGTATCTTTTACGTTGATGACTATGCTATCAAGGTAAGCTATTAGGTTTTGCTCAATGTTTCAGCAGAACATGAGACTTGATGCATACGGCAAGCATGCTTCTAGGGACAGGGTCAGGTAAAGATGATCAAATTAAAAATAAACACAGCAGCCTTTTTATCAATATTTTTTTATTTGTACCAGGAACTCTCAGTTAGAAAGTCTAGACAATGCTAGACAATCAGTGTGAGAGGATGACTCAATGTTCTCAGTAGATGGTCTTGGTGATGAGAGACTTAGAGAGATTTAGTCACATACAGCAACATGATTCTAGGGACGATGATGTCTCAAAAGTTGTATACTAGGCTCAAAACTTCCACCATCGGATTCTTTTTTTTTAAATGGTACAAAAGAATAAAGATTATAAGAATACAAACAAAAGAATTAGTCAAACAAGAAAATAGTTTAAACAGGGAAATATGTGCAACTTTTTTAGGAAATGGATAAAGACTCGTTCCATCAAATCTTTGAAATTAAATGGTCATTAATGCATTTCCATTTTCCAAGATATCAACCCCTTGATCTTTTAGCTATAAAAGAGAGCAAACAATATCAACCATATCACATAATAACACAATTCATAGTAAACAAGGAGAGAGAACGCCTTTAATCGTTGAGGTTTTGCAGATTGATTCCAAGCTTCATGTTCACCAAGAAAAAAAGAAGAACATGAACCAATCTTTGTAACCAACGAGTTAGAGGGATCCAATCTTTGTAACCTTAGAGTTATAAGATTCACCAAGACAAAACTCGAAGGTTCCATACATTGAGATCTATGAAGGAAGAGAATGTGGGATCACTATCTTGTTGAAGACGCCTTTGGATCTTTGAGGTGATGAAGTTCTAGTGTCAACTTTAATAAAAATTAGTCGTGCCAGGTCACCTAACTTCATCTCATCCCATTGAAACAGAAATAGGTTGTTCAAGACAGAAGAGATATGTGCCCAGAAGAACATCCTTTGGCACAATTATCCCCCATCTGGTCTCATCAGCATGAAGCAACAGGTCAATCAACATGTGCATCAGTGTTAGTGAGAGGGCAGTTGGTGCTGAAGGAAAGATGCAGAGTCAATGTCAACTAGCTCTTACAAGGAAGTTGATGCATTCAAGAAGAAACACGCTGGTCCCTTTAAAGTAGATCAGTCAGAAAAGGTCACTATTGATAGGGAAGATCTTGTAGGAAATGTTAGTAGAAAAATGTACAATGTATACTCCTTTGGTAAAATGTAGAAGATATTTTTAATTCAAACAAACCAAAAAAAAAGTGTAGCAACTTATGTTCAAAAATTTAAGAGTAGAAAAACATAAAATAAATATAAAGTATCAAAGTCAAAACCAACAAATTAAACCATATAGATATCGTTCTCCCTGAGAGCAGAAAGCACGATTTTGTTTTCAGAATCAAACACTTTTCCCGCATGACGGTTGAAAAGAACTTTGTAACCAGCGTCACAAAGTTAACTGATGGAGATGAAGTTGCCTTTCAGTCCTTCTACATAAAACACGTCCTCGAGCTTAATCGTCTTGCATTAAAAAGTTCCAACGCCTTTAACAGCTCTTCCACTATTGTCACCAAAGGTTACCATTAGACCATCCTTCTCTGCAAAATTTGTTAAGAGGGACTTGTAACCGGTCAAATGTCTAGAGCTTCCACTGTCTAGGTACCAAGTTTGACCTAGATTTGGACTTGATCCTTTACCAGCGTGAGAACCATCAACGTCACAAATGCCATCAGGGGAATCATTTACAAGATCTATGAGACCCTTAACATTCAGTGCCTCATCTTTAGATGTCCCCTCTTCATCCACCTATTCTTCATGATCCTCTTGTTTTGCAATGAAATCTTTTGGCGGAGAGGTGTTTTCCTTCTTCATATGAGCCACCATCGTTTTGTACAGAACTTCATAGTTCTCAGGACTTTGGGCTTCTTTCTTCTCCTTGCAATCCATGGCAAAGTGGTCAGGACTCCCACAATTAAAGCAGTTACCTGAGTTTTTCTTATCTGAAGAGGATTTTATCGCTGAGCTGCTTCCCTTGAATTGAGCTATTCTAATCCCGTTTGCTCTGCTCTCTTCATATCGCTTGACGATAAGTACAACGCTGGCAACAAGCTCATCAGATAGATAATCACTCTCTTCACCCTGGTCTGAATTATCTGAGTCGTTGATGTGTTTTATTGCTTTCTTTCGAGACATCAGGGGAAAAAACTTTTCCTTGCTCGAGTCCTTCCTGATTCCCTTACGATGAGCTTTGGTCTCTTCATAATTTTACATATTACCGAACAACGAATTCATATCCATGGAATCGATCTTCTTACCGTTCTTAAGAACATCAGCGTGATGTTACCAACTTTTCTCAATAAAATCAAGAAACTTCAGAACCAACTATGATGAGTGCTTAACGATTCCCAGCCTGTGCATATCATTAAACAAACAATTAAACCTATTAAAGGTTTGGGTAAGAGACTCACGTTGTTAAACAAAGAAATGCTCGTATCTCCAATTAAGATTGTTGATGGTCACAGCCTAGACTTCCACGGTGCCTTCATAAGCTACTGTCAGCGTGTCCATCATCTCTTGTGCTAATTCATAATTATGTACGAGATGATACACGTGGTATGAAAGAGAGTTTCCAATAGCAGCCCTAGCTTTCACATCAAGACTGAGCAGTCTTTTGTCATCGTCATCATAACTTGTTGTTGGCTTTTGCTTCAGGGGACCAACGAGAGCGTTGTTTACCATGGGTTGGTATATAGGGACATGGGGACCTTTTTCAACAATATTTTTCATCTCATGGTCAGTGGTTCAAGAACCACCATGGCATTGGGTTTCCACATGGCGAAGTTGTGTTCATCGAAGGGAGGAATTTTGTTGAGACCAAAGTATTTGGAATTCCTTGAAATCGACATAATAACTTGAGTGTATCGAAAACCTTCTCTGATACCAATTGAAGATTTGTATTCGATCGGATACACTTCAAGTATGAATAAGAAACGTAAAACTAGTCTAAGCAAAATAATCAACAGAAAGTAAATAACACAGAATTTCTCCAAATTGTTCCTTTCACCAAGAAAAAAGTTTTTGTCTTCACCAAGAAGACGGGTTTGTCACAAAGATGGTTAACACAAAGCCACAAATCACAACATTAGGGTTTGCCCTAATGTTGTATATATACTAATCTATACATGTATATCCCTTGATTGAAGGGATTGCGTCTAATCTATACTAATGATTAGATCATTATCACCAAGATAATGGATTTGATATATATTCTATATTTATCTATAATAACTGCCTAATATACAAAATATTACAATCGGATAACTATACTAAGTGTCGACGTTGGTAACCTTGATACGTTGGCGATGTCGACGTCTAGAAGCTGACGCTGATAGAACAGTGTGTCGTGTGTTTGACTCATCAGATCATAAAGTGTGACCTTACAGTATGAGTGCAACATTCTCTATCATATCAATACCAAGAATCATTCATTCAAATCACTCTCTCTTTTACATTCTTATTGTTCTCAAGTTACTTTACTTTACATTGTTCATACTTGTTAATCATTTTATATCTTGAATACTTTGTTGAATATCTCTATTATGAGACAAGACTTTGACTGGATCTTCTTAGCAGCAGACATTGATCTTAAGTTAATTCAAGTTTTGAGTTTTCAAACCTTGTCCGCACAGATCGTTTCTTGCTTTCACAATTTAAGCTTAGAGTCTTTCTGCTGAGAGAAACTAGACTCACATACAGTTCTTTGGGTATTGATCTCACCTTTAAACGATGTTTCGATATTTAATTACGATTTTACAATATAAGAACAAAATAATGGTTTTCATCAATGATTTCAATCCTAGGGTTAAGGTTTTCAATCCAAACACCTAACCCTATAACTAGGGATGTTATTCGGGCCGGAACCGAACCGAACCGACCCGAAACCAAATAACCCGAGAACCGAATAAGGGTAATTGTATGAACCGAAAACCAAATCAAATAAGCAATATGGGTTCGGTTCGGTTCGGGTATTATTCGGTTCAGTTCGGTTCCGGCCCGAATAACCCAAATAACATGTACAAGATGACTAAGAACCTATTCTAACAGAAAAGAACCGGATAAACCGTATTACGATTGTATAACTCGAATAGCCCAAATAACATTTATAATGTGATTATAAATATTGTATTTTGTATGACTTTTGTAGCTTATGATTTCATAACAAATCTTTTAAATAAACAAATTTTTTAATTAAAAATATTACAAAGTATATATAATTGTTTCAAAGGTGCAAAAAGAGTTAGAATTTGTGTTTGTACACATCACATATTTCTCAAACAAACGATGTGCCATCGGTTTTGTTGACGTCGATACTATGTCGGTTTTCACCTTGAATTTCTCGAGAAATCCAACCATAGCTCTACAAATGTTGAAATCTTCTTTTGCGGGGGTCAAAACATCTTGAACATATGTCGGATCTATTATAATAAAGTAAATGTTAGTATTTTTTTGTAAAAAACAGCTTTAATACCTCTTATTTAGGAGCCTGTATCTCATTGAATATACAACCAAATAATGCATTTAAATAGTGTAAACTGTAGTTTAAACTGTGAACTATAAGATGGAAAAAAATCGGGCTAATCGGACAAATAACGAAGACGTTATGACACTTTAAAGTTGGCTAAAAATTTGCAAACATGCTGAAACAGAAAAACTCAGCTTTAATACCCCATGTTTAGAGGCATGAATCTCACTGAATATCCAACCAAATAACACATTTAAATAATGTAAACTATAGTTTAAATTGTGCACTACAAGCATGAAAAAAAAATCGGGCTAATCGGACAAATAACGAAGACGTTATGATACTTCAAAGTTGGCTAAAAACTCGCAAACATGCTGAAACAGAAAATAAAAAGTGTAACTTTTCAAATTCTCGGTCTTTTGGCCCGAATAAGCCCTTATTCGGGTAACCCGGACCGAATAACCCGAAAACCGAATAAGCCTCTTATAGATACCCGAAAACCGAATCGAATTGCTTATTCGGGCCTAATTCGGTTCGGTTCGGTTCGGGTTTTCGGGCCAAATTCTCATCCCTACCTATAACTATGGTTCAACCCTGTATGAACAATCAAGATCTCTACTTCTGAAAGACACTCAAAGAAGAAGAAATTTTACATAGGCTTAATGAGATTGAAGACATTAAATGAAACTTGAACCACAAGGATTCCACAAATCTTCCTGAAAATTCAGTTGTTTTCGACATCCTATAACCCGACCTCGAGAACTTGAAATAAAAAACTTTCCAGTCAAAACTTTCGTGTATGCCGTAAGAATCTACAGTCCAAATTTTACTATCGACGATTCAATATTCAGGGATTGTCCGAACATTGAGACTATGTATTCAAAACTGGAAATTCTGAAAATTTAGGAGGGAAAGTGCGTTAGGGCTTTGGTGGAAAGCATAGTTATATATGCATGTCATTGGTCGGTTTAGGGCTGAAAGGAGAAAGTCGGTCATGAGGACTTGATCGCCGACCCCATGGGTCTAAACCTGGGATTTACACTTTTGGGCCCTGAAGAACCCATAGTGACAAGAATGACCCTTAAATCATAGAGTTTAACAATTTAAGTTCCAAGGTTGCCATTTTTAGTCCTTTTTTTAGATTATCATTCCTTTTTGAGTATTTATTTCTTGCATTAATACTATTATTTTTAATTTATAAAGTGCATTAATAATAAAATTAAAAAACGAATGTTGCAAATAATATAATGTATGAACTTGAAATTGTTAAATTACAAAGTGCTTAATTACCAAAGGCTTCCTAGCCCAGGAGTACCAGGTGTTGTCATCCTTTATTGAGTTCGAGGGTTCAAGTATCGTCTGAAATATAGATGGATTTAGAAGTAGTTTTATGAGGGGTGTTTGGGATTACTTTTTAAGGTTAAAAGTTCTTTTTGTAAAAAGACTTTTTGACTGGTGACTTTTTCTAAAAGAATTTTTTAAAATGTGTTTGCATTAGCTTTAAGGGTAAAAACCAACTTTTCAAGTTAAAAGTCACAAAAAGATAATATTTTATGACTTTTAAAAAAACAACTTTTCCTTCTATACAAAAAGTTGTTTTTAAAAGATTTTTTCCATTAGCAAAACATTTTTTAACCATTTTTTGACTTTTTTTGAAAAATTAAAAATAAAAGTTGTTTTAAAAGGAATCTCAAAGACGTTCAAAGCGTGGAAGTAGGTTATATTTGTGATTCCCAAAAAAAAAATATTTATTCAAAGGTACAAAAATTTCAGATGAATTTTAAATTATATCTAATCATTCAAAACTTATTTTCAGTTGTACAGATCACCTGTAATCCTTTTTAAAAAATCAAACAAATACAAAAGTCTTCGAAAAGTCCATAATTTAAATAACATCTCAAATTAAAGACGATCATACTCTACAATAACTTTGTGTCCACCACTACCTTCTAAATGATTTCTCCCTCACTTGGAGTGTGTTTATGTCTCCACCCACAAATCAAAAAGGTGTCTTAGACAATATTGATCTATAAATATGGAATGAATTCAGAACTAAACCCTAAGTGAAGTGCAAAAATGGCAGCTAATGCTTTTCATCTAATTGTCACTCTTCTAGCTTTCTCCTACCTTTTTTTCATGGCTGATGCTATCTTCATATCTGGTAGTTCTCCAAGAACTTATTATAATTATACGACCATGATTGATATATATAACTTTTGTACATGTTGGCAAATGGCAGGAAATAGTCATAGACATTTGTTGATGAACCAGAAAGAACAATTTATGGCATCCGGGGACACCAAGAACCAGGTACATTCTATACTATGGAAATTTGTGCATGTAATTAAACACATGTATAATAAAAAAGAAAAAATCTTGATTACTCCCTATTTTTGTTTTTTTTTTTTTTCTTTAAATGGATGAAACAGATGATGAATATGGAAGAAACTGCATTTCTGGAAGATGAATTCATGAGTGAGAGGATGGATTTGGAGAAAACCGACTATCCAGGACCAGGACCAAACAGAAATCACACTCCAAAACCACCCCAACGTGATTGAGATTGATCAGTGGCTCTAAAATTTTATGGGTGTTAACGTTTTTCATGACCGAATAATTAGGGTTTCAAGTGTGCTTCCAAAAATTAGGATTTGAAGTAAATGTTTCAAAATGATGGCATTTTATGGTGACATCTTGGTAGCGGTTCAGTGGCTTGCACGTGTCATGTGTGTATATCAACTATCAAGACCCTTGTAAGAAGGTATAAATTTATGAATAAATTTCTATATTTTGTTGTAAAAGGATCGACATGTAATATATATAGTGTATCTGTGTATGAATTGTTCGGCTTTTTTTCATTCTTAATTCTTATTTCAAGATAAATTGTTTTGTTTTCTGGACTTATATTGATTGGTAATCCGAAGAAATTAAGAGGAGGAAAATCAAGAAAGAAAAATTTCCTTCACAAATGATTTGAAAATTCTTTGTCAAATATTTGAAGAACTTTTAAGCATTCAAGCACATGTGATATTGAGTTTGGAGAAATATTGCACATCCAAGAAAAAAAAAAGTTATCATATAAACGGATGAATAAAATCGAATTCTATCATTAATTCTATAAATTTCACTCAAGATTCTTTTTTTATTTAGTGTTGCTGCCATGAAAATTTATTTAGTCTAGAGCCTAGCTACTTAAGCCACATGAATGAATGATTTAATTTTGTTTGGTTTTACGGGATACTATGGGAAATTAGTTAAAAGATATAAAATTACTAGCTAATGATCAATTCATGATTGATGAAACTAGAGCTCTCAAATTGATATACAAATCATCAACTGATCTTGGAATGATTTTTCCATTTCTTCAACTTATTATATGAAGAAGAACAGGCTTGCCTTTCCTTCTCCTAAATCATGAAGACTTACCTTAATTATGGCAATTATCACACCCAGTCACCCACCCATAAGAAGAAAATGGGTTTATGAATCCCGTGTACATAATTCAGATCATGAAGAACAAATTTTAATGATCAGTAAAAAGTTTAACAAAGCCCTATATTACAACTTTCAACCATTTGTTAACTTGTTTGTAAAGAGATCATGTAATGGTGACGTAGTTATTACTTGGATCGAGTTTCAGTTAACCAAACTCAAAGCACACGAAATGATGTTTTACTGTGCTTTAACTGCCAACTCATAGCTTTTTAAACACTAGATTACAAACTATATTGCCTTTGAATCGAGTTTAAAAAGTGCAAACCATGCAAAAAGAAATGTAAACAAACAAGCTTTTTCTTATTAATTAGGTATTGCATCTACATCAAATCATCAATTACATGCAATCAATTGCAAAGATGAATGATTTTTTTTTTTTTTTTTTTTTTTTTTTTTTTTTTTTTTTTTTGAAACGACAAATCTAACCTACTTCTAAACTACACTTTAAATCCACCTATGTCCACGACGGGACTTGAACCCTCAACCTCAAGGAGGGAGGGCAACACCGGATACCGCTGGGTAGAAGCCCTTTGGTAGATGAATGATTGTAACACATGAAAAAGTCAAACATATCTTTATGGAAGGCTTAATTTATTAAGTGTCTTAGCCGTACAAAAAGTCAAGGTAGAGCACTAGAGAACACTGTAGAAAGATGGGGGAAAGGTTAAGATGGAGCATTTATCTGTTTCTGTTTGTAAGTGGAGGAGGTGGATATGAGGTGTTGATCACTAGCTCATAGATATGTACAGTTGCTATTGCCCTATATATCTGAATACAATCATGATCTCCTTCATTACCACAGTTGGGAGAACAAAACAAAATTATTAAAACCCAATTATTTGATCCTGATTTGCTTATATAATTACTATGTATTAAGTTATGCATGAAACAAATCAGGATTAAATGGTATGGGAAGAAGTGGGAATCAGTTGAGGTGGGGACAATGTCTCTCTGGCCCCATCTTACTCAAAAGATATCTTTTTTTTTTTTCATATGCATTGCTTGTTTCTATCATTGTTTTATCTTTTCCCTTTCTTAGAAATCTTTGATGTTATAAATTCTAGCTCAATAGATGGTTTCATGGTAAAAAAAAAATTTCATTTTTTTTTTTTTGTTAATATCTTCACCACTCTGTATAATTATGACATTTTTTGTAAATCCTTTTTCCATACATTCTCATTGTCATTGAAATAATAATAGCAAAATCTCATCCACTAAATTAATTGTTATTTATAATGTATTACAACATCTCAACTCAATTTAAAGAAACAAAATTCTTATCTCTTTATTTGAGCCACCAATATATATGCAACCGCTTGAGGGTGTTCGGTAAAACTAGTTGTTACCAGGTAGCTAGCTGGTAGCTGATGAGTGTTAGCTGGAAGCTAAAAGATGTAGTTTTTTATTTGTGCAGCGGTGTTCGGCAAAATAGTTGATACTATTTAAAAGTGTAAAATTATATAAAAATCAAAAACCAAATACTTTGAAAAATTATTTCAAATAGTTTTTGGATAAAAAGTTTTTTTTTTGTTTAAATTAAAAGTTAAAAGTATGTGATGTCGAACGAAGTTCTCTTTTTAATTCGATTTTTTTTTGTTAAAATCTAAAATCTCCTGAGAACTTCAAAAACTCGGGCCAGTCAAACATGCCTTTGATCTCCAAAGTACTAGTTTTAGGGTAATTTGATTTAGTTAACCAAATAAGGGCTGTCTCTATTTCATTTGATTTTAATTGATAATATTTTTACATTTTACTTTTACATGTTAATTTAATTATTTTGGTTACAATATCTATAATCTATAATATGTAATATGTTGGTATATTTTATGCCATGTACGTAGACTTTATTTTAACAAATAATTTGATTGTCCATGCTAAAACATACGTGAAGTTTAAACCTATAAACTTATAGGTTGTTTAAGACTCTATATGTTGTAAAAATAGGAGTGGAATCCCACACCCATTCTGTTTACCGGATAAACCAAGCTGAATATATAACCTGAAACTGATTAAATCGATTATAATTCGATGCGTATGCAATTATATTTACTTAATTTACAATATGTTAATATAACCGATCGATTAACCAAATGAATTACTGAAACCCAATTAAACCAGTCATATAACACTATTATTTCTAAAGGAGTGGAGGTGCAACAACCTACATCCGAAACCCCTTTATCACATGCATCCATATGAGACTTACGTTTTTGTAGTTGCTGTTGTAGATCTCGACCGAACATTTGTAAAATGATGTTTCTCCTCCATAAATTATGAAGAGAAAAGGTGGAACAATATAATGAGACATCATAAAAGATGTACTTTTATAATCACAAAAATATGACCTGGATTTGTCCATGATGAAATTTATAGACCTACTGCCCGCGGATATTATATTACACTTTCTGAATTTTGACTTCTAGTGTTCATTATTATATTTAAACAATTCTCGATGTCTTGTCCATTGATAATTCAGTTCATACTTCCATTATTTTAAGCTACCGATTACCCCTCACTTCTCTTTTCAAGATTAAAATTTTCATCATTATACCACTTTAATTATAACATAATTCAGATTCCATAAACGTCTAGAAACATGCCGATTGCAAACTAATTTCTTGTTCGATCTACATATCTGGGGACCTAATAGATTGGATTGGAGAAGAAATTAAGAAATTTTAAATGGATCTTTTATATTTGTTAGCTGCCCGGCCCATCTATCCATCTAGAGTTTGGGACCAAATGGGCTCAATAAGTATTCTATTTTTAGGATTACTTTAGTGGGTCAACTACTATTATTAATAGGGATTCCATAAATCGAGGTGCCCTGCACATAAGGTAAGGGTATTTCAAATAGAACTGGACCGATTTGATTTTTTGAACAGTGAGAAACCGGTTTAATTTAATATATCCATAAATCGAGGTGCCCTGCACATAGGTTTGGGATTGAGAAAATTTGGAGAAATCTTAGATATGTGTCTGTTGTGTGGAATTGAAGCTTGTTAATTATAAATTTTCTTCGATAAGCTTTTTCTTATTAATTTTAATGGTGGTTCTATGGGTTTTCTTTCATCCAATACAATTATAAATAGAAACCTTAAAAAACAAATTAAAAGAACTTTTCTGTGGTGTAGTGAATATATTTTCGACAAAATTTTAAGAATATCTATGTGGTCTATCAGTGGTCCAAAATTTTGATTTTGTTGCAAGTTTGGTCCAAATTTCCAAAAATTTTTATGAATACATATTTGTCCTCGGTATATTTACTTTTTCAACTTTTTTATTACAGAAAAAAAAAAATACTCACCCGACCTCTCTCTCTCTCTCTCTCTCATCTTTTTACATAGAAAATCGTAAGTAATCAGAGTGATAAAAAAGTATACCCTAAATCTGTTGTTCCACTTCCGCCTCATTTCCTTCAGACCGACCTTGATTCGTTACACAATCCTCCACCGTCCTCACTAGGGATGAGATTTAAAACCGGAAAACCGGAACCGTTAGAACCGGAATATATTGAACCGGTTCCGGTTCCGGGTTTAAAAATTGGTTTTATCCGGGTTCCGGGTAATCCGGGTTTGGGTCCATCGGGTCCGGGTAAACCGGGTCTAAGAACCGGAACCGGTGTTAAGAACCGAAACCACTTTTAGGGGCCGGAACCGGTTTCTGTGAAACGTTTAAAACATGATATCTCATTCGTTTTAAGTTGGATTGACATACGGTTTTTTCCAACATGTAGTTTAAAGTTTGTACATGATTTTAGACTATAGATTTGACATTTTTAATTTTATATTCATTAATTTACAGTCCCCCAAAGTCGAGATATCAAAGCCGGAAGTTTTTAGTTTTTCAACGTTTTTGTATTCTGTGAAAATTTTTAAACTTGCATATCTAATTCGTTCGAAGACGGATTGACATGCGGTTTTTTCCAACTTGTAGTTTAGAGTTTGTACATGATTTTAGACTATAATTTTGTCATTTTTGGTTTAATATTCAATGACTTACAGTCCCCCAAAGTCGGAATATCAAAGCTGAAAATTTTCAACTTTTCAGCTATTTGTTTTTGTACTTTGTATTCTGTGAAAACATTAACACATGCGTATCTCATTCGTTTAAAGTCGGATTGACATGCGGTTTGTTCTGGAGTGTAGTTTAAAGTTTGTACATGATTTTAGACTCTAATTTTGTTAATTTTGGTTTCATATTCAATGACTTACAGTCCCCCGAAGTATGGATATCAATATGAAAATTTTTAAAGTTCAGCCCACTAAGTAGTAAGTAATTGCCAAAAAAATTCCGGTTTTTTTTCGGGTTTTCCGATTCTAAACCCACTTTATCCGGTTCCAACCTACCCACTTTGATGTTTCTGGGTTTTTCGATTCTAGACCCACTTTACACGGTACCGTACCCGGAACCGAACCGGAACCGGTTCCTATATACCGATCCGGTTTTCGGTTCTAAAAATTTTTGTTAATCGGTTCTGGGTTTTCCGGGTCCAGGTCCATCCGGTCCGGGTTTGGACCCATTTTCATCCCTAGTCCTCACCATGTGGAAGAAATCTCTGCTCTTCATTTGTGACAGATTCACCCTCTTTGACACCACGAGAAACCTCGTCTTTCGAGTCGACAACTATGCCGCTGCTAATAAGGCCGAGATTGTTCTCATTGATGCCTCCGGTCACCCTCTCTACACGATACGTCGAAAGGTCTATATATATATATATATATATATATATATATATATATATATATATATATATATATATATATATATGTATATATATATAAACACTAATACTATTTCTAAATTTGATCGATTGTTCTCAACAGAGCCCCACATTTTGGTGTCAGATTTTTAGGGTTCATCCATCATTCTCCTGTTCTTCATTTTTGGTTCTGATTTCTTCCAGATATGTGATTTATTTACCGATTGTTCTTCATTTTTAGTTATAGAATTAACCCACTGGCTGTCTGCGCCATTGTTAGATGAAGTAGTGGATATCACTTGTGACATGATCGATAATGTCGAAGCTTCAATGACCACACAGTCAAAGCTTTTGAGTTTTCTGGGATGAACATGCAATCGAATCTTCTACGCAGACACAATAAAAAAAATTATGGTGCTTGAAAGCTTCTATTATGCTTTTACAGGTTTTGAGTTTTCCAGGTTTTGATATTTTTGGGTTTGTTGTGATGAACACACAATCGAGGCTTTTGATTATTATGGGTTTATTGTGACGGACACATAAGTATGTACATAATCAAGAAATTGAAAGGTTATAACATTCTTGGATGTCCGATTTAGCTTGTTAGAACATTTCTTGATTTTCCCCCCGCATCGATTTTGAATTTTCTATGGGATTGTTCAACAGGTAGGAGATCATTGTTTTGTTTAATAGGTTTGAATGGAAATTGTTTCACATTTTCTGGTTTGAATGGAAATTGTATTACATTTTTTGGAAATTAACGGTTCGTTTAACTGGAGGTGTGGATGGAACTCCCACCATAAAGTCGTCCCCTAATGTTGTGTTACAGTTGAGGTGTGTGTGAGAGATTTTATTGTTGTAGTTACAGATACGAAGGTGGTGATGAGTTTTTACACGTTTTTTTTGGTGATAGAGCTTTGATGGTTGAAGTAGGGAAGAAGACATCCGTCTTCAGTGGAACGCAAATATCAAAATCGGGTGATGGTGATGGTGATGGAAGAATGGCGTCCAGAAGAGAGAGAGAGAGAGAGAGAGAGAGAGAGAGAGAGAGAGAGGTGGATATTTTCTTTCTTTTTTCTTTTTTGATTTCTATAATAAAAAAAATTTTAAAAAAAGGAAAATACCAAGGGCAAATATATCTTTATAAAAAGTTTTGAAAATTTTGGACCAAACTCACAACAAAATCAAACTTTTGGACCACTGGTGCTAGTCCAAAGTTGTTTGACCAAAGTGAAAATTTTCGATATACCATAAGAACCATTCTTGCAATTTGTCTATATTTTCAATCAAAATTTTTTCATGAAAAACTCCAACAAAAGAATTAAAATTTGCTTAATTAGCTCTTAACCTAGCTAAATATAATAATATAAGATTGTTTTAATAAACCCTTACATTATTCAATTATTCACAAATTTCCAATGAACCATTTGAGTTTATTATTATTATTATTATATATATATATATATATATATATATATATATATATATATATATATATATATATATATATATATATATATATATATATAAAGCGCTGATTTGACCATTTTAGAGCTTACTTATTAACAAGGAACCGTTTTAGATATAATTCAAGGAACCATTTTAGACATCAAATTCGATATAATTATTTTTTTATATGTTCGGATTCGCATTGTGAATCTGTGCAGATTCGCACTGTGAATCTATGCAGATTCACACTGTGAATCTATGCAGATTCACACTGTGAATTTGCATTGTAAATTTTTGCAGATTCATATTGAGAATCTGTGCATATTCACAGATCGAAAAAATATAAAAAAAAATATCGAATTTAATATCCATGGAAAGAGGATAAAAAGTTATGAATTTAGACTTTTTTAGATTTTTTTTCGATAGAGATTAAGCTCTAAACCCTGAAAATATAATGGTTATTTGGTTCTAAGGTTTAAAATGGTATCTTGTGTGTGTGTATATATATATATACACACTAAAAAGTGATATCATTACCACAAACCAATCAAAAATTGAGATATGTGTATTTGGTCTCTTTAATATATTTATGAGTATTTGGGATTTTTTTTAACGAATAACTTATACTTTTTTAAATTTAATTGAATTGGTAGATGCAAATTCTAGTACTTATTTTGTATTTCTTTTTCGTCTATAGCCCATGTCATAATTTTTTACCGTACCTAAAAATACAAGTGTATAAAATCATAATTTTGATTACAGAGAAATGTCTTCGTATAAGAATTTTATTGCAAGAATGGTTTTAATATTTATAGAGTTCTATTTTCTTCTATTTTATAAGAATATATCCAATATATATTTGAAAAATGAGAAAAAATTTAATGAATGTTAAAAGAGACACAAATGGTAACGTGAATAGAAAATGGGTTATGTTTAGTAGCAATATGGCATGCCAATATGGATTTATATTGTACATATATATGTTGTATGGAAGGTGTTTGTGGAAATGCCTAAAAAAATTTGATGTTCAAATTCCTGAAGAAGACAAAGAGAATCGTGATTTGGTATGCATTCTGTCATAATTACTAATGAATGATAAGAGTATATGGATTTATTGGTATGCATTATGTAATAATTACTAAAGTTCGTTTTATTATTTGTCATATAAAAGCATTCTCACAAAATTCTATTCTTACATGATTCAATTTCATGGTAGGTATTCTTATAGAATGCATGATGGACATAACGATCAAAGGCTTGAAGGTTAGGCGCATGGGATGAAGATGCGCAATGGTCCATTGTCACCAATCTTCAAAGACGAATGCATTATTCATCGTCATATTCTTGCGGAATAATCTATAATAGAATGATAAGAGTATATATATATATATATATATATATATATATATATATATATATATATATATATATATATATAATAATAATATATTCTGGTAGAATAATCTATATATTGTATTTGTTTGTTACTAATGAGTGCTACATTATCATAAAATACTATATAAAGTTTTTTATTTTTTTTTTAAATGTGAGGAAAAAGTTTAACTCGTAACTAAAAATTTGTTATTCTTTAAACGTTCATTCAATTAAAATATATATTCTGATAGAATAAAATATTGATAGAACATTATCGTATAACTATCATTCTAACAAAATAATATTCTGACAGAATAAAATCGGGTTTTACTTACAAATTACGTTAAATTGAAATTGAATTAATTAAAAAAAATACCAGATTTTTAAATCAAGAGAATTTATTATCCTCTAAAAATTTGGAATTTTCCTTTTATAATTTTATCTTAATTTTTTTTAATTTAACAATATTTATAAATCACTTTCTTAAAATAAATAAAATGATTGATCCACAATCAACCCTACATCCACACAATAGATAGTTAGAATACAATAATATATATATATATATATATATATATATATATATATATATATATATATACACTTTTAATGTTTATCCTACATGAAAGGCTGGCAACCATCATTCATTCGATTCGATTCTATTTACTCCATAAATCAACATATATCATTCCACAATTTTCATCGATGTAAGATTCCAAACAAAAAGTAAGAATCCCCGAAGCATTTCTTCCTTCACACTCATGTTTCCATTGCTATATATAACGACTTTGAGTAAATTTTAAGGCATCTTTATACTTGCTTCTTGTGTCTATTGCGACACCCATCATCTTTTGACAAATCGGTCTCCTTTTCTGTAACTAATCCTCTATTATAATTTGTTTTGAACGTCGTATGCATTAAACAAAAAACACTAGAAAGATGCTCGCGAGTTACAAAATAGAAGAGATATAAAGAGAATTATGTAATTGTGTGTCTGTGTTTGTCTCAGTTTCTTGTAGGGTTTTTGGTTGGTAATGAGAATTGTTGTTGTTCAAAAAAAAGATATAAAGAGATTAACACCAATTAAACCAACATAAATTCAAAAAAAAATGTATGATGCTTATCCAAATAAACTCAGCTAGCTGTAAATCACCTGTAATCTTCAAACAAACGCACTTCTAACTTTTTGAAAATCAACAAATTCTGAGCTTTGCAAATAAACCAAATCATAGAATAAATTAAGGCCAAACGAAGCTTGCAATTGTTGGATTCGGTGTCTAAGTCCATAACTATAATTTGTATGTATTTCACCCGATAGTAGCATGGTCCTTTTGGGTTGCCTTCACCATAACAATTTGATAGGATGAATTATGGAGAAAGAGGTTTATTGTGATTTATTAATATATTATAAGAATAATATATTAATTGAGAAATCATATTATTTAATTAATATTGATCAGAAATTAATTTGGAATTAATTTGGTGATCAAAAGAGACTGATTAAATTACGGGGACTGATATTACAATTATCTGATAGTTGCATGTTGGGCTTATGGATCCCTAAGAAAGGGTGGACGAAATTCTATACGTAGCCCACATAGACTTCGTCCATAGGGGGGCTTCTGGAAGGATCTACTAGACTGCTTAAAGCTTAAGCAATCAGATTAAAGGTTTTACCAGAAACCCTAGCAGCTCAGCTATAAATACATCCCTTGGCTTCATGAAATATGCCCTATGCTTTCATAGAGAACCCTAGCCGATTTTTAGAGCCTCACCCTCTCTCTCATAATCTTCCAATTGCTAATTGGTGTTTGTGACTCATTAGAGGTGCATCAATTGAGGCACTAAGCTCTTGAAGGTCAAGATCTACAAGCTACAAAGAAAAGGTATTCATTTAACTTTGGTTTAGTTATAAATCTCAAAATTGTATGCTAGACTAGGGTTTATGCTTTGCATAATTATTTGCATGTATAACTTAAGAGAAACCTAGATCCAAAGCATTAGGGTTGCATGTGCACCATAGGAATGTTGTAATGCTCAAAACCCATCAGTGGTATTAGAGCTTAGGGTGTTTTTCTGTTATATTTGATGCATTAATGAATTGTTCAAAGCAAAAGAAAAAATCAATTTTGGTTCTGCCTGATGAACACGACGTGTTCATATTGGTCCACGGTGTGTTGGCTCTCCACGACGTGTAATAGCATTACACGACACGGAGACCTGTCAGATGACAGATTTTTGGATTTTTGGCTTAAATTAGATTTGGATAATTACCATAAGTTGTTATATTAATTAAAATTCGAATTTTCTGATATGGTAATTGATATCCTAATCTTATTGAAAGATAATTGTCAAATTTTAAGATAATTATGAGATTTTATGATAAATTGATTATTTTTAAATTTTGATTTGAATTTTCTTACCAAATAAAAGGATTATGATCAAATTTAAGATAATGTTTATAATTAAATGATTAGTTTAAATTATTTGAAATTTGATCTAGAAAGTTCTGAAAAGTTTCATAACTTTCCCTCAAGTTTTGGAATTTAAAATTTGATTAAAAGTTTTAATTTTGAAATATTAAATTCTAAAACCCTAGTGTTTTAAAAAGTTGAAAATACATCCCTTATACTATTATAATATTAAAAGCTTAATACTTATATATATGTATAAGATGAGTCAGTCTTACCGTTAGTAGGCCTCATTCACGAAGCCGATCTCTAAGGGGGGTATAAGGAATCTGCCTATAATATGGGTGTCCACTCTTACCCACCGCTTCCTTGATTGGTGGAGGGTCGTTAGCCGAACGGGTAGGATAGGACATTAATTCCTCATTAATAAGCATAATGAAAGTAATAAAGTAACTAAATGTTTTTATAAATTCTCAATCTAAGTTACTTTGAGGAAATGTGAAAATGATGTTATTCCATGAAATTTCACTTTGCACCTTGTCAAAGTTGTTAGTGGAGCGTGTGTGGTTAACCGGCACACTAACTTGGACTAACAAGGATGGTGAAGGGTAGCTCGGGAATTATCATAGATCAATGGAGCGTGTGTGGTTAACCGACACATTGATTAGGTGGTAAATGACTCGAGAGTACCAAGCTAATTTGCATGGTTATTAACACCTTGTTTGTGATCCTCGGTATCCCAGTCACAAACTTGAAGGGCATAATCGAGATTAAACATGTCATTGAAGAGTTCAATGAATCTCAAAAGAATCTTGGAATTTCATTTCATTTAAAACCTAAGTGTTCATTTCGTTTTTAATGGTGGAAATTGGTAAATCGTCATTTACTTACCTTCATATAATTTACAATTGGATTACGGCATCCCTCTTCCGAATTGTGAATTATGGTGTTGGGTCCTAGCCTTAATATTTCATTTAGGTGTTATATTAGGGATTGCTTATCTAATCTAAACTTTGTTCCTTTTCTTTTTCAGATGTCTGGCACAAACAACGCTTCTAGCCCAAACTCCTCAAGCTCCTTTTCTCTTATGAACATTTGCGGGAGGGTCACATTCGATGGGTCCAATTTCAATGATTGGATCCGCAACATTCGCATGGCCCTTCGATACGAGGAGAAAGAATATGTCCTCGACGAAAAGCTGAAAGAGATAGACGAAACAAAAGCTTTTGCTGAAGAGATAGTTGAGTATAGGGCTCACGAAAAAGACGCGACAAAGGTGTCGTGTATAATGGTAGCCACTATGACTCCTGATCTCCAGCGGTTTTACGATGACTACTGGCCTTACGAGATGTGCCAAGACCTGATGGAAAAGTACCATCAAAATGCGCGTCAAGAAAGGTACGAGATAGTCGCCTCATTGATAACAACCAAGATGAAAGATGGAGAGTCCATCACAAGCCACTTGTAAAGAATGCAAAAGTATGTGGATCGTTTGCTCTAGCTGAATGTCAGCTTTGCCGAAGGGTTGGCGATTGATATCATTCTCCACTCTTTACCTCCTTGTTATGACCAGTTCAAGATGATTATCATCTTAACAAGGAGGAAGTCACCTTTAGCAAACTTCAAGGTTTTTTAAGAACTGTTGAAAATGGGTTGAAAGGCAAAGTTGTCGCAACCACTCCTGCTGCTGCTGCCCCAGTCCTGGCTATTGGACATGGGAAGGGGAAGAAGAGGAAAGCTCCCTCTAAGAATCACAAGGGAAAGTCTCATGATTGATCTTCTTCAAATGGATCCAAAGGAAAAGGTGGTTATGCCGCTCCCTCATCCGATCCAAAAGAAGTAGAGTGCTTCTACTGTCACGACAAAGAGCATTGGAAACGAAGATGCCCTAAATACTTGCAGGACATCAAGTATGGGAAGATAAAACCTTCCTTCGCAGGTATTTATACTATTCAATCTAATAACTCATCACATGCTAGTTCTTGGGTCCTTGATACAAGTTGTGGTTTTCACATTTGTTCTGATTTGCAGGGGCTAAAAAAATAGGGATGTGGAACATGGGAAGATGAACCTGATAACGGGGAATAGGAAATCGTCGCCTGTCACCAAGATCAGGATTATTCTTTAATGCTTAGTAGTGGGTTAGGTTTAGAGTTCAATGATTGTTGCTACTCGTCAGAAATGGCGAGGAATATTATTTCTTTTCATGGTTTGTACAAACAAGGTTTTAGATTTTCATTCAATAATGAAATTGGTTCTACTAATGCTTTTTATAATGGTACTTTATATTTTGAAGCATTGCCTTGTAATGGTGTATATGAAACTGTGATGGTTGTAGACAACTTAGGAAATAATGTGTTGCATATCGATTCGTCTAATGGTTTACACAAGGCATGCTTGTGTCATTGTCGTCTTGGACATGTCAACAAGAAGCGCATAACCCAACTCCAAAAGGATGGAGTGTTGGAGTCGTTTGACATAAAGTCGGATGACACGTGCGAATCTTGTTTGCTTGGAATGATGACTAAATCACCTTTCACTGGTACTTGTGAAAGAGGTGAGAGATTGTTGGATCTCATACACACAGATGTGTGTAGGCCCTTTAGATCCACCGCAAGGGATGCTAACTGTAGCGCCCGCAGATTCGAGCTAGTCAATTTAGAGACGATAAGCGTCAAAAAATGACTTTTTGATAGAGGATTATTTAGAATGAATAATCTTAACTAAGTTGTAGTATGTGTCACAAGGTCTCCGTACATATAAAGAACGCCCAAATCTGAGTTATAACGAAGAAGTTATGACCTGTCGAAGTTTCACGACAAAACCGGAACGACACCAGGAATCGTAAAACGTGAGTTTATGATAAATTACTTTTTAGCCTTAGCGGTCTAAATGAAAGTTGTAGAGTACGTCTCCACCTACGTGTGGATATAAAGAATGTCAAAAATGGAGCTCATATGCAAAAGTTATGACCTTCCGAAGATGCAGCTGTCTGAGAGCATGACGCGTGTCAGAAACCCTAGTTTGACTGGACTCACGACGTGAGCATCATTTCTCATGATGTGAGGAGTCAAACGGACACTTATCGAGCCTAGAAAACACCTGGGAAGTCTACAGGATGACTCTTGGAAGCTCACGACGTGAGCATGTCATTATCACGACGTGGGAAGTCGTCCGGACACGTTTCAGAGCTATAAACGCATATGGCGAAGCGACGCGCGAGGTGATACAGCCATGGCTCACGACGCGAGCATTGATTCTCACGACGTGAGAGGCCAAAAATCAGCCTATAAATAGCCATTTCGAGCCTAAGCTTCCTTACACCAAATTCTTTTCTATCTCTCTCGTTTGTTGAAGTCGTTCCGTGTCCCGAGCCCGACGATCACGAACCGCTGACCACTTCTAGTTAGATTCTATCAACGCACGCTACTAAGGTGAGCACATAGTCCCTTTCATCTTACACATAGATATGAAGTATTTAATATAAATTACGTGCTATGTATTCATATTATCTGTATACTTGCTATCTATGATGGATGAACAATTTTATACATGTTTTAATTGATTTAAACTCTATATGTATTTTATATCTACAAATATGTTGGGTAAAAAATTGGTAGATGAATTAGATGATGTGTGATGAAATAAAAATTGATGAAAAGTCTCGATGTTTAAGATGATATAGTCATCTAGAAGAGTATAGACAACGACCACATACTATTCTAGACAATCCAGTGGAACGTTAGTAGGCTCGTAACATGTAGGTGTTTTTTGAGAGTATGGATTAGACTTAGGGGCTGTTTGATGCACCTTCTGATTGGGTTCGATGCTTGGACTCGGTCAGAAATCTCCAATACGTGCGTTTGTTTTTCTACTTCGGTCTTGGACTCGGTCCAAAATTCTAATTCGGTCCACGTTTTTGCGCTGATTCAGTCCAAAGGAAAAACATATCTGACCGGGGTGGAATGAAGAAAAAGACAGCTTTACCATCTACCAGCGACGCTCCTTCAACCTCCCACTTCGTTCCTTCGGGTCTCCCACATCGTTCCTCCTCCAGAAGTGGTACGATTTTCCCGTTTTGACCTAATCGACAGGTTAGCAATTCTTGTCTCTCTGTAAAATTGATTTTTTGATTTCGATTTCTTCATACGCTTGAAATCGATTCATCAATTCTTTGAAATCGATTTTTCAATGTACAGAAACTAAAACTAAAGACCCAAGTTTTGTTTTTCTCTATGAATCGGGATTTATGGTGAATTGGCGATGAACAAAAATGAATATTCAGAAAAAGAGAGATGCAGATTTTTAAGTAATTAGAAGCAAAACATCAATGGCGATTGCGAGTAGAATCGGTGATTTGGGGAGAGAGAGAGAAAGAGAGAGAGAGAGAGAGAGAGAGAGAGAGAGAGAGAGAAACAATAAGGATAAAGGTAGATATTTGGGTGTTAGGTCTGTTGAAATCAATGAGACGATTTTGGTGGTACATGTGGGCCTTCAAGTCTTTTACCAAGCTTTTGCTTTAGTTTAACACTTTATGGAAATCACGTTTGGCTTAATTGGATTGAGATGTGAAATATTGATTAAATTAATGATCTCAGTTTGATATTTCTTAATAACACATCATCTAATAACATGATCTTTGTAATTTATTTTAATATGTTTGATGTTTTACTAATAAATGAATTATTATAAAACAATATCGTTTGAGGGTAATATAATCATTTTGTACAGTCAGGTAGATTCAAAATCAAACAACAAGTTTCAGTCAGAGCTTCTAATCCAGTCGGCTTCTAATCCAGTCAGATCTAACTCAGTTGTCAACTATCAAACGACCCCTTAGTCAATTGTCGTTAGTCCGAGAGTATGGATTAAGACATAGTTATTTGTTATTAATCCGGGAGTATGGATTAAGACATAGTTATTTGTTATTAATCCGGGAGTATGGATTAAGACATAGTTATTTGTTATTAATCCGGGAGTATGGATTAAGACATAGTTATTTGTTATTAATCCGGGAGTATGGATTAAGACATAGTTATTTGTTATTAATCTGGGAGTATGGATTAAGACATAGTTATTTGTTATTAATCCGGGAGTATGGATTAAGACATAGTTATTTTTTATTAATCCGGGAGTATGGATTAAGACATAAATTGTCCCTAGTCCGAGAGTATGGAATGGGCACAGTTATTGATCCGGGAGTATGGATCAGACATACCCGATCCGGGAGTATGGATTAGGTAAAGAGGTAAATTTTAGATCTGGGAGTATGGATTAGGTAAAGAGGTTGATTTTAGATCCGAGAGTATAGATCGTGTCGTTGTGAGGATCGATGGGGTGGGGTAAAGTTGCTTATATATGGTGGAATTGTATATTTTGTGAGTTCTAATATATATATATATATATATATATATATATATATATATATATATATATATATGATATAACATTGTGGGGTTGAAATCCCTATGTACTCACCAGGTTTCCCAACCTGACCCACTGAGTTTATTTGTATCACAGGTATCTATACAAAGCTACTTTACACTAAGAGATTAAAGGAGATGTAGATCACTAGTGTAAATAAATGTAAGGTCTGTTTATGCTTATGTTTTCAGTATTGACAATGACATATCAAAGTTTTAATATGTACAAAATACATTTCTTCAGAAATGCTTTGATAATATATTTATCATGTTTTTCTGGAACAAATTCCGCAATATATTTCTTCAAAAATATACAATGATTTTCAAATAAAGCATAAACAAATCGGTCTTTTTTTACCATGAAAATGGGGATGTCACACTAACCGCTTCTATGTTACGTTTACCGACGATTATAGCAGATATGGATATATCTACTTAATCAAGCACAAGTAGGAAACCTTTGAAAAGTTCAAAGAGTTTAAGCATGAAGTGGAGAATCAATTGGGCAGGAAGATAAAGATGCTCATATCCGATAGGGGTGGTGAGTATCTTAGTATCGAGTTCCACAACTATCTTAAGGAATGTGGAATTGTTTCACAATTGACGCCACCTAGGACACCACAACTTAATGGTGTAGCTGAGAGGCGTAATCGAACCTTATTGGACATGGTTCGTTCCATGATGAGTCGATCTTCGTTACCTATATCATTCTTGGGGTATGCCTTAGAGACTGCCGCCCATATCCTTAATCTAGTCCCAACTAAGAAGGTTGCCAAAACACCTCACGAGATGTCGACATGGAAGGTTCCCTCGTTGACACATATCAAGGTTTGGGGTTGCGAGGCTTTCGTAAGACGAGAGACTCACGACAAGCTTGAACCTTGCAGTGAGCGGTGTATTTTCATCGGCTACCCACATAAATCTTTTGGATATCTTTTCTACAGACCTAGTGACAACGTGGTCTTTGTAGCAAGGAGAGGGGTTTTCCGCGAGAGAGAACTCATTTGCCAAGAGGACAGTGGGAGGCAAATTGATCTTGAAGAGCTTCAAGAGTTAAGCGATGAAGGAACCTCTAACACTAGTGCTCAACTTGAGGAAGAGATTCCTTTTGAACCAGTTGATGAGTCCTTACCTCTAATACGTTCCAGTAGAGTTAGTGTTCCACCTGTGTTGTATGGTTTCCATATAACTGTTGAGGGTGATACGTTTATCAGTGATAGTACACTGATAAATTTGGATGAACCTAACAACTAAAAGGAAGCCATGGCAGGTCCAGTGTCTGCAAAGTGGAAGGAGGCAATGGACAGCGAGATTCAGTCCATGTATGACAATCAAATTTGGAACTTGGTTGACAATGTGTCAGGTTGTAAGACGGTCGGGTGCAAGTAGATCTTCAAGAAGAAGACTGACATGGATGGGAATGTGCATACGTTCAAGGCACGACTGGTTGCGAAGGGCTTTACTCAAACCCCTGGGGTTGACTATGATGAGACCTTCTCACCAGTGGCCAAGATCAATTCTATAAGGGTTATGCTGGCCATAGCTGCATTTCATGATTATGAAATATGGAAAATGGACGTAAAAACTGCCTTCCTTAACGGGAAGCTGGATGAAGAGGTTTACATGTGTCAGCTAGAGGGTTTTGTAGATACGAAGTACCCAAATAGAGTGTGCAAGCTTGAGAAATCCATTTATGGATTAAAACAAGCATCTCGCAGATGGATTCTTTATGAGAAAGTCAAAGAGTTTGGATTTCCGAGAAGCGAGGATGAGTCCTGTATGTATGTCAAGGCTAGTGGGAGTATAGTTAGCTTTCTAGTTTTGTATGTTGATGACATACTGCTCATAGGAACAACATTTCGACCTTACAGGAGGTTAAGCCTGGCTTGAGAAGTGTTTCATTATGAAGGATCTAGAAGAAGCAGCTTATATTATGGGGATAAGGATATTGAGAAACAGAAGTAGGAGACTAATAAGACTTAGTAAAAGTACTTACTTGGAGAAGGTGCTGAAACGTTTTAGCATGGAGAATTCCAAGAAAGGGGAACTGTCAATCCAAAGTAATACCAAGTTGAGTAAGACTCAGATCCCGAGTACCGATGCCGAGATAGCGGAAATGAGTCGAGTGCCATATGCTTCCGCCGTTGGCTCGATCATGTACGCTATGACATGTACTCGCCCTGATGTGGCTTTTACGCTGAGCATGGTTAGCCGATATCAATGGAACCCGGGTAGAGCTCATTGGACCGTAGTAAAGAACATTCTTAAGTACCTGCGAAGGACTAAGGGCTGGGTCCTTACACTTGGTGGGAGTGATGACTTGAGAGTGACAGGGTATAGTGACGCCAGCTTTCAGACCGACAGAGATAACTTCCACTCTCAGTCGGGCTGGGTATTTACCCTAAATGGAGGAGCGATTACTTGGAAAAGTTCCAAGCAGGAGACTGTGGCTGATTCAACGTGCGGATCATAGTACATAGCAGCGAGTGAAGCGTCGAAGGAGGCAATATGTTTGAAGAACTTCATTGGAGACCTCGGAGTTGTACCAGCCATAAAGGAGCCTATGGAGATTTTTGTGATAACGAAGGTGCGGTTTCCTTAACCAAGGAACCGAGGGATCATGGTAGATCCAAACACATCGACATAAAATACCACTTCATCAGACATCGGGTAGAAGAGAGACTCCTCGTAGTCAAGAGGGTATCGTCTGAGGAGAACCTAGCGGATCCCCTCACAAAGGGTTTGAGCAGGGTTAAGCACTTACAGCATGCGAGGAGCATTGGCCTGAAGGACGATATTAGTTTTAGTGATTAGATAGTTGTTTGGAAACTTGTAATAGAATAAATGTAATTGACATTTGATGATTAAATAAAGGAGTTTTATTTATGAGTAAAGTTTACTATCTTGTGTCAATTGTTTACTATTGTTTCACTTTTTCATGTTTTACTTCCAAAATAATTAGATTGTTCGAACTATCCACAGTCAATCATACTTTGGGAGTAAGTTATGAGGTAAGACTGCCATGAATTGGTTTGTAGATTGTCTAAGTGCTTAGACATAGCAAAGGTTTGTTGCAACGTTCATGAGTACTTCTGAAATAAGATTTTAGTATTGGATTAAACCCACGCTCATATGAATCACTTCATGGAATTTATCACAAGTGATTGTGAGACGATAATATCATATAATCTTTAAACCGAGATATATGAGTTGTTGTTTACAAGTCGGTTGTGCATTGATAATGCGTAAACGCATCAGTAACTTAATATTATAAAACGTGCTGTTGTGTATGAGTTGACAGGTAAATTGTACAAGAATATAAGTCAAAGTTTATCTGTTCCTTTTATCCTAAGAGGGTAGAAGCGATATCTTGGGCCCTCGATGATTTTGTGTTGACTTATGTGTCGGGCCCGGTCAGGACTGAATTGATGTGTTCAATTAAGTTCTATGTCAAACGAATCAGAAGTCGGGAAACAAACTGTTGGACATTGAGAATGATTATGTTCCATGTCTTTGTCCACACGATATCTTGCAGAATGGAGGATTATATGATCCCTTATCTAAAGGATGCGTCATTGACTATGTCAGAGTTCGACATCGGCTTTTGAGAGCTACGATTGCTAATCAGATTTTGAATTCGTACTTGCAGTTATAGTTATTAGACTTATCCAAGTAGGAGACTATTGGATTAGGTGTCTAAGTCCATAACTATAATTGATATGTATTTGACCCGATAGTAGCATGGTCCTTTTGGGTTGCCTTCACCATAGCAATTTGATAGGATGAATTATGGAGAAAGAGGTTAATTGTGATTTATTAATATATTATAAGAATAATATGTTAATTGATAAATCATATTATTTAATTAGTATTGATCAGAAATTAATTTGGAATTAATTTGGTGATCGAAAGAGACTGATTAAATTACGGGGACTGATATTACAATTATCTGATAGTTGCATGTTGGGCTTATGGATCCCTAAGAAAGGGTGGACGAAATTCTATACGTAGCCCACATAGATTTCGTCCATAGGGGGCCTTCTGGAAGGATCTACTAGACTGCTTAAAGCTTACGCAATCAGATTAGGGTTTTACCAGAAACCCTAGCAGCTTAGTTATAAATACATCCCTTGGCTTCATGCAATATGCCCTATGCTTTCATAAAGAACCCTAGCCGATTTTTAGAGCCTCACCCTCTCTCTCATAATCTTCCAATTGCTACTTGGTGTTTGTGATTCATTAGAGGTGCAACAATTGAGGCACAAAGCTCTTGAAGGTCAAGATCTACAAGCTACAAAGAAAAGATATTCATCTAACTTTGTTTTAGTTATAAATCTCGAAATTGTATGCTAGATTAGGGTTTATGCTTTGGATAATTATTTTCATGTATAACTTGAGAGAAACTTAGATCCAAAGCATTAGGGTTGCATGTGTACCATAGGAATGTTGTAATGCTCAAAACCCATCAGCAATATCTTTTACCAATGCTTGTGAACTCCGTAGCTTTGATAATATCTTCTCTATTAGTAGGGATAGTTACCAAGAAGTTGCTCGAAGACTTAAACCAATTCCATATACAGGAAGAGAAATAGCAGTTGAAGTAAAGAGTATTAACATTCTCAACCTCAGTATGTACAAAAACCGCACAATGAGGGTAATTAAGGTAACCCCCCCCCCCCAAAACAGCAAGGATAACAACAACATGAACACATTTTATAAACATCCTCCAGACAAAGCAATTGATTTTCAAAGGTATCCAGCTAACCTATTTAAAACTCACCCATTTTTCAATACTTCCTACTTTATCAGCAATCAAACACCTTAAAGAAGACACTGAGAACAAACTAGAGCTGTCATATTTCCATTTCCATGAGTATGAAACATCAATCGGCTTCACTTCAGACATGGCAGCTGACAGGTTTAGTAAAGCAGCAGCTCCTCGGTCATGCTTAGGTTGTCTAGACCAACTCCAATTCAAAATAGCCTCCCCCTTCTCAATATGCAATCACTAACCTTGAAATTCTTGTTTGAATCAATTTTGAACAGCTTCAGATATGTATCTTTAAGACTCAATGCACCACACCATTTATATTTCAAAAAAATGTATCTTTACCATCCCCAATATGTCTCACAAAAATATCATCAATTGAGACACCCCCCACTCCTCATGTCCGAGAGTATTTGGAAAACAAAAATCCACTTATTCAGAATGCCAAATTTCATGAAAGGTTTCCCATAATATTGTGCAAGCTTTTAATGCATTAGGACCAAAAACTCTCTTTCTCAGTTTTTAACCAAATGTAACATCTATTCCAGGTAAATGAGTCATTTTTCTTTTGGCAATTAAAATAAGTAAAAAGTGAGTTTTATGATGACCATGACATGGCATAGGATACACCACGACATGGTCATAGCCTTATGAAATGCGCTTCATTCTTGTGCACCACGACATGGAAAGGTAATGGCCGCGACGTGGTGTCTGCTAGAGTGCAAACCTTAATTTCGGGGTTTGTGTCCCTATTTAAGGGAAGTGTGGACTAGGGTTTGCACAACCTCAGACTCCATCACCTCCTTTTCACCCTCAAAGAAACCATGGCCTCCATTGTTGGCATTTTTGAAGCTTTGTGTTATTTTATGACCTTGAAGAAGAAGAAGAGGAAGAAAGTGTTCTAGAGCATTGATCCAGCAAGAAAACATCCTCATCATCTTGTTGCACACGTCCTGTACCTTTGTAAGTCCTCAAGTTGTTATCTTTTGTGTTCAAACCTTTTAGATCTAGGTTTAGAAGCATGTTCTTCATGTTCTTGTGGGTTTGGATGAGTGGATTCCAAAAAGTTAGCAACTTTATGGATCCTTGAGGTCTCTTTAGGGTTATAGATTTCAGATCTAGAGTTCCATGGTGTTTTTGGTCTCATGCACAAGTTTGAGTTCATTTCTTCCATGTTTTTTTAACTAGTTAGGAAAAGACATGCATTGGACATGCATGTCCATAAAGCACCGATTTTTATGATGCATTGGGAGTAATACACTTGTACACAATTAGGATTTTATAGCCCTAGAATGTCTGGTTTAGCCTTATTTCCTGCTCCTAGTATGGTTGTGGACTTGGGGTAGAATCATTTGTTCGACCGTCTATCGGATCATGGATTATGTATGACTGGTGTTAGGGCCAGGATCCTCAAAGCATTTAGGATCCTCAAACCTCATCAGAGATTTAGGATCCTCAACTATCTCAGGATCCCGACTATTACCGTTATTATTATTTACTAGCATTTATAACAGTTATATTTCGTTCTTAACTAACACATGTGCAAAAATAGTCAAGAGAAGACTTATTCTCAACAGAGTTTCGTCTCAACTATGCTAAAGACCCGGAATACCAAGTCAATCAACGTTCACAAAGCTGGTCATAGAGGATCCCGGGAATATCGAATATTTTGTTAGCTAGTTTAGACTATAAATTGACACATGTATCTCGCACACGACACACTCTACTTACTCTTAGATTACTCTACGAACTTTTTTACTTGTTCTTACTAAAATAATCTTTGTAATCGTCATTTTATATTAATAAAATCATCAAGGCAGGTGATCATTATCACCTCCCAAGGTTTTGTGCCGGAAATCCTAGCAAGGATCAAGGGCTTTCCTTATAAACCATCGTGTCATTCTCTTTACCTTTTTCTATTGCACAATTCGAACATCACAGCCTCTCATTCAATTTGGTTGATTTATACTTGTGTAATTTTTTGACCAAAACAATTTGGTGCCCACCGTGGGGCCTTGGTGTTCAAAATCCTCGAAAGATCATGTCTACACAATCGATCCTTTCTTCATCCTCCGTTCCTTCCATTCCAACCAAAAACCTACCACATCCTCCAGGTGGACCCCCTGGTCAGAGGAAAGCGCCGGATACTTCCAAGAGAAACACCCCTCCGGGCACTAACCAAGGAAGTTTGGGATCTTCAGGACTCCAGGATCCGACTGCTCCGGTCACTACTGCTGAACTCTTTGCTATGATGAGGAAAATAACGCAACATATGACTCAGCAACAAGATGAAAATAGAACACTACTTAGATAAGTGGAGAGGATGAAGGTGGAACTTCAAAGATCCCAAGAAACGATGCCCATAGTTGTACAACCAAGGATCCTGAACTTCGACACTACAAGATCCTCAGGAAATCAACAGGGGAACACAACTCCTGCTACTGCTGCATCATCCTGGGGAACGACTAAAAACAATCGAGCATCTATAATCAATGATATCTATGAGCCTTTCAATACTCCTAGAAATCTTTATTCTAGTAACTTCTTAAACAACAATACTATCAATACTAACTCTGTGAATGTTGATGCAGGAATAAGTCCAAACATGGCTAGGGAACTTCAGCAGTTCAGATAGATGATCTCAAGTGTACCCGGGGTAGTTATACCCATACCATAGGCATCTCCAACAAGTCACAGGATCTCGAGATTTGTTTCTACGATAGCCGATACCGAAGTTCCTAAGCGCTTCCAGACTCCTAGCATGAAGCCTTACGATGGAACAACGGATCCTGAAGAGCACGTAACACAATACTAAGAAAAGATGGAGATTATTCCCATCCCAGTGCACTTGAAGGAAGCTTGCCTATGCAAAGGCTTTGGTTCAACCCTCACGGGATCAGCTCTTAAATATCTGCTAAAAGTTCCTCCCTATTCTATCACTTCATTTGCAAACTTATTCAATATTTTCAATAACCAGTTTTCTTGTAGCAGAACCTTCGAGAAGATCACTAGTGATCTCTATCGAGTGGTTCAAGATCGTGACTTGATCAAGCATGTGTTCCTATCACTTGTCATTACATAGCAAAATTGATCATCAAATTCAACTCGATGGCCTGCCTTACATAATTGGCCAACACTTATGAGATTGTGTTTAAGGCTTTCTACATAAGCAACCTTTTGAATAGAGAAGTTCCCCGTAGTGAGAACACCATAACCTCGGATGATCCCATTTGCATTGTTGCCGAATGTAACATTTCCACCATTGTAAATTAGCCTGAAATCCCGAAGGTATTCTAACCTTCCGGTCATGTGCAAGGAGCAGGCACTGTCGATTAACCATTCTTCTTCTTGTTCCTCCTTGCACAAAGCCTGAGAATTACACGGTTAGTTTAGGCATCCAAACTAGTTTGGAGCCTGGGACAACAGATGAGTTTCTGAATGATGCATGGACCGAGGTTACAGGGACTGGTTTCTTGTCAACTTTTAATCCTAGTCCTAGGTGTTTGTGCAGTTTTGGAGTGTTGTGTGTTTTTGAAAAAATACGAGGTTTCTGACACCAACTAGATTTGACATAGGATGAATCTTTTTGGCAGCTACATTGACATTGACAGGTTGAGATTTTGTCTTTTGTTCTGACACTTGATTTGGTCAGCGGTCTAAAGAATGAGTTGGGCTTGTGACCGGTCCGAGGTTGCTAAAATCTGACATGAGTGTTGTTGGACTTTGAAAAAGTTTGTTTTGAAAAAGGTTTAGCACGTGTAGATCTTTGTGTCCTTTTTGTTGGATTTGGTAGAATACCCTTCCACTTGTTAAAATTTTGATGTGACTTTAAAAGTGTTGGAGTGGGTAATATACCTTTCCATTTTGGATCATCTGATGAATAGACTTGAAAACCATTGTTTTGAAAAGACTTTACACTCTTTTGGGTTGTGTCAGATGAATTAGGAATGACTGTTGAAACTGTACATTCCTTTTTGTATGTTTTCTTGATGGGAGAGTTTTTCGAAAAATAGTGTGAGAAAACAAATTTTTCTGGACTTTTGGACTTTGGAAATCTGACATGCTTCTTGTTTTTCGAAACAGTTTGTCTACTTGTGCCTCGGGATCGAATTTCCTCTTTGAAAGCCTTTTTTGCTAAAGTTTTTGGGGAACCGCAGTCTTTGATGTTTAACTGCGGTTTCCTGGAATTCTTAGTCAAATTTTGAAAACGTGGGCTTGAGTCGTCCGAACATGAAGATTCAGGGGTTTGAGAGCATTGACCCACTTCAAAGTTTTCTATGGGTAATTCATGATGAATTGGCTGAAGAGTCACAGTTCCTTTTACTGATGACTGCGGTAGGGATGATCTGACTACCGTAGAGTAAGTCTGAGTTGGGACTTCAGTGGGACTTTTGTGGGACTTTTGACTACAGTGTGAGACACTGCGGTCTGAGGGCAAAGATGGGAAGTCTTTCGAGACTTCGGGGCCCTCAATGACAATTTCTTCATCAACTACAGATGAGGTTTGAGAATTTGGGTAAATGGTGCCACAGATAGGAATTTGATCACTTGTGTGACCCGAAACCTCAGGCACAATTTCCTCAATGACACAATTATTGCTTAGATTATGCAGTCTACCGAAGTGAGTTTTGATGTCTTCGGGAAAGGTCTTGTCATTGACTGGGAAATGAAATTCTCGGTCTGGAGGGACATACAGTCTATCTTTGTTGAACCGGGGTGAGGAATCCATTGAATAATTTTTCGATTAAAATATTTAAGCGTACCATTTCACTCTGAGCTAAATCTCTCTAGTTCAAAGCTATCTTTAATTGTGTTTCACTCAACATTCTTGCATCTTCTTCTAACTCTAATTCCTTTTCTAACATAGCCATTTTGAGTCTTTTGTTATCCAGTCGTCCTCTCACATGGAACATCTCTTGGGACGCAATGTTCTTTTCATCTAAGGCTTTGTTATAGTCTGTAAGGACGGCAGCACACGTGTCATTAAGATCATCTATGAAAGGTTGACAGTCATGCATGCTATAGTTTAGAGTTTGGATCATGAGTTTTACCTGTTCGACGATGCTTAGTGTTCCATCCTTTTCCATGTAGCAGTAGTTCTTTTCCAGCTTTGTAGATTCATCATCATCCGCAGTTGCCAGCATGCAGATTTTCCCTTTTCCTTTGACACTGCTGATGGCTTCATCTTCGTCTCCGGATGACCAAACTTGATGGTCTCTTTTTACATGGGCTACGTATGCCCTTGCCTTTTCCTTATCTTCCAACTCTTGAGCCATTCTAAGGTAGAATGCTCTGTCTTTTACTACATTGGCCTTACAATCTCTTGCAAAATGATTCTCTTTGTTGCATTTGTGGCAAATCACAACATCAGTCTCGTCTTCTGAGGGAGTACCGGAGTCAGTGGTTTGTGTAGACTGCGGTGCCTCCTTTGGTTGAGTATTTTGAGATTGCGGTGGTGGATGAGAACTTTTGGGATATCGAGGATGGTTATTCTGTGAACTGAAGTTACGGTTGAATGGAGGTTTGTTGAACTGTTGATTCTTGCGGAAGGAAGGAGGTGGTAGACGGTTGAACTGTTGGCTAACCAGAGCAATAGCCTTCTGAAATTCTTCTTCATCATCATACTCTGAATCAGCTTCGTATGACTGCGGTGGGGTGTCATACGAGGGAGAGTAAGATTGATTATGTGGAGCTTGTGCTATGAGAGCAAGCGGTCCTCCGAAGTCAGCACAGTCATTGAGTACGGTGGATTCTTGTGCTTGTAATTCTCCATAGAGCTTGTAGAGAGACAGAGTGAATCTTTCTATCCCCTTGGACTATCATCTTAGCCGTAGTCCAATGTCTTCCCAAACCATTAAGAAACTGAAGATTTGTTTCATGGTTACTGCGGATGGTGCCTGCATTGGATAACTTGGTGACTATCAGGTTGAATCTCTTGAAGGAGTCTTTTAAGCTTTCGCCAGCATGAGCTTTGAAGTTGTTGAACTCATTGAGTGCGGTTGTAAGCTTCTTGTCTTGTGCTTGTTCTGAGCCTTCGTACAGATTCTTGAGGACTTCCCAGATCTCTTTTGCTAATTTGCAATTTATGATAATATCGAAGTTGTCAGGAGCAACTCCACAAGAGATTTCATAAAAAGCAAAATCATCATTTTCCATTTTATCGAGATCATCCTTGGTGGGACGGTTCATGACTGGTTGACCTCCTCCTAGTCTGGTTGTAGCACCGTCAGTTTGGACTGGTGTAAGAACTGGGACATGTGGTCCTTCTTCTACGGATCGCCATACATCTCTTCCAAGTCTCCTTAAGTATCTTTCCATTCTTTGGGACCAGTGATGATATTCATTTGCTACCAGTATTGGGGCTCGATTAGAACCACCAACACTGTTGGAAACATTCAGAGATAACGATTGTGCCATTTTTGTTTTTGAAGTTTTTTTTTTTAAGAAATGAGCTTCAGTGGTATAGAAGGCCCTTTGAAAATCAGAGTTCCGTTTTCAAAAAAAGCAACCACTATGGCTCTGATACCAATTGTTGAGAGAAAAACTTTGATACACACTTGAACAAATGTTAGAACAAGTATATTGCAGAATAGTTAATCTCGAAGGATCTAAAAGCTCAACAATAATATTAATAAGTTAGAGTTAGATAGATAGAAAGTTAGTTGCGGAAATGTAAAGAAATGGAAATGACAACAATTGTTATATCAAGAATACACATAAGTTGATTCATAACGAGGAATGCATTTAAGACAAGTTAATAAGTGAGATCAAACTTAGTGATTAAGTCACAAGAAACTTGCTCCGAAGAGAGATTGTAATCAGTTATATTCTAGTAGGATTTGAGAGTAAGAAGAGATGCGTAATCAGATAGAGATAGAAAAGATAACTTCAGAGATGTGTATTCAGATTGATGGATGGATAATAAGTGAGAATGAGCTCTATTTATAGAGACTCAAGAAGTTACATTTGAATCACTCTCTAAGAGTATCCATGCAAGGCATATTGGACAATAGAGAGTATTACAGAAAGACAAATAAACTAAGTAAAGTAAGAATGACTGCGGTTGATTAGATGACTTCGGATGCGGTTGCTGAAGAAGGAGCTTGACTGCGGTAGCTTGTTGGCTGAGGTAGCTGAAGTTCAAGAGCGTCACTTTTCATGATTCAAAAATTTCCTCCTAAGTGACCTCTTTAACTTTTGTTCAGCTATCAAGTTTAAGAAACTTGATCAGGTTCCACCAAAACTTCCTGACGTTTTCCAACCAAATGATCCTCCTTAAAATCTCGAACTTGACTTCGGGAGTTGTGTGCTTCGATCTTTCAACTGCGGTTCGACAGATTTCAAGTTGCTTCCTGGTGAGGCGATTCATGGCAGACATAGGAATAAAGTATTTGAATTTATCGGTCTTCCTTTTGAAAATGATTCCGAGTTCAGGGAAGTTGGTTGCACCTAAGGATCTTTCTTGATAGCCTTCGGTAGGCATTGGTGCAGGATTGAGTGGTGGTAGATTGATCTTCTTGGCAATGGTGGGGTAGATGTCTGCGTCGATTTTAGCAAAATCACAGACAGTCTCCTTCAAAAACGTACTAGCTCTTTCAAGAGCTGTCTTAATCTTCGGATGCTTCTCCGACTTGTTCTGGAACACCTTAGCTATGAGAAAGACTTCTTCGGGATTCATGCAGGTGAAGTCAGCTTGGGTGCGGACATAGTCGTGTTCCCTTCTAGTGAGAGTGTATTGGATGAAGTCAGCCTTCATGAACTTCCGGAGCATGTAGTTTTTGACTGCGGATGGTCTGTCGTTAGACCAGATTTTCTCAATAGGAGAGGAATGCTTAGCATAAAATCGGCTCAGTCTCTCGAATTCCATTGGCAGTCTTTTGTGGTCTGGAAGGCTGCGGTCAAACTGCTCAAACACTGTGAAGTATTTGGCATTTGGGGAGATTGGAACATCCCAGTAACCATCCGAGGGGGGTTCAGCATATGTGAGGTATGGCTTGTAGTCGTCATCCAGCAGTCTGCGGTGGGGATTGATCCAAGAGTTTATCAAGGATTCATCCATGACAGTGTCAAAACCGCATTCTCTCCATATCGGCTCAGCAAGTTTAGCTGCTTTCCAGTCTTTTTTCTTTTGGGTGGTGGCAGGAGAGTCATTTGAGCTTGGAGAGGACATGTGATCAACCAGATTTTTGAAGTGAGGGGAGTCTCTGGTTTCTCAGGGGTGATCTCCTTTTGTGGTGGAGTGTGATGAGATGGTTGTGGTGAAGGTTGCGGTGTAGGAGTTCTTTCTGTATGATGAGATGGTTGCGGTGAAGGAATTCTTTCTGTAATGATGGGGGGACTTTGATGTTGTGAGATGCTTTTGGAGTGATTGGAGTGAGGGACTTCTTCTTCACTTCCCCCTCTTGAGGAATGCAACGCAGGAGCTTCCTCAAGCCATTTTCTGAGGCCATCAACCTTGGCAAAAACTTCCTGAAACTGAGCTTTAAGGGCATCCGCCAACTGTTGGTTGTTGGGGATGGTGGAGTTGAAGAGCAGCCTGTGAATTTCCTTAGTGAGTTGAAGGATTTCAGGACCATGGAAGTTGGTTGGCAGAGATCGTTGTAGGCGGTTGATAGTAGCTTGAAGGACTGAGATAGTGGACTCATATGCAGTGTGAGTCTCAGCTATCATCTTTTGAGATTGGGAGGATTGGTCCGCAATGGCTGCTTGTAGATCTTTCTTGATTGTGGTCATCTCAGAGATGTGGCATTCCGCAGCAGCCATAAATTCCTTGTGATCTGCTTGACGATTGTTATCAAGGGACCGAATCCCCATTTCAACTTTGAGGGAGATGCGCTCAGCAGCCAATCTCTCACGAGTTTCCAAGCGCTCTATTCTTTCGATCAATGACTGCGGTCCGGGTGTGTCTTCTGATTGCGGTTGAGTTGGCTTGACCGCAGCAAGAGTTTGATCGACTTTTGCTTGCAGGCTCAAAAATTCTTTCCTTGTTACAACATTCTTCTTCTTTTTCTTCTTCTCTTTGGGTTTGGAAGTTGAATGATGAGAGCCACTAGATTCTTCCTCTTCATCAAACATCATAAGATCATCATCAGAGGGAGTGGGTTGATTTACCTCCTGAAGATCAACATCATCAAAACCGAAGGTGGGAGCAGAGCTGACTTCTATTGCGGTTCCTTCGTCTTGTGAGTCTTGAACAGGTGAAGTTGGGGGGACTTTGGAAGCATCGGCACCGTCATGAGTGGACTGGGCCTTGCGGATCGTCTCAGCCATCTCAGACATCCAATCTTGGACCTTCAGTATGGTGGTTACGGTATTGGTATTGTTAATCGCGTCTGCCCAATACTTAGCCACAGATTGAATTTCCTGTTCCTTTAGTTGTTGTTGCTTGATTTGTTGATCTTTGCGTGCTTGGAATGCCCTACGGAAAGCGGCATACTTATGGATGTTGACTTCAGATACCGGAGTGTAGTGTAACCATGAGTCATTAGATTTGTCACCGTCAAATCCTTGGTATCGCACCGAAGTGTCCTTCGGGTTCACGGATCCTTGCACATTTGTGCTCACCGTGCCTAAACCACCTGTTACTGATGTAAGCAGAGTAGGATTTCCTGAGCTTCCTCGGTCTCCTTGACCCGTAGTCAAGTTTGGCCTCGACTCAGTTCCTGCAAGGGCGGAAGAAGTGCCCTACGGTTGGGAAGGTGTTTGAAGTGTTTGGGTTACATTCAAGAGGATGGAGTTCAACTCATCGGGAGAAAAGAAATGCAGTCGGGAAGCCCTGGAGCCCTTAGGGAAAGAACGAGTGTTATCCACTTGGGATTGAACTGGGGGGGGGGGGGGAGTCTCCACGATGAGATGAAACAGACTCACTTTCTGAGCTTGAGTGGTATTCGATTGTGGTATTGAATGGGTCTGCGGCCACTCCAAGGACTACCGGAGCCTTTTGAGAGGCTAGGGTATCAGTCCGGTCACGCATTTGGCCAGTAGGATTGGTTTTTCTTTTCTTAAGGATGGAAATTGGTTGCGCATCCTCATCAGAGTCACTGCCATTTGTGCGTGCGATGGGTTTGGTTTTGCGTTTCTTTGAGGGTGCGGTTGGTTTGGGAGCATCTTTCTTTGGGGTTCTTTGTTTCTTGGATACGTTGCGGGGGCCTTGATGGGTTGAGGCCAATTTATTTCTTCTTTGAGAAAGATTGGAGAGAGTAGTGGAAGATGGGACTGCGGTACTTCCAGGGGTAATGATTGCGGATGGGGTTTGAAGAGGCGGGGTAGGAAGGTATGGGGCAATACCTTCCGTAGCCTCAATATGATCTAAGACATCAGCAGTCTCAAGACCAAGAGTGGTGAGAATGTGGGTTGGAAGTCTTCTAATTGGTCCAAAAACAGATTGATAAGATGAGGGATTGTACCTTTTGAGATCCTTGGTGACAAAATAGTTGATGTCATTGCCCATGCTGATTCATGCGTCCGCATGGAGGTCTAAAATGCAGAGGGACCAGAATCTTGCAAATTTAAGTTCGGTAGGGTTCTCCCTTGGGCTCTCCTTGGGAATGTATAGCGGAATATCATCCCATAGAATCTGACCGTAGTTCACGTCATGGCCTGTGAAGATACTCCATACCAACTTTAGGAGTTTGAGTCCCATATTATCCGTGCCTCCGGTTCTGCCGGATAGACTGCGGATGACAAAATGGCAAACGAATTGCCAGACCGCAGGTAATTGGTTTTTCTTGAATTCTCCAATGCCTTTGATTTTCTTCTGATATCCCATTTGGTAAAGTGCAGAAGTGATGTCCGCCATGGATGGAGTAAAAATCTTGATGGAAGGATGAACAAGAAGTTAATGGCAGAAAGAAACTTTTCTTTAGACAAGATGACTAAAGAATCGTTAACTAGGTTAAGATGCACTTCTTGTGGGTTCTCGAGTGGTCGATAGGATGAAAAGGCACATTTGAATAGGGTTGAAAGCGGAACAACGTCTGTAAATGAATGGAAGGGGCCAAACAGGGGGTGATTGTTCAAGAACTTGATCATCAGCTTGATTGGAGCATTGTAAGATGAATGGTATTTGAATACGGCTCTGAAATTGCTTGATGCAATCGTGGGAGTGGGATGTCTTGAAGCAGAGTCTGAACCAGTAGGGTTCACTGATCCAGAAGCTTTGGATTGTTTCTTGGATACACCGGATTTCACCATGGAAGCAGTTTGAGAGAAAGTGAAGAAACAGAGTACGAAAATGGAGAAAGGATTCAAAGTTCAGAGAGAGTAAACTATGCTTGGGGAAGAAGAAAGGTTTTTATAGGGGCTTATGGGAGCGGGAAACGTTTTTTTTACCCTAGGTGAAAAAGGATAAGGTAAAAAAAATTGGGGGTTCTTTTGATTTGGAAGGTGAAATCTCAGCCACATATTATGAAACGGTTTAAAATTTTGAGATTTTACCAAAAAGGGGTTTGCATTTAATGAAAAGTCAGACGTACATCATCACGTCTGGTGATCGTGTGGTGAGGGTTGATTTAAGCCGTTGTGCAGAGAGAAGTTGTAACGGATTGGACGTGTTGGGTAAGAGGAAAAGACAGATTAAGGATTTGTAAATGGAAAAGCGTTCTTTTTGTCATCATACCTAAAATAGGTCTGACACAAGGTTTATTCAAAAAAAGGAGATGGGACAGTTTCTCAAGGAATGTTTTTATTTAATGTTTTATTTAATGAAGGATCATTAAATAGCACAACATGGTTCAAAGATTAATGAAACCGTTGAGAAATTATTAATGTGATTGCGGATGGAAACTTCATTGCGGATGGATCATTCATTGCGAATGGGTAGATGTATGACTGCAGTAGAAGAACTGAGGAGAGCACTTGTACAAGAAGTTAGTAACAACAAACAATAATGACCAGTGAAAGATAAATATGATATATGGTTGCGGTACATAGACTGCGGTACACAGGATATACCAAAACCATCTATCATAAGTAACTTCAGTTAGGACCGCAACAGAGACCAAGGATGGTATGCGGTGCCTATTAATTCAAGAAGAATTGTGGGTTCGGATTCATCATTCCTAACATTTGTAAGAAAGTGTTGAGCTTTGTAGAGTCAAGTGCCTTTGTGAACACATCAGCAATCTCTTCATGAGTATGGACAAAGATGAGTTCAATGTTACCTTTCAGGATGTGGTCTTTGATGAAGTGATACCGTAGTTCAATATGCTTGATCTTGGAGTGTTGAATAGGATTGTGAGAAATAGATATAGTACTTTCTGAATCACAGTAAATTGGTATCCGCAGCATTCTGTATCCGTAGTCTATAAGTTGTGTCTTCATCCATAGTACTTGTAAACAACAGCTGGCTGCGGCCACATATTCAGCTTCTGCGGTAGATAGAGATACACAACTTTGTTTCCTTGATGACCAGCTGACGAGTCTTCCACCCAGAAATTGACATCCACCTGAGGTGCTTTTTCGATCTAGTCTGCATTCGGCGTGATCCGCATCTGTGAATGCTTGAAGGCTGAAATCATTGCCTGCGGGGTACCATAATCCAAGAGACTTGCTTCCTTTCAGGTACCGTAGTATCTGTTTGGCCGCGGTCATATATGACACTTTTGGGTCAGCCTGATACCTTGCGCATACACCTGTTGCAAAGACAATGTCTGGCCGGCTTGCAGTGAGGTACATCAAGGAGCCTATGATACCTCTATAAGTCTTGTGATCCACAGATTCGCCTGAGGGATCAGCAGAGATCTTATATCCGAAGGCCATGGGGACCTTAGCCGAAGAACAATTGTCCATAGAATATTTCTTTAACAGTTCAGTGGTGTATTTCTCCTGATGAATGAATATCCCTTGCGGAACTTGTTTCACTTGAAGTCCTAGAAAGAAGTTAATCTCTCTATTCATGCTCATTTGGAACTTGTTGGTCATGAGCTTAGCAAATTCATCCACCATTCCTTGATCAGTTGATCCGAAGATGATATCATCCACATATATTTGTACAAGCATAAGGTGATCACCATTTGCTTTTCTAAATAAAGTGGGATCAATCACTCCTCTTTTGTATCCGGATGAGACAAGAAATTCAGAGAGAGTCTCGTACCACGCTCTTGGGGCTTGCTTCAGACCGTAGACTGCTTTTTCAAGTTTGTAGTAGTGGTCTGGGAATTCAATACTTTCAAAACTTGGAGGTTGCTGAAGATAAACCTCTTCTTTTAATTTCCCATTGAGAAATGCACTCTTTACGTCCATTTGCTGTACCTTGATGTTTTTGTGGGCTGCGTATGCTAAGAAGATTCGGATGGCTTCCATTCGTGCCACCGAAGCATACGTTTCATCATAGTCAATACCTTCAAGTTGACTATATCCCTTTGCAACTAACCTTGCCTTGTTTCTGACTACCGCACCAGATTCATCCAACTTGTTTTTGAATACCCATCTAGTACCAACAATGGTGTGACCATGTGGCTTCGGGATGAGCTGCCACACTTTGTTTCTTTTGAATTCTTCTAGCTCTTCTTGCATTGCGGATATCCAATCAGGTTCTAGTAATGCTTCTTTGATCGTTCGGGGTTCGACCGAGGACATAAATGCTGCGTAGTGACAATGATCAGATAAGTCCTTGGAAGATCGAGTCTGGATACCTGCGGATGGGTTGCCAAGTATTTGTCCTGGTGGGTGGTCCTTCGTCCATACGTGTAGACGGGGTTGCAGATGATCAGCAGCTGCGGTAGAGGGAATGTCTTCGATATCAGAATACTCTGCGGTTGGAGATGGCAGTTCCCCCTGGACTTCATAACATCCTGCGGAATCATCTTGGATTGTTGGAGCGAGAATGGAATTTTCTTGAGTAGTTGGAAGAGGTTCCCCCTGGATTGCTGATGGGATTTCCTCTGGAACCTGAGAAGGTTCCCCCTGGACTGTGGATGGAAGAGTGATAATCCTTGAGTCTGTTCTTGTGTCAATGTTCTCTATGTTTTCATCATCTGAGTCGAAAGAAACGTTGGATGGTAATGATTCTCTGCGGATGGGAACTTGAGCTCTATCAAGTACCGGAACCTCGATGGTTGTTTCTTGATCCGGAGTAGAGCTTTCCCCCTCAACCGGCAAGGTGGAAGTATTGAGAGATGCTACTTCGGATAGTGATGGACCAGATACATCAGCGTGCTGCTGTTGAGCTTCTTGAGACACAAGAACTTTGGATAATTTGGTTGTTTCTACAGGGTCGAAGAGATCGTCATAGTTGACTTCAACTAAGTGTAATGGACCCGAAGAGGCAGTAATATCACTTTCCAGGATTGCAGTGGTTTCAGTGGATGGAGGGGTGTTGCGGATGTGATAATCATCAAATTTCACATCGAAGCTTTCAATGATCAACCTTGTGTGTCTAATGAGAATTCGATAAGCAACCTTGTTAGTGGAGTAGCCAAGGAAGATGCCTTCATCAAACTTCGGTGCAAACTTGTTAAGATGATCTCTGTTGTTGATCACAAAACATCTACACCCAAAGATATGAAAGAAGCGAACATTTGGCTTGCGGTTGTTAAGGCCCTCATACAGTGTTTTATTGAGACGTTTTCACACAATGCTTCGGTTCTGTACAAAGCATGCGGTTGCTACTGCTTCAGCCCAGAAGTAGAGAGGAAGATGTGTGAAGTTGAGCATGGATCTGGCTGCTTCTACTAAAGTGCGGTTCCTTCTCTCTACTACCCCATTTTGTTGCAGTGTGTAGGGAGCTGAGAAGTTGTGAGTGATGCCTTTGGACACCAAGAAACTGTTGAGAAGATGATTAGTAAACTCGGTTCCATTATCACTGCGGATACGTCTTACTGGCAGCTTGATCTGAAGTTCTATTTCCTTGATGAAGTTGATGAGAATCTGCGGTGTTTCTGACTTGAGTTTGAGAAAGAAAACCCATGTGAAGCGTATGAAGTCATCTACTATAACCAGTATGTACTTCTTGTGATGGAGATTGGCTACGGTGGATGGACCGCAGAGATCAATGTGCAGGAGCTCTAGTGGTTCAGAAATTGAAGAGTCAATCACCATGGGGTGACTTTCTTTGGATTGCTTTCCACATTCACATGCAGGACAGAGAGTATCATTGCTGAACTTGAGAATAGGGAGTTCTCTGACTAGTTCTCCAGTGACCAAATTTTTGATGTATCTAAAGTCGACATGAGCTAGCTTGCGGTGCCATAGCCAGCTGACTTCGGATACAGCTTTGGATAGGAAACATAACTGCGGTTTGCCTATTATCAGAGAGACATCCAGAGGATACATAGTACCTTCAGATCGTGACTTGATCAAGCATGTGTTCCTATCACTTGTCATTACATAGCAAAATTGATCATCAAATTCAACTCGATGGCCTGCCTTACATAGTTGGCCAACACTTATGAGATTGTGTTTAAGGCTTTCTACATAAGCAACCTTTTGAATAGAGAAGTTCCCCGTAGTGAGAACACCATAACCTCGGATGATCCCATTCGCATTGTTGCCGAATGTAACATTTCCACCATTGTAAATTGGCCTGAAATCCCAAAGGTATTCTAACCTTCCAGTCATGTGCAAGGAGCAGGCACTGTCGATTAACCATTCTTCTTCTTGTTCCTCCTTGCACAAAGCCTGAGAATTACACGGTTAGTTTAGGCATCCAAACTAGTTTGGAGCCTGGGACAACAGATGAGTTTCTGAATGATGCATGGACCGAGGTTACAGGGACTGGTTTCTTGTCAACTTTTAATCCTAGTCCTAGGTGTTTGTGCAGTTTTGGAGTGTTGAGTGTTTTTGAAAAAATACGAGGTTTCTGACTCCAACTAGATTTGACATAGGATGAATCTTTTTGGCAGCTACATTGACATTGACAGGTTGAGATTTTGTCTTTTGTTCTGACACCTGATTTGGTCAGCGGTCTAAAGAATGAGTTGGGCTTGTGACCGGTTCGAGGTTGCTAAAATCTGACATGAGTGTTGTTGGACTTTGAAAAAGTTTGTTTTGAAAAAGGTTTAGCACGTGTAGATCTTTGTGTCCTTTTTGTTGGATTTGGTAGAATACCCTTCCACTTGTTAAAATTTTGATGTGACTTTAAAAGTGTTGGAGTGGGTAATATACCTTTCCATTTTGGATCATCTGAGGAATAGACTTGAAAACCATTGTTTTGAAAAGACTTTACACTCTTTTGGATTGTGTCAGATGAATTAGGAATGACTGTTGAAACTATACATTCCTTTTTGTATGTTTTCTTGATGGGAGAGTTTTTCGAAAAATAGTGTGAGAAAACAAATTTTTCTGGACTTTTGGACTTTGGAAATCTGACATGCTTCTTGTTTTTCGAAACAGTTTGTCTACTTGTGCCTCGGGATCGAATTTCCTCTTTGAAAGCCTTTTTTGCTAAAGTTTTTGGGGAACCGCAGTCTTTGATGTTTAACTGCGGTTTCCTGGAATTCTTAGTCAAATTTTGAAAACGTGGGCTTGAGTCGTCCGAACTTGAAGATTCAGGGGTTTGAGAGCATTGACCCACTTCAAAGTTTTCTATGGGTAATTCATGATGAATTGGCTGAAGAGTTACAGTTCCTTTTACTGATGACTGGGGTAGGGATGATCTGACTACCGCAGAGTAAGTCTGAGTTGGGACTTCAGTGAGACTTTTGTGGGACTTTTGACTACAGTGTGAGACACTGCGGTCTGAGGGAAAAGATGAGAAGTCTTTCGAGACTTCGGGGCCCTCAATGACAGTTTCTTCATCAACTATAGATGAGGTTTGAGAATTTGGGTAAATGGTGCCACAGATAGGAATTTGATCACTTGTGTGACCCGAAACCTAAGGCACAATTTCCTCAATGACATAATTATTGCTTAGATTATGCAGTCTACCGAAGTGAGTTTTGATGTCTTCGGGAAAGGTCTTGTCATTGACTGGGAAATGAAATTCTCGGTCTGGAGGGACATACAGTCTGTCTTTGTTGAACCGGGGTGAGGAATCCATTGCGGTAGGATATCCATTTGACCAACCCCAATTGTATGTATTGTCCACGGTTCCATTATTTACCAAATTTTCAATAGCTTCACTTTCATTGAACAATTTTTTGATTAAAATATTTAAGCGTACAATTTCACTCTGAGCTAAATCTCTCTGGTTCAAAGCTATCTCTAATTGTGTTTCACTCAACATTCTTGCATCTTTTTCTAACTCGAATTCCTTTTCTAACATAGCCATTTTGAGTCTTTTGTTATCCAGTCGTCCTCTCACATGGAACATCTCTTGGGACGCAATGTTCTTTTCATCTAAGGCTTTGTTATAGTCTGTAAGGACGGCAGCAGACATGTCATTAAGATCATCTATGAAAGATTGACAGTCATGCATGCTATAGTTTAGAGTTTGGATCATGAGTTTTACCTGTTCGACGATGCTTAGAGTTCCATCCTTTTCCATGTAGCAGTAGTTCTTTTTCAGCTTTGTAGATTCATCATCATCCGCAGTTGCCAGCATGCAGATTTTCCCTTTTCCTTTGACACTACTGATGGCTTCATCTTCGTCTCTGGATGACCAAACTTGATGGTCTCTTTTGACATGGGCTACGTTTGCCCTTGCCTTTTCCTTATCTTCCAACTCTTGAGCCATTCTAAGGTAGAATGCTCTGTCTTTTACTACATTGGCCTTACAATCTCTTGAAAAATGATTCTCTTTGTTGCATTTGTGGCAAATCACAACATCAGTCTTGTCTTCTGAGGGAGTACCGGAGTCAGTGGTTTGTGTAGACTGCAGTGCCTCCTTTGGTTGAGTATTTTGAGATTGCGGTGGTGGATGAGAACTTTTGGGATATCGAGGATGGTTATTCTGTGAACTGAAGTTACGGTTGAATGGAGGTTTGTTGAACTGTTGATTCTTGCGGAAGGAAGGAGGTGGTAGACGGTTGAACTGTTGGCTAACCAGAGCAATAGCCTTCTGAAATTCTTCTTCATCATCATACTCTGAATCAGCTTCGTATGACTGCGGTGGGGTGTCATACGAGGGAGAGTAAGATTGATTATGTGGAGCTTGTGCTATGAGAGCAAGTGGTCCTCCGAAGTCATCACAGTCTTTGAGTACGGTGGATTCTTGTGCTTGCAATTCTCCATAGAGCTTATAGAGAGACAAAGAATGAATCTTTCTATCCCCTTGGACTATCATCTTAGCCGTAGTCCAATGTCTTCCCAAACCATTAAGAAACTGAAGATTTGTTTCATGGTTACTGCGGATGGTGCCTGCATTGGATAACTTGGTGACTATCAGGTTGAATCTTTTGAAGGAGTCTTCCAAGCTTTCGCCAGCATGAGCTTTGAAGTTGTTGAACTCATTGAGTGCGGTTGTAAGCTTCTTGTCTTATGCTTGTTCTGAGCCTTCGTACAGATTCTTGAGGACTTCCCAGATCTCTTTTGCTGATTTGCAATTTATGATAATATCGAAGTTGTCAGGAGCAACTCCATAAGAGATTTCATAAAAAGCAACAGCATCATTTTCCATTTTATCGAGATCATCCTTGGTGGGACGGTTCATGACTGGTTGACCTCCTCATAGTCTGGTTGTAGCGCCGTCAGTTTGGACTGGTGTAAGAACTGGGACATGTGGTCCTTCTTCTACGGATCGCCATACATCTCTTCCAAGTCTCCTTAAGTATCTTTCCATTCTTTGGGACCAGTGATGATATTCATTTGCTACCAGTATTGGGGCTCGATTAGAACCACCAACACTGTTGGAAACATTCAGAGATAACGATTGTGCCATTTTTGTTTTTGAAGTTTTTTTTTTAAGAAATGAGCTTCAGTGGTATAGAAGGCCCTTTGAAATCAGAGTTCCGTTTTCAAAAAAAGCAACCACTATGGCTCTGATACCAATTGTTGAGAGAAAAACTTTGAGACACACTTGAACAAATGTTAGAACAAGTATATTGCGGAATAGTTAATCTCGAAGGATCTAAAAGCTCAACAATAATATTAATAAGTTAGAGTTGGATAGATAGAAAGTTAGTTGCGGAAATGTAAATAAATGGAAATGACAACAATTGTTATATCAAGAATACACATAAGTTGATTCATAACGAGGAATGCATTCAAGCCAAGTTAATAAGTGAGATCAAACTTAGTGATTAAGTCACAAGAGACTTTCTCCGAAGAGAGATTGTAATCAATTATATTCTAGTAGGATTTGAGAGTAAGAAGAGATGCGTAATCAGATAGAGATAGAAAAGATAACTTCAGAGATGTGTATTCCGATTGATGGATGGATAATAAGTGAGAATGAGCTCTATTTATAGAGACTCAAGAAGTTACATTTGAATCACTCTCTAAGAGTAGCCATGCAAGGCATACTGGACAATAGAGAGTATTACAGAAAGACAAATAAACTAAGTAAAGTAAGAATGACTGCGGTTGATTAGATGACTTCGGATGCGGTTGGTGAAGAGGGAGCTTGACTGCGGTAGCTTGTTGGGTGCGGTAGCTGAAGTTCAAGCGGGTCACTTTTCATGATTCAACAGTGTTGTCCTAAGGATCCTTTCCCTCTACCACACATTGACTCCATGATAGAAGCACTGACTGGACACGAATTCTTAACCTTCATGGATGCTTCAGCAGAATTCCAACAAATCCAGATGGAACCATCCGATCAAGAAGATACATCATTTATAACACCAACAGGTATATATTGTTACACTACAATCCCTTTTGGTATTAAAAATGCAGGTGCAATATATCAAATACTGGTGAAACGGATGTTTAAAGACAAGTTGGGGGAACACCATGGAGGGCTACATTGACGACATGGTGGTGAAGTGCATGAAAGCTGAAGATCATCTCAGGGATCTCAAAGAAGCCTTTGACATTCTAGACGAATACAACATGAAGTTGAATCCGTCCAAATGCCACTTTGGGATGAAGTCGAGCAAGTTCCTTGGGCATATGGTAACCAAGAGAGGAATAGAAGCAATCCCAGAGCAGATCAAAGCAATCATTGAGTTGAAATCTCCATCTTCAACAAAAGATATCCAAAGGCTAACTGGAAGAGTAGCAACACTCAACGGGCTCATTTCAAGATCCTCAGAAAGGTGTAATCCCTTCTATGATATCTTGAAGAAGAACAAGAAGTTTGAATGGACCGAAGAACATGAAGAAGCTTTTCAGGAACTCAAAAGATACTTAAGTTCTGCACCACTACTGGTGAAACCCGTAGATGGAGAACCACTTCTCCTCTACCTCTTGGTATTCTTAAGTTCGGTAAGTGCTGTCCTAGCCAAGGATCTTAACGGAGACCAACATCCTATGTACTATGTAAGTAAAAGTCTTATGGATCCTGAAACCAGGTATTTTCATCTCGAAAAATTAATTCTTGCATTAGTAATTGCTTCTACTAAATTAAGACATTATTTCGAGACACATACTATACATGTAAAAACTAATTATCCTATTAAGAATGTGATGAGAAAACTAGAAATGTCAGGAAGGATGGCAAAATGGTCAGTGAAGTTAAGCACGTTTGACATCAAACATGAGCCAAGATCCGCCATAAAGTCACAAGCATTAGCAGACTTTGTGGCTGACTTTAGTGATGTTGTACAAAACGAAGTAGACATTGAAGCTAAACAACTCCTAGAAGATGAACACTTGGGAAAATGGATACTATTCACAGATGGAGCTTCAAACCAAAAAGGAACGGGCCTAGGGATCATACTAAAATCGCCACAGGGGGACATTTTACCCCAGTCAGTTAGTTGCGAATTCAACGCAACCAACAACGAAGCGGAATATGAAGAACTCATCATGGGACTACAATTGGCTAAGGTTCGTCAAATCAAGGATCTTCAGGTATTTGTTGATTCTTTATTATTAACTAATCACTTCAATGGATCTTATGCAGTGAAAGGTGAAAGATTAGCATTATACCTCGAGATCCTCAAAAAATTAGCCTCTAATTTTGAAAGCTTTAGCCTAACCCAAGTTCCCAGAGAAGAAAACACAAAAGCAGATGCATTAGCCAACTTAGGATCCTCCTTAAGGATCCCACCAGAAATAAAGATCCCTATAACCCACATAATAACTCCAGCTATAGAAGCCCTTTCCGACAAACCCGATAACCCTGAACAACCAATAAGTGTACCAGACATCAGAGATCCTGACCCTTAGATCCCTCCCCAAAGGGATCCCGACGAACAAGATCCTCGAAGAAGTACATGATCATGGATCCAACCCATTATGGAGTATCTTCAAAATGGCACGATCCCAGCAGAAGAAAAAAGCGAAAGAGCATTCAGAACATGAGTCTCAAGATTCGTAATAATCCAAGGTAAACTCTATAAAAAGTCTATGGCAGTTCCATACCTCAAATGCTTGGAAGATCCTGAAGCTGTAGAAGTCTTTAAGGACATACAGGATGGATAATGTGGTAATCACACTGTGGGCAGATCCTTATGCTCCAAGGCATTGAGAACAGGATACTACTGGACAACCATGAAGAGAGATTCTTTTATACATGCTCAAAAGTGTGATGCTTGCCAAAGACACAACAACATCCTACATCAACCGGCAGAACCTCTACATCCTATTATCTCTCCATGGCCATTCATGAAATGGGGAATGGATATAGTAGGAAAATTACCAATAGCGCCAGGAGGAAAAGTCTTCATCTTGGTGATGACTGATTACTTCTCGAAGTGGATCGAGGCTGAAGCCTTCGTTCAGGTTAGAGACAAAGAGGTAGTCTCATTTATTAAACGTAATATCTTGACCAGGTTCGGGATCCTAGCTGAAATCATATGCGACAATGGATCCCAATTCATAAGCAAGAGGACAAGAGACTTTTTCACGAATTAGGGAATCAAAATGATAATGTCCATTCCTGTTCATCCCCAAGCTAATGGTTAAGAAGAATCTAACAATAAGATCATAGTAAACAACTTGAAGAAAAGGCTAGATAAAAAGAAAGGAAGATGGGCAGAAGAGCTTCCTTTCGTCCTATGGGCAGATAGGACTAATTCCAAAGTAGCCACAGGTGTAAGGGTCGAAATGTTGTAATTAGTCGAAGTATGTTTTGTACTCTTCGAATAGTTTGTAATGTATTTTACTAAGGCACTTATGTTCGAAGCGTTAGTGTCAAAGCCTTAGTATATTTTTTGTACGCTTTCAGTTCCCTATAAATAGGGTTATTTACTAGAGGTAGATAAGAACTTTTACAGACTTGTCTCTTTTACTCTGTAAAGAATTCGAAAGCGTAATAGAGCATAACAGATCATATTTACATTCTGTGTTCAAATCTCACATTCATACTTGAATTAATACTCTGATTAATTCATTACTCGATTCTTTAGTTCATCAATTGGTATCAGAGCAGGAATCATATCTCTGATCTGATTTTCACGCTGTTCAAAAAGTTTTTGAATCAATTTTTGATTCAAAAGTTTCCGCACTTTTTGAAAGTGAAAAATTGTCTAGATCTTAGTCTATGATTCGATTCTGCATTTGAATTGTTGAATCGAGTGTTATTCTCATCAATTCAATTTGATTCATCTAGTTTTTTTTCAAATTCTCAAATCTTTTCAAACTTCTCAAAATCTTCTTCCATACAACAATGGCGAGTTTCAATCTCAATTCAATGACGTCGTTTTCTCATCTGTTAGGATCATCAACCAAAATTCCAATGCTAATCCCTGATTACTATGATCAGTGGGCTGATCGTATGCAGGATTATCTTAATGGTCTTGATGAAGAATTATGGACATGTATCACTGGAAATATCAATGTTCCAGTGAATGTTCAACCAATCGGATCTTCATCCACAAGTTCTGGTGTTGATAATCAAGGTGATCGTCTAAAGAAATTGGAGAAAAGGTGTATGAGGGAATTACGAGGTGCTTTACCTCCAGTTGTGTACAATTACATTAGGAGTTGTACAACTGCAAAGGAAATCTGGAACAATCTGAAAGATAAATTTCAAGGAAGTGAGAAGACAAAAATCAATTCAGTTAAACAATGTTTGGTTGAGCTGAAAGACTTCAAACAAAAAGAAGGAGAAACAATTGAAGTTTACTATGATCGTCTGAATGAGCTAATCTATTGATGCAATCGCTATGGAATTACAAGGACTTCAATGGAATTCAATCTCATCTTTGTAATGGGACTTCGAAAAGAGTGGAGGAGTGTGAGTATGATGGTAAAGAATCAGCAAAGTTTTGATACATCAACTCTCAATGATTTGTACAATCAGTTGAAAACACACGAAGTTGAAGTAAATGAAATTGCTGAGGAATCGAAGTTGAATTTGGGAGGTCCATTAGCTCTTGTGTCAAAAATTTCGGAAAGAGAAGCTGAGAATGGTCATTCTGAGGAAGAAGAAGGATTCATCATGAATTCGGATGATGAAGCAATAGCATTTTACTCGAATAATCGTGTCAATAAATTTTTCAAAAAGCCGTTCAATTCGAAGACTAAGCTTGCTGAGGTGAAGGGAAATTCTGTGAGTAAAAATGTTGTTGAGGAGAAAAAGAAAGTGGAGAAGCAAGATTCGAAGATAGTTGAAGGAAAGAGTGAGAAGAAGTTGAAAGGTGATGCAGGAATAGATTGTCATTATTGCAATGGTGTGAATCATCTTGCAAATGACTGTATGCTTCGAAAGAAGGATGAGGCATACTATGCAGAGAAGCTGGAGGTGGTACGTGCTAAAGCAAAGAATTTGTCATTGGTTGCAAAGGGTGAGGATGAGGATGAAGATGGAATGTATCAAATCTGGTCATCTGGATCAGACGATGAGGAAATGAGGAATCCGACACATGGAGCATTGTATGCGAAAATGGAGGAACACTCAGAGGATGAGGAATTCGAAGTGAGGGGACGATGCTTCGTATCCAAAGCTGCTGACAAATCTCCAATGACTACAAAGGTACGTAAAATTCTTGAATCTTTTAATATTCCTACTCATGCTTATGATTCTGAACTAATATCTTTTGATGAGACGGTTACTTATTTTGATTCAATTGTTGTGTCTGCTAGTAATGAGGCCAACAAATTGTCCATGGAGTTGTTAGAGAACAAAAAGAGATTAGATTCGAAAATAAGCAAAATTGAATGTATGGAATTACAAATAACAAACATTATTTGTGATAGAGATTTTTTAACGAGTGAAGTTAAACTTTTACTAGCACAAAGAAACATTTACTGTAATTCTGCGAAAAGACTATATGGCAAATTAACTGATTTACATCATTCAAGTGACATAAGTAAAGAGCAACATAAAAAATTACTGCCTTTTCTAGCATTCGAAAGAGCTAAGGTAGATAATATTTCGTATGATTGTGAGCAGATAATAGCTGATTTTGACAAAGTTCCTGATGATAGATATAAATATGGAATTGTCAAAATTGATGAATGTCTTGATGCGAAAAAATTAGTTAACATCGTGAATGATACTTTGACTAAATCTGAACAAATTCAAATTTTGAAAAAGACTGAGAATTCAACATCTGATTCTCAATCTAATTTTGCTGATATTGAAGATAATTCTGACAATATTAGTGAAATTAGTGAACTAGAAGATGTTGATTGTTCTCAGTTGTCTGTTGTTAATGTTGCTTTAACATCTAAAGGGAAAGAAAAAGTTAAGGATTTGATGGTTGAAAATGAAACTGATATACCCTCAACTTCGAAAGTTTGTGATATGAACTTCGTGGATCTCAAAGACAGCCAAACTGATGATAGTGATGATGAAGATGAAGAGAAATATTCGAAGGAAAAGAAATTTACAAAAGAAAAAGAAACTCCTCGAATGGTGGTTGATCAAGTGTATGGTGATACACAAAAGTTCGAAAAAGTAATGAATGAAAAAGGTGAACATTATCTTGAAACGAATACAGTGGTTTATCCAAATTTCAAATGCACAGATGATGTCATTTTTTCAAATCAAGTTTTCGTAACTACTGGTAATGTTGAAAATATCAAACCAGAATTAAAGAAGTTGGTTGAAGAGGATAATTCAAAAACAACTGACGAAGGTTTTTTCGCAAATCAAAGCACAGTTTAAAGCCCCTGAAGAAGTGTGGTCCTTAATCAAAATCAAGAAGGTGATAAGTATGAAAAGGGATGTGGTTTTCGAAAACACAGTCCAAAATTTTAAATACGTGGTTGCCAGGGCAGATGGAAAAATTTGCGAATTCACTGTTGCAGATTTTCCATTAATGAACTTGTATGATCTTATACAAGTTGCATTACTTTTGAAAGATAAATCCTTTTAATTTCTTCAAAACACAGAACCAGAAGAATTCAACCTTGGAGTTGCTCACATCAAAATTTTTATCGAAAATTACTATGAGTGTTTGGCACTTATTGATGTGGAGTTAGCTACGGCTAAAGGAATGGAAATAACAGCTCCAATGGCTCCTTCGAAGACACAGGCAGATTTAAAGAAATATGCTAATGGTGAGATATGCCTGAAACCTTTTGGAATTTTCTTCGCAGGAAAAGACAAAGCTGGTAAGTCAAAGCGGTTTTTGTTCCAAGCGTGCGAAGTGGAAAGGTACTCAACTTCTCAATATACGAACTTAATTGTTCGTATGAATCATTGCAAGAAGAATAATGAAGGAGATAAGGAAGAGTTGAAAAAGATTATCTCTTGGTATACAGAGATTCGAAGGGTGTTGCTGTATTCCATCACTCTTCTTACAAATTGAAGACTTCGACTATTATTACAAAGGGGGAGATTGTAAGGGTCGAAATGTTGTAATTAGTCGAAGTATGTTTTGTACTCTTCGAATAGTTTGTAATGTATTTTACTAAGGCACTTATGTTCGAAGCGTTAGTGTCAAAGCCTTAGTATATTTTTTGTACGCTTTCAGTTCCCTATAAATAGGGTTATTTACTAGAGGTAGATAAGAACTTTTACAGACTTGTCTCTTTTACTCTGTAAAGAATTCGAAAGCGTAATAGAGCATAACAGATCATATTTACATTCTGTGTTCAAATCTCACATTCATACTTGAATTAATACTCTGATTAATTCATTACTCGATTCTTTAGTTCATCAACAGGTCAGACCCCGTACTCCTTGGTGTTTAGGACAGAAGCAATGATCCCTACCGAAGTAGTGATCCCGACAGCAAGATACTTGCTCAAAAGTCAAGAAAACAATGACAGGATCCTAGCCCAGGATCTTGACACTGTTGACGAACTCAGAGATCTTGCCAAGATACGCATTGCTGATCATCAACAAAGGATCACCAATGCTTACAACAAGAACATAAAAGTCGGAAGATTCCAAATAGGAGACTTGGTATTAAGGAAAACATTCCAAAACACCAAGGATCTTAGTGCAGGTAAATTAGCTCCTAAGTGGGAAGGGCCATATCTCACAGATGCTGAAGCAGGAAAAGGAGCATATTGGCTAGCAACACTCGAAGGAGACATTTTCCCAAGATCCTGGAATGCTATACATCTCAAAGCATACTATATGTAAATAAGATCAATTGAACTTCAACAAAACCGAGGTGCACATATTCTTTACCTTAAACTTTTCATCATTACTTATTTTCTCCTCGAATACATTACTAACTTAAGCATCAGAGGGGCATTAGATAGACTAACGCCTACCCCTAGCTATTGTTTTCTATGAAGAACAATGTACAACTAAGGATCTCCATAAGCAATGATCCTGAAACATAAGGATCCTCAAGGTTGAAGATCCTGAAACATAAGGATCTTGACACACGAAGATCTCAACATCTTAACACTTGAACAATTCCATTATATCAACATTATGATCTTTAAACTATTATATACACAAGCTAGAGACTAATCATCTCTCCTACGCTTAAGGGTACTTAATTCCCTCTAAGGTTTAAAGAGCTAATTACCTCTTTCACATGAACTAAGGTTTATACATCTCACTTGAACACACGATATCTAACTATGGGATACGAATAAGGGGATCATTTCACGATGCAGTGGCTTGGTAACCCTCTTGTATTTGAACATAAGTTAAGATCCTTAAGTTTTATAACATTTTCATGTTATCTGAAATTGGGATCTTACCCCAGAAATTACATAAGGTTTATAACATCTTCATGTTATCACACGTTGGGATTTTTCCCCTGAAAATACACACGAATCATAACATTTTCATGTTATCATAAGTAAGGATATTTCCCATGAAATATGTCACAAGTTGGGATCCTCCCCAATACATAACATTAACATGTTATCAATTGAACTTATGATGTTACCCAAGAATTTTGTCAAGGTTTATAACCTAAACAAGTTATCCTAAGAAGGGAATTCCCCCGTATGATCTAATGATTAAGGATCCTCATCATTAAGGACCCTCATCATTAAGGATCCTCATCCTTAAGGATCCTCATCATTAAGGATCTTCATCCTTAAGGATCATCATCATTAAGGATCCTCGTCGGTATGGATCCTCATCAGTAAGAACCTTATCATCAGAAGTGAACATCTATCCTAAGTTCTTTCCTAAGTTGAGATTTATCCTCGGTAAATTCTAAGATTGAAAAGCTTATGAAGCTTAAGGAAAAACTTGAAGACAATCAGGTTCCATCTATCCTTATTCTCGAAAAACTATAAGCAAAGTTTAAGGATCCTGAACTTTCTAGGATCCTAAGCAAAAATCATTTGGTTATCAGAATTCAAATATACTAAAAATTATTCACTAAAAGAATTTTGTCTCAGGATTGTTTGCCGGAACCAAGTTTTCCGGGATCCTGATTATTTAAGGATCCTAGTATCGTAACAGTCATGCAGAAAAATCAAGAGAGAGATATAAAAAGAAAACACAACCATTGCACTCAAAAGGGGTTGCACACCAACCCAACCAAAAGATTAATTGCTTTACATTACTAATGAAAACAAAACTACCTAAACTAACTTCTTGCATGCCTAGACCTTAGCATGTTCATTATCGGTCGCATCCTTCTTCTCCTCTCCTTCGGTCAGCCGCAATACAAGATCCCGATTAGCGGTAGCAGGCTTGCCAGTCAATTTGGCTAGTGCCTCGCACCAACCATCCACATCCCAGGAACCTGTATTCTCCAGATCCTCCGCAAGACGGATCTTGGCCTCCAAAACAGCCACCACAGCACCGACCTTCGCATCAGAGATCACTTCCTCCATCTCGAGCAAGTGCTCCTCCTCCTTTTCAGCCTTCTCCTTGTTGAGCAGCTCCACTCTACTCAACAGATCCTCGTTGGTCACTTTCCACATTCTCTCCTGTCCCTGAAGGGATTGTTCAACCCTCTCCGCTCGGATCCTTAGATCAGCAGAAACTTGATCAGAGACCTAAAACAAAGACATAGTGGGTCAGCAAAAGGTATAATAAAAGATAGAACGAGAATAAAACCAACACTTATAGCTTGGGAGAAAGAGACCAATTTATGGAGCGCTTCCTCAGCCCCAAGGCTCTCCAAAGATAGACCTGTAGACTCAACAATTTTCCTTTTTTTGGGATCTCGGGGTCTTCACTGTCAAGTCAATGGTCGATCTTTTGGGAGGAAGAGAAGATGAGTTCTTCTCCTTTTTCACCGTCAGCTAATCCTTCGACATGGTTGTGTCAAGATCAGCGAGTGTGAAGCGAGCACTGGAGCGAGTGACTTTGGATCCTATATAAATATATAACAGAAGACTATTAAAAACCTGCATCACAAGCAAAAGGAATCAAGGGTCCTTACCTGTCGACATGAGGTCAGTGGCAGAAGAGCTTTCTTGTAGAGTGGCTTGATCAAATCGAAAGGATCTCTTAGCTTCAGACAGGGCCAAGAACTTCTCAATCTTCTCTTCAGATTCCTCAGCAACAGGGACGGGCTCTTCGAATTTGAAAGATGCAAAAAAGCAAACAAAATAAGAAGATGTGAATTCCAGGATCCTTATATTAATATAAAAGAATCCTAACCTTCTTGACCCAATCATCCGACAGGAGATCCCCACTGTTGGATTAATGTATAAGTCCATAACTATAATTGGTAAGACTTGACCCGACCCGGCATGGTCCATTTGGGTTGCATGGCATCATGCATTTGGATAGACTATAATGAGAGAAATAACACTTAAGGTTGGTTAATATATTATAAGTTCTAATATATTAATAAGGTTATTTAATTAGTATTGATCAAGAATTAATTTGGAATTAATTAAGTGATCAAAAGGAGACTAATTAAATATATGGGTTGATTGTGTAAATCATTCATTCTTATATATGTGGGCTTGTGATCCAAGATTCCTTATGTTGGACTAAGTCCATGGGGTGACCCATGGATACTCCATGGAGGTTAAAATCCATGGAGCATAAGGAATGGGTAAAGTTATGAGTTACATGGTGTAACCCTAATAGCCACCATATAAAAGAATCCCATGGCTCAAGAAATCGGGCACTAATGTGTGAGTGTGAGGGCTAGACGATTTCAAGGAGTGTTCAAGTTTCTCTCAAGTTATTCCAAGTGTATTTGGTGTTGTGTGAACCATTTGAGGTGTCACACTTGGGGCACTAGGCACTCAAGCTTTATGAAGACATTCTACATCAAAGAGGTATGTATTCTATCTTGTTATATTTATTATTTTGTATGCTAGATTAGGATAATACCTTGGATGTTCATAATTGTATGTATAATAGAGAAAACATAGATCCAAGGTATTTAGGGTTGCATGTACACTTAGGAGTGTTAGAATGCCCATAACCTAACACCCACTAGGAACAGAGTCACGTCTCACAAAAAAGTATTTTTCTTTCCAAGCTCTGTCATTATGTTTGGTTTTCAGGACTAGAGGAGATTTGTGGGTTTTGAATTTGAAGAGAATGCGAGAATTCTTGAAGGTTGTGAGATAATACATGCAGGCCAGTTCAGGAAGACCTATATCAAGGCCTTTTGACTGATTTACTTGGTCAATCCAGTATAGGATCCTCCAAAAAATCGGCATGGCCTGAATATATGAGACCCCAGTCACCCTGAAGAATTCAGAGACAATCCCAGGGAAAGGGTATTTCAAACCCAGGGAGAAGGGGTATTCGGGGAAGCACACCCATGTAGGAGAAACAAATTCAGTTTGGATGAGAGGGTCGAAGGGCCTAAAAACGGCTTTAGGAGGGAAGGCTCCATTGAGTCTCCAAGACTCAATATCATCGTCGCCGAAGGAACACATCTCCTCGTAGGATAGAATCCCTTGGTCGATGAAGTCGTCGCCAGGGATAGCTAAGATGTTTTTGCAAGAAACGACCATTTTTCTAACCATGATAGAAGAAGTAAAAACATAGAAGAAAAAGAGATAATTACCTTCTAATAAATCGTCGGTAATCGAAAGATAGCAAGGGAGAGTAAATAAAATCATGAGACAAACCATATCTATTTATACTGAACCAACAGCTGATTTGACTTCTTGATAACGACTAGTAATCCATCCGTTAGAATTTGAATTATTCTAGCCGTTAAGGGTTAAAAATTAAAAATTACTATTATCTCTTTTCATTTACTTACTTTAATTTATTCCTTCAATATTATCGAAACTAACTCACTTATTTTCAGGAATAACTTGGGGCAATTGTTAGGGCCAGGATCCTCAAAGCATTTAGGATCCTCAAACCTCATCAGATATTGAGGATCCTCAACTATCTCAGGATCACGGCTATTACCGTTATTATTATTTACTAACATATATAACGTTATATTTTGTTCTTAACTAACGCATGTGCATAAATAATCAAGAGAATACTTATTCTCAACAGAGTTTCGTCTCAACTATGCTAAAGACCCTGAATACCAAGTCAATCAACGTTCACAAAGCTGGTCATAGAGGATCCCGAGAATATTGGACATCTTGTTAGCTAGTTTAGACTATAAATTGACACATGTATCTCGCACACGACACACTCTACTTACTCTTAGCTTACTCTACGAACTTTTTCACTTCTTATTACTGAAATACTCTTTGTAATCGTCATTTTATATTAATAAAATCATCAAGGCAGGTGATCATTATCCCTCCCAAGGTTTTGTTCCGGAGATCGTAGCAAGGATCAAGGGCTTTCCTTGTAAACAATCGTGTCATTCTCTTTACCTTTTTCTATTACACAATTCGAACATCACAACCTCTCATTCAATTTGGTTGATTTATACTTGTGTAATTTTTTGATCAAAACAACTGGTATGCGCAGAGCAGTTAGCGAGATTATTAGAGACTTCTAGCAGTGTGGGAAGTGGTCGAGGAGAACCTAGGACAAGTACCTAGGAGTTAGTTGTGGCTTTGTGGAGCATATAGATGTGCATGCTTATGCACTTAGTGTGGAGTATCTTAGTTAACTTGGGGTCTTAGGAGGGAATCTGAGTCAAATATCAATAGGTGTGGAAGGTAGCATGGGGTCCTACTACTGAAAGCATAGGATTCGTACGAGATTCAAAAAGAGTCCCGAGACTACTAGGGAACTAGTAAGGGTGTGTTTCGTGTATGTATATGCTATGGCATGATTTTTTTTGACCTTTTTCTTCACATATTTCAGTATGGTGGTGACTACCAGATGTTTAGGCTCTAGCGACCCGGAGAGTCCGAGTATCAGTGATGATGAGATCCATAGGATCATTGCGGCTGAAGTGACCACAACAATGAGAGAGATGATCTCAGAGAAGTTTGGGTCTATTAATACAACGTTGATCGATCTGTTCGACGAGCACTATGGTGCTGTCAGTGAGGTTGCTGCTTCCACAGCCACCGCGGTCGTTGCCGCTACGAGACCTCATGGGGGTGATTCGATGCAGTAATGGGAATTCAAAAATAGGAAGCCCATGGAGTTTGATGGGAACAAAGACCCAATTGTTGCGATGGGATGGATTTCTAATGTTGAGGGATGCTTCTATACTTGTTCATTTCCATAGGATTTTAAGGTTCTATTTGCACTAAACCTTCTTCACGTGGGAGCGAATGAGTGGTAGAAGTTTGTAACTACTGGTACTCTCATGCGAAGCGGGCCACAATGATATAAGAGTGACTTTTTTATATGTTCCAGGATGAGTATGTTCCATTGGTGGAGAGAGAGCAGTTGGCTCAGGAGTACCTGTCGCTCAGGCAGACGAAAAAGTCAGTGACTGAGATCACCAGAATGTTCCATGAGAGATCCTTGTTTTTCCTAGAGTATGCTTCCTTGGAGCAGGTGTGGATGACCCGGTACTTGAGTATGCTCAAGAAGGATATCAGAGAGTTTGTGACGAACTCCTAGTACTGTACATTCGTTGAGTTGAATTCCAATGCCAGGAGGAGGGAGATCGAGTTGGAGACACATGTGAGAGAGGATGAGGTGGAGAATTAGAGGAAGGAGAAAATTCATGTTCTAGTGTAGTCGCATCCGGCGACCAAGCGGTTCAAACCCACGGATTCGAGATCAGTAGGTTAGATGGGACGCACTTACAGCAAGTACGGTAAGGGTCATGAGGGCCCTGTTGGGCGTGTTCATTTTGTTATATGATTGGAAAGGAAGGGAATTTTGTGAAGGATTAACCAAAGGGTTTCCGTCTTTGTTTTAGCTGCAATCAAACGTGCCATGTGAAGGCCGATTTCCCATTGCTTGCCTCGAGATCAGTGCAGACTCCAACTCTTGCGACTTTGCGCGTCACGGATGGACGCCGGGGGAAGGCTAAGGCCTTTAAGGCCGAAGGATGAGCTTTCCAGTTGACAACAGAGGAGGCCAGGGTGGCCCCGGATGTCGTTACTGGTATGTATTCATTTATATTTCTATTAGTTTATATTACATGTATGATTATATCTACGCATACATAGGTACATTCCTAGTGAATTCAATACCTACGTTAGTGCTATTTGACTCGGGTGCAAATCGATCTTTTGTCATCATCGTTTAGCAGGGATTTTTGTGTTCCCCTTGGATCATTGCATCGACCTCTGGAATTCGTAATTGTCGATGATCGCTCAATGTCAGCCTCGGATGTTTACCCTGACTGTATGTTAGAGATTTTTGGTGTAGGATTTCTGATAGACCTTATACTTATTCCGATGAGGTATGTATGTGTGATCATGGGTATGGATTGGTTGAGCCGGTTCGGAGCATTGATCGACTGTAAGTGGTAGTTCGTACCCAAAGTGGGGGAGAGTTGGATATCTATGGGAAGGGCACTAGAGTTGGTTCAGCTTTCAGTTCGGCCGCCAGGGCTAGGTAGTAGCTTTAACATGGATGCTCGAGTTACCTTGCGTATGTGGTTGACAATCGAGTGGAGGATAAGAAGTTAGTTTTCGATGTTCCTTTGGTGAGGGGATTTCCTGATGTTTTTCCAGATGATCTACTAGGCGTTCCTCCTTAGAGGCAAGTGGAGTTTAGGATCGACCTGCTCCCCGGTGCTGACCCGATTGCCAAAGCGCCATATCGCCTTTCGCCGCCTGAGATGCTAGAGTTTTCCTCACAACTCCTGGAGTTATTGGGCAAGGGATTTATTCGACCTAGCTGATCGCCATGGGGAGCACCGATCCTTTTTGTTAAGAAGAAGGATGGTCCGCACTGAATGTGCATTGATTATCGGCAAATGGACAAGTTGACAGTGAATAATGTTATCCTCTCTAACCCTCATCTGATGGTAGCCTAACATCAAATCGATCTTGGAGAACCAAGACGCTTCATGTAACTGGTCAAAAAGATGGCTTTCCATACTCGTTATGGTTATTACGAGTTTGTGGTGATGCCTTTTAGGCTCACCAACGCACCGAAAACGTTCATGGATATCATGAACCGGGTTTACAGACCGATGTTGGATCGATTAGTGATCGTTTTTATTGATGATATATTGGTATGTTCTAATAGGAAGGAGCAACATTAGAGCACCTTCGTAAGATTCTTGGGGTTTTGCGGATGGAGATGTCGTACGCCAAGTTCTCCAAGTGCGAGTTCTAGTTGCGTGAGGTTCAGTTTTGGGGGCATCTCGTCAACCAAGATGGTATTTTGGTCGATCCAGCCAAGATTGAGGCAGTGATTCGGTGGAACATTCCGAGATCTCCATCGGAGACACGAATTTGCCTTGGGTTGGTTGGGTACTATAGGAGATTTATTCGATATTTCTCCAAGATTCCAGTTCCTCTTAACAGGTTGACCATGAAGGATGTCACTTTTCGCTGGGGGCCTGAGCAACAGTTGCCTTTTGAGATCCTACGACAGATATTATACAAGGCGCCGGTTCTAGCACTCCTTGAAGGATTTGATGAATTTGTGGTATATTGTAACACATCATATTTAGGCATAGGTGTTGTCTTGATGCATATGGATCATGTGATAGCTTACGCTTCGAGGCAGTTGAAGCCCCATGAGGTGAATTATCCTACTCAAGATCTTGAGTTGGGGGCAGTGGTTTTCGGTTTCAAGATTTTGCGTCATTATCTATTTGGGGTTCGTTGTACTATCTACACAAATGACAAGAGCTTTAGGTGTTTCCTAGATCAACCAAATTTGAATATGAGGCAGCACATGTGGCTTGATGTGGTCAATGATTACGACTGTGAGATCTTATATCACCCAGGGAAGGCCAATGAGTTGGCTGATGCTTTGAGCCGCAAGACAGCTGGTACTCCTATTCAATACCTATGTTTGAGGATGACCATCATTTCACCACTTATGGATACGATCAAACAGGCTCATGCGGAAGGATTCAAGAGGGAGAATTGGAAGAAGGAGAAGACCAAGGGTCAGATCTTGAGAATTAATGGCCACATCAAACGATTTCTCAATCAATTCAATACAATTTCATATTAACAGAATGATGATCAAGATAAGAACTTACCCGGTGGATAATGATGTTGATCTCATGGTCTTCACTGCCTTATGATCAATGATTCGCCAAGATGATGCATTCTTATGATGGAGAAGATTAGGTGATCGATTAGGATTCTTAGGGTGTTGTTATGGTGAGAAAGATGAAGTATCGTCCATTTCTTTACAATCTGATCGCATATATGTACAATGCATCTCTTGGGAAATCCATATTAGGCCTCTCATGTCTTTGTTATTGTAATTAATCTCATCAATTAATGTAAGACATAAATATGTGACCTAATTAGTCCTCTAGGCAAAACGTAAGGTATAAATAATAATTATAGCTTGTGAACTTAAGTAATTACATAAATGGTCCAAGGACATATATAATTGGATTATTTTCCAACATTCTCCCATTTGGCCTTGAGAACATTTATGTATAAGTTCTAATTATTTTATTTAGCCAAGTTAGCTTAATGGAAAAACCGTATAAGTATATCAAAGCAAATATATACAGTCTGACAAGTCATTTTGACTCGGGACCCCCATTAATCATACTTTGATACTTCTTAAGGGGCATAAGGATTAAATTAAGCCAAAATGCCATTTAACTTATGGATTTTTCTTTTGTCTATAAGATAACTTAGTGTGAACAAAATTATAATAGACAAACTAGTCGTTATGGCAACATATGTTAGGGAGAATCTTAACCATTGAAACTCATGATGAAAACGTTATGCTATATGCAATTTTATGTAAGCTCTTCTCTCGGGCCAATTATGATGACATTTTGGTTGAAGGTTTTTGTAACGGATCCGCGACCATATATATTAGAAATTTATATGTCTGGTACAAATACTTTATTCCTCCAAAATTCCCTTATATTTAATTATTAGGTATCGACACAAAACTTATTTTCACTTAAATTGTTACTATTCGAAAGACGTAAGATTGTGGAATTATTCCAGTCATTTCTTAATGGCCTTTAATTAGAGTTTTCAATTATGAGTCATTTAATTAGTTTTCTCAACAACATTATATGACACATCTTATAATGTATTGCTGTCATTATTTTTAAAATTGCCGTTGGTTATCATTATGACTCCTCCACAAAATAGGTCTTATTGATAACATAACGGTATATTCCAACTTTAACTTCACATTAATTCCAAAATCACTATAATGGTCAGTATGAGTAAGGAAGAGTATTTTTGCAAGCATCATTAATTCCTCCCACTCAACTTGAAGTATATGAGGCTACAAAATTTATAATGATTCTCCCTATCATTAGGAGCGACAACAAGAGTGACAATGATTTATGGGAAATTTTCTTTCTTTAGGTATATCATGAATACATTTTCCAAAACAAGAATCACTCTCGTTTAAAACTTTAAGGGAAATAATTATTTTAGTGGACTACCTAGGCCATCTTAACCTACTTAACATTTATTAAGTTTATTGACTTTCAATATTAGACTCTTAAGTGGGAAAACTAATGTAATATTTTATTTACCTCCATGCTTGTTACACTTATCATTATGAGGTATTAATTATAGATTTAAGTCTGTAAGTGGTATGTTAGTCGAAATGGGCATATTTATTTTAAGTGTGCATTTACGACTTTGAGCCTTAATATTTTAATCACCCCCATTGATGTTGGGCTTCTTAAGAGGTAACCACGTCTTATCTTAATTATAATGGTATGAAAATTAGGTAATTTAATTCAATATCATAGTGAATGTTTCGAATATCCAATAAAGAAACAGTTTATGGTCATTTGGTTAAGTTTTTATTAATGATGGATAATATGTTTATAACTTCGGATAGATATCCTTACACCCAAATACTTTACAAAAATAATGCTTCTATAAGAGATGTAGAGAGTCAACATCAATGTCGTTATCCATAAATTTAGAGATTAATACTCTCATAATCAGTGTATTTGACAACAACCTAATGTTCTTCATTATAATTAATGAAAGAACATAGATGTTGACCACTACTTGTGTGTCAATCTCAAGATTCACCTAGCTTATTCTATGTAGTCACTATTGGCTTTCGTTAAAATCAGGATTTAATTTTAGCCTTCACATACATAAAAAACATAAGCGACTAGGACTTCATATTGATTAGGTTTAAGTACAAGTACATGAATAATCATAAGGTTAATAACTAATTCAAGATTATTAATATCCGTAGGAAAAGGTCTACAAAGATTAATAAGGACCAATTTTGTAATTCGTTACAATGTTTGAGACTTTTCTCATTTCCTTTGGATAATTCTTTTTAGTACATTTTATACATTTCCAGAATTTTGTGAAAACATATTTGGTTGAAACTTTATAACTTAGATGATATTCACATCGTATCTTAGAGGAAGGCTATGTATATTGTTTTATCCAAAAAAATTAATTTGCATTATGAAGAAAACTTTATGATAACATAGATTCCATAATTTGGTTATCTATTCATATAGAAGTGCCCCCTTAGTTAACCATTGTTGGAATTCGAAATATGCAGTCGATAATAACCTTATTTTATCCGTGAGTAGATGAAAAAATATCTTCATTTAGTTTTAGATATATATCAAGATTCCGAATTATATGGAAACTTCATAATAAAATGTAAATGTTTATCATAGACGAAAATTCATCAACCATGTATTAGCAAGGAATTTAATTTTGTCTCAACATTACCATTCTTCAAAAGCTTATTTTCTTAGCCTTCAGGCAGTCTATTCACAAGACATTTTCTAATAGTCAAATGTGAATTTTTTACTTACTTGAAATAAGTTAATACTCGTACCACCTATATGGAGCAATTTGTTTTTATCCATATTACGACATTTGTTTCTTTATATATCGTGTTAACATGATAAAGAGTTAATTCATTTCAATTTCTCATTTTGCGTATTGTGGTAGGTCGTTGAAAGATCAAACCACGCTAAGAGAAACATTAGAATGAAATAACTTAAAGCTTAGCAAATTATTATATTGCAAATTAGTTCATACCAGTTGATAGTATACAAAACCGGATAGTTAATCAGTATTATGTGATGGTAGACATTAAAATGAGTTTTAAACTAAAGGTATTAATGAATTAGTGTGGGACATACTCGTAATTTAAGGCTAATGAGTGAATTCATTAGACATATTAACAACGCCAAAATAATAGACAAAATAGTTAAAAACGTCCAACACTCCGCGTTGGCTAACGCTAATTATTGAACATGATAACTTTCTAAGAATTAAATTATACCGCAACCAAATATTTAAGGCATCCTTAAAAGTTATATTACGCTACATAGATACTATACATCGTCGGAAAAAAGTGCGGTATATATGCTAATTAAGTTATAGTTCATTGTGTGAGCCATTATCAAATTAACCATTGGGTTCTTTAGATAACAACTCACACAATTGCATCATGTGGTGTTTAATAAACCCAAATGCTAAACTTCATCGACCTTTCTTTGGTCAGGCACTTAAGTTATATAGAGGATCTGTTGTTGATACTGTTGTCTGCCGTTTCATAACTTAAAAAAGGAGAATAAAATTTGGCAATAAATCAACTTTTCTAAAAGAATTTTGATGCTACTGACTTTTTCATCTCAATTATCCACAAATATAATATGGGCTTTAATAACATCAATAACTATTAAAAAAACCAAGTATGTCAAAGTCATTTGCTGCTGGTAATATGGCAACACCAAAATTTATACCACTGACTTTTCCATGTCAATTAGCAATTCTCACACAGATAATTGATCTTTTACTAAATTGGTCTTAGATGAATTAGTGGGCTGTCAAAATTGATGGCTTAAACCAATTAGTAATTCATCAAAAAATTAGCATGGCATTGTATGTTTGGTACGACATAAAAGAAAACAAAATAGCTCAAGTATTTTCATATTACGATCATGCCTTCGAAAATATCAACAACAATTTTGGGACCATTTAGTTTTCCATATCTAATTGTCGGCGCCCATACATGGAATTTCAAATTGCATCAATATAATTATTAATTCCAATTTGGCAAAGAAACTTACGCACAAAAATTGGTAATGCTGAAAATCGAAATTGGGGGTTTTCGTTTATCGTAGGAATCAGCAATTAACAAATGAAGTGACCCAATTATTCTAATCAATCATCTAATAAAGAATGCACCGTACTTATGTAGGCAGAAGTGTAACATTTATGCACATTATGATATTAATTCATCAAATATACTATCAAACAAATAGTCGTTGGGTTCATTGAATGTTCGTGCATATGATTGTATAACATGGTATCACTCAAAACTTCAATACCAAATGTAATGATTAACCGCTCAACTAGTCATCAAAGATTTAGCAACTTAGTATAGAAAATGATTATGCACCGTAATTAAGTCATCATATGTTGCTAGACTCAAAATTTCGACCTTTCGATAATAAGAGAGGATGTTTAGTAGACAAAACAAATTCATAAAATTTGGTTAACAAAAGTTTGGTGATGAAAGCTACAACTCACATTTTGGTTTCACAATTACCATTGTTATAGAAAAATTTTAAGACATTATTTTCTTTAGTTGGAAAACGCAAAGAACCATTAAAATAATCAAAATTGTAAATCAAATTATCTATCCATCAATTAATTAATTGGCTAGTGTGAAAATCACAGTGCATAAGTGATGTAGTATAACACCATAACATCAAAAAAGGGTTACTGCCAAACTGATTTTGTATCTACAATTATTTCGATTTATTCACTGAAGAAATTACATGCACTGTACCGATAATTTCTTCAGTGAATAAATCGAAATACTTGTAGATACAAATTCAGTTTGGCAGTAACCCTTCTTTGATGTTATGGTGTTATACTACATCACCTATGCATTGTGATTTTCACACTAGCCAATTAATTAACCGATGGATAGATAATTTGATTTACAATTTTGATTATTTTAATGGTTCTTTGCATTTTCCAACTAAAGAAAATAATATCATCAAATTTTTCTGTAACACTGGTAATTGTGAAACCAAAATGTGAGTAGTGACTTTCATCACCAAACTTTTGTTAACCAAATTTTATGAATTTGTTTTGTCTACTAAACATCCTCTATTATTATAGAAAGCTCGAAATTTTGAATCTAGCAACATATGATGACTTAATTACGGTTCATAATCATTTTCTATACTAAGTTGCAAATTAAATCAGTGAATAAATCTCTATATAACTTTTTAAAGGATAATTGGAAAAAACTCAATTCTGCAAGAAAGTTGTGGCCATAGCAATTATGTGTGATATAACTTTCAAATTAAATCATATTTCTATATGTGATATCAATAGTTTAAATTCAAGATAATATTTTTCGATTTGATAATAGACTAAAAGAAAGAACAAAAGAAATAATAATAGTCTGGTCTTTATATATTAAAAAAAAATCTTGTTATAGTTTTTGATATTGAATTCAAATTCATTTACTTGAATCAAAATAAATAAAAACGTTAGAAAAACCATAAATAACTAAATAGGAAAAAAATAGAAAACAAAAGGTAAAAAATGTAAAAAAAAAATCTAATTGTTGAAAAATAAAGTTAAAAAACGAAAATAATATATATATATATATATATATATATATATATATATATATATATATATATATATATATATATATATATATATAACAATAATAAATAAAGTACGCAAAAAACGAAAAATAAAATTAAAAAACAATATGGTGTAATTTTTTGCAAACTACAGGGACTAAATTTGAACTTTAAACCCAATTTTCTGACTGATTTTGCAGAAAAGTTAACAAAGTTAACCATGAAACTCGTTAAGTGAGCTAAAGTGATAATTTTTCAAGAAAGTTGTGACCATAGCAATAATAAAAACAATGATAGGGCTTTTTTTCAATTACGCGTTAAAAACTTAGGACTTTTATGATATTAGTCCATCATAAAATTATTTTTGCAAAATTATAGTATTAAAACCTTTTAAATCCACACAATCATGAGATAACAATCCCCTTAATTTTGAGATTAGTTATCGTCGTTATGAAGAATCGTGAGATGGTATTAAAACGTGGCAATCGTATAAACCAGATCATCGAAGATGGTTATATTTAGTCGGTAACAAATTTTGGTGAGAAAATGTTTTTTATTAGTTTCCAAATTCTAGACTTTGTAATTAATAACAAAAGAAGGGAAAACATGATAAAAATTTACACACCAAAATTGAAGACTACGGACTTATGTACGGAAAAAATTAATCTAGAATTAGGGTTCTTAAACATATAATTGATCGAACAGATTGAGAAATAACACCGCTCTGATACCACATCTTGAGAATTAATGGCCACATCAAACGATTTCTCAACCAATTCAACACAATTTCATCTTGACAAAATGATGATCAAGATAAGAACTTACCTGATGGAGAATGATGTTGATCTCATGGTCTTCACTACCTTATGATCAATGATTCGCCAAGATGATGCATTCTTATGATGGACAAGATTAGGCGATCGATTAGGATTCGTAGGGTGTTGTTATGGAGAGAAAGATGAAGTATTGTCTATTTTTCTACAATCTGATCGCATATATGTACAGTGCATCTCTTGGGAAATCCATATTAGGTCCCTCATGTCTTTGTTATTACAAATAATCCTATCAATTAATGTAAGACATAAATATGGGATGTAATTAGTCATCTAGGCAAAACTTAAGGTATAAATAGTAATTATAGCTTGTGAACTTAAGTAGTTACATAAATGGTCCAAGGACATATATAATTGGATTATTTTCCAATATCATATTGATAGATGCCTCACCGACAGTTGTGGCTATTGACCCAATGTGAGCGGGTTTGGGTTCCAGATTCCTGGGGAGTCCGTCAGCCAGTATTAGAGGAGGCACATAAGTCTAGGTTTTCAATTCATTTTGGAGACACAAAATATATCAAGACCTGAGACTCGGTTATTGGTGGCCCTGCATGAAGAGAGAGATAACATGGTTTATCGAAAGGTGTATGACCTGTAGGAAGGTTAAGCCTAAGCATCAAATACCATATGGTAAGTTGCAACCTTTAGAGGTCCCTGTGTGGAAATGGGAGCAGATCACCATGAACTTTATCACCAAGTTACCGAGGAAGGGCAAGGGACTCAATGTTATTTGGGTTATTGTGGATCGTTTGACTAAGAGTGCCTATTTCCTTGTTATTGGGGACAGATCATCAACCGAGAAATTAGCTGAAATTTATATTCCAGAGGTTGTGGCTCATTACGGGGTGCCCATTTCTATAGTCTCAGATCGAGATGTTCGGTTTACTTCAAGGTTTTGGAAGAGGTTACATGAGGAGTTGGGTACCATACTGCATTTCAGTACATCATACCATCCACAGACAGATGGACAGAGTGAGAGGACTATTTAGACTCTCGAGGATATGTTGAGAGCCTAAATCATTGATTTTGGTGGGTGCTAGGACTTGTACCTTCCTTTGGCTAAGTTTTCGTACAACAACAGCTATCATGCCAGCATTGGTATGCCTCCCTACGAGCTTCTCTATGGGAGGAAGTGTCTGACCCCAGTATGTTGGGCAAAGAGTCATGGTAGCACGGAGGTGGTGCTCAAGACGACTGAGCTTATTCGGCAGGCCAGACAGAGATTCTTGACGGCTCAAAGTCGGTAGAAGATTTATGCAGACCGACACCGTTTAGAGTTGGAGTTTCGGGTTGGGGATATAATACTTCAAAAAGTATCCCCCTGGAAGGTTATTATTCATTTCAGGACATGAGGAAAGTTAGGCCCCAAATTTATCGGTCCGTTCCGAGTTACGGCGGAGTAGGCAAAGTGGCCTATCGATTGGATCTACCGAAGAAGCTCACTCAGATCCACAACACTTTCCATGTTTTGTAGTTTATGGAATGTGTGACTGACGAATCCATTATTGTCTCGTTGGATGATATTCAGTTTGGTGATCGCCTGAATTATATTGAGCGACTGGTGGCGATTATTGATAGGAAGACAAAGGCCTTGCGCAACAAGGTTGGATAAATACATTTTTTCACTTAAAATAAAAATCACATTTTTTTGTATAAATACACGCTTTTTTACATTTATACCACATTGTTATGTATAAATATGTATTAAATATATTATAACCGTATTTTTTGTTAAATACACAATTTTAATTTGATCTTGGAGGTGCGGAGTGCAAAGTAAAATAAGCTAATATGATATCGATAACACAAGGGGTCCGGGGGTTGCTTTAATTACCAAGGGACCGTTCCTTATTTATATTCATGGTTTTTGGTTCTTGCATATATAATTCTTCTTCACTTAATATTACTATGCAAAAATCTTCTCCCAAAGAACATCAAACAAAATAAGGTATTCTATGTTTCTGAATTTTAGATTTTGCATGAAATCCAAATTAAATTTTCTTGAATTATCCGATATATGATTTTGTGTTACTCCGTCATCATGTCACGTCAAAGTCAGATAACAAAGTAGTGCATGAAAAATACGGTTATAATATAATTAATACCTATGTATGTATAATATTACTGTTTGAATGTAAAAACATTGTATTTATACAAAAAAAATGGTTTTTAAATGAAAAAGTGTATTTCTACGAATGTAAACAAAGATTATGTATACAGTTTCAAATGAAACAAAAAATGATATTCGATTTGGAACAAATAAGAAGTGTTACGTCATCAAAGCTGAACAAAACTGAAAAAATGATGTTTGATTTGAAACAAAAAAATGTAACACCCAGTTCCCGGTACATATTTAAATAAAAGTAATTGCATTTTTACACTGGGACTCGGCGAATTGGAGGCCCAACTCGTCGAGTAGACTAGACTCTTGGACGTGGGATTTAAGTAACCTACTCGACGAGTCGGAGAGCCCGACTCGTCGAGTAGGACTGTCTGGATGAAACCCTAATATTTAGGGTTTGCACCCTATTTAAGCACCTTATCTTGTCCCAAACCAGCCTCCATCGTCCCTCCCAGTCTAGAAAAGCCCTAACTCGAAACCCTAATCATTTATTGAGTGTTCTTGAGCTTTTTGGTGCCATTTGTATGTATTTGAAGTTTGAGAAGGAGAAGGAAGCTTGAGAGATCAAGAGGAAGCAAGAAGATCCAGAGGTTTTGGCACATTTCAAGCTCATTTGAGGTATAAAGCTGAAACCTTGACCATCTATCTCTTAGATCTCTAGTTAGGGTTCATTTCTACCTTTTCTAAGCCTTAGAAGTGCCATTTTTGGGATTTTATGGTTATAAAGGGGTATGACTTCTGATCTGGAACCATTGAGGGTTCCTATGGCATAAAGGTGTCAACTTTATTTCCATAAGAACCCCATGCGTATTGTAGACTCCATTTTAGGGCCATTTGAGCCAAATACCCCATGCATGAACGTCAAGTTTGTAACATTACGTGTATCATGGACCCTAGGAGGCCAGATCTATGTTTTGGATGTGTTAAACCCGACTGAAATCAACTGTATGGACATGGACTTTGGGGGACTCGGCGAGTCGTTCTTGGGACTCGAAGAGTCGGGGTGTGGTTCCCCAACCCTTTTCTGCTTGGATCGAACTGGTTGAGTCTAGAATAGGACTCAGCAAGATAGATGTGAAATTGGACCTGAAAATCATGGAACTCGGCGAGGTCAAGAACAGAACTCGGCGAGTTCAAGAAAAGTCCCAACTGCAAGAAGGCGTACTCGACGAGTTCATAAGGAACTCGACGAGTCCAGGGCTAAATGTGTCTTATTGCATGAAGAAGGACTCGACGAGTTCAAGGATGAACTCAGCGAGTCTGATGAAGAAGGTCCCGACTTAGTATGAAGGAGAACTCGACGAGTGCGTGCAATACTCGGCGAGTAGGATCGAGGTTATAGTGTTTTCAGGATTTGGGGACTCAGCGAGTTGAGTCAACCAGAAGTTGACTTTGACCAAGGGGTTGACTTTAACTTTGGCTTTGACCTGAGTAACCCTTGTAAGGGTTAAGGGTATGTAAGGGTAAATTAAGGAAGGTTGTTATGTGCAGGAGTTGAGAGGAGTTGATCCCGACATCGAGGACAGTTCAGACTGCACGACATCGATGTGAGTTACCTTCCAGTAGAAGTGGGTCTAAGGCACCAAGGCCGGCCCACTAGTAATTGAATGTAGTAGAGATGATTGTCTTTGTGATAATTGTCTGGTATGTTGCTATTTGATATGCTTTATGCGCTAGGATGCTATGATTTATGGGTTAGTAGTGATAGGGTGTTATAACCCCTAGTTACCGGTTGAAAGATATCGAATGGGTAGATAGTACCCATGCATGCCTAGCAGTATGATCATGATATGTTATTATGTGGTAGGGGTAGGGGGTGAAATAGTCCTCGGTTACTGGTTGAAAGATACTGAATGGGAGGATAGCTCCCGGTTACCGGTTGAAAGATACCAAAGGGGAGGTTAGTTCCCGGTTACCGGTTCAAAGATATCGAAGGGGAGGATAGCTCCCGGTTACCGGTTGAAAGATACCGAAGGGGAGGTTAGTTCCCGATTACCGGTTGAAAGATACCGAAGGGGAGCCCAGCTCCCAGCTATGCCAGACCGATACCGGTTGAAAGATATCGAGGAATAGGCATTATGTGGTATGTGGCATGCTGGGGGAACTCACTAAGCTTCGTGCTTACAGTTTACAGTTTTGTTTTCAGGTACCTCTTCATCGAAGGGGAAGGAGCCGGCATGGTAGCAGCGCATCACACACACACCCGATTTCCGCACTATGATGTCCTTGGGATTGTACTCTGAAAATATTATTATTCCATGACATGTTTTTATGACATTTGACTTATGGGTTATGAGTTTGATATGATATTGATGTTGTTTTTCAGTAAATGGTTTTATAAAGTACCCGATTAAAAACAAAATTTTTGGTCTTGAAAATTGGGATGTTACAAGTTGGTATCAGAGCCCTGGTTTGAGGGATTCGGACACACCTTCGGGGGTGTCTGAACTCAAATCGAGGGTATGAAATATTTTTACAAGAAAATAGTTTTCTAAAAGTTTAAAAGTAAGTTTTCCCCAACATACGCATACATGTTATGTTATGATGTGATATGATTATGAGAACTGCATGCTAGAATAGGGCTAAGGATCTAGGAAGGATGCCTTGTATGCCTATTATATGTGTATGAGAACTGCATGCTAGATTAGGGCTAAGGTTCTAGGAAGATGCCTTATGTGCCTACCATATGTGCCTATTGAGTTATATGCTAAAACTGATTAGTCAGTAATATGATGGCCTGAATAGGACATGCTTGTTATGGTTACTCAATGCTCGAATGTTGCTTGCTTTGTGCTTTTAGGAGTTCTAGTTATCTTTAACTAACTAGTAAACAAATACGTTAAGTTACATATTGCAAGGACTAAATAATTTCAGAAGGTTAGGTCTAGCCCTATTTCGCAACTCTTGTTTGAGTCCAACCGTTGTAGGGTAGGACCTCTCATTCGAAGAATTATCTGATCTTAGTGATATGTAATGGTATTCGCAAGCTAGTTAGGTAAAGGTAGCAGGGATTACTTATGCAGATGGCGGAGAGTAGGTCGAAGAGTTACCCTAGGGTAAGCCTAAGATGAGATTAGTGCAGCGAGCAGTAGTAGTGAAAGGGACTTGGTGAAGTCAAGGCAATCCTTGAGGAAAGTACGGATAGATGTGGAAGGTAGTATGGGCCCATACTACTGAAAGTAGAGGATCCGTAATCGAGTCAAGGAGGGCCGAGATAGAACCAGGAAACTTGCAGTATGTGAGACCTCTCGAGGTTATGTACGACCCTGATGATTATGTGTTTTGTTTCAGAATGGTGATGATTACGCGACACGGAGGAGGAGGTTCAGGGTCTGGATCCGGTTCAGGATTAGGTTCGGGATCAAGTGCCGAGCCCGTTGATGAGGGACTACGTGAGTTCATTGCTTCTGAGATCACTAGAGTCATCCTTGAGTCGATACCGGTGATTTTCGGGTCGATCAAGGAAGGGATCATTTAGCTGATGGAGGATCGCCTTAGGGAATTTAGGAGTGACTGGGCATCTAGCCAGTCAGGGTCGCGCACGCTGTCCTTTAACGACTTCAGGGGGAGTGGTGTGCCGGATTTCCATGAGACGAAGGATCCCATTGTGGCCAGGATATGGATTGCAGACCTTGAGTCTGCACAGTTGACGAGCTTCTTCCCTGAGGGGTCGAATGTTCGATATGCTGCAGGTTGTTTGAGGGACAGGGCTAGGGATTGGAGGGAGTCGGTTGGTGACTCTCTGGGAGCCTCAGCCATTGAGGCTATGACCTAGTCATACTTTGTGACCAGGTTTAGGTCTGAGTTTGTGCTGGCTGTGGAGCTTCAGTAGTTGGCCAGGGAGTTTCTCCACATGAGACAGACTACATAGACGGTGGCGGAGATTACCGTCAAGTTCTGGGAGAGGGCCTTGTTGGTGCTTCGGTATGCGGGGGATGAGGAGATGCGGAAGACCCGCTATCATGACATGTTGAGAGCGGAAATTCGGGAGCACGTCAGCTACTCAGCATGCCCGACCCTGGATTCTATGATTGCCATGGCGAGGGAGAGGGAGATTGACTTGGAGCACATTAGGAAGAGGAAGGCATAGACGGAGCAGGTTACTGGGGTTTCGGGGAAGAAGCCCAAGGGATTCAACTCTAGGTCGAAGGGACAGCAGGGCCGAAGCCGCTGAGGGAAATGCGGCAGGTCACATGATGGGGTTTGCCGCACTGGGTCGGGATCAGGTTGCTATAAGTGCGGCAAGACTGGGCCCTTTGGTAGGGATTGTACTGCCCCTACCCCCACATTTCAGACATCAGACCTGATTTTCTTTCATTGCAATTAGAAGGGCCATAAAAAGGCCAACTGCCCGAGATTGACAGCAGTCGCGCCAGTGGCGGCACCAGCTCTAGTGACCCTACAGCTCACGGATGGCCGGCAGGGCAAGTCAGAGGCTCCGGTGGTGAGGAGTCGAGCCTTCCAGTTGACTACCGAGGAGGCACGCGCCGCACCCGATGTGGTGACGGGTATGATCTCTTCTCCCTATCTTTTATTATACGTTGTTTATGATATTTATGTGCCATGTTATGTGTTTGTTTAGGATCGTTCCATGTGAACGGTATTCCAGTTCAGGTGTTGTTCGATTCGGGTGCTACCCGATCATTTGTCTCTCTTGCTCTTAGCAAGAAGTTCCTTGAGTCTTCGGGCATGTTGGATTGTCCGCTAGAGGTCGAGATTGCTGACCACCGATCAGTTGAAGCATCACAGGTTTTCAGAGATTGTGTTTTGAGGTTGTTCGAGGAGTGCTACCTGGTAGACTTGGTTCCCATATCATTGTGTGGGAACAAGGTCATCATCGGGATGGACTGGTTGAGCCCTAATGGGGCTGTGATTGACTGCGCATAGCAGTCGGTACGTGTCAGGATCCCAAGTGGGGGAGAGCTGGTGATTCAGGGTGAGAGGCCATAGCACGGACCAGCTTTATGCTCAGCAGCGAGGGCTGGGTGCTACCTTCAGCAGGGTTGTGTCGGATATGTCGCCTACGTCATGGATACCCGATAGGAGGGCAAGGCGACTGTGAGCGATGTGCCAGTGGTGCGAGAGTACTCGGATGTGTTTCCAGAGGAGTTGCCTGGGATACCTCCGGAGCGGCAGGTGGAGTTTAGGATCGACCTGGTCCCTGGTGCGGCTCCGATAGCCAAGGCACCGTATCGGTTGGCTCCTCCCGAGATGCAGGAGTTGTCTACACAGTTGCAGGAGCTATTAGACAAGGGATTCATCAGACCGAGCAGTTCACCCTGGGGAGCCTTGATTCTGTTCGTGAAGAAGAAGGATGGGTCACATCGGATGTGTATAGATTACCAGGTGCTGAACAAGGTAACGGTGAAGAACCGTTACCCACTCCCGAGGATTGATGATCTCTTCAACCAGCTACAGGGGGCATCTTGGTTTTCCAAGATAGATCTACGTTCAGGCTACCATCATATGAGGGTCAGAGACGAGGATGTACAGAAGACCGCATTCCGGACTCGCTATGACCACTACGAGTTCGTGGTGATGCCCTTCGGGCTCACCAATGCTCCTGCCGCGTTCATGGATCTCATGAACCGTGTATGCAGACCGATGATGGATCAGTCTGTCATAATTTTCATCGATGACATCTTGGTTTACTCCAAGACGCAGGAGCAGCAGGAGGAGCACTTGCGGGAGGTGTTGGATACCCTGAGGAGGGAGAGCTTGTATGCCAAGTTATCCAAGTGCGAGTTCTGGTTGCGCGAGGTGCAGTTTCTAGGGCACCTTGTCAACCAGAACGGGATTTTGGTCGATCCGGCCAAAGTAGAGGCCGTGATGAAATGGGAGGTTCCAAAGTCTCCATCTGAGATTCGGAGTTTCCTGGGATTGGCGGGCTATTACCGGAGATTCATTCAGGATTTCTCCAAGGTAGTCGTACCCTTGACCCGACTGGCGAAGAAAGCCGTTGTATTTCGCTGGGGGCCTGAGCAGCAGGCAGCGTTTGAGACAATGAGGCAGAGATTTTGCGAGGCGTCGATTCTAGCCCTGCCAGAGGGCATGGAGAATTTTATAGTGTACTGCGATGCGTCCATTTCAGGATTGGGCGCAGTACTGATGCAGAGAGGGCACGCCATCGCCTACGCCTCGAGGCAGCTGAAGCCTCACGCATGTAACGACCCAAAAATCAGGGGTAAAATTTTCATTTTTAATATAACCCAAACATAGATATCATTTATTCCAATCATTCCAAAACATTCTTAATTAAAAACATTTATCAGAGTTCATCCCAAAATCATTCATTGCGGAAAATATGGGTGTGTGCGCTGCGATCAAGCTGAGCCCTTCCTTTCCAAAACAAAAATACCTGAAACCATAAACAAAATTGTAAGCACGAAGCTTAGTGAGTTCCCCAGAGCATACCCTACATAATCCACATAATCACATAATCCATACCAGCTGTAACAGCTACATAAACCTTATCAATCACACACGCCATGCATACAAACATATAAGGATGCCCTGGAAACCCTCCAGGGTCTTACTCCGGGTGCCATGGGAACCCCCACATGGTCTTAGCCCACTGTCATACCAACCATACATATAAGGATGCCCTAGAAACCCTCCAGGGTCTTACTCTGGGTGCCATGGGAACCCCCACATGGTCTTAGCCCAATGCCATGGAAACCCTCACATGGTCTTGCTAAGGATGCCATGGAAACCCTCCAAAGTCTTACACCCTAGTGCTTCGGGAACCCCCCGAGGTCTTCCATGCAAGCATCACAAAGACAACTAGCATATCACATACCACATAATCAACTAGCATACCACATAACACGAAATCAACTAGCATATCACATAATGCATAATGGGCCGACCTTGGTGCCTTAGACCCATTGGTATGGTGAGGAGACTCACCTCGAATGCAGAAGCTTCCCGAAAGAAATCCTTAGATGCTGCCCTGTCCACTTCCCGAGCTTCATCAATACCAATCAATATACCCAATTAGTAATTGGGTCCCATACCATAATCCTTAATCCATGCATGAGGTAAAATTACCATTCTACCCATGGCCCAGTATGATCCAAAACTAAGACGCAAACCAAAACAAAAGCCCAACACAATAATGTCCATAAAACCATCAATGGCCCAATTTTCCAAATTGGGCCCGAACCTTTCTAATGGACCTTATTCTAAAGCCCAATATTCTCCTTAGTCAATAATCCTGACCCCAATTGGCCGACGAAGGCCCACAACAACCTAATCCAAGAATTAGCCCAAACCGAGGCCCACAATGTGAAGTCCATTTCTATATTGGGCCACAAGGCCCAATAGGCCCAAATATTCTAATATTGGCGCAAGATACACTCAGGCCCAACGCAGCAAGTCCAGGCCCAAAACCATTAGGGCTCAAAGGTCCGAAGTCCACTAAGGCCCAAGTCCTCCTGAAAGCGTACGCCCAACGTACCTCTTCTGTACGCTTAGCGTACTGGGAAAAAGGGTTGTATGCGCAGCGTACTACATTGTACGCCCATCGTACAAACAGTTGATGCACAAAATCAAAGTATAGCAATTTACTTCCATGAAAATGACCATAACTCTTGCATGAATCCATTAAGACCTCCAAGATGGCAACTTTCTGCCTTAGGTACTTAGTTAGCACCAAGGGTGGTAACCCTAAGCCTAAAAACGGATTTGGAACCATAAAGCTCCATTCTTGGGACCAAAAAGATCCTAAAACTCAACATAATAGATCTAAGCATTCAATGGTCAAGTTCAGAACTTTATACCTTCATCAAGCTGAAAATGAGTCACAAAAGCCAGATCCATAAGCTTCTTCTTGATCTCCATCTTTGTATCTAACTCCACCTTCTTGAAAATGGGCCAAACACTCCAAAAATGGACTCCATAAGCTCAAAATGCCACCATGAATGGTATAAGACGATTTATAGGGTTTAGAGGGGTGGACGCTGAAGATATTAGGGTTAGGTTATGAGATAAGGAGTTTAAATAGGGTCCAACACCCTAAAATAGGGTTCTGATCTGACTGGAGTACGCCCAACGTACATATGGTACGCCCAACATACTCCGAGGAACATTCGCGACCCTCCTGGTCAGTACACCCAGCGTACTCCAAGGTACGCCCAGCGTACTACCTTCTTTGCTAGTACGCCCCGCGTACACTTTGTGTACGCCCCGTGTACTCGGCTAAGCCTGAAAACCACGAAACTTCCGAAGGCCATAACTTCTTCGTTATAAGCCCGATTCCGACGATCCTTATATCCACGGAAAGGTGACGAGAAGCCCTACACTTCTAACAACTCAAACCTTTCTGAAGACCTTCCGCACAAAAATCCATTTTCCATAAAAGCCCGAACTGCCACTTTACCGAAATACCCCTAGGCTCCAAAACACGAACCGAACACCCGGATCACTTCTAATACATCACCCGCACCCAAAAGGGCCTAGATCTTACCTTCCCAAGAGCCATAATACTTATAATGACTGACCTTCGAGCCACAGCCTCAGACTAGAAGTCAATTCGGAACAGAGAGTTACACCTGCATGAAACGGGATGTAGCCTGGTACGTCGAGAGGTTACTGACCTGCAGGAAGGTCAAGGCGGAGCACCAGCGGCCTCACGGAAAGATGCAACCGTTGGACATTCCCATGTGGAAGTGGGAAGATATTACCATGGATTTCATCACCAAGCTTCCCAGGACCGCGCGGGGAGTGGATTCCATATGGGTCATCGTGGATCGGTTGACCAAGAGTGCTCATTTCATACTGATCCAGGAGAGCATCTCGGCTGAGAAGCTGGCCGATATCTACATCCGAGAAGTAGTAGATCAGCACGGAGTGCCAGTCTCCGTGATTTCAGACAGAGACGTGCGGTTTACTTCCAGGTTCTGGAAGAAGTTTCATGACGAGTTGGGTACCCGTCTGCATTTCAGTACCGTTTTTCACCCGCAGACGGATGGTCAGAGCGAGCGGACCATCCAGACCTTGGAGGATATGCTGCGAGCATGTGTCTTAGACTTTGGTGGTAGCTGGGATACCTACCTTCCCTTGGCAGAGTTTTCCTACAATAATAGCTACCACGCGAGTATCGACCGTCCTCCCTTTGAGATGTTATACGGGAGGAAGTGCAGGACCCCAATTTTGCTGGGGTGAGGTTGGGCAGAGAGTCATAAGGAGTACCGAAGTGGTACTCAAGACTACGGAGAGGATTCAGCAGGTCCGGAGCAGGCTTCAGACTGCTCAGAGTCGGCAGAAAAGTTATGCCGACAAGCGTTGTTCGGACCTGGAGTTCCAGGTCGGGGATATGGTCCTCCTGAAGGTGTCATCTAGCTCAGGAAGCAGGGCAAGTTAGGCCCCGGGTACATCGGTCCTTTCAAGGTTGCAGCCTGGGTGGGCAAGGTGGCGTATAGGCTGGATCTGCCAGCCGAGCTCAGCCAGATTCATAGTACCTTTTACGTCTCCCAGCTACGGAAGTGCCTGGTAGACGACTCTGCAGTGGTACCTGTGGAGGATATTCAGGTGGATGACAGCCTGAACTACATTGAGCGACCAATAGCCATCCTCGACAGGAAGTCGAAGGATCTGAGGAACAAGAGGTTCGAGCTGGTGAAGGTGCAATGGCAGCACCGTAAAGTCTCAGAATGGACTTGGGAGCTGGAGGACGAGATGCGGGAGCACTACCCCGAGCTTTTTCCAGGTTCAGCAACAGACTTCGAGGACGAAGTCTAAAACAAGTAGGGGAGATTTGTAACGCCCAGGTCCCGGTACATATTTAAATAAAACTAATTGCATTTTTACACTAGGACTCGGCGAGTTGGAGGCCCAACTTGTCGAGTAGACTAGACTCTTGGATGCGGGATTTAACTAACCTACTCGACGAGTCGGAGAGCCCGACTCGACGAGTAGGACTGTCTGGATGAAACCCTAATATTTAGGGTTTGCACCCTATTTAAGCACCTTATCTTGTCCCAACCCAGCCTCCATCGTCCCTCCCAGTTTAGAAAAGCCCTAACTCAAAACCCTAATCATTTATTGAGTGTTCTTGAGCTTTTTGGTGCCATTTATATGTATTTGAAGTTTGATAAGGAGAAGGAAGCTTGAGAGATCAAGAGGAATCAAGAAGATCCAGAGGTTTTGCCACATTTCAAGCTCATTTGAGGTATAAAGCTGAAACCTTGACCATCTATCTCTTAGATCTCTAGTTAGGGTTCATTTCTATCTTTTCTAAGCCATAGAAGTGCCATTTTCGGGATTTTATGGTTATAAAGGGGTATGACTTCAGATCTGGAACCATTGAGGGTGGTTCCTATGGCATAAAGGTGTCAACTTTATTGCCATAAGAACCCCATGCATATTGTAGACTCCATTTTAGGGCCATTTGAGCCAAATACCCCATGCATGAACGTCAAGTTTGTAACATTACGTGTATCATGGACCCTAGGAGGCCAGATCTATGTTTTGGATGTGTTAAACCCGACTGAAATCAACTGTATGGACATGGACTTTGGGGGACTCGGCGAGTCGTTCTTGGGACTCGACGAGTCGGGGTGTGGTTCCCCAACCCTTTTCTGCTTGGATCGAACTGGTTGAGTCTAGAATAGGACTCAACAAGATAGATGTGAAACTGGACCTGAAAATTATGGAACTCGGCGAGGTCAAGAACAGAAATTGGCGAGTTCAAGGCAAGTCCCAACTGCATGAAGGCGTACTCGACGAGTTCATAAGGAACTCGGCGAGTCTAGGGCTAAATGTGTCTTCAAGCATGAAGAAGGACTCGACGAGTTCAAGGATGAACTCGGCGAGTCAGATGAAGAAGGTCACGACTTAGTATAAAGGAGAACTCGGCGAGTGCGTGCAATACTCGGCGAGTAGGATCGAGTTTCTAGAGTTTTGAGGATTTGGGGACTCGGCGAGTTGTTGGGTCAACTCGGCGAGTTGAGTCAACCAGACGTTGGCTTTGACCCAGAGTTGACTTTGACCAAGGGGTTTGAGTTTGACTTTGGCTTTGACCTGATTAACCCTTGTAAGGGTTAAGGGTATGTAAGGGTAAATTAAGGAAGGTTGTTATGTGCAGGAGTTGAGAGGAGTTGATCCCGACATCGAGGACAGTTCAGACTGCATGACATCGATGTGAGTTACCTTCCAGTAGAAGTGGGTCTAAGGCACCAAGGCCGGCCCACTAGTAATTGATTGTAGTAGAGATGATTTTCTTTGTGATAATTGTCTGGTATGTTGCTATTTGATATGCTTTATGCGCTAGGATGCTATGATTTATGGGTTAGTAGTGATAGGGGTGTTATAACCCCTAGTTACCGGTTGAAAGATACCGAAGGGGTAGATAGTACCCTTGCATGCCTAGCAGTATGATCATGATATGTTATTATGTGGTAGTGGTAGGGGGTGAAATAGTCCCCGGTTACCGGTTGAAAGATACCGAAGGGGGGGTTAGTTCCCGGTTACCGGTTAAAAGATACCGAAGGGGAGCCCAGCTCCCAGCTATGCCACACCGATACCGGTTGAAAGATACCGAGGAATAGGCATTAGGTGGTATGTGGTATGATGGGGGAACTCACTAAGCTTCGTGCTTACAGTTTACAGTTTTGTTTTCAGGTACCTCTTTATCGAAGGGGAGGAGCCGGCACGGTAGCAGCGCATCGCACACACCCGATTTCCGCACTATGATGTCCTTGGGATTGTACTCTGACAATATTATTATTCCATAACATGTTTTTATGACATTTGACTTATGGGTTATGAGTTTGATATGATATTGCTGTTGTTTTTCAGTAAATGGTTTTATAAATTACTCGATTAAAAACAAAATTTTTGGTTTTGAAAATTGAGATGTTACAAAAAATGGAATGTCAATATTGAACAAAATTGGAAAAAATGATGCTCAATTTGGAACAAAAAAAATAGAGTGTTAAAATCGAAAAAAAAAATGAAAATGAAAATTTTGTGTCAAAATTGAAAAAGTGAAAACTTGGTGTCTTTTGTGAACTTTTTTTTCAATTTTGATACATCAGCATGCAACGTCATCAAAAACTAACATGTCGTCATGCAACGTCATCAAAAACTAACATGTCGTCACACAATCTGGTTGACCGATCAAACAATCATAATCGTAACAGATTGGTAGTCTGAGTGTCAAATTTAAGACAAAAAATAACGCAATATCAAAATTAAATTATTGTGTATACTTAATGACTTTGTAGAATTTATCATTATTATTAATATATTATTTGTGTGGCAATTTCAAACCCTCAATTATAATTAATAAACTATGATCCAAAAATAAGGTGTTGTTTGTGTTTTCTGAGGCAAAATGTCTGCAGTCTGCGGGCCACATCTGCTGACCTCTGCGGTAGAAGAGGTAGATCAAAAGTCTGCAATCTAAAAGAAGAAAATTGTTTGTTTTTTAACATCTACAGGCTGCTAGAATAAACTAAAATCTAATTATATTTATTTTTTTTAAACTTAAAAGAGTTATTCAATAGTTTTATGACTTTATTATAAATAATTAACAAATGTAGATTAATTTTTATGTATTAATGTGTAAAAATGAAAATAAAATGGTACAAATTAACGTATATATGTAAGAAAAACTAACAAACTTTGATCGCAAAGTTATACCTAAACATTGTAATTAGGGATAAAAGAATTTAACACATAAAATAGATGAAAATAAGGTTTGATTTTAAATTAAACTTTTCAAAGTTTTCATTTTACCTTTTCATTTAAATCAATTAAAAATTAAGCATAAATCTTTTTTTTCCAAGAAATGAATGATATTGCATTAAGTAATGTTTTATAAAATTTGGCACAAGAAATATAAGACAATATTAAGATTTTTTTTAATATCTATATAAACAGCTTCGGTGACCATTGTTGTAATTACATCTTTACTTATAAATTTAACATAAAGGTTATGATTGTGTCGTCGAACATTTTTTTATTTAAGTATTGTAACTTTTTTATTAAAAATTGTTTCTCATAGATAAAATTAGAATAAATCTAAATTTAAAAAAATAAATAAAAGATATGTGTTTTTTTAAGCTAAAAGATATTTGAAGATGTTTGAAGTCTCTGATCAACGTATGTACCAAGAAGAAGACATACAGACCTTTTTAGGTCCATAGTTTTCAAAAAAACAAACAGTTTGCAAAGTCTAATGTTTGTGTGTGGTCTGCACGGTGCAGACAGAAAATGCCAAAAAGATCTGTAAACAAAAAACAAACAACACCTATTACTTTTAAGTCCAATGGTATTTGAGTTTGATGAGTTGCGCAATATGTTTTCTAATATATTTTTTAGAGTATTTGGGAATTATTTATTATTGTGATGGAGGAGGTTATAGTGGATGTAAAAGGTTTTATACATACAGGAAGTATGTATGTATGTATATATATATATATATATATATATATATATATATATATATATATATATATATATATATATATATATATATATATATATATATATATATATATATATATATATATATATATATATATATATATATATATGTTCAGGTGTTTAAAGTAATTATCGTGTTATTGTATGCATAAATGTGGACCAATTATTTTAAAAATCTGGATAGGGCTAATATTGTAATCTTAGCTTTTAATTAATTTTGGTAATTAATTATTCAATTCATAAACTCTTTAATTTAGGCAAAATCGTTTACATTTAACCCTTTAAATCCCTAGACAGAAACGAAGGAACAGGCCATGTCGAAGCGATGGAGCTTCTGTGATAGTTGGGAAATCGCGAGGAGGTGCAGAGGGAAGAAGCATCAGGACAGCACCGATCCAGGGGGCGATCATGGCGGAAGAGGTCGATGTCTGCGACGGACATCACCGGCGAGCAATGATGAAGTTCAAATTATCGGAGGAACCGCAGAAGGTCTTGGTCCTCAACGTCAGAATCGCGCCTCCACCGGTGACACTAATCGGTCGTCATCGTCTCTGTTGCCGGCTGTTGCGTCGCCGACTGTCTCTCCTCCATGTGACAATTCAGTTTTCCCCTGAAAACGATCCAGGCTTGTTTAGGAAAAGATTCCTCTGCAGTTGAAAAGATCCGATTATTGGGTCCGCTCATCGATCCGATTTTTCTGGAGATAAAGATGATAACGCGTGTTCAGCTAGTGACGAACATACGATGCCTTGATTTATGTTGTTGTTGAGCAGCAATTGGTGCGTTTTCTATTTCTTATAATTACTTAAATCATCAGTGGATTATTGTCTAAGATGTGGTTGAATTTTTGTTGAAGTTTGTGTGATTTTGGTCAGTAAAGATGAAATGAATAGGGGATATTTTGCTGCCTTCGTTATGAGATTTGATTGTAGCTCTTAGGATGCACACCAACTAGTCGATAAAATGCTTGAACCAACCTTTTCAATTTTTATTCAAGACCGTTATTCAGGGTATGCTTAATTTTCCTTTGGGTATGAACTATGAACTATGAACTACGAAGCATGTGTTTTAAAATTAAAATCCAATTTTATCTTTCTTTGGTATAAATTTTTTTTTTGAACGAATGGGGGAAATGCCCTCTTTTTTTTTGTTGGTTTGCTGGGTACATAAGGGAAAGAACAAGATTGTTCTTGTATTTCTTTACTGGAATACATGAGGTTCATTAAGAGGAAACGTAGAAGAGAGGGGTGAGTGGAATCATGAATTCTAATTCTGTTTGCATTTGTTCACGAATTGTATGAAATCACGAATCCGATTCTGTTGGAATGGAATCATGAATTATAATTCTGTTGGAATGGAATCACGAATCCATTTCTCTTTAATGGGTTTTGCGTGACTTTATTTTGGTTTGCTTATTTATGCTTGAATTTTATCTTAGATTGTTGGTTTATAATGATCAAGTGTTGAATACCATTATTTTTGTAGGTACGAAACGAGAGATATCAAAGCAAAACATGGTACATATGAAACTTACAACATTCTACTGGAATGGAATCTTGAATTCTGATTCTGTGATAATAGAATTTTGAAGATGAACATTGTATGGGATGAAGATGAACAATGACCACCAATCTTCCAAAAAGAATGGATTATTCTACCAGAATAATATACAATATAATGAAAAAATATATATTTAATAGTATATTCTGGTAGAATGATTCATATATTGTGTTTTTTGTGTTATTAATAAGTGTAACATTCGCATAGAATAGTATATAATTTTTTTTTTCTTTTCTAAGAATGTAATGAAATTTTTTTTAAATTGTATCCAAAATTTTGTTATTCTTCTAGAAGTTCATTAAATCAAAATATATATTATGTCAGAATGTGTAATTATTGTATGGTTCAATCATATTTGTTATTTTTCAATATATTGATAAACATATTCCGTCAGAATTTTCGAATTAGGAGAATTATCATCCATACAATCAGATTTTTAAAATTAATATAATCTATTTTCCTTAAAATATGTAATTTTCCTTTTTTAAATTTATGTTAATTGACTAAAATACTTTTAGAATGAAATTAGTTGGTATTTTTTAATTATATTTAATTTAATAATATGTATTATTCACTTTCTAAAATTAAGTAAAATGATTGGCCCACAATTATGCATACAATAACACAATACTTAGTTTGAATAGAATAACCTAAGCCTATATATATATATATATATATATATATATATATATATATATATATATATATATATATATATATATATATATATATATATATATATATATATATATATATATATATATATATATTAACAAATCAATCTTCAAGCTATTTGTGATTCAAGCTATTTGTGATATCGATTGGTTTTCGTAAATTATTATGTTGTATTATCAAGTTATATATATATATATATATATATATATATATATATATATATATATATATATATATATATATATATATATATATATATATATATATATATATATTCTTTTGAACAGTTGAATTTTTATTAAAAAAAAAAAAGTTAGCAAAAAGCTAACAATATTACGGAGGAATAGACAATACGGGGTTTAACCGCCATGAACTTCTACTAATATTAAACATTTTACTACGATTAAGGAACCAATTATAAGAATAATCGATCAAGCGATCAACCAATAAATTCCTTTTAAAATTTTAGTCGTTAAAGTAATATCAATCTGGAAATTCCAAAAAAACCACCACATAATCATGATGATCGATTCCAAGCCCAAACATTTACACTTAGAAATCCGAGTCGAGTTGATCCATTGAATGACATCTTCAATATCATCAAAAACCGGAAAAAAGAGTTCACGCCGTCTCCCTAAAAATGCCCATAAATCTCTCACAACTTGACACGAAATGAAGAGATGCACTACATCTTCCATGACAGCATTACATATAACACACAACACCGAATGAATGAATGTCAATCCCTTTAGTGCCAAGATTGAGCCGTGTCGGAAATCGGTTCAATCGATCTAAGACGTCAGTAAAATATCCATCCAGTTACAACTCTACCTTTTGGAAGAATTGCTCAACAATATATTTTCGAACCTCCGGAACCGTAAAATCAACATTCACTCCAAAGTTTCATACCCACCGTAAAATGTGTTTCACGAGCCATCTCCTCCGGTTGTTGAACTTGAGCAAGCAACATTCCACCCAAAAAAGTCTAGTCCAAGCCCAATTCACTGTGACACCATTCCACCACATCTGTTAAATATTATAATCTTTAATATATTCAGTAAAAACAATCTAGCAAATCTAACCATCAATGGGTTTTCTCCAATCCAAATGTCCCGCCAGAATGTAGTCAATTCACCATTTCCAATATTTCTTTGAATTGAAGATCATGGTATGATGTCAGATTCATGAAGTTGTTTAATAGTGCCAATAATTTTGCACCAAACTCCCTTCAAAGCCGAACCTTCATTATTGGTGCCAAAACCTCCATCACGACCACGTCTGGTATTTGAGTTTAATGTAGAACAGATGCAACAACAATATAAGCTTGAGAGAAAAATAGTATTATTCAATAATCTCCAAAGTTATAATTATACAAAACAAATTAAACAAGTGCCATAGCCATAGTGAGTGACCTTAAAGACTTTGGTGGATTGGTCTTGGAATTGTTAATTTCTCGATTCTCATCTAGCCCATTTAGCATTTGGTTTTGGTTTGTTTCCCAGACGTTTTTCATGATCGATATATACTTACCAAATAATTGTTCCACTTGATCTTCAACTCTTTATTATATTTATATAAAAATTAAATAGCTAATATAAAATATGTGTCAAGCACTAGTTTTATTCTAAGAATATGAAAACACTTAAAGCCCTATTATATTATATTTATACACATCTTCCACTATTCAACAAATTATACACAACCATCTAACACTTATATATATACACTAGCCGTTTACACGCGCCAAGCGACGAGTGCGAATAGTTTTTTCAGAAATTAATTTCCAGAAACGATTAATTCTTTATAGCTAAAAGAGAACATGTTGTTATGGATTAAAAATAAATATGCATTGTTCTTTTTTATGTAAATGTACATTGTTGCTTACCCGATTAAATCTTCGTTTTTTGTAGTATAATTATGATTTATGTTGTCTTTTTCATTGTATTTCAAATCCTTGCAACATAACTTTTTAAAAATATGCAATATTTTTGTTACTGTAATTATTAATTCTTATATATATAAATTATTTACACTTGAGAGTATATGTTGTAAATAACATAAATATATCAACCATAAATCATTTTTCTTGTTGGTTGTCTCGGTGCATGTATTTATGGTGGTGTACTTGGATTACACGGGCTTAAGGGTATGTATGGCGATATGTTTGTAAGAGATGATAATATATTTTGATCTAAACTTACAAAATTTACATGGAGACTATTAAATATATTCGTATCAATTTTGGGACAAATAACTATTGTTTTTATTTTCATGAAAATGTTTACTATACATTACTTAATTGTGTCATCAATCAAAAGATTGGAAGGTATAAGTTACATTAGTACCTTGATGTTGACTATAGGGGCTCAAAGCAATGTTATGAAAGTGGAATGTAGAAGTAATACTTGAGTTTTGATTATTTTCTCAAACGTCCCCAACAATAACACAACTCTTGAGTAGCAACACCTATTCATGGTAGTGTGTTGTCATTTATAGTACCTTCCCCACCTCATGTTACAATATAAGCTCATTGTTGACATCAAACACCACAAGCAAAAAAACATTTGTTACTTTTACATCTAATCCGTCCAATTCCTCATGTACTTTCCAATTGATTTCCAATTCAATAATTCACATGCCTATATCTTAATTTAGCTATGTTATTTTAGCTTTTCTTCAAAAAGAGTATTAACAGTTTACCATTGCAAGAATTACAATAAACCTTGCTATTTCTTGTATTTAACCTTGAAATCAAAAGTATAATGTTATAATAACCAGATAAAAAAACTACATGGCTATTTCTTGTGTTTAACCTTGAAATGAAGGTTGTAACATAAAAAATCCCATTAAATTCCGACAAATTCCATTTCTAACATTTCATCTTCACCAGCCTCTACAGTTGGCACACGCTTCTGATGCAACAACATCATGCACATGCTTTCGATGTCATTCTGTCAGGCACAATACTTATTTCGATACAATTTGCAAATGGTTGAATATTTGCTTTGGCTTCCGTTAATCTATCCTTCACCACCTCATTTAAATTGAATATAGTTTTTCCATGGGTCCATCCTTACATATCTGTATCGAAATACCAATATAATAATAAGGGACTGAAAAGGTTATTTTACCTGAACAGGAACCAAGAATGTTTTGTGTAAATGTGAAGGAATCACCTGAAAAGTTTATAAGCATCTATAAACTGGGATCAAGGTGCAAACTAAATTACTGGACTTCAAGAATTTCATAAAAAACAAATTCAAACAAATTAAAAGACAGTTGGGTAAGTGATTTTCAACAATAAGCCAATCCAACAAAAATACATAGTCAACAAATCAAAAATAATAAGAATCTAATATAGAATATTAGAATATATTGAATTGAAAAAGAAACCATAAATGCAACCAATTAATACGAACCTCTCAGAAACTGAATGCTCCCCTACTGCCCAATTCAGGACCTTTAACACACACACACACATAAAAGGTTAGGGTTTTTCTTATATAATAAGAGAGAAGGTGTGATGTTGGTTGTGGTGGAAGAAGGGTATTCCATAACTGAAATCAAGCCTAGATGTAGAATGAAATCACAAAATCAAGCCACGCCTACTGTGATGCAGACCACAACTACCCGGGATTCAAATATCAAACAATAAAATGGTCAAAACCCGAAAGTGGAGATGGGTTGTATACTGAATATCTGGTGAATGTCCTAAATTAACAATTTTGTTATAGATTCAACACCATACATGGAACCGAAAAAGGCGTTAAGATCCAAATCCGGCCTTAATCTTTACTCGTCTTCTTAATAAAACCGCTCCTTCAAAAAAGAAAATTATTGGTCAATTGAACCAATTCATACTACTTCCAACTTCTAAAGTCAGCCAAACTTAATTAAAAAAAACCTTTACACATAAGAGACTTACATGTGACATTTGGTAAAGGACAATCTACTTTTGATGTCTTGGAAGACCCTGCTACATGATACACAAAAACGCAACAAAGTCATGAATGGTGGCGGAGTTAGGTTAGAGAGAGAAAGGCACATATTGATTCTGGTAGGGGTTCTTTTCCAGAAAAGTGGTGTGAAGGAAGAGGGATGGTGCAGATGGCGGTCCAATGCGATTATGGTGTGGAAGAGATGAGGATGAGGAAAGTGATGATAGTTCTCTATCATTTTAGGGTTTAAGGGTATTCAATGGTAGAAAATGTGAGTATACAGGAGAAATTCAAGAATTGTTTAATTTTTTTATTAATGAAACGTATACGTATGTTTTTTTTTTGAGTTAATTAAATGGATACAAGATATTGTATATGTCTAGTAAACAATAAGCATAATATGATTGTATATGATGTATTAGAGTTTGTACCTCTTAAAATTCAAGAAATATGTAATATGCTTTATATAATAGTATATATATATATATATATATATATATATATATATATATATATATATATATATATATATACTAACTAATAAATAAAAATCACTAAGTGTCAAATGACATCTTTCCAGAGTATGATTCTAATGATGTCATGTTGCATCCTTAAAAATTTATTCACATTTAATACTTTAAAAAAATGTAAATATTAATATTCATAATTTGACTCTTAAAAATCAAATCAGGATTTAAATTTTGAAGTCATTAATCATTACCTATTACATACACTAGAAAGGTGTCACTTGTCACTTGGTGATTTTTTAGATCTATGAGATGTTTATTTTTTTCCCTTCATCAAAAGATAATAACTTTTTTTTTATTTAGATAATATTATCTTATAATCATACTAACCATCTTCTGTTAAAAACTAAAAACTAAAATAAAATTATGAATCATTCAAGTCTCATTTACTAAACTATAATATTATCCTACATTGACAATCATACTTAAGTTTTTTATAATATCAGTCTATTTTCATTGTCTATCTTATAAACCCATGGTTTCCACGGGTCTCTAATCTAGTATGTGTGTGTGTCTGTGTGTGTCTGTGTGTGTGTCTCTCTCTCTCTCTCTCTCTATATATATATATATATATATATATATATATATATATATATATATATATATATATATATATATATATATATATAGGAGTAGGATCAAATGAGAACACCAAAAACGTTGAAAACGCGAGAACAAAGTATATATTCATTTGCGATTCCATGTATTCATTTTTGGAGAAATGATAAAGTTTTACGCCTTTAATTTCAATTGAAGAGAAAAAGCATATTCATGTTGATTGTGCGTAAAAATTTATCATTTCTCCACAAATGAATACATGGAATCACAAATGAATATAATTGTTCTCGCGTTCTCAACCTAACAGGATCTAAGAAACTTGGAAATTGTTGGTTAGGTACCGGTTTCTGACGGACGAAAAAAAGTTGTATAGGTCAAGGACCGAAGTAGTGTGTCAACCGTGATTAGGTGAGTAACACTACTCTAACATCCGTTGTTGTCGGTACCCGCACATATTTGTATATGTGTATTGGTGATTATTATGACATTATATGGTACCTCAGGATGGTATAATTATTTGAATATGTTATCTCGGATTGGAGATATGGTACTTGATTAGTTAAATTTGTTATAATTAAATATTGATATATTGGTTTATATTTATCTCGGATTGGAGATGAAATATTGATATATATTGGGTTATATTTATCTCGGATTGGAGATAGTATTCTTTGACGGTTTTGGGCTTAGTGCTTTACTAAGCATGAGATTATTATGCAAAAAGGTTTATGTTAGATCTCTTAGGAGATATTGTGAATATATCTGCCTAATGGATTTTTTTGTTATTTAGATTATGTGTTTATTTTATTGTGGTTGTTATTCACTAAGCTGTGAGGCTTATGTTGTTTGTTTGTAAATGTTTTGCAGGTTAAAGATTGTAGCGTCCGGCTCGATCCTATGCTTGCTGCCAACACGATCCTTGTGATAGCTTCTTGTGCTCCTGTGTGCCAGTGTATACCAAAATGTTGAATTTTTTTTTATAATTATGGAATGTATTTTGGGGTATACCTGTTGAGAAAAACCTGGGCGTTACAAGATGGTATCAGAGCTGTGGTTTAAGTGCATTATGTGTTTATAGTAAATACCTAAACTTAAACCGTAAGGTGGAAAATGTTATTTGATTATTCTTGGTAGAAATAACTTGGAAGAGTTATATATATATTATATATGTGCATATTACGGGAAGAATTTCGGTACACGATATGGTATCTGTGCTATTCACGACGTAGTGGGTGTTGCGATTCGTGATGCGGTTTAAATTAAATTATATGGTGAGATATTAGTAATAAAATTGTTTGAATAGTTAAAATTTTTGCAAAATATCGATTTGTAATTGTCGGGACCTTTTTTTCCCTATCAATTAAAAATCGATCACCATTGGGAGGCTGGATATTGAATGATATCGTGTACAAGAAGATGAGCGGTATTGCACCTGACGACACGGTGGTCCATTGCGATGTACGGTTGCGAAGCCTACTGTCGGATGCGAGGCGTGGCGATTTGAAGTGTCTGGTGCAGAGATTACGATGTGTGATGTAGTTGAAATGAAGAATAGCAACATACTTTGATCTCACGACGTGATCATGGTGCTATCACGACGTGAGCATTTAGTACATTGCTGTAATTGAATTGTGTAGGTCACGACGTGAGGAATGAGATCACGACGTGAGGAATGTAGATCAGCACGTGAGGAAGGTAAGGTCACGACGTGGCAGATGTAAGACCACGACATGAGAGTCACAAGGTGAAGAATGATCATGGTCACGACGTGATCATAGATGGATCACAATCTAAGGATTAAATTTTGTCTAGGGATGGTTTTCAGCTAAATGACTGGTTTTGGAAGATAGACCTTGAAATTTACTATGTACGGTTGATTGATGTTTAGTATCTATCTTTCAACTGTGTGAGCTGATAATTATTGACCGTGTTTGTGATATGAGATTAAAGCCACAATGTGGCTAGAAATTTATGAAGTTAAAAGTGTGCTCTGTATTGAGAGCAGGATACTTAATATTAGTCATGATGAATTTGGGAGACGTGAAGAGAATATTTCCGGGATATGATCCCCGATAGAAGAAACTGATACTTCAGATATGAATTTTGGAGGTAGTAATATTTTTGAGATGAGTAGTAAATAGGATTAAACTTTGTTTTACTTACAAAATTTGAATTCATATATTTGTCATAAAGTGGCAATGACATGAAAATGTTGGTGTTTGAAGTATCCTGAGAAAAATATGGAAATGAATGTAAGGATAACTTCGGTATTAGAGTTATCATGTGAACTGAAAGGAATTATAGTGTTATCTCGGATTGGAGATACCACAGAAATGGAAATACATACATATACATACATATTTTTGATTTGGTGGTTATCTCGGATTAGAGATACCACTAGTACAGGTATGATTTGGTGGTTATCTTGGTTTGGAGATACCACTAGTACATGTATGATTTGGTGGTCATCTTGGTTTGGAGATACCACTCATACGGGTATGTTTTGGTGGTCATCTTGGTTTGGAGATACCATTAGTACAGGTATGATTTGGTGGTCATCTTGGTTTGGAGATACCACTGGTACGAGTATGATTTGGTGGTTATCTTGGTTTGGAGATACCACTGGTATGGGTATGATTTGGTGGTTATCTTGGTTTGGAGATGCCACTTGTACAGGTACGATATGGTGGATATCATGCATTGGAAATGCCACTGGAACATGACAGGTATGACAAAATGGTTATCCTGGATTGGGGATACCAATGGAGTGTGACAGGCATGACATGATAGTTCTCCTGTATTAGGGATGCTCTTGGAATATGAAACGATATGGTAGTAATCTCGGGTTGGAGATACCACATGAATTGAAAATATATGTATGTGTATAAGTGTATGTATGGTAATCTTGGTACTAGATTTACCAAGAGAATAAGGATGAATTAGTAATGTTACCGATTGGCATGATGTCAAAAAGGTTGACTTTAAAATATCGCCTATTGACACAATAGTAAGAGATTGCTACGATGAGAATGAAATGACATCTTCGTAGTGTGAAGATATTGAGAAATAGGTGTTTGATTGACCTATTGTATGTATAGAATATACAAGTATGGGTGGATTTACTGTGTATCTGATTTACATTATGGTATTAAAGACCATAAAACGTTGGGTGAATTTGAGAAATTTTGATGTAATAAATTCATGTGAGTAATGATATGTGGAAATGTGGTATTCACCGATGTGATATTCGGTAATAATTGATAATTAATGGTATGTGTGATCTCGGATTGGAGATCATGGCGCGTACTTAACTGATTTGGTAATAATGAAATACTCGTAAATTGAAAGGAATCGTAAATCGAGTATCTGGTGATAGTTGAGAATGGTAAATAGAAATAGTTGATTTTAATTAAGTAGTAAGTGAGTACTATTTGTTGCAAAGAATATGATGGTAATAAATAAAATTTATGATTAAGTAGAATTATTTAGGGATAGTGAATATGTTCCTATCCTTATTATGTGAGATTTTTTTTTCTGTGTTATGAACTTCTCACGAAGAAATGTTAAGAAATTTGATTCATATGTGTATTGTAGTGTAAATGTATGGGGCATTTATGCTAAACAAATAATAGTAAATTGTGATAGTATAATGTACAACCATGCATTTTTATGCAATTGCAGTGGAGAATGTGATTCAATGGTTCTTCTTGGAAGGACTATAAGTTAATGGAATTCTTTATTATAGCACGAGACTTCAGGAGATTCCGGGGACGAAATCTTTTGAAGGGGGGAAGACTTGTTACACCCGGTTTTTCGTAACATGTGTTATTTTATAAAATACAAATATTATGAAAGAGATAGGTAAGATAAACCCTAGAAAGGGTTAATTTTTAAGAATGTTAATTATTAAAATATTATTAAAGAATATTGTAGTTCGTGTGATGACGATTCTGTGGATATAAAGTTTGCTGAAAACGGAGTCCGTACGAGAAAGTTATGGCTATTTGAAGTTGAGATGAAAGTAGGATGCTATTATGAGAAATTCAACGAAAGTCAAGTCAAAGGTCAACCTTTGACCACCACGATGTGAATCATGATTGTCACGACGTGACATTTGACTCTCATGACGTGAGATGTGATGAATCGACGAGACACGTGGTGGGAGAGTGCGACGCGTGGCAGGCCCAGGTCTAGACACTGCTCACGACGTGAGCTTATAATGCTCACGACGTGAGAGCTTGCAGACTATAAAAATGAGTGTTTTTATGTCATTTGGAGGATTTCGATGCATTTTGAGCGATGATGCTTCTCGGGATTTATTTACGTGATATTATATCGGTGGAGTTATACCGATATACGTGTGATACGGGCCGAGTTATGAGACCGTGGAGGTATAATTTACCCCGTTATTATTTAATTGTTTTATACAACATTATTGTTGGGATTAGATAGATTTGAGTATATGTTATATATATATATATATATATATATATATATATATATATATATATATATATACTCGTATCTGTGATATGGTGCTGTTACGAACCCGTTGGTGAGATTTGTAAGTAAATCTCACGATAAGATAGTTAGTTGGGACTGTCAGCGTTATAAACCATGATCAACTGAAATGTCCCGATATGGTAGATTTGGTTATCAGCTTATGGGGTTAAGCCTAGTTTTGATATATTATTGTATTTAATGAGCTTCGTGACAAATAGTCACGGGGTGTAGTTAAGGGTAAATTATAACAGGTTCTAAGGAAATTGGAAATTGTTGGTTAGCTACCAGTTTGTGACGGATGGGAAAAGCTGTATAGGTCAAGGACCGAAGTAGTGTGTTAACCAAGTGATCAGGTGAGTAACACTACTCTAACATCCTTTGTTGTTGGTACCTGCACATTTTGGTATATGTGTATTGGTGATTATTATGACATTATATGGTACCTCAGGATGGTATAATTATTTGAATATGGTATCTCGGACTGGAAATATGGTACTTGATTAGTTAAATTTGTTATAATGAAATATTGATATATTTATCTCGGATTGGAGATAGTATTATTTGACAGGTTTGGGCTTAGTGCTTTACTAAGCGTGGGATTATTATGCAAAAAGGTTTATGTTAGATCTCTTAAGAGATATTGTGAATATATCTGCCTAATGGATTTTTTTTTGTTATTTGGATTATGTGTTTATGTTATTGTGGTTGTTATTCACTAAGCCGTGAGGCTTACGTTCTTTGTTTGTAAATGTTTTGTAGGTTAAAGATTGTAGCGCCCGCCTCGATCCTGTGCTTGCTGCCAGCACGCTCCTTGTGATAGCTTCTTGTGCTCCAGTGTGCCAGTGTATACCAAAATGTTGAATTTTTTTTTATAATTATGGAATGTATTTTGGGGTATACCTGGTGAGAAAAACCTGGGCGTTACAACACGAACACTTGTGGTGCTTGCTTCCAAGAGATCTTCAAGAAGGAATTATTGTTATTTACTACAATAACAATTAAGCTATGTAATCCTGTACCCTAATTTGTGTTTTTCGAAAATTTATTAGGGTTCTCAGGATTTCTTATTTGATGTTCATAGTTATAGGTTCAATAGTCAAAACATAGATCCTTTAGGTTGCATGTGAACTTAAGGGTTTTAAGTTTATTTGTTTTACCTAAATCCCATAAGTGGTATCAGAGCTTTTGGTTTGTTTTCAATTGAACTGTTATAATTGTTGAATTTGATCAAATTAGGGTTTATAGAAATTAAACCCTAAAAGGCTAAGAATTTCGACTAGGGTTAGGGTTTTTCGAAACCCTAGCCTATCCCCTTGGATTTCGAAATTAGGGTTAGCGTTTCTTGAAACCCTAACCTTCCTCCCCAAGTTTTTGAAAATTTCTATATGGTTAGGGTTTCCTATTTTTTGTTAATTGTTAGTTTAATTTGATTAAAAGTGATAATTATAAAATTCAATAAATCTTATACCCATAATTTTTGAAAATTTAGAGGGTCAGGAGTAGGATTAAATTATTTGATTAATGTGACAACCCGAAATTTCTATTATGTACAACCATTCACTTCAATAGAAGTCAGAACTGTTTCTGCTAACTTTCAAGCTTTTAGGAATAAGTTTGAGTGTTTTTAAGTTAGTACTTCAGGAGATATCAGGAGAGAGGATGCCCTAGGGTTTATTGTGCAACAATAATATTCCAAAACTCCAAGAGTTTGGAGTTTACGGCCTAAACAAGGGTGTTTACGGCCGTAAACCCTAAAAGGGGGTATAAATATGACACTTAGTCATATTTTACCACTTTTCACATTTTTAAGATCCAAAATCAAATTCTCTCTCAAGTATCATCCAACAATTCTTCAAGATCATCAACTTGTAAGTGTTTCTAACCCTAATAAGTTGATATATTACTTAATCTAGTGATTTAACACACTTCCATCTGTGAAATCATTCCAAAAGGTTAGATCTTCAAGTTTCACCAAGAACACACACTAGTGTTCTTGGACTTTTAGCACCTTTTCAAGCTTTTACCTAGTAAGTACTCCTACCCTAGTGTATTATAAAGCTTGTTACATTTCTATACATCAAGAAAACAACCAAGAAACACAAGATCAAGGTGTTTACGGTCCAAGATGTTCTTGGACCGTAAACCCTATTAAGGGTGCCAAAGTGTGCCCTAGTCCCTTCTAAGCCTTGGAAAACTAGTCTAGACCCCTTTCTTACTGTGCTTAGGACTCAAAACAACCAAAAGACCATAATCATTTGGGTTTACGGCCGTCAACCCAAAGGGAAATGGTCTAAGGACTGTAAACTCCTAAAAAGGAGTGAAATGGTGCCCTAACCTCTTCCTAAGGCTAAAAAATGAAGTAGGAATGCTTCTTGTGATCTTTAAGGCTTCAGAACACAAAATGGTCAAGAAACATGAGTTTACGGCCGTAAACTCATGGGTTTACGACCGTAAACTAAAGGAGTTATGGTCACAAAACCGTAAACTCCAAGGGAGTTTACCCTTGAACCCCAAACTCAATAGCAAGGTCCTACCACCCTTAGATGCAATCCTTATGACTTATAGCACTTAAATCAAGTGTTTTACATGTCTTAGGATGTCTTAAACTTGGTTAATTAGTTGTTTTATGACTAATTGGATACATATATGGGATTATATGTTAACTAGGATCATTGTGTGTGTACAAGTCTTCACTTGACACTTAGGATCCTACATCATTCAGTTCATCCACAACCACCCACTACAGGTGAGTTCATACCCCTTAATCAATCTTTTAAATGATTTTAAATGCTTTCATGCGGGGGGGGGGGGATATAAGTAGAAAACAGGAAGTTATATAATCAATCACATGTGATTTATAACTGTGTTTTCAACCAACTGATTTTCACATACTTCAGAATGTGTTAAATACAATGGTTTTCAGTTAATTTATACTTTGTTATCAAATGAATTACTTTTGAAATGTTTTATAAAATGACATCAAGTCATATTTATTTATTGTTCAAAACTCTTAAATGTTTTACAAAACCTCTTTCAACTTATTGTTAAAAACCATATCTATACACTTATGTTTCATATATATATATATATATATATATATGTATTGATAGGAGAGCTTTCATTCTTTCTTCAGTTCCAACACTCTTGTGTAGCAAGGGTGTATAAACCTACTTGGACATTCAATTTACATTCCAGTAAACTATTATAGGTATAGTTTAGGGGATACAAACTACTATTCCTATTACAAGGAATTACACAAGAGTCAGTTCATTCATGAGTCTATACTAATACATTACATGCAATATGAAGAGATACTATTACATGGATATCATTACATGGATACTTTTACATGGATTCTGTTACATAGATACTATATGATGAGATACTATTACATATTATATGTGTAGATACTATTATACATGTACGGGACTAACCATTCTACACCCAGCTGTTAGCTACAGAGGGAAAATGCACATCGACGGATGTCTACGATTAATACTATTCGGCAATTACTATGACGTGTTTATCCTAGTACCAAAGGATAATACTTAAATGATTATATAATTTCCCTTTTACTTTTATTTTGTGACACATTCACATAAACGATGAGGTAGACTATATATTTATAATAATAGTCGCACATGGGAAAAACTTTCATTGATACATAAATGCAACTTTCAAAGCATTCAGGTCTTGGTAGAAGACTACCTTTCATACTAGTAGGAAATATGGGATTTTCTAGGGTTTTCACACTTATACTAAATGTTTCATCAAATATTTACAAGTCTTTCATAACAGCTTTTCAAACCAATGGCACCATAATACTTATGAATTCACCAGCTTTATGCTGATCTGCACTTTCAAAATAACTTGTATTCTCAGGTCACCAGTAGACACGTACGATGACCAGGTTTTGAGAAGACGGAGCACAGACAAGACTCGTCTTTTATTTTGATTACATATTTTGGTGTCTTATTACTATGAAAGAACACTCATGTATTAAAACTTTACTTTTAATGCAATGAATGATGTTGTTGCTTGTTTACTACTTTGCACTGTTATGATACTTTACATGACGTCCTCCACCCCTGAACGTTTCCGCCGTTCCGGTTTTAGGGTGTGACAGATTGGTATCAGAGCTTTGTTTATAGTGAATTGACTATATCAACCCATAAAAGATATACAAACTATAAATACATTGGGATTAAAAATACTCTGACCAAGAGTTTATACTTTTAAGTAATAAAATATTTAACTAAGTATACATGTCTGCATTCATACTAAAATCAGTGTCACAATGACAAGAACAAAAGTATTACGATTGTTGAATATCACAAGTAAGCTCGGGGATGTATGGTCAGTCCTGGAAGTGGCATAGCCTGATCAACTATGCTGGTCCGAGGAGTGATTAGCACATGCCCAAGAATGGTTGTGATATGGCAAAAAGTCTAAAAACTTACCAACATTACCACAATGAAATACCATAGGGGTATTTGGTGTTACTATAATTACTTATTTGAGAACTAAAAGGTCTTTATCAGTAGGTCAATAGTTGCTGAGTGGATACACTAAGATTATATGTATCTAGGACGTCATAGACTTAGAATCTGTGAATCTTTGCTTTACTTCTTGTCCTTGTTTGGTTGTAGGCTTAGAGTTAGGGTCACTTATTCGAAGGTCTATCCTGTCCTGAGTACATATAACTGGTATGCACTAAACAAGTATTGAAGTAACTGATAAAGATCATCTTATAATTAATTTAGTTAGTACGTCTATTAATTTCTTCTTATATCCCTTTTCTCGCGTAGATATCATGGCTGGATTCCATCCCCACGGCGACCCGTACTACCCTAACCACGGCAATGATGGATGGCTCGGAGAAGAGCCAGAGAATGATCACCCAATTCCCTTGGATGATCACGAAGCTGAAGGCTTTTCTGATAGTTCCGACTCAGAACCAGAAGTCAACAATCTAGCCCCAGCTGCTCATGACCCAAACCCTCGTCCAGCATTTCAAGGACCCACACCTCTGTGGGCCACGAACTTAAAAAGATGGAGTCAGGAACAGGGTCAACCCATCCCCTACAATGGAGACAGAAGCTTCTACAACCTCACTGAGGGAGGTTCAGCTGACAGGGTCCTACCCATCATGGTTCGTAGGATTTCCCGGAACACCGAACAGGGTCGAGCTGCTATCGACCGAGTCATGGAGATTAACGCCAACTCTGGCGTTAACACAGTCCGCATTCACCAACTAGAGTATGCTTATGAAAGGACTCTGGTCCACAATGCAGCTCTACAGAGAGAACTTGCTGGAACCCAAGCTGAAGTCAGGGAACTTCGAGCTCAGCAATTAAGATCTGACAGGCGTGTGAGGGACATAGAACGCCTTCTTTCGGAATCAAGAACTCACTCTAGTAGTTCTCGTCGCCGATAGAATCTCATCGACTTCTCTTTTGGATATAACCTAGTTATGTAAAACTCTGGTCTAATTTCCTATCTCTGTAAATCTTAGACCTGTTAGGTCTTGATTTGGTCGTAGTCCTGTCAAAATTTTCCCATCTTGGTTGATGTAAGGCCTCTTACTAGGCCATTTTTCCCGAACTTGTTACATCTGTAATTCCAATAATATTGACAGGTACCTAATCTCATGGAAATTATTATCCAAATGCTATCATCTGTTAGTTCTAGAGCTACATTTAATCATGCTGTTGGACTATGAAGAGTTAGTCCATGAGTCATTTTCATCAACTTTCCTATTGAATTCTTATCAATTTCTTCATCTTTCTAAACTTATAGTTAAAAGATGCCTCCTCGCAGAAATCCGAGGCGTAACAATAATAACGAAACACCGATACCGCCACCACCTCCACCACCTCCTCAGTTCGACGCTGCTATGTTCTAAGCAGCTGTCACGGCGGCCGTAGCGGCTGCCATGTCCCACATCAATACTCCTGTCCCTAGTGGATCGGGAACAGGTGCACCTCATTCCAACCATGGCGAGAGCCATGGGCGCTCCCAGGAATGCACCTACAAGGATTTTACGAATGCCAAACCCATAAATTTCAATGGAACTGGAGGGGTTATGATCTTAAGGCAGTGGATCGAAAAGACAGAAGCAGTCTTTGAAATCTGCGCCTGCCCAGAGAACAATAAGGTCAAGTTTGCTACTTGTACCTTTTCTGACAGGGATTTAACTTGGTGGAATGGCCACGTTAAGTCACTGACTCTAATAGTAGCAAATTCGATAAGTTGGGAAAACTTGAAAGCCATGCTGATGAGAGAGTACTGTCCACGAGGGGAAATTCAAAAACTCGAACAGGAACTCTGGGGTCTTGAAATGGTTGGTTCTGACGTATCAACGTATACTAATAGATTCTGTGATCTGGCAATTCTTTGCCCTGATATGGTTGCTCTTGAGAGCAAGAAAATAGAGAGATATATTTGGGGACTGTCGCCCCAGATCCAGTCAAGTGTGTTAGCATCCAGGCCTGTTACTTTTGGCAGCGCCAAAGAGCTGGCACAATCTCTTATAGATCACGGAAACCACCAGAACCCATCGATTTCTACACCTGAACAACAAAAGGGAAACAACAACAACAAGAAAAAGGGGTGGAACAAGAGGAAAAGCGGGGCTTCGCAAGAATCCTCAAAGAGACAACAACTAGTTACCATCAATGCTGCCACAGTAACTCCTGTTGTCCCTGCTAATCCCTTACCAGCGAATCCTTATGCCGGTAATCTTCCGAGGTGCAACAAATGCACCTTCCATCACAACGGACCTTGCTGGGAAATGCAGTGCACGAACTGCAACAGAAGGGGGCATACTGCCCGTTTCTGCAAGACTCCAGCAAGGCCGACCGCTCAAGTTCCTAACGCCGGGGTGGGCCAAGCTTGCTACGGTTGTGGCGAAGTGGGCCACTACAAGAGGAACTGCCCTAAGGCAGGGATAGCTGGCGGAGTAGGAAGAGTTCTGGCCATAGGCCACGAGGAAGCCGTAGCTAATCCTACGATAGTTACTGGTACGTTTCTCCTCGATAACTCATATGCTTGCATACGTTTCGACAGTGGAGCGGAGAAAAGCTTCGTAAACCAGAAATTTGCACACCTGCTTAAACAAAAACCACGTGCACTAGATAAATCATTCACTGTAGAAATGGCAAACGGGAAAACGGAAAGTACTAACTGCACATACGTAGGTTGTACTCTAACTTTAGATGGCCATACTTTCGAGATAGACCTCATGCCGGTCCCAATTAAAAGTTTCGACGTCATTATCGGCATGGATTGGTTGAGTCTTCATCGCGCCGACATCTTGTGCTTTGAAAAAGCAGTTCGTCTTAACCTTCCTAACAGCGAAACTCTAATTATCTACGGTGACAAACCTAGTACGAGTTTTCGCATCATTTCGTGCATCCAGGCTCAGAAATGCTTGCGAAAGGAATGTCATGCATTTCTCGCTCACATCGTTGATACGAGTCAAGAAGTGAAAGATATTCAGAACATCCCAGAAGTACGCGACTTTCTCGACATCTTTCCAGAAGAACTTCCGGGATTACCACCACAACGCCAAGTCGAGTTCAGAATCGACTTAGTGCCAGGGGCTACTCCAGTAGCCAAATATCCATATCGTCTGGCACCGGTGGAGATGCAGGAACTTTCCAGTCAGCTTAACGAACTTCTCAAGAAGGGATTCATTAGGCCAAGCTTCTCACCATGGGGAACACCGGTCTTGTTCGTCAAGAAGAAAGACGGATCGTTTCGTATGTACATCGACTACAGGGAACTCAACAAGCTTAACATTAAAAATCGTTATCCCTTACCCCGCATTGATGATTTATTTGATCAACTTCAGGGAGCCAACTACTTCTCGAAGATAGATCTATGATCCGGATACCACCAATTACGAGTGTTAGAGGAGGATGTTCCCAAGACAACCTTTCGAACTCGTTATGGGCACTACGAATTCGTAGTGATGCCATTCGGATTAACAAATGCATCCGCTGTACTCATGGATTTAATGAATATGGTGTGTCGTCCTTACTTGGATCAGTTCGTCATTATCTTCATCGATGACATACTCATCTACTCTCGAAGTAAGGAGGAACATAGTCAACACCTGCGAAGAGTCTTAGAAACATTACGATCGGAGAAGCTCTATGCGAAGTTCTCTAAGTGCGAATTTTGGATTCGAAGAGTCGAATTCTTGGGCCACGTAGTTAGTGAAGAGGGAATTCACGTGGACCCATCCAAAATCAAGGCCATTGAGAACTGGTCAGCACCGAAGACACCTACAGAAATTCGTCAATTTCTAGGTCTCGCTGGCTACTATCGCAGGTTCATTCAGAACTTCTCCCGCATTGCGAAACCTCTTACCACACTGACCCAGAAGGGCGTGGCCTTTGACTGGGAAGAGAAGCAAGAGAGAGCGTTCCAAACACTCAAGCGAGCCTTGTGCACCGCACCTATACTATCCCTCCCCGAAGGGATAGAAGACTTCGTTGTCTATTGCGATGCTTCAAATCAAGGGCTCAGTTGTGTTCTGATGCAACGAGGTAAGGTCATCGCCTATGCCTCGAGACAGCTGAAGACACACGAGGTCAACTACACCACCCACGATCTTGAACTAGGAGCAGTTGTGTTTGCTCTGAAGATCTGGAGACACTACCTGTATGGTACAAAAAGCACGATCTTTACAGACCACAAAAGCCTACAACATATATTCGACCAGAAGGAGCTCAACATGAGACAACGATGGTGGGTCGAGCTACTCAGTGATTACGAATGCGAAATTCGTTATCATCCGGGTAAAGCCAACGTAGTAGCTAATGCCATAAGTCGGAAAGAGTACTCTGGTCGTAGAGTCAAATCTTTGACTCTAACTATCCATTCACACTTGTCCACGCAAATTAAGGAGGCTCAGCTCGACGCTTTGAAACCTGAAAATGTGGCGAGTGAATCCCTAAGAGGGATGGATAAGAACTTGGAAGTCAAGGGTGGCGGAGCCTTATACCTCATGGATCGGATCTGGACACCGAAACGCGGTGACTTCAGAGACTTGGTCATGACCGAGGCACACAACACTCGTTATTCCGTCCAACCAGGTTCAGATAAGATGTATCTGGATCTTAAAAAGCTATACTGGTGGCCTAACAAGAAAGCAGAAATTGCTACCTTCGTAAGTAAATGCCTTACTTGCGCAAAGGTTAAGGTCGAATACCAGAAACCCTCAGGTCTACTGCAACAGCCTGAAATTCCAGAATGGAAGTGGGAGCGGATCATTATGGACTTCATAACCAAGTTGCCCAAGACAACGGGTGGACTTGATACCATATGGGTCATCATCGACAGATTGACCAAGTCCGCACACTTCCTGCCTATCAAAGAAACAGACAAGATGGAGAAGCTTACGAGAACCTACATTCGGGAGATTGTACGACTGCACGGTGTTCCCATATCCATTATCTCGGACAGAGATAGTAGATTCACTTCGATGTTCTGGCAGTCGCTACAAAGTTCCCTAGGAACTAGGCTGGACATGAGTACAGCCTACCATCCACAGACCGACGGACAAAGTGAGAGAACTATCCAAACCTTGGAAGATATGTTACGAGCCTGTGTGACTGACTTTAGGAAAGCATGGGATACTCATTTACCCCTTGTCGGATTTTCCTACAACAACAGTTATCACACGAGCATAAAGGCTGCTCCATTCGAGGCACTCTATGGCCGGAAGTGCAGATCCCCTATGTGCTGGGCTGAGGTGGGTGATACCCAGTTAGCTAAAGGACGAGTTCTTGAAAGCACTCTCACAGGTCCGGAGATCATTCGGGAAACGACAGAGAAGATCGTTCAGATTCGTGAACGATTGAAAGCCTCTAGAGACCGACAGAAAAGCTACGCTGATAAACGAAGGAAACCGTTGGAATTCCAGGTGGGAGACCGTGTTCTATTGAAGGTCTCACCCTGGAAGGGCTTGATACGCTTCGGAAAGCGTGGAAAGCTAAATCCAAGGTACATAGGGCCTTTCGAGATTCTTACAAGAATCGGCCCTGTAGCTTACAAACTTAACTTACCGCGCGAACTCAGTAACGTACATTCTACTTTCCACGTCTCGAACTTGAAAAAGTGTCTGTCCGACGAGATCTTGTAATCCCACTCGACGAGATCGAGATCAACGAGAGCCTCAACTTCGTGGAAGAACCAGTAGAGATCATGGACCGGGAGGTCAAGCAAACGAAACAAAGCCGTATCCCGATACTGAAGGTTCACTGGAACGCCAAGCGAGGACCTGAATTCACTTGGGAGCTAGAGGATCAGATGAAACTGAAATATCCTCTTCTTTTTACTTAGTTATTTGTAACTACTTATTTGCTTAAACTCTAATTTCGGGACGAAATTCCTTCTAACGGGGGGATGATGTGACAACCTGAAATTTCTATTATGTACAACCATTCACTTCAATAGAAGTCAGAACTGTTTATGCTAACTTTCAAGCTTTTAGGAATAAGTTTGAGTGTTTCTATTCTGGGCGTTACAACACGAACACTTGTGGTGCTTGCTTCCAAGAGATCTTCAAGAAGGAATTATTGTTATTTACTACAATAACAATTAAGCTATGTAATCCTGTACCCTAATTTGTGTTTTTCGAAAATTTATTAGGGTTCTCAGGATTTCTTATTTGATGTTCATAGTTATAGGTTCAATAGTCAAAACATAGATCCTTTAGGTTGCATGTGAACTTAAGGGTTTTAAGTTTATTTGTTTTACCTAAATCCCATAAGTGGTATCAGAGCTTTTGGTTTGTTTTCAATTGAACTGTTATAATTGTTGAATTTGATCAAATTAGGGTTTATAGAAATTAAACCCTAAAAAGGCTAAGAATTTCGACTAGGGTTAGGGTTTTTCGAAACCCTAGCCTATCCCCTTGGATTTCGAAATTAGGGTTAGCGTTTCTTGAAACCCTAACCTTCCTCCCCAAGTTTTTGAAAATTTCTATATGGTTAGGGTTTCCTATTTTTTGTTAATTGTTAGTTTAATTTGATTAAAAGTGATAATTATAAAATTGAATAAATCTTATACCCATAATTTTTGAAAATTTAGAGGGTCAGGAGTAGGATTAAATTATTTGATTAATGTGACAATCCGAAATTTCTATTCTGTACAACCATTCACTTCAATAGAAGTCAGAACTGTTTCTGCTAACTTTCAAGCTTTTAGGAATAAGTTTGAGTGTTTTTAAGTTAGTACTTCGGGAGATATCAGGAGAGAGGATGCCCTAGGGTTTATTGTGCAACAATAATATTCCAAAACTCCAAGAGTTTGGAGTTTACGGCCTAAACAAGGGTGTTTACGGCCGTAAACCCTAAAAGGGGGTATAAATATGACACTTAGTCATATTTTACCACTTTTCACATTTTTAAGATCCAAAATCAAATTCTCTCTCAAGTATCATCCAACAATTATTCAAGATCATCAACTTGTAAGTGTTTCTAGCCCTAATAAGTTGATATATTACTTAATCTAGTGATTTAACACACTTCCATCCGTGAAATCATTCCAAAAGGTTAGATCTTCAAGTTTCACCAAGAACACACACTAGTGTTCTTGGACTTTTAGCACCTTTTCAAGCTTCTACCTAGTAAGTACTCCTAACCTAGTGTATTATAAAGCTTGTTACCTTTCTATACATCAAGAAAACAACCAAGAAACACAAGATCAAGGTGTTTACTGTCCAAGATGTTCTTGGACCGTAAGCCCTATTAAGGGTGCCAAAGTGTGCCCTAGTCCCTTCTAAGCCTTGGAAAACTAGTCTAGACCCCTTTCTTATTGTGCTTAGGACTCAAAACAACCAAAAGACCATAATCATTTGGGTTTACGGCCATAAACCCAAAGGGAAATGGTCTAAGGACCGTAAACTCCTAAAAAGGAGTGAAATGGTGCCCTAACCTCTTCCTAAGGCTTAAACATGAAGTAGGAATGCTTCTTGTGATCTTTAAGGCTTTAGAACACAAAATGGTCAAGAAACATGAGTTTATGGCCGTAAACTCATGGGTTTACGACCGTAAACTAAAGGAGTTATGGTCACAAAACCGTAAACTCCAAGGGAGTTTACCCTTGAACCCCAAACTCAATAGCAAGGTCCTACCACCCTTAGATGGAATCCTTATGACTTATAGCACTTAAATCAAGTGTTTTACATGTCTTAGGATGTCTTAAACTTGGTTAATTAGTTGTTTTATGACTAATTGGATACATATATGGGATTATATGTTAACTAGGATCATTATGTGTGTACAAGTCTTCACTTGACACTTAGGATCCTACATCATTCAGTTCATCCACAACCACCCACTACAGGTGAGTTCATACCCCTTAATCAATCATTTAAATGATTTTAAATGCTTTCATGGGGGGGGGGGGGATATAAGTAGAAAACAGGAAGTTATAGAATCAATCACATGTGATTTATAACTGTGTTTTCAACCAACTGATTTTCACATACTTCAGAATGTGTTAAATACAATGGTTTTCAGTTAATTTATACTTTGTTATCAAATGAATTACTTTTGAAATGTTTTATAAAATGACATCAAGTCATATTTATTTATTGTTCAAAACTCTTAAATGTTTTACAAAACCTCTTTCAACTTATTGTTAAAAACCATATCTATACACTTATGTTTCATATATATATATATATATATATATATATATATATATATATATATATATATATTGATAGGAGAGCTTTCATTCTTTCTTCAGTTCCAACACTCTTGTGTAGCAAGGGTGTATAAACCTACTTGGACATTCAATTTACATTCCAGTAAACTATTATAGGTATAGTTTAGGGGATACAAACTACTATTCCTATTACAAGGAATTACACAAGAGTCAGTTCATTCATGAGTCTATACTAATACATTACATGCAATATGAAGAGATACTATTACGTGGATATCATTACATGGATACTTTTACATGGATTCTGTTACATAGATACTATATGATGAGATACTATTACATATTATATGTGTAGATACTATTATACATGTACGGGACTAACCATTCTACACCCAGCTGTTAGCTACAGAGGGAAAATGCACATCGACGGATGTCTACGGTTAATACTATTCGACAATTACTATGCCGTGTTTATCCTAGTACCAAAGGATAATACTTAAATGATTATATAATTTCCCTTTTACTTTTATTTTGTGACACATTCACATAAATGATGAGGTAGACTATATATTTATAATAATAGTCGCACATGGGAAAAACTTTCATTGATACAGAAATGCAACTTTCAAAGCATTCAGGTTTTGGTAGAAGACTACCTTTCATACTAGTAGGAAATATGGGATTTTCTAGGGTTTTCACACTTATACTAAATGTTTCATCAAATATTTACAAGTCTTTCATAACAGCTTTTCAAACCAATGGCACCATAATACTTATGAATTCACCAGCTTTATGCTGATCTGCACTTTCAAAATAACTTGTATTCTTAGGTCACCAGTAGACAGGTACGATGACCAGGTTTTGAGAAGACGGAGCACAAACAAGACTCGTCTTTTATTTTGATTACATATTTGGTGTCTTATTACTATGAAAGAACACTCATGTATTAAAACTTTACTTTTAATGCAACGGATGATGTTGTTGCTTGTTTACTACTTTGCACTGTTATGATACTTTACATGACGTCCTCCACCCCTGAACGTTTCCGCCGTTCCGGTTTTGGGGTGTGACAATTAATTTGATTAGTTAATCCCTAATTGATTTAATATATTTAATTAAATGTTAATTAATGGATAAATATTAAATCATTTGGTTTATTTTTAAATTTAAATTAATTAATCATTAATTTTCGAAATTTAAAAATTAAATAAACCTAGTATTTTGAAAAGTTTAAAATACACCTTATACATACATATATATATATATATATATATATATATATATATATATATATATATATATTATTAATTGTTAATATATTATATGTATAAGATTATGTCAGTCAAGTCGCTAGTATGTCTCATTCACGAAGTCGGTCTATAAGGGGTGTAAGGAAACTGCCTATAAAATGGTAGTTGAATGGGTGTCGACTCTTACCCACCGTTTCCTTGATTAGTGGCGGGTAGTTAGCAGAACGGACTTGATAGGACATTAATTCTCATTAAAAGTATAATGATATTGAAAAGTAATAGAACCTTCTTTTATTAAAATCCCAAATCTAGTTACTTTAGGAAAAATGTGAATTAGTATGCTATCCCATGAAATTGCACATTACACTATATAAGTCGTTAGTAGAGCGTGTGTGGTTAACCATCATACTAATAGGGACTTGATGGGTATCTCATACATTATCATTTTTTATGGAGCGTATGTGGTTTACCATCACATCAATTGGGATGATAAATGATAATGAGGTTACCATGCACATTTGCATGATTATTCATTTCTTGTTTGTGATCCTCGGTATCCCAGTCACAAATAGAAGAGCATAATCTGAAATTAAACATGTCATTGAATAGTTTCAATAAATCTCAAAACACCTAGGAATTTCACTTAACTACATGTTGTTTCCTATTAGTGGAATCGGTAAAACGTCATTTACCAACCTTTATATAATTTACAAGTAACATCCGTTCCGAGCATGTTTATTTTTCAAGCCTAAATATGTTCAAGTTTTCCTTTTGTTATGTACGCTGTGCGTACTCGGAGTGTACGCATGGCGCACTCTTGCATGAGAAAAACGAGATTCGCACGAGTATGTCGGGCGTACTCAGCAGGTACGCCGCACGTATGCTATTCAAACCAAAACCCTAGTTTTGAGGGTTTGCATCCTATATAATCCCCTTTATGGCCCTGTTGCAGGTTTTAATCGCCAACGAACATGGGATTTCTGCATCCAGAGTGTATCAGGGTTGTGTCTTGGAGATCTACAGGGTGCCTTATCCGATTGATTTGATTCATTTCCCCATGGGGGATGTATGTGTGATAGTAGGGATGGATTAGATGATCAGGTTTGGTGTTATGATAGACTGCGATGGTCAACGAGTGGTAGTTCGAACCCCAAGTTGGGGAGAACTGGTCATCTATGGAGAGGGTACCAGGATTGGGTTAGGGTTTTGTTCGGCGGCCAGGGCTCAGCAGTATATTCAACATGGTTGTATGGGTTATCTTGCTTATCTGGTTGACACACGGGTTGGGGAGAAGGCATCCGTTTCACATGTGCCAGTTGTTAGGGAGTTTGCTGATGTGTTTCTGGAGGAGTTACCCGGTGTGCCTCCCGAGAGGCAGGTTAAGTTCAGGATTGACTTAGTGCCAGGTACGGATCCGATTGCCAAGGAGTCGTACCGTTTAGAACCGCCTGAGATACAGGAGTTGTCCTCTCAACTTCAGGAGCTGTCAGGAAAGTAGTTCATCAGACTGAGCAGTTCGTCGTGGGGAGCACCGATATTGTACGCCAAGAATAAGGATGGTTCGCACCGGATGTGCTTTGATTACCGGGAGTTGAACAAGTTGACGGTGAAGAACCGTTATCCCCTTCTGCAGATTGACGGCCTCTTTGATCAATTGTAGGGCACATCTTAGCTCTCCAAGATTGATATGAGGTCAGTGTATCATCAGGTGAGGGTTAGAGAGGAGGACGTGGAGAAGACCACGTTTCGGACTCGTTATGGTTATTACGATTTCATGGTGATGCCATTTGAGCTCACCAATGCGTGTGCGGTGTTTATGGACTTGATGAATTGGGTATGCAGGTCGATGCTCGATCAATCAATTATTGTTTTTATTGATGATATCTTGGTGTATTCCAAGACTACAGAGCAGCACGAGGAGCACCTTCAATAGCTTTTGGGAGTATTAAGGCGAGAACGGCTGTATGCCAAGTTCTCAAAGTGTGAGTCTTGGTTATGAGCGGTCCAGTTCCTGGGGCATCTCGTTAACCAAAATTGAATTTTGGTCGATCCAGCCAAGATTGAGGTTGTGATGCAGTGGGAGGTTCCGCAGTCCCCCTCAGTGATCAGAAGTTTCTTGGTTTTAGCAGGATATTATCGGAGATTTATTTAGGATTTCTCCAAGATTACTGTACCCCTCACTCGTCTGACGAGGAAGGTCGTGGATTTTCGTTGGGGCCATGAGCAGCAGACGACGTTTGAGACACCGCGACAGAGGTTATGTGAGACCCCAGTGTTGACCCTTCTGGAGGGTGTCGAGGATTTTGTTGTATTTGTGATGCATCAATCACAAGCTTGGGGCGGTTCTTATGCAGAGGGGGCGGGTGATTGCGTATGCTTCTTAGCAGCTGAAGCCGCATGAGGCATGATATCCTAATCATGATCTGGAGTTGGGGGCAGTAGTGTTTTCCCTCAAGATTAGGAGACATTATCTATATGGGGTTCAGTGTACCGTCTACACGGATCACAAGAGCTTGAGGTATCTCTTGGACCGGCCAAACTTTAACATGAGGCAGCGCAGGTGGCTTGACGTGGTCAAGGATTATGACTGCTAGATCCTTTACCATCGGGGTAAAGCGAATGTGCTTGCGGATGCTTTGAGCCGCAAGTCGGCAGGATCTTCGGCTGGGGGTATGTGTACGATGATATCCATTTAATGTCCACTTTTGGATTTGATCAAAGAGGCACAAGCAGAAGGAGTTAAGAAGGAGAACTAGAAACAGGAGAGGATCAGGGGCGAGATCGACAGATTGGTCACTGATAGTCGGGGATTGTTGACTCGGTGTGGTCGGGTTTGGATTCCGGTTTCTGGCGGGGTTAAACAAACAGTTTTGGTGGAGGCACATAAGTCTCGTTGTTCGATACACCCGAGAGCTACCAAGATGTATCAGGATTGAGACTAAGTTACTGGTGGACGTGTATGAAGAGGGATATATTTTGGTATGTTGAGAGGTGCTTGACATGTAGGATGGTCAAGGCCGAGCACCAGAGGCCACATGGAAAGTTGCAGCCTTTGGAAGTTCCCATGTGGAAGTGGGAGCAGATCACCATGGATTTTATAACCAAGCTACCGAGGACTCCCAAGGGTTTCGATGCTATATGGGTCATCGTGGATCAATTGACCAAGAGTGCCCACTTTTTGGCCATCCGGGAGAGCTCCTCCGGTGAGAAATTGGCCGATGTGTATGTTCGTGAGATTGTTGCTCGTCATGGGATTCCAGTTTCCATTATATTAGATCGAGATGTTCAGTTCACTTCTCGATTATGGCATAAATTCCATGAGGAACTGTGTACGAGGCTGCATTTCAGCATTGCATATCATCCATAGACTGACGGCCAGAGTGAGCGGACCATCCAGGCACTTGAGGATATGTTGCGGGCTTGTGTCATAGATTTTGGTGGAAGTTGGGATTCCTACCTACCTTTTGCGGAGTTTTCCTACAACAACAGTTATCACTCCAGCATTGGTGCACTGCCTTTCGAGCTTCTGTATGGTCGGAGATGTCGTACCCCAGTTTTGTTGGGGGGAGGTCGGTCACAGAGTCATGGGAAGGACCGAGGTAGTCCTCCAGACCACAGAGCTCATCCAACAGATCAGACAGAGATTGCAGACAGCTCAGAGTCGGCAGAAGAGCTATGTCGACCGACATCGATCAAAGTTGGAGTTCCAGGTCGGCGATATGGTGCTACTGAAGGTATCACACTGGAAGGGTGTGATACGCTTCAGGAAGAAGGGGAAATTGGGTCCCCGGTATATTGGACCGTTCCTTGTGATCAACAGAGTAGGGAGGGTGGCCTACCATTTGGATTTGTCGAGTGAGCTTAGTCAGGTCCACAACACTTTCCATGTTTAGCAGTTGCGGAAGTGCGTGTTGGACGAAGTGTCAGTGGTCCCTTTGGATGATATTCAGGTCGATGAGAGCCTGAATTTTATTGAGAGGCCGGGAGCAGTGGTTGAGAGAAAGATAAAGGTCCTACGCAACAAGGAGATACCTTTGGTAAAGGTTTAGCGGGAACATTGGAAAGGCTTTGAGTGGACCTGGGAGACGAAGGTGGATATGCGGGAGCATTATCCTGAGTTATTTGCAGCATCGGACTTCGAGAACGAAGTCTGGTTCAAGTGTGGGAGATTGTAACACCCGTTCCGAGAAGGTTTATTTCTAAGCCTAAACATGTTTAAGTTTGCTTTTTGGTACGTACCCCGTGCGTACTCGGAGTGTACGCATGGCGTACTCTTTCAAGAGAAAAATGGGACTCGCACGTGTACGTCAGGCATACTCAGCAGGTACGCCATGCATACGTTGTTCGACCAAAACCTTAGTTTTGAGGGTTTGCACCCTATATAATCCCCTTTATGGCCCCAAGACCTTTACCATCATCATCCTCCGCCTAAACGTTGTCCCTCTAGTGAACCCTAAGTGTGAAGAGTGCACCTTGAGCTCATTTGTGTGTTTTGGTGGTGTTCTTGAAGAAGAAGAAGAAGCTGGTAGAAGGACATTGGAGCTTGGAAGAAGTTTGGATATGGGATTCTCACCTTACTAGCAACCTTCAGGAGCTAAAAAGCTCCTAGCTTGATCATCTTTTCTTATAGATCTAGATATTCCTTCATTTAGGGCACTTTTGGTCCCAACCTTTGTGATTCTTGAGCATGGCATGCTCTTAACCAAATAAATCGTCCTTTCAGACCCAATGAGAGGTCTTGAGTCATAAAATTGAGATCTTGATGCTTAAATCTTCCCCATGCATGCTCTAGAAGGTCTTTAGGTGTTAAGAAGTTAAGATTGTTGGTATTAAGCACTTAATGGCCATGCAAAGTCATAAAGTTGGAAACTTTATGACTCTCAATGATATTTTGGCCTTGGATCTACAATTGGAACATAAGAGCTTAACGCATTAAGATCTTATTATGGAAAAAGAAGCCTCGGTGCATACATTATGCGTAACTCTGCGTACGACGCACGTACGGGGTCAGTCGCCCGATCACGGTCAAGGTCTGTGTATGCCCAGCGTACAAGCTGAGTACGCCCCGCGTACTCATCAGAGTTAACTGAGTTGAGTCGTTGACTTTGACCTTTGACCAGTGTTTTGACCTAGGGGTATTTTGGGTATTTTGAGCTATTAATTAAGATTAGGTCCTTGGTTTTGGTTAGGTGATCATTGAGCCGATTTTTGGAGCAAATATTTATTTAGCTTCCATTCCGTCTGAGAGGTGAGTTTTCCTCACTGTACCCGTGGGTCGAAGGCACCGATGCCGGCCCACCATATTATTTATCTTGGTTAGGATAGTATTATGCTAATTTGTTGATGCTTAGTAGATCCTTATGATTATCTATATTTGTTGGCTCTGTGTTTATGTTTATCCGTTACATATGTTGACATATTGTGTTTGGGTTGAGGCAGTCATCCTTTATGTTGTAGGTCAAGACACCCGGGGACGACCAAATGGCATGTAGGCCCTGTGAGGAAGTCCAGTTTGGTCGACGGCCCGTAGAGCGGTCCAAATAGGTTGTAGGCCCTGCGAGGCGGTCCAATCATGCCGAAGGCTCGTAGAGCGGTCCAGATAGGTTGTAGGCCCTGCAAGGCGGTCCAGTTAGGCTGGGCGCTCATATTTGTATGCTTGTTTGCTATGTGGTGTGCTCGTACTTTGGGGGGGACTCACTAAGATTTGGCTTAAAGTTTTTAGTTTATTGTTTCAGGTAATTCTGAGGATCGTGGGAGAGAAAAGGCGTGATCATGCACATTTTCCTGTTTTATGTTACAGGTCTTGGGAAAACTCTGATTTTGAAATAATTCTTTTGAAACAATGACTCTTTTTGTAAACAATGTTGGTTAATGGTTGATATTGAAAATTTTAAATTTCTTTGATATTTGGAGTGTTACATTACAATTAGATTACGACATCCATTTTCTAAGTTGTGAATTATATAGTTGGATCCTAGCCTTAATATTTTATTTTGGGTTACTATATTAAGGATTATTATTATCTAACGAAAACTACCTTCCTTTTATAAATGTCTAGTCCAACTGATGCTTCTGCTTCCTCCTCCTCCAACCACCATAACTTCTCTTTGCTCTCTATCTGCTCCAAAGTCATATTGCATGGTTCCAATTATAATGATTGGATGCGAAATATAAAAATGGCCCTTCGATTTGAGAACAAAGAGTATGTTCTCGAAAAGGAACTCATTGAAGTCGAAGAAGGCAAAGCTATTCCTGAAGAATACGTCTCCTACCAAAAGCACTACGATGAAGCAACAAAAGTTGTTTGCATCATGGTAGCCACCATGACCCCTAAGTTCGTTTCAATCCTTATTGTTGATCCAATTATTTTTGTTTAAGATCAAAACTAAAATCAAACTTATTTTGCTTAAATTTCGAAATTTACTGTTCATCTATTCAATAAACCCAATCAATTAGTATGAATACTATTCATTGATCCAAAATTCGAGTCCATATATTTTTCGTGATCTGATTTCATTTAAAGTGGAGCCCAAGATTGATTAAATCATTTTGATACTCTTATTGTGTCCATTCTTCATCTTGCGCTTTACCGAGTTGTATATTTAGATCGTACAAGTAACTCATCTGATGCGTGTTTGTTCTTAACTTTTCAATCTCGTTATCTCATTTTTTTTTCTTCTTGTTAATCAGTTGAATGCGTTTCGTTTGTTGATCAAAGTCGTTCTGAATGTTTGTTGGATTTTGAATACGAATCGTATTTGGATTGGAAAGCATTAGAGCACATTTGGTTTGAGTTGACTTTTTAAACTCAAAATCAATGTTCTTGATAAATTGAACACGGAATTGAAAGTTAAACTGGATTTGGAGATTAAATGGTGATATCGATTTTGGCTGATGACCTAATTTCGAAACCAGAAACTTGATTGATTTTAAAAGTCAGGCTTCGATGAATTGGGTTTACTAGCAAAGGATGAACCTATGTTGAAATCAGGTTCGATGGTTGGTGGTATGCTTGGGAACGAAATCATTCTTGTGTTGGCTTGTTGGTTGATGACGTATAAAGCTGAAGAGCGAACTTTGGGATGGAGATGTTTTGAGAACGAACTGAAACTCACGAACGCAGATGTTCGTTTGTTGGGTTTGAAGATAGTGTTGGAATCGATCGTGTGTTGGGTCAAGAATCGTTGATATTGAGCCTTGATTGCCTTCGTTTTAGGTTACGATTGGAAATCAAAATCGATGATTGGTGATTTTTTGCAATAACGAATGAATAGATTGAAGAACTAATTGCAAAATCGATGTTTGGGAACGCACAGACTAACGAACTCAAATGTTCGTTCATTGCTTGAAGGCGAGTCGACAAGCGAAATGTTGATGTCGATTTTGAAAGTAATGAACAACGATTTGGAGTTTGCATTTATGATTTGGGTTGATGTTGATGAACTGGAAAACGAAAGTTTGTGTTGGAGACTTTCGCATCTATGAGATTGATTTTGGGTTGGTGATTGAAAAACGAAGGTTTGAAAAATGAAGGTGTCGATAACGAATGAGGAGTGATGAAATTGATTTGTATCAATAGGTATGTATTGACTGGGAATTCAATTTCATGAAAAACGAAGATTTTGGTTTTCAATCGAAGATTTTGTGTCGATGACCTCAATTAACGAATTCGTTGAGACTGGATTTGTTGTTTTGTGTCGATTGGGAAACAGTGACGAAAAAGCGAAGGTTTTTGGAGTCAAAAAGCGAATCATTGCAGTTGGTGTCGATGATTTTGGAAGATCTGCAATAACGAAATGTCGATTAAGTGTCTGAATGATTAAGAGATTACTTTTCACAGTAAAGGCTTCGCATGCGTTTGTTTTCGTTATAATGGTGTTGTGGAAAAATTTTCGTTAAAATGGTGCTGTGGATTTCGTTTAGTGGGTACCGAATTGAAGAAGATATAAAACTTTCGAAAGTTTGAAGAAGTGGTTTTGATAACGAAATGGGAAGGATTGTTCATTTTCGCTTCGTTAGTCGAATTCTTTGAACTTAAAAGCGAAGGGTGATTGTGAAAAAGCGAATTTGTTGCTGATTAACGAATAGTCGATGGTTGTTGACGAAGGCAAAAGTGAATTCGTTCCCTGGTATCAAATTGGGGAAGAAACACAAATTTTCGAAATTGGTCCTTAATGTTTCAAAAATTTGACAGCTTTTACCCACCTTCGAAATTTGGATGAAATTTTGGACAGTTTGAAGAAGTGTGCAGAAGTTTTGAAAGTAGTCCCTAAAGTTTCAAAAGTTTGGTAGTTTATACCCAACTTCGAAAATGGGGTAATAAAAGCTGAGAAATTGAAAAAATTTCATTTCTGGTCCCTGCAGTTGGTGCGAACTTACACTTTATGCCCAGTTTCGCAAAACAGCTTAATGGGTTGAGTGCTTAATCTGGAAATCCATTTGCTCATACTTTCCAGTAAGCCTCTTGGGACTATAAGGGTCCATAAAAATCCAAACTTTATGGACATGCATGACCCATGCATATCCTTCCCAAACTAGGTCAAAATAAGAGAAAAGCGACCTAAAACCCATGTATGGCTATTATTGTAATATGAGCTTAGGACTTAACACCGTCACTTGATGGTTCTGGCTTGGTAGAGTCCTATAATAAAAACAAAGAAGAGATAACGTCAGTCGACGTCCGGGAGGTGGTCCTGGGACAAAGCTCTGATGGTCTAGTTAGTATGTGTCTAAGAATAAGGTGATTAGGATTTTTGGATAGAGAGAAGGCGATCCCTTCTTCTAGAGAAGAAGGGTCCTTTTATACCTGTTTTTCTCTGCACTTGATACCAATGGTATCCATTGTATCGTCTAGGCCGACAAGACATGGAGGAGTCCTATTGGTGCATCGTGCACCACTAGTTCATCTACTATTGGTGCAGATAAACAAAGGACAACGCCCTGAGCACTACACTTTTCATCCTAAAGATAGTAGTTCTGTTATCTTTAACCTATTCCTAGTGGGATACGTTAACAAGTCCCCTAGGCTAGTAGACATCAGCGTTGCCCTAGCATAACTGAGTTGTTCTAGCTTAGATCAAGACACATGTTCGACTAAGACCGTCCCGATGTTCGTTGATGTGACGGAGCCGTCAGCGCAGGCGGTTTCATCATGGTAATTGTTCGATATTCCCGTTTTGCATTTAAAACTTCCCTTATCAAGGACGGTTTTACTCATTACACTTCCCATTCTTCAAATGCTTTTGTCTTTTCTTTGCTTACCATCCCTTCCATCTTGTTATTGCTCTTTTAGAAAATGGCGACACAATTATCCCGGGATCGAGCCAACCCCAAGGGACTTCGAGGCTCTTCAGACCCAGTTCGGCTTCTTGCTAGAACATGGGGGCAATATCCCAGGAAAGTGACGATCATTTATCGACCACCGGAGGGTAAGGTCGGAGTCCCCATTTCGATCTTCGAGGCAGGTCTGAGTCTGCTGACAACTGATTTTTTTGACGAGATCATTCGTCAATATGGCTTCTCTGTTGTAACATCCCAAAAATCACAACAATTTTAAACTTTTTAAATAAACCAAAATCATAAAATGTTTAAAAAATGATTGTTTCCAATTTGTTTATCCATATCAGTGTATCCCAAAATCATAAATCCATAAACCATGAGGGTGTGTACGGTCACGTCTTCGCCTTCCCGCGATCATCAAAAGTAGCTGAAACAGTAAACTAAAACTGTAAGCCAAAGCTTAGTGAGTTTGCCCAAAGTACCACCACACAAAACACATATCATAAACGAACAAACATGTTGGGTCTAATCAGTCATCGGACTAGAATACCCTCGAGTCCACAACCATCGGTCTGGATTACCCCTGGCCCAATCAGTCATTGCATTGGAATGCCAATATATAGTGGGTACACTCAGTCATCGCACTGGAATACCCCTGGGCCCACAGTACGAGTCGGACATGCCAATCGGGCCCTTATCTGGTATCCGGAATACTCCCAAGCCCTCAGTATGATTCTGGTATGCCAACGGCCCTCAACACATATCTGGTATGCTCGCGGGTTTGTTGGTTTCTGCAAAAAGCAGTACAACCTCAACCCAACACAATATGTCGACATATAACAGATAACAACAAAATCAATAGATAGATAATCATGCAACCAGAAAACACATGTAGTCCTACAGATCTATCGGTCTACACATATTAGTACTTTCATATAACCCTATAGGTATATCCCATACTCAGCATATCATAAATTCATAACAGGATATCAATCTAATGGGCCGGCCTTGGTGCCTTCAAACCATAAATACAACGAGGAAAACTCACCTCTCAATATGAGCAAGATCGTTGAACAGGACACAACTCCGAATAGCAGCTCAACGGTAATCTATTCACCAAACAATGACCAGTCTCAAGTATAACTCAAAATACCCTAAATACCCCTAGTTCAAACAGGGTCAAATCTGATCAAGGTCAAAGTCAAACCAAACCCAAAAAGGCTCACAGCCAGTGGTCACGTTGTGGCCCTTAATGGTCATATTGTGGTCTGAATGAGTCTAAAATAGTCGAGGATCTCCATCCTCGCATCGTGACTTCCCAAACCCTCACGTCGTGAGGACGCGTTCATCGGAAGTTCTTAACGAGAAATCTTATTCCTTTAGGACAAGGAACCAAATCCTTCATATAGTCTTATTCACTTCAGAACATCATAAAAATCATGGCTTTTTGGACATGCATGTCCTAACACTAGGTAGGGGACAAATAGGAAGAAAACGACATCAAAACTCATGCAAGGGTCATAAAAATCCACCAAACCAGAGATCTAGCAACTATAATACTCAAGGGACCCTAGAGATCCATAAAGTTGGCAACTTTATGGATTCCAAACACAACATCATCTTGGATATGGAGAAATAAGCACGAAAACCTAGATCTAAGCTTATGGACTTCAAAAGTAATGAACTTGACACTCATAAAAGGTCCAGAAGGTGCCAAAATGGATGATGTTGAGGCTTGAGTGCATAAATGATGGACTAGATGCTCTTCATCTTCTTCTTCTTGGCTAAAAATACCACAATGAGCTTCAAAAACCAATATGGATGCTAGGGTTTCAAAAGGGCCGAGTAAGGAGGTGATGGAGGATGAGGGTGGGCTAACCCTAGCCTTCACTTCCTTTAAATACGAGATAAAACCCTCAAAATTAGGGTTTAACATTCAGACGTTCTCACGTCATGAGAATTGGATGGCTCACGTCGTGAGCCTTAAATGATGTCTGCGCTTAATAAAATCACCACGACGTGACAAGCGATGCTCATGTCATGAGAGCTGTCAAAATTGCAAATTTAACTTAATCAGAATATGGGCACCTGAAAGTAGTGTTACAATTCTCCCCCACTTGAATCAGACTTCGTCCTCGAAGTCCGCTGTCGTGAATAACTCTGGGTAATGCTCCCACATCTCCGCATCGGACTCCCATGTCCGTTCGGAACCCTTCTGATGTTGCCAATGAACCTTAACCAAGGGTACCACCTTGTTGCGCAAGGCCTTGTTCTTCCGATCTAAAATCGCCACCGGTTTCTCAACAAAGTTCAGGCGCTCATCCACCTGAATATCATCCAAAGGAACCACTGCCTCACCATCCAACACATGCTTCCACAACTGAGAGACATGGAAAGTGTTGTGGATCTGACTGAGCTCACTTGGCAAATCCAACCGGTAGGCCACCCTGCCTACATTGGCTATCACATGGAATGGTCCAATATACCGGGGATCCAATTTACCTCTCTTCTTGAAGCGTATCACACGCTTCCAGGGTGAGACCTTCTGTAACACCATATCGCCGACCTGAAATTCCAACTCTGATCGGCGCTGGTCGGCATAACGCTTCTGCCGACTCTGAGCTGTCTATAATAGCTGCCTGATCTGCTGAATAAGCTTCATGGATTGAAGGACTACTTCGGTTCTTCCCATAACCCTGTGACCAACCTCTCCCCAGCATACCGGGGTACGACATCTCCGACCATACAAGAGCTCAAACGGTGGGGAACCAAGGCTAGAGTGATAGTTTTTATTGTAGGAAAACTCCGCAAGAGGTAAGTAGGAATCCCAACTCCTACCAAAATCTATGACATAAGCCCGCAGCATATCCTCAAGTGTCAGGATGGTCCGCTCACTTTGACCATTGGTCTGCGGGTGATAAGCAGTGATGAAGTGTAGCCTCGTACACAGTTCCTTGTGGAACCTCTGCCAAAATCGGGTACTAAACCGAACGTCTCGGTCTGAAACAATGGAGCCCGAAACCCCATGATGAGCAACAATCTCCCGCACATACACATCGGCCAAATTTACGGCTAAAGAGCTCTCCCGGATGGCCAAAAAGTGGGCACTCTTGGTCAATCAATCCACGATGACCCATATAACATCGAAACCCTTGGCAGTCTTCGGAAACTTGGTCATAAAATCCATGGTGATTTGTTCCCACTTCCACATGGGAACCTCCAAAGGCTGCAACTTGCCATGCGACCTCTGATGCCCGACCTTAACCATCCTGCAAGTCAAGCACTACTCAATGTACCAAGTTATCTCCCTCTTGATACACGACCAGCAGTAACCCAATCTCAAATCCCGATACATCTTGGTGGCTCTCGGGTGTATAGAAAAACGAGACTTATGAGCCTCCTCCAACACTATCTGCCTGAGTCCACCAGAAATTGGAACATAGACCCGACCACACCGGGTCAACAACCCCCGACTGTTGGTGACAAACCTGTCGATCTCGCCCCAGATCCTCTCCAGTTTCTAGTTCTCTTTCCTAACTACCTCGGCCTGTGCCTCTCTGATCAAACCCAAAAGTGGAGAATCAATGGATATGCGCATACACATCCCTCTAACTAAAGACCCAACAGACTTGCGGCTCAAGGCATCCGCTACCACATTCGCTTTACCCGGATGATAGAGGATCTCGCAGTCATAATCCTTAACCACGTCCAACCACCTACACTACCTCATGTTCAGGTTCGGCTAGTCCATAAGATATCGAAAACTCTTGTGATCCGTGTAAATAGTACAACGGAACCCATAAAGATAATGCCTCCAAATCTTCAGGGGAAACAAGTACTGCCGCCAACTCCATGTCATGAGTAGGATATCGTGCCTCATGCGCCTTCAGCTGTCGCGAAGCATAAGCAATCACTCGTCCCCTCTGCATAAGGACCGCCCCCAAACCAGTGATGGATGTATCACAAAATACCACAAAATCCTCGACACCCTCCGAAAGGGTTAATACTTGGGCCTCACATAACCTCTGTCCCAGCGTCTCAAAAGAAACCTGCTGCTCAGGGCCCCAACAGAAATCCACTCCCTTCCTCATCAGACGAGTGAGGGGTATTGCGATCTTGGAAAAGTTATGAATAAATCTCCGATAGTAACCCACCAAACCCAAGAAACTTCTGACCTCTAAGGGAGATTTCAGAACCTCCCACTGCATCATGGCCTCGATATTCTCCGGATCGACAAAAATCATGTCTTGGTTAACGAGGTGTCCCAGAAACTAAACCTCCTATCACCAAAACTCACACTTAGAGAACTTGGCATACAGCCGTTCCCGCCTCAAAACTCCCAGAAGCTCTCAAAGGTGCTCCTCGTGCTGCTCTCTCGTCTTGGAATACACCAAGATATCATCGATGAACACAATAACTGATCGATCGAGCATCGGCCTACATACCCGATTCATCAAATCCATAAACACTACAGGTGCATTTGTGAGCCCAAATGGCATCGCCATGAACTCATAATGCCCATAACGATTCCGGAATGTGGTCTTCTCCATGTCCTCCTCTCTCACTCTCACTTGATGATATACGAACCTCAGATCGATCTTGAAGAACCAAGATGAAACCTAAAGTTGATCAAAGAGGTCATTAATATGCGGAAGGGGATAATGGTTGTTCACCGTTAACTTGTTCAACTCACGGTAATCAATGCACATATAATTGTAACCATCCTTCTTCTTGACAAACAGTATTGGCGCTCCCCACGGCGAACTGCTCGGTCTGATGAACTGCTTGCCTAACAGCTCCTGAAGCTGAGAGGACAACTCATGTATCTCGGGCGGTGCCAAGATATATGATGCCTTGGCACACCTGGCACTAGATCAATCCTGAACTCAACCTGCTTCGCGGGAGGAACATCGGTTAATTCCTCCGAGAATACATCGGCAAACTCCCTAACAACTGGCACATCTGAAATCGAGACCTGCTCTTTTACCCGAGTATCAACCACATAAGCCAGATAACTCGTACACCCATGCTGAATATACTATCGAGCCGTGGCAGCCGAGTAAAATCCTGAACCAACCCTGGTACCCTCTCCATAGATAACTAGTTCTCCCCCACTTGGGGTTCGAACTACTACTCGCTGGCCCTTACAATCAATCATGGCACAAAACCTGCTTAGCCAATCCATCCCCGCTATCACGCATACATCCCCCGTGGGGATAGGAATCAGATCAATCGGATAAGGCACTCCGAAGATCTTCAATACACAACCCTGATATATACTGGATGCAAAAACCCCATGTTCGTTGGCGATAGAAACCTGTAACTGATACTCTAACTCCTCAATGGGCATATCAAACTCCCTACTGAACGTCTGGGATACAAAAGAACAACTCACACTCGAGTCAAAAAGCACAAGAGAAGGCAAAGAATTCACTAGGAAGGTACCTAACAGAATCATAAATATTAGCATACCATAAAAATACTGACAGAACAATATATAGAAACATGCCCGTAACGACGTCTGGTTCCGCCCTAGCCTCCTCCGCCGTGAGCTGAAAAGTGCGACCTCGAACCCTCGGGGGATCCGGCCTAACCTGGCTCCCATCTATGATCCTCATAGTAGTCGGCGCTGGAGCCTGCTCCAGCCTAGCAGCAAGCAAGGGACAAATGGCCTTCACATGGACAACCTGATCGCAGTGATACCATATCCTGGTGCTCGGTACTGGAGCCTGCTGATGGAAATCCCTTACGGTATGGCCCTGCCTGCCACATTTGTGGTATCCAGAAGAATATCAGAAAGCACCATCATGAACCTTGTCTCACTTTCCACAAGTGCGGCCCCACAGACTCCCAGATCTAACATTAGCGGCCTTGAACCGCTTTGGCGCAGGCAGTGAATGCGCCGAGGCCTGCATCCGCTCCTTCGGATGGAGCTCCATCTCTATCTCCTGCCGCCTAGCGGCCTCCTGCAACTCCACCAATGAACCATATCACTGAGTAGACACGAACTGACGGATATCCTTCTTGATCAAGCTCAAGGATTGGGTCATGTGGTCTTTCATAAAAGCATAAAACTCAGGGAAAAACATAGCTCTCTCTATAAACATCTTGGTGAACTCCGTCACCAACTCGGTACCCTGCCGCAGGTCCAAATACTCCTGGGACAATATCTCCCGTTCCACTGGTTGAACGTACCTTAAGCGGAACATCTCAGAGAACTGCTCCCATGATACTGAAGCTCTCTGCTTTGGAGTGTAAGAACTAGTAATCAGTCTCCACCAATCCTTCGCTTCGGACCTAAGGAGGTTTAGAGCGCACTTGACCCTCTGATCAGCTGGGAAAGAGAAATTAAAGAAACAACCCTCAAAATCTGATAGCCACCTTATGCCAATGATCGGATCCTGTACCTCGTCAAACACCGAGGGCTTCATATTGTCGAAGTCTCGCTACTGTAAAGCCCTTCCAGCGCCAATCCCTGCAGCAGCAACAGCTGCGGTGGCTGCAACAGCAACAGTCTCAGAAAGTGCAGTGTATCGATCGTCGAAGAACTCCATCATATAGGTTTTGATAGACCCAAACAACTCCGGAATCTGCTCATGGACAATAGAAACAACCTCCTCATGAAGGATATCCTAACCCGGTCCTCAGTCAATCCTAACCCATCCTGACCACCTGTTCCGGCTCCTGATCCGGATCCTGACTCAAATCGTCTCGTAACCACCATACTTAAAATAAACTAGGTAGATATCAGATACCATGCAAATCATACCGTAGGGACCAAAACCAACAAAACCCTAGGGGTTGTAACTTCGTTGCTACGCATACGGGTCCTGTGCTTCCAGTAGTACGGGCCCATACTACCTTTCACACCTACCCGTATTTGTCTCAGAAGATCATCACAACAACCCTAACACCACACACTAGAATACGTATACACCCTATTCTCACTTCCTATAGAAAGGATAAACATTCCTCGGCTGTCGGCTGACCCCACATAACTCATCCATGAAACTTCCACCAACCCTGCAACACTCGTGTATGCTAATCATACATAACACTGGATCCTACAGACAGTCGAATACTTGATTCTACCCTAAGCCCACAACCAAACAAGGAATAAGAAATAAGGCTAAATCAAACATTCTCAAGCTATAAAATGTTAGTTATGTAGAATTTTGATGCATACACTAAGCAACTATAGTAATGATGTCAAATCCATATAAGGAAGAACCCCTAGGCTACCAGGCATCATATAATCACGCAATTCTATCGTGCACCTCTTGAAGATCCCTAGCCTATCACTAGCATGATGTTTTAACATATCATAACATCAAATAACAGTGTGGTAATTTGGGGTCTACTTACTGGCTCCGACTGATCGTACACATCACATACTTTCTTGGTTATTTTGAAAACAATTTTGAAAATCATTTTTAAAACTTCTGCAGTTCCTTAGTTTGAGAATGGATTCACACGGGTGTTCCTCCAATTTTCTCAAACCAAGGCTCTGATACCAACTTGTAACATCCCAAAAATCACAACAATTTTAAACTATTTAAATCAACCAAAATCATAAAATGTTTACAAAATCATTGTTTCTAATTTTTTTATCCATATCAGAGTATCCCAAAATCATAAATCTATAAAACATGAGGATTTATACGGTCACGCCTTCGCCTTCCCGCGATCATCACAACTAACTGAAATTGTAAACTAAAACCATAACCGAAAGCATAGTGAGTTTCACCAAAGTATCACCACACAAAACACATATCATAAATGAACAAACATGTTGGGTCCAATAAGTCATCAAACTGGAATACCCTCAAGTCCACAACCATCGCTTTGAATTACCCCTGACCTAATCAATTATCGGACTAGAATGCCAATATACAACAGGCCCACTTAGTCATCAGATTAAAATACCATTGGACCCACAGTACGAGTTTGGCATGCCTATCGGGCCCTCAGCTCGTATCTGGAATTCTCCGGAGCCCTCAGTATGATTCTGCGATGCCAACGGACCTCAGCTCATATCTGGTATGCTCCCGAGTTTGTTGGCTTCAGAAAAAAGCAGTACAACCTCAACTCAACACAATATGTCAACATACAATAGATAACAACAAAATCAACAGACAGATAGTCATGCAGCCAGAAAGCACATGTAATCCTACAGATCTACCAGTCTACGCATATCAGTACTATCATATAATCCTACAGGTCTATCACATACCCAGCATATCATAAATCAATTCATAACTTTTTGAACAGGACATAACTCCGAATAGCACCTCAACAGTAATCTATTCACCAAAGAATGACCAATCTCAACTGCAACTCAAAATACCCGAAGTACCCCTAGGTCAAACTTGGTCAAATCCTGATGAAGTTCAAAGTTAAACCAAACCTAAAAAGGCTCACATCAAGTGTCATGTCGTGGCCCTTAAAGTTCACGCCGTGGCCCGAATGAGTCCAAAATAGTCGAGGATCGCCATCCTCATGTCGTGACTCCCCAAACCCTCACGTCGTAAGGACGCGCTGATCAGAAGTTCTTAAAGAGAAATCTTATTCCTTTAGGACAAGCAACCAAATCCTCCATATAATCTTATTCACTTCAGAACATCATAAAAATCATGGATTTTTGGACATGCGTGTCCAATGCATGTCTCAACACTAGTTAGGGCACAAATGGGAAGAAAATGACATCAAAACTCAAGCAAGGGTCATAAAACTCCACCAAACTACAGATCTAGCAACTATAATACTCAAGGGACCCTGGAGATCCATAAAGTTGGAAACTTTATGGATTCCAAAAACAACATCATCTTGGATATGGAGAAATAAGCACAAAAACCTAGATCTAAGCTTTTGGACTTCAAAAGTAATGAACTTGAGACTCACAAAAGGTCCAGAAGGTGCCAAAATGGAAGATGTTGAGGCTTGAGTGCAGAAATGATGGACTATATGCTCTTCCTCTTTTTCTTCTTGGCTAAAATACAATAATGAGCTTCAAAAACCAATATGGATGCTAGGGTTTCAAAAGGGTGGAGTAAGGAGGTGATGGAGGATAAGGGTGGGCTAACCCTAGCCTTCACTTCCTTAAAATACGGGATAAAACCCTTAAAATTATGGTTTACCATTCATACATTCTCACATCGTGAGCAATGGATGGCTCACGTCGTGAGCCTCAAATGATGCACGCGCTCAATAAACTCATCACAACGTGAAAATCAATTCTTACGTCATGAGAGGGGTTCAAATTGAAAATTTTAACTTAATCATAATATGGGCACCTGAACCGAGTGTTACATCCGTGGATAATCTGACTCCAAATGTTGTCAACAAGATTATGGGCTTTGAATTGGCCTCTTGAGCCCTTGGAGTGTTGCCTCAGTTCTGGGCTTTCAGAGCTTACTTCAACTCTTCCACCAAATCTGGCGTCCATACCTTTTCTCAAAGGCAATGCATCCATGCGTTCATCGTTAACCAGAAAGCAACCAAGAAAAACTAACAAGATAAGTGGATTTAGGTGAACCACAACCTTGTTGGTTACGGCTATCCTGGGTGACCATCTTTTCTGACCGGTCGCCTCAACTGTGGGGTGCCAGCCTAACTGTGGTGCAGGATCTGAGGGGTATCTACTTCAACGGGGAAGACTGGGAGGATCACATCCTAGTCGTTCTAGGGATGAGTACGGCCTGGAGAGCTCCAGGGATGATACCCCAATACTTTATGGAGAAGGACAGTAAGTACTTTTGTCCTCCCCTCCCCCCCCCCCAAAAAAAAAGATATATTTATCTCAGAAAACATATTTATCCATTTTGTTTACTGCTTGCCTTTGTAGGTCATGAGAGGATCTTGTCTTTTGAAACAGTTCTGCAACACAAGTATAAGGGAAATCTCCGGTACCGTGAGGTACCTCTGGTGGAGACCCTTCCGCCGCCCATTAGCGCTAATCAAGCCCTAGTGTTTGGTGCACCCCTATTGCTAGGGATGAAGGGATTGGTCCTCAAGTTGTTCCAAATTTGTTGGATGCCCTCGTTGAGGGTATCTCTCGCGACGATCCTCCACCTCCAAATTCTGAAGATAAACTATCGAAGGAGGTGGAAGTTGGTGTCGATCGGGAAACTACCAAGCGACGAATATCTTAGGTAGACTCCCCACTTGCCTAAGAAGTTAATGTCATTACCATCGGCAAATGTCTTTTCAAGAGACACAACGTGGATTTCTTGCTAGGGGAATTTGACCTTTTGATTACCATTCCCGATGATGACGCTTCGTACCAGTTGGAGGGGATGGTCACCGAGGAAACATAACCGCCTTATGAACCAAAAGAAGAACTGAAGGATGTTACCAACTTTAGTGATGGTGATTTCGGGAGGAAGCTGAAAGTTGACTTCTAAACTACCCCTAGTTTTGCTTCATCTCCAATGAATGACAATACTATTGTAGGCGCTTCTCTTTCGACTTTGGTATCTCCTGGCGTCTTTCTGGTGGAGTGGACGCTCACTCGTGAGTCTCTACTTATGCAATATTTAGTTTCGTACCAGTGGAGTCGTCATGCATTCCCTTCGGCCACTATTGAATATTTGCAGCTCCTTTCGAAGTCCCACATGGCTAACAACTTACAATATGTAGCAGCCTAGGTTGCCCCTTACTTGGTGGCTGCCGCCGAGCGCCTGCTTCACGTCAGCTCTGACTAAGCGGAATTTGCTACCGTCAAGGCTAATCGTGAAGAGCTGAGGGAGAGGGTGTTGATCCTTGAGGCTGAGAAGTGTAAGTTCGAAGAGCATTATGACTTGGTGGTTGGGGAGAAAGCCTCTACAGAGGAGAGTGTGATGGGTTAGGATGTAGAGGTGGAACGTCTATCACAGCAGGTGGAGAGCTTAGAGGTGGAGAAAGAAGTGCTGGAGGGGACGGTGAAGCAACAGGTCAAGCAACTGGTTCTAGAAGAGTAAAAGAGGAAGGTTTTGGATGAGGATATAGCTTGGCTCCTCCATAAAGGCACCATCCACATGGTGGACTGGGTGATTGAGAGTGCTAAGTTCTCGCTGGGGGTACAACGGATGAAGGCGGCGTGCATGGCCACCGACGTGGAAGGTAGCAAAAAAGCGGTTCGGGTGCAAGTTGCCACTGGGAAGCTTACCCGAGGATAGCCAAGAGCTATCATGGAGCATACTCAAGTGATGCACACCTCTGTGAAAACCTTCATGGAGACAGACTATTCTTTCTACCTTCATCTTGGTGAGCTCGATATGGAAGGCCTTCGACGAAGTCTGATGTTGAAGGGAACCAACCTAAAGGCAGCTCTTCCAAATTCGGTCCCTCCTCCAGCCATCTTGGTAAGTGATCCTTTTCTTCTTATTAATTGTTTAATGTTTGAGAAATAAATTTGGACAATTCTTGGTTTTTTATGGCCCTGCATGGATTTTCTTATGTTCGGGGAGTGTCCGATGAACAACACACTTTTACTGATGGTGCTTATATCATGGTTGCTTTTGGTTTAAAGCTTCTATACTTCTCATCACACGTGGTTTATGTTGGCCATTCTGGGTTTGAATTCTTCCCAAAGGTTATTGTTAGCCTTTGGGGTAGTATGGTTTGTGGTTTCTTTGCACCGGAAGTTATGAGTGTTTGCCTTAGGAATTTGTCGAGTGTAATTCCCATTTGTTTGGCAAGTTTTTAGGACCCAAAGTATGCACTCTTTTGGTTGATGAGAGTTGTTTGTGATGGGTTATGAGCATTCTAACACTCCTAAGGTGTACATGCAACCCTAGAAATCTTGGATCTATGTTTTCTCTAATATTCATGCAAATAAGAATTTTCCAAGGTTTACATCCTAACTAGCATGGCATGGGGTACTTGTAATATAAAACTAGTAGAATGACATACCTTTGTAGTTGCTTGGATTCCTTAAGACCTTGTGAGCCTAGCACCCCAAATGTGATGCCTCAAATGTTTCACACAACACCCACAACTCTTGGAATAACTTGAGAGAAGAACACTTTGATCACAAAATCGGCTAGCCCTCATTGTCTTGTAATAGTGTCCGATTTTACTCCATATGAGGTTCTTTATATAGTGTGTCACATGTAGGGTTACACCATGTAAACCCTAATGTGCATGGCTTTTCATTTCCCCCATGATCCATGGGTTGTAACCGCCATGGAGCATCCATGGAGCACCCAATGGGTCCTAGCCCAATCTAGTGAATCATTAACCATAAGCCCACTATATAAGAATGAATGATTTACAAATCAATCCCCATATATTTAATTAGTCTCCTTTTGATCACAAAATTAATTCCAAATTAATTCTTGATCAATACTAATTAAATAATATGATTTCATATTAATATATTAGAACTTATAATATATTAACAAATCGTAAGTGTCCTTTTTCTCATTTTGTCTATCCAGTAGTTGAGATGAAGATGCAACCCAAATGGACCATACCAAACCGGTTCAAGTACATACTAAATATGGTTATGGACTTAGACACCTTATCCAACAGTCTCCCATTTGGATAAGTCTAATAACTATAGTTACATGTATGACGTCAGGAACCGACCAGCAATCGTAGCTCTTTCAAAGTCTCGCGGAACTGAGATGATGATGCGCCATTTAAGATAAGTGATCATATAATCCTCTGTTCTAGATATCAGCCGGACAAATACATGGAACAATATCGTACTTATTGTGTAGCAGTTTGTTTCCCGATTTCTGATTTTTTTGACATAGAACTAAACTGAACACATCAATTTGGTTCAGACCGGGCCCAGTACATGGGTCAAAAAAAATCATCGAGGGGCCCAGATATCGCTTCTAATCCTCCAAGGACTAGAAGGAACAGATAAACTTTGACTCATATGCTCTTACTAACAACTTGTTGAATCATACACAAAAGCACGTTTTATAACATCGAGTTACCAATGCGTTTTCGTACAATCAATGCACAACCAACTCGTAATCAACAACTCATATCTCTAGGTTTGAAGACTTATACGATATTACCGTCTCACGATCACTCGAGATTAATTCCATGAAGTGATACAAGTGAGCGTGGGTTGAATCCAATACTCAGAACTTATGAGCACTCATGAATGTTGTAGCAACCATTTTCTATGTCTAGCACCTTAGACATCTACAAACCCAATTCATGACAGTCTTGATTCATATCTACTTCCAACATATGACTGACTGTGGAGAGTTTGAATAAAGAAATTATTCTGGATGTCAAAACATGCAAAATTGAAACAATAGTAAATAATTGACTAAAGATAGCAACACTTTACTTATAAATAAACAACTTTTATTTAATCATCAAATGTCAATTTACACTTTACAAGTTTCAGAAATAACTATCTAATCTGTAAAACTAATATCATCCTTCAGCCCGATGCGCCTTGCATGCTGCAAATGCTTAACCCTACACAATCCCTTCATGAGGGGATCTGTTGGGTTCTCATCCGATGATACCCTCTTTACCACGAGGATTCCTTCTTCTATCCGATGTCTAATGAAATGGTATTTTCTGTCGATGTGCCTTGATCTGCCGTGATCCCCTGGTTCCTTAGCTAAGGCAACTACACCCTCGTTATCACAGAAAATCTCCATAGGCTCCTTAATAGCTGGTACAAATCCAAGGTCTCCAATGAAGTTCTTTAGCCATATTGCCTCATTTGCTGCCTCGCTTGCCGCTATATAATCTGATTCGCAAGTTGAATCAGCCACTGTTTCCTATTTGGAACTTTTCCAAGTGATTGCTCCTCCATTTAGGGTAAAGACCCAGCCCGACTGAGAGCGGAAATTGTCCCTATCAGTCTGGAAACCAACATCACTATACCCCACTACTCTCAATTCATCACTCCCACCAAGGGTAAGGACCCAGTACCTAGTCCTCCGTAGGTACTTGAGAATATTCTTCACCGCAGTCCAGTGAGCCTTGCCCGGATTCCCTTGATATCTGCTGACTATGCTCAAAGCAAAGGCCACATCAGGGCGAGTACAAGTCATAGCATACATGATTGAGCCCACAGCGGAAGCATATGGTACATGACTCATCTCAGCTATCTCAGCCTCTGTACTCGGACTCTGAGTCTTACTCAGTTTGGCGTTGCTCTGGATTGGTAAGTCACCTTTCTTGGAATCCTTCATGCTGAACCTTTTCAGCACCTTATCCAAGTAGGTACTCTTACTAAGTCCAATTAGTCTCTTACTCCTTTCTCTCAATATTCTTATCCCTAGGAGATAGGCAGCTTTTCCAAGGTCCTTCATAGCGAAAGACTTCCTAAGCCAGGACTTAACTTCCTGCAGGGTTAGGATGTCATTTCCTATGAGTAGTATGTCATCCACATACAATACCAAAAAGCTAACTATACTCCCACTAGCCTTAACATATACACAGGACTCATCTTCGCTCCTCGAAAAACCAAACTCTTTGACTTTCTCATTGAAACAAAGATTCCATCTGCGAGATGCCTGTTTCAATCCATATATGGATTTCTCAAGCTTACACACTCTATTAGGGTGCTTTGCATCGACAAAACCCTCTGGCTGACTCATGTAAACATCCTCAGCCAAATTTGCATTAAGGAAAGCGGTTTTGACATCCATTTACCATATTTCATAATCATGAAATGCAGCTATGGCTAGCAAAACCCTAATAGACTTAATCTTCGCTACTAGTGAGAAGGTCTCATCATAGTCAACTCCCGGAGTTTGAGTAAAACCCTTCGCAACCAGTCGCGCTTTATAAGTGTATACATTTCCATCCATGTCGGTCTTCTTCTTGAAGATCCATTTGCACCCAACCGTCTTACGACCCGGTACATTGTCAACCAAGTTCCAAACTTGATTGTCATACATGGACTGAATCTCGCTATCCATGGCCTCTTTCCATTTGGCAGATTCAGGGCCTTAAAGCTGTTAGGTTCATCTAGATTTACCAGTGTCCTATCACTGATAAATTCATCACCTTCTGCAATAATGTGAAAACCATAGTAATGCTCAGGCGGATTCCTAACTCTTGTGGAACGCCTCAGAGGTACGGACTCATCAACAGGAGTTTCCTCCTCAGGTTGATTGTTAGGGTTTGAGGTTCCTTCACCGCTTGACTCTTGAAGTTCTTCAAGATCAATTTGCCTCCCACTGTTTCCTTGGCTTATGAATTCTCTCTCACGAAAGACCCCTCTTCTTGCCACAAAGACCACATTCTCACTGGGTCTGTAGAAGAGACAACCAAAGGAATTCTGTGGGTAGCCGATGAAAATACATCGCTCACTTCGAGGTTCGTGCTTATCCTGAGTCTCACGTCTCACGAAAGCCTCGCAACCCCAAATCTTGATGTGGTCTAAATTGGGAACTTTCCCAGTCCACATCTCGTGATATGTTTTGGCAACCTTTCTGGTAGGGACTAGATTAAGGATATGGGAGGCAGTCTCTAAGGAATACCCCCAGAATGAGATTGGTAACGAAGCTCGACTCATCATGGAACGAACCATGTCTACCAATGTTCGATTGCGCCTCTCAGCCACACCATTAAGCTGTGGTGTTCTAGGAGGTGTCAATTGTGAGACAATCCCACATTCCTTAAGATAGTCAAGGAACTATGTACTAAGATACTCACCACCTCGATCGGATCGAAGCATCTTAATGTTCCTGCCCAACTGATTCTCCACTTCCTTTTTAAACTCTTTGAAATTTTCAAAGGTTTCTGACTTATGCTTGATTAAGTAGACATAACGATATCTACTGTAATCATCAGTAAAATTCACATAGAAGTGGTTAGCATCCCTTGTGGTGGTTCTGAAGGGTCCACACACATCTGTGTGTATGAGGTCCAACAAACCTTCACCCCTAGCACAAGTACCAGTGAATGGTGGCTTTGTTATTTTTCCAAGCAAACAAGACTCGCAACTATCATCTGACTTTAAGTCAAATGACTCCAAGACTCCAGCCTTCTGGAGTTGGCCTATGCGCTTCTTGTTAGCATGTCCAAGACGACAATGCCACAAGGATGCTTTATCCAAACTAGTGGAAGAATCGATATGTAATACATTATTTCCTAAGTTGTCTACAACCGACACAATTTCATATAAACCATCACAAGGTAATGCTTTGAAATAAAGAACATTATTATAAAAACAATTAATACCACCAACTTCATTATCAAATGAAAAAGTAAATCCTTGTTTGTACAAGCCATGAAAGGAAATAATATTTTTCGCCATTTCAGACGAGTAACAATACTTACTCAAATCTAACACTAACCCACTACTTAGCAACAAAGAATAAACTCCAATCTTGGTGACAGGTGAAGATTTCCTATTACCCATGATCAAGTTTATCTTTCCGTGCTCCACATCCTCACTTCTTCTTAGTCCCTGCAAATCAGAACATATATGAATACCAGAACCTGTATCAAGAACCCAAGAAGTAGAATGTGATGAGTTATTAGACAATATAGTGTAAATACCTGCATGGGTAGGTTTGACCTTCCCATCCTTAACATCTTGCAGGTACTTGGGGCAGTTTCGTTTCCAGTTCCCCTTTTCCTGATAATAGAAGCATTGAGCTTCTTTTGGGTTGGAAGAAGGAGTGACAGAACGACCTTTGGTTCCACTTGAAGAGGAGCCATCAAGACACTTTCCCTTGGTACCCTTCGAAGGGTTCTTCCTCTTCTTCCTTCTACTTTGCCCGATTTCCAGAACAGGGGCGGCGGTAGGAGTAGGAGTAGTAACAACCGATTTTCCCGTAAGACCAGTTTCAGCGGTCTTCAAGAGCCCTTGAAGTTTGCTCAGTGTGACCTCCTCCTTGTTCATGTGATATGTCATTCAGAATTGATCATAACAAGTAGGTAATGAGTGCAGTATGATATCAATAGCCAACTCCTCGGGAAAGTTCACATTCAACTTGAGCAAATGGTCCACAAACCTTTGTATTTTTTGCATGTGGCCCGTGATGGGTTCACCATCCTTCATTCGGGTTGTTATCATGGAAGAGATGATTTCATAACTCTCTTGACGAGCACTTTGATGGTAGCAGTCCATCAGGTCCATGTGCATCTCAAAAGGGTAAAAGTCCTCATAGGATTTCTGGAGTTCAGCTTTCATTGTGGCCAACATGATACATGCCACCTTGGTAGCATCTCTCTCATGTGCCCTAAAGTCAGCGATCTCCTCTGGAGTAGCAGTAGACTCATCAATTTTCTTCAGCTCCTTGTCGAGGACATATTCCTTGTCCTCGTAACAAGTGACCATCGTGATGTTCCTGATCCAATCATTAAAGTTTGAACCATCAAAGGTGACTCTCCCACAAAGGTTCATGAGGGAGAAGGAGCCGGTAGGGATTGAGCTAGAAGCGGAATTGTTGGAAGACATCTAAAAAGAATAAAGACAAGTTTAGATTAGATATATGATCCTTAATAAGACGCCCAAATGTAATATTAAGGCTAGGACCCAACACAATACTTTATAACTTGGAAGAGGGATGTCGTAATCCAAGCTATAAAATATTTGAAGGTAGGTGAATGACGATTCACCAATTTCCACCATGAAAAACGAACTGAATTATTAGGTTATAATTGGATTGAAATTCCTAGATTCTTTTGAGATTCATTGAACTTTTCAATGGCATGTTTAAATCTCGATTGTGCCCTCTCAAGTTTGTGACTGGGATGTCGAGGATCACAAACAAGGTGTGAATAACCATGCAAATTTACTTGGCACCCTTAATCTTTATCACCTAATCGATGTGTCAGTTACCCACACGCGCTCCACCGATCTATGATAAATATTAAGTCACCCTTTGCCACTTTTACTAGTCCATGTTAGTGTGTCGGTTACCCAAACACGCTCCACCAACGACTTGGTAAGGTACAAAGTGTAATTTCATGGGTTAGCACCAATTTCACATTTTCCTAAAGTAACTAAGATTGGGAATTTATAAAGGTTTAGTTACTTTATTTATTTCATTATACTTTTAATGAGAATTATAGTCATTGTCCTACCCGTTCGCCTAACGACCCTCCACCAGTCAAGGAAGCGATGGGTGAGAATAGACACCCATTAAGCTGCCATTTTATAGGCAACAACCTTATACCCCCCTTAGAGACCGGCTTCGTGAATGAGGCCTACTAACGGTAAAACTGACTTGCTCTTATATATATATATATATATATATATATATATATATATATATATATATATATACATATATTATTAACTTATAATATTATAAAGTATAAGGGTTGAATTTTAACTTTTAAAACTCTAGGGTTTGGAATTAAAGTTTTCTAAAAGACTTTACAAATTCCAAAACTTGAGGGCAAGTTTTGAAACTATTCAAAACCTTCCATGTTCATAACTTATGGGTTTAATGGTTTATTAAAATGAAGACTCTTCATATTATGTAACATATGGCTCTTTAATGACAATTTAAAGAAGTGACTTTTGGTAATCCATAACTTGAGGACAAATTATGGACTCCATCAATGGACATTAAGATCAAGAATTACACTAACAAACAATGTGCAAATAATTCCTATGATCTACTAAAACTCATAAGTATGAACATTCATATCAAGAATTTCAAGAATCTTATAAACACATATAAAAACTTGAAAATTTGATGATAACCATTGAAAATGGATTAGCATAGTCATTACACCATCAAAAATATGTTTTATAAATCCAAAACAGTTTAGGGTAATGATTCTAGTCCATTTCCAGCAGCAAAACTCAAAATTCTGCACACAGGGGCTCCTACTCGTCGAGTGCAAGAACCTACTCGATGAGTAGGATGCATTTTGTCATGGACTCGTCGAGTCCCCCCATGGACTCGGCGAGTTCACTGTTCAGATTGCAGAATTCTTGACTTTTTCAAGCAGTTTGCATCAAATACAAAGAAAACAAGCCTAGGCTCTGATACCACTGATGGGTTATGAGCATTCTAACACTCCTAAGGTGTACATGCAACCCTAGAAACCTAACTAGCATTTCAGAATTTTCCAAGGTTTACATCCTATGTTTTCTCTAATATTCATGCAAATAAGAATTTTCCAAGGTTTACATCCTAACTAGCATGGCATGGGGTACTTGTAATATAAAATTAGTAGAATGACATACCTTTGTAGTTTCTTGGATTCCTTAAGACCTTGTGAGCCTAGCACCCCAAATATGATGTCTCAAATGTTTCACACAACACCCACAACTCTTGGAATAACTTGAGAGAAGAACACTTTGATCACAAAATCGGCTAGCCCTCCTTGTCTTGTAATAGTGGCCAATTTTACTCCATATGAGGTTCTTTATATAGTGTGTCACATGTAGGGTTACACCATGTAAACCCTAATGTGCATGGCTTTTCATTTCCCCCATGATCCATGGGTTGTAACCTCCATGGAGCATCCATGGAGCACCCAATGGGTCCTAGCCCAATCTAGTGAATCATGAACCATAAGCTCACTATATAAGAATGAATGATTTACAAATCAATCCCCATATATTTAATTAGTCTCCTTTTGATCACAAAATTAATTCCAAATTAATTCTTGATCAATACAAATTAAATAATATGATTTCATATTAATATATTAGAACTTATAATATATTAACAAATCGTAAGTGCCCTTTTTCTCATTTTGTCTATCCAACAGTTGAGATGAAGATGCAACCCAAATGGACCATGCCAAGCCGGGTCAAGTACATACCAAATATAGTTATGGACTTAGACACCTTATCCAACAGTTTGTTCTTAGCCATAATATTTTAGCTTTAGCCCGGGAGGTCGCTCTATTAAGCTTGGGTCTCGTCCCTCTTTAGAGTCACGAGCCTGTATTTTTAGGTCAAGGCTTTGGCTATCCTTCTCACGTGAACCTTGACTAGTTCATTTTTTATTAAGGTATTCCTTTTTAGTAAGGTCTTGCAATTACATTTTAAAGACTTTGTTCTAAGTCTTGGGCCTAAGATATTTGCACTCTGGCCCTAGTCGTCTAAGTTAAGCCGAGATCGTCACCTCGAGGCATTTAGGACTTAGGTATTTTTGTATCAAGGGAAAGGTTATGAAAAGGTAGTAGTGATTAGAATTAGGTTGATATGTTTAGGGAAAGGTTATGAGCCTTTAAAATGTATGTTTGCATCCTTGCATCAATTTCGTTCAAGTGACGTGGATGATCAGTCCTTGTTATCACTTGGTAAATGTGCACAGTCTTTTATTGAAATGATACCAAGCGTGGATATTAATAAACATCTGAACTGTTTATTGAAATAGACAATTTTCATCATTCTGTTGATAATACTTTTGAGATATCAACTTTGTCAAATGAGAATAACAATGACTAAATATTGGCACGAAAGTGGTCCTAAAACTAGAGCTACTTAACGGGGTGTGATTATCCGCTTGGAGTTAGATCACATTGCCCTCGCCCTTAGCGTGCCTTGTTCTGTCTTTTCTCCTTGCTCTAGGAGTAAAATTGTTGCATACTTTGTGCGTTCCAGGCTCGAGGGATGGGCCTCCCTTCATGTGCTTCTAGAACATAAGCTTCGTTTCGATGTGCTTCTATAATCTTGTACGAGCCTTCCCAGGTGACACATAATTTCCCCTAAGGTTGTGCATGGCTAGACTCCTTCTTCCTCAACACCCATTCTCCTACCTTGAAGTTCTTCACTCATACACGCGTATTGTTGTAATTTTTGGTGCGAGCTTTGTAGGCAGCTTGGCAAAGCTGGGCGGCTTCACGCTTTTCATCGAGCATGTCTAGGTATTGATATCGCTCGGTTCTGTTGGCATTTGCTTTGAAGTCTATCGCCCGCAGCGACTTGCCAAAATCTCAGGTGGGAGAACTGATATGTGCCATATGTCAAACTGAATGGCGTTTCCCTAGTGCTAGATCTTGAGGTCGTGTGATACGAAGAGAGCACTGTGGGAAATTCTTCTACCCAGGCCCCTTAGACCTCATCGGGTGTTTTTAAGGCCAATGACGAAGATTTTGTTTGGTATCTCAGTCTGGCCATTGGCTTGGGGATATGCTACCAAGGTAAACTGGCGATGGATCTGTTTTTCTTTGCACCACTTTTTGAAGGGACTTCCTTTAAATTGAGTACCAATGTTACTGATCAGAACCCTCGGAGTGCTAAAACGCATGAGGATGCTTTTCCACATGACTTTTATCATCTATCTCCTTATGACAGTGGTCAGGGTCTCGGCTTCAATCCACTTGGTGAAATAGTCGACATCAACCAACAAGAATTTGGCTCCTCCTGGGGTGGTGGGAAATGGACCAACAATGTCTATGCCCCACTGCTGAAAGGGCCAGGGGCTATTGAGGCTCGTAAGTGGCATGGTGGGTTGGTTTTGGAAGGAAGCGAAGGTCTGGCCTTCTGGGCACTTTTTGGTGAGCTTGGTTGCGTCCATGTAGATATCAGGATAATACACCCTGAGGCGGAGTATATTTCCTATGAGTTCCCATGCACCCTCATGTACTCCAACTTCCCCCACGTGGCTTTATTCAAAAAGCGACTACCCTTTGGCGTTTGCTACTCACTTTAGCCGTGGTTCCAAGTATCCGTTCTTGTTAATTGTGTTTCCCTTACAGCGAACTATGGTTCTTTAATCTTGATCCTTCTAGCCTTTGTAGGATCATATGGGAGGGTCCCATGTAATAGATAATCTATGAAGGGTATGGTCCAATATGGAGTTGTCTTGATAATGTCGACCTGTTTGTTATCAATGCTTCTTTCCGGGAGAATTTCGACTAGGACCTTCTTGGTTAGGTGATCGAACGATGTCAAGGCTAGCTTGCTGAGAGCGTCGGTCCTCGCATTTTCTCCCCAGGGGATTTGCTTGATTGAGAAGCTCTTGAACGATTGCACCAATTCTCATACTGCATTGATGTACCTTTGCATTTTCGATCCTTGGCCTCGTACGTGGCATTGACTTGATTGGTAATGAGGAGCGAGTCACTGATAGCTGCACGACGCTTTGCTCCAACTTTTCGAGCTAGCCGAAGGCCTGCTAGAAGTGCTTCATATTCGGCCTCAATATTGGAGACCTGGAAGTTGAATCGCAAGGCGTACGTGGTTTCATAACCATTGGCGTTCTTGAGGATTAGACCTACTCTTGGCCCCTCCTTGCTTGCAGCTCCATCATTGTGCAATTCCCAGATGTCTTGACTCGCCTCCATCTCTAAGGGATCTAGTGGGAGGACCATTGGTATGTTCTTGAGCGTGTCGAGGATCTCGACTAGGAAATATGCCAACGTCTAAGCTTTGATGCCGGTGCGTGATCGGTAATCTATGTCATGCTCGCCTAGCTCTATTTCCCATTTCTCTAGATGTCCCGACTTCTATGGTCTTAATAGGATTTGCTTTAATTGATAACTGGTCAGAATCTTAATCTTGTGAGCTTGAAAGTAGCGTCTGAGTCGTCTGGAAGCATAGGTTAATTCGAGGACCAATTTAGTTTGCAACCACTTTGTCCATCAAGCGCAGGTACATTGCCCCGATGTTCTTGAGAACAAATGACATTTTCCGGTAGCAAAAGGTGCCATGATCGGTATGAAAGGTCGTTTTCTCCTCATCTTCTCTCTTCATCTGTAATTGATGATATCCCTTGTTGGCGTCGAGGTAGCACTTGAACTAAAATCCTTCCAAGGATTCGACCTTTTGATCTATCTCCGGGAGGGGGTAGTGATCCTTTAGGAAAGCATTGTTATAATCGGAGTAGTCAATGAACATCCTCCATGATCCATCGTGATTTTTTACCATCAGTGGGTTCACTATCCAGGTGGGTAAAATTTCCTCCTGGAGGATGCCTACATCACCGGCTTTGTCACCTATGTATTGATTGCCTTGCTTCTATCACCCACTTGCCCCCTCTTTTTTTGCTTGATAGGAGTGCTACCCAGGAGAATGTTCAAGTTATGCTCAATGACCTCGCGATCGACCCTTGTCATATATGTGGGTTGCCATACAAAGAACTTAGAGTAACGCTTCAAGAGGGAGACTAGTTTTAGTTTTGCTTCTTCTGATAGGCTGGCACCTATTCGGACTGTTTTCTCTGGGTAATCCGGGTGAGGGATGTGCTTTTCTGTTTGGAAATCTTCCTTTGAATTTTTTTGTGCTCGCACCAGCTCTGGTGCAACAATGATTTGATGGCAGTATTGTGCTAGTGGGTTAATGGAAACTATTGCGGTTAACCCAGTGCGCGTGCTAAACTTGAAAATACCATGTATTGTCGATGGTATGGCCTACATTTGGAAAAGTTCCGGTCGCCCGAGCAAGATGGTATGATCTGCTGGGAAGCGCATCACTGTAAATTCAATCATTCGCGTGATGTTATTCCTCCCATCGTGACTGACCAAGGTAAGTGGTAGATGTATGGTGTCCAACGGCGACATGCTATGCCATGTGAATCCTATTAATAGTCCACCTGTAGGAGGATTTATTACCTCCTTCCAGGAGGTGGGTATTGGCTAAAACAATGTTCATACAGTATGTTTGTACTGCTACCGTTGTCAATGTAGACAAAATGAACTTGCGTTTGACGTATATAGGCAATGATCTAGAGTGGATCCCTGGGATCCCAGTTTGGTGGCCTTGGGTTATCTATCAAGAATTTGATATTGAGTATATTACTAGATAATAACTTTGTGTCGTCCTTTGCTTTGTGGGGCTCACCTCTTTTGCGGGGCCTAGCGATGGTGAAGATGTCGTCCTTTTTCTCTAGGCGCTTTCTTGCGTCTATTAGGGATCAGGTGTTCTTCTGATCGACATCGAATTAGGATCTCAGGTCATTTGTGATGTCAGAGAGGTCGCCCTTTAGCTGTTTTTCTTCAATCTCTTTATTCAGCACCGAGTACTCGCCGGTATCATGAGTTTTGCTCTTGTGAAACTCACAATACTTGCCCTTTTCTTTTTCTGTCTTCGAAGGAGTTTTCTTGATGGAGTGGACGTCGGTTCGGTGATTCCGGTGTTCGACTTTTCCTAATGGACAATATCTATAGGATGCATGTCGAGAGTGTCGGTTGTGCTTGTCATGGCTCCCGTCCTGGCGCTCACAATGGCCAATGTTGGAGCGAGAGATTGCTTCTTCCTATTTTATGTACGCATTAACAACCATCTTTAGGTTGGCTCCTTTTCTCTCTTTACCTTCGATCTTTCTAAGATATTTCTCGATTCTGTATTTAAGCTCATCCCTCAACCGAGGTATCGTCCCCTGCATCTTATTCGATAGAGGACCAAGGAGTAAACCTTGGGCAAAGGCGCCGGTTATAAGGAATTCCTCATGGCTTGGGATGTTTCGCATTGCCAAAGTGAATCGGTCATAATATGCCCTTATCGACTCTCCTTCTTTTTGCTTGCATGCCATTATTGAGTTCGCATCTCCCTTGCCCTTCCTTAGCTGCATGAAATTGTTGAGGAAGAGGTATCGTAACTGCTCGAAACTCGAGATGCTTCCAGGTCATAGTGCATTGAACCAATTTCATGTGTTTCTAAATAGCGTAATAGGGAAATACGTTCAGGTGAACCGTTTTTCCATCCTCAGCGATGTCAACGTCCACTCATAAGTGTCGATATGCTTGTTGACATTGAAACCCTAATTGTGATTTGATGAACAAGATAAGGAAAATAAGAACAAACACAAATAAAGAAGATATGTCGAATGATCACTCGATTTATTGATAACATGAGGAATAAATTACACTTTGAGCATAGACTAAAGAATCTAATAGTACATAAGAAACCTCATAACGTGGCGGCTACATTTTGCCTCACACTTAACCCTAGTTATGAATAATACATGACTATTTATAGGGAAAAGACAAGTCTTGGGCTTTTAACCAACACTTCATCAAGGGGGCCCATTGCCATCATCCATGGAGTACTTTGAAACCCTACAATCTCCCCCTCAAAGTATGGAATGGATGACAATGCTTCAACTTCCAAACAAGCATCTAGCAAATAATAAATGATCTCGCTACGAGGAATATATGAAGCAAACCATGAATCTTGATTCTTCCATAATCTTCACAAACGGGTTCTAGGATATAAGAACTAAGCACTGAAGTAATGTCTTTAAACTTCATTTTCTGATGTAATCCCAAAGAATCTTCAATAAAGCCAAACCCGCCATAAAAACCCATTTCAGAACAAAGAAACCAAATAACTTCTTGTCTTTGAAGAACTCCCCCTCCAAGTCACACTGATCTTCCAATAAGCTAATGATATAAGCCACCAAAAAATATCATGTAACAACCCAAATTTTAAGATTCGTAACGCCACTTGATCAAGAAAATACTAGAAGTCAGATATATAAAGGCTTTAGACGAGCTCGATGAAGAACTACTTCTGTAAAAGCAACTTCTCTGTAAAAGCTTTAGATGAGCTTGATGAAGAACTTCTTCTGTAAAAGCTACCTTCATATTACTACCACAAGTTTCATAAAAAATCTTCAAATTTGAAAATTCACAATCCAATTTCGAATGGCCATACCAAATTCTCCCCCGATTTATAATCAAAAATATGATTATAAAGCCTTCAAATGGTCATGAGAATGATCTTGAATGGATAAAAAATTATTGTGCTCCCCCGCGACAAAATGATATACACAATGAAGTATAAAATTCGAAAAAGTCGTGAAAATTTGACTTAATCACGAAAAACGACTTTCCGAACCGCCAAGACTTGATGGAATCTTTAAATTTCTGTTCACGAAAAAAATATGTGCGTTAAAGAATTCAAAACTGTTCACCAACCCTTAAAATTGTAAACTTTTTCGAAAAATGGGCTGAAATTGTCACTTTCCAGAAACTCAGGGGCTGGAATTGTAATCATGCACCAATAAACCCCTTTATTTGTAACAAAATCTAGAATTGGTCCAAAACTGCCAAGGCATGAAACGCATAGGGACCAAAGGAGTCAATTCGCCGAAGTTTTAGGGACCATAAATGTAACATGTTTATCTTCTTCCCCAATTCTTTGACTGCATAAACGAACATGACTGGAGTAGAGAAATAATCACAGGGAACATCGTTAACAAAGCAAACGTGCAATCTGAGCTCAAGTGACCGAACCTAAGTTCGTTTCAAGACCGCCAATTATTCACCTGAAGCGAACCCAGCCGAAGGTTTGGTTCCTTTCGTTTCTATTTCCATTTCAAGCTTCATCAGGCAGAACTCCTTTCGCTTTCGGTCCTTCCTCCGTTCGCTCCAACCATAACAAGCGAACCCAAGTTCGTTGTTCCAGGTTCGGTCCTAATTCATCAGCATTACCCCAAGGCGAATCTCCATTCTTTCGTTCCAAGTGCTAACAAACGAACCCAAGTTTGTTCCATGTTCGTTCCAAGTGAGTCGATTATACCCCAAATCAAATCCACAAAAACGAATCTAATCAGAGGTTCGCCTTTTTCTGATGTTTGAGGGATCGCAGGACATTCGTTCATAGTTCCACCCAATTCACAGTCAATTTTGACTTTTTCTGGTTTGACAAACCAAATCAAGATACAAGCTGTTCATCTGTTCATCATTTGTTCATTATAAGACTCCGAGATTTGTATTCAACAAACACCCAATCTATACTCCAAAGATCGATTTCTAGATCAAACACCAGTTTCTTCTTTCAGCTCCTCAATCCAAGATAATTTGATTTCAAGTCAGTAAAAAAAATGATATCGGAGAAATCGACTTGATAAGATAAAGAATATGAACTCGCTCTTGGATTAAAACTAGAAGCAAAATCTTGAAATCGAATGGATAATCGTGAATCAAGAATACAACGTGAAGGAGAAACACGATTCGCATATAAGATCAATCAAGAAAAAATCGATTCACTGAAAATACAATCAATGAAAAAGATAGAAACAAATTGATAATCAACATCGATGCAACATACACTCAATTCCGGGAAAATCAAATTAGATCGACGAGATTTCATCTGGAATTGATATCGACGACAAAGTAAACAACAGAAACAAGGATATGGCAATATCGAGATTTTGGGTTAGAAATTGAAACAAATCAGAACCTGGGCTTTAATAATACCATGAATAGTGAACGAAAACTATGGCCCAAATCAAAAGAAATTGATTTACAAGGCAATTGACTGATTCAGTAAAAAAAAACAGATCCAATAGAGAATATGAACAAAATACGATTTGGATTGAAGTAATACCCAGATGAACAGTAGCATAATTCATAAATCTCCATGAACAGTAGCTTGAACAAAAATCTTGATTCCAAGACGCCAAAACACCAATAATCTTCAAAAACTTGTGCAGAAAATCATCAAATCAAGAACCGATACTTCAAAAATCAATAGATCTTCAAAGACACGCTCTGATACCACTTGTTGGGAATAAAACCCTAATTGAGATTTGATGAACAAGATGCGGAAAATAAGAACAAACACAAATATGAAGATATGTTGAATGATCACTCGATTTATTCAATTATGAGGAACAAATTACACTTTAAGGAATAAGAATCTAACTCTACAAGAAACCTCACAACGTGGCGGCTAAATTTTTCCTCACTCTTAACCCTAATTATGAATAATGCATGACTATTTATAGGGAAAAGACAAGTCTTGGGCTTTTAACCTACACTTCATCAAGGGGGCCCATTGCCATCATCCATGGAGTACTTTGAAACCCTACAATGCTCATCTGGATCGGTAGTCCCGTCATACTTCGGAATGTTTGGTATCATTGCCGAGTGTGGGATCTCATATTGCAAGAGCTCCTCGTAGAAAGAAGAGCTAGTACTCCTCACCGGGTTCTCCACGTGTGGATATGGAAAAGCAGTGTATATCATCAACCGTTGAGCGTAATATGGGTTTCCGTACGCTTGGTTGTACATCACTGATTGCGGGATGTACAGTTTCTGCTGTAAACTTGTTTGCATGTTTTTCTGTAGCTGTAAGCTCGATCCCGACTGATGGAGCATGTACGGGTTCGGCCCGTGCGACTGTTGAGTGCGGGTATTGAGATGCTGTTCCAATGACGAGTGAGGGTTGGACTCCTATGACGGTGGCACTTGGGGAATGGATCCGTGCAATTTCAAGAAGTAGGGGTTGAACAGCAGAGGTTGTTGAGTGAAGTACGGAGTGTGCGGCATGCCCGCTATAGGATAGAATTGATAGTTCGACATTAGATGTTATGCAGAAGACAATATGGTTCTTGGGGAACAAGTGTTCGTCCCTGCTTGTTGTGACGACAATTGTGGCTGAGGAACCAGTGGTTGAGACTGCTAAGTCGATAATTATGATTGTTGAGTCAGTGGTTGTGACTGATGGGTCACCATTATCCGAGGCGCTCCTTGTGTGCGGCAGCACACTCCCGTGTGCGACCACACACTCATCCTAGGGCCGCAAACCCACTTCTAGGACCCTTAACTTGCACTACAATTGAGTATAGACCTAGAACACTTCATGGATGCAAGTATGGACCTTGAAACACCTCAAAGACACTTTCTAACATGAGTGTACGGCCGCACACCCCTTGGGCCGCACACCCATGGCCGCACACACCTTTAAGGTGGCCATACACCTCCCTCATGCAATCCTTTAAGGTCCTAACACTTAGTGAAAGTAGTTCCAAGTCCCTAGAGTGGTTCTCCATCACATCTAGTGGTGAAATACCTTTATTTGACTCCTTTATGTGTTATTACGTGTTAATTAGGATCAAATTGTGTTCAAGGCTTCACTTGAACATCCAGCTTTCCGTATCGATCCTTCACTCAAACCACTTACCCGAGGTGAGTTCATACCCCTACATTTTCCGTGTTTTTAATGTTTTCAGGGGGGGGATACAAGCCAAACTCACAGTATTTTATTAAGTTTTAAACTTATTAATACAGTCCAACGATTTCCACGTTTAATACATATTCGGATATTTTATCCCTTTTTGTAATATGTTGAGCATAAGGGAAACTTTTTGTTTTGGAAATATAACTTCATAGCTTTCAGAAAGGTTTTTACAAAGCATTTTCCATATCAACTCTAACAAACTATAATGGGTATAGTTTGGGATAACCCTCTAGGCAGTTTTTACCAAATCAGATTTCATGGATGAATATGTATAAACTATGGCAGATTTAGTTTATGTTAAATATTTTCTTAGTAGTATAAAGTACAATTATTCAAGGACAATTATTGTTTTATACTATCTCTAGCTTGTAAACTAGATTATACAGAATTGTGAGGCTTTACTTCAAAACTGTACCCTTAGGTGTACATGGTTAAATCCTATCTCAGTATAACCAGAGTCTCCTGGAGGGAGAGCGTGAGATTTATGAATAGATCTATTCGGGGCTGACAATCCCACACCAGAACTGCTAGCTACAGTTAGGAAGGCATGCCTGTGGTGGAAAAATGTCATTTAGCTTAAACGCCTGAAGAACGTTATAAAGGTCTCTAGGTCATATCAAGTATGGTTATACGACTCGCAAATAAGTATAAACTAACTTTGGTTTACAGACTCTACTCTTCATTTGTTTTATTTTAAGTAATAAAACTATTTTCATATATACTGATAGTAATCAGGGATCTCTAAACTTACATCTCTACCTCTAGCACGGATAACCTGTTTAAGGGAAAATATAGGATTTTCCCGGGATAACACCGGCTTTTCTAAAATTGATGGTTTACTACTCTACTAACGGATATTCCTTCCATGACTCCTTGGATTGTGTGTATTTAGTATGAACCGGGAAATCATGGAAGGAACGGGTTTTCAAACACGCTTTTCATAAGAAAATATAGGATTTTCTTGAGGAACACTTTTCAAAAGAATCAAAGAACATTTTCCACCAAAACTAAATGCTTATGAACTCACCAGCTTTATGTTGATAGTCTTTTAAACTGCTTGTATTCTCAGGGAATCAGTAGATAGGTACCTTCCGAGCATTGTGAAGAAGTCGGAGCGAATAAGATTTTGTCTTTATACTTTCCTTATACTTTTGATGTATTCGAATCAGATTTAAAACCGATGTAAACTTATTTAATTTTCATGTATGAAATGTCTGGTTATGTTTACTATGATCGCTATTATACACTGGTTGTGATGCTAAACATGACGTCCTCCACCCCGGAACGATTCCGCCATTCTGGTTTTGGGGTGTAACATATTGGTATCAGAGCCCTTGTTTATAGTGAACTAAGTATACCGAACCTTACATGGTATACAACTATAAACATTAAGGGGCCTAAGTGCTCTAAACTAAACATATACTTTCAAAAATATAAGTATTTTTATAAAAAGTATACAAGTATACCTAAGTACCAGAACCAAAGTCATAGATAGAACGAAACAAAAGTATTTGGATGTTGGGACACTGCGGTTAAACCTGGGGAGTTATGTAATCATGTCTAGGGTCAATATAGCCTGATCAACTATATTCATTCGAGACATGACCAACATGTGCTTGGGAGTGATTGTGGTGTTACAGCAAGCCTAAAACTTACCAAGAACAAAAATATTCAACATAAAATACTATAGGAGTATTTTAGGTAGAGCCAAATTTAATATATAGATTTCAAGTGTTGCTACCTCTTCTTTCTTAAGCGATAACTTACTTGCGTTAGTAACTTTTCTTTGCTTATCGCTTGGTAGAACACTTTTATTACCAGGATGAGATATATCTTGTTTCATATATCTTGATTCAAATTTAGGGGACTTATCATCCTCTTCTTCCTGATTATTCTAGAACAAGATGCCTCCCTGAAGAAGACCCATCAGAAGAAACAATGACACCCCGCCACCGCCACCTCCACAATTCGATCCTGCCATGTTCCAGGCAGCAGTTACCGCCGCTGTAACTGCAGCAATGGCACAAGTGAACTCTGGTGGGGCTGGAGGTGGAACCGACCCCCAACGACAAGACGGAAGTCAGGGACATCAAAAGGAGTGTTCCTACAAGGACTTCATGACCGCAAAACCCAAGTCCTTCGACGGAAATGGAGGTGTTATCGCTCTGACTCGATGGTTCGAGAAGATCGAATCCATCTTCGAAATTTGTGCCTGTTTCGAAGCAAACAAGGTGAAGTTCGCCGCCTTCACCTTCAACGATAGAGCTTTGACCTGGTGGAATGGTCAAGTCAAAACCCTAACCCTGCCAGTGGCTAATGCCATGGGTTGGGAAAGACTGAAGGAGCTCATGCTTGCAGAATACTGCCCGAGGGGCGACGTGCAAAAGTTGGAGCACGAACTCTGGAACTTGAAGATGAAGGGTTCCGACATCGCTGCCTACACCGCTAGATTCTGTGATCTGGCTCTCCTCTGTCCGGGAATGGTCACCCCGGAAAGCAATAAAATTGAGAGGTACATCTGGGGACTGACGACCCCAACCAAAGAAAATGTCTTGGCTGCTAGACCGACTACTTTTGAAAGTGCCAAGGATCTGCCGCAGACTCTGATCGATCATGGAGTCGATCTTGATGAAGTGGCAGCCGTTCCCGAGCCACAAAAGGAGAGTGGTGGGAAGAAGAAGAAGTTCGGCAACAAGCGGAAGGGCCAGTCGTCGCAGGTGCCCTCCAAGAAACAACAAACAGTGGCAGTCCACGCTGCTACTACTCCTACTGCTGCTCCAACTGCTGTTACAACCACCCAAAATCCTACCGGTGTTTATTCAGGGAAACTACCTCTGTGCAGCAAGTGTACCTTTCATCATCACGGACCCTGCCGTGATTTGAAGTGCAACAGTTGTGGAAAGAAGGGACATACAGCTGGATTATGCAGGACACCAGCCCAATCAACCAACCAGGCTCCGGGAGCGGGCGCTGGTCAAGCTTGCTATGGATGCGGAGAGGTTGGGCACTTCAAAAGAAACTGCCCCAAGGCGACAACGGGCGGCAATACAGGAAGAGTGCTGGTGATGGGCCAGGAGGAAGTAGTCGTTGATCCTACCGTTGTTACAGGTATGTTCCTCCTTGACAACTCTTATGCATGCATTCTTTTCGATTCTGGTGCGGAAAGGAGTTTTGTTAGTCATGCATTCAAACACCTAATCAAATGTAAATCTCATCCTTTAACCGAAACATTCACCGTCGAGATGGCTAACGGAAAGAAAGAGAGCACTAACGATATATTCATAGGCTGTACTCTTACCCTAGACGGTCATTCCTTTCTCATTGACCTTATGCCTGTATCCATTAAGAGTTTCGATATCATTATCGGCATGGATTGGTTAAGCCCCAATCGTGCTGATATCCTTTGCTACGAGAAAGCCATCCGTCTCAATCTTCCCTCTGGTGAACCTCTCATGATTTACGGTGATAAGCCTAGTTCGAACCTTCGTATCATTTCATGCATCAAATCCCAGAAATATCTGCAGAAGGAGTGCCATGCGTTTCTAGCTCATGTTGTTGATGAGACACAAAAGGTTAAAGACCTCGAGAGCATCCCCGAAGTCTTCAACTTTCCTGATGTCTTCCCTGAAGATCTGCCAGGAATTCCTCCCGAGCGTCAAGTTGAGTTTTGTATCGACTTAATCCCCGGAGCTACTCCTGTAGCTAAGTCTCCTTACCGTTTAGCGCCAGCGGAAATGCAAGAGTTATCCAGCCAGCTCAATGAGCTGATCAGCAAAGGATTCATAAGGCCGAGTTCCTCACCCTGGGGAGCTCTGATCTTATTCGTGAAAAAGAAAGATGGATCCTTCCGGATGTGCATTGACTACCGAGAACTGAACAAGCTGACCATCAAGAACTGATATCCCTTACCCAGAATCGACGATCTCTTCGACCAACTTCAGGGAGCTAGTTATTTCTCAAAGATAGATCTAAGATCAGGGTACCATCAGCTACGAGTTCACTAGAATGATGTGCCCAAGACAACATTCCAAACTCGCTATGGACACTACGAGTTTGTAGTAATGCCCTTTGTTCTGACCAACGCACCGGCAGTATTCATGGATCTGATGAATCGGGTGTGCCGCCCTTTCCTGGACAAGTTTGTGATCGTGTTCATCGACGATATACATGTCTATTCGCGGAGCGAGAACGATCATAAACAACACTTGAGGCAGGTGCTCGAAACATTAAGAGCGGAGAAGCTATATGCAAAATTTTCAAAGTGTGAGTTCTGGATCAGGAAGGTAACTTTCCTTGGTCGCGTGGTTAGCAAGGAAGGCATACACGTGGACCCTTACAAAATCAAAGCGATTGAGAATTGGTCTGCACCAAAGACACCCACAGAAATCCGGTAGTTCTTGGGTCTCGCGGGCTATTATCGCAGGTTCATCCAGAACTTCTCCAGAAGCACTAAGCCTATAACTACCCTAACACAGAAAGGTGTAACCTTTAGTTGGGGAGTCAAGCAAGACACTGAGTTTCAAACATTGAAGCAGGACCTATGTAGCGCACCTATCTTGTCCCTACCCGAAGGGACGGAAGACTTCGTTGTCTACTGTGATGCATCCAATCAGGGCCTAGGCTGTGTGCTCATGCAGCGGGGAAAGGTTATCGCCTATGCCTCGAGGCAGTTGAAAACACACGAAGTCAATTACACAACTCACGATTTAGAGTTGGGAGCAGTGGTCTTCGCGTTAAAGATCTGGAGACATTATCTCTATGGAACCAAGTGCACTGTATTCACTGACCATAAAAGCCTACAGGATATCTTTGATCAGAAAGAGTTAAACATGAGACAGCGGCGATGGGTAGAGCTACTCAGTGATTACGAGTGCGAAATACGCTACCATCCCGTCAAGGCCAATCTGGTAGCAGATTCCCTCAGCCGCAAGGAGTATTCAGGTCGTAGAGTGAAGGCATTGACTATGAACATCCATTCCCGATTATCCACACAAATCCGAAAGGCTCAGCTGGAAGCCTTAAAACCAGAGAACATGTCGGATGAAGCCTTGCGAGGAATGGAAAAGAACTTAAAGGTCAAGGGAGACGGAGTTTACTATTTCATGGACCGTATCTGAACCCCGAAGTATGGTGGTTACAGAGAAGTTGTCATGAACGAAGCTCACAAGACAAGATACTCCGTTCACCCAGGTTCAGATAAAATGTATCTGGATCTCAAACAACTCTATTGGTGGCCGAACATGAAAGCAGAAATTGCTACCTTCGTGGACAAGTTCCTGACTTGTGCCAAGGTAAAAGTAGAATATCAAAAGCCCTCAGGTTTGCTTCAGCAGCCGGAAATACCTGAGTGGAAGTGGGAAATGATCACCATGGATTTTATCACCAAATTACCCAGATCTCCGAGTGGGCACGACGCCATTTGGGTAATTGTCGATCTGCTGACAAAATCCGCCCACTTCCTGCCAATCAAAGAAAACTTCAAGATGGAGAGACTCACGCGGATCTACATTCGAGAAATAGTTCTCCTTCATAGAGTACCTGTATCCATTATCTCTGACCGAGATAGTAGGTTCACCTCGAGATTTTGGCAATCGCTGCAGAAGGCTCTTGGAACTAAGTTGGATATGAGCACGGCTTATCATCCGTAGACAGATGGACAGAGTGAGAGAACGATCCAGACATTGGAGGATATGTTGAGGGCCTGTGTCATTGACTTCGGCACGTCGTGGGACACTCATCTTCCCTTGGTCGAATTTTCCTACAACAACAGCTACCATACCAGCATCAAGGCTGCGTCGTTTGAAGCCCTCTATGGCCGCAAGTGCAGATCCCCTCTGTGCTGCGCTGAAGTGGGTGACATGCAGCTAGCCAAGGGTCAAGTCCCTGACAGCACTTTCACTGGTCCTGAGATCATCCGAGAGACGACTGAAAAGATCGTACAAATCCGAGAACAACTGAAAGCCTCACGAGATAGACAAAAGAGCTACGCCGATAAGAGACGAAAACCCTTGGAATTCCAGGTTGGTGACCGTGTCCTATTGAAGGTCTCACCACGGAAAGGCATGATACGTTTCAGAAAACATGGAAAACTAAATCGAAGGTACATTGGGCCATTTGATATCTTTGCTAGGATCGGTCCCGTAGCATACAAACTCCAGTTACCTCGAGAACTCAGCAATGTACATCCTGTCTTCCACGTGTCGAACCTAAAGAAGTGTCTGTCCGATGAGACACTTGTGATTCCTCTCGACGAGATCGATCTAGACGAAAGTCTACGTTTTGTGGAAGAACCAGTTGAAATCATGGACCGAGAAGTCAAACGTACCAAGCAAAGTCGCATCTCGATAGTGAAGGTCCGCTAGAATGCCAAGCGGGGTCCTGAATTCACTCGGGAGCGCGAGGATTCGATGAAGCAGAAGTACCCTCATCTCTTTCCAAGTTCATGATTGTACTCTATTCTTGAATTTCGGGACGAAATTCCCTCTAACGGGGGGATGATGTGACAACCCGAAACTTCTATCTTGTACACTTAGTCAATTCAATCAATGTTAAACTTGTTTTGTTAACTTCTTGTGTTGTTTAAGGATTCATTTAAGTGTTCTAAGCTTGAGTATGACCAAGGTTGAGTTTAGAAATGAGTCAGCAAGTCGTATAGTGTCAAAACCGGGCCATACACACCTTTAAGGTGGCCATACACCTCCCTCATGCAATCCTTTAAGGTCCTAACACTTAGTGCAAGTAGTTCCAAGTCCCTAGAGTGGTTCTCCATCACATCTAGTGGTGAAATACCTTCATTTGACTCCTTTATGTGTTATTACGTGTTAATTAGGATCAAATCGTGTTCAAGGCTTCACTTGAACATCCAGCTTTCCATATCGATCCTTCACTCAAACCACTTACCCGAGGTGAGTTCATACCCCTACATTTTCCGTGTTTTTAATGTTTTCAGGGGGAATACAAGCCAAACTCAAAGTATTTTATTAAGTTTTAAACTTATTAATACAGTCCAACGATTTCCACGTTTAATAACATATTCGGATATTTTATCCCTTTTTGTAATATGTTGAGCATAAGGGAAACTTTTGTTTTGGAAATATAACTTCATAGCTTTCAGAAAGGTTTTTACAAAGCATTTTCCATATCAACTCTAATAAACTATAATGGGTATAGTTTGAGATAACCTTCTAGGCAGTTTTTACCAAATCAGATTTCATGGATGAATATGTATAAACTATGGCATATTTAGTTTATGTTAAATATTTTCTTAGGAGTATAAAGTACAATTATTCAAGGACAATTATTGTTTTATACTGTCTCTAGCTTATAAACTAGATTATACAGAATTGTGAGGCTCTACTTCAAAACTGTACCCTTAGGTGTACATGGTTAAATCCTATCTCAGTATAACCAGAGTCTCCTGGAGGGAGAGCATGAGATTTGTGAATAGATTTATTCGGGACTGACAATCCCACACCAAAACTGCTAGCTACAGTTAGGCAGGCATGCATGTGGTGGACAAATGTCATTTAGCTTAAACGCCTGAAGAACGTTATAAAGGTCTCTAGGTCATATCAAGTATGGTTATACGACTCGCAAATAAGTATAAACTAACTTTGGTTTACGGACTCTACTCTTCATTTGTTTTATTTTGAGTAATAAAACTATTTTCATATATACTGATAGTAATCAGGGATTTCTAAACTTACATCTCTACCTCTAGGACGAATAACCTGTTTAAGGGAAAATATAGGATTTTCCTGGGATAACACCGGCTTTTCTAAAACTGATGGTTTACTACTCTACTAACGGATATTCCTTCCATGACTCCTTGGATTGTGCGTATTTAGTACGAACCGGGAAGTCATGGAAGGAACGGGTTTTCAAACACGCTTTTCATAAGAAAATATAGGATTTTCTTGAGGAACACTTTTCAAAAGAATCAAAGAACATTTTCCACCAAAACTAAATGCTTATGAACTCACCAGCTTTATGCTAATAGTCTTTTAAACTGCTTGTATTCTCAGGGAATCAGTAGATAGGTACCTTCCGAGCATTATGAAGAAGTTGGAGCGAATAAGATTTTGTCTTTATACTTTCCTTATACTTTTGATGTATTCGAATCAGATTTAAAACCGATGTAAACTTATTTAATTTTCATGTATGAAATGTCTGGTTGTGTTTACTATGATTGCTATTATACACTGGTTGTGATGCTAAACATGACGTCCTCCACCCCGGAACGATTCCGACATTCTGGTTTCGGGGTGTGACAGCATGCCCTTCTGATGCAGATGCTTTCGTGCTATCGAGTGACGACATGGATCTTAGTGGGCATGTTTCTCCTCCTCTGGACGCCATAGGTCCATTTCCCATCATCACCGACGTCTAGAGTCGTATCAGGGACCAAGGTGAGTCATAGGGTTGCAAACTTTATCTCTTCAACCATCCAAAACTTAAATATAGGATGAAACATACCAAATAATCTGGATATATAAGGAATACATCACCAAGAAGAGAACTTGAGAACTCACAAATGGTCCAGAAGATGCACACAAGGAGTAGGGATGAGCCACTTGCTTGATCTATGCATAAGAGTTCCTTCTTCTTCCGTCCAAGACCATAAAAACACCAAAATGAGTAAAGAACTTTAATGGGAGGCTAGGGTTTATGTTTTTGAGTTTGGAGAGTGATGAAGGTTGAGGAAAGACAAAATCGCAGCCATCACTTCCCTTAAATTGGGCCCAAGGCGCGGAAATTAGGGTTTCTCTAAGAACACGTCACCACGTCGTGGCCAATACATGACCACGTAGTGGTGACCTTAATGATCGGCACGCACCAAACGATATTTCCACTTCATGGTGATGCCTTCAGCACGTCGTGGCCACCCATAAATCCCAAAATAATAATAATTAAAGTTCATACATGAAAATAGGAGTTACATCAGATCAGATGCTTGTTGAGCATTGATCAATAACATTTGATTAGAAGCATAATAACATTAGCATGCTTGTTGAACATTGATCAATCACATGTGATTACGAGCATAATTACAAAAGTAAAACTTACTTATTTGTGCAAAACGTTGCATCAAAGGACATAACATATCCAATCATTATAGTATGCTTTCTCTGTTTCATCATCCCAAAACATTGTATTCAAATATTTATTCTCATCGCATCTATAATAAAACAAATAATTTGGATGGTTGTTTTTCCGATCATTCATCTAGTTCACAATAAGTTGAGCATCTTTGTAACCGATAATGGACCCCATACCCCTCTTGAATATTCAATAGTCTACAGGTTTTCCATTTACATGTTGAAAGTCGTCTTTCAAAGTTGATTTGAGTTAATAAGCTTTTGTAGCCCCAATTTTTGTTGTAGAAGCATGAACATTGAATTCCTTTTCAGAATATGACAGGTTCCTTTTTCTTCTTAAATGATATATATCTTCAACCTCATGTTATACATTTCTTCAAACTTGTCAAACATGTAATCACCCGTTTCTTTAACAGATTTCACAATAATATTCGCACTAAAATCTGTCATCTTGTAGGTTGTGTTACATTTGTCCCTCATATCCTTTAACTTTTTTGGTGGTGTCACACCCCCAAACCAGACGGCGGAAACGTCCGGGGGTGGAGGACTTCATTTGTAGTATCACAACACATGTATAATAGTAATCAAAGTACAAACAACCACTGTATTAAAAAGTATAAATATTTACATGAGTTTCACTAATGTATACTGTAACTAAAAAGTTGTACAAAAGAAGAAGACAAGACATAAACAGCTCCATCTTCTCAAAAGCTCGGGGTGTACCTGTCTACTGGTTTCCTGAGAATACAAGTAATTTAAAAAGAGAGTATCAACATAAAGTTGAGTGAGTGCATAAGTATTTATGTTTTGAAAGAAGGTTTTCTGTTTCTTGAATATGTATAATGTTTCCAGAAAATCCTATATTTTCTACTGTATGAGAAAGTAGTTTTAGTTACACAAACTGAAATACTGTAAACTGTAACCTGTAAATTGTATCTTGTATTTTAAAAAGGTACTTAAGTTTAGTTAATTATACATTAACGTGTTGTTAATATCTTAAATGAGTTTTTATAACCATACTGACTAGGTGGCCTGACCCAACGCTATGAATGCGCTGAAAGTTGATGATAACAATTGTCACTCACAGGCGTGTATGCCGGACTGTAGCTAGCAGTCTGAGTGCGGGATTGTCAATCCCAATATAGATCTATACACACATTGTTTCGATCCCCTGCTGGAGACTCTGGTTATAATATCAGGACTTTACTATATTGTTTAAAATGAATTAAACAAACTGTATTACTTGACTCATAAAAGCATATAACGTTATTTGTATAATAGATATGAAAATCTAATCCTTCTGAAATGAATGATTGTTGTATGTTCTTGAATTAGTATTCTTATCATGAATCTTGAAAGAATGTATGCCCTTGAATAGTTTGAATCAACCCTTGTTCTTGTAAAATAATGTACTCTAGTATACTTTGAATTGTAAATCAATGTACTATGAATCATAAATTACACCTACTATAATTTATATGAACATTCTGAATTGATAATGAGTATTCATGAATGTAACCCCTTGCTCAACATGTTACAAAGGGTTATTGAAATTTATTGAACTAACTTTTATATTTGTATACATATACAAATATATATAAGTAAAATTTAAATGACACTCGGACAGACAACTGTTACTTATAATCCCACATCCAAACAAGGAAAAGGAACCAAAGTGGGTTGTCAGTCTTAAACCTTTTAAATCTTATTTATATAAATATTTATATACAAACGTGATTTTTGGAGGAAAATATAAGTTTATAAAACATTTAAAAGAAGTTTCATATTTTGAAATCCATTTTGGTGACTTGATGTCTTTTTGAAACAATCACTTAAAACCACTTGATTTGATGATACTGAAATTCATTTCGATAAGATGTTTGAAACCATTTGTTTTGATAACTGTAATCCATTTGAAATCATTTGTTATAACACAAAATCTTTTTGTTAGACTTGTATTCCCCCCCCCCCCTTAAAACAGTAAAAACTATGAAAATACGGGGGTATGAACTCACCTGCGGTAAGTTACTCAAACGTAAGATTGGTGAAGGATGCTTAGTGTCAAGTGTAGTCTTGAACACAATGGATCCTAATGAGCATATATTGGCACATATATGAATATAATTAGTCTATATACCACTAATCATGAAAGGAAAACACCCTAAAACTAAGAAAACACTTAGATTTAAGTGTTAGAAGCATCAAAAGTCAACTGAAATGGGTGTATGGTCGTACAGGGACGTGTGCGGCCACCAAGTGTGCTGCCCTATGGGTGTGCGGCCCTGTGTGTGCGGCCATGGAGTGTGCGGCCGCACACTCCTAGGAAAAATGGTCAAAATGTGTTTTCCATGGTTATATCTTGCATACCCTAAGTGTCTTTGATCATGTGGTAGCTTACAATTGGAGTTTGAGGCCTTTAAGCACAAAAATTAGGGTTGTACGGCCACATGAATGTGTACGGCCGCACACTCCTTGAAGATTGAGTTTTGGACATTTTCTAAGGCTCAAATATAGCTAATAACATGCAGGAGTAGGGTACTTACGATATAGAAGCGTATAGGGGTGTTTGGAGCTCAAGAACTTAGTAAGTGTTCTTGGTGTTCTTGGTGTAACTGAAGAAGACTTGAAGATCTAACAAAATGGAGTGATTTCATGGATGAAATCAGTGATCTAAGCTAGATGGAGTAAGGAATGAACAATTCAAAGGATAAAAACACTTACCAATTGTAGATCTAGCTGCAAATTTGGATGCTACTTGAGAGAAAACGAGTTCTAGTCTAGAAGGGTGAAAAGGATTGAATGAAGGTCATGTCTACCCTTTATGGTCGTGAGTGTGCTGCCAGAAGAGGGGTGTGCGGCCGCACACCCAAGTGTACGTCCGTACACTCCTTATGTTGGAGTGTTAAGCCTTATTTTGTGTCGGGTGAACTCGCAGAACCCAAATCTAAACTCTAACTTGAAGATACTAGGTTTAGAACACTCAGTTTGACTCAAAACAATGCTAAAAGGTAGCAGAAACGAGTCTAACTTTGATTGATTTGAATAACAGTACAAGACAAAAATTTCGGGTTGTCACAGGTGGTTTACCCATCTTGCTACAAACCAAATACTTATGCTTTATTATATCAATAATTTTTCTTACTGTGTTTAGAAGAACATCAAATTCAACCTTCTTTGCACAACTTTTATACATCTCAACTGCAACATCAACAGATTTGAACCTCATTAACTCATTAGGATTAAATTCTTCAGGAACATCCGGTTTAACATCATGCGGAACCTCTGACCGATAAATATGTTGTACACCACCTATTCTCATCATACTGCTGGAATTTGAATCATTGCAAGAAGTAGAGCATTCACCTGTATAATCAAATATGGAAAACGTTTTAATCATATGTGATTATAAAAAAACAATTTAGTATACATTAATGAATTTCAATGTATAATTACATGTGATTAACACTAGCCTTAAATAGATTTAATAACAAAACTACTGATTAATCACATGTGATTAACAAACAAATTCACTTCTACTACAACAAGGATAAAACAATTAATTAATTATATAACCATATGTGATTATAAAATACTATTGAACATATATCAACTAAACCTATGTCAATATTTATTCAACACCAAAACATGGACAATCACATGTGATTAACACCGGCCTTAACTAGATTTAATAACAAAACTACTGATTAATCACATGTGATTAACAAACAGATTCACTTCGACTATAACAAGAATAAGAAAACAATGAATTCCTTATATAATCATATGTAATTAAATGATTTCCTTATATAATTTTGGTTCTGATGACTTGAATGTTCAACATCTTCAAAACTCTTCGCAAAAAATTAATAATTTGATATTCATTTTGTAAAGAAACTCACATCATCACCATCATTATCACTTGTAAAAGACATTGTCAAGCAACAAAACCTATTATTAATAACAAAAGCATTTATGATTATAACAGATGTTAATCATATATGATTTAAAACACAATACTATAAAATGTAAGTGTTCATAACATATGCTAATCACATGCGATTAAATATCTTCGTGTATATAAAACATAGTAATCACATGTGATTAAAACACAATGTGGGCTGTTTATGTGTATAATCATATGTGATTGATGTATAAAAGATATGATGAAAACAAAAGTAACTTATGATTAAAATGTTATCTTTCTAATAACATGTGAATTTAATCATATATGACTAAAAAATTTATGATTATAATATATATATATATATATATATATATATATATATATATATATATATATATATATTAATCATATATGATTTAAAACATTGTATTATAAAATGTATCATTAAAATAATCAAGTTTATAACACATGACAATCACATATGATTTTATCAATCATATGTTACTATAATAACTAAGCATACAATGTTAATAACAGATTCTAATCACATGTGATTGGAGTACTACTTTTTAAACATATGTTAATCACATATTTTTTTCACATGTTTTAGGTTTTCCTACAAGTATAAATTGAGATTATTAGCGGCTTAGTTAGTTGATAATAATAAATGCATTTACAATGAAGGTTTAGAACTAAAAAAGCAAAATAAACACTCGTAAATGAACAACACAGTATAAAAATAAAAAAAACTGATAACAGTGAAAATCGAGCATTATCAAACTCAAATCGTTCAATAATTGTTTCGATTTCTAAAACAAATGAAAAAAAATTCAAATACGAGTATTTAATGTTCAAAAAAAATTATGCAATATGTCAATTTCTACCTTTTGATGAACGATATGTTAAAACTAACTCCTTTGACAATGAAGAGAATACGAAGCTAACTCATCTTCACGGTCAATTTCAGAATTGATGAAGAAAATACGAAGCAAAATGTAATTTCGGAATCGAATAAAAATTACTCAAATTTAAAAATATACGCTCTAAACTCCAAAAATAGACGAGAATTAAAAATCAATGATGTTCCTTCTATTAGAATCGATGAAGATAATCATAAGCAAAATGCAATTTTGGAAGCGAATCTAAATAGATCGAAAGAAATCAACAAGATAAATTAAAACTACGATAATAAAGAAGTATATGGGCTCGACCCTAATGAAACTCTAGCTCATAAGAGGCAAAATTACCACACTACCCTTGACAAAATAAAAACAGGAGGCACATCTATTTTCTAGAATGATTGGTTGGTACTTGTTTTTGCGTTCTCAAATTAATAATTTCATCTCATTTGAAAACACACACACACACACACACACACACACACATATATATATATATATATATATATATATATATATATATATATATATATATATATATATATATATATATATATATATATATATATATATATATATATATAGGATGGTTCAAATAAAAACACTAAATAAAGTTAGAACACTACTTTTATGTTATTATTCTGATATGAATTTTCTAATTACATCTTTATATTATTATTCAGTGATGAATATATCAATAATGATACATTAATATTCATATTAGAAATTAACAGAATACTACATAAATATAAAATTCATAGCATAATAATAATATAAAACTGAATATATATATATATATATATATATATATATATATATATATATATATATATATATAATGTAGATATTCATATGAGAATTTATGATAATATTACATATTGAAAATTGATAGCAAAAACAATAATGTAAAAATAATGTTCTCATGTTATCACTTTATTTAATATTTTCATTTGAAATTAATTATATATATATGTGTGTGTGTGTGGGGGGGGTCCTAGTTATTTAAGTTAATACCATATAGTTAACTTTAAAAATGCTAAGCCATTAGGAAAAATGTTTAAACCCTAAAAAAATTGGATGAAAAATCCTTTTGAGTATGTTTGCTTGCATTTTTAGTCCCTCGGAAAACTGAAAAAATGAAATTGCCATCATGATACATTTTTTATTTGTTTCCTATTTTATTTGAAGTTTTATTAATAATAAATATGGGACATACACACACACATTCTCTCTCTCTCTCTCTCTCTCTCTTTATGTTCGCCCTCTTGCAATTAATAATTTTAATCATATGTTACAACTTACAGCAATAATATGAGACTGTAAAGATGAATGAAAATTTTGGTATACCATTTCAAGCTCTTTTCTTCCTGAAAAAAGCGGGTCTTGTGGCAATTGTATTTGACTTGTGAGAATTGTGAAAGGATTGGTGATATATTTAGGTCAAATGGTTTTGTTCATTTCCCAATTCTTCGTGAAAAATTCTCATTTTTTTGTTACCTAGCACCTGCAAATCTGAGGAAACAGGAAGAATCTGGCATGTCATCATCTTCTCACCATCTACACACCTTCGTCATCACAACCCGACACCATTGCTACCATCATCTCACAACATGCAAAATCAGATTCGAAGAAAGGATACAAGAAAGAGGGGGAGGGGTGCGTACGCACATAAAAACCCACCTCTTCATCTACACACCTTTGTCATCACAACCTAAACAATTAAAATCGAATGTGTAGAAGAGAATCCTTGAGAGGCCTGATCGTAAAAACATACATACATACACCTATAAATGGATCCATCTATAGATCTTTAACTTGTTTACATAAATCGATTAACCGAGCCATTTGAGATAAATAAAAGACATTCAGGGTTTGATTTCACCCTCAAAATCGATTTCAAATTCGAAATTAATTTCATATTTTGGGAATTCAGATTCATCCTTGTGATGGATACCCAAATCAGTTGTTCTCTTTTGATTGGTGCAGGTCAGAAACCATTCACTTTTTTCTTCCATAATTGGATTCGATCTTCTGTCAAAGACACACACACACATACTCACATACAGATCATCTTGTGTCATAACTTCTTAGATTCGATCAAGAACTGTTATCGGGATAAAAGATCGAGGTCTTGGTCTAGGGTTTTTGGAACCAGTTTTATGTTTGAAGTTGAATGACCCAACAATGGTAAAAAGAAAGTGATAAAGAACATAAGGCTTTGTTTTTTGCAGATGGGGTCACAAACCGGGTGTGTGTGTGTGTGTGTGTGAGAGAGAGAGAGAGGTGGACCGTCTTTTATTTTTTTAATTATTAAAATAGATAAATAAATATTAAATTTATAAAAATGAAAACTAAATACATCAAAGTTATTACATTAATTTTATTTTTCGGATGGACTAAATACATAATAAAACTAGTTCAAAATGACCACGAATCAAAATTTTAGTTAGATTTTTCCCCTGGAAAGTACAAACGGCAACGATTGTTTTTGCAGTTTTGTGTTTATAATTTGAATTTTATGATGAAAAAGTGAAAGTAAGTATTTTGTTCCTTTTGGGAAGAAAATTTTACAAATCCATCAACAAAAAGTGACATATCGCAAACGTCATTTATGTGATTATATTTATATTATAAAAATAGCAAAGCTTTTTGTATAGATGGTGATAGTTCCTTTTGTTCCACTTTTCTTGATTCCTTGAGACCTCATATTCTTCTCTTCTCTTCTCCTCTTTTAATCGCTTTTGGCTAATTCATTACACCCCCCCCCCCCCACACACACACACACAAATAATAATAATAACAATAATAATAATAATAAATAAATAATTGTAGAAAGAAAATAACTGTTAACTGTTGTTTGTGTTTTATTGACAATAAATTAAACGTGTGATCAAAAAATCAGCCACAAAAACACACAAGTCCAATACTTTGAAGATAACATTAATTCTATTAAAAATGATGTTGTTTAAAATAACTTAATTACAAATTTAATAAAATAGTTTTCCATTTTTTCTAGTTTATTTATTTATTATAAAACAATGTGAATTTTCACACGTTGTCCATGAAAAATATCATGTATATAAAATAATAATAATTAAATATCATCAAAAATAATTATTTTAATATTTTTAACAATAAGGTAATTAATCTTATACTAATGTTAATATAAATTATTGAAATTATTTTTAATCATATGGTTAAAATTGACATTTATGAAAAAATTAAAAACTGGAAATTTTAAAACAACTATTAAATTAAATTCAAATTTATTAAGTGTCAAAGTTTTAAATCATTATTTATGTATATTAATAATTGATATTTATAGAGCATACATAAATTATATATCAAACGTATCTTGATTTGTATATATAACGAATAAAAAATACTATTAAAAATAATAATACAACTTCTAATAACATAAAACACTAAAATATTTATTATACCATTTGTATTAACAAAACATGTATTAACAGCTTATATATATATATATATATATATATATATATATATATATATAGGGAGGATTATATGGAAAACAAAAAAACCCTAAAAATCATAAAAATACATAAAAAAAATACTTAGATATCACAAATATTTTTTTTGACATTTTTTACCTAAAAATCGCAGGTTTATTTACAAAATCGCAGAAAAAAAAAATCGATTTTTTTATTTTTTTTTTTTTGGTTTTTTTTTTAAAAAAAGAATCAGCGAAAATAAAGAAAAAACTGCGAATATTCATAATATAAAACCAAAAAAAGATTTGTGATGTCTAAGTATTTTTTTTATGCATTTTTATGATTTTTAGGGTTTTTTGTTTTCCATAGAATCTAAACCTATATATATATATATATATATATATATATATATATATATATATATATATATATATATATATATATATATATATATGAAAGGGTTCTATAGAAAATACATAATTAGATCAACACATGATGGAATCAATAAAAGCATGACAACATGTTTAGATTAAACTATATAAATAACTTTTAAAATATTTTACTTATAAATAAAAAATCGACACGTATCAGTTGATCATTGGTTGCAACATATGTTGCAGTAGTTATACATTTTCTATTGAACCTATATATATATATATATATATATATATATATATATATTGATCATTGGTTCCAACATATGTTGCAGTAGTTATACATTTTTTATTGAACCTACTTTTATATATATATATATATATATATATATATATATATATATATATATATATATATATATATATATACTATTATACTCTTTATATTTGAATCAAACATATCTTTAAACATATGGATATTTTTTGTAAGTAAAACTTACTTATATACTACTAATATAAATTACAATGTGTATAAATAAGAGAAAAATAAAAAAAATTATTACAAATTAATAACCACAACTTAAAAACTCTTGAATACTAGAGACTATAAGTTTACATAAAACATAAAAAACTCTTTGTGATAAGAGTTTTAAATAAATATTCTTTCTTATTAGATATATGTAGATTACAACAAAATGTTTGATAGAGTTAACTAACTGGGTCGTCTTGATTTACGCTTAAATGTTTCTCATACTTAACAAAGCGTATCCGTCTTAAACGATTTCCTTGACAAGGCATCAAGTTAAAGTAAAAATCAATTGCTTTTATTTGAACAGACACAATTGTATGTTGAATCCAGTGACCTCACATCCATAGTAAATGGTCGGTAACAAATATTGTTTTTATTTTTTTTCCCCTATAATAACATTATTTTTGAAGGATAATTTAGACATTTAACTTACGGAATATTTAAAAGCGAAGAAAAAGGGCTTCAACACAAGTAGATCACCTGGTTTTTAAAAAGAAAGGTACTTCAATCACTCCTTTTCTTATGATTTTTCAACATTTTTAGGTCCACTTATTATTATCTTTAAAACCCACGACAATAATTATATTCCTCTCATTGAGCCTGCCAGTAATATATATATATATATATATATATATATATATATATATATATATATATATATATATATATATATATATATATATATGGAAAAGTTCAATAGAGAACCATTATTAATCAAGAAACCATGAAACCAATCTAAAGCGTCTGAATTTAAAGCGATCAACGGCAAAAGGAAGGGTTGTAATCTTTTATAATGGACGTCCATGTACCAGATTATAACAAAACACTTCATTATTTTCATTTAAATTTTTTTTAGGCCAAGTTTTTTATTGAAAAAAAAAACCCGAATATACCGTTGTTCACGATTTTTCATCATCTTTCCATAGAGATTCATGATGATATATAAAAAACGAACTTTTTTTTCGAAAAAAAACCCACTTAATTTTCTTAGTTTTTTCAATATTTAAGTTTATTTTTATAAAAAAAAACTAATTATACCAAAAATATTAATTTTTTGTACTCTATTAATAAACATCAACACCGATTAAAAAAAACACATCGAACAATGTAGATTCACACTGTGAATCTAAACTGTAAATATTTCAATTTTTAACATTTACATTATGAAAAATCTCGAACAGATCAGATTCACATTGTGAATCTGAATTACTATTACGCACACTGTGAATCTGGGAAGGTTCACAAAAAAAAAAAAAAAAAAAAAAAAAACTCGATCAGTATAGATTCACACTGTGATGCTAAACTGTAAATATTTCAAATTTTAACATTCACAATGTGAAAAAGCTCTGATCAGTTCAGATTTACACTATGAAGCTGACTTATTATTATGCACACTGTGAATATGAGAATGTTCACAATGTGAATCTGAACAGGTTTACAATATGAATCTGAACAGGTTCACAATGTGAATCTGAACTGAAATATTGTTTTTTTTTTAACATGAATATGAATCTATGTTTAAAAAAGTACAAAAAATATGAATTTTGATATATTTATTAATTTTTTTTCTATAAAAAAATAAACCTTAACTTTTTTTATCAAAGAAAATGAAGTGAGTTTTTTTCGAAAAAAAAATCGTTTTTTTATATATCATCATGGATCTCTATGGAAAGAGGACGAAAAATCGTAAACAACGGTATATTCGGTTTTTTTTTTCGATAAAAAACATGGCCTAAAAAAAATTTTAAACGAAAAAAAGTGGTGAGTTTTTTTGTAAATGGTGGACTTTTTGGTATAATCTGGTGTGTGTGCGTCCAATGTAAAAGTGTACATCTATTTCATTGGTCGTTGATCGTTATGATTTACGACGCTCACGATTGGTTCCTTGGTTAATTATGGTTCTCTATTGAACCTCACCATATATATATATATATATATATATATATATATATATATATATATATATATATATATATATATATATATATATATATATATATATATATATATATACATTGAGAACATATATTTATTTCGAGAACATCAAGAACAAAATTTCTTTCTTTAATTTTACAAGGTGACATTTTTATAAATAAAAGAACATTTGGATGCAAACATCATAAATTCAAAAAATCACCAAGGTATTATCATAAAAAAATAAAAACTACTAAATCATTTGCATACATTACTCAATATCGCAACTCCTCGATTTTTGCTAACCAAAACATCTATTCTCTCTCACCGAAAACCCTCGATTCTCTCTTCTAAAAACTGTAACATTTCATCGATTTTCACTTAATCGATCACGAAGTCGAAGAAAATGTCATCCAACACCGAAATCATAACATCAAAAGGTATCAAAGTGCACATTGCATGATTTTAATGATAATAGAGGCTTTTTCAAATATTGTAGACGAAATATGCGTAATGAAAGTTTTTTTTTGAAGTAATATTGAATTTTTTTTATCGATATAACTTTATTTTATGGATAATCGAAGGTTTTTCTACTGTTATACACTAAATGTTCATATTCAAAGTATTTTTGAACTATTATTGGATGTTTTATCCTCAATATCAATCGATTTTCATGATTATCGAGTTTTTGTTTTGTTATATATGAAATCCGCATTATTCAAAAGATTTTTTTAACTAAAACCCTAGTTTTCGACGTCGAACAAAATTTTGAAGTTTTTTTGTTCAATAATACTCAATTTTGACGAAGATCAACGTTTTTTTTTCTCTTTAGTGCTCTGTTATTCATATATTATGTAAATAAAAGTCGATTTGTACTAGCAGAGAATATTAAAACATTTGGGAAAAAAAGTATTCGAGAAAGAAGAAAGATGTAAAAATTATGGATGAGTGTAATAAATCATATACGAACGGAAATATTTAATTATCATAATTTTTTTTTGCTAAATAAGATTAAAATCACCTGTGATTAGAAAAGAAACTATTATAGATTAATCAAATATGATTATAAACATAAACAACACACACTTTCTTTCATTAGCTTGTGATTAAATTCATATGTGATTTAAACATTTTATAATCATAACACTTTTAACAATATATGAATAAAATCGCATATGATTAGAAAAACAACTTTTATCCATTAATAACATGTGATTATACACATAAAAACCCATATTATATGTTCATCATATGTGATTATCATCTTATATATCAAAAGATATCCAATCGCATGTGATTATCATCTGTTATGAACGATCATATATGATTTTATGATATTGTATGTATTTATACATATCAGACAACAATAAAGAAGAGAATATAGAGAAACACAATAGTCCAAAAGGATTCACAAAAAAATAGTCAAAAGGAGAAATGAAAAAGGTATATATAAGTTATATATGAATATACTCTTGTTTCATGTCACACCCACGGCTGGCAGCGAAAACGTCGAGTGGTGACGGCGGTACATAGATTACCCAAATCATAGAGCATAAACTATAAACATCTTTTATTAATAAATAATGTCTATTACATTGAATAAACTAGAACCTACCTATCTTCATGCAACTTGTCCTTCCTTGCATTGGCCTTCTCTTTTTCCTAGAAACACATCAGGTTTTGAAAACGTCAACTTGATGTTAGTGAGTTCACAGGTTTTATATATATCGATAAAACTCTTTTTGAAAACTTTTATAATATTTGTTTATGAATAGGATAAGTTTCTTGTTTCCTAGGTTTTCTATCTCATAGCTTCTAGAAATTCTTTTGTTTCATAAATCTTTTCTTTAAGATGTACTATCTATCTTAATATTTTATATTTTCTCTTTCTTATTAGGACATTTTACAAATCCTAACTTAGTATATACTATGTGACATCCCCTAATTTTTTGGCCAGAAAAGACCGATTTAATTTATTCTTTTTAAAATAAATTCAGAGAAATCCTTTTAAAAGATGTTGCGGAACTGGTCCCCAAAACAAAACATGATAAAAATTTATCAAAACCTTTCTTTAAGAAAATATATGTTTTCCTTTTATATCAAAACCTCGGGATGTCATGTTCCGATACATATCAAAAGCATAAACAAGACATTATAAGCCTTTCAACAGTTATTTATAACTACTGACCTATAATCCAAAAATCTCTCATCATCCTCCGACTATGCTCGGGGTCCACTACCTGTAACATAAAAAGCTGAGTGGGTCAGGCTTGGGAGACTGGTGAGCATATAGGGTTTTCAACCCACAATAATAATAAACTTACTAAGTTCATCAATCAACAATAACCCTGATTACCCATTCCCGTTATCCTCACTTTACATCCCTAAACACTTATCACAAGGGACCTAGCCTAAAGAATATCATCGGGATGGACACTACTGCCGAGGGGACTCCTCAGCCATACATGTCCTAAAGGCAACCATGAGGGGGATGGAGTACAGCAAATGAACACCCAAGCTCATTAACACCTACAGGTTGTGAGCCTGCCATCGTTCCACTGGACTGTCTAGAAAAGTCTGTGGTCGTCATCCATACTCCGCTAGATGACTGGATCACAATCACATCGAGGCCTCTCATCATTTTAACACACATCGGCTATTTCGTCTACCCATGTTTTACCCAACATATTTGTAGATAAAATACATATACACTTTAAAACTTGTATAAAACATCTATTCAACAGTCACCTCAATTAAACAGTTAATATAATTACACATAGCACGTATTTTATAGAAAATATTTCATACCTAGGTGTAAGATGAAGGTGACTACACACTCACATGATTTACTGATAATCGGACAGCACTTCGTTTCCTAAAACGATCGTTTCTAATAAAACCAGGAGTTTTATTGAGAAACCGGGCTCTGTGAAGGTTGGGCTTCAAAACCGAAAAGATAATTTTCCCGGGCTTCTCGGGCACTTCGGGGCGTATTTCGGGTGTTTGGTATAATACCGGGGCTTTGGGGGAAGTTGGAATGAAAGAAATATTGAAAAAGGGGTTAAAAATGACAAGTTTCCAAAATATACCCGGGAGGTCTCGCACCCTTCTATTTATAAGGGCGAGGCTCCTGATCCAAGGGCTGAGAAGTCTCCACGCGTCAGCAGATCCGAAGCGGAAGCACATGCCTCGCACGTGCGAGGGTCCTAGTGTAGCCTCCTGATTGGACCGAGGTCTATGGTCCGAGAGTTCGGTCGTGGCACACCATGCGAAGGTCGGACACGCAGGAAAGGCCACGCGTCGGATCGCTACTGGACCGCACTTCGGATGCGAGGGAAGGCGACACGCCTCGCCAGGTGGCCTTGGTGACTCAGCAGTCTCGGACATGTGGCACGCATGCAGCGAAGGTGACGTGGCCGAAGTCCACCATGCGAAATTCCTCGGATTTAACATTTTTTCTCGATTTTTGTGCAAAAACTTCTAAAATCCATAACTTTCGCATACGGGCTCCGTTTTTGACGTTCTTTATATGCACACGTAGGTAAATTACGCTCTACAACTTTCGTTTAGACCTCGTCGGCTAATTTTGTAACACTCGTGTTTCTAGCCTAGACATTAATATTAAGGTGATAGTCTAGGTTAACCTTTGTAACTCATTTTGAAGAAATGAAAAAGGAATTATGTGAATTCTATGTGTTTTATGTGTTTTATGCTTAATTACTAGGAGTTAATTAATTAAGAATAAAAATGAGTGTCGAAAATAAATTTTAGATAAAGTCGATATCTATTAAGAAAGTTGTAGTGGTCGTGACAAGGATTACGGATATATAAAGAATGCCGAAATCCGAGTTATAACGAAGAAGTTATGACCTGTCGAAGTTTCGCGATAAACCGGCACGGTGCCGAATGTCGTAAAAAGTGAGTTTTTGATAAACTACTTTTTAGCCTTAGTGATCTAAACGAAACTTGTAGTGTTCGTTAAACCAATAGTAGGTATAAAAAGACGCCCAAATCTGATTTCGTATGAGGAAGTTATGATTTTTCGAAGTTTCAGCTTAGCAGTAGACAGCTAAAAACTCGAATTTTAGATCGAGTGATTTTTAGCCGACACGACCTAAACGAGAATCGAAGGTCTCGTCATTATTAGTACAACGGTAAAAAGTCTGACGAAAACGGACGTCGGATGAAGAAGTTATGAATTTTTAACGGATTTCCTGTCCCGGTCTGTTAAAAATAATAATATAAAAATTAAAGTCAAAATTAGCCGACAAAGTCTAAATGAAAGTTGTAGAGCGTAATTTTACCTACGCGTGCATATAAAGAACGTCAAAAACGGAGCTCGTATGCGAAAGTTATGGATTTTATAAGATTTGGCGCAAAAATCGAGAAAAATCCCCAAAACCGAGGAATTTCGCACACGTGGACTTCGGCCACGTGTCCTCGCTTCGCATCTGACGCGTGTCCGGGAATGGCTGAGTCACCGAAGCCACCTGGCGAGGCGTGTCATGTCCTTCTCGAGTCCGAGGTTCGGTCCAGTAGAAGTGTGACGCGTGTCTCTTCCCTCGCCTGACCCACTCAGCTTTTTATGATTACAGGTAGTGGACCCCGAGCGTAGTCGGATGATGATGATGAGTGATTTTGGATTATAGGCCAGTAGTTATAAATAACTGTTGTAAGGCTTATAATGTCTTGTTTATGCTTTTGATCTGTATCGGAACATGACATCCCGAGGTTTTGATATAAAGGGAAATTATATATTTCGTAAAGAAAGGTTTTGACAAACTTTTATCATGTTTTGTTTTGGGGACCAATTCCGCAACATCTTTTAAAAAGATTTCTCTGATTTTATTTTAAAAAGCATAAATTAAATCGGTCTTTTCTGGCCGAGAAATTAGGGGATGTCACAGTTGCTATCAGAGCATTAGTTTAAGCGAACTAAGAAATTGTAGGATTTCTAGACTTAAACTTAGAATGCTAACTGATGATTGTGAGATGAGTGTCTACCATAATTTAGACACGAGCACTAGTTTATTTTAGGAAGGATGCCTAAAATGCTTTTATGTGCTAAATGCTATATGTTTGCCATATATGCCATTATTTATTCGGATCTATGGTCTGTTGCTGACCGGATCTGGAAACCTTATGTGTGTAGGATTCTAAATGTATGACTACGATATTAGAACTAACATATAAACGTTTCGGAGTAATAACAAAGATTTAACGCATATCGAAAATAAAGATCTAAATTCACCTACGATTGGTGTATAGATCGAAATGGCGAGTACTCAAAGTGGATTCAGAAAGGATAATCCGCAGCCTGAGCCAATCACGATGGCTGGGGTGCAGGCAATGGTGCGTATGATGTTGGATCAACAGATGGAAGAAACAAAACGTTTACTTCAACAAAGTAAGGATGAACTTACTATGCCAGTACGTCAGGCATCTGTTCTTGAGGCAACTATTGGGGTTGCTAAGTCTATTGAAGAAATGATCAATGACAGGACCGCCAACAAGGTTGAAGTTGGCAAGAAGAGGAAATTTGAGGGGTCTTCAAGGCCCATAAAGAGAAACATATCCTCAAGGTCTGGCAAAAGAAGAGGTAAAGGAAGATGGTGCGGAAAGTGCAAAAATAAACACTCTGGGAATTGTGACGGGAAGGTGAAGTGCTTTAGGTGTGGAGACATAGGGCATTACGCCAATCACTGTACGATTCCCAAGAGGGTGTGTTACGTATGTAAGGAAGAAGGCCATATTTCTAAGGACTGTCCGAAGGAAAATGAAGTAACAAGGCCAAGTGCACCGCCAACGCCAAGGGAATTTCAGAATATCCTTGACGAAGCAATTAATAATGCTAGGAAGTAGAAGTAAAGACTTGATACCCGAAGATCAAGTTACGAAGTAGTAATGTGAATAGTAACAAGTGGTTTAGCCTATTAGAGGCATAGTATAGGGTAAACTTGAACTTTTGTGTAATCGTTTCAAGGAAATAATATAAACCCTGGTTTTGTCATCTGATGAATGGAATGGTTGGTGTAATTCTTGAAGTTGTCCCATCGTCTGGAATTTCCATCACCAACCAAGTTGAAGTAGAATTGATGATTGAAGAAACGCATGGAAGAAGTCCTAGTAGAGTCTAGGAAAATTTTATGATTAATTGGACACATTCGTATGTGTTAAATTGTTTTGTGATTTTAAGGCTTGGGGACTGCGAGACCGTACTTGGGACGAGTATGAGTAGGTGTGAATAGTAGTAGAGATCTATACTACTGGAAGCACAGGACTCACACTTGGATCATGGAAAGTCACAAGGTTACCAAGGAACTAGCAATTGATTCCGTCTTATTCTAGTCTGTCGTTACCATTATTTCGGTAATGACTAAGAAGATGATTGTCATTCCGACCCTAGGGGTCATATCGAATCGAGTCCGACTAAGATGAGTTTATTATGTGGTTCAGAGAACCAAGTTAGATGTAGCATTTGACTTGAGCCAGAAGATTGAAGTGAAAGATGATCAAAGCGATCAATAGAAGTATCGCACTCATTGTTAAAGAAGTTGGTAGTTAGAAATGATACATGTTGAATTGTGATTGTATCACATTAAAACATGAAGGTAGGTATAGTTTGTTCTGAAATTTGTCCCTAGGAGATCTGAGTCTAAGTAGTGCAGTATACAATGAGAGATCATTAGAACATAACCCATCGGTCTGTTACAATAAATGAAGGAAAGTACTTATTCCAAGAAGAAGAAGGAGTCCTCAATAAGGATTTATTTTGTAAATCGAAGGTTACGATTGAAAGTCCTATGGAGATCTGAAGCTTTTTAGGATTAGCTGGATATTATCGCTGATTTATCCAAGGCTTTTCTTCGATCGCGACTCCATTGACAGCTTTGACCCACAAAGGAGCTGTCTATACTTGGAATAAGAAGCATAGGAAGCTTTGAGAAGTTAAAGAAGAAGTTGTGTGAAGCACCAATTCTTTCGTTACCTGAAGGAGTTGATGACTTCACATTTTATAGTAATGCCTCTGGAGTTGGGTTAGGTTGTGTTCTGACCCAAAGGGATAAAGTGATAGCATATGCATCGAGGCAATTGAAAGAGCATGAAATGAACTACCCCACTCATGGTCTGGAGTTGGTAGCGGTAGTATTCGCCTTAAAGGTATGGAGAAGGAATTGAACATGAGGCAACGACGCTGGCTAAAGTTACTCAAGGACTACGACTGTGAGATACTTTACCACCTTGGTAAAGCAAATGTTGTTGCTAATGCTCTCAGTCGGAAGGTAAATCTTGAAAAGAAAAGGCCAAGAGCGTTGAGAATTGAAGTTGTCTCGACAATTGTGAAAGCTCAAGAGGAAGCTTTAGAGAGAAATGACCGAAAGGAGGAACGTTTGGGCAAAACGTTGGCGTTTGATACAAACGGTCAAGGACTGAAGGTATTCAAAGATATGATTTGGGTACCTAAGGCGGGAGGAGTAAGAGATCTTCTGATGGAAGAAGCTCACAAAACCATGTACTCGATTCATCCCGGAAGTATGAAAATGTATAGGGATCTAAAACCCTATTACTAGTGGCCGACGATGAAGTTCGATGTTGCAAAGTATGTGGCCGAGTGTGTAACTTGTGCTAGGGTTAAGGCACAACATCAGAAACCGTATGGGAGTTTAGAACCTTTGCCTATACCCATGGGCAAATGGGAAGACATCACTATGGATTTTGTGACTAAACTGCCCAGAACAAGGAACGGTCACGACATGATTTAGGTGGTCGTTGATCGCTTCACTAAGAGTGCGCATTTCATAGCAGCCAACGAGAAATGGTCTATGGATAAACTTGCAAATTCTTATGTGAAGGAAATTGTAAGGCTTCACGGTGTTCCATTAACGACTGTATCCGATCGTGACAGCCGTTTTACCTCAAGGTGTTGGAGGAGTCTGTAAGAGGAATTGGGTACCAAGTTGTGTTTGGATACAACTTACCATCCGCAAATCGATGGTCAGAGCGAATAAACGATTCAAACGTTGAAGGATATGCTGAGAACATGTACCCTGGAATTCCAAGGTAACTGGGATGAACATTTACCTTTAGTAGAATTTTTCTAGGGTAATAGTTTCCACTCAAGCATCAAGATGGAAACTTATCACGCTTTGTATGGGGAAAAGTGTTGAATGCCGTCATGGTGACTGGAAGCTGGGGAAAAGCAGCTTATGGGACTTGAAATAGTCCATCAGACTGCTGAAAAGTTGAAAGTGATTAGGGAAAGGATGTTAGCTGCTCAAAAGAGCTATGCTGACAAGAAAAGACAACCGATATCATTCGAAGTTGGAGATTCGGTTTTACTTAAAGTCTCGTCGTGGAAGGGACTTATAAGGTTTGGTAGAAGGGGAAAGTTGAGTCCAAGATTTATTGGACCATTTAAAAGTTCTTCAGAGGATCGGGGATCAAGCTTACAAGCTAGAATTACCGGAAGAACTAGAGGGTATTCATAATACCTTTTATGTGTGTTATTTGAGGAAGTTCACGGGAGGTGCGCCCGGCATAATTCCCATTTCTGAATTAAGGTTGGATGAAAACAAGAGGTTAATTGAAGAACCCGAGGCAATCGTTAACCGTAAGACTAAGAAGTTGTAACGTAAGATGGTCGATTTAGTGCTTGTGCGCTGGAAACATACGAATGGACCAAATCTCACCTGGGAAACGGAGAGTGACACGATGAGTCGCTACCCGCAGTTGTTTGGTGATATGTGATTCCGGGGACGGAATCATCCTAAGGGGGAGAGAATTGTAACACTCGTGTTTCTAGCCTGGGCATTAATATTAAGGTGATAGTCTATGTTAACCTTTGTAACTCATTTTGAAGAAATGAAAAATGAATTATGTGAATTCTATGTGTTTTATGTGTTTTATGCTTAATTATTAGGAGTTAATTAATTAAGAATAAAAATGAGCGTCGAAAATAAATTTTAGATAAAGTCGATATCTATTAAGAAAGTTGTAGTGGTCATGACAAGGATTACAGATATATAAAGAATGCCGAAATTCGAGTTATAACGAAGAAGTTATGACCTGTCGAAGTTTCGCGATAAACCGGCACGGTGCCGAATGTCGTAAAAAGTGAGTTTTTGATAAACTACTTTTTAGCCTTAGTGATCAAAACGAAACTTGTAGTGTTCGTTAAACCGAGAGTAGATATAAAAAGAACGCCCAAATCTGACTTCGTATGAGGAAGTTATGATTTTTCGAAGTTTCAGCTTAGCAGTAGACAGCTAAAAACTCGAATTTTAGATAGAGTGATTTTTAGCCGACACGACCTAAACGAGAATCGAAGGTCTCGTCATTAGTAGTACAACGGTAAAAAGTCTGACGAAAACGGACGTCGGATGAAGAAGTTATGAATTTTTAACGGATTTCCTGTCCCGGTCTGTTAAAAATAATAATAGAAAAATTAAAGTCAAAATTAGCCGACGAAGTCTAAACAAAAGTTGTAGAGCGTAATTTTACCTACGCGTGCATATAAAGAACGTCAACGCATGCCTCTTCCCTCGTGCGTCCGAACCCTCGTAGGTGCTACGAACCATCCCTACTTCGGACTAGACCGCGGTCCACTAAGAGGCTACCAGCAGCCCCCTCGCATGCGCAACCCACGTGAGCTACTCTTCGGATCTGCGACGCGTGGCTCCTTCTCAACCGTCGGATCAGGAGGCTCGGCCCTATAAATAGGAGGGTGCGAGACCTCCCGGGTATATTTTGGAAAAGTGTCACTTTTAGCCCCCAAACCCATATTTCTTTCATTTTATCATCCCCCGAAGCCCCGGTATCAATTATAACCCCCTGAATACGCCACGAAGTGCCCGAGAAGCCCGAAAAATTTATCTTTTCGGTTTCGAAGCCCGACGCTTTGCAGAGCCCGGTTTCTCAATAAAACTCCCGGTTTTATTAGAAACGATCGTTTTAGGAAACGAATTGCTGCCCGATTTTCATTAAATCAGGTGAGTATGTAGTTACTTTCACCTTACACATAGATATGAAGTATTTTATATAAAATACGTGTTGTGTGAATATTTATTGTTTGTTTATTTGAGTTGGATGTTGAAGGAGTGATTTATACATGTTTTTAAATAATTTAAACTGTATATGTATTTTTATCTACAAAAATGTTGGGTAAAACATGGGTAGATGAAATAATGGGTGTGTGATGAAAGGTGAGTTGGATAAATGAGATGATCAGTGATATAGATCATAAGTTGAGGGTGAGTGGTGAAAGGAGATCATAAGTTGAGGGTGAGTGGTGAAATATGAGATAAGCCCTTACCCAAACGGTGAACCCCGTCATTCAACAGAGTAGGGATGACAACCATGGACTATTCTAGACGGTATGTGGAACACTAGCAGACTTGCAACCTGTAGGTGTATGAACTATACGTTCATCAGGAGTACTCTAAAAACCCATTGACATGTATGACAGGGGTGAATACTGTCAATAAATAAGAGCTATGAATTTAGCCCCTGTTGTATAAACCCTGGTGATGGTGTGACCTTGTGCCTATTCCTTAGGATGAATCCTTAGGAAGGAGTGATAGTTGAATCTTAGGGTAAACCCTTAAGAAATTAATAAGATAATGGGGTTGGGGTAATTTGGTTGATTGATTGATGTTTAAGTACGATAAATTTATTTATTGTGGGTTGAAAACCCTATATGCTCACCAGGCTTCCAAGCCTGACCCACTCAGCTTTTTATGATTACAGGTAGTGGACCCCGAGCGTAGTCGGATGATGATGATGAGTGATTTTGGATTATAGGCCAGTAGTTATAAATAACTGTTGTAAGGCTTATAATGTCTTGTTTATGCTTTTGATCTGTATCGGAACATGACATCCCGAGGTTTTGATATAAAAGGAAATTATATATTTCGTAAAGAAATGTTTTGACAAACTTTTATCATGTTTTGTTTTGGGGACCAATTCCGCAACATCTTTTAAAAAGATTTCTCTGATTTTATTTTAAAAAGCATAAATTAAATCGGTCTTTTCTGGCCGAGAAATTAGGGGATGTCACAAATTTTGACTTTAATTTTTATATTATTATTTTTAACAGACCGGGACAGGAAATCCGTTAAAAATTCATAACTTCTTCATCCGACGTCCATTTTCGTCTGTCTTTTTACCGTTGTACTACTATTCACGAGACCTTCGATTCTCGTTTAGGTTGTATCAGCTAAAAATCACTCAATCTAAAATTCGAGTTTTTAGCTGTCTACTGCTATGCTGAAACTTAGAAAAATCATAACTTCCTCATACGAAGTCAGATTTGGGCGTTCTTTTTATACATACTCTCGGTTTAACGAACACTACGACTTTCGTTTAGATCACTAAGGCTAAAAAGTAGTTTATCAAAAACTCACTTTTTACGACATTCGGCACCGTGCCGGTTTTGTCGCGAAACTTCGACAGGTCATAACTTCTTCGTTATAACTCGGATTTTGGTATTCTTTATATATCCGTAATCCTTGTCACGACCACTACAACTTTCTTAATAGATATCGGCTTTATCTAATATTTATTTTCGACGCTCATTTTTATTCTTAATTAATTAAACCCTAATAATTAAGCATAAAACACATAATTTTCACATAATATTCACATAATTCCTTTTCATTTCTTCAAAATGAGTTACAAAGGTTAACCTAGACAATAACGTCAATATTAATGCCTAGCCTAGAAACACGGGCGTTACATACTAGTCGAAGGCATCCCTCTGGGTAGCTAAATTATTAAGGTTATCAGAACAATATTATCATGAGCCCCTATAATCGACGTTATGGACTAATATTTTCCCCACACGACGCTTCATCGGATGTCAAATAATATTTTTATATAAAGAATTTATCCTGTCGAGATTGTGGCAAGCAATCACAGGTAGGGATGTTAGCCCCGTATAGATCTATACATATTTTTCTGGCTCTCGCAAGATTAACGATTAGAGGTTCGGGGTAGCCGAATTTAATTATGTTAAGTATGAATAATAAAGCTCACTAACAAGTGTTTGTTAACCTTAAGTGTTTTATCTTTTCTTAACTATTTTACTTAATAAAATCATTTTCTATAATTATCAATATATATATATATATATATATATATATATATATATATATATATATATATATATATATATGATAATTATTATTTGTATATTTCATAATTTTCCATATATATATATATATATATATATATATATATATATATATATATATATATATATATATATATCCTAATTATTATTGTTTAAAATCAGGATATTCAGGCAGTGTAACAACAAGGTTCGGTGCATATCCTTATATTTGGTCATCTTTAATTTTAGGTACTAAGTTATCCTAGGAATTCGGCCAACATAACAACTAGGTATAATATTTTCCTAGTATATCGGGAAGCATAACTATTAGGTATAATATCATAGCTTATAACTAGGCAGTGTATCTATGGGCATATTATCCTAAAGTTTCATGCTTTATATAAACTACTAAATATATTATTATAAAATATATTTTGATAAATCAGTTTGATAAGCATGTCCCCCTCCCCCACCGTAAAACCTTTTAAAATAGTAAAATGGGGTCGTGAACTCACCCTAGAAGCGTGATCGTGAAGATTCTAGCTACTGCATTCGAAGCTTCATGTCATACGAAAGGTGAGAACAATGTCGAAATAGATCAAGAAAGAGAGAGAGAGGTTTCTGAGTTTTTGGGTGTGGAATCCAAGAAGTGAACACTTCTATTTATAGTGCATATGTGCACGACGCACCTTGTGTGTATCGTGCACACGAATCGCGGCTCCATTCAACGATTTCCAGGTGTCACACCTCTGGTGGTCCACGTCTCTCACATCTCGGCGAATTCAGGTGTCAGACGTGTGCGTCGTGCATGGCGCGCATTTCGCGTGCACTGCTAAATTCTCTATAAAAGTTCATATCTTCCTTATATGAATCTTATTTCTGACCTTCTTTATATATTTTTGTAACTATCAACTAGTACTACAACTTTTCTTAAGGTTGCGTTGGCTAATTTTAATTTTCAATTTTATCTCGTATTTTATATTTTTCCAAAAATCATACTTTTTTTTATACAGATTCCATTTTTGACCTTCTTTATCTTAAAGTTCCTATTTTGGAGTACTACGACTTTCCTTTTAATGACTTCAGCCAACACTTAACAAATCTCTCATTATTATTTTGATGCTAATAACGCTAATTACGCTGTTGATTTTACTTTTTACAAAAATTATAACTACTCCTATCGAAGTCATATTTTTATAATGTTTATATCATTGGGATCGGATTGTCGTGTACTTTCCAAATACATTAACCGTAATTAATAACGGTACAACTTTTGGTCACTTGTTTTTGAGCCAATTATTCGTTTTCTTAAGCAAGAGTATACTTGATCAGTAATATGATTTATTCCTTTAAATCTCTATTGCTTCAAATTGTCTACGCTAAATTCTAATGACATTCATTAACATAAATTTCTATGTTGTTACATTTAATCACATGTGATTATCATTTGTAATATACACAAAGTATATCCAATCATATATGATTATCATATGTTATGAACATTGTATGCTATATTTATAACTACTTGTTTAATCGTATGCGATTTTCTGATTATATCTTTATTTACACATCTCGAATAAGATCAAACCAGAAGAAGAAGAAAAGTTACTGGGGAACAAAAAATTGAGAAAATATCATTGCAGAAACTAGAGAAAGGTATACATAAATTACATATAATTATACACATAAACAAAATAATCACATGTGAAGATATCCAATCACATATGATTAGAAAATGTTATTACCACTGTATGCTATATTTATTATTAATTATTTAATCATTTGCGATTTTCCGATTATATCTTTATTTACACATCTCAAATTAGATCAAACTAGAAGAAAAAAATGTTACTGGGGAACAAAAAACTAAGAACATATTGAAGAAGAAACAATAGAAATGTATATATAAATCACATATGATTATACACATAAACAAAACCACACTCTAGTATAATCACACGTGGTTAACTTATGATTATACACATAAATATCCTATACTCTTGTTTAATCACATGTGATTACCATCTGTGCATGTTGTGATATATTCTTCGAGCTTAATGCCGTTTGTTGTAGGTTTGTCTGAGTTAAGCTTGAGAATCACAACAAAGAAAGAACCGACGTCAGTCGTCGTCTGAGAGATGGTCCCGGAACGAGGCTCCGACGGTCTAGTCAGTAATTGGATGAGATAACTGTTAGATTTGGTGTCTACGCTCATAACTATAACTGGGATGTACTTGACCCGATAGTAGCATGGTTCTTTTGGGTTGCCTTCACCAGTGCAATTTGATAGGATGGACTTTTGAGAATAAGGTTATTTATGATTTATTAATATATTATAAGTATAATATATTAATGTGAAATCATATTATTTAATTAGTATTGATCAAGAATTAATTTGGAATTAATTTTGTGATCAAAAGAGACTAATTAAATATGTGGGGATTGATTATGTAAATCAATGATTCTTATAGTGTGGGCTAATGATCCATGGTTATTTAGGATGGGCTAAACCAATGAGATAATCCATGGATAGTCCATGGAGGTTAACCCATGGAGCCTAAGTAATATGAAAGGTCATTAGGGTTTGCAAGGTGTAACCCTAGCATTTGCTACACTATAAAAGGAACCCCTCATGGCCAAAATCGGTTACACGACACACAACAACATTCTAAGATAGTGAAATTGATTTTGTGCTAAGTAACTTATTATCTCAAGCCTCCTCTTACATATTGGTGTTTGTGAACCATTAGAGGAATCACACTTGAGGTGCTCAAGCTTTCAAAGGTCAAGAACTACAAGTCCTTCTAAGAGGTAAGATATCTAACTAGTTGTATTGCTCAATTGTCAATTTGTATGCTAGTTAGGATATATACTTTGGAAAATTGAAAATATGCATGTATAATTAGAGAAAACATAGATCCACAGCATTTAGGGTTGCATGTGCACCATAGGAGTGTTATAGTGATCAAAACCCAACAGTGGTATCAGAGCCTAGGATTGTTTTCTGTTATACTTGATGCTTATTGGTTTTCCAAGTTGAAAAAATCAAATTTTTTATATCTGACTGGTGAACTCGCCGAGTCCACTGGCTGACTCGACGAGTCCACTCAGAAACAGACCAACTCGACGAGTCCAGTTCATGTACTCGCCGAGTTGGTGCTCCTGTGTGTAGAATTTCGAGTTTTTGGCCAGAATTGGATTAGGATCATTACCCCAAACTGTTTTTTGAACCATGAAATATGTTTTTTGATATGGTAGTGATCATGCTTATCCAATTAAAAGATAATTGTCATAATTTCAAGATTTGTATTAGTTTATATGATTAGGCTAATTTCTTAAAGATTGTTGATATGAATTATCTTGTTGTTATGAGTTTAACTAGATCATGGATGAATTATTTGATTATTGTGTTAATTAAAATAATGATCTAAATGCCTTTAATGGACTCCATAACTTGTCCTCAAGTTTTGGAAAATGAAAAGTCTCATACATTAAAATGACATTAAGCTCATTAATTATGGAAATAAAAGGACAATTGTCAAATATTAAGATAATAGGTTAATTATTTGTATTATTTGATATGAATTGCCTTGCTATATGAGTTAGATTAGATCAATAGAATATTATATGATAATTTTCCTTGTTAGAATTGATCTAATTGTTCTTTAATGGGTTCCATAACTTGTCCTCAAGTTATGGAACATGAAAATGCTTATCATAAATGTTGTAATGAACTTCATAACTTGTCCTCAAGTTATGGAAAATCAAGAGTTTTTTCATAAAACCAACATTAAACTCATAATTTATAGAATTGAAGAGTTTTGATAAGTTTCAAAACTTGCCCTCAAGTTTTGGAATTTGTGAAGTCTCACTAATGGAACTTTAATTCCAAACCCTAGAGTTTTAAAAGTTAAAATTCAACCCTTATACTTTATAATATTATAAGTTTAATATATATATATATATATATATATATATATATATATATATATATATAAGACAAGTCAGTCTTACCATTAGTAGGCCTCATTCACGAAGCGGGTCTATAAGGAGGGAATAAGGTTACTGCCTATAAAATGACAGTTTAATGGGTGTCCACTCTCACCCACCGCTTTCTTGACTGGTGGAGGGTCGTTAGCCTAACGGGTAGGATAAGACATTAATTCTCCCTCATTAAAAGTATAATGATAAAAAATAAAGTAACTAAACTTTTATTAAATTCCCAATCTTAGTTACTTTAGGAAAATGTGAAATTGTGATAATCCATGAAATTACACTTTGCACCTTGTTAAGTCGTTAGTGGAGCGTGTGTGGTTAATCGGCACACTAATCTGGGACTGACAATGTGTGGCAAAGGGTAGCTTGATGTTAATCATAGATCAATGGAGTGTGTGTGGTTAACCGACACATTGATTAGATGATTTGTAACATTGGGTGTACCAAGCTAATTTGCATGGTTATTCACACCTTGTTTGTGATCCTCGGCATCCCAGTCACAAACTTGAAGGGCACAATCGAGATTTAAACATGCCATTAAAAATTTCAATGAATCTCAAAGGATCTAGGAATTTCAATCCAATTAAAACTTAATAATATATTTTGTTTTTCATGGTGGAAATTGGTAAATTGTTATTTACCTACCTTCAAATATTTAACAATTGGATTACGGCATCCCTCTTCGCAATTGTAAAATATTGTGTAGGGTCCTAGCCTTAATATTTCGTTTTGGGTGTTATGTTAAGGACTTAAATAAGCTAACTTGAATTTCTCCCTTGTAGATGTCTAGTTCAGACAACTATGGTCTTCCCAAATCTTTTGGAAAAAGCTTTCCACATGAAGATAATATTCCAAAATATCATACTTCACTTCCTCCACCTCCGCCAATTATTCTCCCTGACCCACAAGTTCGAAGACTTGAAAAGTTCAAGGTCACTCAAGCCCTATTGGCTAGTAAACACCAAGATGGAAGGTCTGTGTATGCACATGTCTTGGATATGAAGTCACACATTGACAAGCTGAGAATGTTGGGTGTCGTTTTCCCAAGAAAGTTGGTTGTTAACTTGGTTCTTCAGTCACTTCCCGAGTCGTATAGTCAGTTTGTTAAAGACTACTACATGACAGACCGCGACATGACCCTTATTGATCTTACCTATTTGCTTATTGCTGCTGAATCAGAAATGATTTGGCGCAATGGTCAAGCAAACTTGATTGGAAGATCTACTTCCCAAGCTGCCATGGACATAGGCAATGACATAGATAGTCCAGAAAAGATCCATTCTCATATGGGAAGGGAATTGGCTATGGTCAAAAGATTTGACTATAAGAGAAAATCCAGTTCTGAGATAGTTCCGTGTACCATTCCCAAAGAGTCCACTTGTTTCTACTGCCATTTGAAGGGACATTGGAAGCGAAGCTGCCCTGAATACCTGAAAGATCTAAGAGAAGGTAAAGTCAAATAGGTTTGACTCTAATACAGGTAAATCCACTATCTAACTCTATTAAGTTCTTGTTTGTAGATTATTAATACATGATGTGATAAGATTACATTTTGATGTTTTGTAGGATCAAAGGAAGCTTAAAGGAAAGGCATGCGGAGTCTGATCGCGAAGAGATGGATTTCGATCGTATGGTTCGATGATCGGATTTTTGAGCTGCTGCTTAGGAGTTATAATAGATTGTTTAGAAATATGTAGTAACATAGTTTTCATTTGTAATTGCATTGTAAGGAAAAAGTTTTTTCCGCACCTTTATAAAGAAATAAAATTTTGATTTTTTATCTTATTTATATTTCCTTGCAATGGCATATGTGAAAAATTGATGTTTGTATTTTTAGCAACATGGATTTGATTCTTTCGTTTGTGGTTGTGTCTAAATTTACCAAATAAGGAAAGATTCTCATCAACCAAGTTTCAATTGGATTGAAACTTGGAATCATGTAAGTTGTATTGTGTGATGAATGAGAACCTTCATCTTTGGGAAATTAGGACTAATTCCTTGTTCACATGTATATGTGAGTCAAGTGAAGGACTAGGGGATCGGGTACACTTGGTTGTGCGCTGGTCAGGTCCACCACAAAGAACGATAAGACTATTCGTCATAATTTACTAAAGTTTAGTGAATATGGTTATACTTACAGTATTAAGTGTAATTATGAGTCATTGAAAAAGTCTCAAATGTATAAGAGAACGAATAAGAAGAATCAAAGTCGGCAGAAAGATAAAAGTTTCTCCAATCTGAAAAGATGAGAGAGTACTTAAGTGTCGTGTTTTATGATCATCTTAATGATTATGAAAACCATATCACAATTTGATCCTCTAAGGACATCTTAGTGCATTTGTATGGCTAAGAAGAGGAATCGTGGATTGTTGAAATGGTTAAATCAAGAAGATAAATCATACTTCGTTCCAAAATCAGGTCTTAGAGTCATACTTCAAGATTGTAATTTGAGTGACATAATCTTAAGAAAGGGCTATAACACTTATCAAATGTAGAGTAAAATGTTTTCTACTCTTGTACATTTGAAATTGGTAAGTTGTGATGTTTTGGATAAAACAAAGACCAACTAAGAGCAATTGTGTGAAGTGTTTGTCTTGATAAGAAATCGCACTAACTCTTGAATATTTGTTTGTCAAGTAATGTTTCTTGACAAGAGAGAATCTTATATGGCAAGAAGTCAGTGGGAGTCATAAAGGTCTTGAAAAGTTTCAAGAACTAATCATGAGTAAACTTATTGTTAATCACTAGCACACGACTTGAGGTTTGTAACCTATCGTGTTGACATATTCTTGTTTCTGTGGCCATTCAGGTTGAAGTTGACTATGCGTGTGAGTTCTATGAGTACTCAATTATTTGCATAACAACTTGGAAGAGATGGTAGGCCCTTGTGCTGCCAGGTGGCAATAAATTAAGATTGAACAAGTTCGGTCCATATGAGTTTGGATTTGTCACTAACCTTGTATTGTGACTATGGTTATGAAAAATTCACGTGGATAGGAACACATACGCCATAAAATCTAAGTGTCATAAGGTTTCTCTCCAATTCATGAAAATGGTTGTGAGGAAACGCTTTCACTAAGTAGATTTTAAAGAGTTAGCAATTGTGATATTTGCATTCTCAAATTCGATTATGACTACGACATCCCTCCTCATAGTTCAAATTGTGAGAAATGGCAAAATGTCTAAACATTTGAAACTTATTGCTGTAAGTTCTAAAATTGTTTAGACACACATATGAGATTTCTAATAAAAGGTGTGTGAGCTTAGATAAAGGCTTATCGAAGCATCTCATGTCAGAAATTTGAACTTTGGTAAGAAAATCAATAAGTATTGAGTTCTAGAAGTCCAGCTGATTTTGGATACATGTCAAAGCTAGTGGGAGCATAAGTGTTATGCCAATAACAAAATAATTGTTATGCTAGTGGGAGCATAATTATTATGGTAAGTGTTGCGAGTTAGCAATGTTAATTATAGAAAACAAAGTTTCAATTCGCAAAGTTTCAGGGTTGAAAAGTTGTTTTGCTATAATTAAGGGAGAGGAACTTATACTTCATTTTTCAATTCTAAAAGCTTAGATTGAGATTTTTAATCAAATTCAGTCAAAGACATATATGAATTCGACATAAGGAAATTCTATATATGGAAATGTTAATTGCATTCTCAAAATTCGATTATGATTACGACATCCCTCTTTATAGTTCGAATTGTGAGAACATGGCAAATAGAAATATTATAGCAAAAGACTGATCAAGTATCATGTCTTTATGTAAGACATTATGAATCGTGTCCTATATGCTTCGTATATAGGGTCGATTGCATATGCTATAATATTCTTGTGTTCTAATTTTCCAAATGCCTAGGGCATTAAGAGGGAAAAAGGACTAGAACTAAATATGACTAAAGTGATTAAACAACTGTCAAGGACAATCTAAGGTTCGTTAAGGATTGGTTGCTTGTGGATAGTTGGAAGTATAGTAATGAATGGACCATATTGATATAATTCTGAATAGATAGGATTATGTTAAGAATGGATTGTCATATGGTTATTATGGAAAAGTTTCTATAGTGGGAGTTGGATATCAAGAATATATGAGTAAGTTAGAAACTTTTATGCAAAAAAGGATGTTCAAAGGAGTGTACATTGAATTTGAGACTTCATCTCCATGGAATTGTCTTGTAACAATCTCTAAAGGAATACTTTGTAATACCGTTGGTCAAGTCTCTGTGACTTTTGGTACCTAGACATTACAAAATGGATCTTTGCATAATAGTTTAGAACTAACACATTCTAATAGTGGCAAGAATTTGGTATTCTAACACTTAAAGATTTGGAATTGTGAAATGAGTTTAATTGGAAATCAATTTGATTTATTTCACAAAGTAAGGACCATAGGTAAACATAGTGTGCATGCTTGGAGCATGGGATAACTATTGTTTTAATTCAAGTATTAAGTTGATCAATAGAAACATTATACAATGAATAATGAGTAATCAATATGGTGATTAAATAAAAGGTGTTTTATTTACGCTCAAAAGTTTGGGGGCCATATAGGATTAGTATTATTCTTGTGTTTCACTTTGCATGTTTTGACTTCCCGAATAATAAGATTATTCAAACCATCCACAGTCGATCATACGTTGGAAGTAAGTATGAAAGAAGACTGTCATGAGTTGGCTTGTAGATTGTCTAAGGCGTTAGGCATAGCAACAGTTTGCTACACGATTCATGAGTACTTCTGAAATAAGATTTGAGTATTGGATCAACCCGCGCTCACTTGAATCACTTCATGGAATTTATCACGAGTGATCGTGAGACGATAATATCATATAAGTCTTCAAACCTAGATATATGAGTTGTTGACTATGAATTAGTTGTGCATTGATGATACGAAAACGCATCAGTAACTTGATCTTATAAAACGTATCGTTGTGCATGATTTAATGAGTAGTTAGTACAAGCATATAATCTCGAAGTTTATCTAGTTCCCTTTTATCCTAAGAGGATTAAAAGCGATATCTTGGGTTCCTCGATGATTCTGTTTTGACTTATGTACCGGGCCCGATCAGAACTAAATTGATGTGTTCAGTTATGTTCTATGTCAGACGAATCGGAAATCGGGAAACAAACTGCTGGAAAATAAGTTTGACATTGTTCCATGTATTTGTCCAGCTGATATCTTGAGAACAGAGGATTATATTATCACTTATCTAAAGGATGCATCACTAACTGGTTCAGAGTTGACAACGGCTTTTGAAAGCTTACGATTGCTAAGTCGGATCCTGAATTCACATTGTCAGCTATAGTTATTAGACTTATCCAAGTGGGAGACTGTTGGATTTGGTGTCTAAGCCCATAACTATAACTGGGATGTACTTGACCCGATTTTAGCATGGTCCTTTTGGGTTGCCTTCACCAGTGCAATTTGATAGGATGGACTTTTGAGAATAAGGTTATTTATGATTTATTAATATATTACAAGTATAATATATTAATGTGAAATCATATTATTTAATTAGTATTGATCAAGAATTAGTTTGGAATTAATTTTGTGATAAAAAGAGACTAATTAAATATGTGGGGATTGATTATGTAAATCAATAATTCTTATAGTGTGGGCTAATGATCCATGGTTATTTAGGATGGGCTAAACCAATGAGATAATCCATGGATAGTCCATGGAGGTTAACCCATGGAGCCTAAGTAATATGAAAGATCATTAGGGTTTGCAAGGTGTAACCCTAGCATTTGCTACACTATAAAAGGAACCCCTCATGGCCAAAATCGGTTACAGGACACACAACAACATTCTAAGAGAGTGAAATTGATTTTGTGCTAAGTAACTTATTCTCTCAAGCCTCCTCTTGCATATTGGTGTTTGTGAACCATTAGAGGCATCACACTTGAGGTGCTTAAGCTTTCAAAGTTCAAGAACTACAAGTCCTTCTAAGAGGTAAGATATCTAACTAGTTGTATTGTTCAATTGTCAATTTGTATGCTAGTTAGGATATATGCTTTGGAAAATTGAAAATATGCATGTATAATTAGAGAAAACATAGATCCAAAGCATTTAGGGTTGCATGTGCACCATAGGAGTGTTATAGTGATTAAAACCCAACAATAACTAGGGTTTAGCTTAAGGGAGAGAATGAGGAGATCCCTTCTTCTGAACAAGAAGGATCTCTTTTATACATCTCTTCGTGGGAGCATGTCCCTGATAGTACCTTTTGTATAGTCTGGACCGCCAAGATGTGGAGGCGTCCTATTAGCGGATCATGTGCTAGCGGTTATCTGCTATTGGTGCAGAGTTATCGAAGAGCAGCGCTCCAACCGAACTGTTTTGGTTTGTTATAGACCGGAGCCTCCTATTCTGAGTTGGACCTTGGTGCTAGAGCGTCGGGGTCTAAGGGTGAGGCTGAGGGGGCGAGGGCCCCTAGGCTACTAGATTTCTTTGCATCTCCTACTCTTTAACCGTCTAAATTTTCTTCTAAGCTTATTCTTCTCATATCGTTTTCGGTTTGAGATCTACAATGACGTCCATGCGATCTGGGAATGACCAGACACCGGAGGAGTTCGAGTCCCTCAGTTCCGGTTTGGGTTTATGCCTGAACACAGAGTACAGTTTCCGGAGAAAGGGGCTATCCTCTATCAGTCACCGACATGGAAGGTTGGAGTTTCTGTGTCGATATTCGAAGTGAGACTGCGGCTGCCAATATCGGATTTCTTTGATGAGGTCATGTGCGAGTATGGTTTCTCTGTGGAAGACCTCACTCCTAATGTTGTTAATAAGAATTTTGGGTTCGAGTTGGCCTATCGAGACTTGGGCGTACTTCCCCAATTATGGGCCTTCCGTTTTTTATTAACTCGTCTACCCAGTCTGGCATACATACTTTCTCTCAGCAGCATACTACTCACGCGTTTATTATTAACCAGAGGGCTCCTCAAAAGAACTGGGAGGATCGGTGGTTGTGGGTTAACAGCGACCTGATCGGTCCTGGATATCCTCGGGTGACCATCTCCTTGGATCGGGCACCTCACCTGTCGGGCGCCAGTTTGTCTGTGACTCAAGCGTTGAAGGGCATTTGCTTCAACGGGGAATATTGGCAGGACTACATCCTGGCGGCGGCATAATGAGTACTGCTTGGCAAGCTCATGGGATGATGCCTCATATTTACATGGATAAGGATGGTAAATTCCATTTCCTACCCCCTCCCCCCTTTCATTTCGAGAAGCTTCCCGTAGGGAGAAGGTCGGTCATTTAATGGTTGTTGTTTCGTTTGTAGGTGCTGAGAGGGTTTTTTCACTGGAGAGAGTGTTGTGTGGGGAATTTGAGGGTGACCTTCAGTATTATGAGGTCCCTTTGGTGGAGGTTCTCCTACCACCCACTAGCACCACTCGTATGCTCGTTCCAACCATTATGTACACCGATGCGAGCAAAGGGGTTGGCACTCAAGCTGACTCTTGTCCGTAGGGTGTAAGTGTGGACGGTGTTTCCCGTGGCGATCCTTCATTTTGCTTTTCCGAGGAGTGGATGGTGAAGAGGGCCTCCTTTGGCGGCATGCGGACTGCCATTAAGCGGCGAACAGCTTGGGTGGACTCCCTTCTCGTAAGTGATGTTGGGGCCAACATAATTGGTGGACGGCTGTGCAAGAAGCGTAACATTGATTTCCTACGTAGAGGCTCGCTTGATGTGATCAACATTCTCGATGATGACACTTCACTACACCAACGACCGGAAAAAGGAACGAGATATGATGTCGATTCTGGTGACAATGATCTCTGTAAGGAGCCTACATTTGGTCCAAAAGTTGCCTCTAGCTCCTAACAGTGCTATCTCTGGCATCGTGTCTACAAAAATGGGAAACGATGGTTTATATCTCCCAGAGTGGAATCTCACTCACATGTCCCTTCTGACGCAACCTTCCAGTGCCCATGAATGGTGTCGTCATGCGTTTCCTCCGACCACTTTGGAGTCGTTGGAACTCCTTTCTCATTCCCATATGGCGACTGATCTCCAATATGCTGCGACCCAAGTTGCTCCGTATTTGGTGGCAACATTCGGTCACCATCGCTACTTGGGTGCAGACTTGGCTGAGTTGGCTGTCGTCAAGTCTGAGCGTGATGATCTTGGTAAGAAGGTATGGCTCCTTGAGGACGAGAAATGCAAGTTTGAGGAGCGTTATGTTGTTCTAGTTGGAGAAACGTCTGCTGCTGAGGACCAAGTGGTGAGCTTAGATGGGGAGGTGGAGCGTTTTTCAGCGCAAGTGTGAGATCTGGTGGCTGAGAAGGAAGCGTTGGAAGTGTGTGCAAGGATACAAAGCGAGTAGCTGGCGGCCGAAGCGTCGGCGAAGAGATCCTTAGAAGAGGATTTGGCATGGATCCTTTAAGAAGGGGTGGTTCGGGTGCTTGGCCGGGTTATTGAGAGTGAATAGTTTTCACTTGGCGTCCGGCGCCTGAAGGCGGTATGCATGGCCATCGGTATTAAGAGTGGTAACTAGGCGGTGCGAAAGCAGTTGGCTACCAGAAATTTTAATCTGGCAGAGCCGATGCAGTTAGCGCAACCGATGCATGTTGCCATAAAGGCGTTCTTGGAGACAGATTTTGCCTCATACCTCCACCTTGGAGAGTTAGACTTGGCGGGGCTCCGTTAGCTCTGTTTGGATCCTCAGGTTGAAAAGCATCTTTCGATGGGTTATTCATGGGACGTTGGACCTTCTTCCGCTCCTCCTGGAAACTGACTCTTCCTTTTCCCCAAACCATATTTCTCACGTTACTAGCTTGTTTGTGGCCCTGCGTAGTCTTTATGTAAGTTTGGGGGATGTACGATGGACAATATATATATATATATATATATATATATATATATATATATCTTTTGTTTTATGGCATTGTATTTTCGTTTGGAAGTTGGTTCACCTTAGTCTCTGGTGGTTTATGTTGGCCACCGGTGTGCGTGTGTTCGCTTTTTTCCTTAGTTAAGTAATTCTTACCCAAGGTTTGTGGTGTCCATGAGGTTTGTTTGGATTGACAGTTGAGCCATATGCTTAATTTGCGGCTCTGGAGCTCTTATTTGTTTAAGTCCCCTTGGGCACATCCTTAGGACTCACGTTGGGAACTTGGGACATGTCCCCTTTTTGAGTTGTGGGCCTATGTTTCTTGTCCAACTTGTTTTAGCTAGCTTTTGGTTGTGAACTTTGGCTAACTCATCTTGTTGTAGTGACGTTTTTAGCTAAGATTTACTGATTTCCCTTGTAGGACTCTTTTCTAAGTTTTGGGCCTTGGAGAATTGCACTCCGTCCCTAATCATCTAAGTCAAGCTGAGATCATCACCTCGAGGCATTTAGTACTCATGTATTATTCATTTCAAGGGAAAGGTTATGAGCCTTTGAATCCTTTATCCATGTCATGGTCGATATTTGTGGCCTTTTGGGCTAGATTTACATGTTTAGGGAAAGGTTATGAATCTTTGACGCCTATGGTTGCATTCTCACAACGGTTTTGCTAAAATTATATGGATGATCAGTCCTTGTTACCATTTGGTAAACATGTACAACCTCTGATATCAAGCTTGAATAGTCAAAAAATGTTCTAATAGTTTTCTTTTTCTTTTGATAGTGGCCGATTTGCATCACTTTCTTGATAACACATGTAGAATATCAATATTGTTTAGTGAGAACAAAAGTAGCTACACTATGACACAAAACAAGGCGTAGATCTTGGTCCAATCACTGGGGTGTGATTATCCATTCAGAGTTTGATAATGCTACCCTTTCCCTGGGTGTACTTTATATCGTTCCTTGCTCTAGGGGTAGAAGTGGCGTAGGTTATGTGCATTCCAGTTGTGGGGGATTGGTCTCCTGTCCTATGCTTCTAGGATATAGGCTCCGTTCTGGTGTGCTTCCACAACCTCGTACGATTCTTCCCAAACGGCACTTAAATTGCCTTGGGGCTATGCGTGACTGGACTCGTTCTTCCGCAGTACCCATTCTCCCACCTTGAAGTTTTTTACTCCCACACGCCGATTGTAGTAGTTTTTGGTGCATGACTTGTGGGCCGCTTGGCGGAGTTCGGCGGCTTCATGCTTTTCGTTGAGTACGTCTAGGTCCTGATGCTGTTTAGCCTCCTTGGTATTTACATCGAATTCTATCACACGCAATGACCTACTTATGATTTCGATTGGGAGTACTGTTTCCGTTCCGTATGTTAAGTTGAAAGGTGTTTCTTCAGTACTAGATCTTGAGGTCGTATGGTACGACCAGAGTATTGTCGGCAGTTCTTCGACCCATTCCACTTTGGATTTTATCAAGCGCTTGTTGAGACCATTGACATTGTTCTTGTTTGATACCTCAGTTTGGCCGTTGGAATGAGGGTGGGTTACTGAGGTGAAACGGCGATGAATTTGGTTTTCCTTGTACCACTCTTTGAAAGGGCTGCCTTCGAATTGAGTACCTTTGTCACTACTTAGGACTCTGGGGGTACCAAATCGCATGAGGATGTTCTTTCACATGAACTTTATCATTTTCATGTCGTGGCTAGTGGTTCGTCTTCAATCCATTTAGTGAAGTAATCAACAACAACTATCAAGAACTTGGATCCTACTAGGGCAACCGGGAATGGTCCTATGATATCTATGCCCCAGTGATGGAAGGGCCAGGGGCTGATGATGTTGGTTAAAGGCATGACAAGCTGGTTCTGAAAGGGGGCGAAAGCTTGGCACATTAGGTATTTTTTTGTGAGTTCGGATGTGTCCTTATATATGGCGGGCCAATATACTCCTAGGCGAAGTATCTTTCCCATGAGTGCCCGTGCACCTTCGTGCGCCCTAGCTTCGACAACATGACTTTCTTCCAAGAGTGATCGTCCTTCCGCATGGACGATGCATCTGAGCCATGGTGCTAGATACCCACTATTGTACAACTGTTTCTCTCTTATGGAGAACTGCAGGGTTTGACTTTGACTTTTCTGGTTGCCGCTGGATCATCTGGGAGGACGCCGTACAGGAGGTAGTCTAGATAGGGTTTGGTCCAGTCAGGGGGCATTGCGATGGAATCTATTTGTCCGTTCTCAATGCTCCTCTCTGTGAGAACCTCTGCCAGTACTTTCTTGGTCAAGTGATTGAAATATGTTGAGGCCAAATTGCTGAGAGTGTCGGCCCTCGCATTTTCCCCTCTGGAAATCTGCTTGATCTTGAAGCTTTTAAAAAAATGTTTTAACTTTCACGTTGTGTCCAGGTATCTTTGCATCCTCTGTTCTTTGGCTTCGTAAGTTCCATTGACTTGGTTAGTGATGAGCAAAGAGTCTTTAAAAGTTGAGAGGTGTTTTACCCCGACCTCTCGTGCTAGGAAAAGGCCCGCGAGAAGTGCTTCGTATTCGACCTCGTTGTTGGAGACCTGGAAGTCGAATCTGAGAGCATACATGATTTCATAAGGATCATCCTCCAAATCAAGTCATGAGAAATCTCAATGCTGGTATACAAAGTCATTCTGCTACGAACATACAAAATGAGTGCCACTTCTCAACATTTATCTCAATGGTTGAATGAAAATCCATCAAGGAAGCATTATAACATGCTAATTGGATTACAACCATGCACGAAGAGTTAGCAGATTTTGATAGGAATGAAGTGTGGACTCTCATCCCTCCTCCTCGGGATCACCCTATTGTCGGCACAAGATGGGTTTTCTGAAACAAGCTAGACGACTCTGGAGTTATTATCAAGAATAAAGCAAGATTTGTGGCCAAAGGATTCAATCAGATCAAAGGACTCGATTACGACGAGACTTTTGCTCCTGTTGCTCGTCTTGAAGCCATCAGAATATTTCTTGCTTATGCAGCTCACAAAGGCTTCAAATTTTACCAAATGGATGTTAAAAGTGCTTTTCTCAATGGTGAACTTGATACCGAAGTGTATCTCCAACAACCCCCCGGTTTTGTCAAACTTTCTTATCTGAACTATTTTTACAAACTCCGAAAAGTTGTTTATGGCCTTAAGCAAACTCCACGCGCCTGGTACGAGACTCTCACTGATTTTCACAAGAGTTCCGGTTTTCAAAGAGGAATTCTCGATCCTACCCTATTCCGAAGATCAAATAGAAACAATTTCATGTTAGTCCAAATCTATGTTGACGACATCATTTTTGGATCCACGAATTCAACAATGGTTGCTGATTTTGCCAAGTTAATGGTTAGTCGATTCCAAATGAGCATGAATCGTGAATTAAGTTGCTTCATCGGACTCCAAGTCAAGCAAACCAACATAGGAATATTTATTCACCAAGAAAAGTACATTTCCGAACTTCTGTAAAAGTACTCAATGGACACATGTGCCTCTGCAAAGGTTCCTATGGGTTTCGGACACAAGATCTTATCGGACCCATCGGGTGTTGCAGTTGATCAAAAGAAGTACAGGGGAATGATTGGATCGATACTCTACCTCATAGCAAGTCGCCCGGACATAATGTTCTCAACATGCGTATGTTCCAGATTTCAGGTTAATCCGAAGATGTCTCATCTTCTGACCGTCAAGCAAATATTACGATATCTCAAAGGAACAAAGGGCCTCGGAATTTGGTATCTGGAAAATAAGAGTTTCCTTCTTCAGGCATACTCCAATTCAAACTATGGAGGTCTTCAACTAGACAGAAAAAGCACCTCAGGAGGTTGTCAATTTTTGGTTGGAAGATTGGTTAGTTGGTCATCTAAGAAGCAGAACTGCATTTCTCGCTCAACAGTCGAAGTGGAATACATTGATGCTGCTAGTTGTACTTCACAAGTTCTTTGGATGAAGTCTCAGCTTTTGGACTATGGTTATCGATTTCAAAAAATTCCAATCAATTGTGATTCTCAAAGTGCCATTGCGATTTCTCACAATCCAATTCAGCACTCTATGACGAAGCGCATCGATATTCACTACCATTTTATTAAAGATCATGTCTTAAAAGGAAACATTGAACTTATTTTTGTTCCATCTAACGATGAAATTGTTGATGTCTTTACTAAGGCATTAGACGAAACCAAATTCAATGGGTTTCTGAACAAAATGGGTTTGATGATGCCTGATGCTCAATTCTTCCAAAAGGATTGTACTCTATGATGAAAACATCAGAAAGTGAAATAATTCTGAAGCCAAAAAACTTTCATCTCGGAATAAAAAGGATCATTTTACGTGTCTTTTTTTCTAACCTCTTCTTCTAGTTTTAAGTTGTACAACTTTCCTCATCTCTTAAAGATTATGACCAATATAGTTACATTGGTGTGTAAGCATTGATCTCATCTTAGAATCTACCTAAAATGAAGTATTATGAAGTTCACCTCGGAATTCAAATCCGAAACGGTAATGAGAGTTTCATCTCTTATCTCTGTCCGGGCTCTGATCCTTAATGACTTGAAATCTCAAATCTGTTTAAATTTGTACTTTAAGATCTTCATGCATTTTACCTCTGATATTCAGTCTAAGATTGTGCCATCTTGAACTCTATATCATATATTAATGATGTGCTCATATTTTCTTCGAAGTATCTTATGGCATCTCATCTCAGAATTTCCTTATTCCGAGATGTTGTGTTGTTCAAAGAAGTTCAAAGGTTTTCATTAAAGTTTTTTATTCCAAAACAATTTTCTTCATTGAATTAACGGTAATTTTTCTTAATGATTACCCTTAACTCCTCAATAAACGTGCTTTTGGCACACATCTTGATAAAGTGCACATCAACTCAAACTGAAACGACGGTTTTCTTTTTTCGCACGTATGGCCATCCCATCTTTCGTTCTCGCAGTTTTATAGAATGCTAATATTGGAAAAAATTTAAATGCGACCCACTTTTTCATCCGGTGTCATCATTACCTTTTTCAAACTCGACCCGAAAATCCAACCTATATAAGGTTTTGAAACCCCAATTGTTCCTTTCTTACGCTCTATTCATCTCCTTCTCCAAAATTCTCTCTGCAACTATTCTTCGAGCATTCAAAACTGCAACAAAGGCCTTTACTTAAAACAACCCTGAAAATTCAAAACCTACCGCAAAGAAGAAATCATCGAAGGGTTCAGCCTCATCTTCATCCACTGAACTGATCGTACGCGAAACTACCCAACTGTTTTCACTCGATCCTATGGATAACGATGAATCCATTCGAGTGATGATCGAGTTCATCTCTCATCACCCCATTGCCATTACTCTAACCAAAATCCCAAACCCTCAAATCCCTTTATACAGCCTTTGAGCGAATCAAAACTGAAAATGGTGTTCTGGAAACCAATATCATTGGAGATAGGATCATTCCTGTATCCAAGCAAACATTCCTCAAATCCATTCGGATTCCTGAAAAACCCAAGGGTTATCAAGTGCAAGAACCTTCATCTGAAGAGTTTCAGATGTTTCTAAAAGAAATTGGATACAGTGGAGAGTTTAAAGCAAAGAAATTCAAGAAATCGGCGGTTCTCGGACTTTGGACCGTGTTGATGCACCTAATTCTTCAAGGTCTTTTAGGAAAACATGGTAGAATGGACACGATGAGCAAGGATTGGTTGTATGCCGTTTACAACATCTATTCAGGAAGGAACAATGTTGTCGATCTAACCAAAGTCATATGGCAAGATTTTCGAAAGTTTGTTGTCAAGATAAAGCTATTAAGACATATAGGCTTCTGAACCAGTCCTCTTTCGGACCTATTAGACGTTTGCCACAGCACATGTTGGCAACTCTTCCATCCGAATCGATTTTTCTAAAACATCATTTAGAGACCTCGGTTGTGTATGAACCAACACAGCCTGCGCTGGTCTCGGAAGAACCATAATCCTCGGATGTGAATAGACTAGTCTCCACTGGTGGCAAAAAGAAAAAAGGCAGTCAAACGGAAAACATCTCCTTCTAAAGTTTAATCCAAAAAGAGAGCCAAAGTCAGTGGTTCCTCTCAAAAGGAATCACACGATGACATTCCGTCTCACTCTGGACGTCCGAAAACCCCTCCTGGCCATTCTTCCGAAGTACCCTTTGGAGCTTCAATATCACAAGCCCAAACTCACGGGGAGTCTCCACATAATCCACCCCCATCTTCCCAACAAGATGGTTCAGGTGTTGACCAAAGTTCCATGCAGCCCCCTGGAACAAACCCACGTGTCACTTTCCATATTCTTGTTTCTTCTACACAAGCACGATCTGGGGCCCCTGTCTCGGATCCTAAGCTATTGGAAGTGGGGTTGTCGTTCCAACTTCTAGAGCCCCAACTGGTCTGATACCTGGTTCAGGTAAAGGACAACCATGTTCTACAGACGATAATTGGAATGAATTTGTTGACAAGGCTTATACCAGACATCCGGAGTTAACACGAGCTCAAGTTGAGTCAACTCTCATCGCCATGCGAAACAGAGCTACTCGGAGCAACTTGCCGTTTTCAACTCCGACTGATGATGAAACAGACCAAGAGCTTGGATCTTCTGAACCAGTCCATACTGAAATCATCTCGGATGATCCTCCGAAACCTCCACATGTTGATGCTTTCCAGCTGCCCTCAGATGAAGAACACTCAACGAAATTCATGTTCGAGGATGACAACGCTTCTATTGGTGCTCTTCCACTCTTCTCCACATTCAAAACTCTGCAAAAACCATCTTCTTCAAAGCATGTCTACGACTTCGGACTATCATCCTCCTCCTCGAAACGTGTTGACGAAGAAATTCAAACTGATGACCAAGTCCAACAAACTCAAGGAGGTGAAACAGAAACAAATCATCCTCAAGGCAATCAAATAGAAAATAATCCCTCTCCTTTTGAACCTCAAGGTGATAGAGGTGGTGCTGATGATAAGTCTAAGAGTTCCACCTCAAACACTGGGTCATCAGATGAAAACATTGTTGATCCATTTTCCCTCCTGGAACTCCGAGACAACGTAGCAACAGCTGTCTCCAAGGTTGACTTACTTGACAAATCCATAGCGCACTTAGACTCCAAGCTTGATGAAAAAGTCTCCAGCCTTGAGTCAAAGCTCGATGTCATCCTCAAATCTCTTTCCGAGATTAAACAAGTTGGGACCTCGGAAGCTGAAAGAGCAGATCAACGTGATCAACTCATCTCCCTTTGTTTCAAGCATACCTTGGAAGAAATAGAGCAAAAGTACAATGACAGCTTGGATCACCACATCTCTACCACCACCATGCTAAAAATCCATGACGACATGATTAACGCAACAAATGAGCTGATCAAGAAAACTCGTGTGCGTCATGAGAAACAGATCCAGAGGTTAGAGAAAGAAATTAGGAAGAAGGACGAACTCAATCTCATCATGCAACACGTCCTCATCAAGTTACTTCGAGCTTGTTGGAACATCGTTGACGTTCCGAACAACAAGTTTGACGAAATTCTCTCTATCCTCGCCTCCTTGTTCGAACATTTGAAAGCACAAGCTCCCATTGCTGAAGCTTACGATACTCTCACTAGGCAAATCAACATAAGTAGAGATGCACACTCAAACCAGATTCGGGTATAGGATCCGATCCGATCCGGAAACCAGATTTGGTCAAAACCGGTTTTGACCGAACCGGTTCAGATTAAACCGGTGACCGGATTCAAACCGGATTCGGAATTCGGACATACTTTCGGATTAGACCCCGGATCGCAAACCGGATTTGCCTTAAATCGGATCCTAAACCACATTCAAACCGGTTTTTTTTATCGTTAGAAAACGAGCATTTTCAATTTTTTTTGTAGCCGTTGGAACCCTAAAAAAACGGCTAGTTTGACTTTTCTTGACTTTTTGGCCCTTCTAAACACATATAAATACATGCCATTTGCTACATTACCATTTTACACAAATTTCTACTACTTTATACTTCTATTTTCATAATCCTCCAAAAAATGAGCTCGAGAAATTATATCGCGGGTCAAGATTCGGATGCAACGGTGGTTAAAATCTTACCAACCTCTCGGAGTAAAGAAGTGTGGAAACATTATGATTTGTGTTTGTTGTCGAACGGGAACGAAAAAGCAAGGTGCAAGCAACGCGGGATGTTTTTGGGAAAAGATGGCAATAGTACGTTGAGGAGTCATACAACAAAAACGTGTCCGGTTGTAAAAGGTCAAGGCGATCCGGATAGACCAAATATTACTCCCGACGGGTCGATCTTTATTTACAACAATGATGAGATTCGTGAAAGCTTTTGCAAGTTCGTGATTCAAGAGGGCTAAATGTTATAACGCCACTTTATTATTATTATTATTAGTTAACTAGTTTGTAAACTCTTTCTAATTCGACGTTTGATGTATGTTTTAACTATTTTAATGAACCTATGTTGCAGTTTGTGTTATATATGAGGTCCAATAAATGCTTGTTTTTCAAAAATTGCAAAAATCGGATCAGATTTCGGATCGGATCCTAACCGGATCGGATTAAACCGATTCGGACTTGGGGGAGGAAAAACCAGTTTGAAACCGGATCGGATTTTGGCTGAATTCGGATCACCTTTCACGTCATCAAACCGTATCGGATCGGATCGGATCTGAGGTTTGTGAATCTCTAAACATAAGCTTTCAGAAAGTCTTTGAGAGATGATCCGAGGTCCAATCCACTACCAGATTTGCCTCGGATGTTGGGCCCTCTGAAGCAAGAGGGGGAGAAGGACCTAGTTGAAAGGGTTGAACCATTCAATGGAAACCTGCCTCGGAGTTTACTCTCCGAGATGAATCTGACGATGATGATGTTATACAGGTTGTATCCATGGACCCTCCAACACCAGATGATGAAGAAGAAGAAGATGACAACTTAATCACAAACGTTGTTGTTTTTGGGTTTTGATACGAAATAAAAGTTTGTTTTTTCATAAAAAACGGCAATGGAAGACTTTAAAAATAACAAGTTTGTTTTTAGTTCATAACAAAACCGAACCATCATGGATCCATTTATAGAGGTTAGAATGAAATAAATCCAACCATAATATGTTTTAGAGATAACCTTTGAAGCCTTTGAACCCACTTGGTTTTGGGGTGTTGATGAAGATAATAAAAGATCAAACTGTATGATCTTTTCTACAAGTATCCACCATTAAGAGTAAGGCACTTGGAATGCTAGTTTCTTATTGTATTCTTGAGTGTCTTAAGCCTTTAAGTGCTTAACTCAATTAAGCACTAAAGGGAACAACTAAAGAGGTCTTCTAAACCACCAAACTAACTTCAAAAGAGAGAGTGAGAGGGAGAGGAGTAGAAAACTCACGGTTTTAGAGAGAAAGAAAGGAAGAAGAAGAGCTTTTCTCTTGCAAAAATGCAAGCCTCGTGCATCTCTTATATAGCCCATGAAAAGTAAGGCCTAACCATTAAAATAATCTAAAGTAATGGTAGTTTTTAGAAGCACGGGAGACAAAAGGTGGAAGGTTGAAAAGCAACCTCCAACACCATCATTACGCCTTTTAAAAAGTAAGATTCTTTATTTTTATAAACTCCAAGTTTATAAAATATAAACTTTATCTTTAGGTAAAAGACAAAAGAATCCAACTAGTCCAAAATGTTGTGCATGGCTTATTAATTCATACCATATGAAATAATAACTAGTAATACTCTCTTATAATTATTATTTTCACAAAACAATAATTATTCCCTAATTAAAATACAAGAATTGATATTATTTATTAATAATCATATTAATAATAAATATACAACATGTGCCAACTTGATAAAGGTATGACCCTATAGGATCATATATTATTAGCAATATCACTCCATAATGATTCTTGGGCATATGATCCAATAGTTGTAGGACTTCAAGCTCCTCAAAAATATCCAACTAAGGTTTTATCGGAGGAAGAAAGAAGGATATAGTCTACTGTTACTTGGCCATCATCCTTGGCAGATGTACTAAAACGAAGCTGTGAAATGACTAAACTCAAAATGAAGCTCACTGTTGATGCGTTCTGAGCCACTCAGTCTATGTTGCCTCATATTCCTTCTCCAAGAATCGTTCCAATTGATGAAGGTTCTCCTACTCTGAAACCAAACAATATTCCAGAAGAGCATCTGATCGCTCCTCCTCCAGAGTTCATCATTGAAGAAACAATTCAAAAAGCCATCTCTAACTTAAACAAACCGCCTCAAGACAAAGGGAAGAACATTGCCTTGGAACCAACCAGCCCTCAAAGGACCTTCAAAAAGTCTGAAGGCTGGTCACAAGAGCAGATAAATCAAGCACCTGAAGAAAGCATCCGGATTCAAGCGATGAAAGTTAATCCAAATCAGTTGTCGGGCGTATCCCCACTCTTCCGAGAAGGGATAATTCATGATCAAGATATTGTGCCCTTCATGTACTTCGATCTACCCAAGCAAGACTCCTACCAGATCGATCTTCCAATCTCTCCTTTCGGAAAGTACTACATCAAGTTAAATCCTCTTTATCCAAATGATGATCCTCAGACTATCATCAGAACTAAGCGAGAAAGGTTGAATACATTCTATTTCATTAACGTATGTCCTCATAAGGAAGTGTGGTCTCGAAAGAGAATAAAAAAGATCATTGGGTTCGGAAACAAGGTTCAAAGAAAGTTTGACATGAATTGCATGTTGTACAGATATCACATCTCTCTAAACAAAGCAGCCACCATCACAATCACGGACGCAAACTTTCCATCTATCAATCCCAACGATATTCTCATAATTGTTGCTTATTTCCAAAGTCGTCAAAAGGATCAATTGAGCATCAGAACTTATAGTGTTGCAATTAACTTCTTGAAGGATTATGTAGATGAATTCTACAGACCCGACATTGAGTTCACACACCTGTTTGGAACAGATAAAGTGTTGGCAAAAATTTCTTGTGAACTGCCTGAAGCTCAAATATTGGCAGAAGGTGTGATTGAAGAACCTGAGCTTGGATACATTTATCTAAAGAAGAAGACTAACAGGAAAGATTTTTTCCGGGTCTTGGATAAGAATCTCGTTCCTTCAACTGTCCTGCAAAATTTCATCGCCAATGCTGCCAAAAGTGATGCTCTGGAGCATGTGAAGTATAAGTTTATGAATCATATCAAATGATACTTGGAAGTCTGAAGTTGGCTTTATAGTGCTTACATGCTCATATCCGAAGAAGCCAACTAAGTTGACTGGTTGCTAAGTTCACTTAGGGGGATATTGTTAATACATGAGAAATGAACCTCTAGAAATCCGAAGAATTCAAGATCCGAAGTCAACTAGTGTCGAAGATATGATGAGTTCCGAAGCCAAGATCGAATCCGAGATGATGAAGATACTCCGAAGTTAGAAGTCTGTACTAGCATTAATTGCTTTTTGTCTTTATCTTGATGTAACAGTTCTTAGGACGAAATTGTGTAAATCTTTTAAGTGTCAGTTTGTCAACCACTTTCTTGTAACCAGACCTTAGAATGTTTTAGTGGTTTGTACCAAGTTCCTCCTTTGCTATTTAAGGAGTGAATGTTTCATGTGTTATTAACGATATATAGAACTCGATATTCTCTTCACATTAATCTATTATCTTTTAAAGTCAAACTTCTTTCATTTACATTCTATTTGTCTTAAATTGTCTTTGCATTGATTATACTCAATCTTACTTCATTTATTACTTGAATACTTTGTTCATTGTTTACCTTTATGTCTTGACTGGTTTACCAACCTTGACTGGAACTACATATTAAGAGCAAAAGTTGAATTTAAAGTTAACTCAAGGTTTGAGTTTTCAAACCTTGTCCTTGCGCATTGAATCTAGTATTTACAATGTATGAGGTTGGAACGGAGAGTAGAGATTTGTTCTATGACACTGTTGTGTGTCAGGGTACGTGTTATGTACCATAGTACTACACTAGTTTTCCTCATATTTTTGGTCAGCCATAAATGGTGGGTCTGTATCAGACAATTGGTTAGGTATGCCTGGTCATCTACTAGAGTAAGATAACATCAATGGAGTGATCTAGACAAGTCTCGTGAATTAAATTGTTAATGTGGATTTATAACCCACAGACATATTATGTAACACAATGAGTTTCCATTCTCGTAGGTGTTTATACTCTATCCACCGCATGGTTGCCCTTTTACTGCCTAGGAATCCCCAAAGCAGGAAATTCTACTCGTTGCTTACAGTGATCCATCAGGTTAGATCTTAAGGATCAATGTTCTAGAATCTATATGTGAGAATTGACAGGATGTGGTAGATTGTCTTATGGATATCAATGATAAATGATATATTGTTGGTAATAGTTTGTTTTGTAGGTCTATTAATTATGGATTATTTTCATAATAAGATTGTGGGATTGAAAACCCTATGTGTCTCACCAAATTTTCCCAAACCTGATTCACTCAAACTATATGCATCACAGGTAGCATGATTAAAGATACTAGAACTTGATTAGGATGTTGAGTGATTAAGAGACGTCTTGCGATAGTGTTCGAGACCGTTAGGTCTTTACACTGTAACATATTTTGCGTATTGATTATGACATCCTTAGCGTTTTTTGTATTTTGAAACATCTTTACTCAAGATATTTTAATAAATGAGACAGTTTCCACAAAATGTTTTATGGTACTGAGATTTCCCTCAAACAAATATAATATGATTTCGAAAGCGTAATGAAAAATTTCCTTCGGTTCTGAAAAATAAGGGACGTCACAACATTACATATCTAACACTTAGCAGTTCTATATGACATTAAAAACTTCATCACGGTCAAAAATGTTATATGTCTAACACTTAGCAGTTCTATTGGAAAGTTTTACTCATATGTAAATAAACATAATTCAATCTCATAAACAATAACAATTTCAAGAATTCGTTTCACTTGCAATATAAAATCACAAAACCAATAGATATTTTTTAAAAAGTTAAAGTAAATTATATGGAACATTTCATCCTAGATTACTAGTGCACACTAGTTCACTTATATAATTATAAGAATATCACCACATAAAGACAATGAAACATGAAGTATAAGCCAGTAGCATTGCTTATGCTCCTAAAGTATAGTCAAAATATAATCTCTTCTTGTCAATTTCCCTGGAATTAGAAGGGAACATCTGAAATACAAAGCAAAACCACATTAATTACATTAATCTAATAGATATATAGCAAAATTACAACATAAAAAAGTTGATTAACATCATATATAGTTTGATAGATAACTTATTTATTCAAATATGAAATAGAATCATCAAACATAGTTCTCCATTGAGAAACATTGTATTCATCTAAGTTTAGCATTTTAATCACATTGAGAAATAATGTTAAGCTCTTCATTCAACCCTTATGCACCCTATCTATTTAGTGGTATTAAATGATATTTTTTACCTAGTCAAAAACCTCGATCAAGGGGTCTTGGAAAAAGTTATATTATCTAGTTTCTGATTATCTTTTCTTTTGATACACTTTTGATTATATTTACTTGCCAGGTTTGTTGTTAGTGTGTTTGAAAAAAAAATTGATCTAGTTTATGTTTATGATTAGCTTTTTGTTAGTGGGTTTGTTGGATATGAAAATTTTATGATGCAACAGTTTAATCTAGTTCATTATTTTGTTATAATGCAAATTATCAGTGGAAGTGCATTGATGTTTATTCAAAGTTTTGGAGTTTTCACAAGACCGAATCAAACCCTTTGTATGATTTTGGATGTTCAATATAACAGTTTTTACTCAATTAAAAATTGAAATATACCATTTTGAATCCATAAACTACCCCCAATAGATAGTCCATGTGGTTTTAAAAACTTACACCGTTGGTCATTTAGGATAACACCATTAGAAAATATAGATTAAGTACTTTTAAAATTACCATTTTACCCTTCTTTTTATTCATGTGTTATTTTGTCATTTTATTATAGGATTTTTCTTTTATCATTTCATTTAAATAAGAATAACCTGCCCTTCTCTTTCTCTCTCTTCCAACTAACTCAAGGTTTCTTGAAATAAGGTCATCTGGTATACCAAGGAGTGGACGAGCCGCTTCGTGGTCTATGTGGCCACTAACCACGAATGTGAACACCATCACGGGTGTTTGTGGTGGCTAGTGGTCATGGTCATTTGTAGTGGGGAGTAAGAACCACCTAGCCAACCAACTTATTTCTCTCTCTATTTTTCTCTATCTCTCTCTACCTTTTTATCTCTCTCTCTACATTTTAATTAATTAAAAAATATATATATTATTTTAATAAAATAAAAAAATAAGAGGAATAAAGTGGTGGGTATCCCAAACTTTTAGTGGTTGAATGTGGTGATGAGTTGGCACCCACCACTATAGTGGTTAGTGGTGTGTATAACGGATGGTCTAACTCGTACAAACCACCACTGCCCCCAAATGAAAAAACTTCATTGGATTTTCCCACAATTCTTCATATCATCTTGACACACATACCATCTCATTTGCTTTCTTTTTAGCCTTAACATTGCACCCCTTACCCTATCATATTATCTCTAAATCCGAAAGCTACACGACCCCCAAGAAATCTATTTTTTTAAACTTTCAACCCCTTAAGACAATACCTCAAGGAAAATAGAGCTTTGGGATACCTCACTCTTGGTATGCTCATCGATCTAAAAGAGACGCATTAGGTATGGAAACCAAAACCATGAATCATTCGTGATGGCCAAAAATCTTCCCTTAATCAATAAGGTCTTTAGTCTCAAACTATACATCAAAACTCATTGGAATTTGCTTACTAATACTCAAGTTGTTGTAAACACATAAGCCTTAACATTTGAAGCTGTCTTGAACAGGATAAAATGTTGACTCCATTATTCAGTTGCTATTAAATGTTATAGAATATATGAAAGGGAGGTTTATTGTATAATACAACTCGAAATACATGGAATCCCTTGCTTTCTTCCTATTTAATATCTAATGCATTGATTCTCCTTATTTTTGTTGTAGGTAAGTCTTCCAAGAGGTTGCTTGCAAGCGTACGATCCTTTTTTTATTCGTACTTACTTTCTATATCTCATATGAAACCCAAATAAGTCATCATCATTGTACTTTAGAACTCTCCTATTCTTGTTGATGGGTTTTATAGGTTACAAAATTTATGTACTTGCGGAAATTCTCTTAACACTTAAGGGCACATGCAACCTAAGGATCTATGTATTTACAATTAATAGCAACATACTATGAACTACTAGTACCCTAGCTATAATCGAAATTTATAAGTTAAGGATACACTCATTTTGAATTGTTATTGTAAACAATTATTTGAATCCTTCTTGATCTTGGAAAGCAAGCACCAAAAGATCTCGGATTAGCTCTTCCCAATTGTGAGTGGGACGCCGATCACAATAAAGATGTGAATAACCATGCAAACCCGCTCAAACACCTACGGTCGATTTATAATCTCCAATTGATGTGCCGGTTAACCACACACGCTCCATCAAAAATTATAAACATGATTTGTTTCATCATTTCATCTTTATAGTCCCACATTAGTGTTTCGGTTAACCACACACGCTCCATTAACGACTAATAAAGAAATGATATGTGTTTTCATGGATTAGCATACATTTCACATTTTTCCTAAAGTAACTAGAGTGAGATTTTTAAAAGAATGTTATAGTACTTTATTATGATACTTTTAATATTTTTACGTCCTATTAAATCCGTTCGGCTAACGACCATCTACCATAGAAATGAACGGTGGGTGAAAAGGAGACTCATTCAACAGTCATTTTATAGGCAATGTCCTTATACCCCTCTTATAGCATGACTTCATGAATGAGGTGTACTAGATATTCAACTAACTTTTCTTTTACATATAGTAATTGAACATTATACATATGTATAGGGTGTATTTTAAACATTTTAAAATCTTCAAGGTTTAAAATTTAGTTTCAAATGAACTATTAATTAGTTAATCCTTTTAAACCAATTCATGATTTATCTTTTATCTTTTAATTAAACTATTAATTAAATTAATTAATCATTAGATAATTAATGGATTTAATATTTATCTTTTGATTATCATTAATTAAATTAAATATTAAAACCATGAGGATAATCTTGCAATTATCTTATAACTAGATTAGGTTTCCCTGTTTATCTCCTTGTCCTTAAAATTAGGGTTTTAATCATACATGGCAAGTAAAATTCAGATTTTAACATAACCAAAACAGATAATTACTAATTAACAACATACTAATCAGATAAGGAAGAAAAATCCTGAAAATTGGATTCAGACTTGTGTCACGTCGGGGCAGAAGTCATGCCACGTGGTGACTAGACAGAATGTCAAAATTTTTTGTTTTGTTCGATTCATCTCATGCACAATCAATGTAAGACAATCAAGCTCTGACACCACTGATGAGTTTTATAGGTTACAAAATCTATGTACTTGCGGAAATTCTCTAAACACTTAAGGGTACATGCAACCTAAGGATCTATATCTTTACAATTCATAGCAACATACTATAAATTACTAGTACCCTATCGAAATTTATAAGTTAAGGATACATACCTTTTGAATTGTTATTGTAAGCAGTTCTTTGAATCCTTCCTGATCTTGGAAAGCAAGCACCAAAAGTACGATGCCTCTTATGGATCACATCGAAACTAGAAACTATAGAATAGAGAAGAGAGAGAGAGAGAGAGAGAGAGAGAGAGAGAGAGAGAGAGAGAGAGAGAGAGAGAAAGAGAGAGGAAGGAGAGGGAAATTTCGTTCATATGCTTTTTAGAAAGGTTATGCACGAAATTTGCAAGCCAAGGAGTCATATGTATAGTCTAGGTAACTTGTAGACAAATACAAATTTAAATTGAGTAAATAATAGATTTAATCTCAGTTCAAATCCTTTCTTTATGCCACCAGGAGGCTTCTGGAAACTCTAAAGAGCTCCATAAAACTGTCTATGCCATGGACCCTTCTAGAATTGCCTCTTTTGTTCAACTATTGAACAATTACAATTCACCCCTTGTATCTTTAATTAGTTCCAGTTAATCATAAATTATTTCTAGATTAATTGTGATTAATAATTAATTAATTCTTATTTATTTCTTATTAATTTATTAATCATATAACTTAATAAATCAATTATTTAACTATTGATCTTATATTAATTTATTAATCACATAATAAATTAACATATCAGTTAATAATTTCTAATTAATATATTAATCATATATTATATTAACAAATTATTTTTCTTCTCTTTCCTAATATTATTTTTAGCTATTTCTGGTTATGAGGGCAACCCAAAAAGGACTTTGCTTCTAATTAGGAGAATATACCAATATAGTTATGAGCTTACACACCTTAATCTAACACTTACTTGTTATCATTAATACAACCACAACAAATCCATGATGTTGTCAGAGCTAAAAGAGACATAAAAACAAGTTTATTATATCCTCCCTTTAGCGCATGTGAGGCTGACGTACGGCAATTCATGTAACATCCTGATGATGAGCTAATTTCAATTTTAACCCTAAGTATGAAAGAATATTGCATTTTGTCCCTTGGGTTTGAGAAAGATTGCAAGAATGGCCCATAGTGGCATTTTGGTAATTTTTGGCCAGGGATTAGTATGCTGAGCATACGTTCTGTACGCTAGGCATACTAGGGCGAACCCTAGTATGTTCGGCATACACCGCGTACGCAGGGTGTACGTGGTAATTCCTCAAACCCTAATTTTTAGGTTTTTGTCCATATATAAGCACAATTATCTCTCATTTCTCATTCCCTCACCAGCCTCCATCTGAGAATAACGACCCCCCAAGCTAACTCTAACTGAGAAGAGTGCATCTTCAGCTTATCTTTGTGTTTTGTGGCATTCTTGAAGAAGAAAAAGAAGGTGAGAAGAACTTGGAGCTTAGAAGCAACTTGGATTTGAGATTATCTCCTTGCTAGCAGCCTCCAGGAGGTAAAAAGTTCATAACTTGATCACCCTATCTTGTAGATCTATCCATTTCTTCATTTAGGGCACTTTTGGTCCTAAATATGGTGATTCTTGAGCATGGCATGCTCTTAACCAAATAAGTCGTCCTTTCAGGCCTTATGAGGGCTCTTGAGTCATAAAAATGTAGTCTTGATGCTTAGTTTTTCTCCATGCATGCGCTAGAAGGTCTTAAGGAATTAAGATGTTGAGATTTTGTGTATTAAGTACTTAATGGACATGCAAAGTCATAAAGTTGGAAACTTTATGACTCTTAGTGGTATTTTAGCCTTGGATCTAAAGTTTGGACGTGAGAGCTTAATGCATTATGCTCTTATTGAGAAAAGGAGGTTATGAGCGTACGTCGTACGTACCTCAGCATACGTAGTACGTATGTGGTCAATCTCCCAACTCTGGTCAAAGCTTGAGTATGCCCAACATAGTAGCTGAGTATGCCCCGCGTACTCGGCTGAGTGGACCAAGTAAACTCCTTGACTCGTTGACTTTGACTTTGACCATGGTTGACCAAGTTTGACTTAAGGATATTTTAGGTATTCTGAGCTATAGTTAAGCCTTGGTCTCTATATGTTGAATAGGTGACCCGTAGAGCCGGTATTTGGAGCAGTGTATTATTCAACTATTCGTCAGACTATGGGGTGAGTTTTCCTTATTGTACTCGTGGGTCGAAGGCACCAAGGCCAGCCCACTAGATTATTTATCCTGGTCAGGATAGTGATATGACAGTTAGAGTTGGTCAGTAGATCCGTATGATTATCTGTATTTGTTTGCTTTGTGTTTATGTTTGTTTGTTGCATATGTCAACATGTTGGGTTGGGTTGAGGCGGTCCTGCTTTATGCGGTAGGCCAAGACACCCGGGGATGACCAGATAGGCTGTAGGCCCTACAAGGCGGTCCAGTCAGGCCGGCAGCCCGTAGAGCGGTTCAGATAGGATATAGGCCCTACGAGGCGGTCCAATCATGCCAAAGGCTCGTAGAGTGGTCCAGCTAGGCTGCAGGCCCTGCGAGGTGGTCCAGTCTGGCTGGCTGTTCATACTATCTGCTTGTTTGTTATGGTGTGCTGGTACTTTAGGGGAACTCACTAAGCTTTGGCTTACAGTTTTAGTTTGTGGTTTCAGGTACTTTCGAGGATCGTGGGAAGGATAAGGCGTGATCATTCACAACTTCTAGTTTTTATGACTTTGGGTCTTGGGAAAACTTTGATTTGAAATAATGCTTTTGAAACAATGAATCTTTTTATAAACAATATATATTCATGGTTGGTTTTAAAATTTTTAAATTTATTGTGATTTTTGGAGTGTTACAAGTTGGATGAACATTCGTGTGATTCCAGACTCAAGTTAGGGAACTGCAAAAGTTTTTTTAAACTGGTTTTCAAAATTGTTTTCAAAAGTAACCAAGGAAGAATGTGATGTGTATGATCAGCCAGAGCAAGAAAGTATACTCCAAGTTACCCATACTGTTATTTGATGTTATGTTGCTGTAACGACCCAATTTTTACAAAGAAAATTTTCATTTTTGAATAATTAAACACATGTCCAATATCAAGAAATCCAGTTATAATTGTTTTCAAAACATAATTCAAATACAACTTTTATTCCAAACATCAGAGTGTCCCACAAAAGTAGGAGAGAGTGCACACCACGCCATCAAACTTTGCCCTTGCCCTTGGGCTCCGATGTACCTGAAACAAATCCACAAACTGTAAGCTAATGCTTAGTGAGTCCCCCAGAGCATACCCCACACACAAACCACATACACATATCAAATTAGCTTATAAAGCTACACATATCTCATAAGCCATGCATACAACATATAAGGAAGCCATGGAAACCCTCCAGGGTCATACACCTAATGCCACGGGAACCCCCACATGGTCTTACCTGCCATGGGAACCCCCACATGGTCTTCCTGCCTTGGGAACCCCCACAAGGTCTTCACTACCAAACAAGACATAATGCAAACTATACAAGCATATATACTAGGATGCCATGGAAACCCTCCAAGGTCTTATACCAAATGTCACGGGAACTCACACGTGGTCTTCCATGCAATGTCATACTATCGTAACGCATAACATAAAATGGGTTGGCCTTGGTGCCTTAGACCCATTGGTATGGTGAGAAGACTTACCTCTCAAAGGCTGAACTGGTAAGCTGAAGTCAGATATATCCCACGCTGCTCCTCCCAAACTGCCTATAATCAATGAGTAAATAACTTAGCACAATACCATAAATAACCCCAGGGTCAATCCTGGTCAAAGTCAAGGTCTATAATCCATGCTGACCCTGACTCGTCGAGTGTAACCTGGCCCTCGTCGAGTTCTTTGTTTAACTCACCAACTCGCCGAGTCACCCCAGTGACTCGTCGAGTTCCTTGGTGTTCACGGCCGTGAACTCCCAACCGAAAACCCATGACTGTGAACTCTTGCCCGTGAACCCTTGACCGTGAATGAGAAAACCCTTCCCGACTCGTCGAGTTCCCCTAGTCCAACATGTTTACGGTCCTTTCGAGTGGGACTTAAGGTTCCAAACTTCAGATCTATCTTCTTCTAAGGCAGATGTCACGTAAAGTTGCAAACTTTACGTGCATGCATGGCCTCACATGGCCATAACACCAAAACTAACCTTCAAATAAGTTTTTCATGCATAGAGAGGGGATAAGCTTATAAAAAGATGCAACTTTATGCTATTTGGGACCTAAGCAGGTCTAGATTTGGAATCATATCACTATGATAGGTCCAGATCCAAGCTTGACTCCATTTTCCCTCAATAATGACCATAATCATCCTAATGGAGATCTAAGACTTCAAGGCCTAAGATGGCGAACTAATACCTCAGTAAAGTGTCCAAAACAAAGTAGATGTTGGATCTGATGTTTCTCCCTTGATCCTTCTTTCTCCAACTTGAAATCCTTCCCAAGATTCACCAATTTATCTCACCAAAGCTCTCACTTCTCTCACAAGAGGGTTTGCGACCGTGAACAGTTCATAGGGTGAAAATGGGAGGCTATGGAGGCTGTTAATGATGTTTATATAGGGGGAAACCCCTAAAATTAGGGTTTTCATTAAATAGCCCCGAATCGCCGAGTCACTTTCGACCCGCGTCCATGATACACGACCCTACTCGACGAGTTCGACTCCCAACTCGCCGAGTCCATGCATATAACCGCCCAATTGGCAAATTGCCAACCAATACCCCGAACAGGCATTACAAGTCTCCCCCACTTGAACTAGACTTCGTCCTCGAAATCTGCTGAGCCAAACAAATCTGGGTAAAGCTCTCGCATCTCTTCTTCCGGCTCCCAAGTCCATTCGGAGCCCCTCCGATGTTGCCATTGCACTTTCACCAATCTTACTTCCTTATTCCGAAGAACCTTGGTCTTCCTATCCAGAATCGCAACGGGCTTCTCAATGTAGTTTAAGCTCTCATCCACTTGGATGTCTCCCAGTGAGACGACCGCGGCCTCGTCAGTGACACACTTCCGAAGCTGAGACACGTGGAAGGTGTTGTGAATCTAGCTAAGCTCCTTTGGCAGATCCAAGCGATATGCCACCTTGCCCACCCGGGCTGTGATCCTAAACGGGCCTATATACCGTGGCCCCAACTTGCCCCTCTTCCTAAACCTGATAATCCCCTTCTAGGGCAACACCTTCAGCAATACAAAATCCCCCACCTGGAATTCAAGATCCGATCGCCATCAGTCAGCATAGCTTTTGTGACGGCTCTGCGCGACCCACAACCAGTCGTGCACCTGCTTAATCAGACGTTAGTCTTGAGCACTACTTCAGTGCTCCCCATGACCCGGTGTCTAATCTCATCCCAACAAACCGGGGTTCTACACCTCCGACCATATAACATCTCGAATGGAGCTCGGTCGATACTGGCACGAAAGTTGTTATTGTATGAAAACTCTACTAGTGGGAGATATGTATCCCAACTCCCTCCAAAATCCAACACACATGCTCGCAACATATCCTCAAGTGTTTGGATCATTCTCTCACTCTGGCCATCTGTCTGGGGATGGTACGCTGAAGGTCATGAAACTACCTCACAAGCTGTTGCACCTCAATAGGTGGTACAAACTCCTCATCGAATTGCCGAACAAGCTCGGCCCACGTCATCTCAGCCACGCCAGCCACTCCCACCTGGCTGGTCACCTCTCCCCACCAATCTTGGGCTCTGTCTCTCAGCATACACGAGGCAAAACCCACCTTATTCGCATCCGGGCAAGAACTCGTGTGCTGGGCGTTCTCAATATCCGCCACCCAGCGTCGGCTAACGATAGGGTCCCTGACCCCGAGGAACTCGGCGCTCCGCACGCCTTGAACTCTCGGAACAAGGGAGTTCGGGCTCTGATCTGGCCTGCAGCAATCTCAGTTCTGAATGACCTGAGCCTCTCCTCTGTGATCTCCATAATACCTTCCTTGACCGTCCCAAAGATCACTGGGGTAGCGTCAAGGATACCCTTCGTAACCTCGGCTGCAATGATCTCCCGCAACCTCTCATCAACGGGCTCTGCACCGCTGCCCGATCCGGATTCGAATCCTTATCCTGATCCTGATCCCCCTGTCCCTAATCGTGTCATCACCATGCTGAACTCTGGAATGTCATAAACCATAATGATTAGGACATCTACATAGGGGATCTTCCCACCTCTGTCCTCCTTAAAGCTGTCAGATCAAGCACTAGTTCAGGTACAGGCCCCGTGCTTTCAGTAGTACGGGCCCAATACTACCTTCCACACCTCCCTGTACCTTTCCCCCAAAGCTCTACCTGAAAACTCCAATTCGACCCACAATAAATCATATACCACAAGCCACCTCATCACCTAAATCCCAGGCTGTCCTAAGATTTGCTCTACTCGCATCAAACAGAGCAATCATGACAGGTTGCCTTTATGCATGCAAATTATACACAGAAAAGGATCAAATAGACTTTCGAATAAGAGATTCTACCCTAGTACCACAACCAGACAAGGAACAGAAAATAAGGCCAAATCAATCATTCTAAGGCTATAAGCTCCTAACCGTATATAATTTTAAAAGCATGCACATAGTAGGTTCCATACGATTATCATAGCTCAAATATCCCTATAACATGGCTAACATATTGGGGAACTACTTACTTGGCTCAGCTGAACATGCTCGTTGCACTCTCATCTTTTCCATTCCTTAAAAGTTTTAGCTTTTATTTTGAAAACCATTTTTACCATTTCGTTAGTTTGAGTTCTGACACACCCGAGAGTGTGCCCGAATCCCTCAAACCAAAGCTCTGATACCAACTTGTAACGACCCAATTTTTACACAGAAAATTTTCATTTTTGAATAATTAAACACATTTCCAATATCAAGAAATCCAGTTATAATTGTTTTCAAAACATAATTCAAATACAACTTTTATTCCAAACATCAGAGTGTTCCACAAAAGTACGAGCGAGTGCACGCCGCGCCATCAAACTTTGCCCTTGCCCTTGGGCTCCGATGTACCTGAAACAAATCCACAAACTGTAAGCTAATGCTTAGTGAGTCCCCCAGAGCATACCCCACACACAAACCACATATACATATCAAATTAGCTTATAAAGCTACGCATATCTCATAAGCCATGCATACAACATATATGGAAGCAATGGAAACCCTCCAGGGTCTTACACCTAATGCCACAGGTACCCCCACGTGGTCTTACCTGTGATGGGAACCCCCACATGGTCTTCCTGCCTTGGGAACCCCCACAAGGTCTTCACTACCAAACAAGACATAATGCAAACTATACACGCAGATATACTAGGATGCCATGGAAACCCTCCAAGGTCTTATACCAAATACCACGGGAACTCCCACGTGGTCTTCCATGCAATGTGATACTATCGTAACGCATAACATAAAATGGGCCGACCTTGGTGCCTTAGACCCATTGGTATGGTGAGAAGACTCACCTCTCAAACGTTGAACTGGTAAGCTGAAGTCAGATATATCCCACGCTGCTCCTCCCGAGTTGCCTATAATCAAGGAGTAAATAACTCAGCACAATCCCATAAATACCCCCAGGGTCAATCCTGGTCAAAGTCAAGGTCTATAATCCATGCTGACCCTGACTTGTCGAGTGTAACCTGGCACTCGTCGAGTTCCTTGTTTAACTCACCAACTCACTGAGTCACCCGAGTGACTCGTCGAGTTCCTTGATGTTCACGACCGTGAACTCCCAACTGGAAACCCATAACCGTGAACTCTTGCCCGTGAACCCTTGACCGTGAATGAGAAAACCCTTCCCGACTCACCGAGTCACTTTCACGACTCGCCGAGTTCCCCTAGTCCAACATGTTTACGGTCCTTTCCAGTGGGACTTAAGGTCCCACACTTCAGATCTATCTTCTTCTAGGGCAGATGTCACGTAAAGTTGCAAACTTTACGTGTATGCATGGCCTCACATGGCCATAACACCAAAACTAACCTTCAAATAAGGTTTTCATGCATGGAGAGGGGATAAGCTTATAAAAAGATGCAACTTTATGCTATTTGGGACCTAAGAAGGTCTAGATCTAGAATCATATCACTGTGATAGGTCCAGATCCAAGCTTGATTCTATTTTCTCTAAATAATGACCATAATCATCCAAATGGAGATCTAAGACTTCAAGGCTTAAGATGGCGAATTAATACCTCAGTAAAGTGCCCAAAACGAAGTAGATGTATGATCTGATGTTTCTCCCTTGATCCTTCTTCCTCCAACTTGAAATCCTTCCCAAGATTCACCAATTTATCTCACCAAAGCTCTCACTTCTCTCACAAGAGGGTTTGCGACCGTGAACTGTTCCTAGGGTGCAAATGGGAGGCTATGGAGGTTGTTAATGATGTTTATATAGGGCGAAACCCCTAAAATTAGGATTTTCATTAAACAACCCCGAATCGCTGACTCGGGCCTTCCGTCTCGCTGAGTCACTTTCGACCCGCGTCCATGATACACGACCCTACTCGACGAGTTGGACTCCCAACTCGCTGATTCCATGCATATAACCTCCCCAATTGGCAAATTTCCAACCAATACCCGGAACAGGCATTACAGTTACATTAGAACAGCATGCTAGTTGTAGGATAGGTATCTTCAAGAATTGCATGACAGAATATCCTGATACATGATGCCTTATTTCCTATATCGTTTTCTGGCTGATTGTTGTATGACTCTCTTGGATGTGAAATAACTATTAATTGAATACATTAAGTCACATGTTGCATGGGTTAAATGATTGTAGGTTAAAGGATTTGGTCCTACTGCACAACTCTTGTCTGAGTCCAACGGTTGTGGGGTTGAATCTTTTAATCTATGATTATTTAAGCTATGTTGCATGTGATTGTATTCATGCAATAGTTAACTGACACCAATGTGGGTCATTTGGCAGTTGATGTTAGGTTGAGATGTGGATCCTAGGATAGCCTAGGGAGTATGTAGTACTCATGATATGCTCTTGTTGGAAGTCCCATGGAGGGGTATATGTAAGTAGCCGTCCAGTTGAGGAATGCCTAGCCCTTCTCTAGGGAGTGAGAATATGATGTATGTGTATTCTAGTGTGTGTTGTTAGGGTCGTTGTGATGATATTCTGAGACAAATACGTGTAGGTGCGAAAGGTAGTATGGGCCCGTACTATTGGAAGCACAGGACCCGTATGCGTAGCAGGGAAGTCACAACCCCCAGGGGTTCGTTATTTGGAATACCTCCTATGATATTAATTGCGCTCTATCTGATAGTTTTTGTTTTATTTCAGTATGGTGTTCACGAGGGGTCCAGATCAGGAGCAGGAGCGAGTGGCCAGGATAGGCCAGGGCTGAATGAGGACCAGGTCAGGGAGATGATTCATGCTGAGGTTGTTTCTATTGTCCGGGGATAGATACTGAAGTTTTTTGGGTCTATCAAGACTGCCACGATGGAGTTCTTTGACGACTGATACGCTGCACTTTCTGAGGCCACTGCTGATGCAGCCACCGTGGTTGTCACTGTTGCGGGGATTGGAGGGGGAAAAGCCTTCCTGTACCGGGAATTCCACAATATGAAGCCCCCGGTGTTTGATGGGGTTCAGGATCTGATCATTGCCATGAGGTGGATGTCTGATGTTGAGGGATGTTTCTTTACTTGCTCCTGCCCAATTAACCAGAAGGTCAAGTGTGCTCTAAACCTTCTTCGGTCTGGAGCAAAGGATTGGTGGACACTAGTCACTAGTTCATACACTTTGGAGCAGAGAGTTGTTGTATCATGGGAGCAGTTTTCTGAGATGTTCCGCCCACGATATGTCCCACTGTTTGAGAGGGAGAGATTGGCCCATGAGTATTTGGACCTGCGGCAGGGTACTGACTCGGTGATAGACATCACTAAGATGTTCGCTAAGAAAGCTTTGTTTTTCCCTAAGTTTGCTGCTTCTGAGCATACTTAGATAACCCGATACTTGAGCATGCTCAAGACAAACATCCTCCTGTTTGTGTCTACTCAGCGCTTTGGTACAATTGTGGAGCTACAGGAGGCCACTAGGTGGTGGGAGATTGAGATGGAGCTCCAGACGAGGGAGCGGAGGCAGGCTCCGGTGCAGTTGCAGCCTATGGCGAAGCGGTTTAAGTTCGATGATGTGAGATCTGGGAGTCAAAAAGGCCGAACTTCTGGAAAGTGCAACTAGGTTCATGAGGGTTCTTGTCGATCTACTTCTGGGTGCCATAAATGTGGCAAGGAATGGCATATTGCCAAGGACTTTCGCCATCATGTCCCCGCACCGACCACTAGGATCTGTTATCACTGTGAGCAGGTTGGCAATATTAAGGCCAACTATCCTTTACTCACGGCGGGACCGGCGTAGGCTCCAACGCCAGCTACTTTGAGGATCACCGATGGGTGACAAGGTAGGGCGGAGCCCCTGAGGGCTCGAGGTCGTGCTTTTCAGCTCACGGCAGAGGAGGCCATGGCGGCTCCAGACGTCGTTACTAGTATGTTTCTATTTATCATCTTGTTGATTATTTTATGGTATGCTTATGTTTATGCTTCTGATAGGTACCTTCTAAGTGAATTTATTGTCTGCTCTTGTGTTATTCGAATCGGGCATGAGTCGGTCTTTTGTATCCCAATATTTCAGTAGGGATTTTGATATACCCCTTAGCGAGTTAGAGAGTCCATTGCGGGTTTCCATCGAAGAAGAAGGTGGTGAGAAGAACTTGGAGCTTGGAAGCAACTTGAATATGATATTATCTCCTTGCTATTAACCTCCAGGAGGTAAAACGTTCATAACTTGATCACCCTATCTTGTAGATCTAGCCATTTCTTCATTTAGGGCACTTTTGGTCCCAAATATGGTGATTCTTGAGCATGGCATGATCTTAACCAAATAAGTCGTCATTTCAGACCTTATGAGGGGTCTTGAGTTGTAAAAATGTAGTCTTGATGCTTAGTTTTTCTCCATGCATGGTCTAGAAGGTCTTAAGGCATTAAGATGTTGAGATTTTGTATATTAAGCGCTTAATGAACATGCAAAGTCATAAAGTAGGAAACTTTATGACTCTTAGTGGTATTTTAGCCTTGAATATGAAGTTTGGACGTGAGAGCTTAATGCATTAAGCTCTTATTGGGAAAAGGAGGTTCCGAGCATACGTCGTGCGTACCTCAGCATACACCGCACGTACGTGGTCAATCTCCCGACTCCGGTTAAAGCTCGAGTACGCCTAACGTAGGAGTTGAGTACGCCCCACGTACTCGGCTGAGTGGACCAAGTTGACTCCTTGACCCGTTGACTTTGACTTTGACTTTGACCATGGTTGACCAAGTTTGACTTAAGGATATTTTGGGTATTTTAAGCTATAGCTAAGCCTTGGTCTCTATATGTTGAATAGGTGACCTGTAGAGCCGGTATTTGGAGCAGTGTATTGTTCAGCTATTCATCATACTGTGAGGTGAGTTTTCATCACTGTACCCGTGGGTCGAAGGCACTAAGGCCGGCCCACTAGATTATTTATCCTAGTCAAGATAGTGATATGATAGTTGTAGTTGTTCAGTATATACGTATGATTATCTATATTTGTTGGTTGTGTGTTTAAGTTCTTTTGTTGCATATGTCGACATGTTGGGTTGGGTTGAGGCGGTCTTGCTTTGTGCGGTAGGCCAAGACTGTAACACCCGTAATATAGAAAATTAATTGTGGAAATAAATTCCCTTTCCTAGGGACCAACACGGCGAGTTGATGGTGGGAAACTCGACGTGTTGGAGGCTTTTGGGACGCGCGTTTTTATGAACCAACTCGCCGAGTTGGTGAAAGGAACTCGGCGAGTTGGACGCTTATTGAGAAACCCTAATTTTTAGGGTGTTGCACCCTATTTAAAGGCCTTAAGTTCTTTGGCTAGCCTCCTTACCAGCCTCCTCTGTCCAGGACCCCTAAAATCGAGCATTATCCTCCATTTTTTAGAGTGTGAGTTTGGGGAGAGCCTTGAGTGTCCATTTTTGGTGCATGTTGAAGGAGCTAATTATTAGGAGTTGCTTGGCTTGAAGAAGAAGTCTTGGATCCAGAATCTCTGTCTCAATTGCCAAGTTTTTGAGGTATCAAGTTCTCACCTTGCTTATTAGTTACTTAGATCTCTTCTTGGGTTAGATTTTATGCTTTTTAGCCATGGTTGGGTGGAAGTTGGGGATTAGGACGTCCCAAATAATTATTCTTTCAGATCTAATGTCTTCATGAGCTCTTTTGGCATAAAGGTTCCAACTTTATGGATTTAAGGGCTTCATGCATTCATTAAGTCTTTCGATTAGCCCTTTTTGAGATTTTGAGCTCCCCCTAGTCATGCTTAAGCGTAAAGTTGGAAACTTTATGTAGCCATCTAGCCATATGGGGTCAGATCTTCACTTTGGGGTTCTGTCTTTGATGATTAAGTGATTAATGGTTAAGCCCTCACTCTTTTAAGTCTAGGATTTAAGTTTGGACCCATTTAGGTGGTTGCTAGGGGTAAAGTTGGAAACTTTACCCTTCTAGATCTCATTTTGGTCGAGATCTGAGCTTTGGAGGTCTTGGATTCGGTGAAGGCAAATTAATGTTGCGGATTAAGTTGTTGGGTCTCGGGCGAACTCAGCGAGTTTGTGGGTCAACTCGGCGAGCTGTTTTGGTTTTCCCCATTTCTGAGTTGATGGAGAAACACGAAAAGTTGGTTGGTCAACTCAGTGTGTTGGGTCGTTGAGGTTTATGGATCTTGACTTTTGACTTGGGTCTTTGTCCAAGGTTGTCCCAAGGAGTGTTGAGGTAATATGACTTGTAGCTGTGGAGTCATGGGCTTAGGATAAGGCCCATATGGGGTTGGGCCCAATTTTCCATTGTGGATCTTTTGGTTTTGGGCCTTTTGGTTATTAGATTTGGGCCTCAGTTTTGGTTCTTGTTGGGTCAGGGGTAAAAGGGTCATTTTACCCCAAGTATGATTGGTGGGCCTTGGAATGGAATCCAATTGCTAATTAGGTATTATTTTGATCAGGTAGTTCGGAGGTGTCGTCAGGGCAGCAGCTACAGAATTCTTTCAGTGATATTTTGTATTCGAGGTGAGTCTCCTCACTGTTCTTTGGTTCGAAGGCACCAATGCCAGCCCATTTGATTTATGTATCGTACGAAGACCCGGGTGTGACCCTTAGCATTTTGTATGGAAGACCAGGAGGCGGCTCCTGTCAATCTGTATGTAAGACCAGAGTTAAACTCTGAAAGTTATTAGTTAAGTAGTTGTAGATTGTATGCTAGTTGTATTTGTGATGCTTGCATGGAAGACCAGGAGGTGGCTCTTGGCACTTGTCTGTAAGACCCAGGGTTTAGCCCCCGGCCTGGCAAGGAAGACCACGAGGCTGCTCGTGGCATAATGGCAAGACTGAGGATGGCACATAGCACTTTTATTGATTGTGATATATGTATGATATGTATGGCTTGATGATATGAGTGTTATTTATGGATCGATTGGTATATGTAGTATGTGGTATTTGGGGAACTCACTAAGCTTTGTGCTTACAGTTTTGTTTATGGTTTCAGGTATTTCCGATTCAAAAAGGAAGGGCTCGGCTTGATCGCAGCGCATCCACCCATATTTTTCGCAATGTGTGATCTTTGGGAATGAACTCTGATAATTATCTTATTTTTGAAATGCTTGAGAATGTTTGGATAAAGTTACAATGGTGTTTTGATTATAATAAAAATGAAATTTTTACCCTTGATTTTTGGGATGTTACAAGTTGGTATCAGAGCCTTGGTTTGAGGGATTTGGGTATACTCTCGGGTGTGCCTGGACTCAAACTGAGGATTTGGTAAAAAAAAATTATAAAATAAACATTTAAATAAAAAGAAATTTCTAATCAAGAAAGGGGTGTGATGCATGCAATCGACCGAGCTCAAGTAAGTGGTTCCCAAAATACCAATACATGTGTTTTTGATATATGATATGATTATGAGAATTGCATGCTAGAATAGGGTTAAGGATTTGCTCAGTATTTCATGATAGGAGAGATGCCTTTTTATGTTCCTGATTGTATGAGCTTTAGAATTGCATGCTAGTATTGATTTCAGATAAGTGGATAGTATGGCTTGATGAGTATGTTGGTTAGATTTTCCATTGCCTGAATGTTTCTTGCTTTGTGCTTTGTGGGACTCTTAGTGACGTGAACTGACCGCTAAGTGGATATGTAAAGTCACATGTCAAATAATCTTAGAGTGATGGACTTGACCCTATTGCGCAACTATTGTCTGAGTCCAACCGTTCTAGGGTAGAGTCTTTTACTCAAATGCTTATCTGATCTCTATTACATGCGACTATATTCATGAGGAAGATGGTTGACATTGGTGGGAGTCCTTTAGCAGCTGATGGTTGGGTGAGTTCGGGAACCTAGGAAAGTCTAGGATATGCTTCAGTAGGTCTAGTGGTGTGGTCTAGTGAGTTTTGGTGCTTTGGTTTGAGGAAGTGACTTAGAGGATTCGGGAGGATTGCTGAGAAAAGTATGGATAGGTGTGGAAGGTAGTATTGGGCCCGTACTACTGAAAGCACAGGATCCATACTCGAATCGGTGAGAGTCTTGGAGAATCTAAGAAGCTTATGAGAGGAGGATTCTTGGGAATGGTTTGATTGTTGGCTTGTCGTATTTCAGTTTGGAGATGAGCACTCAGGGAGGTGGTTCCGGTTCTGGTTCAGGTTTTGGTTCGGGTTCCGGCTCAGGTGCAGGTGCTGAGCCAATTAGCGAGTAGTTGCGGGAGTTCATTTCTTCGGAGATTTCTCGCAGTATTTCAGAGATCTTGGATGAGAGCTTGGTCGCGTTCCGTGCTGAGATTATGGTTGTTGTTAGAGCTCACACTCTTTCTTTCCGAGAGTTCCGAGCTTGTGGAGCTCCTGCGTTCCATGGGGAGAGGGACCCCATTGTCAGTAGGAGGTGGTTAGCAGATATGGATAACGCATTCAGGACAAGTTTCTACCCCGAGTAGGCGAATGTCAGATATGCTTCCTTCCTATTGAAGGACATGGCACGAGATTGGTGGGAAGAGGTCGGTAGTGAGTTGGGTGATGATGTTGTTGATGCTATGTCATGGGATAACTTCTCGACTAAGTTCCGAGCTGAGTTTGCACCAGCGATTGAGGTGCAGCAGTTGGCGCAAGAGTTTTCGGATCTCCGCCCGACTACTGAGACAGTGGAAAAGATCACTGCCAAGTTCCGGGAGAGGGGTTTATTGTTACCGCAGTATGCAGCAGATGAGGAAATGAAGAAGATGAGGTATCATGAATTGCTACGGGATGACATTAGGGAGTTTGTGAGTATTTCAGGGTGTGAGACCCTGAATGATATGGTTTATAGAGCCCGAGAGCAGGATATCGATTTGGAGCACCTCGGGAATAGGGGATCAGATCAGGTGCATACAGTGGAGGGTCCTGGGAAGATACCCAAGACTTCTGATCAGCGTTTGAGAGGCCAGCAGGGTCGGAGTCTGTGTAACATGTGCGGGAAACTACACGATGGAGTTTGTCGTTCCAGGGTCTTGAGCTGCTACAAGTGTGGCAGGGTTGGTCACATCAGCAGGGGTTGCCCTCGGGAGGCAAGCCCGTTATGTTTTCACTGAGATACGGTGGGCCACAAGAAGGCTGACTGTCCGATGTTGAGGGGAGAAGCAGTGAGTGAGACTACTCCGGCTACTTTGAGGATTACCAATGGACGAGAGGGTAGGGCAGGAGCCCCAACAGAGAGGAGTCGGGCTTTCCAGTGTCAGACAGAGGAGGTCAGGACTCCAGCTGACGATGTTGCGGGTATGTATCTTTTGCTTTCTTTTCGGCTTTATCTAAATTTTTTTATGGGCTAATGTCATAAAAACCCTCAAGTTTTCAGGGTTTTGTCGGTTTTGCCCAAAGTTGAATTTTATGTCCGTTTTTACCCTAACATTTTCCAAAAAATGTTCGGTTTTACCCTTTTACCGGTGATAACAGGTTACCATTATATTAACTTCACAAAAAAACCCTTAAGTTTATAGTTTTTTTTACGTTTTTACCTTTAAGTTTATAATTTTTTTTACGCTTTTACCTTATGTATTTTTTTTCATATTATACGTATTCAAGCAGAAAAATCATATTTATATGCGAAAATTTTTTAATTAAATATTGTATTTACATTTTTTTAATGTTATTTCTTTATATATATATATATATATATATATATATATGTGTGTGTGTGTGTGTGTGTGAGTTTTTTTTCTTGGATAAACCATTTAAGATGTAAAAAAAACAAATTAATATGTTTTTAGAACTACAAATACGTATTTTTATGTATTTAAAAATATACATATTAATAAAAAAAACTTGTTCATTCATAAACATGTTTATATAAGTATATACATATATTTTTAGAAGTGTAAATATGTATTTTGATATATGTTTTTTTTAAGTATAAATATATTTTTAGAAATATAGATATATATTAATATATAAAAAAGTAAAAATATGCATTTATACTTCTAAAAACTATATCTATAAAACACATATTCATAATTCTAAAAATATTATTTATATTTTTAAATGGTATAACCAATGCAAAAACACACACACACAAACAAACAAATATATATATATATATATATATATATATATATATATATATATATATATATATATATATATATATAACATTAAAAGAAATATAAATACAATACTTAATTAAATATTTTTTCGTATATAAATACGATTTTTCTGCATGAATATGTATATTATGAAAAAAATATACTTAGGGTAAAAGTGTAAAAAAAATTATAAACTTAAGGGTAAAAACGCAAATAAATTGTAAACTTAAGGGTTTTTTTGCGAATTTAATATAATGGTAACCTGGAAAACCTGCTATCACCGGTAAAAAGGTAAAACCGAACATTTTTTCGAAAATGTTTGGGTAAAAACGGACATAAATTTCAACTTTGGGCAAAACCGACAAAACCCTGAAAACTTGATGGTTTTTATGACATTAACCCTTTTTTTATTTGGAATCTTGCATCAGTTTTGGGTAAGCGTGTCTTTGGTTTATTTCTCTACTTATGTTTGGGTTATATCTTCAAGAAATGCTATATTCCATTTGTATGCCATGAATCATTAGTGGTTTACTGAAGGGTTGTTTCTCTTATAGCGGGTTTGGAGTGTTCTGTGTTATCTTGGTTGTAGTCGGGATCGGTTTGGGGGCATTGTGTGGAAGGTTTATGGTCAGGAGTCAGCGGGTTAGTTGTCCAGTATCGCCAGGATTTAGTGGTTTTAGCAATTGTGCTTGGATTGGCTTTTGGAGGTGCCGAGGGAAGTGATTTGTTGTTGAGGTTTTCATCGGAGTATCTGTTCTTTGGACTGCAGGATTTGAGTGTGGTATAATTTTATAGTATTCAGGGTTATCAGTGTTGTTGGGTTTCGAGAAGTGTTCAGCTGGTCTTAAGGGGTTGTGCGGTCTTTTGAGTTTGGCTAGTAATGGATCACTAGCATTGTGAAGTGCAGGTTGTCAACATTTTGATCATTGGAAGGTTAGAGGGATTGGGAATCCTTCCAATCTTGGGTGCTGTCAGAGATTAGTCAAATCAAAATGGGGGAGAATCGTTCGGGTATCCAGAATCAGAGGCAGTTGTGAAACTAGGAGGAGTTTCACATTCTCGTCGGGGAGGAAGTCGGCCCAAGTGGCCGTTTGGCTTGAGGATTGTGTGGATGGGAGTTTGGAAAACTGCCTAATTTCTGGGTTCACGCCTTCTTGGTGTCGGATAGCAAGCTTTGGGGGACCCAGGTTGGGATTCCAGGAATGACTCAAGTTCAGCTTGAGTGTTTGATCGAGTGTATATTCAACCCCGGATGTGTTCTGGCTGATAGATTAGTGGTAAGACCATGGGCGGCGGCTGTGGCAAGTGGGAGTGTTGTAAGACTGCGGGGTGGCCCGTAGCATTCACTAGTTCGCAGATAGTGGGAGTGTTGTAAGAATGCAGGGTGGCCCGTAGCATTCACTAGTTCGCAGATAGTGTAGGAGTGTTGTAAGACTGCGGGGTGGCCCATAACATTCACTAGTTCGCAGATAGAGTAGGAGTGTTGTAAGACTGGAGGGTGGCCCGTAGCATTCATCAGTCTCTGTGCAGCGGTGAGATTGTGGCAAGTCTGTGATTTGCTCATGGATTTCTTCAGATGGTTTAGGCCAAGGTGGGTCTGTTCGCAAGACTGTGGGAGGACCAGAACATGTTGGTAGGTCGTGGGAGACCGAGTATGAGACAAGGCCACAGTTGGTCCTGTAGCATTCAGTTTAGCATCGGGTTAGTGTCGTGATGGTTCGGGTAATTATTGCCAGTTGAGGTTTTCTTCCGGAAGTCGCATGGGCCGACTGTGGGAGTGTCTTTTGGCTCAGCAGCCGGGTGGGAATTCGGTATGTCAGATAGTTGGCAGACAAGTTAGGACCAGGTAGGTCTCGGCTGCTTCTGGGAAGCAGCTAGGAGGCAGCGTGGTGCTTCGGGCAGTAGTGGTGATTTGAGGTTTCGTGTGGGAGTGGGGTAACTGGTTGATTGGGAAATGCTAAGTCACTCGCAGTGGGATTAAATAATCTCAGAGTAATTGATTTGACCATGTTGCGTAACTCTCGTCTGAGTCTAACCGTTGCAGGGATGACTCTTTTGCTCGAAGGATTATCTGAGCCTTCTGTCGAGTATAAGTGTTCTGTAGCTGTATATGGTCAGTGACTTTGTTCCCTTTGAAGCAGCAATATGATCGGGGGTTGGAAGCATTTCGTTGGTACGAAATTTTTATGGGGTTGGCATTGTGGCGGTTCGATGTGGGAGGTCTGATAGGGAGTCAGACCATTGAGACTTTAGGTTTTGGATTTCAGGTGAGGTAGGATTGGTTTTTATTCAAGATATTGAGGAGTCGTTCTTCATCGGGCTTGAAGGACTATTCTAAGGATGGTTTCAGTAGATTTGGGTAGGCCGTTGTATGATCAGGGTTGGAAGTGTTATGTTTGGTCTGTTATTCGTCGAGAGTTTTGCATGGAGTTGTTTCAGCGTGGGCGGTTAGTCGGGGAGTCAGATCATTATAGATTTCAGATCTCAGAAAAGTAGAAGTGGTTTGCAGAGGCTGAAGGTTTGATTGTTGTCCTCAGGATGGAAGTTTTGGTTTGGATTCCGGGTGTCTTGGGAAGATTGTCTTATGCACATAATTTTCGATTGTGTTCCTCAGGTTGTTTGTTTTGATATGGGTGTTAGTAAGGAGCGATTTCGAGGACGAAATCTAATTTAAGTGGTGGAGAGTTGTAACACCCAGAATCTAGAAGATTAATTGTGGAAATAAATCCCCTTTCTTAGGGACCAACACGGCGAGTTGATGGCGGGAAACTCGACGTGTTGGAGGCTTTTGGGACGTGCGTTTTTATGGACCAACTCGGCGAGTTGGTGAAGGGAACTCAGCGTGTAGGATGCTGATTGAGAAACCCTAATTTTTAGGGTGTTGCACCCTATTTAAAGGCCTTAAGTTCTTTGGATGGCCTCCTTACCAGCCTCCTCTGCCTAGAAACCCTAAAATCGAGCATTATCCTCCATTTTTGAGAGTGTGAGTTTGGAGAGAGCCTTGAGTGTCCATTTTTGGTGCATGTTGAAGGAGCTAAGGAATTAGGAGTTGCTTGGCTTGACGAAGAAGTCTTGGATCCAGAATCTCTGTCTCAATTGCCAAGTTTTTGAGGTATTAAGTTCTCACCTTGCTTATTAGTTGCTTAGATCTCTTCTTGGGTTAGACTTTATGCTTTTTAGCCATGGTTGGGTGGATTTCGGGGATTAGGACGTCCCAAATGATTATTCTTTCAGATCTAAGGTCTTAATGAGCTATTTTGGTATAAAGGTGCCAACTTTATGGATTTAAGGGCTTCATGCATTCATTAAGTCTTTCATTTAGCCCTTTTTGAGCTTTTGAGCTCCCCCTAGTCATGCTTAAGCTTAAGGTTGGAAACTTTATGTGGTCATCTAGCCTTATGGGGTCAGATCTGCACTTTGGGGTTTTGTCTTTGATGATTAAGTGCTTAATGGTTAAGCCCTCACTCTTTTAAGTCTAGGATTTGAGTTTGGACCCATTTAGGGGGTTCCTAGGGGTAAAGTTGGAAACTTTACCCTTGTAGATCTCATTTTGGTCGAGATCTGAGCTTTGGAGTTCTTGGATTCGGTGAAGGCAGCTTAATGTTGGGAATTAAGCTGTTGCGTCTCGGGCGAACTCGGCGAGTTTGTGGGTCAACTTGGCGAGTTGTTTTGGTTTTCCCAGTTTCTGAGTTGAAGGAGAAACACGGCGAGTTGGTTGGTCAACTCGGCGTGTTGGGTCGTTGAGGATTATGGATCTTGACTTTTCACTTGGGTCTTTGTCCAAGGTTGTCCCCAGGAGTGTTGAGGTAATGTGACTTGTAGCTGTGGAATCATGGGCTTAGGATAAGGCCCATATGGGATTGGGCCTAATTTGGAAAATTGGGCCATTATTGGACCTTTGTGGATCTTTTGGTTTTGGGCCTTTTGGTTATTGGATTTGGTCCTCAGTTTTGGTTCTTGTTGGGTCAGGGGTAAAAGGGTTATTTTACCCCAAGTATGGTTGGTGGGCCTTGGAATGGAATCCAATTGCTAATTGGGTATTATTTTGATCAGGTAGTTCGGAGGTGTCGTCAGGGCAGCGGCTAGGGAATTCTTTCAGTGAGTTTATGTATTCGAGGTGAGTCTCCTCACTGTTCTATGGGTCGAAGGCACCAATTCCGGCCCATTTGGTTTATGTATTGTAGGAAGACCCGGGGGTGACCCTTGGCATTTTGTAAGGAAGACCAGGAGGTGGCTCCTGGCAATCTGTATGCGAGACCAGAGTTGAACTATGGCAGTTATTAGTTAAGTAGTTGTAGATTGTATGCTAGTTGTCTTTGTGATGCTTGCATGGAAGACCACGAGGTGGCTCTTGGCACTTGTCTCTAAGACCCAGGGTTTTGGCCCCCGGCCTGGCAAAGAAGACCACGAGGCGGTTCGTGGCATAATTGCTAGACTATGGATGACACATAGCACTTTTATTGATTGTGATATATGTATGATAGGAATGGCTTGATGATAGGAATGTTATTTATGGCTCGATTGGTATATGTGGTATGTGGTATTTAGGGAACTCACTAAGCTTTGTGCTTACAGTTTTGTTTATGGTTTCAGGTATTTCCGAATGGAAAAGGAAGGGCTCGGCTTGATCGTAGCGCCTCCACCCGTATTTTCCGCAATGTATGATCTTTGGGAATGAACTCTGATAATTATCTTATTTTTGAAATGCTTGAAAATGTGTGGATAAAGTTACAATGGTGTTTTGATTATAATAAAAATGAAATTTTTACCCTTGATTTTTGGGATGTTACAAAGACACCCGGGGATGACCCGATAGGCTGTAGGCCGTATGAGTCGGTCTAGTCAGGCCGGAGGCCCGTAGAGCGATCCAGATAGGCTGTAGGCCCTACGAGGCGGTGCAGATAGGCTGCAGGCCCTGCAAGGCGGTCCAGTAATACTGGTTGTTCATACTGTATGCTTGTTTGTTGTGGTATGCTGGTACTTTGGGGAATTCACTAAGCTTTGACTTATAGTTTTAGTTTGTGGTTTCAGGTACTTCCGAGGATTGTGGGAAGGCAAAGACGTGATCGTATACAACTTCCAGTTTTTATGACTTCGGGTCTTGGGAAAACTCTGATTTGAAATAATGTTTTTGAAACAATGACTCTTTTTTTAAACAATACTGATTTATGGTTGGTTTTAAAAAAAAAATAAATTTATTGTGATTTTTGAAGTGTTACAGTTCAACCCTCTATGATCTCTTATCTCTCTTAATTTCTTTATAGTACCATCGATGAAGTTATCTGAGAATATGATCGGAGGTATCACCTCCCCCCTTACTAGTTTACTACCGTCCTATAAATCTCTCTCTCTCTCTCTCTCTCTCTCTCTCTCTCTCTCTCTATATATATATATATATATATATATATATATATATATATATATATATATATATATATATATATACTTTCTTTCAGCTGTCACCTCGTATACAAAGCCACTCCTAATAATAAAAGAATAAAATAAAATAGGGTAAATTACACAAATGGTCCCTATTGTTTAGGATAGTTTGTGTACTTGGTCCTTAAAGATTTTTTTTAACTCAAACCATCTCTCTGATTTTATTTTGTTACGACTTTGGTCCGTAACCGACTTAAAATATCCAAAATACCCTTAATATATTTTTATTATGTATTTTGTTAAATAAAATTGTTTTAGAAAATATATGGGTCCCACCCACCACTCATCCATTTTTCGTAACTTGTACCATCTTTCAGTGTGCAAGACCGCCATCTTCCTTCTCCTTCCTCCTTCTCTTATCGGAAAAACACCATCATCGGAAATCGCATTCATCAGAAAAACGCCTCACTCTCACGGGTTCATCGTACCCTCTCACCAACACCAACACCAACATTTTTCTATATCTCTTTACTGGAGAAGTGGCAGATCTTCGATCTACATGCTTCTTCTTGAACAAACTCGCCGGAATGTTAATCAATTCTTGAGTTTTTTCGAGGAGCAGAAATCTCACCCATTTTTCTTGTCCTATTGGTTTGCAACCCCGACTAATAGAACTATCGCCTATAGATATGCACAAGAATCTCACCTATTTCTCTCTCTTTCTCTCTCTCTCTCTCTCGATTGTAATCCAGAAAAAATAGGTTTTAATTTGTGAACGAACGGTTCGACGAGCTTTCTGGCAAGAAACCAGTCAACATGATTTTGATTTGGGTGGAGAAACCATGAGAAATATGTTACGATGGTTATGTTTCTGAAAGCATAATTCGGAAGAAATGAAGAAATCTAATCAATATTTTTAACTCTTCTCCTTGAATCTGTAATCTATCTTGTTTATATATGTGGTTTATATAAGCAGATAGAGATAAAGACATGGGGTACAAGTGGTTGATGCAATGGAAAATGTTATTTGTATAGGTTTATCAAATAAATGTGATTTCGTAAAAGGGAATAAATTTGGATTTTATAGTTCTTATTGTGTAAGAAAACTAACGATTTGTTTACCGATAAATATGGCTTGATAAAGGCGGTTGTGGTTGATGTACTGGAAAATGTTCCTTGTATGGGTATGAGTGATTTTTCCGTCCGACGAATTTTCCAGCAAGGTATGGGGTGCAGTGAGGAATGGCAGGGACATGAGATGAGGGAAGAGGAATGGATTCGGAAAGAGTGTAATCGTGGGACCCACAAATTTTTTTTAATTTGGATTTTGGGATATTAAAAAGGAAAAAGAAAAACAAGAAAGGTAACTTAGTCTTTTTATATTGATTAGGGACCAAAACCGCAACAAAAACAAACCTTAGGGATGGCCCAAGTTAAAAATTATTTATAGGGACCAAGTACGCATACAACCCAAAAGCATAGGGATCATTCATGTAATTTACCCAATAAAATATATAAACAAATGATAAAATAAGTAAAGTATATTTTTACATATACTAACGACAAAAGACAAACATAGTGAGCCATAACGACTTATCATGCAATGTTTTCAAAGTTCAAACCACAAGGATTACCCATGTCAAAAAAAATCACATTATTAACTATATTTTGTGTTTTATTTAAATTACATGACCTTTTCTGTAATTTTGTCTTCAAACCCTTGAACGAACATCAACGGTTTCATAATAATAACATATTTTCATTGATTTTTTTATTAGAAATGCTAAACATAAAGCTGGTTGGGTTTCTTAGCTACCAAAACCAATCTTGGGATTTTAATTATTTGTAATTTTTTTCGGCCTCTTGCTAGTTTTAATAAATTTCAGTCCTAAGCACAATTTCATCACCCATTTTTAGCTCCTTTAATCGCCCCCTTCATACTAGATTCTTTTAAAGCTATGTGAAGGCCTTACATAATAATTATGAAAATGAAATATGAGGGGATCACCATGACGAATAACCCTTAAAATTTGAAACTCTTTCGTTCGAAACACATTTACGAAAATTGAAGCGATAAAGGATTCTAGACAAGCCCGGCTCCAACTTTCTCCATTTTGAAACAAAACCCATTTTTAGAATATTTCATCCAAGTAACCCAAAGATAACTAGTTATAGGCATTCTTAAAGTCTACTTCGAATATCAATCTTAATACCATCATATGACTTCATTCAACATCAACACACCATTTAAATTTTGACGACCTTTGATAAAAGCATAATAATGTTTCTTGTTCACCACATCTGCAATAACACTCGATAACCTATTAGACAAAACTTTATCAATAATATTATATAGGTATCTTATAAAAGACTAATAGGTCTATGATCTTTTACAAATTTTGGATCTTGGGTTTTTGGAATGAACGATTTAGATAAACAGATTACACCCTCCTGAAATCTGATTAGAGTCTTGAAACCACGACACCAACTTAACATCTTACTCAAAAATATCTAAAATCGTTTCAAAAATTCCAACATGGATATGGATTGTTCATTCCTGTAGTCCCATACTGTTTTCCTTTTATAATTTTCAAGTGCGTATAAAGAGCTTATATAGAAACAAGTTGTATGTCATTTATAAACAAACCGGTCCGTTGACTTTGAAATCATGTAAGAAAAGTAAAAATGGATCCTTAAATATAACTTTTATTTTATATAATAAAAATTCCGGTAAATCGATATTTGTTATAAAAATAATCAAAACAAAATTTTGTCATTGATCCGTCACTAATCTGTCGTTAGTCTGTCACTGATTTGTTATAATTTGTCACTAATACGAACATACGAAAAAAAAATCATGTCTCCTACACAAGGTTCTAAATAACGTAAGGCGTGACTTGGCGGCAATGTCAAGCCTCAAGCTTTTCCGAGCCTTGGCGAGCCACGTCGTTTGTAAGACGTGACTTAAGGCGACAATTTTGTATATAATTCATATTTTTATATGTATTTTCTACTATTATTCATTTTTATACACATATATGAGTCAATGCGGCGTTTTGGTAAAACTTGGCGGCACATACAAGCCTTGGAGCCATGACGAGTTTTTTAGAACCTTGCTCCTACATGACATTGGCCATGTGCGGTCGCACTCCCCAAACATGTCTAGGACCGGCCCATTTGATATTGTGTCAAATATATAAAATACAAAAATTTTTAAACCGGACACATTACATATCTTAAAAGATATGAAAAATGTCAGCTGGCCAATCCAAAGTGGTTTGAACCTGTTAACTAATTTGTCTATTTTGCTGCTTATAAAATGAATTTTTTTTTCTATAAAATATGAAAGTACAAAGTTCAAACTCGTATCTTTAATTTTGACTTGTAACCAAACCAAAATATGAGTATTCAACTGCATAATTCTTACGAAGGTCTTATGACCTTTTCCTATTATGGTGTGTTATCATTACACAATTTTTTCTTTACCTTGGAAAATTGGACGGAGACTTGTAAAAAGAAAAGTAAACATGTTTCCTTTGGAATAATATTTGCATATGTGTAGGGTTTTACTTTATTTATCTTCTTTTCCTTTTCCTTTTCCTTTTCCAAATTTCTTCTTTGTGATTGCTTTTTCAATAGGAAAGAATGTTTAGAATCATTGGCTACATGGGCACATTCGTAAATTCGATATAAAAAATCTGATAGGGAGATTCAAAACAGTCGTTTCAAGAAGCATACATATATAACTTTGGAATTTTCTTTGCAAATCTATGAGGCAATGAATTAATAATTTATATTGATATTAGCATTAATAAAGATAAACTCATATATCGTAAAACTCTAAAAAAAGTATAGACAACTTAGATAACATTTAATCGGTTCGACTCACAAACGACATTTGTAAACTATAAATTTGACACTAAAGGTTCCTCAATTATCAAGAATTGGCATGAGATGAAAGCATCGTGGCCCCTCTTATATGACTGAATATAGAAACATCTTTTACGAAAAATACCTTTTTAGTTATGTATATAGAAATTGCAATTTAAAGATCATCATAACTTATATTAACTAAGTACATAACACATGATACTCCTTTTACATTATTGAATTCTTTTTCTGAGTATATACAATTATACATGCATACTCGGTATACTTTGTTTATAACATTCTTGCCGGTTGCCACTCTTGTAAATATAAAATATATACTAACTATAGTTTTAGAATATTGCAATTCATTATTCATTAAGGCTATGGGTGTTGTGTGCACGACATGACGGCATGACATAATGTATTGTACCAAACATGTACATTAGAATGGAACTCAAACACTCGGTCTTATTTCAAAGATACAAAGTTGCATATTTTGTCACATCTACAAACCCGAATATCCCATCTACATGTCCAAACTTTTGAGGGAAAATGACTTAAAAAGATAATGAAGTTTGAAAAATGTTCAAAAAATATCATTGTTGTTTTTTAGTACAAAAAATATCATTGAAGGATATAATTTGTACACAAAATACCACTAAAGTATACATTTGGTAACATAAAACCTTCTTGGTGGCCTGTTACCTCAGGTAAACTAATGACATGGCATTTTTTAATGACTTGGCTTATTTATTGCTTATTTGGCACTTTTCTTACTCATTCATCAATTATAAATAAGAGTATTTACACATTCACCAACCATCTTCTTCACAGGCAACACCCACCATCGGACCTCCTTTTTCCTCCATAGCCACCATCGGACTTCCACCTTAAACATTGGACCTCAAAAACATCACTAGCCACACTCACCACCCTATCCCATGTTCATCACCTCCACCGGCCGACTGACACCCACTTACCCGTTGCTACCACCAGCCAAGAGCAAAAACCATTGCACAACCCTTCTGAAATCGAAACAACCAAAAGACAAAGACTGGTTGCCACTACATTCATCATCAGAACCTGAAACCATCACTTACGTCTTTCACCATAAACACACCCATCTCTACCTTACACCACCTTGAAACATCTCGTCGAACGAATCATCACCACCTGCATCAAAACCCACTTTAGCCCCGATGAACCGAACACCAAACCCACTTTGTATATACCCTTGATCTGTGTAATCTCCAAACCAGAGGACAGATTCCCTCGAAGGAAGAATATGACTAAGTTGACACAACCCGCCAACCATGTAACCAACAAAGCAATTTGCAGATACGTAGGTGAAAGGAATCCCAAAATCTTTAATGGTTTTTCTCACCATCATTTGCCATCAAAAGTCACTCGCCCTGGTTCCAATGCATCTGCCATTTCTTGCCGGATCACTACCAAACTCAGAAGGCAAATATAACATATTTCTAAAGTTAGTGAAATGTCATATATACTTGTGATTTGTTAAAAACTTCTGGAAATTTTTAAAAAAGTAATGATAATATGACTTATAACAGTATATACCTTCATGTTTCCAATCTCTTTAATGGCATCGATAAGTTTGAGCTGAAGGAGGATTTGATGGCTACAGATATGAACATCGGAGACTGCACAAATCACCATGTCTACTTGCTTCAAGGCTTTGACAAGGTTTCGATAATCACCCTTTAAACACCAATCGACCACGTTCCCTTGCACCGTTGAAAACCATCCTCTCCACCTCCTCCGTGAACCACCATTACCAACCATCATTGCTTCCATTACCACCTAAACACCCAAAAAACAGAACCACTAAAATTGATGTTGATTTTGAAAAAAAAACAAGAAATGCAAATTTACTTACCTGAAATCAAGGAATCAAATTTACGTACCTGAAATCAAAATCAGGGGACCGTGAGACCGCCTGTTGCTTTCTTTTTGAAATCGCGATGGTGTGGTGAGTGGTGACCGGAGTCGGTAATGATATGGTTAGTGGTGACCGGAGTCGGCAATGATGTGGTGGCCGAAGGGGGAGATGGTGGGTGTGTGATTAGGTAACACTGGTGGCTTGTGTTGAAGCGCCGAAGTCGAGAGGTCAAGGATGAAGGAGTCAATTAGATTACCCACAATAACAGGTCACCACAAGATTTTACCTGAGATAACCGGTTAAATGGTATTTTTTATACTAAAAAAAACATCAATGGTATTTTTGAACATTTTTAAAACTGTGTTACCTTTTTAAGTCATTTTCCCAACTTTTGAAATCCTCCAAAACCCCATCCCCAACTATTTTCATATAAATCCAATCTTATCTCAAACATAAGGATTTATACTTATCCTAATAATAACTAACATAATATAAACCATTTCTTTCCCATAACATATATATATATATATATATATATATATATATATATATATATATATATATATATTAATTTGGTTTCAACGTAAAGATACAAATCATTCAATAACCATCTACAAATGTGACATCCCCATTTTCACGGCCAGAAAAGACCGATTTTGTTTATGCTTTATAAAAATCAGAGTATCTCTTTTAATAAAAATGTTGCGGAATTTGTTCCCAGAAAAAAAAACATGGTAAATACGTTATCAAAGCATTTCCGAATAAACGTATTTTTTTATTCATTTTAAAACATTTGGGATGTCATCGTCAATACAGAAACATAAGCATAAACAGAACTTACAATCATTTACACTAGTGATCTACATCTCTTTAATCTTTCAGCGTAATGTAACTTCATATTGACACCTGTGATACAAATAAGCTTGAGTGGGTCAGGTTGGGAAACCTGGTGAGTACATAGGATTTTCAACCCACAATAATATAATTATTATGTTTAATCATCAAACAGTTAACCCAATTACCCATCCCCATTATCTTCCTTACTCTTAAGGGTCTACCCTAAGAATTAGTTATCCCTTGTTCATTCATTCCTAAGGATCATCCTAAGGAATCGACACGAAATCCATCGTTGCCAGAGTTTACTCAACAGGCACTACGTCGCATAGTCGTCAGGGCTTAGGCACTAAGTCTCATAGTCGCCAGGGTTTATAAAACAGGCACTAAGTCGCATAGTCTCCAGGATTTAGGCACTAAGTCTCATAGTCGCCAAGGTTTATCTCATTTATCAACAGTATCGTTTTCGAGAATCCACTCACAATACATGTCAATGGGTTTTTTTAGAGTACAGCTGGTGAATACACAGTTCAAATAAACACCTACAGGTTGCGAGCCTACTAATGTTCCACTGGACTGTCTAGAATAGTCCGTGATTGTCATCCATACTCTGCTAGATGACGGGGCCAACACTTGGGTAAAATGCTTCTCTCATAGTTCACCTCTCACCCTTATCTCATGGTCTATATCATCTTTCATCATTTTATTTTTGTCACACAGCAACTATTTCATCTACCCATGTTTTACCCAACACATTTTGTAGATATAAAATACATATACAGTTTAAATCATTTAAAACGTGTATAAAAATATTTCACCCAGCATAGACAACAAGCATTCAGACAATATGCATACATAACACGTAGTTTATATAAAAAAAACTTCATATTTATGTGTAAGATGAAAGTAACTATGCACTCACCTAGTAAGGTGGTGACTCGGTACTCGGACAGCACTTTGTTATCTCAAAACAATTTCCCTCGGATAAAACCTAATATCATTACCACTAGAGTTTAGTCTTATATTCACCGAGACTAATTAATAGTCTAACTATTATTACTATTATATAAGCGTTAAACAATACTCTTCACCCACTATGTACAGATAGGGGCCAGACATGAAACACCGGAGGGCATGATCATTTTGGCATATAGCACTTCTGAATCCAGTAACCCAAGCGGCCCTCCAAACCAGATTCCCCGTACCGCGAGTGGTTAAAAATATATTATAACGACACTTATATAACTCATAATAATAGCCCAAATAGTTATTATAAGGTCCTAATAACATTACTATATTAAAACATAAGTTATACTAAAGATAGGGTATGCACAACTCACTTACAGCGGGTTTTCTCGAAAACCGGGCTTCGCTGGAGTAGCGTTCCCGAGCCGAAAGACTCTTTTCTCGGAGCCGTCGGGCGCTCCGGGGCTTCCGCCTCGTGCTATGGAGTTACCTTAGGCTTTTGGGGGGGGGGGGGGTTGGGGCTTAGAGAGAGAAAGTAGAGAGAGAAACTGAAGATGGATGGTGTGAAGAATGAAGGGAACCCAACACCTCTATTTATAGGCTGGCTAGGGGCAATTCACGTCATGAACCATAAATTCACGTCATGACCAGCTGGAGACACCCAGGCACAACCTGGTGCTGACACGTGGCATCGCACATAGGGTGGAAATCAGCCGATTTTCAAAAATTCATAACTTTCGCATACGAACTCCGTTTTCGACGTTCTTTATATCCACGCGTAGGTAAAAATAAGATCTACAACTTTCGTTTAGAGTCCGTTGGCTAACTCTCGACCGATCTTAAATTTAACAGTAGGAGGAGATTAGACTGTTAAATGACCGCGTAAAATTCATAGCTTCTTCATACGGACTCCGTTTTCGTATGTCTTTTTATCATTGAGTTCCTACTAATGAGATCTTCAACTCTCATTTAGGTCGCGTAGTCCAGAAACCGCTCGAACTAAAATTCGAGTTTCGGGTCGTGCACTACTAAGCCAAATCTTAGAAAAATCATAACTTCCTCATACGAAGTCAGATTTGAGGGCGTTCTTGTTATGGACGCTCTCGGTTTAACGTATACTACAACTTTGATTCAGATTACTAAGGCCAAAAATTGCTCTATCGTAAATTCACTATTTTACGTTTCCCAGTGCCGTGTCGGTTTTGCCGCGAAACTTCGACGGGCCATAACTTCTTCGTTATAAGTCGGATTTCGGCGTTCTTTATATGTACGGAACCCTTGTAACATATACTACCACTTGGAAAAGATTAATACTTCTAAATAATCTTCCATCAAAAACTCATTTTTGATGCTTATTGTCACTAAATTGACTAGCCCGGATCTACCGGCGTTACAATTATCTCCCCCTTATGATGATTACATCCCGGAATCATCAACGAAACAGGGTTGTATAATGACTCCATACGTTATCTGTTCATCCTAGGTAATAGCTGTAACTTCTATGTTGCTTCGAACGAGTATCTAACTCTTGGACTCCTTGACTGCAGGCGGTGCTCGATCTCGCTTTATCTCATGTTGGACCTTTAATCATGACCTTCGATTCACAATACCGATCCTTACTGGAGACTCCTTCTTATTATTAACAAACTTAAGATAAGTTCTTTGATTTCCACAATAGACCGATGGGTCACGTTCTAATGAACTTTCATCGTATGTTGCAACGCTTAGACTCAGGTTTCTTAGAGTCAAATTCCGGAATGGAATGTACTTTCCGTCATGTTCTAATGTGATATAATCACATTTCGACATGTAGCATTTCTAGCTACCAACTTCTTTAACAATGAGCGTGATACTTTTATTGGTCGCTTCGATTATCTTTCACTTCAATCTTCTGGCTTAAGTCAGATGCTACATCGAACTTGGTTCTCCAAACCACGTAACATACTCATCTTAGTCGGACTCGATTTGATATGACCACTAGGGTCGAAATAACAATCACCTTCTTAATCATTACCGAAACGATGGTAACGATAGACATGAACAAAACATAATCAATTACCAGTGCCTTGGTAACCTTGTGACTTTCCTTGATCCAAGCGTGAGTCTTGTGCTTCCGGTAGTATAGGCCTCTACTACCTTTCACACCTACTCATACTCGTCCCAAGTATTGTCTCGCAGGTTTCCAAGTTATTATCACAAAAACAATTTTAACACATACAAATGTGTCCAAGCAATCACAAAATTTTCCCCTAGACTCTACTAGCACTTCTTCCACGCATATCTTCAATCATCAATTCTGCTTCAACTCGTTTGGCGGTGGAAACTCCATACGATGGGACAACTTTAGGAATTACACCAATCGTTCCATCATCCCGCCGATCGAAGGTGTACTTCGGACGTACCGTACTCCTCTAAACATACTGCTTGACATATTCTAAAGGCAATATACCACTCTTACGATATCTTCTGATAGGTGTCATTCACTATCATAAGCCTTTTCTTTTCCTCTATTTACTCAATTCTCTATGAGTCTTTCACCATGACATTATTTTCACGAAAGCATGCATTCATTGCATCGAGACGAGAATATGGATAGAGAAGATTTAGACGCGTAATCCTCCTTATTACTCTGAAAAGTTACATGCCAGTTCTAATACCGCATTTAAACGTTTAGAAATTTGAACACATAAAGTTTTCAGATCCGGTCGGCAACAGACCATAGATCCGATCAAGCGATAGCATCATAAAGCATAGCAAATCATTTAGCACATAAAAGCAATTTAGGAATCTTCCCTAAATGAGCTAGTTCTCGTGTCTATTCAAGTGTACTTCCTAAAATATATTAGACACACTCCTCACGATCATCGCTTAGCATTCTAAGATTAAGTCTAGAAATAAATCCTTATTCCTAGTTTGCTTAAACTAATGCTCTGATACCAACTGTGACATCTGTAACGCCCCGATTCTCAGGTACTGATTTTGATATAAGATTTTCTTGATTTCAAGGCCTACTCGACGAGTTGGTTGCCATACTCGTCGAGTAGCAGCGAGTTGGTCCACGTGTTTTAGTGACCTACTCGCCGAGTCCAAGAAGGGACTCGACGAGTAGGAGCTGGCAGATGAAACACTAAATTCTGGGGTATTGCACCCTATTTAAAAGGATCATTGGCCTCCTCAGCCTCCCCTTACAACCTCTTGATAATCCAGAAACCCTAATTCGTGTGAGTGTGCTCCATTTGTGTATTCTTAAGCTTTGGAAGAGGATCTTTGGAGAGGAGAGCTTGGAGAGCAAGTATCTAGAAGCAAGGGAACGCGTGGGATCTAAAATCTATCTTAGTGGCATCCTTTGGAAGGTATCAAATCGCTATCTTGACCTCATTTCATTTCTAGATCTCTTTTGGGTAAATTTTAGGGCTTTTCTAGTTTGTTTGGAAGCTTTTCTTGTGTATAAGCTAAGATCTGAAGTTGTAACTTCATATCTGAACTCTCTTGGGCCTTTGAGTCTATAAAGCTTCAAACTTTAGCAAAAATGAGACTCTCCCTAGGTTCAAACCTCCATTTGCAAGCTTAGTTTGTCATTTTAAGACTTTAGGGCCTTGCATGCACGTAAAGTTTGCAACTTTACGTGATAAACATGCCTTGGGAAGCTGGATCTACAATATGGGGCCTTAGCATGGCTTAAAAAGCCACTGTATGGATGAAGGATTGAATGGACTCGGTGAGTCGGATGAACGACTCGGCGAGTCCGATGAAGATTGCCTTGGGCTCGGCGAGTCAGTCGAATGACTCGGCGAGTCGGCTAGGGTTTTCCCTAACCTTTGGACACGTATGAACCCGACGAGTTGTAAAGGGGAAACTCGAAGAGTTGGCCAAGGAGTTTGCGGCCACTGACATTAGGAACTTGACCAGTCGCTCAAGTGACTCGGCGAGTTATGCAAGGAACTCGGTGAGTGGTTGGTTGTACTCGACGAGTTGAGGTCAACATGGACTGTTGACTTTGACAGTTGACTTTGACTTTGACCAAGGGTTGACTATTGGACTTCTGGGGCATTTTGGGAAAATAGGAAATTTACAAGCATGGTTATATGGTGCATTCAGGTGGTGGAGCTGTACCGGCAATCCAAGAGCTTGAGTTTATCTTCGAGTTGACAGTGCGAGGTGAGTTACCTCACTATACTAAGGGGTCTAAGGCACCAAGGTCGGCCCATTGTATATGTTATCCTAGCAGTGTTAGAAGTTGAGTATGAGTTAATGTTGCATGCTAGTAGTTATGCCAGTTAGGTAGTTCTGTAGGACTACCTGTGTTGTTATATGATTATCTGCATGCTCAGTAGTTATGTTATATGTTGTTATGTTATGTGGGATGGGTTGAGGATGTACCATTTCGTGCGGTGACTACCAAACCCTAGGAGCATTCCAGATACGAGCTGTGGGCCCGGTAGGCAATCCAGACTCGTACTGTGGGCTCGATGGCAATCCAGATGTGAGATGTGGGCCCGGTAGGCAATCCAGACTCACACTGTGTGCCCAGGGGTATTCCAGTCTGTAAAGCTGTGGACCCAATACATGTTGTTATTTGTATATGTATTATGTGCAGTGTATCGGTATTTTGGGGAACTCACTAAGCCTCGGGCTTACAGTTTCAGTTTATTGTTTCAGGTACATCAGGGGATCGCGGCAAGGTGAAGGGGTGATCGTACAGCTCCTCATATTTATGTTTATGTTTCTGGGATACTCTGATATTATACTTTTTGAAAACAAGTTTTGTAATAATTAATGGCTTATGGATCTTTGAAAAAGTTTTAAATTGCCCTGAATTTTTTGGGTGTTACAACATCCCCATTTTCACGCCAGAAAAGACCGATTTTGTTTATGCTTTATAAAAATCAGAGTATCTCTTTTAATAAAAATGTTGCGGAATTTGTTCCCAGAAAAAAAACCATGGTAAATACGTTATCAAAGCATTTCCGAAGAAACATATTTTTTTATTCATTTTAAAACATTTGGGATGTCATCGTCAATACAGAAACATAAGCATAAACAAAACTTACAATCATTTACACTAGTGATCTACATCTTTTTAATCTCTCAGTGTAATGTAACTTCATATCGACACCTGTGATACAAATAAGCTTGAGTGGGTCAGGTTGGGAAACCTGGTGAGTACATAGGATTTTCAACCCACAATAATATAATTATTATGTTTAATCATCAAACAGTTAACCCAATTACCCATCCCCATTATCTTCCTTACTCTTAAGGGTCTACCCTAAGAATTAGTTATCCCTTGTTCATTTATTCCTAAGGATCATCCTAAGGAATCGGCACAAAATCCATCTTTGCTAGAGTTTACTCAACAGGCACTACGTCGCATAGTCGCCAGGTCTTAGGCACTAAGTCTCATAGTCGCCAGGGTTTATACAACAGACACTAAGTCGCATAACCGCCAGGGTTTAGGCACTAAGTCTCATATTCGCCAAGGTTAATCTCGTTTATCAACAGTATCGTTTTCGAGAATCCATTCGCAATACATGTCAATGGGTTTTTTTAGAGTACAGCTGGTGAATACACAGTTCAAATAAACACCTACAGGTTGCGAGCCTGCTAGTGTTCCACTGGACTGTCTAGAATAGTCCGTGATTGTCATCCATACTCTGCTAGATGACGAGGCCAACACTTGGGTAAAAGGCTTCTCTCATGGTTCACCTCTCACCCTTATCTCATGGTCTATATCATCTCTCATCATTTTATTTTTGTCACACATCAACTATTTCATCACCCATGTTTTACCCAACACATTTTGTAGATATAAAATACATATACAGTTTAAATCATTTAAAACGTGTATAAAAATATTTCACCCAACATAGACAGCAAACATTCAGACAATATGCACACATAACACGTTGTTTATATAAAATACTTCATATTTATGTGTAAGATGAAAGTAACTATGCACTCACCTGGTAAGGTGGTGACTCGGTACTCGGACAACACTTCGTTATCTCAAAACAATTTCCCTGGGACAAAACCTAGTATCATTACCACTAGAGTTTAGTCTTATATTCACCGAGACTAATTAATAGTCTAACTATTATTACTATTATATAAGCGTTAAACAATACTCTTCACCCACTATGTACAGACAGGGGCCAGACATGAAACACCGGACGGCAGGATCATTTTGGCATATAGCACTTCTGAATCCAGCAACCCAAGCGGCCCTCCAAACCAGATTCTCCGTACTGCGAGTGGTTAAAAAGATATTATAACGACACTTATATAACTCATAATAATAGCTCAAATACTTATTATAAGGTCCTAATAACATTTGATATTAAAACATAAGCTATGCTAAAGATAAGGTATGCATAGCTCACTTACAGCTGGTTTTCTCGAAAACCGGGCTTCGCTGGAACAGCGTTCCCGAGCCGAAAGGCTCTTTTCTCGGAGCCGTCGGGCGCTCCGGGGCTTCCGCCTCGTGCTAGGGAGTTACCCTAGGCTTGGGGGGGGGGGGGGTTGGGGCTTAGAGAGAGAAAGTAGAGAGAGAAAGTGAAGATGGATGGTGTGAAGAATGAAGGGAACCCGGCACCTCTATTTATAGGCTGGCTGGGGGCAATTCACGTCGTGAACCATAAATTCACATCGTGACCAGCTGGAGACACCCAGGCACAGCCTGGTACTGATACGTGGCATCGCACACAGGGTGAAAATCAGCCGATTTTCAAAAATTCATAACTTTCGCATACGAACTCCGTTTTCGACATTCTTTATATCCACGCGTAGGTAAAAATAATATCTACAACTTTCTTTTAGAGTCTATCGGCTAACTCTCGGCCGATCTTAAATTTAACAGTCGGAGGAGATTAGACTGTCAAATGACCGCGTAAAATTCGTAACATCTTCATACGGACTCCGTTTTCGTCGGTCTTTTTATCGTTGAGTTCTTATAATGAGATCTTCAACTCTCATTTAGGTCGCGTAGGCCAGAAACCACTCGAACTAAAATTCGAGTTTCGGGTCGTGCACTGCTAAGCCAAATCTTAGAAAAAATAATAACTTCCTCATACGAAGTCAGATTTGGGCGTTCTTTTTATGGACGCTCTCGGTTTAACGTATACTACAACTTTGGTTTAGATTACTATGGCCAAAAAGTCCTCTATCGTAAATTCACTATTTTACGTTTCCCGGTGTCGTGCCGGTTTTGCCGCGAACTTCGACGGGCCATAACTTCTTCGTTATAACTCGATTTCGGCTTTCTTTATATGTACAGAACCCTTGTAACATATACTACCACTTGGAAAAGATTAATCCTTCTAAATAATCTTCTATAAAAAACTCATTTTTGATGTTTATTGTCTCTAAATTGACTAGCCCGGATCTGCGTGCGTAACAACAAACGTATTACTAATCACACATACTAAACAATCCTTTCAAAAAATCATCTACAAACATATTATTCACAGTCTAGGGGTGTGTGCGGTGCGGTTTGGTGTAGTTTATACCCAAAACCACGAACTGCACCACATATGTGGTTTGAGTTTATCGGAAACCACAAACTGCAACGCAAAAGTTGTATACCGTCACCTCTACCATCACCACCTCTTTTGCCATCAACCGTTAGAATCATATATGATTACTCAATATTTGAACAGACATATATGTATATTCATTTATGATTAGGCATATATGTATAAATATGTATAATCATATATGATTATACATTTCTGACATATAATAATTTATGATTAGACATACTCTGATATTGTTGGTATGTTGGGACATTAGAGCGTCAAATGAAAAATATATGGCTGAGGTTGAATCTCAAGATCTCTATATTTTTTTTAATCATAAGTGAACCGTCACACACACATACACACACACACACACACACACATATATATATATATATATATATATATATATATATATATATATATGCGGCGCGGTTTGGAACGCAATCTTGTAAATATAAACCACGAACCGCACCGCAAAGTGCGATTTCAATAAAATTTTAAACCGCACCATCAAAATTTTAAACACATTATATGGTGTGGTTTGGTGCGGACGGTTCATACGGCTTGTACAGTTTTTCTGTACACCCCTAATTCACACTAAACAATACTCATCATTCTCTCCTCCACTTATAGATTCTACTATCTTCCATAAATGCTATCGTCCATATAAATACATCTAAAATGAATTAAACCATAATTAATCCCTTTTACTATAATATTGTTGATTTCTTCCATATAAATATATTCTCTTTCGATATGATGGTCTCTTCGACATCCTCTAAAACATTTTTTTTCCTTTTATATATATATATATATATATATATATATATATATATATATATATATATATATATATATATATATATATATCCTATTCTAATAAAAGAATAGTTTTATTCTCCTTGTGACATGTGTCACCCTATTAGACCTCCTAATTAATACATATTTTATTCTTCTTTTGTCATGTGTCACCCTATTATGTCTCCTAATTACATGCCACTTGTCAACCTATGGATTGTTCATTTTAAATTTTCACTCTAATTACATTAAATTAATAACATTAAAATTAAATTTAAAATAAAATTAATACAAGCTATAAAATGATATACTTTCACATATTTATTTAAATCAATCATGATTATAATTTTATATAACTAAAAAATCTCTTAATTAATAATTTATTTAAAATAATTGATTAATAATTTTGAATTTTTATTATAAAAGTTTAATTAATTTTGTAATCATGGTTCTCACGGGTTATAAACTAATATATATATATATATATATATATATATATATATATATATATATATATATATATATATATATATATATATATCATCTCTAATAAAAGAATGCTTTTTTGGCACTTGTCATATTCTCATTCAATTTGCCAAATGTCTTTTTGTGGTTATTTTTGAATTAATTTTTTTCCACATATAAGTTTATGAGTTTTTCTATTTTATTAAATTCCATATAATATTTTAATATAATAATTGCAATAAATATAGTAATAAATAGATATCAATTTCATTAATAAACTTACGTTTTAATTTCAAAATTCTTAAAATTAAAGTTTATTAATTTATTTTATTTAATTAAATTTAAAAGATGAAAAAGTTTTCAATTATAATAATTCATTATTGTTCTTATTTTTTTATAAATTCAAAGTTCTGAAATATTTTGACCTTTATATTATTTATTTTTTTAAATCAACCCATGTAATACATGAGTCTCACAACTAGTATATATATATATATATATATATATATATATATATATATATTTATATATAGGATTAGGTTATTATATTCAAAGTAATTATTGTGTTATTGTATGTATAAATGTGGCCAATCATTTTACTTATTTTAAGAAAGTGATTAATACATATTATTGAATTAAATATAATTGAAAAATATCATCTAATTTAACTAGAAGGGTATTTTAGTCAAATAATATAGATTTAATAAAGGAAATTTGCATATTTTAAGGGATCATAGATTCTATTAATTTTAAAAATCCGATTTTATGAATTATAAGGTTTTTAATTTGGACATTCTGACAGAATATGTTTGAGTATGTTCAAAAATAAAAATATTCTTGAACCATAAAATAATAAAAATATTCTTGAACATATTTCTTGATCATGACTTTAAAAATTTCTTGTAGAATAACAAAATTCTCGAACCATCAATTGAAGAATTAAAACAAAAATTACATTAATTCTTATAGAATACATGTAACAATTGCTAAAAATTACATTTATTGTTAAAGAATAAAAACTAAAAAAACTTTCAAATCTGGAAAAAAAAACATCAAAATCTAACAAAAACACTAATACATTCTAAAATAATAATATTGCTAAGAGGCGTCGTTCAAATTTCGTGGTCCATTCTTCAAGCATCAGCTTCTGTAGAAACAAAACCAATGAATAAATTAGTAAGAAAATATATATATTCCATTCCAACATAATTGGAATTCGTGATTCCATTCTGATAGAATTGGAATTCATTTACCAATAATTATATCAATTCGGGGAATTCTAACAGAATATGTTCATGATTATCATAAAAAAAACATTCTTTTCTGATAGAATACTATAAACGAAGAAATACTATTCTGTCAAACAATCAACCCAAACATCTATTCTATATATTGAAATCAAATCAAATTAAAAAAAACCCATTTGAAGATTAAGTAAAAAGGTATAATATGAAAGAAAAAGAAATTTACCTTAAACAGTTTCAAAAAATCCATGATATATCATAATTAAAACATGCATACGATTTTGATAAGCATACACATTCTCTTATTTGAAAATGAAATAGAAAAAGAGATAATTACCTAACTGTATCATTGTCTTCTCTATTCTCTTTAATTACAATTTATGTTTTCCAAATGGTTTGATAAGAATGTGTTCACAGTGATATTTATAACTGTGTAAAAATTAATGTTTGTCTAAATAATGCTTTTTGTTGATTATATGTGTGTGCTTCAGATAATTGGTCATCACAGTGACTTTTATTAAACAATAACTTTGCTGAAGATTCCACCAAACATATAACCAACGTAATCATATAAATTTCCATCGCTCAAATCAAAAAAATTCCGGTGATTTCAAAATGTCGCCCAAATCTCGAAGAACAATCGCCACAAGTGAAAGAGAGTTCGAGAATTTTTTCCAAGGATCGTTGGTTCATCAGGAACATTACCTGGATAAGCTTCGATCGAATTTACGAACTTCCGCTCATAGCTCCGATGATGAACATCTCCGTGATTTGATCGCTCGTGTTCTCTTGCATTAGCAGCAGTACTACGAGGAGAAATCTCGAATCTCGAATCATGATATGTCGTTAGTGTTCTCTCCGCCGTGGTTTTCGTCGTTTGAATAGAGTTTCTTCTGGATTGCTGGATTCAAGCCAGTACTAAAGTGTTTAGGGGGGGCGATGGTGGCGACGACTTTGTATCATCGGCTAGGGCTTGTAATCGGTGGAGATTGAGCGACTAAAGAAAAAAAACGAGTTTAATATAAACTTGGAGAAATTAGGTTAAAAGTCAATACCATGATTATAGGGATTATTTTTGGAAGTTACTAATCAAATTACTAAATTACCCTTATTTATTTATTTAATTATTTAATTTTGATTGGCCCACATTTATGCATACAATAACACAATAATTACTTTAAACACCTGAACCTATCTCTCTCTCTCTCTCTCTCTCTCTCTCTCTCTTTCTGTATATATATATATATATATATATATATATATATATATATATATATATATATATATATATACAGAGGCATGTGTTTAACTAGTGTGTGTGTGTGTGTGTGTGTGTGTATATATATATATATATTGTAGGAATAATATTACAGTAATCTACGAAAACAAACAAGAAAACAAAAAAAAACTGAGGCATGTGTTTAACACATTGTCCTTAAAACAAATTTTGTCCGCTACTGGGTGTTTGTTTCCCAAGATACAACAGTTTGAAGTGGCTCTTCAAGACCACCCGAACCCTTAATAGGCCTAGATTATACCTTCGATATGACAAGAAAATGAAGAAGACGAAATGGTGAAGAAGAGATTTTGTGTTGCATTCTTGGTGTTTCTCAAATGGTTGTATTTATACTACAAACGATAACCAACAAACAATTAAATTGTCATTAAAACACAATTCGTAACCGGCATTATATTTAATATCGTTCTTAATTGCGAGTTGTAACGGAAAATTGAATATCAATTTTCGATTATACACTATTCAATCCCTCAACTTTGGTGATTAGTTTCAATTCACCAATTATTTTTCCAACAATCCCCCACATAAATTGAACTTGATCAAGCATTTTCAAGCTACTTAGATAAAAGTCTAGCAGTTAAATCATGCATAGGATAGGTAGGTGTTACCCTTTGAACCTTCCCTTAAGATACAAATTTATTTTACTAGCGGACCAGTAGACTCGATGTCCTTGAACTGTTTTGCCGTTTGTGTAAATAATCAATACGTGTCTCATATGATTCTCCGTGACCTAGTTAGGTTCTCATTGATGTGTCCGTTATGGTCATGGACACTTGCCTAGCTCTGTAAGAGCTCTTAGGAATGTGACCATACAATTCCCTTTGAAGCGACCCCACTTCTCTCTCACATAGGTGACTTTATAATAATCATTAAAAGCTAATCTGTGATGATTTCCAATTTATCATCCACGAATATAAGCTTAACCTGCATCACTGTTTGTTTTAGGAATGGGTTGGGGATAGCCCCCACAGTAATTCACAAATGTTATATGCAAGTAGGTTGTCCCATTGAACCTAGATCTTGAGATCTCCAGTCTACTAGGTTAGGTTTTCCTTCGCAATAACTTATTAATTCATGGGTCTTAGTCCCATTCCTCATAACAACCTCTCATTCCAAGCATTTCGTTAGCAGATCCGCAATTTTATTTTGACTTTATGTAGTCAGTAAATATAATTCATCTCGAGATTTATTGTTGAATGGTGTTATGTCTTTGACAAATATGTCTAGACTCACCATGTACACATATAGGAGATATTGGCTTTACATGGGACGTCTCCCAAGAACTTACAAAGCCCTTTAGTTCATTGTCCAACCTTGGATAAACTTGCAAATTTGTTCTCCTATATTTTCCAACAAATGTTGACCATTATCAATATGGTTATTACTACGCCATAGTTACCATAATTGTGTCAACATATGTATGACATGTATATGTGAGTTCACAATAATATAGGCCAGATGTAATTACGAATATTCCATACATAAGTTTTCTTGCAAATATTGTATTTTTCCATGCAATTTCTTGTTTTAACCATCTACATGTTAAATTCTTTTAGGCATCCTATCTCAATGATCGTACTATATCATAAAATAGAATAACACTTTAAAGTGCCATTTATATGTTTCTATTTAATCACATCCACTGATGTTGAATGACATATGCAAACTTTTGATACTCGTTCCAAAGCTTGCTCTAATCATATAATGACTTTAATACTCATACATTTTGTTTCTTTTCCTCGGGTAAGATAACTGCTTGGCAGTTCCTGTAGATTTATACTTGTAAAGCTATGTTTAGAAGTTTTAGTTTCATATCAGAATGATATGCTTCCAATTTTTGAGAAGTTACAACCACATATAATTATAAGAACATACAAATGAAATTAATCAATACATTCTTATGTTTGTAATCCAAACATATATTTTAAATATGTCATCATCTCTTACTTCTCATTTGGAAATCCATTAAACCGCAGTGATTTCTCAAACTCAATAGTTCAAATGATAGAACCATTATTAGTTTTTACAACTTAATCCAATATGATATTCTAAGAAACAATCATATGATTCCAAATTTGAATACTCATATTTCCATTCATAGTTCTTTCAACTTCATGTTAAATATCTTAATATTCATCAAAACCTTTATCTGTTTTGATGAATTCCAACCAATATTATTGGATTTAATGAAATAGCTTCTTGGTGTATAGAAGTATCATTTGATTCTAAATTTCCAAACAAGAAATCGGTGTATATTTCTATTGAAATCATAGACCATTATGTTCTAACTGGTTCTCATATGCTTTCATTTTCCTCTTGAAAGTTCATTTATAGTCTAGTGGTTTACATACCAGAGGTATATCCACTAGCTCTCATGTTTGATTTGGCAAGATAGAATCCATTTCACTTTTAATTGGCTCTTTTCATTGAGGTATTTCAGAGGAATTGACTTTCGTTTTGAAAATTTTAAGGCTCTCTTTCAACCATATACATGCCAACATCATTTTCCAAATGATTTCTCACTTGTACCCTTTTTCTACATCATGATCTATTTCTTCCTCCATTTCTTGTTCATGAGAGGATTCTTTGTTCCCAGTTGTTTTGGATCACTTGGATTTTATCTATCAAGACATGTAAACACATTTCAAAGTATGATGCATTTGTTGATTCCATTATTGTGCCTTTATTTTAGAGTCGTGTACCAGAAAACAATAAGCACTATTGTTTTGTGCATAACTAATAAAGATGTAACCAACATTTTAGCGTCCAATCCTAACGACCTTGGGGTTAGGTATAACAACCTTTGTAAGACGCCCCCACATTTAATTGTATTTGTAAGATGATTTTATACCCGACCATAACTCATATGGTGTTTTATTCGTTTTCTTTTTGGGCGACCTTATATAAATGGTAATTAGTTGATAACACAACTTCCCCCATATTGAGGGTGATAACCCAAAACTTAACAACATGAAATTCATCAATTCCTTAAAGGTATGGTTTTTCCATTCCATGATGCCATTTTGTTGTGGCTATTAAGGTGCAATAATATCATATATTATACCATGATTTTCATAAATATCTTTAAATGGTGATATATATTCACCTCCGCAATCACTTCTTAGTACTTTAATCTTTTCGTTGAGTTGGATCTCAACTTCACTTTTATACACTTTAAACTTGCATATTGTGTAATCTTTACTTTTAAGTAAATTTACATAGCAAATTTTAGTGCAATCGTCAATAAAAATGAGCTAGTACTTAATTCCACATTTACATGGTTTAACTTCATATCACACACATCTTTGTGAATTAATCCAAAGGGCTTAGTTGTCCTTTCAATGGAATTGAAAGATTGGTGTGTTAACTTTGATTCAACACAAGTGTTGCATCCATATTTTGACTTATATGAAAGTGAGGTATGTTTTCAAGTTTGATTAACCTTCTTAATATGTCAATATTAACATGTCCACATATAGCATGTCATACATTAGAAATTTAAGCAAGTAAGCGGTAGAGTTATCCAACTCATTGATATTAGGCTCATTAGCCAATATATGGAATTTAAACATTCCACCATCCACATAGACCTTGCCTACAAACATATGTTTTTAGGTTAGTACAAACTTATTGGACTCAAACACCAAACAAAATCCATGTTTGTTCAAAAACCATCCAACCACTAAGCTCTTCCTAATCTATGGAACATACAACACATCATTAAGTGTTAGCTCTTTTCTATGTGATACCATTTCTGGAATGTTTAAACACCAAATTGAAGTGTTTAGAATCACAATTTCAAGAATAAATTTCTGCCTCAACTTTGACAACCTTATAATTCTTGAGTCACTCTCTCTTTGAGAACACATGGCGTGTAGCACCCATATCAATCCATCACTCAATGGAGTTAGCATGCATAGAGTTTACTTTGGAAATCATTCCACTTTTGATGGTGACATTTCTGAAATCAATTATACACTAAATACAAATGTTCAGAATTCTAATTTCCAGAAAATATGCTTGCCTCTTGCTTGGACAAAACTCATCTTAATTAAAAATCTATATTTTGAACAATTATGAAACTTGATTTCTGATGTAGAAATTCTAAAACTTGATTTCTCATGCAGAAAACTGATGAAAACCTACTGATACATAAATTATAAAGCTTGATTTCTGATACAGAAAATTTATGCATAAATTATGATATAGAACTTCTGAAACTTGATTTCTCATGTAGAAAACTGATGCATAAATTATGATTTTTAACGAAACTATTTAAAATGTGATGTTTTTAGGTAAAACCAAGTTGCGTTTTCAGTTTTCCGGACTGTTTTTCAGAAATACCAAGTTGTTTTCTGATTTCCAAAGTTGTTTTTACGTAAAATTGAAGTTGGTTTTGACTAAACAAAGTCTTTTTGTTTTCCACAAAACAATACAGTCTGTTCAAGACTGCTTTAGTCCCACTAAAACCTATCAAAATGCAATCTAAGTTCATAATCCAGTAGGCCCGTCTCTCAGCTTTCCAGGGACTATTTTCACATGTTCAGAAAGTTTTTCTACAATTTATTATGAATTTTACAAAATTATGTATCATAGCTACTAAAAACCTAACCAGTCAGTGAAACTCGTATTTTTCACCCTAGTTAGATTTGTTTCCAGGTTTCAGCCAACATTAATGAAATGAAGTAGAATCATATACCAAACTTTGAGAATTACTTTCAACAAAAATTGAGCATCCATGAAAAATTTATGATTTTTCAAAGATTAAGACAGATTAGAGCATTTCACAACAACATGCAAATTGTGTTTTTGAGTTAAGCTAGCTTCTTAACCCATTAGATACTTAATGGAATCAGTATCGAAGCTGGAAAATTCGATACTTAATAAAAAAAACATGTCTTAATGACTTAGTGACCAAAGGTGCTTCAAAATCACAAAACAATCCATTTTTTAAGAAAATCGTACAATATCAAAATAATGCAAGTAAAATTATTTCTGATTTCTAGTTCGATTCATACAAACGATTTTTTTTTAAGATTGTAGCAATAATATTATGGTAATGTACGAAAAAAATAAGAAAACAGAAAAACTGAGGCATGTGTTTAACACATTGTCCTTAAAACAAATTTGTCCTCTACCGGGTGTTTGTTTCCCATGATACAACAGTTTGAAGTGGCTCTTCAAGACCACCCGAACCCTCAATAGGCCTAGATTATACCTTCGATATGACAAGAAAATGAAGAAGACGAAATACAGAAGAAGAGATTTTTGGTTGCATTCTTGGTGTTTCTCAAATGGCTGTAGAATGGTTATATTTATACTACAACCCATAACCAACAAACAATTAAATTGTCATTAAAACACAATTCGTAACCGACATTATATTTAATATCGTTCTTAGTTACGAGTTGTAAACGAAAATTGAACATAAATTTTCGATTATACACCATTAAATCCCTCAACTTTGGTGATTAGTTTCAATTCACCAATTATTTTTCCAATACACACACACACACACACATATATATATATATATATATATATATATATATATTTATATATATATATATAGGGCTAGGTTATAATGTGGATGGACAACTATTGTGCGGACGTGCGGAAAGTGCTATTCTATGATAATTACCAAAAGAATAAGTTGTTTAGTAATGTGAATACGTTCAACCTCACACAGTTATTGTCATTTCCATTCATTCTCACTAATTCTTATTCATTTTTGTTCTCACGTATCGTTTTTCACTCATTTTCATTCCTACAGAATACGAATCAATAAACATCCTGACAATATTCTGACAGAATGTGAATAACTAAAAAAAAGAGTCTATAATAACCTTATAGACGATTTAATTGGTGAGAATGCGTGATAATGACAATAACATGGTTGTAGAAAACGCTAGACGTTAGCTAGTCGGTGGACTAGGGTTAAGGGATTAATCGGCTAGGCGGGGATTAATCGGAGACCATTAATTATTAAGAAAAGTATTCAAAAATTTATAAATCTAAGTTTAATCTTAAGAATATAAGTAAATGAGGATAAAAGTTTAATAATAACTTATTAATTTTAACAAGCACAACAAATCATCATCCAAAATAAGCGTAAAAGTTTAATAATAAGTTTAACAAACACACAAAATCATCATCCAACAAGTCCCTTAATAAGCTTAAATAGCTCAAAAATAAAACACATTTTCTTCTAATCTTCTCCGCATACTTCCATTATTTGAACCCCATCTGACTCGTATTCATCTTCTTCTAACACTTTCTCCTTACTCTCAGACTCGAAATCTTCATCTAAAAGTTCCCTCATTCTTGGACTTTCTCGGGGTGCTTGACTAACATCGGTTGCTAGAGCTTCATCAACCGTTTGGGAGTCTACTTCATCTACATCACAATCATCGCAATCAACAATCCATTCTTGAACCGGGAGAGAATGATTTGCTAATAGCACTTCCATGTTTCTATCTTTTCTCTTTTTGTTTTTTCCATTAAATTAGCATTGAATTGAACATAAACAAGATTGTTCAATTTGCTTGTCTCCAATCTATTTCGTTTCTTTGTATGTACCTACAAATTTAAACACAACAAAGACTTTAAACATGCTTAATATTTAAATTTTATAAAATATAAATTTAATTCTTTATATTACTAACCCCTTCAAACGTGCTCCAATTCCTTTCACAACCCGATGAACTACTAGTTAAAGAAAGAATCCTCATTTCAATCTTTGTCAACTGAGGAGTTGTGCCACCAAATAGTCCTCACCAACTAGCTATGGTTTTGAAACAAAAACACATTCTTAATCGATAAATATCAAAATTTTATAAAATAGATAAGTAGACAACTAAAAGGAAAACGAATTATACCCGGATCAAAGTCGGCATCGTTCACCTTATAATGTTTAATTGCAAGATCGCAACTAAATCTATCAACTTTTTTCTTGTACTTTGGCAAGTCAATAGTTACGACTTACCTTTGACCGTTTAAAGCGCCTAGCTCTAATTAGTTTTGTCTTTGACCGACGTTGACCAAACCGATTACAATAGCCGATTAGCCATAAACCTCATCGGTGGAGCTCTGCCTAGCGCCTAGCGCCTAGGCCGATTTCTGCAATATTGGACAATAGTTATGTAAGATTGAACGTATTCACATTATCAAACAACATATTTTCTTTGTTATTCTCACAGAATAGCATTGTCCACACGTCCGCACAATAGATGTCAATCCACATTTGAACCTAGCTCTCTCTCTCTCTCTCTCTCTCTCTCTCTCTTTCTATATATATATATATATATATATATATATATATATATATATGTGTGTGTGTGTGTGTGTGTGTGTATATATATATATATATATATATATGTATGAATAGTTGTATTCATATATGAATAAGCATGTGTCTGTTCACAAATGATTATTGTTGCATAACATAGTTATTGTAAACTGGAACGTGCAACATATTCCTAACTATAATTCTTTTCATGCAACATTATAGAATATACGAAGTGGTCGTCACTACAACCTGCAGACCTGAACTCGGCCATGATGTCATGGCCCGTTTACATACACCAACACGTACGGTCACGTTTATGGCATCACGTTCTTATGTTGACATGTCGATGGGTGTCGAATGTCACCCTTTACTATGTTATTACCTTATGTGCAAGGAAGATAGTACTTATCCTCGGGTTATCCTGAAGGAGCTTCTATTTTCAGTTAATAACTACCAAGTATGCTTTGACATGAGAGCTTTTTGTCTTGTTATTGACTTGAGAGCTTTTTGTCTTGTTATTGGCATGAGAGCTATTTTCAGTTAATATCCGACTACTTAATCTTTGACATAATTTTGACAATGTGTATTTCCATTTGTGTTGCATCATAGTCAGTGAAAGTTGTTCACATTATTCAGCTGTTCAATAACTCACTCCATTAATTATAACATGTAGATGTTGTGCGAGTATCCCTACTGTATATGTTACAGTAGGGATTCTGTAGCACTTACCCTTGACAGCCAGTTAAGAATAAATATCTTGTAATCGTCTCTGATTTAGATGAGTTTAACAGGTATAAAGTGATTTATACTATATCAAATGATGCATTTAATTTATAGTTATTAAATGCAATTATTCACACAGGTACCCATGGGTAGAGTAATATGGTGACTTACAAACAGTTGTCTCTATCTTTGATAAGATTAAGGAGCATTTGAACCCCACCCAACCAAGTTCGACAGTAAACCTACATATAGTGTACAAGGATTTGTCTATGCATTTAAGGTATGTCCATTATGTTTCATAATAGTTTTTTATGAAACAACTATTGTTACATTGTTATGTTAGTTAGATGTTTGACATCTTAATTTTGTAGATTTGGATCATGGAGACATTTACCAACAGTAAGATAGTTGGTAACCTTACACCGAGTTTCATCCCTCGGGCAGTTGCATACCCAAGGACGAGGCGTTTACACGTTGTTAAGTTTGAATGTACTCTTGATGTTAGAAATGTATGTATCTTAATCTATAACTTTATATGAAAAAATAACATAAAATTAACATTTAAATTTTGTTTTATGCAGCTTCCCCCCAACGAGATGTTGCAGCCTACTTTGCACGAGCATGTTGCTTTGTGGTGGACTGAGAGTTAGCCATGGATAAAGACTACAAATTTACCTGAATTTTGAGTTTATGGTGTTTGATTTGTGCATGTTTTAAACAATTTCCTTATTGTGATGTAGCAAAACAATTTTAACTAATCGAACAAGAATTTGTAGAATTTTATAATTTGGTACAAACATGACTACGGGTAATTTAGATAAACAGTATCATACTCTTCACTAGTTTTTTTAGTAGTTTTGACATTAGATCTACTCTTAGACTTACCCTTACTTTTGACACTTAACTTAGTCCTACTTGAAGATTCAGTTTATGTTGAATCTGTGGGAAAATGAGCGTCACGGATACTGCTTGTGTAACCGATCCTTAGGCAATGACTGCATTTTTTCTGAACCGGATCTTCACTTTGGGATAGAATACGGTTATGGTTTCATGGATGTTCGACTTATCGTTTGTCCATCAATGGTGGTAATATAACCATGACTTTATCCAATTGTTTGTATTCAACTGGAACTAGTACATGAAAAACAACCTTTATATATGTTGCTCGATATGCTTTCATTGTGAAGTAAGGTGACACCCGTTTATTGCAGTGTTGATATCTCAGTTCCTTGAATACTGTCATAGCATGAGAACAATGTATACCAGACAATTGTCATTTTCCACATGTGCAACAACGAGATTCCAAGTTGATTATACCATTTTTCATTTGATCGGTCACTTCATATCTGATTGTTTAATCTGGTATACTCGAAACCGGAGGATTTATTATACTCCTTTTGATAACTATCTCAACATACTCAGTAACATATTTTCCGCTTTTAGCTATAAAAAAGTGACAATATCTTGTCATACACAGTAAATAATAGGAAAATTGTCATGGAAGAAATATAATTTAAATAATTACCTCCAGCATTACATTATTGACACTACCATTGTTGCATTGTTTCTCAAAAGAAGTCAATCAACATTGTTATTGTTAGTTTTTGTACGTCTTTTGATAACATATTGATGGACTTAGCGGTGTTTTATATTATTAAATTATACTGAACCATTGGGAAACACGACCTTGCCCATTTGTGGTTACTAAATCTGTCTATCCATGTACGACAATCATCAGATAGGCACGACGTAGCCTAGCCAAGCTTTCTTTGAAATTAGACTCTCGGTAAGCTTTTGTAGCCTCCCAAAACAAAAATTTTGTTCCCTCTTCTTTTCCCCTCTGTGTTTCCAAATTCATCAACAAATGGTGACAACAAAGTCTATGATATGCGTTCGGAAACAAGGCTTGAATGGCCATTTCAATGGAATTGGCTCTATCAGATATGATCGCCAAAGAGGTCATGTCCCCAATAAATGCTTTGAGTCTTGATAAAAACTATATCCATGAATCCCCACTTTCTATTTTTCCAACACCAAATGCTATTGGGAAGATTTGATTATTAATATCCATGCCTACTGCTAGGAACATCGTGTCTAAGTATTTCTCTTTAAGATTTGCTAGCAAATGTTAATAATAGGACCTAAACATGTTGAAATGATCAAACCTACACAATAATTTAATAGATTATTTATTAAATCGAATACACGTGTTAACAAGAATTCAAATAACTCATTAAATAAGGAATATTACCGCCCACCCGAAAGCCACGAAAAAGTATTCAAATTTGTTGTCATAACTTGTCTTTATATGTGTAACGGTCCCTGGATTCTTCCTCTCAAAATTGTAACAATATAAAGGAAGTCTTTCAAATCTTTCTTTAGGGGTCCCTCTCAACATATTTAGATTATATATTTTAGCACTCCATCCTTTCCAGTATGAAATATGTACATTAAGACGGCTATTTAAAGTTCGCCGGATCTGTTCCCTCTGCAACATATTACATGTACTATAAGCTAATATGTCCTTCAAGAAGTGACCCAATATATATATTTGTTGGCTTGGCTATGATGGTGAAGGAGATGTGTGTTTGAGCATGCGTGGTTGTCCAATTAGTGACTTTAAATGAATTGGTATCTTAATCTTTTGTAGCCCGTAACTTGCACTTATAATTTTTCACAAAGCAAACAACTTCATACCAGTCTTTTATAAATTTGATCACTCTAGTTTGAAAGACCTTAGTAACACATTTGAATCATAATTTAAGCTCAAGTTATTCTTTGCTTTTATAGAGTTGATAGAGCTTCACATAAGAAAAATAATTATGGACTAAACACCTTTACGTTTTTGTTGAGCTAATTCAGGCAATGAAAAGGTTTAGGAATCCCCAATGAGTGGTTTGTGTTCCTTCAGAATCGGAAAAATAATAATCATACTTTTTCTCTTAGGATTTTCGGGGTTTTAGGGGCTCAATTTCCCCCTCTTCAGATTCATTTTTATCCCCAGCAATATCAGTGAAACTCTGGAAATGTTAAACTGGCTCTCCATGTAACATCCCGAACTTCGCCGGTATATTTCGAATCCCTTCTCTTTATTTAATTGCCATTGTAGTCCCTGGAGTTGGTTGAGTTGGGCCATGAGGGGTATAAGTACTAAAATTGAAACTTTAAGTCAGGAAGGAGTACGCTGAGCGTACATAAGGGTACGCTGAGCGTACATAAGCGCCCTAGTACGCGGGGCGTACACTCATGTACGTCGGGCGTACTCATGTCAGAAGAAAACCCTAATATTTAGGGTTTAGGGACTATATAAACACCCTTATGGATCATTTCCTCTGATTATCCTCAGCCTCCACTGCCTACATTCGTCCTCCCCAAAACCCTAGCTCTTCCTTGTGGGTGTAAGCTTATTTGGTGTGTTTTAGAGTGTTTCAAGAGGAAGGCATTGCATCCAAGTGTTGGAGAAGAAGATCAAGTTCATAGATCTGAAGATAGTTTGTGCTCAAGAAGCTCCAGAAGGTATAGAGTTCCAAACTTTATGCATATATGCTTAGATCTCATCATTTTACTTTATTAGAAGCATTTCTTGTCCCAAAAGCCATAAATTGGTGCATGTTGTGTTGTGGACGAAAAGAGCTGTCCTTCCAGGCTCTTGAAGGGACCTTGAGTGATAAACATAAGGTCCTATAGGCTGTAGGTGTCCCATGCAAGAGGAATAAGGTCTTAATGGATTAAGACCAAGCATTTAGGACTTTATGGACGTCCAAAGTGATAAACTTCGTGACTTTATGGACCCTGGGCATGTTAGGCCTCTGGATCTGAGATTAGGACTTAAGTGCTTAATCCATAAAGCATTTAATAAGGTTTTGGCCAGTTATGGAGTACGCCCAGTGTACTGGGTCAACCACCCCGATGGTGGTCAACATCTGGTCGCGTATGCCCTGCGTACCAGAGGAGTACGCCCCGCTTACGTCCTCTATTGGGCCATTGTCAATTGGGCTTCGGGTATTGGGTTGTTTATGGACTAAAGGGACTTGGTCCTTTGCTGGACTTAGTAAATAAGATGTTATGGGCCAGTTAGTGGTAGTGGATCGTGGGTTTAGTCCCAATAAGGAGATTGGGCCCAATTTAGTAAATTGGGCCAATAGTGGACTTATGTATATGGACTCCCAAGTTGAGGGCTTGGTGTAGGACTTTGGCCAACAAAAAGGGAATGGACTTAATGAGTTATGAGGACACTTAGTCAAGGGGGTAATGCTGAGTATTAACCTAGTATTTATTATTATGTGACAGTTCGGGATTCCCGGTGAGACAGCAGTCAGAGAATTACAGTATTTCAGCACTACTTGTGAGGTGAGTTACCTCACTATACTAAGGGGTCTAAGGCACCAAGGCCGGTCCATTGGATATGTTATCCTAGCAGTGTTAGAAGTTGAGTATGAGTTAGTGTTGCATGCTAGTGGTTATGCCAGTTAGGTAGATCTGTAGGACTACATGTGTTGTTATACGATTATCTGCATGTAGTAGTTATGTTATATGTTGATATTGATGGGTTTTAGGTAAAACAAATAAACTAGAAAACAATTCCTAAGTTCACATGTAACCTACTTTGAATCTATGTTTTAATTATTGAACATATAACTTTGAATTGCAAAACAAGAACCCTAGAGGAGGAGGCTAATTTCAAAATTAACTAATTAGGGTTTAAGAGTTACATACCTTTCAATTGTTATAGCAAACAATTGACAATCCTCTTGATCTTGATCTTCTTGGAAGCTTAGCACCACAATTGTAATGTCTCTAATGGAATCACACCCAAGAGCTAGCAACAAGGACACTAGAAAGAGAGAGACAGAGAGAGAGTATGCAATTTTCGGCCCTAGGGTTTCACCAAGGAAGTAGTGACCGAATTTAGGAGCTGGGAGGCTCCTTATATAGCTGAGGGATCTAGGGTTTAGGGAAAACCCTAATACTCCTTTGCTTAGGGCCTAAGCTAATCCAAAGGCCTTATCCAAAGCCCCTTGGACGAAATCCTTAGGGTTTCCCCAATAGATTTCGTCCACCTCCTTCCAAGGAGGTTCTGGAACCTTCCACTCAACTATCTGATAATTGCAAACTAGTCCCTGCACTTTATAATTAATACAATTAACCCCAAAATTAATTCTAATTAATTTCTGGATAACTATTAATTAAACCTTATGATTTCTAATTAATATATTAATCTTTTAACATATTAATAAATCATTTATATTAGTTTATTAATCTAATAAATCAATATCTCTCCTTTCATAATTTCCTTGTCCAGTTGCTAGGTTTGAGGGCAACCCAAAAGGACTGTGCTGCTATCAATTCAAGTACATACCAATTATAGTTATGGGCTTAGACACCTAATCCAACAGTCTCCCACTTGGATAAGTCTGTAACTATAATTGCTAGTATGACTTCTAAATTTGACCAGCAAATTGTAGCTTCCAAAAGCTGCTGCTGAACTCTGACCCAGTCAGTTACGTGTCCTTAGATAAGTGATCATATAATCCTTCGTTCTGCAAGATATCCCCAGACATAAGACATGGAATGTAATCAATCTCTTTGTCCAGAATCTATGTTTCCCGATTTCTGATTTGTGATGATGTAGGACTTCTAATTGAACACATCAATTTAGTCCTGGCTGGGCCCAACACATAAGTCAACACCAAATCATCGAGGGGCCCACAGATATCGCTTTTTCGGTTAGGGCAAAAGGAATAAATAAACGTTGACTCATATGCTTGTATCTTTTACTCATCAAATTATACATGACAATACGTTTTATAACACCAAGTTACTGATGCGTTTTCTTATCACCAATGTATAACCGACTTTGTAAATTACAACTCATATATCTTCGTTTCAAGATTATAAGATATTATCGTCTCAGTATTACTCGTGATGAATTCCATGAAGTGATACTCTGAGCGAGGGTTTATCCAATACTCAAATCTCAATTTCTGAGTACTCATGAACATTGTAGTGATTCTATTGCCATGTCTATCCTTAGACAATCTGCAATCCAATTCATGACAGTCTTAATTCACTACTTACTTCCAAAAGTACGAGCGACTGTGGAGTTTGAATAATCTTATTATTCGGGAAGTAAAACATGCAAAAATGAAACACAATAATGAACAATTGACAAAAGGCAGTAAACAAACTCATAAATAATACTTTATTATTTAATCACCAAAAGTCAATTACATTTACTTTGTTACAAGTTTCAGAACAAAACTAATCTAACTACTAAAACTAATATCATCTTTCAGTCCTATGCTCCGAGCATGCTGAATATGCTTAGCCCTACTCAGACCCTTTGTGAGGGGGTCTGCCGGGTTATCTTCAGATGACACCCTCTTTACTACAAGATGGCCTTCTTCTACTCTATGTCTGATAAAATGGTACTTTCTGTCGATATGTCTGGTTTTACCATGATCTCTTGGTTCCTTTGTCAAGGCAACCGCTCCTTCATTATCGCAGAACAGTTCCATAGGCTCCTGGATGGTAGGAACAACTTCGAGATCCCCGATGAAGTTCCTTAACCAAGCTGCTTCCTTAGATGCTTCACTCGCCGCTATGTACTCTGATTCACAGGTAGAATCAGCCACCGTATCTTGCTTGGAACTTTTCCAAGTAACCGCTCCTCCATTCAGTAGAAATACCCAACCAGATTGAGAACGGAAGTTATCTCTATCCGTCTGAAAGCTGGCATCACTGTAACCATCTACTCTCAAAGTATCATTGCCACCAAACACAACGACCCAGTCCTTTGTCCTTCGCAAATACTTGAGTATATTCTTAACCACTATCCAATGAGCTCTACCTGGGTTTCCCTGATAGCGACTGACCATGCTCAAAGCAAAGGCCACGTCAGGGCGAGTACATGTCATAGCGTACATGATCGATCCGACAACGGAAGCATAAGGTACACGACTCATGTCAGCTATTTCCTCATCTGTACTCGGGCATTGAGTCTTACTCAATTTGGTATTGCTTTGGATAGGTAGCTCTCCCTTCTTGGAATTTTCCATACTAAACCTCTTTAGTACCTTATCCAAGTATGTACTTTGACTGAGTCCAATCAGTCTCTTCTTTCTATCTCTCAATATTCTAATCCCAAGAATATAGGCAGCTTCTCCAAGGTCTTTCATGGCAAAACACTTTCCAAGCCAAGACTTAACTTCTTTCAAGGTTGGAATGTCGTTACCAATGAGTAATATGTCATCAACATATAACACCAGAAAAGTCACTATACTCCCACTAGCCTTGATATACACACAACAATCATCTTCACTCCTAGAGAAACCAAACTCTTTGACTTTCTCATGGAAGCAAAGATTCCAGCCGCGAGATGCCTGTTTTAATCCATAAATGGATTTCTCAAGCTTGCACACTCTATTGGGAAACTTTGCATCAACAAAACCCTCTGGCTGATTCATGTAAACATCCTCAGCCAACTTCCCGTTAAGGAAAGCAGTCTTGACATCCATCTGCCAGATTTCATAGTCATGAAAGGCAGCTATGGCGAGCAATATCCTAATAGATTTAATCTTGGCTACTGGTGAAAAAGTCTCATCATAGTCAACCCCTGGGGTTTGAATGAAACCTTTTGCAACCAGTCGAGCCTTGAATGTGTGCACATTTCCATCCATGTCTGTCTTCTTCTTGAAGATCCATTTGCACCCAACTGTCTTACGACCTGGTGCACTATCAACCAAATTCCAAACTTGGTTGTCATACATGGACTTAATCTCGCTGTCCATTGCCTCTTTCCACTTGGAAGCCTCTAGGCCTGCCATTACTTCCTTGTAAGTAACTGGTTCATCTAAATTTACCAGTGTCCTATCACTGATGAATGTGTCACCATCTGAAGTAATACGAAAACCATACAACTCAGGTGGCACACTCACCCTAGTGGATCTTCGAAGAGGTAATGAGTTATCAACTGGTTCAACAGGAGCTGTTTCCTCTGGTTGAGTGCTAGTGTCATCTAAGGTTCCTTCATTGGCCAACTCTTGAATTTCTTCAAGGTCAATGGTGCTCCCACTGTCCTCTTTGAATATGAGCTCTCTTTCTATAAAGACTCCTCTTCGTGCTACAAAGACCACGTTTTCACTAGGTCTGTAGAACAAATATCCAAAATACTGCTTTGGGTAACCAATGAAAACATATTTCTCACTTCTAGCTGCTAGCTTGTCGTGAGTCTCTCGTCTTACGAAAGCTTCACAACCCCAGACTTTAATATGTGCTAACGAGGGAACTTTCCCCGTCCACATTTCGTGAGGTGTTTTGGCAACCTTATTTGTAGGGACAAGATTGAGGATGTGGGCGGCTGTCTCTAAGGCATACCCCCAGAAGTGAATAGGAAGCGAAGCACGACTCATCATAGAACGAACCATGTCTAACAAGGTTCGATTACGCCTCTCAGCTACACCATTTAACTGTGGTGTCCTAGGAGGAGTTAATTGTGAGACTATCCCACATTCTTTCAGATAGTCGTTGAAGTCGATACTAAGATACTCCCCGCCTCTATCGGATCTAAGTACCTTTATCTTCCTGCCCAATTGATTTTCGACCTCATGCTTAAACTCTTTGAACTTTTCAAAGGTTTCTGACTTATGTTTGATTAAGTAGATATAGCCATATCTGCTATAATCATCAGTGAAAGTCACATAGAATCGATTAGCATCCCTTGTAGTTGATCTGAAGGGCCCACATACATCTGTATGTATGAGGTCCAACAGACCTTCACCTCTTTCACAAGACCCTGTGAATGGTGATTTTGTCATCTTTCCCAAAAGACAATATTCACACATATCATCTGATTTTAGGTCAAATGATTCCAACACTCCATCCTTTTGGAGTTGGGCTATGCGTTTCTTGTTAATGTGTCCAAGACGACAATGCCACAAGCATGCCTTGTCTACACTATTAGACAAGTCAATATTAAACACACTATTTCCTAAGCTATCAACAAAAGTCACTGTTTCATACACACCATCACAAGGCAAAGCTTCAAACACAAAAACACCATTCTTATAAACAGAAATTGAACCATTCAAATCATTAAAAGAATATTTAAAACCTTGTCTGAACAATGCATGAAATGAAATAATGTTTCTTGTCATCTCAGACGAATAGCAACAATTCAATAAATCTAATCTAACATCATTACTAAGCAAAAGGTGATAAACTCCGATCTTGGTCACTGGTGAAGACTTCTTGTTTCCCATGATCAAGTTTATCCTTCCTCGCTCTATCTCCTCACTTTCTTTTAGCCCCTGCAAATCAGAACAGATGTGAAAACCACATCCTGTATTAAGGACCCATGAACGAGAAGATAATTAGTTATTAGAAGAAATAGTGTAAATACCTGCTAAAGATGGCTTCACTTTGCCATCTTTGATGTCCTGCAGATATTTTGGGCAGCTTCTCTTCCAGTGCCCTTTATCATTGCAATAGAAGCAATCGGCATCCTTTGGATCAGAAACATGGGGAATGGTAGCATTAGGCTTAGCCTTTGGGCCATTACCAGATGACCCAGCTTGAGCCTTGTTCTTCCAGTTTTGCTTAGGAGGACCTTTCCTCTTTTTCCCCTTTCCTTGTCCAATAGCCAAGACAGGGGCACTTGCAGGAGTGGAGGCTATACTTTTACCCTTCATCCCTACTTCAGCTGTCTGCAACAAGTTGTGCAATTGGGCCAGTGTCTGCTCAGTGTTGTTCAAATGGTAAGTTAGGATAAACTGACCATAACAATCAGGTAATGAGTTCAAGACCATGTCAATGGACAATTCCTCATCAAAGTGAATGTTGAGCTTGACCAAACGCTCTATGTAGCATTGCATTCTTTGGACATGAGATACAACCGACTCCCCTTCTTTCATCTTGCAAGCCATGAGTGACTTGACTACTTCAAACTTTTCTTGAAGAGCTCGCTTATGGTACTTTTCCATAAGGTCCTTGTTCATCTCAAAGGGCCAGTAGTCCTCATAGTACCTTTGCAGTTCTGGGGACATGGTTGCGACCATGATGCATGCCACTTTGGTTGCATCATCATAGTGTTTCTTGTAGGCAACATATTCTTCAGGAGTAGCTTTAGACTCATCAAGCTCTTTGAGCTCCTTTTCAAGGACATATTCTTTATCCTCAAATCGAAGCGCCATCTTGATGTTACGCATCCAATCGTTATAGTTAGAGCCATCCATAACGACTTTGGAGCAAATGTTGAGCAATGAGAAGTTGTGGTTGGAGGATGATGAAGTGGAAGTGTTTCCAGGAGTAGACATCTGAAAAGAAAGAAAGTTTCAGTTAGATTTCAAGATACCTCAATATAATAACCCAAAGATATAATATCAAGGTTAGGATCCAACTATGAATATTCACAACTTAGGAATGGGATGCCGAGATCCAAGTGTAAAGTTCATAAAGGTAGGTGAATGACGATTCACCAATTCCACCATTAGACGAAATAAACGAAGTGAAATTCCTAAATCTTTTGAGATACATTGAAACTATTCAATGGCATGTTTTAATCTCGGATTATGCTCTTCTATTTGTGACTGGGATGCCGAGGATCACAAAGAAGATGTGAATAACCATGCAAATGTGCTTGGTAACCTCATTGTCTTTATCATTAACTATTGATGTGCTGGTAAACCACACACGCTCCATCAAAATGAAAATTATGAGATACCCATTACTACTCTTTATTAGTGCCTTTTAGTGTGTTGGTTAACTACACACGCTCCACTAACGACCAATAAAGCATAATGTGCAATTTCATGGATTAGCATATTTTTCACATTTTTCCTAAAGTAACTAGAGTTGGGATTTTGTAAAATAATGTTCTAGTACTTTCTTTAATAACATTATACTTTTAATGAGATGTAGTTGTCCTATCAAACCCGTTCTGCTAACGACCCTCCACTAATCAAGGAAGCGGTGGGTGAGAGTGGACACCCATTCAACTACCATTTTATAGGCAGTTTCCTTATACCCCCCTTATAGACTAGCTTCGTGAATGAGGCATACTAGCGATTTGACTGACCATATTCTTATACATATATAATATTAAACCTTTAATTATAATACATATATAAGGTGTGTTTTAAACTTTTAAAACTTTGAGGTTTATATATAAATTTCGAAAATTAAGCCATTAATTTTAAATTTAAAATAAACCAAATAACTAGATTTAATATTTATCTATTAATTAACTTTTAATTAATTTATTAAATCTTGTAAGGATTGTCTAATCAAATTAAACAATTAATTTAATCCTAATCCTTATCCCTCTAAATTTCGAAAATTAGGGTAAAGGATAATTATCCAATTAATTTAATCAAGTAACAATTATCCAAAACAAGAAACCCTAAAAATACTAAGCATATTTCGAAATTCAAGGGAGGAGGCTAGGGTTTTCAAAACCCTAACCCTAATTTCGATTAGGGTTCATGGAGGCTAGGGGTTTTTCGAAAACCCTTTGAACCAAAACCCTAAAAATTGAAAATTCTGGCCTTTAGGGTTTAATATCTATAAACCCTAATTTGCAATTCAACTATTATAGCAATTCAATTTAAAACAAACAATGGCTCTGGTACCACTGATGGGTTTTAGGTAAAACAAATAAACTAGAAAACAATTCCTAAGTTCACATGCAACCTACTTTGAATCTATGTTTTAACTATTGAACATATAACTTTGAATTGCAAAACAAGAACCCTAGAGGAGGAGGCTAATTTCGAAATTAACTAATTAGGGTTTAAGAGTTACATACCTTTCAATTGTTATAGCAAACAATTGACAATCCTCTTGATCTTGATCTTCTTGGAAGCTTAGCACCACAATTGTAATGCCTCTAATGGAATCACACCCAAGAGCTAGCAAGAAGGAAACTAGAAGGAGAGAGAGAAAGAGAGAGAGAGAGAGAGAGAGAGAGAGTATGCAATTTTCGGCCCTACGGTTTCACCAAGGAAGTAGTGACCGAATTTAGGAGCTGGGAGGCTCCTTATATAGCTGAGGGATCTAGGGTTTAGGGAAAACCCTAATACTCCTTTGCTTAGGGTCTAAGCTAATCCAAAGGCCTTATCCAAAGCCCCTTGGACGAAATCCTTAGGGTTTCCCCTATAGATTTCGTCCACCTCCTTCCAAGGAGGTTCTGGAGCCTTCCACTCAACTATCTGATAATTGCAAACTAGTCCCTGCACATTATAATTAATACAATTAACCCCAAAATTAATTCTAATTAATTTCTGGCTAACTATTAATTAAACCTTATGATTTCTAATTAATATATTAATCTTTTAACATATTAATAAATCATTTATATTAATTTATTAATCTAATAAATCAATATCTCTCCTTTCATAATTTCCTTGTTCAGTTGCTAGGTTTGAGGGCAACCCAAAAGGACTGTGCTGCTATCAATTCAAGTACATACCAATTATAGTTATGGGCTTAGACACCTAATCCAACAGATATGTTATGTGGGATAGGTTGATGATGTACCGCTTCGTGCGGTGACCAACAAACCCTAGGAGCATTCCAGATACGAGTTGTGGGCCCGGTAGGCAATCCAGACTCGTATTGTGGGCTCGGTGGCAATCCAGATGTGAGATGTGGGCCCGGTAGGCAATCCAGACTCACACTGTAGGCCCAGGGGTATTCCAGTCTGTAAAGTTGTGGACCCAGTATATGCTGTTATTTGTATATGTATTATGTGCAGTGTATCGGTATTTTGGGGAACTCACTAAGCCTTGGGCTTACAGTTTCAGTTTACTGTTTCAGGTACATCAGGGGATCGCGGCAAGGCAAATGCGTGATCGTACAGTTCCTCATATTTATGTTTATGTTTCTGGGATATTCTGATATTATACCTTTTGAAAACAAGTTTTGTAATAACTAATGGTTTTTGGATTGTTTAAAAAGTTTTAAATTGGCTTAAATTTTATGGGTGTTACAAGTTGGTATCAGAGCCTTGGTTTGAGTGAATTGGAGGAACACTCGTGTAACTCCAGTCTCAAATCAAGGAAAGGATTTTCAAAATGATTTTTTTTCAAAAGGTTTTCAAAATAAGTAAAGGGGGATGCAGGGTGTACGATCAGTCGGAGCCAGTAAGTAGATCCCAAAATACCATACAATTATTTGATATTGCAATGTGTTAGAACAACATGCTAGTACTAGGCTAGGGATATTCAGGAATTGCATGATAGAATTGCCTGATTGTATGATGCCTGATAGCCTAGGGTTTTCCTTATATGAAATTGACATCATTACTGTAGTTGCTTAGTGTATGCATCACGGCCGTACATAATTAAAATCTTATAGCCTGAGAATGTTTGATTTAGCCTTATGTTCTGTTCTTATTGATTAGGGCTTAGGGTAGGATTGGATATTCGAAAGTCTATAGGGTCCAACGTTATGTATGGCTAGCATACAGTAGTGCTGCAGGGTTGGTGGAAGTTTCATGGATGGATGGGTTGTGTGAGGCCAGGAGGCCAGTTATAAGATATTCAGTATTGCTCTAGGAGTGAGGATTGAGCGCTTGCCAGATTATGTATACAGTTAGGGCGTTGTGGTGATACTTGAGACAAATATGGGTACGTGTGGCAGGTAGTATGGTCCTGTACTACTGAAAGCACAGCACCCATACGCGTATCAAGGAAGTCACAACCCCTAGGGTTTAGTCGGGAGTTGGTTCCCAGTTCTTATATGGATTATCTGATATCTTGTGGTATGTTTCAGAATGGTGATGACGAGACGCTTTGTGACTGGATCCGGTTCGAGATCTAGATCAGGAGACAGAGGCCAGGAGGGGCCAACATCACCTGAGCCTGTGGTGCAGATGGGTACGGAGGAGTTGGATGCCAGGATTCGAGAAATCCTGCATGATGAGGTTGCTGCCATGTTCCGGGCATAGCTACCGGAGATGTTTGGGTCTATTAAGACCGCTATGGTTGATTACTTTGACGAGCGTTACACAGCCCTTGCAGAGACGGCTGCCGCCGCAGATGCATCGGCTGTAACAGCGGCAGGAGGAGGTGGAGCCAGTCGGGGCTTCCAATACCGGGACTTCGATAACACGAAGCCCCCGACATTCGATGGTACCCAGGATCCGATTAGAGCTATGAGGTGGTTATCCGACGTGGAGGGCTGTTTCTTCACGTGTTCATATCCTATTGACCAGAAGGTCAGATGTGCCCTAAACCTGCTGAGGCTCGGGGACAAGGACTGGTGGAGATTAACGACATGGTCGTACACTGATGATCAGAGTGCTGCTATTACTTGGGAGCAGTTCAGGGATATGTTCCGCGCTCGATACATTCCTCGGGTTGAGCGAGAACGATTGGCTCAGGAGTTTTTGAGTTTAAGACAGGAGGGAGAGTCGGTGACGGAGATCACCCGAGTGTTCACGGAGAGGGCGATGTTCTGCCCGGAGTTTGCACCGGAGCAGGCTCAGATGACACGTTATCTGAGCATACTCAAGACTAACATTCGTCAGTTTGTTGCCACACAGCGATGCGATACTCTACTGGAGTTACAGGAGGCCGCTAGGCGGCGTGAGTTGGAGATTGAGATGCAGATGAGGGAGCAGCGATAGGCCCCGGCACAGTCACAGCCAGCACCAAAGCGGTCTAAGACCGCTGATTCTAGGGTTGGGAGCCAGCAGAGCCACACTTGTGGAAAGTGCGGAAAGGGTCATTCTGTGGTTTGTCGAGCTGGTAGTGGGTGCCACAAATGTGGCAAGGAGGGGCATTATGCAAAGGATTGTCGCCAGCCCGCCCCGGTTCCGAGTATGAGGTTGTGTTATCACTGTGATCAGGTTGGCCACATGAAGGCCAACTGTCTGTTGCTTGCCGCTAAACCGGCACAGACTCCCGCTCCAGCTACTTTGAGGATTGCAGATGGGAGGCTAGCTAAGGCAGAGCCTCCGAAGGCTCAGGAGCGTGCCTTCCAGCTTACAGCGGAGGAGGCCAGGACAACACCAAATGTGGTTGCTGGTATGTTTCTATCCTCTATCTTATTTATTATATCTGTTTTATGCTTATCCGTTGTACCTGTGATTAGGTACGTTTTTAGTGAACTCCTTGCCTGCTTTGGTTTTATTTGACTCGGGGGCGAGTCGATCTTTCGTATCTCTGAATTTTAGTGGGGAGTTTGGTGTGCCAGTGGGCGAGCTAGAGTGTCTGTTGCGAGTCTCTATCGCCAACGAACACGGAGTTTTTGCTTCTTCGGTCTACTGAGGATGCGAGTTGGAGATCTTCGGAGTGTACTTTCCGATAGATTTGATACCGATTCCCATGAGGTAGGTGTGCGTGATCGTAGGAATGGATTGGCTTAGCCGTTTTGGTGCCATGATAGATTGAGAGGGTCAGCGAGTTGTAGTTCGAACCCCAAGTGGGGGAGAACTTATTGTGTATGGCGAGGGCACCAGGTTGGGTTCAGGGTTCTGTTCAGCTGCCAGGGCTCGGCAGTACATTCGGCACGGATGTGCAGGTTATCTAGTGTACGTGGTAGATACGCGGACCAGAGAACATGTTTCAGTTTCAGAGGTTCCGGTGGTCAGGGAGTTTGCTGATGTGTTCCTGGAGGAATTACCCGGAGTACCTCCAGAGAGGCAGGTCGAGTTCAGGATTGACCTCGTGCCAGGCGCGACCCCTATTGCCAAGGCGCCATACCGGTTGGCACCACCAGAGATGCAGGAGCTGTCATCACAGCTGCAGGAACTGCTGGGTAAGCAGTTCATTCGACCTAGCAGTTCCCCATGGGGAGCATCGATACTCTTCGTCAGGAAGAAGGATGGTTCGCACAAGATGTGCATTGATTACCGGGAGTTGAACAAGTTAACGGTGAAAAACCTTTATCCACTTCCGAGGATAGATGATCTTTTCGATCAAATGCAGGGTGCGTCTTGGTTTTCCAAGATAGACTTGAGGTCTGGGTATCATCAGGTCAGGGTCAGAGAGGAGGACGTAGAGAAGACCGCGTTTCGAACTCGTTATGGACATTACGAGTTCGTGGTGATGTCGTTTGGGCTCACCAACGCGCCAGCAGTATTCATGGACCTGATGAATCGGGTCTGCAGATCGATGCTCGATCGCTCGGTCATAGTGTTTATCGACAATATATTGGTTTATTCTAAGACCCGAGAGCAGCATGAGGAGCATCCACGGGAGTTATTGGGAGTTCTGAGGCGAGAACGGATTTATGCCAAGTTCTCGAAATGCGAGTTTTGGTTACGCGAGGTCCGGTTCCTGGGGCACCTCGTTAACCAGGATGGGATCTTGGTCGACCCGGCCAAAATCGAGGCAGTCATGCAGTGGGAGGTTCCGAGATCTCCCTCAGATATCAAGAGTTTTCTGGGATTGGCAGGGTACTACCGGAGATTCATACAGGATTTCTCCAAGATTACAGTACCTCTCACTCGTCTGACGAGGAAGGGGGTGGATTTCCGGTGGGGCCCCGAGCAGCAGAGGGTGTTTGAGACCCTCAGACAGCGTCTATGCAAGGCTCCGGTTTTGACTCTTCCGGACGGAGTCGAGGATTTGGTGGTATTCTGTTATGCGTCCATCACTGGAATAGGAGCGGTCCTCATGCATAGGGGACGAGTGATAGCTTATGCGTCGCGGCAGTTGAAGCCGCATGAGACGAGATATCCTACTCATGATCTAGAGTTGGGAGCGGTGGTTTTCGCTCTCAAGATTTGGAGAAATTATCTATTTGGCGTCCGCTGTACCATTTACACGGATCATAAGAGCTTGAGGCATATCATGGATCAGCCGAACCTGAACATGAGGCAGCCCAGGTGGCTGGATGTAGTCAAGGACTACGATTGCGAGATCCTTTACCACCCTGGTAAAGCGAATGTGGTTGCGGATGCCTTGAGCCGCAAGTCAGCTGGGTCCTCCACCCCAACGAGATGTATGAGGATAGCGGTGGATTCTCCGCTTGTGAGTCTGATCAGAGATGCTCAGGTCGAGGGCATGCGGCCAGAGAACTTGAAGCTGGAGAGGATCATGGGTGAGAACACCCGGTTTGTGCAGGATAGCCAGGGATTATTAACCCGATGCGGTCGGGTGTGGGTTACGATGTATGGTGGGGTCTGACAGACAGTCATGGAGGAGGCTCATAAGTCTCACTTCTCTATTCACCCGGGGGCCACCAAGATGTACCGAGATTTGATTTTGAGCTACTGGTGGCTGTGCATGAAGAGAGAAATCGCTTGGTACGTCGAGAGGTGATTGACCTGTAGGATGGTCAAGACCGAGCATCAGAGGCAGCATGGCAAGCTGCAGCCCCTGGAGATCCCCATGTGGAAATGGGAACAGATCACGATGGATTTTATTACCAAGTTGCCGAGAACGGCGAAGGGGTTTGATGCTATATGGGTCATCGTGGATCGATTGACCAAGAGTGCCCATTTCTTGGCCATACGGGAGAGTTCATCGGCCGAGAAGTTGGCCGACATGTAGGTCCGCAAGATCGTAGCTCGCCATGGGGTTCCGGTCTCCATCGTCTCCGACCGGGATGTTAGTTTTACCTCCCGTTTCTGGAAGAAGTTCCATAAGGAACTGGGCACGCGGTTGCACTTTAGTACAACATTCCATCCGCATACCGATGGTCAGAGCGAGCGGACCATACAGACCCTCGAGGACATGTTGAGGGCTTGTGTTATTGACTTCGGTGGGAGCTGGAATTCCCACCTACCCCTTGCAGAGTTCGCCTACAACAACAGCTACCATTCCAGCATTGGCGCTCCGCCTTTCGAGCTATTGTACGGGCGGAGATGTCGCATCCCGGTTTGTTGGGTAGAGGTTGGCCACAGCATGATGGGACGGACAGAGGTAGTTTTTCAAACTACCGAGAAGATTCAGCAGATTAGACAACGACTACAGACCGCTCAGAGTCGGCAGAAGAGTTACGCCGATAGACGCCGATCTGAGTTGGAGTTCCAGGTAGGTGACATGTTGCTACTGAAGGTTTCACCCTGTAAGGGTGTGATTGGCTTCAGGGAGAGGGGAAAGTTGGGTCCCCGATACATCGGACCATTTCAGGTTATCGCCAGGGTTGGGAAGGTTGCATACAGATTAGATCTTCCGGAGGAACTCTGTCAGATACACAGCACATTTCACGTTTCGCAGTTGCGAAAATGCATCATGGATCAGGAGGCAGTAGTACCGTTGGATGATATTCAGGTCGACGACCGCCTGGATTATGTGGAGAGGCCCATGGCCATTCTGGAGAGGAAGATGAAGGTTCTACGGAACAAGGTGATACCTTTGGTAAAGGTACATTGGGAGCATCAGAGAGGATCCGAGTGGACTTGGGAGCCCGAGTCCGAGATGCGGGAGCATTACCCGGATCTATTTGTTGCAGCAGACTTCAGGGACGAAGTCTAAGTCAAGTGGGGGAGAATTGTAACATCCCAAACTTCGCCGGTATATTTCGAATCCCTTCTCTTTATTTAATTGCCATTGTAGTCCCTGGAGTTGGTTGAGTTGGGCCATGAGGAGTATAAGTACTAAAGTTGCAACTTTAAGTCAGGAAGGAGTACACTGAGCATACATAAGGGTACGATGAGCGTACTAGGCGCGCCCTAGTACGCTGGGCGTACTCATGTCATGGGAAAACCCTAATATTTAGGGTTTAGGAACTATATAAACACCCTTATGGATCATTTCCTCTGATTATCCTCAACCTCCACTGCCTACATTCGTCCTCCCCAAAACCCTAGCTCTTCCTTGTGGGTGTAAGCTTATTTGTTGTATTTTAGAGTGTTTCAAGAGGAAGGCATTGCATCCAAGTGTTGGAGAAGAAGATCAAGTTCATAGATCTGAAGATAGTTTGTGCTCAAGAAGCTCCAGAAGGTATAAAGTTCCAAACTTTATGCATATATGCTTAGATCTCATCATTTTACTTTATTAGAAGCATTTCTTGTCCCAAAAGCCATAAATTGGTGCATGTTGTGTTGTGGACGAAAAGAGCTGTCCTTCCAGGCTCTTGAAGGGACCTTGAGTGATAAAAATAAGGTCCCATAGGCTGTAGGTGTCCCATGCAAGAGGAATAAGGTCTTAATGGATTAATACCAAGCATTTAGGACTTTATGGACGTCCAAAGTGATAAAGTTTGTGTCTTTATGGACCCTGGTCATGTTAGGCCTCTGGATCTGAGATTAGGACTTAAGTGCTTAAGCCATTAAGCACTTAATAAGGTTTTGGCCAGTTATGGAGTACGCCCAGTGTACTGGGTCAACCACCCCGATGGTGGTCAACATTTGGTCGCGTACGCCCCGCGTACCAGAGGAGTACGCCCCGCGTACATCCTCTGTTGGGCCATTGTCAATTGGGCTTCGGGTATTGGGCTGTTTATGGACTAAAGGGACTTGGGCCTTTGCTGGACTTAGTAAATAAGATGTTATGGGCCAGTTAGTGGTATTGGATCGTGGGTTTAGGCCCAATAAGGAGATTGGGCCCAATTTAGTAAATTGGGCCAATAGTGGACTTATGTATATGGACTCCCAAGTTGAGGGCTTGGTGTAGGACTTTGGCCAACAAAAAGGGAATGGACTTAATGAGTTATGAGGACACTTATTCAAGGGGGTAATGCTGAGTATTAACCTAGTATTTATTATTATGTGACAGTTTGGGATTCCCGGTGAGACAACAGTCAGAGAATTACAGTATTTCAGCACTATTTGCGAGGTGAGTTACCTCACTATACTAAGGGGTCTAAGGCACCAAGGTCGGCCCATTGGATATGTTATCCTAGCAGTGTTAGAAGTTGAGTATGAGTTAGTGTTGCATGCTAGTGGTTATGCCAGTTAGGTAGATCTGTAGGACTACATGTGTTGTTATATGATTATCTGCATGCAGTAGCTATGTTATATGTTGATATTGATGGGTTTTAAGCACTACAACATTCCTATGGTGTACATGCAAACCCTAAAGCTTTGGATCTAGTTTGTCTAATGAACATGAAATAATCATCCAAAGCCATAAACCCTAGATCTAGCATGTGATAATCAATATTAACATAAGAATAGGGTTTAGATCTTACCTTTGATTGTTATGTAGTAATAACAATCTATTCCTTCTTGTAATTGGCTTCTAAAAGCTTAGTGTCACAAGTGTCACACCTCTAATGGAGTCACAAACACCATAAGCAATAAGGATGAAGAAGGAGGAGAGAGAAGACACCAAAAACATCTAGAAACCCTAAGGAATCAGTTAGCCACGTTTTTGGTGCCCTTAGGGTCCTTAAATATGTGAGGCTATTAGGGTTTTGAACTAGTAAACCCTTATATGACTGCTTAGGCCCTAAGCAGCCCATGGACTCCTCCTTTAGACGCCTTAGACGAATTCTAATGGGTTTCCCTATAGATTTCGTCCACTCCATCCTATATGGAGTCCATTAGCCCAATATCCAACTATCACACAATCGACAGTTCCAGTCCCCTTTATTTAATTAATGTCTTTTAGCCACAAAATTAATTATGATTAATTCTTGACTATTATTAATTAAATAATATGATTTCTCTCTTAATACATTATTCATATAATATATTAATAAATCATAATTATTCTCTTTCTCCATAAATCATCCTATCAAGTTGCTTTGGTGAAGGCAACCCAAAAGGACCATGCTCGCAATCGGGTCAAGTACATACCAAAATAGTTATGGGCTTAGACACTAATCCAACAGTCTCCCACTTGGATAAGTCTAATAACTATTCTGCGTATGACTTCAGATCCTGATCAGCAATCGTAGCTTTCAAAAGCCGCTGTCAACTCTGATGTTATCAGATACGCGTCCTTTAGATAAGGGATCATATATTCCTCCATTCTAGATATCGTATAGACGTGAGACATGGATTGAAATCATTCTCTCAGTCTATGTGTTGTTTCCCGATTTCCGATTTATGACGACTGACTAATTGAACAAATCAAATTAGTCCTGGCCCGGCCGAGCACTTTATGTTTGTCATCACTAAATCATCGAGGGGCCCACATATATCGCTTTTATCCCACTTTGGGTAAAAGGAACGGATAAACTTCGACTCAATGCTCGCTTGTACTCACTCACCGAATCACACACAACAATACGTTTTATAACACCAAGTTACTGGTGCGTTTACATATTATCAATGTGCAACCGACTCGCAAGATACAACTCACACATCTTGGTTTCAAAAACATAGGATATTATCGTCTCACCAATCACTCGTGATAAAATCCATGAAGTGATCCAAGTGAGCGTGGGTTTAATCCAATGCTCAAATCATATTCATAAGCATTCATGAACGTTGTAGCAAACTTTTGCTATGTGTAATACACTTTAGACAATCTACATACCAATTCATGACAATCTTCTTTCATACCTACTCCCAAAGTATGAGCGACTGTGGAACGTTCGAATAATCTTATTATTCAGGAAGTCAAAACATGCAAAGTGAAACACAAGAATAATACTAATACTATATGGCCTCAAACCTTTGAGTATAAATAAAACACTTTTATTCAATCACCATATTGATTACTCATTATTTGTTGTTTCGGGTAATCAACTTATTATTTGAATTATAACCATAGTTTGTCCCATGCACCAAGCATGCACACTATGTTTACCTATGGTCCTTACTTTGTGAAATAGTATAATTGAATAACATTTTCAATCACACTCATTTCATAATTCCCAATCCTTACCATAAGTGTAAGAATACCAAATTCTTGCCAATTATACAATATGTTAGATTCTAACACTTTATGCAACGGTCCTTTCGTAATGTTACGGCACAAAAGTCACCAAGACTCGGCCAATGAAATTACAAAATGCTCTATTGGAGATTGTTACAAGACAATTCCATAGACATGAAGTCTCACATTCAAAGTACATTCCTTTGAACATCCTTCTTGCATAAAAGTTTTTCTAGACATACAGATTCTTAACGTCCAACTCCCAATATGGAAACATTTCCATATTTTCCATATGACAACTCATTTTAAATAGAATCTTATCTATTCATAATAATGTCAATATGGTCCATCCATGACTATACTTCTAACTGTCCTCAAGTGACCAATCCTTGGCGAACCTTAGATTATCCTTGACAGTTGTTTAACTAATTCAGTCAAATCCGATTCTAGTCCTCTTTCCCTCTTAATGCCCTAGGCATTTGGAAAATTTTAGAACAGTCGAATATTACAACGACATGATACTTTACTAGTCTTTTGTTATAATATTTCTATTTCTGTTTGCCATCTTCTCACGATTCGAACTATGAAGAGGGATGCCGTAATCATAATCTAGTGTGAGAACGCAACAATTATTTCCATATATAGAATTCTCTTACATTGAATCCTTTCAACATAACATTCATATATCTTTTTAACTAAATTTGATCAAAATTTATCGATCTAAACCTTTAGATTTGAAACGAAGTATAATATTCTCTCCCTTAATTATAGAAAAACAACTTTTCAACCTATGCAACTTTGCAAAGTGAAACTTTTGTTTTCTATAATTAATATTGCTAACTTGCAATAATAATCATGCTCCCACTAACATGATTATTATCTCCTTACTAGCATAACACTTATGCTCCCACTAGCTTTGACATGTATTCAGAAATCAGATGAACTTCTAGAAAACAATGCTTATAGACTTTCCAAAGTTCATATTTCCAATACGATGTGCTTCGATAAGCCTTTATCTAAGCTTCTCAAATTCACACACCTTTCCTTAGACAGCTCACATGTGTGTCTAAACTAATTCAAAACTTATATTACTAAGTCCCAAATGTTCAGACTAATTGCCAAATCTCACAATTCGAACTATGAAGAGGGATGACGTAATCATAATCGAATTTGAGAATGCAATTTACATAATCGCTATCTCCTTAAAATCTCTCTTAGTGAAAGCATTTCCTCACAATCATTTTCATGAAGGAGAGAAACCTTATGACACTTAGATTTTATGGTGCATGTGTTCCTATCCATGCAAATTTGTCATAAGCATAATCATAAGATAATGTTTGTGACAAATTCAAACTCTTATGGACAGAACTTGTTCATTCTTAATTTCTTGCCATCAAGGGTCCCACCATTGCTTCCAAGTTATTTAGCAACTCACCTATTCCAGTTAATGTACTTTCATTGATCAAGGTGTTTGCCCTTATGCATTCAATTGATAACTCGTAGAACTCATATGCATAATCACTCAACTGGATTGGCACAGAAATAAAATTTTTGTCAACACGATAGGTTACAATCCTCAAGTCGTGTGCTAGTGTTTAATAGGTTTACTTCTTGATTTGTTCTTGAAACTTTTCAAGATATTTAGACTCCCACTGACCTCTTGACATATAAGATTCTCTTATCAAGAAACATTTCTTGACAAAACAAATATTCAAGAGTCAGTGTGTGTCTTTATCAAGACAAACCTACACACGATTTGGTACTGGTTGGTCTTTGTCTTATCCAAGACATCACAACTTACCAAATTCAAACGTGCAAGAGCAAGAAAACATTTTCCTACTTCACAATTGATGAGTGTGTTAAATTTCTTAAGATGATGTCACTCAAATCACAATTTTGGAGTATGACTCTAAAACTTGATTTTGGAACGAAGTATGATTCATCTTATTGACTTAACCCATTTTTGACAATGCTTGACTCCTCTTCTTAGCCATACTAGTGCACTAAGGTGTCCTTAGAGGATGAATTGTAATATGGTTCTTAAGACGATCATAGAACATGATACAAAAGTACTCTCCCTTCTTCTTAGATTGGAGAAACTTTTATCTTTGATTCTTCTTATTCGTTCTGCCATTCATTGAAATTTTTCAATGATTCAGAATTACACTTAATCTTGTAAGCATAATCATATTTACTAGACTTTTAGTAAATCATGACGAATAATCTAATTTGTTATTTATGGTGGACTTATCCAGTGCACAGCATTGTGAACTCGATCTCCTAGTCCTTCACTTGACTCTTTGTCAAGCAATTAGCCTTTAAAATTTCTAAGTACCAAGATTTCCATACATCACATGATTCAAATCATATGATTCCAAGCTTCTGTCCAATTGAAACTTGGGTGATGAGAATCTTTCCTTACTTAGAAAATTACGACACTACCATAAATAAAATAACTAAGAATCACATCCACTTAATATTGCTTATAATAGAAACACACAAACATCAATTTCCACAATTGCCATTGCAAGGAAATATAAATAAGTCAAAATCAAAATTTATTTTATTGCGGAAAAATATATCCTTACAATGCAAATGAAAACTATGCTATTACATATTCCTAAGCAATTTATCATAACTCTAAGCAGCAGCTCAAAATCCGATCATCGAATCCATGCGATAGTAATCCATTTCTTCGCGATCAGACTCAGCTCGCTCCTTCCTCTAAGCTTCCTTTCCTTTCTTCGATCCTTCAAAACATCGAAATGTAATCTTATCACATCATGTATTAAGAATCACCAAATAGGAACTTAATGGAGTTAGATAGTGGATTTTACCTGAAACAGAGCCATACATCTTGACTCTCCCATCTCTTAGATCTCTCAGGTAGTCAGGGCAGCTTCATAACCAATGCCCATTGTTTTGGCAGTAGAAACATATGGACTCTTCTGGAATGGTACACAGGACTATCTCAGACTCAGCCTTTCTCTTACGTAGAGAAAACCTTTCTGGACTTCCAATGTTTCCATTGCCCATAGAAGGTTGGGATATTGATTTATCAGACAAATTTGCTCAACTAGTGCGCCAAATCATTTCTGATTTAGCAGCAATAAGGAAATAAGTTAAATCAATAAGGGTCATGTCGTGGTCCATCATATAGTACTCTCTAACGAACTTACCATATGATTCGGGAAGTGATTGACGAACCAAGTCAACAACCAACTTCCTTGAGAAATCGACACCCAACATCCTTAACCTGTCAATGTGTGACATCATCTTCAAGATGTGTGCACACACAGACTTTCCATCTTTGTGTCTTTTTGCCAATAGGGCTTGAGTGAACTTGAACTTTTCAAGTCTTCGAACATGTGGGTCAGGGAGAATTATTGGAGGAGGTGGAGGAAATGAAGCATGATTTCCATTTCCACAATCCAATCGTGGAACATCATCTTCACGTGGAAAACTTTTTCCAACGGATTTAGGAAGACCATAGTTGTCAGACTTTGACATCTATGAAACTTGAGAAAATTCAAGTTTAGTTGATTGAGTCCTTAATAAAACACCCAAATGAGATATTAAGGCTAGGACCCAACACAATATCCTACAAATTGGAAGAGGGATGTCGTAATCCAACTCGCAGAACATTTGAAGGATGACTCACGATTTACCAATTTCCACCATGAAAAACGAAAAGAAGGTTAAGTTTTAAATGAATTGAAACTCCTAGATCTTTTGAGATTCATTGAACTTTTCAATGTCATGTTTAATCTCGATTATGCCCTTCATTTGTGACTGGGATGCCGAGGATCACAAATAAGGTGTGAATAACCATGTGAATATACGTGGTGCCCTCAATGTTACGGTCACCTAATCGACGTGTCGGTTAACCACACACGCTCCATCGATCTATGACAAACATCGAGTCATCCTTCACTACCAATGCCAAACCCAACTTAGTGTGCCGGTTAACCACACACGCTCCACTAATTGTCTCGACAAGGGTACAAAGTGTAATTCCATGGAATTGCATCGATTTCACTTTTTCCTAAAGTAACTAAGATTGGGAATTTTGTAAAACATTTAGTTACTTTACTATACTTTTAATGAGGAGAGGGTTTGCCCTATCCTACCTGTTCGGCTAACGACCCTCCACCAATCAAGGAAGCGGTGGGTGAGAGTGGACACCCATTAAACGACCATTTTATAGGCCATAACTGTAACACCCAAAAATTCAAGCCAAATTTAAACTTTCAAAACATGTCGAATTTATCAAAACATTACAACTTTGTTTTCAAAATACATTTATATCAGAGTTTTCCCAGAAACATAACATAATAGGAGGAGCTGTACGATCATGCCTTCGCCTTGTCGTGATCCCCTGATGTACCTGAAACAATAAACTGAAACTATAAGCCCGAAAGCTTAGTAAGTTACCCCCAAAATACCGATACACATACAGTCCACATAACCATGTCACACCATGACATATCATAACAAACTGAGCAAAACAGCACATAACGGGTCCACAGCTTTACAGACTGGAATACCCCTGGGCCCACAGTGTGAGTCTGGAATGCCTACCGGGCCCTCAGCTCACATCTGGATTGCCACCTAGCCCTCAGTACGAGTCTGGAATGCCTATCGGGCCCTCAGCTCGTATCTGGAATGCCACCGAGCCCTCAGTACGAGTCTGGAATGCCTACGGGCCCTCAGCTCGTATCTGGAATGCTCCCAAGTCCTCAGTATGAGTCTGGAATGCCTATCGGGCCCTCAGCTCATATTTGGAATACTCTAGGGTTTGTTGGCTACCGCACGGAGCAGTACAACCTCAACCCATCCCACATAACATATCAACATGTAACAGATACTGCACATGCAGACAATCAATCAGTATCACAGGTAGTCCTACAGACCTACCCTCTAGCGTATCAAACTAGCATGCATAACTAACTCATACTCAACATAATACAACTACTAGGATATCATATCCAATGGGCCGGCCTTGGTGCCTTAGACCCCTTAGTATAGTGAGGATAACTCACCTCGCAACTGTCGTCGGAAATAAGAAGGCTCAACTCCTGGGTCCAACACGAACTCCACCACCTATAGGTACCATACAAACCTTTTTCATAAATCTCCCAATTACCAGAAACCATCAGAAGTCAACTGGTCAACCCTTGGTCCAAGTCAAAGTCCACAGTCAAAGTCAACAGTCTATGTTGACTCGACTCGTCGAGTGCAGATCACCGACTCGTCGAGTCCTTCCTGAACTCGAGAAGTCGTGAAATCCTTGATTGGCTCGTCGAGTTCCCTTTTTAACTCGTCGAGTTCATACGTGGCCAAGATTTGGAAGAAACCCTAGCCAACTCGCTGAGTCTTCTAACAACTCGCCGAGTTCAAGGCAATCTTCAACGAACTCGTCGAGTTGCTCAACCAACTCGCCGAGTTCATGGCTATGTTCATAGGACTCGCCGAGTCCAGCGTTCTACTCGCCGAGTTCATTCAGTCCTTTTTCCATACAGACCTGGTTTGAGCCATGCAGCGGCTCCAAACCACAGATCTAGGCTTCTAGGGCATGCTTATCACGTAAAGTTGCAAACTTTACATGCATGCATAGCTTTAAGGGCTCCAAATGTCAAAACTAAGCTCTTAGTGGGGTTCTAAGCTCAAGAGGGACCTCAATCACGAACATAACTGAGACTTTACAACTCTAGAAGGTAATGAGGGTCCAGATCTGAAGTATAGCCCAACCATAAGGTTTCTCTACCAAGGATTTGGGGTTTTAGGGCTTAAAAGCAACAATTTAGGGACAAACAAGATCTAATAGATCAATAATCAAGATGGAAACTTTATTACCAGAATGGGTGACCACAAATGAATATGTTCTGGATCTAAGTCCCCTTCCTTGAGCTCTTCAACCCCTTCCTTCTTCCACTTGCTCTAATGTGCACCAAAAGTCCCTTCACAAGGCAACAATCACTCAAACTCACCAATGGAGACTAGGGTTTCGATAAGGAATGCTCTGAGGGTGATGGAGGCTGAGATGGGGCTATAAGGACGTTTAAATAGGGTGCAAACCCTAAGGATTAGGGTTTCCTCCTGACTGGCCTACTCGCCGAGTCCAGGCGTGGACTCGCCGAGTAGATCACTTAAAGCCCGCGTCCAATTCGACATCTACTCGGCGAGTTAGGGCTACAACTCGCCGAGTAGCTCTTACAAAAAGAACCATTTAATAAAATTAAATACGTACCAGGAACGGGGCGTTACAATTCTCCCCCACTTGTCTCAGACTTCGTCCTCGAAGTCTGCTGTTGCTGCATCTGAAAACAACTCCGGGTAATGCCCCCGCATCTCCTCTTCGGACTCCCACGTCCACTCTGAACCCTTCCGGTGCTGCCACTGCACCTTCACTAACTGAACCACCTTGTTCCTCAAGGTCTTCGCCTTTCGATCTAAGATCGCAACTGGTCTCTCGATATAATTCAGGCTGCTATCAACCTGAATATCCTCCATGGGTACTACTGCTGACTCGTCCACCAAACACTTCCTCAACTGAGAAACATGGAAAGTGTTGTGGATCTGGCTAAGCTCTGCCGGGAGATCCAATCGATAGGCGACCCGACCCACCCGGGCCAAAACCCTAAAAGGACCAATGAACCTGGGGCCCAGCTTGCCCCTCTTCCGGAATCTGACGACACCCTTCCAGGGTGATACCTTCAGGAGGACCATGTCACCCACGTGAAACTCCAACTCGGATCGGCGTTTGTCGGCATAACTCTTCTGCCGACTCTGAGCGGTCTGCAAACGCTGTCTAACCTGCTGGATCTTTTCGGTAGTCGGCAAGACTACCTCTGTACTACCCATCACCCTGTGCCCAACTTCGCCCCAACAAACCGGGGTGCGACATCTCCGCCCGTACAACATCTCGAATGGCGGGGCGCCAAGGCTAGAATGATAGCTGTTGTTGTAGGCGAACTCCGCAAGCGGTAGGTGAGAATCCCAGCTCCCACCGAAATCAATGACACATGCCCGCAACATGTCCTCGAGGGTCTGAATAGTCCGCTCGCTCTGGCCGTCTGTCTGCGGGTGGAATGCTGTGCTGAAGTGCAATCGCGTGCCCAGCTCCTCGTGAAACTTTTGCCAGAAGCGGGAGGTAAACCTGACATCCCGATCAGAGACAATGGAGACAGGAACCCCATGGCGAGACACGATCTCCCGAACGTACAATTCGGCCAATTTCGCGGCCGATGAGCCCTCTCGTATAGCCAAGAAATGGGTGTTCTTGGTCAATCGATCCACGATGACCCATATAGCATCAAACCCCTTTGCCGTCTTCGGCAATTTGGTAATAAAATCCATCGTGATCTGTTCCCATTTCCACATGGGAATCTCTAGGGGCTGCAACTTTCCATGCGGCCACTGATGCTCGGCCTTGACCATCCTACAGGTCAAGCACCTCTCAACGTACCAAGCGATTTCCCGCTTCATGCACGACCACCAATAGCTCAAACTCAAATCCCGATACATCTTGGTAGCCCCCGGGTGAATAGAGAAATGAGACTTATGAGCCTCCTCCATAACCGTCTGCCTAACCCCACCCGTCATTGGAACCCAAACCCGACCGCATCGGGTTAATAGTCCCCGACTATCCTGCACAAACCGGGTGTTCTCGCCCTTGATCCTCTCCAGCTTCCAATTTTCCGGGCGGATGCCCTCAACTTGGGCATCTCTGATCAAACTCACCAACGGAGAATCCACCGCTATCCTCATACATACCGCTGGGGTGGAAAACCCCGCTGACTTACGGCTCAAAGCGTCCGCCACTACATTCGCTTTACTAGGATGGTAAAGGATCTCGCAATCGTAGTCCTTGACTACGTCCAGCCACCTGCGTTGCCTCATGTTCAGGTTCGGCTGATCCATGATATGTCTCAAGCTCTTGTGATCCGTGTAAATGGTACAACGGACCCCATAGAGGTAGTGTCTCCATATCTTGAGGGCGAACACCACCGCCCCCAGTTCCAAGTCATGCGTAGGGTATCTCGTCTCATGCGGCTTCAGCTGCAGCGATGCGTAGGCTATCACTCGTCCTCTCTGCATGAGGACCGCCCCTAAACCTGTGATGGATGCATCACAGAACACCACAAAATCCTCGACTCCCTCCGGGAGTGTCAATACTGGAGCCTCGCACAAATGCTGACGGAGGGTCTCAAACGCCCTCTGCTGCTCGGGACCCCATCGGAAATCCACTCCCTTCCTGGTCAGACGAGTGAGGGGCACTGCAATCTTGGAGAAGTCCCGTATGAACCTCCGGTAGTACCCTGCCAACCCCAGAAAGCTCCTAATATCTGAGGGAGATTTCGGAACCTCCCACTGCATAACCGCCTCGATTTTGGCCGGATCGACCAAAATCCCCTCCTGGTTAACGAGATGTCCGAGGAACTGGACCTCCCGTAACCAAAACTCACACTTCGAGAACTTGGCGTACAACCGTTCCCGTCTTAGAACTCCCAACAGCTCTCACAGATGTTCCTCATGCTGCTCTCGGGTCTTGGAATACACCAAGATATCATCTATAAACACTATGACCGAGCGATCAAGCATCGGTCTACAGACCCGATTCATCAGGTCCATAAACACCGCTGGCGCGTTGGTGAGCCCAAACGGCATCACCACGAACTCGTAATGTCCATAACGAGTTCGGAATGCGGTCTTCTCCACGTCCTCCTCTCTGACCCTGACCTGATGATACCCAGACCTCAAGTCTATCTTGGAAAACCAAGATGCACCCTGTAACTGGTCGAAGAGATCGTCTATCCTCGGGAGTGGATAACGGTTCTTCACCGTCAACTTATTCAACTCCCGGTAATCGATACACATCCGGTGCGAACCGTCCTTCTTCCGGACGAAAAGTATCAGTGCTCCCCATGGACAACTGCTAGGTCGAATGAACTGCTTGTCCAGCAGTTCCTGCAGCTGCGATGACAGCTCCTGCATCTCTGGCGGTGCCAATCGGTACGGCGCCTTAGCAATAGGGGCCGCACCTGGCACCAGGTCGATCCTGAACTTGACCTGCCTCTCTGGAGGTATCCCTGGTAACTCCTCCGGGAATACGTCTGCGAACTCCCTGACCACCGGTACGTCGGAAACCGAAATCTGATCCCTAGCTCGCGTATCTACCACATACGCTAGATAACCTGCACACCCGTGCTGAATGTACTGTCGTGCCCTGGCAGCTGAACAAAACCCTGATCCCACTCTTGTGCCCTCGCCATATACAATCAGTTCTCCCCCACTTGGGGTTCGAACTACTACTCGCTGCCCCTCACAGTCGATCATGGCACCGAATCGACTGAGCTAATCCATGCCTACAATCACGCATACCTCCCCCATGGGAATCGGAATCAAATCTATCGGAAATGACACCCCGAAAATCTCCAAGTCACACCCTCGATAAACTGAAGAAGCAGAAACCCCGTGTTCGTTGGCGATAGACACTCGCAACGGACACTCTAACTCGCCCACTGGCGCACTGAACTCCCTACTAAATGTCTGAGATACGAAGGACCGACTCGCCCCCGAGTCAAATAAGACCAAAGCAGGCAAGGAGTTCACTAAAAACGTACCTAACCACAGGTGCAACAGATAAGCATACAACAGATATAGGAAAACGAGACAAGGATAAAAACATACCAGCAACCACATCTGGTGCTGCTCTGGCCTCCTCCGCTGTAAGCTGGAAGGCACGACCCTGAGCCTTTGGAGGCTCTGCCCTGACTGGTCTCCCATCCGTGATCCTCAAAGTAGCCGGCGCTGGAGCCTGCGCCGGTTTGGCGGCGAGTAACGGGCAGTTGGCCTTCAAATGGCCAACCTGATCACAATGGTAACATAACCTCATACTCTAAACTGGAGCGGCCTGGCGACAGTCTTTCGCGTAATGCCCCTCCTTGCCACACTTGTGGCATCCACTACCAGCTCGACACACACCAGAATGACCCTTGCCACACTTCCCACATGTGCGGCTCTGCTGACCCCCGGTCCTAGTATCAGCGGTCTTAGACCGCTTCGGTGCCGGCTGAGAATGTGTCGGGGCATGCCGCTGTTCTCTCAACTGCTGCTCAATCTCCAACTCACGCCGTCTGGCGGCCTCCTGCAACTCTAGAAGAGTATCACATCGCTGGGTAGACACAAACTGACGGATATCCGTCTTGAGCATGCTCAGATAACGGGTCATCTGGGCCTGCTCTGAAGCAAACTCCGGGCAAAACATCGCCCTCTCAGTGAACATCCAGGTGATCTCCGTCACCGACTCCCCATCCTGTCTCAAACTCAAAAACTCCTGTGCCAATCGCTCCCGCTCAACCCGTGGAATGTAACGGGCGCGGAACATATCCCTGAACTGCTCCCAAGTAACAGAAGCTCTCTGATCATCAGAGTACGACCCAGTCGCAAGTCTCCACCAGTCCTTGGCCCCAGACCTAAGCAGGTTCAGAGCACACCTGACCTTCTGGTCAGCAGGACACGAGCAGGTGAAGAAACACCCCTCCACATCTGAAATCCACCTCATAGCCTTGATGGGATCCTGCGTCCCATCAAAAGTAGGGGGCTTCGTGTTATCGAAGTCCCTGTACTGAAAACCTCTACCAACTCCTCCTCCCGTCGCTGATACAGCTGATGCAGCTGCTGCAGCGGCTGTCTCTGCAAGGGCTGCATAACGCTCATCAAAATACTCCACCATGGCGGTCTTGATCGACCCGAACATCTCCGGTAACTGAGCCCGGAATGCAGCAGCAACCTCATCATGCAGGATCTCTCGAATCCTGGCATCCAACTCCTCTGTACCCATCTGCACCACTGGCTCAGGTGCTGTCGGCCCCTCCTGGCCTCTGTCCCCTGATCCTGATCCCGAACCGGATCCAGCCACGAAGCGCCTCGTCATCACCATTCTGAAACATATCACCAGTTATCAGATAATTCATATAAATCACTGGGAGCCAACTCCATACTAACCCTAGGGATTGCGACTTACTTGACACGCGTATAGGTCCTGTGCTTTTAGTAGCATGGGCCCCTACTACCTTCCAGACCTACCCATATTTGCCCCAAGTATCACCACAACACCCTAACAATATGCACAACATGGCGAGCGCTCAATCCTCACTCCTAGAGGAATGCTAAATATCTTATAACTGACCTCCCGGTCTCACTCAACCCCTCATATCCATGAAACTTCCACCAACCCTGCAGCACTAATGTATGCTAGCCATGCATAACGCTGGACCCTATAGACTTTAGAATATCCAATCCTACCCCAAGCCCCCAATCAAACAAGAACAGAACATAAGGCCAAATCAAACATTCTCAGGCTATAAGATCTTAATTATGTACAACTGGGATGCATACATTAGACAACTACAGTAATGATGTCAATCTCACATAAAGGAAACCCTAGGCTAGCAGGCATCATGTGTTCAGGCAATTCTATCATGCAATTCCTGAAGATCCCTAGCCTAGCACTAACATGCTGTTCTATCATATCGTATAATCAAATAACTTGTATGGTATTTTGGGGTCTACATACTGGCTCCGGCTGATCGTACGCCCTGCATCCTCCTTTATTTATTTTGAAAACCTTTTTGAAAAATCATTTTGAAAATCCTTTCCTTGATTTGAGACTGGAGTCACACGAGTGTTCCTCCAATTCACTCAAACCAAGGCTCTGATACCAACTTGTAACACCCAAAAATTCAAGCCAAATTTAAACTTTCAAAACATGTCGAATTTATCAAAACATTACAACTTTGTTTTCAAAATACATTTATATCAGAGTTTTCCCAGAAACATAACATAATAGGAGGAGCTGGACGATCATGCCTTCGCCTTGCCGCGATCCCCTGATGTACCTGAAACAATAAACTGAAACTGTAAGCCCGAAAGCTTAGTGAGTTACCCCCAAAATACCGATACACATACAGTCCACATAACCATGTCACACCATGACATATCATAACAAACTGAGCAAAACAGCACATAACGGGTCCACAGCTTTACAGACTGGAATACCCCTGGGCCCACAGTGTGAGTCTGGAATGCCTACCGGGCCCTCAGCTCACATCTGGATTGCCACCTAGCCCTCAATACGAGTCTGGAATGCCTACCGGGCCCTCAGCTCGTATCTGGAATGCCACCGAGCCCTCAGTACGAGTCTGGAATGCCTACCGGGCCCTCAGCTCGTATCTGGAATGCTCCCAAGTCCTCAGTATGAGTCTGGAATGCCTATCGGGCCCTCAGCTCATATCTGGAATACTCTAGGGTTTGTTGGCTACCGCACGGAGCAGTACAACCTCAACCCATCCCACATAACATATCAACATGTAACAGATAATGCACATGGAGACAATCAATCAGTATCACAGGTAGTCCTACAGACCTACCCTCTAGCGTATCAAACTAGCATGCATAACTAACTCATACTCAACATAATACAACTACTAGGGTATCATATCCAATGGGCCGGCCTTGGTGCCTTAGACCCCTTAGTATAGTGAGGATAACTCACCTCGTAATTGTCGTCGGAAATAAGAAGGCTCAACTCCTGGGTCCAACACGAACTCCACCACCTATAGGTACCATACAAACCTTTTTCATAAATCTCCCAATTACCAGAAACCATCAGAAGTCAACTGGTCAACCCTTGGTCCAAGTCAAAGTCCACAGTCAAAGTCAACAGTCTATGTTGACTCGACTCGTCGAGTGCAGATCACCGACTCGTCGAGTCCTTCTTGAACTCGAGAAGTCGTGAAATCCTTGATTGGCTCGTCGAGTTCCCTTTTTAACTCGTCGAGTTCATACGTGGCCAAGATTTGGAAGAAACCCTAGCCAACTCGTTGAGTCTTCTAACAACTCGCCGAGTTCAAGGCAATCTTCAACGAACTCGTCGAGTTGCTCAACCAACTCGCCGAGTTCATGGCTATGTTCATAGGACTCGCCGAGTCCAGCGTTCTACTCGCCGAGTTCATTCAGTCCTTTTTCCATACAGACCTGGTTTGAGCCATGCAGCGGCTCCAAACCACAGATCTAGGCTTCTAGGGCATGCTTATCACGTAAAGTTGCAAACTTTACATGCATGCATAGCTTTAAGGGCTCCAAATGTCAAAACTAAGCTCTTAATGGGGTTCTAAGCTCAAGAGGGACCTCAATCACGAACATAACTGAGACTTTACAACTCTAGAAGGTAATAAGGGTCCAGATCTGAAGTATAGCCCAACCATAAGGTTTCTCTACCAAGGATTTGGGGTTTTAGGGCTTAAAAGCAACAATTTAGGGACAAACAAGATCTAATAGATCAATAATCAAGATGGAAACTTTATTACCAGAATGGGTGACCACAAATGAATGTGTTCTGGATCTAAGTCCCCTTCCTTGAGCTCTTCAACCCCTTCCTTCTTCCACTTGCTCCAACGTGCACCAAAAGTCCCTTCACAAGGCAACAATCACTCAAACTCACCAATGGAGACTAGGGTTTCGATAAGGAATGCTCTGAGGGTGATGGAGGTTGAGATGGGGCTATAAGGACGTTTAAATAGGGTGCAAACCCTAAGGATTAGGGTTTCCTCCTGACTGGCCTACTCGCCGAGTCCAGGCGTGGACTCGCCGAGTAGATCACTTAAAGCTCGCGTCCAATTCGACATCTACTCGGCGAGTTAGGGCTACAACTCGCCGAGTAGCTCTTACAAAAAGAACCATTTAATCAAATTAAATACGTACCAGGAACGGGGCGTTACAATAACCTTATACCCCCCTTATAGATCGGCTTCGTGATTGAGGCCTACTAACGGTAAGACTAGCAGTTTAAGTTATACATATATAATATTAGACTTTTAATTTTTATATAGTATAAGGGTGTATTTTATACTTTTAAAATACTATGTGGGTTAATTTAATAAATTATACCTTTTAATTTAATTAAACATAAACCATGTCATTATCGATTTATTAATTCTCCCTTAATTATACACTTAATTAATTTTAATAAAACCATAAGGATGTAATTTGAACTTTTCAAAACTAGGGTTTTAGAATTTAAAATTTCAAAAATTAAACTTTTAATCAAAATTTAAATTCCAAAACTTGAGGGCAAGTTTTAAAACACTTCAAAACATTAGGGTTTAGAATTTAAATATTTCCAAATTAACCTTTTAATCAAAAATTAAAATTCCAAAACTTGAGGACAAATTTTGAAACCTTTCAAAATATTAGGGTTTAACTATTTAAATTTCAAAACTAAAACTTTTTAAAGTTCAAATTTAAACTATAAAACTTAAAAATTCGAATTTTGGCAAGAAAAAAGAGTTTTGGCAATTATCCTCAACAAAATCTGGCAGAAAATTCGAAAATCTCGGCACCAGAGCCCTGGACTCGTCGAGTCCACAATGAAACTCGTCGAGTAGGACCTACTCGTCTAGTCCATTCATGGACTCGACGAGTCTGCCAGTCAGAACCCAAAAATTTCGCTTTTCAAACAAGCAATGAATAATTAAGCATCAAATACATCAAACAAACAGCCTAGGCTCTGATACCACTGATGAGTTTTAAGCACTACAACATTCCTATGGTGTACATGCAAACCCTAAAGCTTTGGATCTAGTTTGTCTAATGAACATGCAATAATCATCCAAAGCCATAAACCCTAGATCTAGCATGTAATAATCAATATTAACATAAGAATAGGGTTTAGATCTTACCTTTGATTGTTATGTAGTAATAACAATCTATTCCTTCTTGTAATTGGCTTCTAAAAGCTTAGTGTCACAAGTGTCACACCTCTAATGGAGTCACAAACACCATAAGCAATAAGGATGAAGAAGGAGGAGAGAGAAGACACCAAAAACATCTAGAAACCCTAAGGAATAAGTTAGCCACGTTTTTGGTGCCCTTAGGGTCCTTAAATATGTGAGGCTATTAGGGTTTTGAACTAGTAAACCCTAATCTGACTGCTTAGGCCCTAAGCAGCCCATTGACTCCTCCTTTAGAGGCCTTAGACGAATTCTAATGGGTTTCCCCATAGATTTCGTCCACTCCATCCTATATGGAGTCCATTAGGCCAATATCCAACTATCACACAATCGACAGTTCTAGTCCCCTTTATTTAATTAATGTCTTTTAGCCACAAAATTAATTCTGATTAATTCTTGACTATTATTAATTAAATAATATGATTTCTCTCTTAATATATTATTCATATAATATATTAATAAATCATAATTATTCTCTTTCTTCATAAATCATCCTATCAAGTTGCTTTGGTGAAGGCAACCCAAAAGGACCATGCTCGCAATCGGGTCAAGTACATACCAAAATAGTTATGGGCATAGACACTAATCCAACAGATATGTTATGTGGGATGGGTTGAGGATGTACTGCTTTGTGCGGTGACCAACAAACCCTAGGAGCATTCCAGATTCGAGTTGTGGGTCCGGTAGGCAATCCAGACTCTTACTGTGGGCTCGATGGCAATCTAGATGTGAGCTGTGGGCCCGGTAGTCAATCCAGACTCACACTGTGGGCCCAGGGGTATTCCAGTCTGTAAAGTTGTGGACCCAGTATATGCTGTTATTTGTATATGTATTATGTGTAGTGTATCGGTATTTTGGGGAACTCACTAAGCCTCGAGCTTACAGTTTCAGTTTATTGTTTCAGGTACATCAGGGGATCGCGGCAAGGCAAAGGCGTGATCGTACAACTCCTCATATTTATGTTTATGTTTCTGGGATACTCTGATATTATACCTTTTGAAAACAAGTTTTGTAATAACTAATGGTTTTTGGATTGTTTAAAAAGTTTTAAATTGGCTTAAATTTTATGGGTGTTACACTCCATGTGGAATTATATTGTCATCATCAACCAACAACATTAGTTTTGCATGATCATTTGCAGATTCATCAACATCAAATAATGGAGCAACATCAGTTGCGGCCTTACCTTTATGCCTAAAATCATCCCCTTTTACAGGCTCATTGTAAGAAGGAACATGATTGGTTGTCATAGGTAATAAATTACAATTTTGGTTACTTCCAGCACCAGAAGACCTACTTCCACCAGATCGATTTTCCCCAGGAAATCGATGAATACCACTTTCCATAACATTATTAAGAACAAACAGTTGTATTGTGTTAGAAGACAAAACTAAGAAAATATATGATATCGCTATCGTCAAGAATCTGCATAACTATATTTGATCCAGGACATTGAAAAAATAGATATATTTTAGTGTGTAACTTGGACTTGGAAGCAACTAACGTGATTAACCCAACAAAGTTGATATCATTGTTTATATCTACACTAAAACATGTGTAGTCTGGATCAATATACTGCACAGATCCCTTGATACGTTGTCATTGTCCTCCACTTGAAACCGGCACTCGAAATAAATCCTTATATATACTATTTTTTTAGTATACGAAACCTGTCAAAGAACATTGTTGGTGGATGAACAAAGACAAAGAAATATATTGCTTGTGGCTTGTGGAATAACAAAAATCACACAAATGCCCTAATATTACCTCTTTGGAAGAGCATTCCGGAATGCCCGTACATTCCGAAGTACAGTCCAGAATACACTTTTTTGTGTTCGGGATACCTACCAACCACCACCAACTCCTGAACATAACTACTCCGAAATACCGCATTCCGAAGTAAATGGTCATTTTATAAAATTTATAAAACTTTGGTTATTGTTATCAGATTATTCATATGAGAAGATTTGTTCATATAGGTTAGATTCCTCAATTTCTCTATAAAATAAATAATAAAAACCCATCATAAATTGATCAAAGGTCGAAGAAAATACAGTCATATAGACATATAGACATATAGGGACATCTTATATTATTATATTAACGATTACCTGATCAATATAACACGTACTTAAAGTTACCATTTTGAGTAGACCCTTTTTTTAATTCGTAACTGATCACCATCCTTTTACCTTTGGGATGTGTGTTTATGTATATATATATATATATATATATATATATATATATATATATATATATATATATATATATATATATATATATATATGTTGGCATGATCATAGGATTGAATTATATAATGAGTCATTGATGAATTGGTTTATTCCCTCACCACTTTATCCTTTTCCTTTTGTTTAAATATAAATAGTTGTTGATAGCATAAAAACAAGAAATTTGTCCTAAAATCTATTGTTGGATTCTTTGATTCCCCTAAGCCTACAAGCAACAAAGAGAATCCGCCAATCCCACCACATCTTCCACCAAAAATAGCCAAATCAAAGAAAAGAAAAACTCATTTGCCATCACTTTCAAACTCCAAAAAGAAAAAGAAAAATAAATCCATCAAAAATTTAACTCGTCCATATTCCATAATCCATCCCACTAATGTAAATCTCCTTTCCTCAAAACTCCTTATAGATTTAGAAAGTTAAACCCATTAACATCATGGTAGGGGTCCTCTAAATCTTGGATTTGATCCTTAATTTTCATCGAATAATAACCAAACCAATTCTTGGATTGAATGCAAGCCATTTGTTCGATGAAAGTCTAATGATGATTTTGGATTATCATTCGCTAATTTTGAGAGTGGGGTGTGAAAACTGAGGAGTGGGTAATGGAAAAACATGAAGATAAAACCAAATCATTCACTTTTTTCTCTGCTTTTAAGACTCCAAATGGAACTGTGTTTTGCTTTCTTTGTTTTTGCACCATTAAAGATTCTCTTCATGCCGTTCAAGTCAAAAGGAAAAATGAATAAAAAAATACTTTATTTTTTTCTCTCTTTTGTTTTGTTTTGTGGGTGATAATGAAATGTGAATTGAGAGAAAGGTAAGAGACACACAGCTCATGAGAGCATATATTCCCTCACCTTACATTACCCCACTGGTGTTTCCTGATATGGAGTGAGATCAACCAACTCCCCCCTACCTCACCCCCCCCTCTCTCATTTATAAAAGACTTACACTCATCTGCCACATATTTCAGACACAACAAGTCTTCAATTCAGAAAGAATCAATCCTATTTTATGTTTCATTACTTCTTCTGTTCTTTATCTATTTCAGAAACTGAAAAAAATGGCTCATGAGAATATTCAAAATCAAGAAGTGAATTTGGTTTTATCCAGTGATGCTAAGCCTAGACTCAAATGGACTTCTGAACTTCACCAACGATTCGTTGACTCGGTCAGTCAACTCGGAGGCCCAGAGAGTGAGTTTTTATTGAAATTTACCTTCTTTATAAAATCTTGTTGTTGGGTTTTTAAAAAGTTTCAATCTTTTTTCACTTACAGAAGCAACACCAAAATCTTTGATGAGAGTAATGGGTATTCATGGGCTTACTTTGTACCACTTAAAGAGTCATTTGCAGGTACTTTTAGCCTCAATTCATTCACAAGTTAACAATTTTTGTTACAATTCTAAGTTTTTCTTGTATATTTATGCAGAAATATAGATTAGGAAAGATTCAACAATCGCCAGCTTGCAGTGGAAATATTCAAGAAGGTGAGTAAATACGTGTTTGATTCTTTATTCATTGAACCAAAATGCTGGATTTTTCATTCTAATTAATAACAAATGAATTTGATAACAGAGTTTGGAGATGATCATAGGAGTGATATCACAAGTATCGATCATAACGATGAAAACCCAAATCAGATTAGCGAGTAATTCACCTTTTTACCTTTAAATTCTCTATCTTTTTATATAAAATCCGAAAGAAAAGTTTATAAAAGCGTTGAATGTTGATCGTATCAGGAGCTTAAAGATTGCTGAGGCTTTACAGATGCAAATGGAGGTGCAAAGGAAACTTCACGAACAAATAGAGGTGAAAACTGAAAACCGAAAGTACAAATTTGCATGCATGAAGTACAACTGTAGTAAACTAACGATCGGATTTTTCAATTTTCAGGTTCAAAGACATTTACAGCTGAGAATTGAAGCTCAAGGAAAGTATTTACAATCGGTATTGAGAAAGGCGCAAGACACACTTGCAGGGTATAATTCATCCGCCATTGAAGTTGAAGCAGCAAAAGCTGAGCTTTCTCATTTAGTTTCAATGGTGGACAATGGCTGCCCGAGTTGCCCGAGTTCTTTATCCATGCTGACCGAAGTAGAAGATTCAAGGTTAAAGAAAGAGGTGAAAAAAACGGGGAATGGGTCGTCAGTGGAAAGCTCGTTGACTTCATCTGAGAGTTGGGGAAGGAAGGAAAACGATGATCTTGATTTGAAATTGATGGATAGGAATGGAATGAGTGATTCCGGGAATGGAAGGAAAAGAAGTGGGAGTACAATTTCTGATGGGAATTGTCAAGGTAAAAGATTACAGAAAGGTAGTGAGAGGTTTGATTTGAATAGTCAATATGTGAATGACTTTGACTTTGACTTTGAGTCAAAGTCAAGCACACTGGACTTGAACTCTGAGTGAGAAAAAATTGAGTTGAATGGGGAAAACTTTTGGTAATATTGGTGATGGATGAAAGGTTTATGATATATATTTGTATGTCATATAGTATATAAATATATATATCCATTAAAAAAAAGTATATATAAATATGTAATTTTGAAGGCATATGGATGTATTCATGCCCACAAGGCACATTTATATGATTATTTTACTTTCGTATTTTCATATGAAGTTGTTTTGAAATATGATTATATATGAGATGCTCTATAGATTGAAACATAAAAATGATGAAAATATATTATGTATTTCTTTTTGTAAATTTGTTGAAAAATGAAAGATTTTTTGGTTTGTGGATTAAAGGATATGGTAGTGGTACTCTCCTGGCCTCCTTTTTAAAAAGTTGTACATTGAATAGGACAAAAGCCCTTATTACAATGATATGTAAATCATGCATTAAAAGTTGTACTTATACAATAATGTCGATTTTCATAAAGAAAAAACAATCATTTGCCTCTCTTGTGCTTTGTTCTTGGCTTGATCAATCAAGTTAAAAGATAAAGTGACCTAAAATTCTTTTCTTACCCACCCATTTCTCTTGCTTTTCCTTCCTAACTTTTTATATATAATAACAAATGTCAAAATCACTAGGTTGGGTACTTGGGTTGATGTATCGAAACGAGTTTGGGGAAAATATCTGTTTCTGTACACGTTGAATTGATCGATACAGTTAAATCGTCTTGGACTTTTATAAAATTGAATATGATTACAAAAGACTATACTATTATTACAATTATATTATAATTATTTGAATAAAACAATTTATAAGGTTGAATGTATTGAAAATACACTTTGAGAGTCAATATAGCAATTTTGATGGTAAGCCGAATCTGTATGTGAAGACGAAGTCGATTTTGTTCCGGTGAAAGCCAACTTAGGTGGCATAGCTAGCAACAGATTGGAACCAGACTCATGGGGTCTGCTTGAGGGTGTTTAGGGAGTTGACACACGTAGTTTAAGTGGGTCAAGGACTCAAGTATACAAATCTATGGGGTTGGTGCATGTAGACCGTCTTGGAATAAAATACGTTTTCATGTCTAATTGGTAAACAAACCAATGTGGAAAGATGGCAAAACTAAGAACCATGTGAATGTTTGTTGACATATTAGCCACTAGCCGCGCATTCTAGTAACTAAGGGGTCCATCATAATGGAATTTGTGTTTGAAGAGCCAAATGTAACGAAATGCATTATCACCTATGGGTTGAAGGACAAGAATAAAAGTCATATTTATAAGAAGTGCATAATGTTCATGTAACACCTTGTTTCGGGACATTTCTTAATTCAGGGTTCGGGAACCATAATTTGATCATGGGAAAGTTTTGGGCTTTGAGGAAGCAAAGTTTGGACCTTATTGAAGGTTGATAATATTGGTTATGAGATCTAATGTCACAACTAGCATTTTGGCTAGGAAATTCCGTCCTCATGTAAGCAATAACTATTGTGAGACTTGTGCTAACACATTAAAAGTGTACTTTATGGTTCCTAATGGACCATGAAAAGATAGAGTGCAATTCTCTCCAAGTATGTAAAATCTCTCACAATTCTCTCAAAGTATGTGAAACCTCTCCCAAATCTCTCCAAGTATGTGAAATCTCTCCTAATTCTCTCCAAGTATGTGAAATCTCTCCCAAATCTCTCCAAGTATGTGAAATCTCTCCCAAATCTCTCCAAGTATGTGAAATCTCTCCCAAATCTCTCCAAGTATGTGAAATCTCTCTCATATGTGAAATCTCTCCAAGTATGTGAAATCTCTCCCAAATCTCTCCAAGAATATGAAATCTCTCCCAAATCTCTCCAAGAATATGAAATCTCTCCCAAATCTCTCCAAGAATATGAAATCTCTCCCAAATCTCTCCAAGTATGTGGAATCTCTCCCAAATCTCTCTACGTACCTTCCTCGGTCGAAAACAGCCCAAAACCGGAGGAGAAAACCCAAAAGGACCCTCTTGGTCCTGACCCTCTTGGTCCGGAACCCTCTTGGCCGGAACACCCTAGTCACTCTGGAACTCCTCTTGCTTCAGACAATCTCGCAAGTCCGGAAGAGTGACTCCGGAAAAAGCCTCGCTCTAGAAGACCTCGCTTAGGGCTTGCTTTGGAAATGCTAGACAGCTTCGGTCCGGACTGATGACTGCGCTCCGGACTTCGCTTGCAGCTTCTGATCTCGCACTTGACTCCGGATCCGAGAAGAGCACTCCGGACCTCGCCTATTGACTTCGGAATCCGAGAATACACTCCGGAATGTGATGAATGGCTCCGGAACTCCTCCTAAGCACTTCGGACCCTCGCAGGCTCCAGACTCCACTCCAGACTTTTGTCATTTTCGGACTTTTTCTTCATTTTGAGGCATTTTGACGTCGGGAATTCCACCAAACTCGTATTTTTCGTTACTTAGACCCCTAAAACCTCTATTTTATGCCAAATTTGGTTATTTAAATCATATTTACATAAAATAAAATTTAGGATTTATAAAGATCCTATCCTAAAATCAAGATAAGGACAAAAAGGTTTGACCTTGTGATTTGAAGTAATCTTCCATTTCCCATGCAAATCACGGTATCCAATGTTTTACCCACCAAATATCAATGTTTTAACTAACAGATAACCAAGCACCTCTTCTCACTCCCTTATCCTCTTTGGGAGTAAACCCATTCCTTATTTTCCATCAAAAACTTAGGCACGTTCTGTGAACTCCTAAGATGCTCTCAAGAGCATTCAAGCTCCAATCTGATTTCTTCAAAGAGATCTCCAAAAATTCTTGTAAGTATCCTCTAATTTGCTAAGTGATTCTTCACATTAATCTGTTAATATCACTATATTTACACATAAAATTATGTGTTAATATTCTTAGGAAATACTCAAGTTCAAAGAGTTTATCAAACTCTCCAAGGGTTGGAACTTGGAAACTCCTCAACATCTCTTCAAATCACCCACAAAACTAACTTAAGGTGAGCTTCATACCCCACCTTTCTCTAAGTTTTTATTGTTTTTGGGGGAGAATACAAGTCAAAGTCTTGTGTAAATCATGATTTAATTGCTTATTGTGGATGCATGCCATCTTACATGTGTTTAAGTATGAAAACTCTTGTAAATAGTCCAAAAACTCGAAATTTTGGTTAAGTCTCAAGAGTTTGGATTATATCTCACAAATCAAGTTTGGAATTAAGAACTAGTATGTTACCAAGTATAAACCACGAAATTTTTATATCAACAACTATAAGGATTTTTTTCAATATTTGCTTAAACAAGTTGTTGGGCAAAATATTTTGAAAATGATTAAAGTATGGACATAATAATATTTTGGATCATTTTTGGCCAAACATAAATACAAGGGATGCCTTGGAATATTATGTCATACTCATGACTTTTTGCCAGATTAACAAACTATTTGTGATTATTTATAAATATTTAATATAAATAATTTTATCAAGGAAAAATATACGAAAACAGAGTTTTCATGACAAAAATATTTGCATGTCATAAACTGTTGTCGTAAAACCTCCAAGAACATAAGTAATGTTCTATATGTCATAAAACAGAAAATGCGTGTCATAACCGGCAGTTATAATTTTATACAAGTTATAACTTGACACTTTTTCTCTTGACTAAAATGACTTATTTTTCAATAAACGAAAAGGAACGAACACGAGCACCCAGTTAACGAGCACAAACAACGATATGGAACGAGAACGATATTTCTATTCAATGAGTACGAATTTCATTATTATCTAACAAATAATGGATCTCTAACGATTTCTCAAAAGGTTGTTAATATTCTAGTCAGACAAATCTCAAAAGTACCTAAATATAAAAATATTAGTGTACGTCTAAAGTCCTGTAAGGAGTTATAGCCAGAGTCTCCTGGATGGAAAGCGGGAATTTGTGTATAGATCTATACAGGGTTGACGCACCGCACCTTCGTTGTTCGCTACAGCTAGACAGACCAGTCTACGGTGACAAATATCTTTTCTAAACCGAGGGCGCCTAAGAAACGCCAAAACAGGCACTCCGTCAGATTAGTATGGTTATAACGACTCACTAGAATATGTTATGTTATCTAGAAATTTATGCATGGAAAAACCTCATAAATAAAAATTTGGCACATTGTGTTTACTGTCCTATACATGATAAGTGATGATCCGCATTTGTTGCGTTGACTGTCCTTTTTCATCGCGTAGAATGTCCACAATTTCCATGTTGATTCTTTCTCCTAACAAGTATAGAGTTGTAATACTACTATTTTACAAATTAAAAAGTGTAGGACTCTATGGAAAACGTTTGTAAACGATTTTGAAAACGAATAACTAACCCACACATATACACAGTTGGAAATAGAACTTACGAATATTTTATAGCAGAAAATATAGGATTTTCTAGAGAAAACAATTTTCTACGATTTCGATAACGATAAACGAGAACGCACACTCAACTTTACTCGATAAGAAGAACAAGATTTTCAACCATATTCTCTTTTTGAAAATAAGGGATTTTCTGGAAACGGTTGACTATTAGTATACAAAAGAACTATTCTCGAACACAGCTCGCCTTTACAAATTTCACTACTTTTCAAAATCATTCCTTATACGGATGAACAAAAGTAAGGACATGCACACATATATCCATGATTTTCAAAGCAAGGCTTCAAATGATTTCATAGAAAATATCGGATTTTTTGAAAGTACAACAAGAACGATTCTAAACAAGTGTAAACGATTTTATACAAAAATGCTTATGAAGCCACCAACTTTTAGTTGACGCTTTTCAAAACGACTTGTATTCTCAGGGATCTAGTAAGCAGGTAACAAGGGACGTGGATGCAAGACTATTTAGCTGTAGTTTGGATTTTTCTGCTTATGTCTCTTTTGTGTAATGCGAAGGACAAATACAACATGTAAGCAATGTAAGTTTGTTATCTCAATGTATGATGTTTGGATTGCTCTGTTTCATTTATATTCAATTGTTATGATACTACACAACGAAGTCACCCTCCTCCGGACGTTTCCGCCGTCTGGTCCGGGGGTGTGACATCTAAGCCCCTGTTTCGTGTACTGGAACCAAATGGTAAAATGGAAAAAGTTATATGTTAGGCTTCTTGCATTGATTATGGTTTTAGTTCGACATGAGTTAAGCCAAAAGTAACTAGATAAAATTGTGGGGCTCTTCAATACATTTCTGTGCATATAAAGAACGTTGAAAACAGAGTTGAAAAGAAGAAGTTATGGTTGTTTGAAGTTGAATTGGAATTTGGGGGGTTTTTCCCATCGGAAGGTGTAGGAGAGATACGCAAGGCGTAGATGCTGAAATCATATCTCGTTTTTATTGATCTATGCAAGGCGTAGATTTTCCTACGCAGGGCGTAGCCGCTGCTGACCAAAACCCTAATTCCGAGGCTTTGAGCCCTATTTAAGGGCTCTACCTTCTTGGAACCCTTCCCATTAATAGCCTCCATCACCTCATATCGTTCCTTTGAGACCCTAGCCACCAATTGTGAGTTTTGGAAGCATTAGTGTGATTTTTGTGTGCATTCTTGACGAAGTAGTCCATTGGAGAAGCACGTGTGAGCTCCAAGCTTTGTAGATCCAGACTTTTCACTTCACTTCATCACCTATTTAAGGGCTCTAACTTCTTGGAACCCTTCCCATTACTAGCCTCCATCACCTCATATCGTTCCTTTGAGACCCTAGCCACCAATTGTGAGTTTTGGAAGCATTAGTGTGATTTGTGTGTGCATTCTTGACGAAGTAGTCCATTGGAGAAGCACGTGTGAGCTCCAAGCTTTGTAGATCCAGACTTTTCACTTCATCACCTATCTCCAGAAGGTATAAAGCTTGCATTTTGATATTCCTTTTGTTAGATCTAATTAGCTCATGGGTTTTTATGTTTTTTTCCCTTAATCTTGGTCCTTGTGAGTATAGGTTACTCCATACCATTTGAATGCCTCCTTTTGATGTTTTTGAGGTTATAAACTCATAAAAATGAGAACTTCGGCACTCTCATCCATCCATGCATGAGTTCTTGAGCAAAAGGTGTCATCTTGGACTTAGAGTTTGGTTGTATGTTCATCTTGGCCATGCAAATGGATAAAGTCAAAGACTTTGTAACACGCATAAAAATCAAGCCAATTTAAAACTTTTTCAAACATCCAAAAGCCATTATTTATTACAAATTTTTTTTCAAAATAGTTTAATATCAGAGTATCCCAGAAACCATAAGTCCAAATCACGAGTATGTGTACGGTCATGCCTTCGCCTTGCCGAGACATCTGAAGCACCTAAAACAATAAACTGAAACCGTAAGCACAAAGCTTAGTGAGTTCCCCCAAAATACCCATACACACAACAATACACATATAATCACAAATACCATACTATGGGTCCAGTCAACCATCGGGTTGGAATACCCCAGACCCTCAACCATCGGGTTGGAATGCCAACATACTATGGGTCCAATCATCCATCGGGATGGAATACCCCTGGCATGTTGAATGACACACGAAGCAGCCCAGTCTCACTATATACAATGACAAATGTGTCGGGTCCAATCAACCATCGGGTTGGAATACCCCAGGCCCATTCAACCTCCGGGTCCAGTCATCCATCCGGATGGAATACCCCAGGTTGGAATGCCAATATATATATATATATATATATATATATATATATATATATATATATATATATATATATATATATATATATATATATATATATATATATATATATAACGGGTCCAGTCATCCTCGGGATGGAATACCCTCGGCCCACAACCATCAGGTTGGAATGCCCACATACTACGAGTCTAATCATCCTCGGGATGGAATACTCACGGCCCACAACCATCAGGTTGGAATGCCCAGGTCTGTTGGCTCTCGCACAAAGCAGATAAGCCTCAACCACTAGTCAAACATGTGCACATATATCAGCTAGTTCCATAACAGTCTATAGACGGACAAACCGATCTAACAGATCATAACAGCATAGTAACATCCTATCTACCAGGATACTGATCTAACGGATCATAGCATCATATAACCTCCTATCTACCAGGATATTGATCTAACGGATCATAACAGCATATAACATCCTATCTACCAGGATACTGATCTAACGGATCATACAATACTCGAGCATATAACATATCAGGATAGGAATCCAAAAGGGCCGGCCTTGGTGCCTTAGACCCTTGAGTATAGTGAGGAAAACTCACCTCACACTGATGAAGTCCCGCGAATAAAACTCCAGCTGCTAGTTGACAGATTCCCGAGCTGTCAACATCAAACAACACCCAATTAATAATTGGGTTCCAAGCCCAAGGTCCGACTCACACTCTAAAGGCCCAAAAGTCAAGTAATGGGCCAAAGATCAACATATGGCCCAATTTTCCAAATTGGGCCCAGACCTCTACATGGTCTTTCCTTAAGGCCCATACTATTATTCTAGTCCAAACTCTTGGTATTCCCATGGCCCAATATCACATAATCATCAAGGCCCAGTTATGGCCCACCTATGGCCCGATTTTCCAAATTGGGCCCAAGTCCTTCACATGGGCCTCATCCTAAAGCTCATCCAATTATTTTGGTCTATTTACTTGTGCTTGGATAGCCCATCAATAGTCCAATCACCAAAGCCCAATAGGAAGGCCCAACTCAAGGCCCAAGTGAAATTAGGGTTTTCACATGAAATGACGATTAGGGTTAAGTGTTCCTACTTAACCCATTAAGGATTTAATCCATTAAGTCCAATATTGCCTTAGGTTAATTTGCAATTGATTATTAATTAACATTTTCAGTTTATTAAATAATTCTAGTACGGGTCCGGATCAATCCCCAAACTTAGGGTTTCATGACATTAGGTTTTCCAAACCCTAATTAGGGTTTCCAACCCAATACTAGCCCATTAGTCACTTGGTTGGGATTTTAGGTCAATTTGGGCTTCATTGGGCCCATTAGGGTTTCATTGGGTCCACTAGGGTTTCATCAGGCCCATTAAGTCCAAGCATCCCAAACGATTCAAAACGCAAACGAGGCACACCGCCACCCAACACGACGGCTGGTGGCGGCAGGAGGTGGCAGCCACTACCTCACGGTGGTGGTTATAAGTTTTCTATTATTATTCCGGCCGATTACAATACAATTTACAACAATATCCAACTAACACACACACCTAAAATAACACACACTCACACATACAGCCGCCCTGTGGCGGCAGGCGGTGGTCAGAGGTGGCAGCCACCACCTCACGGTGGTGGTGGTGGTGGCTTTTCTGGCCAACTCAACACCTCCAATGTACCCATACACACCAGAACACAGACACACGATTTTGATTTGTTCAAAGGGTCCAGCCACCCACCTGGTGGCTCACGGCGGCACAGCGTGTTGACAACGACAGCCACCATGGTCAACCGCCATGGTGGTTCTCCTCAGTTGTCGGCCAACAAACACAAGCAATGCACGAGATCTGATAACGACCTCCCGAATGGTGACGCACAACGAACAGCAGCAACAGCAACCATGGCAGCCGGCGGCGGATAATGCAATAGTGAAAGAAGGTGGCAGTCGAACGGGAAGGCGACGGTTGGAGTAGGCGTCGGAACCGCAACAGAACATAACGAAGAGGAGAGGAGAGGGGACGCAATTCTACACCGAGAACAGTGACACGACTGAAACCAACGTGTTTCTTCCGTCTCAACAGCGGCCAGCGATGGCGGAGCTTGATGGCGGCACAATCCGGCAGCGATAATCAACAGCATGACGACAACTCGGAGGGAGGAAGGAACGGAAGTTGAGAAAACAACAACAACAGCCACGATATCGAGCTTCCATCCCATCGTTGGAGTTGTGGCGGCAGTCGTTCGGTGGTTCAAGGCAGCAATGGAGGTTGGCGGCTACCGGACGTGAAGAAGGAGGGTGGAGGCTGCCTCTCTTTTAGGGTTAGGGTTAGGGTTGCATGTGGTTGTGATGAATATATATGGGGCTAACGGGGGTGACGGGTTCACCCGTGTCCATCCTCAAACATTTGTATATTTTACATGTTTAGTCCCTCTCCATAAGAAATCTTTTCAACTTAAGTCCCAAAATTACCATTTAGCCCCTGACTCCTTAAAACCCTTTCAACTTTGATCCAATGTTTTACCAAATGGCCCCTCCATGATAAATTCTTTTCAGCTTAGGTACATAATTTACCCTTTTACCCTTGCTTCCATAAATCCTTACATATTAAGTCCAAATAATACCAAATACCCCCTGACCACTGAAAGTCTTTACAAAATAAGTCCTGAAATTACACTTTAATCCACGTAACTCTAAATCATGCCATTTGGCTTCCCGAAACCAACAACCAGCTAATTATTATTTGATTTTGGGCTATAATAATATTCAATAATAATAAAAATTACTTCTCGGGGTTCCGGGTTTATTATTTAATTATTCTATTTTAAATGGGATGTTACAACTCTCCCCCACTTAAATTTGATTTCGTCCTCGAAATCGTTTCTTATCATTCCCTACACGCCAGTCAACTTGAACTACATGGCCACAACTACAAGCATAACCCCATCCTTCCCAAGGCTATCAAAACTAACCCTAACAGGCTTTTAAAACCCGAAGATAGACGAATTCCCCGCATTAGGATCACCTTACTCAATCTGAAATCTGAAGTCTCGAGATGGTCTGGTCCCTGATAGACCGCCCATACTGAGTCATTCCCGAATTCATTGCATTTATCTCCTAACTGGCTACTCAACCTCTGATAACCTGAGGTTCCTACTAGAAGACAGAGTCTCATACCAAATTTCCCTGCAGTATACTTATACTTGACAAAAAAACTCATCCGGAATACCGGATTCCTGCCCGTTTGCTGAACCAACGAGCAATCTTACAGTCGCTCTGCGCGACCTTCGAAGGAAACTTCGACTAGCAGTAGCTGCCCAAGCTATATCACCACTCATGGGTCCATCAATCCTCTGGTCATCCGATCATAATAGCCTGACAACCTGTCGCCACCGAATCCAATGCAAAAATTGAATGCTACCAGAATAACTGTAGTCTTACATCATGCCCGGTCTCCAACGACCTATCGTTTCCTGATTCCGACTATGTTGTGGTCTAACCACAATCTTGCAAACTGGCACACCCTGGCCTAATCGTCTGAAAGGATCCGTGAGTGCTATGAATCATCCAGCAGTTTCACAACACTTCCCACACCATCTGACCGCTAGTGAATGATACGGCTAACACCGCAGTCTTACAACACTTTCCATACTATCTGATTGCTTGTGAATGCTACGGCTACCCCCGCAATCTTACAACACTTTCGATCTAACACAACTGCAGCCCGATGCCTTACCCTCAATCTATCAATCCAATTACCCTCAGAGTCTAACATACACTCGACCAAATACCCGAACTGCACTCAATTCATGACTGCAACCCCAAACTGATTCCCCAAATTCTTCTATCAAGTACCAAGAAGACGCATTTCTCATGCTGGGGAGTTTTACCGAACCCCCAACTCACCCAACCCTCAAACCAAGCAGCCACTTGGGCTGCCTTCTGTAACGCCGTAAATTTTTAACCCAAAATTTTCATTTTTAATACACATAAAACATATGTCTCATCATTAATTCTCAAAATCAATCAACAAGTTTTCAAAACAATTATTCAAATCCAGGATCCACAAACATAGCTCCATAACAAGGGTGTGTGTGTACAATCACGCCAGTTCCTTCCCGCGATCCTCTGAGGTACCTGAAACACATAACACATAACACGGTAAGCACGAATGCTTAGTGAGTTCCCCAAATTACCACACACGTATAATTAGCCACTCGAGGCTATAACCCTACGAGACCTTCCGGTCAATGTGTCTCAGTGGGACCCTCCGGTCCCACACATCTGGTAGACCTTCCGGCCCTACCCATGATGACCTTTCGGTCCTAGCTCGGTTGACCTTCCGGTCCCAACCTCGTTGACCTTCCGGTCCAAACCCCGTTGACCTTCCGGTCCAAACCATGCAAACATATACATATCATATATATCACACAACACTTATAAACGCATAAGGCCTTCTGGTCACACATAACTACCACTCTAGGTAAGGTATAGTGAGAAGACTCACCTCGTAAGATAGCTAGTAAAAGTCTCGTGCCCGAAATCCTCGGCCTAGCCTCCGCCTATCACAAATTAATATTTCTAATTAATATTCTACTCTTATCTCTGAAAAGTGGGTAAAAGACCATTCTACCCTTCCCTGGCCTCTTTCACTCATTTTGACCAAACCCTAAAGTCAACAGAAGTCAACTCCAGTCAGCGGTCCAACTTTGACCAGACTCGTCGAGTGCACTTCGGGGGACTCGTCGAGTCCAATCGATTCATGGCAACCCCAACAAGCTCCAACTCGACGAGCTAACCCCTAACTCGATGGGTCACCATCTGACTCAGTTCATCAGGACAAAACCCTAGGCTACTCGCCGAGTCAGCGGCTCGACTCGGCGAGTCTATTAAGACTCTTTTGCATTCAATCGATTTAGAGCAAGATACTTTCCCAAACTTCAGATCTATGCACTAAAGGCCCATTAATCATGTAAAGGTTCGACCTTTATGACCATGCATCACTCATCTAGCTCTATTTGCCACAATAACCCTCAATAATGGTGTCTTAAGCTCAATATTCTTATGTGACTGCATAAAGCTGGGTTCTTGGGGCTCTCTGGACCTCTCAAGGTCCAGATCTGATGTCTAAGCCACAAAGGGACTTCACATATTTCATAACTCAACTTAAAAGATGGTAAAGAAACCCTAACTTTAAGAGATCTACTAAACATACGAAAACAGGTATAGATTCATACCTCCAACAGCAGCCCTGAATGAAATAGAGAAAGATCTGAGCCCCTCTAGACAGCTAAGCTTGAACCCTCTCCTTCTTCCTTGCAAGAATGCACCAAAATGAATAAATTAGCTCCCACTCTCTCTCTCTAAGCTCTCTGGATCGATTAGGATCTCTCAAGATTCTTAAAAAAATGCTTAAATTAATATACCTGGAAAACCGGATGTTACACCTTCCTCCCTGACGGAGGTGGGAAACTTATCGCAATTCCAAAACCGCTCCTGCTTCTTAATCCTGGGATAATTCTCCCCCACTTAGATTCGACTAAGTCTTCACAATACATGAAAGTTGAAGAACTCCCAATCGTTCTCACTTTCCAACGATCGATCCGATGACAACCAACTCTTTCCAACTAGTGCTCCATTAGCAGCCAATCCCAAATGATCACACACTTCTAAGAACTAGTTGAACACTTCCTGAATCCCAGTGAAACCGACAGTCCCTAACACTTGAATGATCTCACACTCAAACCTTGAAGACCTAAAGATAGGTGCTCCAACTAATATCTCAGCAACGAGCTACTTCCCTTGGCGCTCTCATCCGCCAATCAATAACGGTCACTAAAACCACTGAATCCTAACAATGTTGAATAACCATCCTATGGGACCCTGTCCGTAGACCTCCCACATAATACCCCTCTTCCCAAGGTGCTCCAAACAAATCTCCCGCTCTCGGGCTCCAGAAATCATATCATTCAGGGTCTCGTACCCTGACTAACTTACCAGCTCAGTCGTCCACAGCTGAGCTGTAGTAGCTGAAGCAACCTCTGCCCTATATCAGGCAACAAACTACTCCCAAGACATAGCCTCTAATCCCAAAATTGCAATAAATCGCACAATCAATCCTTACCGCCCGATACAAGAGATCCAATGCGAATCGGATCTTAGCTCCTATGGGTAGGGACGGTAATCGTGTACGCCTCACAAGATACGCATGCCACATCGACCCACCTGCGCTTACCAGCGCTGAAATAAAGTCACCAACCTCTACAACTAACTGACCCGAGCTGGAATATAACCTGATCCTGGGGTCACAAGCCTACTCACTCCTTCGAGCTCGAGAAACTGAAAGGGAACAATCCTTGCCCTATAAAACGACATTCCAATCCATCAATTAACCAGTCTATTTTCAGCTGCAAAACCCCAGCTGAACATAATCATCACTCCTTTCCGGAGTCCCCGCGACTCACATTCCGGCCTCGAGCAAAACCCCCGATGTAGCACCTGATTCCTGGTACGTATTTAAATTCAAGAAAATGTTGCAATTACTCTGGGACTCGGCGAGTTGGAGGCCCAAATCGTCGAGTAGACTCGACTTTTGATCGGGGTTTAAGTGACCTACTCGACGAGTCGGAAGACTGACTCGACGAGTAGGAGCTGTTTGGACAAAACCCTAATATTTAGGGTTTGCACCCTATTTAAACAACTTAACTCGTCCCAAACCAGCCTCCATCGCCCCTCTCACTTCCAGAAAACCCTAACTCGAAACCCTAGCCCTTATTGTGTATTCTTGAGCCTTTTGGCGCCTTTTGTGTGTGTGTTTGAAGTTGAAGGAAGAAGTGGAAGCTTGGGAGTTCTTGAAGAAGCAAGTGGATCCAGAGATTTTGCTCCATTTCTAGTTCATTCAAGGTAAAAAGCTTGAACCTTGACTTATCATTTGATAGATCCTCTTTAAGACTTGGATCTTGCCATTTTTGGGACATTTCTAAGCCACCTTTGGGTTTGGCTCATATTGTGTAGTGTTAGCTTCGGATCTGGAACCATTGAGGGTTCCCATGGCATAAAGGTGCCAAGTTTATGGCCATGGGAAGCCCATGCATCTTATAAACCCCATTTGACAGCCTTTTGAGCCAAAAACCCCATGCATGGACATCAAGTTCGTAGCTTTACGTATAAAAGGGACCCTAGGAGGTCAGATCTATGATTTGGATGCTTTAAGACCCAGTATAATCGACTGTATAGTCTTGGACAAAGAGGGACTCGGCGAATCGGGACGTTTTTTCCCCAAAACGTCTTCTGGGAATGGTTTTGGTTGAATAGAAGGAACACTCATCCTGCTAGGGGTTTGTCTTGGACTTGGAAATCATAGGACTCGGCGAGTGTATGAACAGACTCGGAGAGTCCAAGGCAATCTCCCAACTTATGAAGACGGACTCGACGAGTTCAATGGTAACTCGGCGAGTCATAGACTGAACATCTTCTTATGGATGAAAATGAACTCGGCGAGTCAGTTGAAGATTGCCCGATGTGTTGTTGAAGGCGAACTCATAGAGCTCTTGCTAGACTCGACAAGTAGGAACGGGGTTATGGCATTTTGTGGATATGGGGACTCGACGAGTTGGCGGGCCAACTCGGCGAGTCGAGTCAACAAGATGTTGACTTTGACCAAAAATTGACTTTGGCCATGGATTTGACTTTGACATTGATTGGGATTGAGTGACCCTTGTAAGGGTTACGAGTATCAGTTGATAACTTAGAAGATTTGTCGTGTAGGGATTGAGGAGTCGGGGAGAGTCGATTTCCATACCGAGATCAGTGCAGACACTACGCGACAGTGAGGTGAGTTACCTTCCAGTAGAGGTGGGTCTACGGCCACAATGTCGGCCCACAAGTACGAGTTGTATGTTAGATAATTGTCTATGTGATATTCATCTAGGTTTGCTACTACCTGATATGTTTATGTGCTAGCATGATATGTTATATGTGATAGTGGTAGTAGGAGGGGAATAGTCCCCATGTTCGGTTGTTAGGACCGAAGGGTAGGTCGGGCACCCCAGGTATGCCTGACAATATGATTATGTTATGATATTATGTGTTAGTAGTAGGAGGTGAAATAGTCCTCGTGTCTCGGTTGTTAGGACCGAAGGATAGGTCAGCACCCCAAAATGGCTTGACATGGGTAGGTCAGCACCCCAGAACGGGTTGACATGGGTAGGTCGGCACCCCAGAATGGCCGGACCGGGTAGGTCGGGCACCCCATAATTGCCCGACAGCATGTATGCTATGTGACTGTATAGTATGTGGTATGATGGGGGAACTCACTAAGCTTTGTGCTTACAGTTTCAGTTTTGGTTTCAGGTACATCTTCATCCAAGGGGAAGGAGTCGGCGGTGTAGCAGCGCATCACACACACACATGAGTTCCGCATTGAGTTTTTTGGGATTGTACTCTGATATTTATTACTATTGATGATATGGTTTGAGACACGTTGTTACGGTTTTTATAAATTGATATGATATTGGCACTGTTTTTGGTAAACTATTATTTAGTTACTTAATTAAAAATGAAATTTTTGGCCTTGAAATTTGGGATGTTACAAGTTGGTATCAGAGTCTTAGTTTGAGAGATTCGGATACACTCTCAGGTGTGTCTGAACTCAAACTGAGGACTTGGTATGAAAACTTTTCAAAAGGAAAATCTTTTTTTTTTTGAAAAGAAGTTTGAAAAGAGAAAAGAACTTTGAAAAGAGGAAGATGTGTGATGTGCACGACCGGCCGAGCTCAAGTAAGTTTTCCCCAAGATACCCATACATGTTATGATATGATTATGAGAACTGCATGCTAGATTAGGGCTAAGGATCTAGGAAGGATGCCTGATATGCCTACTATATATGTATGAGAACTGCATGCTATATTAGGGCTAAGGATCTAGGAAGATGCCTGATATGCCTGCTATATGTGTTTATTGAGCTAATACTAATTAGTCAGTTTTATGATAGCTTGGATAGAGTATAATTGGATTAGGTTACTCAATGCCCGAATGCTGTTTCTTTGTGCTTCGGGAGTCCTAGTTATCTTTAGCTAACTAGTAAACGAATACATTAAGTTACATATTGCGAGGATGAAGTAATTTCAGAAGGTTAGGTCTAGCCCTACCGCGCAGCTCTTGTTTGATTCCAACCGTTGTGGGGTAGGACCTTTCATTCGAAGAATTATCTGGTCTTAGTAATATGTAATGGTATTCGCAAGCTAGTGAGGAAAAGATAGCAGGGGTTCCTCATGCAGCTGATGGCAGAGAGTAGATCGGAGAGTTACCCTAGGGTAAGCCTAGGATGAGATTAGTAAAGAGTGCAGCAGTAGTAGAAGGGACTTGGTGAAGTCAAAGCAATCCTTGAGGAAAGTATGGATAGATGTGGAAGGTTGTATGGGCCCGTACTACTAAAAGCATAGGATCTGTACTCGAGTCAAGGAGGGTTGAGATAGAACCAGGAAACTTGTAGTGTGTATGAGACCTCCTGAGGTTTATGTATGATTCTGACGATTATGGGTTATGTTTCAGAATGGTTATGATCACACGTCATGGAGGAGGAGGTTCAGGATCAGGATCCGGTTCAGGATCGGGCTCGAGGGCAGGTTCCGAGCCAGTGGATGAAGGACTACGCGAGTTCATCGCGTCTGAGATCATGAGAGGTATCCTTGAGTCGACCCCGGTGATTTTCGGGTCGATCAAGGAAGGGATTATTGAGCTGATGGAGGATCGCCTCAGGGAATTCAGGAGCGATATGGCCTTCAGACAGTCAGGATCACGCACACTATCCTTCAAGGACTTCAGGAGCAGTGGTGCGTCGGATTTCCATGGGGCTAAGGACCCCATCGCAGCCAGGAGATGGATTGCAGACATTGAGTCTGCACATTTGACGAGCTTCTGCCCTGAGGGGTCGAAGGTGCGATATGCCGCAGGTTGTTTGAGAGACCGGGCCAGGGATTGGTGGGAGTCGATTGGTGACTCGTTGGGAGCCTCGGCGATTGAGGCTATGACTTGGTCGGACTTTGTGACCAGGTTCAGGTCTGAGTTTGCGCCAGCCGTAGATCTTCAGCAGCTGGCCAGGGAGTTTCTTGATATGAGGCAGACGACGGAGTCAATGGCGGAGATTACCGCCAAGTTCCGGGAGAAGGCATTTTTGGTGCCCCAGTATGAGGGAGACGAGGAGATGCGGAAAACATGCTATCATGATATGCTGAGGGCAGATATCTGGGAGCATGTCAGCTTCTCTTCATGCCCGACCCTGGATTCTATGATTGCCAGGGCGAGGGAGAGGGAGATAGACTTGGAGCACCTCAGGAAGAGGATGGCGGAGGAGGGACAGGTTACTGGGGCTTTGGGGAAGAAGCCCAAGGGATCAGACACTAGGCCGAAGGGCCAGTCGGGCCAGGGCCGCTGCAGGAAATGCGGCAGGCCGCATGAGAGGGCTTGTAGGTTGGGATCATTGGGCTACTACAAGTGCGGCAAGTCGGGGCACTTCAGTAGGGATTGTACCGCCCCTACGCCCACCTTCCAGACATCAGAGTTGTTGTGTTTTCACTGCAACCAGCGAGGCCATAAAAAGGCCAATTGCCCTCAGTTGACAGTAGCAGCGCCAGTGAAGGCGCCAACTCTCGCGACCCTGCGGATCACAGATGGTCGGCAAGGCAAGACAGAGGCTCTAGTGGTGAGGAGTCGAGCCTTCCAATTGACTGCCGAGGAAGCACGCACCGCACCCGATGTGGTGACGGGTATGATTTCTCCTCCCTAGCATTTATTATATGTTGTTTATGATATTGATATGTCATGTTGCATGTTTAGGATCGTTCCATGTGAACGGTATTCCAGTTCAGGTGTTGTTTGATTCGGGTGCTACCCGATCATTTGTCTCCCTTGCACTTAGCAAGAGGTTGCCTGAGTCTTCGGGCATGTTAGATTGCCTTCTAGAGGTCGAGATTGCCGATGACCGATCAGTACGAGCGTCAACGGTTTTCAGAGATTGTGTTCTGAGGCTGTTCGAGGAGCGCTACCTGGTAGACTAGGTTCCCATTCTGTTGCGTGGGAACAAGGTGATTATACACATGGATTGGTTGAGACCCAACGGGGCAGTGATCGACTGCGCGCAACAGTTGGTTCGGATCAGGACCCCGAGTGGGGGAGAGCTGGTGATTCAGGGCGAGAGACCACAGAGCGGACCAGCGCTATGTTCAACAGCAAGGGCTAGGCGTTATCTTCAGCAGGGCCGCGCTGGGTATGTCGCCTATGTTACGGATACCCGAGAGAAGGGTAAGACGACGGTGACAGATGTTTCGGTGGTGCGAGATTACGTGGATGTATTCCCAGAAGAGCTGCATGGGATACCTCCGGAGCGACAGGTGGAGTTCAGGTCGACCTAGTCCCTGGTGCGGCTCCGATAGCCAAGGCACCATATCGTTTGGCTCCTCCCGAGATGCAGGAGTTGTCTACGCAGCTGCAGGAGCTGTTAGACAAGGGATTTATCAGGCCGAGTAGTTCGCCTTGGGGAGCCCCAATCCTGTTTGTAAGAAGAAGGACGGGTTGCATCGTATGTGCATAGATTACTGGGAGCTGAACAAGGTAACGGTGAAGAACCGTTACCCACTCCCGAGGATAGATGACTTATTCGACTAACTTCAAGGAGCATCTTGGTTTTCCAAGATAGACTTGTGGTCAGGCTACCATCAGATGAGGGTCAGTGATGAGGATATACAGAAGACTGCTTTCCGGACTCGCTATGGCCACTACGAGTTCGTGGTGATGCCCTTCGGGCTCACCAATGCTTCTACCGCGTTCATGGACCTCATGAACCGTGTGTGCAGACCGATGATGGATCGGTCTGTGATAGTTTTTATTGATGACATCTTGGTTTACTCCAAGACGCGGGAGCAGCACGAGGAGCACATGCGAGAGGTTTTGGATACCCTGAGGAGGGAGAGCTTGTATGCCAAGTTCTCCAAGTGCGAGTTCTGGCTGTGCGAGGTGCAGTTTCTTGGGCACCTTGTCAACCAGAACGGGATATTGGTTGACCCGGCCAAAGTGGAGGCCATAATGAGATGGGAAGTTCCGAAGTCTCCATCTGAGATTCGGAGTTTCCTCGGATTGGCGGGCTATTACCGGAGATTCATTCAGGACTTCTCCAAGATAGTCGTACCCCTGACCCGACTGACGAAGAAAGCCGTTGTTTTTCACTGGCAGCGTTTGAGAGGTTGAGACAGAGACTGTGCGAGGCGCCGATCCTCGCCCTGCCCGAAGGCGTGGAGGATTTCGTGGTCTATTGTGATGTGTCCATTTCAGGTTTGGGTGCAGTTTTGATGCAGAGAGGGCATGTCATCGCCTATGCCTCGAGGCAGCTAAAGCCTCACGAGGCGAACTACCCGACGCATGATTTAGAGGTGGGGGCGGTCGTCTTCACCCTCAAGATTTGGCGATACTACCTCTATGGGGTCCGTTGTACCATCTACACGGACCACAAGAGTTTGAGGTACCTCATGGATCAGCCGAATCTGAACATGAGGCAGCGTCGGTGGTTAGATGTGGTGAAGGATTATGATTGTGAGATCCTTTACCACCCGGGGAAAGCCAATGTCATGGCCGATGCGCTTAGCTGCAAGGCAGCGCCGATTACAGATATCAGTTTGCGGATGACTTTAGTGACTCCACTGTTGGAGCAGGTCCGAGAAGCCCATCAGGAGGCTATGAAGGAGGAACATCGGAAGAGCGAGCGCATTGTGGGTCAGGTTTCCTCCTTTGACTACGATAGCCGAGGGTTCATCCCGATTCTCGATTCATCCCGGGGCGACGAAGATGTAGGAGGCGCACAAATCCCGATTCTCGATTCATCCCGGGGCGACGAAGATGTATAGAGATCTTCGACCCGATTACTGGTGGCCATGCATGAAGCGGGACGTCGCCTGGTACGTGGAGCGATGCTTGACCTGCAGGAAGGTCAAGGCCGAGAACCAGAGGCCACACGGCAAGATGCAGCCGCTAGGAATTCCCATGTGGAAATAGGAAGATATTACTATGGATTTCATCACTAAGCTTCCCAGGACTGCACGGGGAGTGGATTCGATTTGGGTCATCGTGGATCGGTTGACCAAGAGTGCCCACTTCATACCGATCCAGGAGAGCATCTCGGCCGAGAAGTTGGACGATATCTACATCCTAGAGGTAGTAGCACGGCACGGAGTGCCGATTTCGATGATTTCGGACCAAGATGTGCGCTTTACTTCCATGTTCTGGAAGAAGTTTCACGACGAGTTGGACACTCGTCTGCACTTTAGCACCGCGTTCCACCCGCAGACGGACGGTCAGAGTGAGCGGACCATCCAGACTTTGGAGGATATGCTACGGGCATGCGTTCTAGACTTCGGTGGTAGCTGGGATACCTACCTTCCATTAGCTGAGTTCTCCTACAACAACAACTATCACACGAGTATCGATCGTCCTCCCTTTGAGACGTTGTACGGGATGAAGTGCAGGACCCCGATATGTTGGGGTGAAGTCGGACAGAGGGTCATGGGGAGCACCGAAGTGGTGCTCAAGACGACAGAAAGGATTCAGCAGGTTAGGAGTAGGCTTCAGACCGCTCAGATTCGGCAGAAAAGTTATGCCGACAAGCGTCGTTCGGACCTGGAGTTCCAGGTCGGGGATATGGTCCTCCTGAAGGTGTCGCCTTGGAAAGGCGTCATTCGATTCAGGAAGTGGGGCAAGCTGGGCCCCAGGTATATTGGACCTTTCAGGGTTGTAGCCCGGGTGGGCAAGGTGGCGTATAGGCTGGACCTGCCAGCCGAACTCAGTCAGATTCACAGTAAGTTTCACGTTTCCCAGTTACGAAAGTGCCTGATGGACGACTCGGTAGTCGTGCCCTTGGAGGATATTCAGGTGGATGACAGCCTGAATTACATCGAGCGGCCAGTGGCGATCCTTGATAGAAAGTCGAAGGATCTGAGGAACAAGAGGGTGGAGCTGGTGAAGGTGCAATGACAGCACCGCAAGGGGACGGAATGGACTTGGGAGCCGGAGGAAGAGATGAGGGAGCACTACCCCGAGCTTTTTCCAGATTCAGCAGCAGACTTCGAGGACGAAGTCTAAAATAAGTGGGGGAGATTTGTAGCACCCGATTCCTGGTACGTATTTAAATTCAAGAAAATGTTGCAATTTACTCTGGGACTCGGTGAGTTGGAGGCCCAACTCGTCAAGTAGACTCGACTTCTGATCGGGGTTTAAGTGACCTACTCGACGAGTCGGAAGACCAACTCGATGAGTAGGAGCTGTTTGGATAAAACCCTAATATTTAGGGTTTACACCCTATTTAAACAACTTAACTCGTCCCAAACCAGCCTCCATCGCCCCTCTCACTTCCAGAAAACCCTAACTCGAAACCCTAGCCCTTATTGTGTGTTCTTGAGCCTTTTGGCGCCTTTTGTGTGTGTGTTTGAAGTTGAAGGAAGAAGTGGAAGCTTGGGAGTTCTTGAAGAAGCAAGTGGATCCAGATATTTTGCTCCATTTCTAGTTCATTCAAGGTAAAAAGCTTGAACCTTGACTTATCATTTGATAGATCCCCTTTAAGACTTGGATCTTGCCATTTTTGGGACATTTCTAAGCCACCTTTGGGTTTGTCTCATATTGTGTAGTGTTAGCTTTGGATCTGGAACCATTGAGGGTTCCCATGGCATAAAGGTGCCAACTTTATGGCCATGGGAAGCCCATGCATCTTATAAACCCCATTTTATAGCCTTTTAAGACAAAAACCTCATGCATGGACATCAAGTTCGTAGCTTTACGTATAAAAGGGACCCTAGGAGGTCAGATCTATGATTTGGATGCATTAAGACCCAGTATAATCGACTGTATAGTCTTGGACAAAGAGGGACTCGGCGAGTCACTTGGGTGACTAGGCGAGTCGGGACGTTTTTTCCCCAAAACGTCTTCTGGGAATGGTTTTGGTTGAATAGAAGGAACACTCAGCCTGCTAGGGGTTTGTCTTGGACTTGGAAATCATAGGACTCAGCGAGTGTATGAACAGACTCGGCGAGTCCAAGGCAATCTCCCAACTTATGAAGACGGACTCGACGAGTTCAATGGGAACTCGGCGAGTCATAGACTGAACATCTTCTTATGGATGAAGATGAACTCGGCGAGTACAAGAACGAACTCGGCGAGTCAGTTGAAGATTGCCCGATGTGTTGTTGAAGGCGAACTCGTCGAGCTCTTTCTAGACTCGACGAGTAGAAACGGGGTTATGGCATTTTGTTGATATGGGGACTCGACGAGTTGACGGGCCAACTCGGCGAGTCGAGTCAACCAGATGTTGACTTTGACCAAAAATTGACTTTGGCCATGGATTTGACTTTGACATTGACTGGGATTGAGTGACCCTTGTAAGGGTTACGAGTATGAGTTGATAACTTAGAAGAGTTGTCGTGTAGGGATTGAGGAGTCGGGGAGAGTCAATTTCCATACCGAGATCAGTGCAGACACTACGCGACAATGAGGTGAGTTACCTTCCAGTAGAGGTGGGTCTATAGCCACAATATCGGCCCACAAGTACGAGTTGTATGTTAGATGATTGTCTCTGTGATATTCAACTAGGTTTGCTACTACCAGATATGTTTATGTGCTAGCATGATATGTTATATGTGATAGTGGTAGTAGGAGGGGAATAGTCCCCAAGTTCGGTTGTTATGACCGAAGGGTAGGTCGGGTACCCTACATATGCCTGACAATATGATTATGTTATGATATTATGTGGTAGTAGTAGGAGGTGAAATAGTCCTCGTGTCTCGGTTGTTAGGACCGAAGGGTAGTTCAGCACCCCATAATGGCTTGACATGGGTAGGTTAGCACCCGATAACGACTTGACATGGGTAGGTCGGCACCCCAGAATGGCCGGATCGGGTAGGTCGGGCACCCCATAATTTCCCGACAGCATGTATGCTATGTGACTGTATGGTATGTGGTATGATGGGGGAACTCACTAAGCTTTGTGCTTATAGTTTCAGTTTTGGTTTCAGGTACCTCTTCATCCAAGGGGAAGGAGTCGGCGGTGTAGCAGCGCATCACACACACACATGAGTTCCGCATTGAGTTTTCTGGGATTGTACTCTGATATTTATTACTACTGATGATATGGTTTGAGACACGTTGTTACGGTTTTTATAAATTGATATGATATAGGCAATGTTTTTGGTAAACTATTATTTAGTTACTTAATTAAAAATGAAATTTTTGGCCTTGAAATTTGGGATGTTACACCCGAAGCCACTAATCTGGAAACTCATGTGCTAGCCTCTCCCGCTCAACCCGCGGAATGTAACGAGTACGGAACATCTCCCTGGTCTCAAGTAATTGCAGCCCTCTGCTCGTCAGAATATGTCCCAGTAACAAGTTTCGGTACTAGAAAGCTCGACCAGCTCCTCCCCATGTCGTCGTTACAGCTGATGTAGCTGCTGCAGCAGCCGTCTCAGTAACGGTTACATAGAGCTCATTGAAATACTCAACCATGGCGGTCTTAATAGACCCAAACATCTCCGAAAACCGTCCCTGGACAATATCGATCACCTCCTTCCGGATGATCTCACTGACACGATCCTCTGACAATACTGGCCTATCCTGGCTGCCAGCTCCCGATCTTGATCCGAGTACGGTCTCAAAATGTCTCGTAACTACCATACTGATAATACCCCAGAGATATCTTGGATAATCCATATAATAACAGGGAACCAACTCCCAACTAAACCCTAGGGGTTGTGACTTCCTTGCTACGCGTATGGGTCCTGTGCTTTCAGTAGTACGGGCCCATACTACCTTCCACACCTACCCATATTTATCTCAAGTATCATCACAACGCCCTAACTGTATATATAACATGGCGAGCGCTCAATCCTCACTCCTATAGGAATGCTAAATATCTCATACTGGCCAACCTACCTCGCACAACCCAGCCATCCATGAAACTTTCACCAACCCTACAGCACTAGTGTATGCTAGCCATACATAACGCTGGACCCTATAGACATTCGAATACTCGGTCCTACTCTAAGCCCACAACCAAATAAGGAACGGGAAATAAAGCTAAACCAAATATTCTGAGGCTATAAGATCTTAATTATGATGCATACACTGAGCAACTACAGTAATGATGTCAATTTCATATAAGGAAAACTCTAGGCTATCAGGCATCATACAATCAGACAATTCTATCATGTAATTCTTGAAGATCCCTAGCCTAGTACTAGCATGCTGTTCTAACATATCACAATATCAAATAACCGTATGGTATTTTGGGGTCTACTTACTGGCTCCGACTGATCTTACACTTGCATCCTCCATTATTATTTTGAAAACCATTTGAAAATATTTTCCTTGATTTAAGACTGGATTCACACGAGTGTTCCTCCAATTCACTCAAACCAAGTCTCTGATACAAACTTGTAACACCCATAAAAATCAAGCCAATTTAAAACTTTTTCAAACATCCAAAAGCCATTAGTTATTACAAATGTTTTCAAAATAGTTTAATATCAGAGTATCCCCGAAACCATCAGTCCAAATCACGAGGATGTGTACGGTCACGCCTTCGCCTTGCCGAGACATCTGAAGCACCTGAAACAATAAACTGAAACCGTAAGCACAAACCTTAGTGAGTTCCCCCAAAATACCCATACACACAACAATACACATATAATCACAAAAACCATACTATGGGTCCAGTCAACCATCGGGTTGGAATACCCCAGGCCCTCAACCATTGGGTTGGAATGCCAACATACTATGGGTCCAATCATCCATCGGGATGGAATACCCCTGGCCTGTTGACTGATACACGAAGCAGCCCAGTCTCACAGTATAAAATGACAAATGTGTCGGGTCCAATCAACCATCGGGTTGGAATACCCCAGGCCCATTCAACCTCCGAGTCCAGTCCTCCATCCGGATGGAATACCCCAGGTTGGAATGCCAATATATATATATATATATAACGGGTCCAGTCATTCTCGGGATGGAATACCCTCGACCCACAACCATCAGGTTGGAATGCCCACATACTACGAGTCCAATCATCCTCGGGATGGAATACTCACGGCCCACAACCATCAGGTTGGAATGCCCAGGTCTGTTGGCTCTCGCACAAAGCAGATAAGCCTCAACCACTAGTCAAACATGTGCACATATATCAGCTAGTCCCATAACAGTCTATAGACGGACAAACCGATCTAACAGATCATAACAGCATAGTAACATCCTATCTACTAGGATACTGATCTAACGGATCATAGCATCATATAACCTCCTATCTACCAGGATATTGATCTAACGGATCATAACAGCATATAACATCCTATCTACCAGGATACTGATCTAACGAATCATACAATACTTGAGCATATAACATATCATGATAGGAATCCAAAAGGGCCGGCCTTGGTGCCTTAGACCCTTGAGTATAGTGAGGAAAACTCACCTCACACTGATGAAGTCCCGCGAATAAAACTCCAGCTGTTGGTTGACAGATTCCCGAGCTGTCAACATCAAACAACACCCAATTAATAATTGGGTTCCAAGCCCAAGGTTCAACTCACACTCTAAAGGCCCAAATGTCAAAAAAATGGGCAAAAGCCCAACATATGGCCCAATTTTCCAAATTAGGCCCAAACCTCTACATGGTCTTTCCTTAAGGCCCATCCAATTATTCTAGTCCAAACTCTTGGTATTCCCATGGCCCAATATCACATAATCATCAAGGCCCAGTTATGGCCCACCTATGGCCCGATTTTCTAAATTGGGCCCAAGTCCTTCACATGGGCCTCATCCTAAAGCTCATCCAATTATTTTGGTCCATTTACTTGTGCTTGGATAGCCCATCAATAGTCCAATCACCAAAGCCCAATAGGAAGGCCCAAGTGAAATTAGGGTTTTCACATGAAATGACGATTAGGGTTAAGTGTTCCTACTTAACCCATTAAGGATTTAATCCATTAAGTCCAATATTGCCTTAGGTTAATTTGCAGTTGATTATTAATTAACATTTTCAGTTTATTAAATAATTCCAGTACGGGTCCCGATCAATCCCCAAAATTAGGGTTTCATGACATCAGGGTTTTCCAAACCCTAATTAGGGTTTCCAACCCAATACTAGCCAATTAGTCACTTGGTTGGGCTTTTAGGTCAATTTGGGCTTCATTGGGCCCATTAGGGTTTCATTGGGCCCACTAAGGTTTCATCAGGCCCATTATGTCCAAGCATCCCAAACGAGTCAAAACGCAAATGATTCACACCGCCACCCAACACGGCGGCTGGTGGCGGCAGCCACCACCTTACGGTGGTGGTTATACGTTTTCTATTATTATTCCGACCGATTACAATACAATTTACAACAATATCCAACTAACACACACACCTAAAATAACACACACTCACACACACAGCCGCCCTGTGGCGGCAGGCGGTGGTCGGAGGTGGCAGCCACCACCTCACAGTGGTGGTGGTGGCTTTTACGGCCAACTCAACACCTCCAATGTACTCATACACACCAGAACACACACACGCGATTCTGATTTGTTCAAAGGGTCCAACCACCCACCTGGTGGCTTACGGCGGCAGAGCGTGTTGACAACGACAGCCACCATGGTCAGCCACCATGTTGGTTCTCCTCAGTTGTCGGGCAACAAAAACAAGGAATGCATGAGATCTGATAACGACCTCCCGCCTGGTGACGCACAACGAACTGCAGCAACAGCAACCATGGCAGCCGGTGGCGGATAATGCAATAGTGAAAGAAGGTGGCAGTCGAACGGGAAGGTGGCGGCTGGAGTAGGCGTTGGAACCGCAACAGAACATAACAAAGAGGAGAGGAGAGGGGACGCAATTCTACACCAAGAACAGTGACACGGCTGAAACCAGCGTGTTTCTTCCGTCCCAACAGCGGCCAGCGACGACGGAGCTTGATGGCGGCACAATCCGGCAGCGATAATCAACAACATGACAAAGACTCGGAGGGAGGAAGGAACGGTGGTTGAGAAAACAACAAAATCAGCCACGATATCGAGCCTCCATCCCATCGTCGGAGTTGTGGCGGTAGTCGTTCGGTGGTTCAAGGCAGCGACGGAGGTTGGCGGCTACCGGAAGTGAAAAAGGAGGGTGGCGGCTGCCTCTCTTTTAGGGTTAGGGTTAGGGTTGCATGTGGTTGTGATGAATATATATGGGGCCAACAGGGGTGAAGGGTTCACCCGTGTCAATCCTCAAACATTTGTTTATTTTACACGTTTAGTCCCTCTCCATAAGAAATCTTTTCAACTTAAGTCCCAAAATTACCATTTAGCCCCTAACTCCTTAAAACCCTTTCAACTTTGATCCAATGTTTTACCACATGGCCCCTCCATGACAAATTCTTTTCAGCTTAGGTACATAATTTACCCTTTTACCCTTGCTTCCATAAATCCTTACATATTAAGTCCAAATAATACCAAATACCCCCTGACCACTTAAAATCTTTACAAAATAAGTCTTGAAATTACAGTTTAACTTCCGTAACTCTAAATCATGTCATTTGGCTTCCCGAAACCAACAACCCGCTAATTATTATTTGATTTTGGGCTATAATGATATTAAATAATAATAATAATAATAATTACTTCTCGGGGTTCGGGATTATTATTTAATTATTCTATTTTAAATGGGATGTTACAGACTTTATCCATTAAGACATTCATTTAGATAAGATATGGGAGTTTGAGAGTTTGGCTTGCTATATTAAGATCTTAATAGAACTTTATGGGATCAGAGGCTCTACGCAGGGCATAGACTCTGTACCCAGGGAGTAACTCTATGCTAGGACTGGATTAGTTACACAGGGCGTAAGTCAACTGGGGGTTGACCGTTGACTTTTTGAACGATTTGACTTTTAGACTTAGTATTGGAAGGGCAAAATGGTCATTTGCCCAAAGGAGGTTTAATTTTGAGCCTAGACCTTTTGTGGGTTAGTCTTTTCCTTAATTATTAATTAGGGTTTTATTATAGATATGTTTATTAAGAGGAGGTTTGATATCGTCGGCTCGAGTGGGTGGTTTATCTTGTCTTCAGGATTGAGGTGAGTCTTCCCACTATACTATAAGACATTATGTTTCGATTTTGCATGTTGTCTTTGTGACTCTTGCTGATGTGCTTGTATCTTGTATGCATGGAGCTGAATTGGGCTCGAAGTCAATATGGACTTGGGGTTGATACGGACCCGATGGAGCCAATATGGACTCGGAGTCAATATGGACTCGGGGTTGATACGAACCCGGGGTTATTACGGACCCGATACATCTACATGTTGTTATTTATGTATGGTATGTGATATTTTGGGGAACTCGCTAAGCTTTGTGTAACATTTCGATGATGAGATATTTCCAATTTTAACCCTAAGTATGAAGATTAATTGCATTTTAGCCCTTGTGTATGAGAAATGTTGCAAAATGGCCCATAGTGGCATTTTTGTAAATTTTAGGTCGAGGTCACGTACTGTGGGTGTACGTTCCTGATCCACAAACCCTAATTTTTAGGGTTTGGACCCAATATAAACATCATTAACTCTCAAATGCTCACTTCTTCACTAGCCTCCAACATTCATTTCGTCAATTGCAACCCTAATCTTTTGTGTGTGTTCCTTTGAGCTCAAAAGTGTGTGTTTGTGGTGCCTTTGAAGCAAGGTGAAGAAAGAAGCACCAACTTGGAAGACCAAGACCTCATAGATCCAGGAACACCTCACCTCCAAGCTTCATTTTGAGGTATAAAGTTTGGAACATGTTGATCCTATCACTGGATCTTGTTTATGCTTATTAGCCCCATATTCTTGGTCCTTTTGGGTATGAGCTACCTTAGAACCAATGAGTTGTCCTCCTGGACATTTAAGGGTAATTTGAGTGATAAAAATATGATATTGGCTCCTAGTTCCTCCCCATGCATGAGTTTGGTTGTCTTAATGTCTTAAGATGTTGGGGTTTTTAGTGTTAAGCACTTAATGGCGATGCTAGACCATAAAGTTGGAAACTTTATGGTCAAGGACAACATTTGGGACTTGGATATGGTTTTAGACAAAAAGTCTTAAGGTATTAAGACCTTTTAAGAATGGATTGCGGACCAAGTGCGTACGTTGGGCGTACCGAAGGGTACGCTGCACGTACATGGTCTTCACCTCGACTCTTCGGTCAAACAGAGTACACCCCGCGTACATCTGTGTACGCCCTGTTGGGTTTTGAGCATTCTAACACTCCTATGGTGTACATGCAACCCTAGAAACCTTGGATCTATGTTTGACTAAGATACATGCAAAAATGATTTTTCCAAGGTTCTTAATAACTTGCAATACAAAATTCAAGTAGAATAACATACCTTTTAGAAGCTTGGATTCTTTGATGACTTTGTGAGCCTAGCACCCCAAATGTGATGCCTCAAATGCTTCACACAACACCACAATTCTTGGAATAACCTTGAGATAATTACACTATACTTAAAATTGGCTAGCCCTCTTACTTGCTTGTAGTAGTGCCCATTTTGCTAGACATGGACCCTTTATATAGTTGTGACACAATTAGGGTTACACCATGTAAACCCTAATTGTCATGGCTTTCCATATTCCATGATCCATGGGTTTGTAACCCCCATGGACTATCCATGGAGCACCTTATGGGTTTTAACCCAATCCATACAAATCATGGATCATTAGCCCACTATACAAGAATAGATTATTTACATAATCAACCCCATATATTTAATTAGTCTCTTTTTGATCACTTAATTAATTCCAGATTAATTCTTTGATCAATACTAATTAAATAATATTATTAATATATTAGTACTTATAATATATTAATAAAGCTTAAGTGTCCTTTCTCTCATTTTGGTCTATCTAATTATTCCAATGCCATGCAACCCAAATGGACCATGCCGAGTCGGGTGAAGTACATACCAAATATAGTTATGGACTTAGACACTATATCCAACAGTCTCCCACTTGGATAAGTCTAATAACTATAATTGTAAATATGACTTCAGAATCCGACTAGCAATCGTAGCTCTTTCAAAGTCTCTTGGAACTAAGATGATGATGATGATAAGCCATTTAAGATAAGTGATCATATAATCCTCTGCTCTCAAGATATCAGCCGGACAAATACATGGAACAATGTCGTACTTATTGTCCAGCAGTTGTTTCTCGATCTCTGATCTGTTTGACATAGAACTAAATTGAACACATCAATTAGGTTCTGACCGGGCCCGGTACATAGGTCAAAACAAAATCATCGAGGGGCCCAGATATCGCTTCTAATCCTAGAAGGAACAGATAAACTTCGACTCATATGCTTGTACTAACTACTTATTGAATTATGCACAAAAGCACGTTTTATAACATCGAGTTACCAATGCGTTTTCGTACAATCAATGTATAACCAATTCGTAGTCAACAACTCATATCTCTAGGTTTGAAGATTTGTATGATATTACCGTCTCACGATCACGCGAGATAAATTCCATGAAGTGATACAAGTGAGCGTGGGTTGAGTCCAATACTCAGAACTCATGAGCACTCATGAATGTTGCAGCAACCATTGCTATGTCTAATACACCTTAGACAGTCTACAAACCCAATTCATGATAGTCTTAATTCAATACCTACTTCCAAAGTATGACTGACTATGGAGAGTTTGAATAATATAATTATCCTGGAAGTCAAAATATGCAAAACTGAAACAATAGTAAATGACTAACATAAGATAGTAACACTTTACTCATAAATAAACAACAACTTTTATTTAATTATCAAATGTCAATTACATTTTACAAGCTTTAAAAAACTATCTAATTATTAAAACTAATATCATCCTTCAGCCCGATGCGCCTCGCATGTTGTAAATGCTTAACCCTATTCAGTCCCTTCGTGAGGGGATCTGCTGGGTTCACATATGATGATACCCTCTTATCCAAGAGGAGTCCTTCTTCCATACGATGTCTAATGAAATGGTATTTTCTGTCAATGTGTCGAGATCTCCCATGATCCCTTGGTTCCTTAGCTAAGGCAACCGCACCTTCGATGTCACAGAAAATTTCCATTGGCTCTTTTATAGTTGGTACAACTCCAAGGTCTCCAATGAAGTTCTTTAGCCATATCGTGTCCTTTGTTGCCTCGCTTGCTGCTATATACTCTGATTCGCAAGTTGAATAAGCTACCGTCTCCTGCTTGGAACTTTTCCAAGTAATTGCTCCTCCATTCAGGATAAAGACCCAGCTTGACTGAGAGTGGAAATTATCCCTATCAGTCTGAAAGCTAGCATCACTATACCCTACCACTCTCAACTCATCACTGCCACCAAGGGTAAGGACCCAGTCCTTAGTCCTTCGCAGATACTTGAGAATGTTCTTTACCGCAGTCTAGTGATCCTTGTCAGGGTTCCCTTGATATCTACTGACCATGCTCAAGGCAAAGGCCACATCAAGGCGAGTACAAGTCATAGCATACATGATTGAGCCCACATCGGAAGCATATGGTACATGACTCATCTCAGCTATCTCAGCCTCTGTACTCGGACTCTGAGTCTTACTCAGTTTGGCGTTACTCTGGATTAGTAATTCCCCTTTCTTGGAATCCTGCATACTGAACCTATTCAGTACCTTATCCAAGTAAGTACTCTGACTAAGTCCAATTAATCTCTTACTCCTATCTCTCAATATCCTTATCCCTAAGATATAGGCAGCTTCCCAAGGTCCTTCATAGCGAAACACTTCCCAAGCCAGGACTTAATCTCCTGCAAGGTTGTGATGTCATTTCCTATGAGTAGTATGTCATCCACATACAACACCAAGAAGCTAACTATACTCCCACTAGCCCTAACATATACACAGGACTCATCGTCACTCCTCGAAAAGCCAAACTCCTTGACTTTCTCATCGAAGCAAAGATTCCATCTACGAGGTGCTTGTTTCAACCCATAAATGGATTTCTCAAGCTTACACACCTTATTAGGGTTCTCCGTACTGACAATACCTTTTGCTGACTCATGTAAACATCCTCAGCCAACTTTCCATTGAGGAAAGCGGTTTTGACATCCATTTTCCATATTTCATAGTCATGAAATGCAGCAATGGCTAACATAACCCTAATAGACTTAATTTTTGCTACTGGTGAAAAGGTCTCATCACAATCAACTCCCGGAGTTTGAGAATAGCCCTTTGCAACCAGTTGCGCCTTATAAGTGTGTACATTACCATCCATGTATGTCTTCTTCTTGAAGATCCATTTGCACCCGACTGTCTTACGACCTGGTACATTGTCAACCAAGTTCCAAACTTGATTGTCATACATGGACTGTATCTCGCTGTCCATAGCCTCTTTCCATTTAGCAGCCTCAGGGCCTGCCATGGATTCCGTGTAGCTGTTAGGTTCATTCAGACCTACCAGTGTACTATCACTGATAAGTGTATCACCTTCTGCAGTAATATGGAAACCATAGTAATGCTCAGGTGCATTCCTAACTCTCGTGGAACGCCTCAGAGCTATGGGCTCATCTATCGAATCAACAGGAGTTTCCTCCTCAGGTTGGTTGCTAGTGGTTGAGGTTCCTTCACCGCTTGACTCTTGAAGCTCTTCAAGGTCAACTTGCCTCCCACTGTCTCCTTGGCTTATAAATTCTCTCTCACGAAAGACTCCTCTCCTTGCCACAAAGACCACATTCTCACTGGGTCTGTAGAAGAGGTAACCAAAGGATTTCTGTGGGTAGCCGATTAAAATACATCTCTCGCTTCGAGGTTCGAGCTTGTCGTGAGACTCGCGCCTCACGAAAGCCTCGCAACCCCAAATCTTGATGTGGTCCAAGTTGGGAACTTTCCCAGTCCACATTTCATGAGGTGTTTTGGCAACCTTCTTTGTAGGGACTAGATTAAGGATGTGGGTGGCAGTATCTAAGGCATACCCCCAGAATGAGATTGGTAACGAAGATCGACTCATCATGGAATGAACCATGTCCAATAAGGTTCGATTGCTCCTCTCAGCTACACCATTCAGCTGTGGTGTCCTAGGAGGTGTCAATTGTGAGACAATCTCACATTCCTTAAGATAGTCAAGGAACTCGATACTAAGATACTCTCCTCCCCGATCGGATCGGAGCATCTTGATGTTCCTGCCCAGTTGATTCTCCACTTCCTGCTTAAACTCTTTGAATTTCTCAAAGGTCTCTGACTTATGCTTGATTAAATAGATATATCCATATCTACTATAATCATCAGTAAAAGTCACATAATACCGATTATCATCCCTTATGGCAATCTTGAAGGGTCCACACACATCAGTGTGTATGAGGTCCAACAAACCCTTACCCCTCTCACAGGTACCAGTGAAGGGTGACTTTGTCATTTTTCCAAGTAAACAAGACTCGCAACTATCATCCGACTTTAGGTCAAATGATTCCAAAACTCCAGCTTTTTGGAGCTGGCCTATGCGCTTCTTATTTACATGTCCAAGACGACAATGCCACAAGGATGCTTTGTCTAAGCTATTTGAAGAATCAATACACAACACATTATTTCCTAGATTATCTACCACATTCACAGCTTCATATATACCATCACAAGGTAATGCTTTAAAGTAAAATACATCATTGTAATAAACATTAATAGCACCATTATCATTATCAAATGAAAAGGAAAACCCTTGTTTGTACAAGCCATGAAAGGAAATAATATTTCTCACCATTTCAGACGAGTAACAACATTTATTCAAATCTAACATTAACCCATTATTAAGCAATAAAGAATAAACTCCTATCTTGGTAACAGGTGATGCTTTCCTATTCCCCATGATTAAGTTTATCTTCCCGTGCTCCACTTTCTCACTTCTTCTTAGGCCCTGCAAATCAGTACAAATGTGAATACCACAACCTGTATCAAGCACCCAAGAGTTAGTTTTCAATGAGTTATTAGACAATATAGTGTAAATACCTGCATGGGTGGGTTTAACTTTCCCATCCTTTACATCCTGCAAGTATTTGGGCCAGCTTCGTTTCCAGTGCCCCTTTTCCTGGCAGTAGAAGCATTGTGCTTCCTTTGGATTTGAAGAAGGAGGGATGGAACCTTTCTTGGTTCCACTTGAAGAGGATCCATCAAGAGACTTTCCCTTGGTACCCTTCGAAGGGGTCTTTCTCTTCTTCCCCTTTCCCTGCCCAATTGCCAAGACAGGGGCAGTAGTAGGAGTAGGAGTAACAACTTATTTAAGGCCACTTTCAGCGGTCCTTAAAAGTCCTTGAAGTTTACTTAGTGTGACTTCCTCCTTGTTCATATGATAAGTAATACGAAACTGATCATAACTTGGAATTAAGGAATGGAGAATGATGTCAATCGCCATGTCCTCAGGAAAGTCCATATTAAGATTCAATAACCGGTCAACGAACCTTTGCATTTTCTGCAAGTGACCGGTGAGGGATTCTCCCTCTTTCATCCTAGCTATTATCATGGAGGAAATGATTTCATACCTCTCCTGACGAGCACTCTGATGGTACCTATCCATCAGATCCTGGTGCATCTCAAAAGGGTAGAAATCTTCATAGGATTTCTGGAGTTCTGCTTTCATTGTGGCCAACATGATGCAAGAAACCTTAGTGGCATCTTTCTCATGGGTATTGTACTCAGCAATCTCCTCAGGAGTAGCAGTTGACTCATCGATAACCTTTAGCTCCTTATCAAGGACATACTCTTTTCCCTCATAGCGAGTAATCATTCTGATGTTCCTAATCCATTCATTGAAATTTGAACCATCAAAAGTGATTTTCCCACACAAGTTCATTAGGGAAAAGGAGCCTGTAGGGTTTGAGCCAGTAGCAGTGTTGGAAGACATCTGAAAAGAAAGAAAGACAAGTTTTATTAGATAAAGAGTCCTTAATAAGTCACCCAAATGACGTATTAAGGCTAGGACCCAACAAACTATTTATAGTTGGAAGAGGGATGCCGTAATCCAAGCTATAAAATATTTGAAGGTAGGTAAATGACGATTTACTAATTTGCACCACGAAAACGAAATAAATTATTAAGTTTTATTGGATTTGAAATTCCTAGATCTTTTTGTTGGATTAGTGTCTAAGTCCATAACTATATTTGGTATGTACTTGACCCGATTGGCATGGTCCATTTGGGTTGCATGGCATCATGCATTTGGATAGACTAAAATGAGAGAAATAACACTTAAGGTTTATTAATATATTACAAGTTCTAATATATAAATAAGATTATTTAATTAGTATTGATCAAGAATTAATTTGGAATTAATTAAGTGATCAAAAGGAGACTAATTAAATATATGGGTTGATTGTGTAAATCATCCATACTTGTATAGTGGGCTAATGCTCCATGGATTATCAAGTTAGGCTAAAACCCATAGGATACTCCATGGATGCTCCATGGTGTTTTGTACCCCATGGATCATGGAAATGAAAGGCCATGACAATTAGGGTTTACATGGTGTAACCCTAATTGTGACACACTATATAAGCATCTTATTCTTCCCAAAATCGGCGACCATGAGAGACTATGTATGTATGGTGAGGGCTAGCCGATTTGATAAAGTGTATCATTTCTCTCAAGTTATTCTAAGTGTATTTTGATGTTGTGTGAACCACTTGAGGTATCACACTTAGGGCACTCGGCTCTTAAGCATCAAGGAATCAAGCTACATAAAAAGGTATGTCTTCTAACTTGTTTTTATTACCCAAGTATCAAAGATTGTATGCTAGATAGGGCAATACCTTGGAATATTCATATTTGCATGTATAATAGAGAAAACATAGATCCAAGGTATTTAGGGTTGCGTGTACACTTAGGAGTGTTAGAATGCTCATAACCCTGCAGTGGTATCAGAGCCTAGGCTTGTTTTCTTGTTATACTTGCAAAATCTGCTTAAAAATCGAAGTTTTTTGCGTCTGGGCAACTGACTCGGCGAGTCCATCAGGTGACTCGATGAGTCCATGCCTTAAAAGTGTTCAAATCGATCCAACTCGTCAAGTTGGTTCATGCACTCGACGAGTTGGACCCCTAGACAGCATATCTTCAACTGTTTTGGCTGGAATTGGACTAGGAACATTACCCTAAGCTGTTTTTCAACTTATAAACCTATTTTTGATGTGGTAATGTTCATGCTAATCCAATTTCAAAGATAATTATCAATAGACTCATGTTTTGTATTAGTTTAATGGTTAGGCTAATTTCATGAAAAAGTTTGATTTGAATTATCTTGTTCTTATGAGTTGCTTAGATTATTAGAAAAATTATGTGATAATATGTTTTCAATCCAAATTAATCTAAGAGTTGATTCTAAAATGTGTTTTTGTAACTTGTCCTCAAGTTATGTGAAAAGTCACATTTAAGATTCATAAAACTCATAAAGTTTTCCATAAGTTATGAATAAGGAAGAGTCACATTCTTTTAATGGTTTAATGTCTTCCATAACTTGTCCTCAAGTTATGGAACTTGAAGAGTTTTTAATTAAAACTAGTTTAAACTCATAAGTTATGGAATTGAATAGTTTTGAATAGTTTCAAAACTTTCCCTCAAGTTTTGGAATTTGTAAAGTTTTCCCTTATGACTACTTTAATTCCAAGTTAAGCCCTTAGAATTTTAGAAGTTAAAATTCAACCCTTATACTTTATAGTATTATAAGTTAATAATATATATATATATATATATATATATATATATATATATATATATATATATGTATAAGAGCAAGTCAGTCTTACCGTTAGTAGGCCTCATTCACGAAGCCGGTCTATAAGGGGGGTATAAGGTTACTGCCTATAAAATGGCAGTTTAATGGGTGTCCACTCTCACCCACCGCTTCCTTGACTGGTGGAGGGTCGTTAGCCGAACGGGTAGGACAAGGACTAGAATTCTCCCTTCATTAAAAGTATTAATGATAAATACTAAGTAACTAAACACTTATAAATTCCCAATCTTAGTTACTTAGGAAAATGTGAATTTGGTGCTAACCCATGAAATTACACTTTGCACTTTGCTTAAGTCGGTTAGTGGAGCGCGTGTGGTTAACCGGCACACTAGCTTGATTTAACAAAGTAGGCAAAGGGTAACTTAATGTTTATCATAGAATCGGTGGAGCGTGTGTGGCTAACCAGCACATCGATTGAGGGGTAAATATTACGGGTACCAAGTATATTTGCATGGTTATTCACACCTTGTTTTGTGATCCTCGGCATCCCAGTCACAAAATTTGAGAGGGCACAATCGAGATTGAAACATGCCATTGAACAGTTCAATGAATCTCAAAAGATCTAGGAGTTTCAAATCCAAGTAAAACCTAATTAAATTATTTCGTTTTTATGGTGGAAATTGGTGAATCGTCATTCACCTACCTTTAAATATTTTATAGCTTGGATTACGGCATCCCTCTTTCAAGTTATAAAAATATTGTGTTGGGTCCTAGCCTTAATATTTCATATTGGGTGTTATATTAAGGACTTTAGATCAACTATATTGAATATCTCCCAAAAGATGTCTAGTTCAGACATCTATGATCTTCCCAAATCTCTTGGAACTTCACTTTCTCCACCTCCTCCAATCCCTAACCCACAAGTTCAAGGTCACTCAAGCCCTATTGGCAAGCATAGTCTATGTGTGACTGCATCTTGGAAATGAAGTCACATATTGACAAGCCGGGAGAGTTGGGTGTCAAAGTCATAAGAAAGTTGGATGTTAAATCACTTTCTAAGTCACATAGTGAGTTTCCTTGGGACTACTATGAAACAGACTGTGACATGACCCTTAATGATCTTATCTATTTGCTAGGTGCTGCTGAATCGGCTATGATTTGGAGCACTGGTAAAGCAAATTTGATTAGAAGATCAACTTCCCAAACTTCCATGGACATTGACAATGGTAACATTGAAAATCCAGAAAAACTTTCTCTTCCCAATGGAAAGGGATTGGCCATAGTCAACTCGGTTGACCAAATGTTAAAGAGAAAGGCTAAGTTTGCGATAGTCCCATGTACCATTCCCAAAGAGTCCATATGTTTCTCTTGCCAAAGGAAGGGGCATTGATAGCGAAGCTGCCTATTTACCTGAAAGATCATAAGGTTGATCAAGTCAAGAAGTTTGACTCTACTTTAGGTAAAGTCCACTATCTAACTCTGCTAAGTTTCTATTCTGAGATTCTTATTACATGATGTAACTGGGTCACATGTTGATGTTTTAAGAATCAAAGAAAAGTGAGGAAGCTTAAGCTGATTCTGATCGCAAAGATGGATTTCGATCGCAGGGTTCGATGATCAGAATTTTGAGTTGTTGCTTAAGAGTTGTCATAGATTGCTTAGGAATAGATAACAACATAGTTTTTCATATGCATTTGCATTGTAAGGATAAGTTTTTCCGCAAGTTTTAAAATAAAAGAAAAAGTTTGATTTTATTTATTTTAAGTATCCTTACAATGGCACTTGTGTAAAATTGTTGTTTATATGATTCCATTGATAGCAACATTGGAAAATGAATTTGATTCTGTCGTTTGTGGTAGTGTCATAATTTATCAAATGAGGAAAGATTCTCATCAACCAAGTTTCAGTTGGATAGAAACTTGGAATCATGCAAGTTGTATAGTATGGTGAATGAGAATTTTTCATCTTAGGAAACATTAAGACCAAGACCTTGTTCACATGTGAGTCAAGTGAAGGACTAAGGGATCGAGTACACATTCGTGTGCACTGGTCAAGTCCACCACAGAAGATCGATAAGACTATTCGTCATGATTTACTAAATTTTAGTAAATATGATTATACTTACAGGTTTAAGTATAATTCTGAAGCATTGGAAAAGTTTCGATGTATGGCAGAACGAATAAGAAGAATCAAATTTGGCAGAAAGACAAAAGTTTCTCAAATCTGAAAATATGGGAGAGTACTTTAGTATCATGTTTTGTGATCATCTTAATGATTAAAGAACCATATCACAATTGGTCTTCTAAGGACATCTTAGTGCATTCTTATGGCTAAGAAGAGGAGTCATGGATTGTTGAAATGGTTAAATCAAGAACATGAGTCATACTTCGTTCCAAAACAAGTCTTAGAGTCATACTCCAAGATTGTAACTTGACCGACACATCTTAAAGAAGGTTTATAACACTTGTCAAATGTAAGAGTAAAAGTTTCCTACTCTTGTACATTTGAAATTGGTAAGTTGTGATGTTTTGGATAAAACAAAGACCAACTAAGGCCAATTGTGTGAAGTGTTTGTCTTGATAAAGAATCCGCACTATCTCTTGAATATTTGGCAAAATAGTCTTATATGTCAAGAGGACAGTGAGAGTCTTAAAGATCCTGAAAGAATTTCAAGATCTAATCAAGAATAAAAACCTGTAGTTTGACACTAGCACACGACGTGAGGTTTATAACCTATCGTATTGACATATTTCTATTTCTGTGCCCATTCCAGTTAAAGTTGGCTTTGCATATGAGTTCTGAGAGTTCTCAATTGGTTGCATAACAACTTGGAAGCAATGACAGGCCCGTGTGCTGCCAGGTGGCAAGAAATTAAGATTGAGTTCAGTCCATATGAGTTTGGATTTGTCATTATCCTTGTCATGTGATTATGGTTTTGACAAATTCACATGGATAAGAACACATACACCATAAAATCTAAGTGGCATAAGGTTTCTCTCCGACTCATGAAAATGATGGTGAGGAAATGCTTTCACTAAGTAGATTTTAACTAGATAACAGTTGTGATATTTTCATTCTCAAATTCGTTAGTGGAGCGTGTGTGGTTAACCGACACACTAACATGGACTTGTGAGAAATGGCAAAGGTCTAAACAATTGGGACTGTGATTACGGCATCCCTTTTCATAGTTCTGAAATTGTTTAGACACACATGTGTACTATCTAAGGAAAGGTGTATGATTTTGATAAAGTTTTATCAAAGCATATCGTATCAGAAATCTGAACTTTGGTAAGAAAGTCAATAAAGTATTGATTTCTAGAAGTCCAGTTGATTTCTAAGTACATGTCAAAGCTAGTGGGAGCATAAGCGTTATGCTAATAATCATCATGTTAGTGGGAGAATGATAATTATGATAAGTGTTGCAAGTTAGCAATGTTAATTATATAAAACAAAAGGTTTCAATTGGGTAAAAGTTGTTTTGCTATAATTAAGGGAGAGGAAATTATACTTCATTTCAAATCTAAAAGCTTAGATCGTGAGATTTTAATCAAATTTAGTCAAGTATATATATGAATGTTATGTTGGAATGGTTCAACATAAGGAAATTCTATATATGGGTCCATTATTTGCGTTCTAAAATTCGATTATGATTACGGCATCCCTTTTCATAATCTGAATTATGAGAACTTGGCAAATAGAAATAGAAATATTATAGCAGAAAGGCTGGTCTAGTATCATGTCTTTATGTGAGACATCATGAATCGTGTCCCATATGTTTCGGATATAGGATCGATTACATGTGTTATAATATTCATCCTTTCTAAATTTTCCAAATGCTCAGGGCATTAAGAGGGGAAAAGTCTAGAATTGGATATGACTAATTTGATTAAGCAATTGTCGAGAACAATCTAAGGTTTACCCAAGATTGGTTGCTCAGGGACAGTTGGAAGTATAGTGTGAATTTTTGGAAAGGACCATTTTAACATATTCTGAAAAGAGGCAACTCTTGTTCAGAAGTGATAGTCAAAATGAGAATATGGAAATATTCCCATAGGTGGAAGTTATTCATTAAATCTGTGTAAGATTAGGAAACTTAATGCAAGAAGGATGTTCAAAGCAATGTACTTTGAATTTGAGACTTCGTTTCCATGGAATGATCTCCATTGGAATACTATGTAATGTTTGTTGACAAGTCTTTGTGACTTTGTGCATAATCATTACAAGAGGATTAATGCATATAAGTTTAGAATCTAACAGATTTAGGTTAATGGAAGGATTTGGAATTCTTGCATTTGCGGTAAGGAATTGGGACTGTGAAATGAGAATCATTAGAATTATGTTCAATCAATCTATTTCACAAAGTAAAGATCATAGACAAACTTAGTATGCACACTTGGTGTATGACATAACTAATGTTTAGACAAACATAGTGTGCATACTTGGTGTATGACATGACTAGTGTTTAGAAAACATAGTGTACATGCTTGGAGCATGGGACAACTATTGTTTTAATTCAAGTATAAAGTTGATAGTTTGAAACAGTATGCAATGAATAGTGTGTAATCAATATGATGATAAATAAAAGGTGTTTTATTTATATTCATAAGTTCAGAGACCATATTGGATTCGATTATTCTTGTGTTTCACTTTGCATGTTTTGACTTCCAGAATAACTAGGTCGTTCTTCCTGAATGACGAAGTTATTCAAACTATCCACAGACGGTCATATGTTGGAAGTAGATATGAATCAAGACTGTCATGAGTTGGCTTGTAGATGTCTAAGTTGTTGGACATAGCAAAGTGTGCTACAACACTCATGAGTGCTCATAAGTTCTGAGTATTGGATTCAACACGCGCTCATTTGAATCACTTCATAGATTTTATCACGAGTGATCATGAGACGATAATATCTTATATTCTTCAAACCTAGAGATATGAGTTGTTACTATGAGTTGGTTGTACATTGATTGCACGAAAACGCATTGGTAACTCGATGTTATAAAACGTGCCTTTGTGTATGATTCAACAAGTAGTAGAACAAGCCATATGAGTCGAAGTTTATCCATTCCTTTTACCTTCAGGATAAAAGCGATATCTGTGGGCCCCTCGATGATTTAATGATGACACATGTGAGTGCTTGGCCAAGCCAGGACTGATTTGATTTGTTCAATCAGTTAGTCATCATAAATCGGAAATCGGGAAACAACAAATGCACTGAGAGAATGATTGATAATCCATGTCTCAGTCCATATGATATCTAGAATGGAGGAATATATGATCCATTATCTAATGGACAAGTCATTGACGAGATCAGAGTTCAGTTACAATGTCAGAGTTCGACATCAGCTTAAAGAGCTACGATTGCCAGTCGGTTTTTGAAGTCATACTCAATAATAGTTTTAGACTTATCCAAGTGGGAGACTGTTGGATTAATGTCTAAGTCCATAACTATATTTGGTATGTACTTGACCCGATTGGCATTAGGGATGAGATTTAGAACCGGAATCGGACCGGAACCGGAATCGGACCGGAATCGGAACCGGTTCTATATATTCCGCCGTTAGAACCGGAATAAATAGAACCGGTTCCGGTTCCGGGTTTAAAAATTTGCTTTATCCGGGTTCCGGGTAATCCGGGTTTGGGTCCATCGGGTCCGGGTAAACTGGGTCTAAAAATCGAAACCGGTGTTAGGAACCGGAACCACTTTTAGGGCCGGAACCGATTTTTGTGAAACGTTTAAAAGATGCATATCTCATTCGTTTCAACTCCGATTGACATGCGGTTTTTTCCAACATGTAGTTTAGAGTTTGTACATGATTTTAGACTATAAATTTGCCATTTTTAGTTTTTTATTCATTGACTTACAGTCCCTTAAAGTCAAAATATGAAAGCTGAAAGTTTTTAGTTTTTCAGTTTTTTTGTATTCTGTGAAAGTTTTATAACATGCATATCTAATTCGTTTGAAGTTGGATTGACATGTGGTTTTTTCCAACTTGTATTTTACAGTTTGTACATGAGTTTAGACTATAATTTTGTCATTTTTGGTTTAATATTCAATGATTTACAGTCCCCCAAAGTCGGGATATCAAAACTGAAAATTTTCAACTTTTCAGCTACTTGTTTTTGTACTTTGTATTTTGTGAAAATGTTAACACATGTATATCTCTTTCGTTTGAAGTCGGATTGACATGCGGTTTGTTCCAGATTGTAGTTTAGAGTTTGTACATGATTTTAGACTATAATTTTGTCAATTTTGGTTTCATATTCAATGAGTTACAGTCCCCCAAAGTCGGGATATCAATATGAAAATTTTCAAAGTTCAACCCATTAAGTAGTAAGTAATTACCAAAAAATTCCGGGTTTTCCAGTTCTAAACCCACTTTATCCGGTTCCAACATACCCACTTTGATGTTTCCGGGTTTTCCGGTTCTAGACCCACTTTACCCGGTACCGTACCCGGAACCGAACCGGAACCGGTTCCTATATACCAGTCCGGTTTCCGGTTCTACAAAATCCCGTTAACCGGTTCCGGGTTTTCCGGGTCCGGGTCCATCCGGTCCGGGTTTGGACCCACTTTCATCCCTAATTGGCATGGTCCATTTGGGTTGCATGGCATCATGCATTTGGATAGACTAAAATGAGAGAAATAACACTTAAGGTTTATTAATATATTACAAGTTCTAATATATTAATAAGATTATTTAATTAGTATTGATCAAGAATTAATTTGGAATTAATTAAGTGATCAAAAGGAGACTAATTAAATATATGGGTTGATTGTGTAAATCATCCATACTTGTATAGTGGGCTAATGCTCCATGGATTATCAAGTTGGGCTAAAACCCATAGGATACTCCATGGATGCTCCATGGTGTTTTGTACCCATGGATCATGGAAATGAAAGGCCATGACAATTAGGGTTTACATGGTGTAACCATAATTGTGACACACTATATAAGCATCTTATTCTTCCCAAAATCAGCGACCATGAGAGACTATGTATGTATGGTGAGGGCTAGCCGATTTGATGAAGTGTATCATTTCTCTCAAGTTATTCTAAGTGTATTTTGATTTTGTGTGAACCATTTGAGGTGTCACACTTGGGGTACTTGGCTCTTAAGAATCAAGGAATCAAGCTACATAAAAAGGTATGTCTTCTAACTTGTTTTATTACCCAAGTATCAAAGATTTTATGCTAGATAGGGTAATACCTTGGAATATTCATATTTGCATGTATAATAGAGAAAACATAGATCCAAGGTATTTAGGGTTGCATGTACACTTAGGAGTGTTAGAATGCTCATAACCCTGCACTTTTCAGATACATTGAACTTTCAATGGCATGTTTGAATCTCGAATGTGCCCTCTCAAGTTTGTGACTGGGATGCTGAGGATCACAAACAAGGTGTGAATAACCATACAAATTGAATTGGTACCCTTAACTTTTTATCACCTAATTGATGTTCCGGTTAACCACACGCGCTCCACCGATCTATGATAAAATTAAGTTACCCTTTGTCACTCTTACTAGTCCTTGTTAGTGTGCGGGTTAACCACACGCGCTCCACTAACGACTTGGTAAGGTACAAAGTGTAATTTCATGGGTTAGCACCTATTTCACATTTTCCTAAAGTAACTAAGATTGGGAATTATTAAAGTGTAGTTACTTTATAATTTCATTATACTTTTAATGAAGATTAAGAGTCCTTGTCCTACTCATTCGGCTAACGACCCTCCACCGGTCAAGGAAGCGGTGGGTGAGAGTGGACACCCATTAAGCTGCCATTTTATAGGCAACAACCTTATACCCCCTTATAGACCGACTTCGTGAATGAGGCCTACTAACGGTAAGACTGACTTATTCTTATACATATCTATATATTTAAACTTTTAATATAATAATAGTATAAGGGTTGAATTTTAAACTCTTAAAATTCTAAGGTTCAATTTGGAAATTAAAGTATTAGGGTGTAAGACTTTAAAAATTCCAAAACTTGAGGGCAAGTAATGAAACTATTCAAGACCTTTCATTTCATAACTTATGAGCTTAATGGTTCATTAAAATGAACACTCTTCATTTTTATGTAACCTCTTATTCTTTAATGACACTTTTAAAGAAGTGACTTTTGGTTATCCATAACTTGAGGACAAGTTATGGATTCCATGATTAGCCATTAAGATCAAGAATCATACTTACAAGCAAGTTACACATAATTCTTATGATCTTCTAAAACTCATAAGAACATGAACATTCATATCAAAATTCCAAGAATCATATTAACACATATAAAACATGGAATTTTGATATTATCCATTGTAAATGGATTAGCATAAGCATTACACCATCTAAAACAAGTTTTTATAACACCAAAACAGTTTAGGGTAATGTTTCTAGTCCATTTCCAGCAGCAAAAATTGAAAAACTGCACTCTGCCTGGCCAACTCGTCGAGTGCAAGAACTGACTCGTCGAGTTGGTTGAAGATACGCTTGGACTCGTCGAGTCCCTCTATGAACTCGGCGAGTCCCCTGTGCAAACATCAAGAATTTTGATTTTTTCAGCTATTTTGCATCAAGTATCAAACAAACAAGCCTAGGCTCTGATACCACTGTTTGGTTTTGAGCATTCTAACACTCCTATGGTGTACATGCAATCCTAGAAACCTTGGATCTATGTTTGACTAAGATACATGCAAAAATGATTTTTCCAAGGTTCTTAATAACTTGCAATACAAAATTCAAGTAGAATAACATACCTTTTAGAAGCTTGGATTCCTTTATGACTTTGTGATCCTAGCACCCCAAATGTGATGCCTCAAATGCTTCGTACAACACCACAATTCTTGGAATAACCTTGAGAGAATTACACTATACTCAAAATTGGCTAGCCCTCTTACTTGATTGTAGTAGTGCCCATTTTGCTAGACATGGACCCTTTATATAGTTGTGACACAATTAGGGTTACACCATGTAAACCCTAATTGTCATGGCTTTCCATATTCCATGATCCATGGGTTTGTAACCCCCATGGACTATCCATGGAGCACCTTATGGGTTTTAACCCAATCCATACAAACCATGGACCATTAGCCCACTATATAAGAATAGATTATTTACATAATCAACCTCATATATTTAATTAGTCTCTTTTTAATCACTTAATTAATTCAAGATTAATTCTTTGATCAATACTAATTAAATAATATTATTAATATATTAGTACTTATAATATATTAATAAACCTTAAGTGTCCTTTCTCTCATTTTGGTCTATCCAATTATTGCAATGTCATGCAACCCAAATGGACCATGTCGGGTTGGGTCAAGTACATACCAAATATAGTTATGGACTTAGACACTATATCCAACACGCCCAGCGTACGAGGCTCGGTCGACTTGGCTGGGTTGACTCGACTGGTTTGTTGGGTTTGACCAATTTTGACCAAATGGGTATTTTGGGTAATTGATATTAATTTTAGATTGGGCAATGTTTTGATTATTAGGTGTCGGGTAGAGCCGGTTTTTGGAGCAGAGATTTATCCAGCCTGTGTACGGACTCAGAGGTGAGTTCTCCTCACTGTAGTCGTGGGTCGAAGGCACCAATACCGGCCCACTAGATTATTTATCCTGGTTATAGGATAGTGTTATGCTAGTATCAGATTGAGTACTAGATCTGTATGGTTATCTGTATTTTTTGGTTTTGTGTTTATGTTTGGTTGGGTTGAGGCGTTCCTGCTTTGTGCTGAAGGCCAAGACACCCGGGGCGGTCCGAATAGATTGTAGGCCCTGCGAGGCGGTTCAGTCGTCCCGAAGGCTCGTAGAGCGGTCCATATAGGTTGTAGGTCCTAAGAGGCGGTCCAATCATGCTGAAGGCTCATATTTGCATGCTTGTTTGTTATGTTGTGTGATGGTACTTTGGGGGAACTCACTAAGCTTTGGCTTACAGTTTTAGTTTATTGTTTCAGGTACTTATGAGGATTATGGGAAAGCGAATGCTTGATCGTGCACACCTTCCTATTTTCATGATATGGATTTTTGGGACACTCTAATATGACTTTACTTTTGAAACAATGGTTCTTTTGTAAACAATGATGGTTAATGGTTGTTTTTGAAAATTTAAAATTTTTATGATTTTTGGAGTGTTACACTTTGTGCTTACGGTTTTATGGTTTAAATTTTTTTTAGGTACTTCCAGTGTTAAAGGGAAGGGCCCGGCTTGACTGCACAGCATGCCCTAAATATTTTTTCGCACTGAATACTTTCGATTTACTATGGTGTTTGAGAAACACATTTTATCATGTTTAGTTTTGGAATAAATGGTTGTATATGTCTTGATGGTTTTAAATGAAAATTTTATTGGTGTTTTTCCAGCGTTACAAGTTGGTATCAGAGCCTTGGTATGAGGGATTCGGGCACACTCTCGGGAGTGTTTGAGCTCAAAGTGAGGAATTGATAATATTTTTGAAAGAAATTAAATTTTCCAAAAAGATTTTTACAAAAGAAAGGGGTGTGATGCGTGCAATCAGTCGAGCTCAAGTAAGTGATTCCCAGAATACCCATACATGTTGATATGTTATATGTTATGGAATGTTTTCATGCTAGGATAAGGCTAAGGATACCTTCAGGAATTGCATGATATAATGGCCTAATTTGTGATGCCTTGTAGCCTAGGTGTAATTGGATGTTATGCCTTATTTCGAATCTATGTTGGTGTAAGTATTTGCTAAGTGTATGTTTAAAAATTGTATATAATTAGGATCATATATCCATAGAACGACTGATTTAGCCTTATTTCATGTTCCTCGTCTGGTTGTGGGCATATGGTATAATCATTTATTTAACAATCTATTTGATCCCATGTTGTGTATAATTTGCATGCATAAGGCAACCGACAGTGTTGATAGAAGTTCCTAGCATCGCAAAAGTTAGTGAGTTGGGAGATGCCTTTTTAGGTTTTGTAGCCTATTGAGTGTTACTGCTCGAATTCTACTTGCTTTGTGCTTTGTGGGACTCATATTGATGTGAGTTAACTATTAAATGAATATGTTAAGTTACATGCTGCAAATGTTAAATTATCTTAGAGTGATTGATTTGGCTCTATTGCGCAGCTCTCATCTGAGTCTAACCGTTGTAGGGTAGAGTCTTTTAGTTGAAAAACTATTAAATTTTGGTTGCATGTAATTGTATTCATGAAGTAGTTAGCTGACATTACTAGGAGTTTTTCAGCAGTTGATGGCAGGGTGAGGTGGGGGCCCTAGGAGAGCCTAGGAAGTGCTTTAGTGCGATTGGTGCGCTGTTTAGAGGGCTTTTGGGAGTATCGGTATGAAGAGGTGACTTAGAAGAATCGGGATGATTCTTGAGGAAATTATGGATAGGTGTCGAATGTAGTATTGGGCCCGTACTACTAAAAGCACATGATTCGTACTCGAATTGAGGAAAGTCACAAGGATTCTGAGAAGACTGCAGTGTTTTGATTATTGTATGGTTGATTTTCAGCATGGTGATGAGTACTCATGGAGGAGGTTTTGGTTCTGGCTCTGGCGTCGAACCAATGTAGGAGTGGATGTGGGAGTTTATCTTGTCAGAGATCACTCACGGTATTTTGGATCAGAGTCATGCGATCTTAGGTACAAACAAGGAGGGTATCATGGAGCTGTTGGATGAGCGGCTTGGGGATTTTCGTACAGAGATTGTGGTTGGTTAGATCGGGGAACAGATGCTCTCTTTCGGGAGTTTAATGCTTATGGATCCCCAAAGTTCTTCAAGAAAAAGGACCATATCGCTAGTAGACGGTGGATTGTTGACATGGAGAATGCTCGACGGACTAGTTTTTTCCCGGAGGGATCGAAGGTAGGATTTGTATCTAGCCTTCTAAGGGATGGAGCCCGCCACTGGTGGGAGGAGGTTGGTCACTCTTTGGGAGCTGAGGACGTGGTGGCCATATCATGGATTGATTTTGTGATGAGATTCAGGGCAAAGTTTTCACTGCTCATTGAGGTACACCAGTTGGCGAGGTAGTTTCGGGACCTTCACCAAACGACAGAGAGCGTGGCGAAGAGCAGCGCCACGTTCAGGGAGAAAGCTTTATTGGTTCCACAGTATGCAGCGGATGAGAAGAAGAAGAAGGCATCGTACCATGATATGTTGCGGGATGATATCCTCAAGTTTGTGAGCATGTCCAGCCGCAGGACCTTGGAGGATATGACTGACAGAACCCGAGAAAGGGAGGTTGATTTAGAGCTTTTGAAGAAGCAGAAGCCATTTCAGACATGGGCAGTGGAGGGCTCAGGGAAGAGACCCAAGAATTTCGATTTGCAAGTTAGCAGTCGGTAGGGTCGGGGCCACTGCGGCAAGTGCAGGACACTGCACGATGAGGTGTGTCGATTTAGAGGTATGGGCTATTTCAAGTGCGATGGGGGTATGGGCTATTTCAAGTGCGATGGGATTAGTCATATCAGCAGGGATTGTCCCCAGGGGTTGAGTATGATCTATTTTCATTACAACCAAGTGGGCCACAAGAAGACCGACTGCCCAGGATTGACGAGTGGAGCGGTGAAGTCACCTACTCCAGCTACACTAAGGATTACCGATGGTCGTGAAGGTAGGGCAGAGGCTCCAGCAATGAGGATCTGATTGTTTTAGTTGCAGGCCATGGAGGCCTGAGCTCTGTCAGATATTGTCGCAAGTATGTACCGTAATCGCTTCCTTCATGCCCTTATTAATTATGCTTATGATTATGTGATTGTGTATATGAGACATGAGGTTCGAATTATTTAATTATCTACCTAAGGATCGTAGTTTCTTTATGACTGTCTGGTTATTATTTTTCGAGGGGTTTTCAAATGCCATTTTTGCATTCCGAGAATCATGTTTGAATGGTATCTAGTTGAGCCGGTTGTAGGCATCAGATCGGGAGGCGACGGTCATTGATAGGGTCATTCCTAAGAGGAGGGGAGCTGAGTTTTCTGCTTGTAGGATTAGTCGTCGGATTGTTTCTAATGATTTCAGTGAAATGGGTTTCAAGTTAGTTGCCTTATAAGTCGTTTGGATCTTCGAGTTGGGGATTGTAGAGACCCTACATAGCTGTGAGGTAAGAGGGATCGATTTGACTCATGCCTTTAGAACGTGGCCAATGCATTCCGAAGAGGTTCTGCTCAATAACAGGTGGAGTATTGGGTTGATTGGCAGCCCAATTTTGATATCTAATTATTCTTTCTTCGTCATCGGTTGAGTTGTCCGACGATTTTGGAGTGGTATCAAGGGTAGGTGCTTTGGAAGCATCAATCTTTCGTCAAGCTTAGCGAAGTATTTGTTTTGGTTTTGGGATGTATGTACCCTTGATTTCTTGGTCATGGAATTTTATTCTTGCGAGCTCCGGATGGTGATGATCTTGAGTAGTGAAATTATGGACGAATTGGGAATTCGAGTAGTTATGAAGTTGGCAGAACATTGTCAAATATAAGTGGGGGAGAATCGTTAGGATTAATGGGAATATCTCCAAGTGCAAGTCAACTTGAAGTTTCCTATCCAGGGTCAAGTGGATAGCCAGTTCTGGTTGTGGTTTGAGCTGAGGCTTATGCAAGGGATTATCTTCAGTGGTCAGTTGTTATCAGGGAAGCAAATGTTGGGAATTCGGATTATCTCGTCCGAGGTTGTAATCATCGGTAGTGGCGCATTTTGGATTTGAAGTTAAGTTCAGGTTAAGGATTTTGTTAGGACCTCTCTGCCTGTTCTTGTCTGATGACGGCTTTGAGGTTCGAAGTACGACCTGAACGCCTAGTTGGGTTCAACAAAGTTTAGATTTCCGACACGTGTTGATTTTTGGCGATGTATTCACCTGGATGGTTGACAAGACCATGGGTTGGTCCCATGACAGTGTGGAATTGTTTTAAGACTGCGGGGTGGCTCGTAGCATTCACTAGGTTGGCAGGCAGCTATGAAAGTTTTGTAAGACTGTGGAGTGTCCTGAAGCATTCACAAGGTCGATAAGCTATTATGGGAGTGTTGTAAGTCTACAGGAAACACGAAATTTATACTCGAAAAGAAACTATTTCTCGATACACTACATGTTCTTTGTAATTAAAAGGTTTATGAAACATAACCATTCATCGAAAGAGAATTACTCGCTTAAATAAAACTATCTAACGCTCACCAAAGAGAAACTAATTGTCAAAATGAATTATTATCCAAATAAAAGTATTCACATCCTAAACTACAGACCCCAAACACTAAAACATAAACCCTAAACCCTAAATAATAAACTATGAATGAAACTATTTTGCAAAATGTCATACGATTATTTACATACATTAACGATATATTTAAATGGTGATTGATATTTATAATGCATTTTGTGTTATTTAGAATCATATATGTTATCATGAAATAGAAATGATCTATTTTCGACACAATGAATCTAACATATGAAAACACATATACAACCTACACAAAAGTGACGAATACATTCTTCGTCGAAAAAAATGAATCGTTGAATGAAAACTAATGCTTAGTGATATTTGTCAATATATTGTTTTTTATTTTTAATATGACATGTTTCCTAAAACAAATTAATCATTGATGAGAATACAAATGAGTATATACGTAAAAAAATATATATAAATCACAATGGTAAACGAAATCAGTTGATATATTTCCCAACTCTAAAAAAACATAATCGCCTTTAGAAACTAATTTCTGAAAGATATTATTCGCACTTATCGCTTACGCGGATAAACGACTAGTAATTTAAATTGATCTATCTTTCCATAAATTAATTGAATTTTCAGCTTGTTGGTTGTATATAAAATAACAAATAAACTATGAAAAAAATGAAAAAGACAAAACTAATTGGATATCGTGGGCTTTTTCAGGCTGCACTTTATGGGCATGCTGTCTCAGTAACTTTTATGGGCTTCTTTTATTATTGTTTAATATATTGTTACTTTGTTAGTTATAACTTACGTGAAATAATTAAGAACAGACAATAAATGTTTGGTGACACTTGAAGATGAAGCAAGATATAAAGAACGCTAATATATTGTTATCATTATAAACGTGTTAGGTGAGTGTTCACAAGATATATAATTTGTCTATGTGTTAATAGGATAAAGAAGGGTCATTGATGGATGATAGATAATGTAATTTGGATTACTACTTTGTTGATGTTGGATACACAATTACACATCTACACTCACGTGCCTTTGAAATAATTGCAACAGAAATATACAAGAATCAGTTATCTCATTTATTACGAAATCATTAAAATCCAATATAAGAATCAATGAAATTTGAAGAATTTCAGAGCTCATCATGACTTGAAGCAGATGAAAACGAAGGGAATTCAACTTTATTTCCACAAGGTCTCCCATGAGGAAAAACCGGGCATTCGATGAAATTAGAAGCCGATGCATCGACACACTGGTACACTTGGTATAATTGGTGGTACCCTGACGAGTCAACATTGCACTCTATAAATGGGGCATAACCCACACTCTTTGTAATTGCATCTTTCATTTGTCCCATTGTATGAAATTTCCCATCAGTGGGTTTAATCCCTACAATCAAAATGAATAAAACGCTTGTACTTTATGCATAAATTGTTGTACATAATCCTTGCATCTTTTACTCTAGTGCCCATGTGTAGAAATGCATTAAATAATAAATAATACCATGTCCATTTAACTCACTTCCTGTGATGGTTGTATTCTACGATGAGTGAACAGTTTCTAGAGTAAATTACATGAATGGTCCTAGGGTAATTTACGTGTTTGGTCAAAAACTTATTTTTTTAATTCGAAAGGTGTCTACTATTTGTTTTTGTAACGCGTTTGGTCCCTGTCTTACTTAAAAAAAACTATTTTGCCTTTGATTTTTCAATTTATTTAAATAAACACACCTCAACCCCACCCCTCTCACCTTACTTTACCTACTCATCATTTTTCCTTATTTAAATAATAGTTTTTTTAGGCAAGATAGGGACCAAGTGCGTAATAAAAACAAACAGTAGCGAGCAAGCGCGTAACAAAAACAAATAGTAGGGACTTTCCGAGTTAAAAAAATAAGTTATGACCAAACATACAAAAATAACCTTCCGATTTTTCCCTATTAATGAATAATTTTACTTTGTGTAAGTAGTTGTACTTTGTGCAAGAAGGGTTGTACATTATGCATAAAAAGTTGTACCTGCACTCTCAAGAGCATGGAGGAGGTTTGCTTTTTTCTTGAGAGAAAGGGCGGCTTCAAAGTAACCACGCTCGTCAAAAACCGATTCAGCACAAGTGCCGTGTTTTTCCCATTCGTGACGCCAAAATTTCAAACCGTCGCCACTCGGGCACGCAAGTGTAGGCCATTGCTTTTGTAACACACTTTCAAGATTTGAAACCTATATATACGCATACACATTGTATGTGTCATATTTGTTATATTTAGTGACATTTTTATGAATTTTAAAAAACGTTATGAGTTTGGAATTTTTAATACCTTAGAGTCATCGAAAGGGTTGGAGGAGTCACAGTTAGAAGGATAGGAGCCATCTTTGTAATTAGGCCAAAGCCCGTGGATGCTGAAATCCTCTGCGGGCTTCCCGGTTTTTGGATAGCAGCAACCACGCCTTGAGTCACAGTAGGAAGCTGGCCACTACAAAATTTAATTGGTTATCATTTAATCTAATATAAAATTTTCATATATATGTTAAACCATTTAATTAGTAATTCATAGAAACGTGTTTGTCGCCAAAAGATTTGTCATATTTAGAAAAGTAAATCATATTTTGGCAAATTAGTAATATTCTGCCAGTTTATTGAGTATCGATGACAAGAGTTTGCAAATAAATATGTAGCGATAGAAATCACTTGGCAAAATACAACGAGAAATATGTTACAAATAACCTCTCAAATGTTTAGCAATTAAATAAAAATACTTGAAACTACTGTCACACAAGTCACAAAAGTTACATTTAGAGACGCCATTAAGCATGTGCATGGAAATATTAAGAAGAACAAACCTGTTGAACGAAGTAAAAGAAATCGAAGTCTTTAGCAACGGTTAGAATTGCAAAAGATTGTATTACCAAAAATAAGATAAAAAATGCACTCCCATTCAGTTTCATCTTTCTTTAGATTTAGTTGTAGTTGAAACAAAGATTTAGATATACAAGATAAGATGTTTATTCATCTATATATACGCAAACCAGAATATGCCTTCTAAGCATTCTCTTGTCCTATAACCTTGCTTGTTCGTATTGGACATTGCTTCAAAATATATATATATATATATATATATATATATATATATATATATATATATATATATATATATATATATATATATATATATATATATATATATATATATATCAGGCCCGGTTTTAAGGGGGTGGGGCAAGAGGGGCAGCCGCCCGGAAAAAATTAAAGTTTTAATTAAATTATATATTTAATAACTAAATATATATGATTCAAGATATTACATAAGCTTTGTGTAACCCACTTGGCAAAGAAGTCGGGGTTCAAATCTTCTTCACTTCATTTTGAATTTTTAAATTAGAGGTACACATTTGTCTTTTTGCTATATATTTCATAAAAAAACATCTCCTAGTAATATGTTTAACAAATCAATTTTCAGAAGTTACGTAATTAGCCCTTAAACTTTTTATAAAATTCAATATATTTATTTTTAATAAATTTATTTACTTTTAAGTTACAAAAAAAATTAAGTTTGTTTTCCTTATATATTAAAAAAATCTATTTAGGGCCCTATTTTTCTTCTTAGCACAGAGCGCTTAAAATCTACCAACCGGCCCTGATATATATATATATATATATATATATATATATATATATATATATATATATATATATATATATATATATAGAGAGAGAGAGAGAGAGAATTGAGATCAAAATGAACATTTAAAAAGAATAGGGACCCATGAAAACTTTTTTTTCTACACAACAAACATATGTGCATTTCTACGTATGTTATATGCGTATAAAAAAATCTTTTATACGCAACCTATATGTACATTTGGTATTTTGCATATGAGTATTCATATGTAACTGCATAGTACTTTATACGCATATGAGAAAAAAAATCATTTTTTGCTAAAAAAATTCAACGAATCTCTTAATTGTACATTAGTATTATTATGGTGTTTTTTTTAAATGTTGTGTAGATACTAAATATATGTATTGTAAAGTTTGCTTTATACAAAATTTATTATGTAATGATACAAATGATACATTGTATTTTGCTGTGATTAAAGAAAGTAAACATTTTAGACACCATTAATATGTTTGGTAGATAAACTTTAGTGCAAATTGAAGATAAGCTATATTAAAGAAGGAAATACTTTAAAATCAAATTTCCCAATGTCTTTATTACGAATTTAATAACAGTCGACTTTAATAACAAGTCCAATAACTACTGAATTTCTTATTTGATTATAACTAGTTAATCCATTAAACATTATTTTGAAAATACGTTTTGAAGAGTAAAAAAATTGATCGAAAAATGTTTGTACTTAAAAATTTGTGAAATGAATATGATATTGTATCAAACAAGTAATGAAGGCCATATAATACCTATTTTATTAGTTTCTTCAACATCAAGTAATGTATGCCATAAAGAGCAAGGTGTATGCTATTTGCAAATGAACCCTTATGGCTTTTGCGTGCACTCAATACGAATATTAGTTGAACGAAAGAGACATGTTCTAAATTTGGCAAATTCAATGCCGATTATTACTAAAATTATATTTTTTTATAACGTGCATTGCGTTTCAAGTAACCTTATATCCAAAGTGTCGTGGCATGCATGGTCGTTAATCAAAACTGACCTTAAATTAAGTCGAAGGGAATCTTAGTAACACAAAGCATGAATTAGCTTTTGTTGAGTGTATTTATCTTTGATTCTAATTTTAGACAAATTGTTTAAAAAGCGTAGATACAATCTTGCAAAGGGTGATTAGAGCTATATTAATGTCGTATTCAAGAACATGATTATTTGTCTGAACAAACGTCAATCATATTCCTTTTAATGACTAGATTTCCTTTATGTTTTCGACCATAAATTATGTAACATGAACTTTTCGACCATAAATTATGTAACATGAACATGGTGCCCCAAAACTCCCTGGCTTTCTTTAGGCTATGGGGTGAGATTTCCATTTCACTACACCTTTCAATAGCTTGGCTTTCTCTAGGCTATGGGGTGGTCTCCATTTCACTACACCTTTCAATAGCTTGCCACCTTGGTGCCATATCACTTTTTTTTATCATTTTCCTTTTCATCTAAAAAATTATCACATCTTACTACCTCTATCTTTTAATGTTTAAGGCTCTTATATTGTATGAGTGAAAAAAAAAAATAATAAGGAAAAGGAAAAAAATTAGGTGAGGTTGTGTTATGACTTCTCACCGTGGGAGGAAAAAACGAAGGGTTGGTTTTCAACTCACGCCCCTCCACCTTCACGCCCCTCCACCTCAGTCCTAAAACTAGAACATGAAATACCAATGCATCTTAATTATTCTTACCACGAATAATAATAATGTATCTTTTTATCTAGATCTGTACAAAAGCAGTATTGAATTAACCCGATTTTTTTAGGACCGGTCTCGGTCTATACCAGTTATTTGGTCTCGCGGTCTTTGTATTCATTTTTTTAGTCCGGATTCAATTTTTACGCTTTGCTTTCGGCTTTTTTCCTAGTACAGTTTTACTTTCCCGATTTGGATAGATAAAGAATTATGTTAGATTGGCGGTAGGTGGGAGTTGAATGATTTCGTAAATGTCTGAGTTATGTTGGAATTATATTGGTATTACGTGGAGTTGGGTGCTTCATAATAGGAGTGTGAACATTTGGATAATTTTACCCTTCCAAGATACTATAAATAAGTAATTGTTAGGTTAGTATAACCACACTTAAAAAAAAAAAAAACTCTTAATTCAAAATAATGGTTGCATTCCCAAAGGATATTGTTGTATTTGTTTTGTCATACTTTCAATTGGGCAATGTTTGAGAACCTTTTGAGTTGGTTCAAATGGCTTGTAGGTTGTAGCGAGTGTGCTGCAAAATTGTGGCGATTTATATACGAGTAAAAGGAATTATGTCCATACATGTCATGCCGTTTTCTCAAGTCCAAGGCATCCGATTGTAGTTAACAACAATTAAATAAGTTCATGTTTAAACTAACTATAAATTAAATTAAACTACTAAACACTCTAAAGGCTCCAAAATGTTCTCTTTCTCATAGGGTTGCTTGGGGGGGGGGGTCGATTTCACAGAAGGAGGCTAAATAAGAATGGGATGTGAGGCTTATAATGATGTTTAAATATGAGCCAAAACCTAAAACTTAGGGTTTGCATGATCCTCACGTACGCCTTGCGTACGAGGTGTACGCCCAGCATACTAAGGCGCGCCCTAGTAAGCTTAGCGTACACATGTACGCTCAACGTACTCCCAAAGTTCAAAATTATCAAAATGCCACTATGGGTCCTTTTGCACTCCTTCTTTTACTTAGGGACCAAAATGCAATAAATTTCAATATAATGGTCAATAATGAAAGTACCTCAAAACAAGATGTTACAGAATTAACCATGCAAAATCCCATGGTCCCCGGATCAAGTTACGCTTGATATTCACGAGTTCCATTTCATTCTCAACTATACTCTAAATTGATGTGTCAGTTAACCACACGAGCTCCACCAATAGAATATAAAAAGAATGTGCAATTTTCATGGATAATATGAACTTCACATTCTATTAATGAAATGGGATTTTGTTTTATACTTGTATTTAGAATACTTTTTGATTAACCATTATCACTATCAAACCCTTTCGGTAACTTCATTCTCAAAATACAATAGGGCGATGAGGGTGGTAAGCATGAAGCATATTAAAAACCGACATCATTATGAATCATAAAGACCTCCTTAAATCCCTACATCAGAATAGGTGAGGCTAGTCATGGTAAGACTAATAATGTCAATATTTAAAACGTACGATGACGCATGTGGTAACTTTTTTCATACATATATAAGATACAATTCTATATATATATATATATATATATATATATATATATATATATATATATATATATAAAGGGTAAATTTAAAACTCATTAAATTTAGTTGTCTATTATTAATTATAATTAATTGTGAGGACGCAATGTAACAATTAATAAATCACGAAGGGTTAATATTCAAATTTATAAATCTCTATTATAAATCATATTAAATAGTTAAATTCACTATTTAAATAATAAATAAATATTCAAAATTAAATAATCATATCCAAAAAAATATTTATCAATTTTCCAGATTTAAAATATTTTAAATTTGGTATATATCCATATAGACAAATCTTCAAATTTGAAAAATAAAAGAAAAGGAAACCCTAAACTCGGCAGCCCCACGTCATGGGTATAAACCCCCACGTCGTGGCCTGCGATTAAAAGGTTTTTAATTACGAAAATTTTAATATTTCTTCTTTCATTCAATTTTAAACAAGCCTTTACAGAAAGTATAAATCTAGGGTGAATGTAATCATGACACACTAGCTCTGATACCATTGTTGGGTTTTCTACGCATCAAGATATACCTAAGTGTACATGCAACCTATGGATCTATGATTTCATGCTAATTACAACTACCCTAGAAAACATATATACAAAGAAGAAAAACACACCTCTTATGTAGACCTTGATCTCCATGCTTGAAATCTTGATCCTCCATGAAGTTTCTTGGATGAGAAGACCCAAACCAGAATCCCTCTAATGGTATCACATCAATGACACCAAAGAGTGTAATAAAAATAACTAGGAGAATGATCAATCACAAACCCTAAGAGGGTTAGAAATCGTCTGTAAGAAGGGTAGGAAGAAGGGTTGGCGAAACTTCAAGCCAATGTGTATGGAAGAATGAAATCCCTAATGCCCTATTTATAATCTTTGATCCCTTCTTAGGTTTTGTACTCCTTCCCATGTGGGATGGAATACCTAGAATTTCACTCCTTTTTCCCCATATGGGATGGAGTGATTTTCATCCAACCCTAATTCCATAAGGCTCTGGAATATTCGTGATTAACCAACTATCGATTAATGAATATTCAACCCTTTAATTAAACTGTTGATATATTCCCAAAATATATTTCCTATTAGTTTCTAATTAATTATTAACAATAATAATTAATAAACAAATTTCTCCTTTATTTATTCTGCTCAATTTGGGTCTTGAGGGTGACCCAAAAGGACCCTGTTATTATTAGAAATATTATCAATAGTTAATGACATTTGACACTATTTCCAACACTCGCTACCCACCAAACCCTTTTGTGGAGGGAGCCTAAACCGCATCTCTCCCAACCCATCTTCCCCATTTTCCTTCTTTGATTCAACCCTCCATCGGTTTCTGGAACCCACTCAACACCCCTTTCTTTCTCTCTTACTTTCCTCCCGATGCTCCATCTTCTCCTTCCTGGTCAAATTCGCTCAACAAAACCGCTACAATTCTATCGTCCTTAATGATTGTCATACATGATTGAATTTGATATGTTCTTCATCAACTCATTGCCAGATTTTGTACTTTTTAGTTGGTTCCTTTAAGAACAAAAAGCAAATTTAAGCATATAAGAAATAAGGTCAATTTGAAAAAAATAAAAAACTTGTTTGTAGAAAAAATGGTCAAATCGACATACCAATAAATTAGGGAAGACTTTAATTTTTTTTTTCAGGGTGTTTTTTTGTCTTGCAAGTGCAAAATATGAGTTGGGAGGAAACAATCACAAAGAATCTCGTTTATGGAGATAGATGAAACCGAAGCCGAGGAGATCGTCGAAGAGATCTTCTGCTTGAAGAAAACTAGGAAACCAATATTATTTGATAAACTCATGAATTAGATTACTAATATAAGTAAGAGGCGAACCACGTATGAGAAGACGTCATAATGATTGTCTCACGTACGATGTCGTGAGCAAAATACGAAGAAATCGGTCATAATGACTATATGTATAAAAGATAATAAAAACTTATTTTGTAAAAAAACATTAATGATAAAACATATACAAACTAAGAAATATATTTTTCCCCTTAACCTCAAGTAGCCAACTATAATGACTAAATATGTATAAAAAACAAGTTCAATGGTTAAATATAGATAAAAAAATATCGACCAAATATATACAAAATAAAAACTATATTACACCGTTACATTATTTTTGATACATTTATTTAGAAGAAAGGATAAAATGTAAAATGTGATAAAACTAGAAAACAATAAAATTGACTATTTGTAAAATATAAATCTTTAGTAATTCCTTCCATAACAATTTTCCAACCAATCATCAAACGCCCTACGCATTTAAAATAGTAGCTCACCTTGCTGATGGTTATTTTTGGCAAAAAAATAAATCTACATATGCCCTTGTTAAACTGTAAAATATCATATTTGTCTAAATTAAAATTTAAATATCATATTTTCATCATTTCTAATCTTTAAAATATGGTATTTGTTCAAATATTTTTTTAAACATTTTATAATCAGCCTTTATACTTAATAATCATTATAATTAAAAAAATAATAACTAGATTAACCTTATTGCCCCTAAATATTAATACCCTTTTTAACATATATTAAATCGATAATTAATTACTTTAAAACACTATCCTCTTGTACAAAACTCTTTCATATTCACATAACAAATAACCAATAAATTAAACCTTTAATAACCAAACACAACCACATCTCAATTAACTGATAATTTTTTTACAATATATTTGATATCTTTAAAGATTCATCAATAACATCATCTTTCAAGATTCATCATCATCATCATCATCATTATCATAACTCTCACCCAACATCCATGTCCTAGCTCAAGAACTTCTCAAACCTTTTCTTGGTCTAGAAATGCTAAATAGAAAAAATCTCAATGTTGATTTAACTGTACTCAACAAATTTACATGATCCCTCTTTCCTTCTAGTCTCCGCCACTCCTGATGCCGCCTAGGATCTACCCCCGATTGTCTTAGGGTGCACCATGCACCCCACATGCCTCATTAAACCTCAATACATCCTTGAAAACTAACATGTTTCACTTGTACAAGTTCTTGATTTCGTGTTCATGAATTCACAGGTGACTTCCACCAACACCCACCCTTTGACCTATCCCCGACAGAGCGGCATACCCATTTTGACTCATGGACAATGGTAATGGATAATGGTTCAACAGCGGTGACCAGAGTTACAAAAGACTTACAGAACTAGTTAAATCAGTTGGAGTAGAAGTGGCTTGTGTCACACATGTAAGGGTGACAATTGTTATCATGTGAAGAACATAAGAGAAGGAAAGTGTTGTGAGGGTATTCCATAGATACATAACATCGAGCTTCTTCCCATTCTTTTATATTTTGATCATTTTCTGATCGCTTTGAATGACTAGTGTTGGTGTTTTGGTGTTGCAATTCCTTCCTTAGGTGAAATGAGACATGCCCATCCAGTTATCACAGTTTTCAACGACCTAGGTAGCAACAGTTTGGTGATTTTAGTGTCACCGGGACATTTTGTGTAATCGGAACTTACATGTGAGCTAAAGGGCTTCGTAATTTGTACTCTAATATATTTTTGGGCATGTGCGGAGTGCATACATGTATAAGATCAAATTAGAAGTCGGTTTGACAACAAGTTAGGGGTCCGGAGGCAGCGCCCCTAGCGGGGTCCACGGGGCAGAGCCCCTGGTTGAGGTCCGCTGCCAGGTCAGCAAGCGGGTTCGAGGGGCAGCTCCCCAAAAGGGCTTTGGTTTTGACAAGTGGATATATAGTGGAAAAATAAAATCCTGGAGGTGATTATGGTAAAACTGACTAAGACCATCAATTTTGAAAACCATTGATTTACTCATTAATTTTGGATTCCCTTAACTTGTTTCCAAAGGAACCCATGAAGGCTAACCCTAAAACGAAACCCTACATATTGTTTTCTATATAAACGACTATCCTTTAATGGAGAAGAGAGAACCTTTTAGCTCTCGTTTTTCTTCATACGAACTTGAATTCTCTAGCGACTTGCCTTACGTTTTATGTGTCTAGATTCGTAAGTGTCCCATTGGGATTATCCTAGGCTAAATTTCTTCTAACCCGGGCATAGGGTAGAAATATCAATTCAGGAAGTGTTTACACGATCCAAGGGGTATCCCGATCTCTATTATAAACCCTACCCACTTTCTAACACAGTTGATATATATCTTCTCACCATCACCTATTTCAGATTTTAGAGACTATCCTACCCATAAAACCCATGTAACCATTCACTACAAGCTTCAACAATGAATAATTTGTATTGTTTTGAAGCCATCCTCCCGATATCTAACTCCCATCTTTCACTTTTTCCAAGAACTCGTTTATAGTTTTATCAGTAGATGTTCAAATAACTACTCTACATCTTCTAATTTTTGTCTCAGTTTGTCCGTAATCCTTTAAAAACATAATTTTGAAAAAAAATTCATGTCATCTATAACAATAGCAAAAAGTCGAGGATCATACACCTAGATTATCCCAATCCTACTACCCTCCAAATTTAAAGAAGAACCAACACGAAAGAAATCCCCATTTTCAAACGTATAAGGGGACCATGAATAAAGCTTAGGCGATCGTGTGATCTGATTCCAAAAGGGTTAATTAGAGGTAATTTAGTCAATTAAAATGATTATTAAAGGGTTAATTAGGGGTAATTTAGTCAAGTATATAAATTAAAGGGTATTCATATTTAGGGACAATAACGCCTTGTTCCCGAGTTTTTTTTTTTTTTTTTTTTTTTTTTTTTTTTTTGTAAATTCAATAACGGAAATGGAAGGAAAATATTGACAGAAAGAAAGAGAGGAGAAGAAAATTTCTCTTTATTGCGTGTTCCCGAGTTCGAAGGAAATGAAAGAAAATTTTTAAGTTTTTGTGTTCTCGAATTAGGAGGAAAAAGATAATAAAACTTGAAAATTTTCTTTCCCTCGCTTTCTTCCCAAATACGTCCAATTTTGGAGGAAAATTTGGATCCAAAATCCTTTGCTTCCCTCACTTTCCTTCCATTAGTGAAACTCGGGAACACGATTTTTTTCGACATCCCTCATTTTTCCTCCATATTCATCCATATCCCTCCTTAAGTAGAACGCAGAAACAAGGCGTAAGGTTAATCTATTTATTATTTTTTAACTATAATGATTATTAAGTATAAAAACTTATTATAAAATGTTTAAAAAAATAATTGGACAAATGTGATATTTTAAAGATTATAAAGGAAAAATATGATATTTTGATTTTAAAGCAGAGAAATATGATATTTTGTTTTTTAAAGATGGATAAATTCTTCTATTATTTTTAGTGAATAACTATTTATTTATTTATTCTTGTTATTTTTGTAACCAGCCCTCCAACTTTACAATGGAAACAAAAATTTACCAAGAACCTGAGAGGGATCCATAACCTCATGGAAGCTTCAAAGGAATCAAGGAGAAGAAAGCAGCAGCAGCGGCGGCCTGAGATTGTTCGGGAAATCTGCTCCAAGCCCGGTATGAAGATGAATTCAATTCCAATCCCCCCTCGTTTGTGTAAATGACTGATTTTCCAAAACCCTAGAATTTTACTGCCAAGGTCATCTTCTCTTTGTTGATCTGCTCACTGTTTCGACCTGCGATCTCTCTTGCTCTGCTCTTTGATCCGCCCTCTCGCTCTCCTCCTCATAGCATCAGGTAAACAACACCTCCTTTCTGTAGCTCCTCCTTTCGTAAACTGTCTGTTCAGACACTCTAGATTGTATTTTTGGAACCATGGAATTATCCGAGGTTAATCTGGGTAATTATTTGTTTGGTGATGGTGAGTTATGCGTCCTTTAAGTCTTGCCCACACTCGTTATTTTCACTCACAAAACACACCACTACTCAATTACAGAGCTCAGGAAAAGAAGACAAGTATAGACAAAAACACACATTCTGTATCTGTTTTGTTTCCGCAAGATAAACCATAGCAGATTGAGAACATACTTTACAACTCATCATCACTACTTTGTCTGTGCTTTGTATCTGCAACACATTCCTTTAAGCCCTGATTTTGTTTTATGTGTTTTGTGTCTGTATAATCATGAACTATACTGTATTTTAGGTTATTACTTAGTTGATGCCAATCACTTTATCGAACCAAACTTTGTTAATGGGTTTACAGAAGATGTCTTTTTGAATTTAACTCTTGAATTGGATGAAAGACTAGTAAGAATCTTGGATGACCAAATCCAATTCCTTCAGGACTACAAAACCATTCTTTTTATACATGCTCTTTATACATTTTGCACTATAAGTTTCTATTCTATTCTACCTTTTGATTACATTTTCATGGGAACATATTTTAGCTTATGACACATACGTGAAACCATGAGTCGACATATAACTGATGTTATCGATGAAGAAACAGACAGAGATGCCCAAATTATCGCATCTCCCACAAAAGACACCACAAACATTGAAATGGAAAAAGATCTTGAAGTCCCCGAAGGAATCGTATTCGAATCCCACGAGTCAGCATATTCCTTCTACCAAGAATACGCAAAATCCATGGGATTCACCACATCAATAAAAAACTCCCGAAGGTCAAAAAAGTCAAAAGAATTCATCGATGCTAAATTCGCATGTTCAAGATACGGAGTCACACCAGAATCCGATTCGGGTACAAGTAGGCGTCCAAGTGTGAAAAAAACAGACTGCAAAGCAAGCATGCATGTGAAAAGAAGAAAAGACTCAAAATGGTACATTCATGAATTCATAAAAGAACATAACCATGAACTCTTACCTGCTTTAGCTTACCATTTTCGCATCCACAAAAACGTAAAATTAGCCGAAAAAAACAACATCGATATTCTACACGCGGTTTCTGAACGAACAAAAAAGATGTACGTTCAAATGTCGCGACAATCGGGCGCGTATCGTAATGTTGACTTTTCAAGAAACGAGTTAAATTACCAATTTGACCGTGGTAGGTATCTAGCACTCGAAGAAGGTGATGGTCAAGCTATGCTCGAGTATTTCACGCATATCAAAAAAGAAAATCCGAATTTTTTCTACGCGGTTGACTTAAACGAAGACCAACGTTTAAGAAACTTGTTATGGGTCGATGCCAAAAGTAGAAAAGATTATATAAATTTCACCGATGTTGTTTCTTTCGATATTAGTTACGTTAGAAGCAATGACAAAATGCCATTTGCTCTGTTTATTGGGGTGAATCATCATTTTCAAGCTATGCTGCTTGGATGCGCGATTGTCGCAGACGAATCTAAAACAACATGTGTTTGGTTAATGAAAACGTGGCTAAGGGCAATGGGAGGGAAATATCCGAAAGTTGTGATCACCGATCAAGGAAAGGCGGTGGAGGCGGCCGCCATGGAAGTTTTTCCGGCGAGCCGCCATTTGTTCTCTCTTTGGAGTATCTTAGAGAAGGTTCCGGAAACTTTCGCGCATATTATCAGACGACATGATAAATTCATGACCAAATTCTTCAAGTGTATTTATAAGTCGTTAACAGACGAACAGTTCGATATGAGATGGTGGAAACTCGTGGGGAGATTCGAGCTTCAGGATAACGAATGGTTTCATTCGTTATACGAAGATCGAAAAAAGTGGGTCCCGTCGTTTATGCGGGACGTATTTTTAGCGGGAATGTCTACGCCTCAACGCGGCGAAAGTGTGAATTCTTTTTTCGATAAATATATTCACAAAAAAGTTACATTAAAAGAATTTGTGAAACAATATGCGACCATTTTACAAAACCGATATGACGAAGAGGCGTTAGCGGATTTTGACACGTGGCATAAACAACCCGCGTTGAAATCACCTTCGCCATGGGAAAAACAAATGTCTAGTATTTACACGCATACAATTTTTAAAAAATTTCAAGTTGAGGTTTTGGGGGTTGTTGGGTGTCATCCTAAAAAAGAACGTGAAGACGGATGCGTTACAATATATACGGTTGATGATTGTGAAAAAAACGAAAGTTTTAATGTTACATGGGACGAATCAAAATCCGAGGTTTGGTGTTCTTGTTTGTTGTTTGAGTACAAAGGTTTTCTTTGTAGACACGCGATGATTGTTCTTCAAATCTGTGGGCATTCAGTGATTCCATCTCGTTATATTTTAAAAAGATGGACGAAAGATGCAAAGAATGATGATAAAAATACGAATGGGGTGATGGAAAAAACACAAAATCGGGTGCAATTATATAATGATTTATGTAAACACGCGATTCAATTGGGTGAAGAGGGATCTTTATGTGAAGAGAGTTATGATATTGCATTTCGTGCACTTGTGGATGCTTTAAGAGCATGTGTGGATGTGAACAATAAAGAATCTAGTAATGGCACTGTTTTGATACGAGATGTTGAGGATGAAAATTTGGGAGGTGTTTCTGGAAACAAAAGTAAAAGAAAGAGTGTAAACAAGAAGCGAAAGGTTTGTTTTGTTTTGTTGTCATGTTATTGTTTTTTATAAAATAATTTATATATTTATTTAGTATAACTTGTTGTATTTTGTGTGACTTTGTAGATACAATCAGAACCTGAACCTGTAATGCTCGAGGCACGAGATAGCTTGCAGCAAATGGTTAGTTTTCTTGAAATTCTATTTATAAATTGGATCTAATTTTATAAAAAAAAAATGTAAGGTTTGTGTTTGGAATTTGGATTAACAAAATTTTATCTGGATATGTTGGTGATAGGAAAGTATGAGCTCGGATGGAATAACTCTTCATGGGTATTATGGGGCCCAACAGAATGTACAGGGACTGGTATGACATTTTGTCTAATAATTACAATTTTTTTTTTTGTTAAATAAAAAAAATTCTTAATTGGGTCAAATATAGCTGCAGTTGAACTTGATGGAACCACCTCATGATGGTTATTATGTTAATCAACAAAGCATGCAGGGACTGGTATGTAAATTTAACCTTTATTTTTGTAGATATTTAGTCAAATTGATTTTTTATTTTTTTTTATTTTGGTATAGGGTCAATTAAATTCATTGGCACCAACTCATGATGGATTCTTTGAGGCTCAACAAAGCATACATGGTCTGGTATGTTATCAACATACTTTCATTTATTTCTATTACAACATTGATTTATTTTTAGATTTAAAAATTTTCATTTGTATGTATGTAGGGGCATTTGGATTTTAGACCACCAAGTTTCGGTTACAGTATGCAGGTTAGCATGTGCATTTGTTACACATGACTGGACTAAACAGAACAAAACAAACTTTCTAGGGCTATTTTCCATGATAAATATGAGGAGGGCATTCACGTCTTTTGCACATACGAGAGACTCCGTGTTCACCCACCATTTTAGGTGGGACAAAAAATTGCAATTTTTGTCCTATTGATATTAGTCTCGGTTCCAGACTAACATTGGGCTAAACACAGTACAACCTGGTCTGTTCTATGAGCGACTGTTTTGTTCTGTGAGGGATGGAATAAGCATATAACTTTGATTTTTGTTTTGGTGGGCCCAGGATGAACCTAGTCTGCGAACCAATCAGATGCACAACAACCCCTCTAGACATTCATGAGACACTCACACGCGTCATCTTTACCACGTCCTTGATGTTATATATGTAAGAATCAAACCAATTAGCTAGCAATATTCCTAGTATTTTTAATCTAACATGTTCATATATATATATATATATATATATATATATATATATATATATATATATATATATATATACGAATCAAATTTGATTTATTTGTTGTAATGTGATTGGTAGTTTTTATTTGCGTTTTGGGTTTGTGGCACCGTATATACGAATCAAAGACTGTAACGATATTTATAAATTGATAACAAAATTTGTTTTTGGAAGGTAAGATTGTCCACATGGTTTTTATAACTCGATCCAATCATATCCAAAATCGTAATAAGGATATGATCTCTTTTAAGTAATACTTTAGGTCAAGATATCGTCCAATTAATCCAAAATCCATATTATGGTAACATGAATAACAACCAAATTTACTTTGAATTGAAGTTCGATTAATTCGGATTGAGGCAAAGTTACGCATCTAGTCCTGACTATATGAATAACTATCAAATTAGCCCGGAGAAATTAAATATCCTTCTACTTTTCTTTCTAATTATCTTCCTACCCATTTAAAATAATGACAAGTGTCCTCAAATGTAATGAATTTTATCAAAATATGACATTTTTCATAATTTAACATGGGTAGAAAGATAAGTAGGAGCAAAAGGTAGGATATATTTAATTTCTCATTAGCCCTGTTCAAATGAATGGGCAGACCTAGGGCTTCAAATTTCGGGCACGGTGTAAAAATTTCGATGTGTTACCCATAAACTTAAAAACATATGTTGAGATTTAGCCACTTGACTTTTGTTGACATGACTTTTTTTGTTTTTTATACTTTCCTAATGATAGAATGCTTTTTATTCAAATTCTTTTGTGTTTTGTCTTATTAAATTATTGAAGCACTTGACCGTTAAATTGCTTTTTAAAGATTTTGGTTATTTTCTTTTCAAATTTCCGTTTATATTTTAATAGATTAGGGACGAAATCTGGCAAAGATAAATAGAAGAGGGGGCTAAAGTGAAAGTTTGATATCTAACGAGAAAAGAGAAGAAGAAAGGGAGCAGCGAGGAAGCCGGTCTAACACACACACAAACACGCACACGCACACGCACACGCACACACACAGAGAAGTCCGAAACCTTGAAATACATCACGCCACGGGAGTCGGGCTCTTACAGAAGAACCAAAACAGCCTGAATCATCGTCGGTTTTCCCTCCGATCAAACCAGGAGATCGAGAGAGACGGCAGAATTCCGTCTCCGATCACCGCTCTCTCATCTCCAATTCGACCGGAAGGACACATACTACTCAGATCATAACTTCTGCGTGTTTAATTAATTTTGTGAACTGTACATGTTCGTATGGTTCACGGATAAGTTTTTTGGATGCGAAGATCGAATGCTCGTGTGGCGCCAGCACCAGAAGCAGTCGATCGTCCGGATATCAACAATAAAGTGAAGAAGGAAATGGATAACTCCATAAAGCTTAAATTTCGCCCTAATCAACCTCTGCGATCCACTAATCTCTTCTCCAGAAACCAAAAACAATCTCATCTTGCGAAATCGAGTATTTTTGCGATCGGATTCCTCACTTTGGTTTTTGTGTCGTGTGGTTATTTCTATCTTAATTCGCAGAATCCGTCGGAGAAACGATACCGAGTTGTGATTGATGGAGGAAGCACAGGGAGTCGGATTCATGTGTTTGAGTATGTGATTAAGGATGGAGCTCCTATTTTCGATTTGAGTGCCAAGAAGGGGTTGGGTTCAATGCGGGTTAGCCCTGGGTTATCGGCGTTTGCGGAGGATCCCAAGGGAGCGGGTGAATCTATGTTGAAACTTTTGGAGTTCGCAAGGAAGAGGATTCCGGGGGAGAACTGGGGTGAAACAGAGATCAGATTGATGGCAACGGCAGGGTTAAGGATGTTGGAATTGAGCGTACAGGAGCGGATTCTAGAGTCTTGCAGGTCTGTTTTCAGTACTTCTGGGTTTGCCTTTCGCAATGACTGGGCTTCAGTTATTTCAGGTATGAGGAAACTGTATGTTCAATTCATGATTGTTTGTTTTCAACTTATACTTTGAGCTGGTATCAAGGATTTGGGATTGAAAAAATGAGGTATTGTTCATTTCTAAGATACACTTGGTGCTGATTGTCTTTCAGTTTATGGAGTCAATATTACTGTGGGCATACCTTTGCTAATTTTTTTGATCTTGGAGGTGAATGATTGATGATTATAGGACAAAACAAGTTACCATATGTTACTTATTTGAGATACAATTTTATGCCTTTGTATTGATTTTATCGAGTTAACATTCCTTGCAAGAAGAATACCTGTAAAATCTAGCTGTCCTTTGAAAAATGTGTCAGGTGACAATTTAGGCTGATTAGTGAGTATAGATGCAAATAGTGGTAGTTTAATGTGAACATGAAATCTCATTAAAGGTGAATGGAATTGTTTAAGAATCTTTCCATTTCAACAAGTATTTTCAGGCTTAGAAAATCTTTCCTTTTTGGTATGTTTCGTGAGATACATAAAAATAATGAAAGTTAATACGTATGATAAAACTTCAGAAAGTCAATTTTACTGAAATATCATTGTTTCAGGGTCTGATGAAGGAGTTTATGCATGGGTTGTGGCTAATTATGCTCTTGGAACTCTTGGAGGTGATCCTCAAGAAACAACAGGGATAATCGAACTTGGTGGTGCTTCTGCTCAGGTTTTCATTATTCTTCTTTTTCTCTACATTTCTAATAAAAAAAAAAAAAAAACTTTATTATCGATTCTTGTTTCTCAAAAGAAACATAATCATATCTGATTGTCTTTCAGGTAACCTTTTTCTCAAACGAGCCAATACCCCCTGAATTTTCAAGAACAATTAATTTTGGAAATGTTAGTTATAGTCTTTACAGCCACAGCTTGCTTGAATTTGGTCAGGTAAACATCATTTACCATTCTTTATTCAATTAAATATTCATATTTTCATTCATTTTAGTCCACCATATAAATTTTACACTATCTGGTTGACTTTACATTCCTTTTTCTTCAGAATGTTGCATTTGACTTGGTTCGTGGGTCAAACTTTGCCAAAAGTAAAAATCTGGGTAGGTACTACATATGTTGTTACTTGTTAATCTCCTAGTTTTGATGAGGAGGAGGGCATTTACGTCTTTATGTTTGTACAGTGGATCCATGCTCCCCAGAAGGATACAAAAACAATGTGATAATAGGAAATAATATGACTCCAAGTTCTTTACTCCAAACAAATCACCAATCATCTATTCTACATTCAACTGGCAACTTCACTGAATGCAGATCTGCCTCCTATAAATTGTTGCAGAAAGGCAAAGGTACAATTTTTTATTCAACATTTCCTTTTTTTTTTTATTTATTTATTAACATTTTATTTCAAAAAAAACAGAAGACTGTGCCTTTGACCAATGCTCCATTGGGTCAACATATATACCCAAGCTCCAGGGGAAATTTTTAGCCACTGAGAATTTCTTCCATACATCTAAGGTACTGCTTCACTTTCTATATTAAATAAAAAATAATAATATTTTTTTTTATATATATAAATGTATTTTTTTTGGGTTGTTTTGTAGTTTTTTGGGCTGTCACCTAAAAAGTTTCTTTCGGAGCTGATGGTGGCTGGAAAAGAGTTTTGTGAAGATGATTGGTCAAATTTAAAGTCAAAATATCCAGGAATTAATGATGAGGATTTACATCGATATTGCTTTTCTTCTGCTTATATTGTTGCTTTTCTTCATGATAGCCTTGGAATTGCTTTGGATGACAAAAGGTACACTTTTATTCGAATAAAGAAATCCAAACATTTAATTGAATATATAAAATTAAATGGTATACTACTTTGAACAGGATTGGATATGGTAGTGAGGTTAATGATATTCCACTTGATTGGGCATTGGGAGCCTTCATCTTTCAAATCATGAAGGATTTAGACCTCGGGAAATTACACCCAACAACAAAGTCAAAATTTATAACACTCGGTGGTGTTGACACTACGACATTAGGTGGATTAATTTTTGTGATATTTTTAATATTTGGTGCGTATTTTGTATCGAAATGGAGGAAGCCCCACTTAAAGACAATATACGATCTAGAAAAAGGAAAGTATATAGTGACACGAGTAATAGGTAGACACTCATAGTTGTTCCTTTTTCTTCTTCCTTTTTGGCTCCTTGATTTTCATTAGTGGCTTCGCCTCAATGTGATATAATATGATGATAAATTGACAATATGATATGGTATCGAGGAGAGGAGACGCGCGTGTTTTGCATATGGGATGATGGTAGGAGTGATTTTTCGGGGGTGGGAAACCGATGTAATTTAGCATTTTCTTCTTGTCGATTATTCTTTTTTGCTAGATTTGTAAAAGAGGGTGCTTAATTTTGTGTTCTATTGGCATCGATAGATATATTCATATCATATTGGTGTTGCGTTATTGTAAATGTTTGTGGAATGACGAAAAACATTTTTCTTTTCATCTATACATTGTCTTCTTCACCACATGAAAGAATTGTGTCCAATCATGCAAGTGAGACATGTCTAGAATACCATCACAACACCTTAACATCTTAAGATGGGTACCCGAGTCCAAATAATCACACAAGACTAGCTTTAAGTGAATGCTTAGTTATGAAGAAAACAAGTGCAAAACAACAAAGTCAATTCCGTTATAAGGAAAGTTTATATCAAAGTCACCAAATGAAACAATCATGCACATAGAATGCATGCTCTTATCATAGATGGAAAAGAATATGACAACAAGATATAAAAACTTAATTAAATACCAAAAGTAGGATAATGACATGTATTCTTGTTAAACACACATTTTGTAAGAACTTCCTTTACTTGTTAAAGTTGTTTTGATTACTTATAAGTTATTTACATTTGGTACATAAGTCTTACATGTCATATAGTGAAGCCTATCACCCTATTTCATATAACAGGATCTGCATGGTCTAGGAAACTAATGATGCGTCTGTACCATCCTTTGGTATGGTTTAGACCATCATCATCTAAATAGTATGGGGATACGTATTTCCACATGGGCATTCGACCGTCATCATCTAAATAGTATGGGGATACGTATTTCCACATGGGCATTCGACCATCATCATCTTCCTAAAAAGATATAAGGGCTCCTATCTAGGCAACACCTTTACTAAGTATAACAATAGGAAATGATTTGTACACATCAATTTTTCTCCATACATAACAATTTGTGCTTTATAGAGCTATACAATACAATATTTTAAAGCATAAATTATTGTGTACGGAGAAAAACTGTTGTGTATGAATCAGCTCCCACTATAACAATTATACAGTTGACTCTGATGGTAAAAAACTCGACAGATGGCTATTATACACTTCTACTTGGACTTTAATATTTCAAACTATAGTTCTAATGATTTTGGATGAATTAATAAAGTTCAAAACTTTGTTGAAATACTTAATGGCTATTATACAGTTGACTCTGATGGTGAAGTGAAAAAAATTCATAAATAACTATTATACACTTTTACTTGGACTTTAATATTTCCAACTACACTTCTAATGATTTAGGACAAATTAATGGAGTTCAAAACTTTGTTCAAACACATAATTACATCCTAATTAATGTTATGAACACACCAATAATCCATCAGTTAAAGTATAATCTTATCATCTTCCGGTTAGAATTTTAAAACTCCATGAATGACTTATAGACTTGCGTTTTCATTTATGGTTTGCAATTATGATAGCAAAACCTAACTCCAAATCATATTTAGATTTTAAATTCATTGTCCGATTATTATTTAAGGAATTAGTGAGAGATTTGCCCAATTTTGAACTCCAAAAACTCCATTAAAGCTCCTAACGTCACTATAGCTCCAATTAAAGCTTCTAATGCTGTGATTCTTATTGCGAATCTGTAAATTCACATTCAAACCACGTCATTAACATATTTAATTGCTTAAATTTAAAATCCACAAGATCTGCTGATGGTTTCATGAAGTTAGGGTTTCAAAACCTCTATTAAACTTTCATGAACTCATATTCACCATAGGAATGCGATTACGTCACTATATCAGTGCTTTAAACACATAATCTAAACACATAATCTAATACTATCCTCCCTAATAAATAAAGATCTTTTTGTCACATGTCATATTCTCATTTATTTTGCCACATATCATTTTGTGGTTATTTTAAATTAATTTTTATTCCATATGTCATTTTATGGTTTTTTCATTTTATTAAATTGTAGATATTATTTATATTCAATAATAAATGAATATCAATTTAATTAATGAACTTTCCTTCTAATTTCAAAATTACCAAATTAAAGATTCATTAATTTTCTTTATTTATTTATCTAAATTATTTGTTTAAATTTAAAAGAGAAAAAAACACTTTAATTTTTATAATTCAATATTTTCTCACTTTTCTTATAAATTTATACTTTTCAAATGTTTAGAATTTTGTATTTAGTTTTTTTTTTAAATAAATCCATGTAATACATGGGTCTCACACCTAGTATTTGAATAAATCAATGAGATTAACTATATAAATTAGACGTAGAATATGATGGAAAAGCTACCTTAAGATCTCATGTGGGGAGATTGAGCTTAGTTACATGGGAGGGCGTTGAGGGAGGGCAAAGTGGACAGTTGCATATGGTCCAATTTTTTTATTATATATTTTTATTTAAAAATAAAAACTTATAATAATGATAATGACCCTTTTTTTCTTTCTGACTCGTCCTGAGACTTTGAAAATATTTAATTCCTCAGGACCTTAGTTACACCACTAAATCTTTAAATCATTCTCAAATTTCATCCGGAAAGCTATCAAAATTGCTATCTCACAACCCTCCTAATCTATAGATCGGTTCCATTCCAAATGAATAAGAAGAGGGAAAAGGGAAGGCTATGATGTAATTTATGCCAACTTGTCACCTTTAGTCCCTTATCAACTAGTTTTCCTAATTTAGTCCCAAATAGTTTCCATTTATCCAACAAGCCATATTACTCTAATTAAGAGCCTAAGAAATAAGTTTCTTAACATTTTGAACCCAAACATAGTCAAAGCAAGATCAACATAATTTTCTTAAATTGACATCTTTAGTCCTTTAAACTTATTTTTTCTATTTACTTATAATCTAACCTTCTAGTAAGCTTGAAACCTTAAATTTCACTTATATATTTATTTCATTTATTACAATAGTTTATTATATTTATTTATTATTATTGTTATTAAATTTTAATTTTCACTAGAAGGACAAAACTTCTAGCCAAAACTACAAATATCATAGATATAAGTAAGTTGATATGGGTCTTGGAAGTAGATCTAAAGAGAAATGGCAAAAAAAAAGTAGATGGATGAGATGGACTAGTGATAAACGAGAAAAGGAGACTTCGGTGGAATGCGTCTAGCGAGGTTTAAAGGTTTAAAGAGAAGAGAAAGTAAGAGTATGTCAGAGACAAATGACTTTTTCACCGGTGATGAAGGTAGATAGAGACATTGTGGAAGGGGAAGGAATGGGAAAAAGGAGGGATGGTGTGGATTATGGATGAGCGTGGAATGGAACCCTTACCGACCGGTACCATTCCCAATTTCCCAAAAATCGAATTTGATCAAAAAACAATCCTTGGTATCTAACCAAATTAACATTGCTGGTATCGTCGTATCGGTACCGACGGTACCGAATCCCGAATTTCATGATTTTGGAGTACCGAGTACCATCTCATATTTTTAAATTCGGTATTGTTTTGGTACAGTACCGATACAGGATCCAGATTTGGTACAAACTGCTCATCCTCAGTGTGGATAGGGTGTTTGGGGTGTGAGGATATGTCACTATTATTTTATAATAATACATATATTAAAACAAAATAAAAAGATAGAAATATATCATTAAGATCAAAATAGTCACTTTAAACCAACACGACTGTCCAAACGAAAAATTATTTGTAAGGATGAAACTTAGAGATTGTACCAAATCACTCATTAGACATTTTCACTTATGGTGCTCTACTTTTGGTACGTGTTATGTAAATAATAAATGTTAAAAGAGAATGAGCATTAGAAGAGAATTTGAGGATGGCCATGTCTCAAAGTAGCATTAGGCTTATTCTTCTTACATTTGTTCCTTTGTTACCTTCTCTTGTACATTTAAAATTGTTAGAAAATTGGATAGGGTTTATAGTGGAGATCTGGATACCCCTTGGATCGTGTAAACACTTTCCGAACTGATATTTCTACCCTATGCCCGGGTTACAAGAAATTGAGCTTAGGATAATCCCAATGGGACACTTACGAATTTAGGCACAAAAAATATAAGCCAAATTGCTAGAGAATTCTGAGTTCGTATGAAGAAAAACGAGAGCTAAAAGGTCATCTTTTCTTCTGAAAAGAAGAATCGTTTATATAGAAAATGATATGTAGGGTTTCGTATTAGGGTTGACCGTCATGGGTTCCTTTAGAAACAAGTCAAGGGAATCCAGAATTAATAAGGAAATCAATGATTTCCAAAACTGATGATCTTAGTCAGTTTTACCATAATCACCCTCAAGAATTCGATTTTTCCACTATATAAAGTGGCGGACCCAGGAAAAATGTTTAGGGGTAGCACAAATAATAATAATAATAATAACAAGATAACAAAAAATTTCAATGGAGAGAAATAAAATTATACCTTTGAACAATCAGCAACTGCCTTCTTGTATTCTCCTACTTCTTTGTAACATGAAGCAACATATACAAAAAGGTTAAAACAACAACAAATAACAATACCAAAAAACCTAATAAAACCAAACTAGCATCAAAGAATTAAGGAGCAAACCAACTTAGACAGTGAACTTCCTGAGTAAACCATACAAAATAAATCGTCAAGCAGAATGCACCAAAACAACACCACATCAGAAAAATGATGAAGGGGTAAAATGGTCAAGAAATATAGATAAACTTCATCAACATTCATAAAAACAAACTGCAACCAGGAGCACGAACACAACCATGAAAAATCACAAAAAAAAAAGTCTAAAATCAAGCTACGCCTCACCACACCAGAAAAAGCCAAGAGGGGTAAAATGGTCAAGGCAATGAGACTTCCATGGTGCCAACATATCACCACTCTTTTCCAAAAGAATCACAGCTCAAGAAAGCCATTTAATTGCATCACAATATTGCCCTGCTTTATAGTTATCCATTCCTTTGTTCTTTATAAGTAACAACTTCATATATGTATTTCCAGCATTACTAAATCTGTAGGGAAATGATCAAGAATCTACCAAATAAAATCCATCGGCCATTCTTATCTATGAACAAAAAAGGCAACTTAATGTTATCTCTAAACAGGTTCACTCATGCATTTTATCAAACACTTAATAGGCATGAAATTATGTCACACAAAGACTTGCTTAACTCGAAAAGTTATGCGGAAGAAAAAACTGAAATCAATTGTTGGGACATGATATAGATATAGAGGACAGGGTAAAGATAGCAATTCATACAAGAAGTTTCGCTTTGGGTGATGTTGCATAAAACTTAATTGTGAGTACTATACTAGCTTCTAAAGAACTAGAAAAAGGGCACCTGAAAGTTGGGTTGAGGGCACCTCCAACATCCTCATTTTCTCTTGCATCAATATTTCATATACTACTCAGGAGATTTTGAGGGGTAGCACGTGCTACCCCTGGCTACCATGTAAAATTCAAAGAGTTTTTGAGGTGCTGCCATTCGACCCCGCCAAAGGGGCGGTGCCCTGGACCCTTGACTTGTCGTCGAACCGGTTTTTAATTTGATCTTATATATGTGTGCACTCCGCACATACTCAAACATATATTATAATACAAATTACGAAGCATCTTAGCTTACATTTAAATTCCAATTACACAAAATGTCCATGTGACAATAATGTCACCAACAAAAATCATATTTGATTGCTTTGTTGCAAATTAAGTAAAGCATTAACGTAACTTCAGTTATTTACATAAGTTTTATGTAATATTTAAAGTTTTAAATATCATTTCAAATTGATTGTACGGTGGATGTTACACTATATACACCAATCTAAGAAAGAAAAATCATGAAAGAACAAGTTTCAAAACTGCTCTTTCAGTTCTGAAATAAGACAAAGTTTCAAAACTCATTTTAGATTTCGTTATTGAAAGATTAAGTTATGGAATACATTAAGTCTATGAGTAAATAAATTACATGTCTTGCCATTTGGTGACGAGCTGCGTTGTGAGTGTTTCAAGATTGCATGAGCTACGTGGTTGGAGAGATTAATTTCAAACCAACTTGCAAGAAACTTTCAAAAGTTTCGATAAAAACATTGAAATACGGGACCATGATTTTGCTATTTCAAACATCGTGACTGATCAATTTGAAAGTTTGGGATCAATTTAATGATTAAAATAAATAAATTCTTAAATGACATGATATTCCCTAGATTTTAACCAAAACTAATCGACATCAAAACATCACTTGGATACATGAATGAATGGATTTTGGAAAAGACAGGTAACTGAAATGAAAATGTATATATTGTATAAATTATTAGTAGTGATCATATATAAAAAGTGATCGGCAATTTGACATTTATATTCGGTGCTGGTGGTTTGACTTTTTGAGGAACAAACAAGAACAGGAGACCGAGTCATTAACTACATAGAAATTAGAAAGAGACACGTCGAAGAACCTACTTGTTCATTTCAAGATTGACTTCTATAATTCAATTTTTTGGAATTCATTTAATCACAAGTGTATGAAAACTATAGATTTTGTATTTTCAACTTATTTTATTCCAACAGAAAATATGACTATAACAACAAATTATATATATATATATATATATATATATATATATATATATATATATATATATATATATATATATATATATATATATATATATTATTCCAACAGAAAATATGACTATAACAACAAATTATTTTTCACACAATTTCATAGTCATCCTAAATTGTCTTTTGAAAGAATGAGGTTTTCTTAATTATTATATTTATAATGAAAAGACACCTTTTTAGTCTTTGTTAGGAGGGAAGATGAAGAAAATAAAGAGAGCATGTTTTTGTTTTTTTCCTTTCAAATCTTTCCCTATTGAAAAAGAAAGGTAGGGACATGTTTTTATGATAATTTTAAGTTTTGTTTTACACATAAAAGGCAATTAATAAAAGTGTAAGTTTTTCCCGTCTTTTAATCAAACTTAAAAGTATATAAAAACTGTCATTTTTTCTTTTTTAATTGTGATTCCATAATAAGAGTTTAACTTTGTTTCTTTTTTTCTTTCTTTCTCAAAAAAGTCAAGAACACAATGAAATCTTCAATGTCAAAAATAGTCGCAATCGTACATAGTTTCATTGCAAAATAACCATGAAAAGCTTACTCTAAGATGCTTTAATACATTTTGTATTACATAAACGAGAATCCATTCGTCTCAAATATCACAACACTTTCTAAATTAATCCATTCATTTTATTTATTATTATTATTATTATTATTACTGTGTGTGGTGGTGTGTGTGTGTTGGGGGGGGGGGGGGGGGGATGGGGATCCAAAATGCAACACGGTTTTTAGTAAATTTTCAATCCCATATTTAGCGATCTATACGTTTAGTGATTACTAATCACTACTTAAAATTTATAAATACTATGTCTTTTAAATGTAAAAACTAAAATGCCATGTATTTTTTTAAATAAAAATATGACAAACTACAATAAAATCACTAAGTTAACTGAAATTTTCGATTTTAACACCGTATTTTTTTTCTCTAAATTAAGTCACTATATTTACAATTTTGTTGCACTATCAACCAAATGACTGGTTCTCATTGTTCTCTCGGTAACTACTTTTCCAAATTGCAATGAAGTCACTAAGTTTACTAAAATTTTGATTTTGAAACCGTGTTTTGCTTTTCTCAGTTATGTCATATATTTACAACTTTGTTGTAATGTCAACCAATTGACCAGTTACCATCAATCTAGCATGTTAGCAAATAAATGACATGACAATATTGTGATGTGGAAGCCACGTCAGATCTTATGTGGCAGGATTGAGTTTCAAATATATGGTTTGCATCAAACCCATCACATATCTTTTTTTCTTCTTCTCGTCAAAGTATTTATTCACAAATGAAGCCTGAAGGTCGGTCTAATGGTTCAAACTCACTTACAAGTCAGCAAAAAGGGCATAGTCACCATTTTAGGAGATGTTATTGTGGTTTAGAAGTTTGATTTGTACAACAAGTAAATGAAGACCCCTACAAGGTCGATCAAGTGGTTCATACTCACTAAGCATCTCCTAGATCGACCTTGTAGGAGACTTCATTTACTTGTTGTAAAAATCAAGGCTCTAAACCACACTAGCATCTCCTGGAAGGGTGAGAACGACCGTTTCGTTGACATTTAAGTGAGCTTGAACCACTGGATCGACCTTCATATACCATTTTGTGAAGAAATACTCTGATGAGAAGAGGAAAAGAAAAGAAGATATGTTAAATTGGGTTCGATCCACACCTTATATTTGAAACTCAATCATGCCACATAAGATCTGACATGGCTTCCACATCACAATAGTGTCATGTCATTTATTTGGTAACCTGCTAGATCAATAGTAACTGATCAATTGGTTGACATTGCAACAAAATTGTAAATGTAATGACATAATTGAGAAAACAAAACACGGTGTCAAAATCGAAATTTTGATAAACTTAGTGACTTTATTGCAATTTTGTAACACCAGTTCTAGGTATACATGCATTTCTTTTGTGATCTTAGCATTTAATACATCAATTATGGGATTTTAGGTGTCCACGACGTGGTGGCAAAGACACCACGACGTGGACTCACCCGATGAGAACGTGCATCCTTTTTGGACACCACGACGTAGCAAGGTCTTGGCCACAATGTGGTGGCGGCCAACATGAAAACCCTAGTTTTTCCAGGTTTTAAGCTCTATTTAAGGGATGTGATGGATAAGTTTGCTCACCCTCAACCTCCATCACATCCTTTCAACCTAAAGCAAAACCTTAGCCTCTATTGTTGGCATTTTGAGCTTTTATGGTGCCTTGAAGAAGAAGAATGTGCTCTTGGTGCATAGATCTAGCAAGCAAACCTCCTCATCACCTTCTTGCATACATTTTGGACTATTGTAAGTCCATATATCTCTATTTGTATGTGCAATCCTATTAGATTTAGGTTTAGAATTTTGTTCTTCATATTCTTGATGTTTTGGATGGATGGATTCCATAAAGTTGGCAACTTTATGGGTCCTTGAGGACCCTTTGTGGTTATATGTTCCAGATCTAGTGTTTTATGGAGTCCTTGATCTCATGTATGAGTTTTGAGTTTATCTCTTTCAGTTTTTACCTAGCTTGGAAAAGACATTCATTGGACATGCATGTCCATAAAGCAAAGATTTGTATAATGTATTTTGGGTGTAAGAAAGCCCCCTACAAAGTATGGATGAGTGGCTTAAGGGGTTAAGATCTTAATCTATTTAGTTGGCTAGAACAAGTGCCACGATGTGGTGATTTGATCACCACGACGTGGTGATAGGCAGTCTTGCGACTGTTTTTTCGTGAGGCTACCCTGACGTGGCCTATGCTTGGCCATAATGTGGTGTCTGATGGGGTTGACTTTGATCGTTGACTTTGACCATTGAATTTTTGACCAATTTGACTTTTGGTGAACCTGAGGGTTTTTAGGCTATAGATTGAGGATGTGTCTCTAATTATTATATAGGTGGCTCGTAGCACCAATATTTGTTTTGTGTGAGCTGTGTTGATTGCCTACTGGCCTGAACGGTGAGTTTTCTCACTACACTTTGTACTGTAGTATGTATCCTTGTGTGTAGGATGTTGTTATGTTGTAATGATTTGTTAGTCTAATAGTTTTGTTATGATTACCTGTGTATGCTGGTTATTTTGTGTGTTTGCATATATCGACATATTGTGGAGTGGATTGAGGCGGTCATGCTCTGTGTTGTAGGCCAAGATACCCAGGCCGTCCAATTGATATTGTAGGCCCAAAGAGAGTGGTCCATCCCCGTGTTGTAGGCTCAAGAGAGCGGTCCAACTATATCTTGTAGCTTAAGAGAGCGTTCCAGGTGTATTGTAGGCCTTGCGAGGTAGTCTAGTCAGACTGAAGGCTCATGTGTGCATGCATTGTATGTGTATTGTTGTGTGAGATATTTTGGGGAACCCGCTAATCTTTAGCTTACAGTTGTGGATTTAAATGTTTCAGGTACTTCAGAGGATCGGAGGAAGGCAAAGGCCTGACTGTACACCCCATCTAGTGGTTGATATGTTTTTTTAGAGATAATATGTTTGATACTCTGATTTATAATATGGATGTGAAACAGTATTTTGATGGCTTATGTTTTATGGAAGAAGTGGTTTATTTTCTTTTATAAGTGAAAAATTTTTTAATATGGTTTTTGGGATGTTACAAATTTGGAAGAGTAGTTACCGGGAGAATATAAAGAACTGATCATTTGATTGATATTGCAACAAAATTAAAAATATAGTGACTTAATTGAGAGAAAAAAAATACGGTGTCAAAATTGAAATTTCCGGTTAACTTATAGACCTTATTGCAATTTTGAAATCACCCAATACCGTCCTTAAGTTTGCATTTCATTATGGATACGGTCGAGGCCAACCCAAACATATTGTAGGCTCTGTTAAAAAGAAGTTGGGATTGATTTATATATAAAAATAAAAAAAACTATATCAACTAGAATGAAATATTTTGTTTATAAATTGAATCAAATTCATATATGTACATTATATGAAATTATTTAAAAAACAAAAACTTTGAAATATGTGCAAATGGCTAATCGGTTAAAAGGCAAACAATTACCTATTTGTTTTTTTAAAAGTACAAAGAGGAATTCGAACCTTAGAGGTTTAGACAATACAACAAGCTCTTTAACTATTTATACTAAATCAGTTTTTACAATTGTGTGGAACAATTTCAATATATATATATATATATATATATATATATATATATATATATATATATATATATATATATAATCATTTTCAAGGTAAATATGCCAGGTATCACGCCCTTAGCTTTTACACGGTTGTGTGTCATCACACCCCTTTGGCCCAACATGGATATGGTCACTGTGTCTTACATGAAATTGTAAGCTTAGTCCAAATTTGAGATCGTTTGATATAAGATAGGTACCATATCCATATCAAATGCAAAAAAAAAAAAGACAACATTGAGATGATATGAAAGATATACAAAACTTAGAGTAAATTAAAGATTTGGTCCAAGTGGTATACACTTTTTGAAGGTTTGGTCCTAGTAGTTTGGAAATTTGATTATCCTCATGGTTGACAAATGTAACATCCATAAAATTCAAGTCAATTTAAAACTTTTCTAAAACATTTAAAACCATTAAATTATTACAATTTGTTTTCAAAATAGTTTAAACATCAGAGTATCCCCAGAACCAAATCATGAAAATATAAGGAGGTGCACGATCACGCATTTGCCTCCCCGCGATCATCAGAAATACCTGAAACATAATCAACAACTGTAAGTCCGAAGCTTAGTGAGTTCCCCCAAAATACCAACGTCATACAATCATAATCGTAACATATAAACAACAACATGCATAATGAGTCATCAGCCTGACTGGACCGCCTCACAGCCATCAGTCTATCTGGACCGCTCTCCAAGCCATGGACACGTCTGGATCGCCTCGCGGGCCTTCAGCCTATCCGGACCGCTCGTCGGGCCTTCGGTCTGACTAGTATGTCCTCTCGGGTCTGTAGTCTATCCGGTCCGCCCCGAGTATGTTGGCCTAAGCACAAAGCATGTCCGCCTCAACCCAACCCCCAATCAAACAAACATGTGCACATAAATATCATACGCTAGCTAGCATGTACATATAGTTATACAGATTTAACAGATCACTAACATGACAACCATCTTATAACCATGATACATATCTAACCGATCAATAACATAGCAACCATCCTATAACCAGGATACCGATCTAGCAGATCACTAACATAGCATACCATCTTATAACCAGGATACAAATCAATAAGCATATCATGCAATATACCTGGATACAAATCCGAAAAGGGCCGGCATTGGTGCCTTAGACCCTGTTGATATAGTGAGAAGAACTCACCTCACAAGTAGCTCGGAATGATAATGTCAAACTTCTCCCAATACAACTCCAACTCCAACACCTACATCCACCAATGATCCCCTTCCATAAATTCCCAAATTACTAAAATACCCCCAGAAGTCAAACTGGTCAACCCTTGGTCAAAGTCAAAGTCAACGGTCAAGGTCAACAGTCCATGTTGACCCAACTCGTCGAATATAGCTAGCAACTCGTCGAGTTCTTTAAGAACTCAGGAAATCATAAAACCCTAATTGACTCGCCGAGTTTCCAGACAACTCGCCGAGTCCATGCGGGATCCAAATGTCGAGAAAAACCCTAACTAACTCGTCGAGTCTTCTTACTGACTTGCCGAGTTCATGCTGGACCAAAACAGGCAATCTTCATCCGACTCGTCGAGTCGGCCAATCAACTCGTCGAGTCAGTAAGGACCAAAATTGATGGATTTGACAACCATTAGATTATCGGTATAAACATGAAGAATCAACCTTATATTTTGCTAAGTTAGGGCTTAGGGTCCCCAATTCTAAAAGGCCCCACATTCTCCAAACATTAACCAATATTAATATATCTCAAATCTCAATTAGTCCATTACTAATTGTCCAACATGCCACATCACAGTGAACGATCTTGATTCTTGAAGACAAACGCATGTGGCACATCAGTTAGATCTTGAAAATTGAAACACAACATTTATCTTTTGTTCTTCTATCACGATTATCAATTGTTCAAATCCTCGACGCCAAACGGTATGTGTTTTACTTATTTTCTAGTTTTCCATTATTTATTAGGGTTAATTATTTTCAATTATGCTTTGATTACAGAATATACATTTTCAATTGTCAAGTCTTGAATACTTATGTGTGGATTTTGCCTTTGGGACTTCCAAATTTAGGTTGGAACAAACTCAAGGAAGCAGTCAACGAGTCAAGGCTGTCAGGTAACAAGTATTTCCATTAATCCATTACTTCCAATATTGTGTTTGTTCATTTGTAGTTGTCTTGGTAATTCACAAAATACATATACATAATAAATAAATAAAAATTAACTCTGCCATTTACAAGTTTTTTAGTTTATTATTGCTGATCTCAAACCTCAATAAAAAAGAAGAGTTTATAAAGTTAAGTATAGTAAATGCCAAAAGGACTCATATTTTTGGTACGTTTAGAACCTCCAAACTGGTTAGTTACCCCTGGGTATAAAACTACGACCGTAGATTCATGTCAAAACCGAGAGGGACCAAAACTATAATTTACTGTTTTTGGTAAAACATAAGGACCATATTTGTAATCCGGTCTAAAATATTTTTAAAAGAAAATCTTATTTTATTGTTGTCATTTATGGGGTAAACTCAAGGTCACCCCTCATAAAAGTTCCAGCCGTTGAAGACAAAACAAATCCCTAACGTCTCGAAAATGCGTTAATGTAGGAACCTTTCAAAAATGAAAAAAAAATCATATCTTTATTTCTATCCATCCATATAAATTCTTTCACCATTTGCTACAAAACAACGCGGTTTTCAGCAAATTGGACATCAGTGTTAATTTGAGAGAGACAGAAAGATTCAGAAAGAAACAAACCCCGCAAATTCTTCATACGCTTCTCAATCTCTGCCATCCTCTCACATTTTCCTTCTTCATTCTCAGGTAATCAATCAATCAATCATTCCTATCTTCTGTGTATTCCCAATTCCATTTCTTGTTATTATTCGATGCAACCCTTGAATCCAGCTTCTAGGGTTTTTTAAACAACGATCGTGGTCAAAATCAGCATTTATTCCCATGGGTTTTGGGGTTTTATGTTCTGATTTTAGGGGAATTGCAATTTGCATTATGATTTTGATTGTATGTAAAAGGTTTTATTGCCAACACGATGAACAATAACGTATATGAAAATAGTTTTTGTTGTGTTATATAATGAGTTGAATCGATGATTGGTTCAGCCTGTGGGCGGAGAAAAGATAACATAAAAAAGGAGCGAGGAGATGGCAGGCCCCTCATCATGCACCGACGCCGGAGATGGTGGTCGTGCAGTGGATGAAAATGGGGCCGTTGATGATGAAGAAGCGCCTCTTTTAACAACAGCAGAGTGTCGTATTTGCCAAGAAGAAGATTCAGTTGATACCTTAGAGACACCATGTGCTTGCAATGGCAGTCTTAAGGTAATCCATCCTTAATCAATCAATCAATCAAAATCCATTTCTCTTCATCTATTTTTTTTTCTTCATATCGATTATGTTTGATGTTTAATTGTTTATGCAGTATGCTCACAGGAAATGCGTTCAACATTGGTGCAATGAAAAGGGTGACATCACATGTGAAATATGCAATCAAGTAAGTAGTCAAGATTAACAAGAAAAAAATCAGATTGCTTTTTAGGGTTTATGATGATGCTGCTGCTGATGATGTTGATGATGATGATGATTTGATATACAATTACAGGCTTACCAACCCGGGTATACAGCTCCGCCTCCCTGCCCTCGTTTGGAAGAGACTACTATAGATATCGGGTAGAATTTAATTAAAGTATTATTTATATAAAATTAATTTATATATAAAAAAAGATTGAGTTTAATCTTTAATGGTTTATTTAATTAATAATGAATAGAGGAGGATGGCAAATATCAGGGACACCTATGGACTTAAATGACCCACGTCTCCTTGCAATTGCTGAAGCTGAACGCCAATATCTTGAAGCTGAATATGAAGATTATAATGCATCAAATGCCAGTGGAGCTGCATTTTGTCGTTCAGCTGTTCTAATTGTAATTTTTTCTAATTTTATTTTCTTATTTAAAAATAAAAAACGAAATCAAAATTCAAAATCATTTTTTTTATTTTAATTTTTTGAAGTTGATGGCTCTTCTGCTACTAAGGCATGCATTCACAGTGCCGGAATCTGAAGGGGATGGAGATGAAGATGCAGCTACTTTCTTGACTGTAAGTAAACTAGTCATATTAATTAATTTTACTAAAAATAAAAATAAAATCATTTTTTTATTTTTAATTTGAAAAAATATGTGATTAATTGATTGGTTTATGGCAGCTTTTCACGCTTCGGGTTGCTGGATTTCTTCTGCCGTGCTACATCATGGCCTGGGCCATTAGCATCTTGCATCGTAGAAGGCAAAGACAGGTTAAATTAATAGTAACAATTAATTTCAGAATAGTTTGTGGCAAAATGGATAAAAAGAATAGTTGAGGGGCTAAAGTTGTTAAAATGCAGGAGGCTGCAGCATTGTCGGCATCACAGTTTGCTTTTGTATGGCAAGCAGGACAAAGGCGGGGCCTACACTTTGCAATTGCCTCAGCGCCACCACCAGCAGCCGCTGCCACTCCCGCTGTGGCTCCACAGGAGGACATTGTTTGATCATTAATTTAATTACTACCAAAAAGCCAATCGGGGGGAAGTAATATACTACTCCAAATAACACATTGTTGTAACAGTTTGTTTTACTACTCTTTTCTGTTTTTTTTTTTTTTTTTTTTGTCTTCTTTCTTGAGTCGTTTCTGTATTTCAAAGGCTATTGTTTCTGTATGTGTATAGAATTGTTTTGTCATCAACTTTTTAGACATCTAAATCTTTCACATCCTGAATGTGTCTTATAAATGACTGTTTTCTTATTATTTTTTCCCTTTGGGAATTGGTTGCTCAAAATAGTCATTTCATAGTGTTTTAATAGTTAGGTCATGTTTGTTTAACTCTTATTTCCTCTTTGCAAAACGTTTGTTTACCTCTTATTTTCACATCTTAAAATGAAAATTACATCTGACCGAATAAGTGTTGGGAGCAAGATAGGTATTTTTTTAGCAAGAACGAACCCAAGTATGGTATCAAATAGAGCAAGTGAGGATAGAACTCATAGAAGTGGTTCTTTCACAAGGACTGATTAGGTTTCAACATGCCATATTCATGGCAAAAGAGAACCTCATTGAAATCCATTAAAGAAGCAAAAAAGGAATACTTTTATGAATAAAATACGCATTAAACTAATTCGTTTCCTTGTGATTTGGCCGGTTTGTTTCAACACTGGTTATGGATTCAGGTGAGAAATTGGGTTTTATTTCACATTCATGAACAGAAGAAGTGTAGGAGGTGTAGATGAGAAGCCAACTACAAGAAGAATCATGTACTAGTTTGAGAGCAACAATGGAACGCATTTGTTAGATTTGATGTTGTTTTGCTTAATATTTGTGCTGTTTTTATGAGTTTTGATGCTATTTTGGTGAAATTGATGGTGTTGAAAAAAATAGTTAAAAGGTAAAATAGTCATTTTTTTATCATTATAGCATTGTACTTCCTATTTCTATCCAATTAGAATGCTAGAATTTGTTAAAGTTTTTAAAATATGACGTCATTAATAAGGAAAGGTTGGAAGTATAATGTTGTAATTGAAAGAAATGACAGAGAATGGTAAAATGTTCATTTTTATTATGCACACAAAAATTCAAAGGTTCCAACCAAACATGTTAAAATTCATATTTTAAAAATCCAAACCCTACCAAATAGCCCCCTTAGACTACTAAGCCAACCAGAATGCCACTTGCCACTTGGTAATACTAAATGTTTTAAAATCTTGTTTTTTTAGTTGACCGGTGATACAGACCCATCCGATACTAGGTCCAACTCACTCCCAAAAGCTAGCTTGTAGGATGAGGGGACACCTAGACTTATAAACCACCAACTTATAGTACTTTCAGCCGATGTGAGATCATAACAATACCCCGCGCTTTGAAGAGCCAATGTCCTCGTTGGTTACGGTTGACACCCCCTTTCGTTCCATGCCACCACTCTAAGTCACTATTGGTCACGGTTGACACTCATCTTTTCGGGTCTAAGCCACCACTTCGTAGGCTACCGCTCCAAGTGTTGGCACCTTGAAAGATAGGGACAACTCTGATACCAATTCATACGGACCCATCCCATACTAGGCCCGTATCATGCCATAAGCCCAAGTGTATAATTCACACCCAAAAGCTAGCTTGTAGGAGGAGGAGCCACCTAGACTTATAAGCCAACAACTTATAATACTTTCAGCCGATGTGGAATTTTCAAGAAAAAGCTAGAATTTGTTAAATCTTGTGAAGCCATGGAATTTTCGATAGAAAACTGGAACTTTCGAACCTCTGTCAAGATTCAAGCGGATGTAGATCGTAGGGACGAACCCATTCAATCTTGTGAAGTCATTCAATTTTCGAAGGATTGAAAGGAGGAGCTTGTGAGAATGTAGAACCTAGGATTCAATTTAAAAAAAGTAATTTCTTTATTTTAGATTTTAGGTTAACTGAGGTTTTTAACTGATCACGGGTCACCCGTTCAACAATTTTATTATTATTATTATTATTATTATTTTTTGATAAACATGGTTAGGTCAATCCAAGTCACAAATACGCAAACATTTGTTCCTAGTTGACTTGGTATCTTCGTCGCTTCCACTAGCAAAATCGGACTAAGTTTTAAAACATTAAAAATACTTATATAAAAGTAAACCAAGGTGTAATCATAAAATCCCCCTTTGATGTTCATTGATCAAGATTAATTCACATGCATCCGGTTTCAACATGTAAAATCTTCTAGAAATATTTATTTGCCAAGTCACTTTGAAAACATGTTTATAAAATGCATTAAAATTTTATAAAACCGTTTTAAGCATCATCCACTTTAATCGGTTGAGAATAAAAATTGATGAAAATACCAACGGATGTTATAAATTAAGAACCAACTCCAACAAACGCTCATATAATTTATCATCACTCACTCAAAATGTTCTACATTCTTTATGAGATATATCAAATGGCAATCTTTAACACAATTCTAATTTGATCAAATGAAGCATCATTTGTCTTGATCACATGATATATAAAGTATAAACTAATCATATAAGAGAAAAACAAAATATCTGCAAGATACAATTTTTCAAGAAGTCTTCTTATCAAGTCATATCTTAGTATAATCACCATTGTTCATTTGTTCACAAGATACACATTTTTAACAACTATACTAATAAACGAATATCCAAGATATTTATAAAATACAACATTTTATACAGATTTAATCAAATTATCTCAACATGTATATAGTCAATTTGGAAAGAAAATAATGAATTATGATTAATTTTATAGAAAAGGTTAATATTTAGCATAATTCAGAATTTGAGATATTATAATGAAAAGGAGGTTGGCCCAAATTGTTATGGGTTTCAGGCCCATTTATTTTAAAAAGCCTAAAGCCTAGGGCATCCTTCACAATTCATATACATCTTATCGTTCCCACACATCGCTTCTCCTCCAGCCTCCCCTCGAAAAGCAGAGAAGAGTAGAGCGCCGCCGGCCGGAAAATGGTTCAACGACTCACATACCGTAAACGGCACAGCTATGCCACCAAGTCGAATCAACATCGGGTTGTTAAAACCCCTGGTAATTTTCGTTATTCATCTCAATCTATTACCATTTTAGTTATTTCATCAATCGGGGTTTATGACTTGCGATGTTTGTAAATTGTTTGATTTGTTTGGGAATTTCTTCAAGCGATGTTACATTTGCGCGTTGTTTGTTCGTATGCGATTGAAATTTTATATGATTGTTTGGTGTTTTTGATAGGTGGTAAGCTAGTATATCAGACTACCAAGAAGAGGGCAAGTGGACCTAAGTGCCCTGTTACTGGGAAGAGAATCCAAGGGGTAAGCAAGTTTGCTCTTGTTTAATGTGGCTTAATAGGAGTTCTATCAGTTTTTTAGCTTAAACTTTTTGTAGCGTTTGTTCCATATTATGTCAAGGGTCATTAGATTTTCATAATTATCAAACTATTCTGTTTCCTACTCATTACATTCTGGTTATATTCTATCACTGTAATTTCTCCAAAATGCATACTTCTTCTAAGTTTAGATAAATCAGGGGGCTTAGCCATTTGATACATGTAGCTGTACTTAAGTACATTGATCTTAGTTGAAGAATATAGGCCTTAGATTATGAACAACTTGTGGTATAAATATGAGTGGTATAAATAGATATGAGAAGATGAAGAAATGATAATATAACGTATCCTTAAATTAAATACTATGGACAGATGGAAGATTTTATTTTGCTAGTTGATTTATTAGTCAGACATGAATCTTTACAAATTATGACTCAATAAAAACAATAGATGATGGCTTACTCTTAGAGTGTGTTAGAAATTGAAGTTTAGTTGTTGGATATTTTCATTTAAATCTGCACTTGTTTTACTTGGTTAATGCAATTCATGCAAAATATGCATTAAAAACTGATCAATCATTTTTGTAAAGTTTTGAAATCTATAATTTGATTTAGTGATTAAAGATATGTGATATTAATGCAGATTCCTCACTTGAGACCTACTGAGTACAAGAGATCAAGATTATCCAGGAACAGAAGAACTGTTAATCGTGCTTATGGTGGTGTGCTTTCTGCAGGTGCTGTAAGAGAAAGGTATGTCTTTTTTTTATTTTTTTATAAAAAAAATTAATTATTCAATGTTAAATGTTGGATAGTTGTTTTGTAGCTGTGCTCAAGTGTGTTATTGTTTTTGTGATTTTAGGATAATTAGGGCTTTTTTGGTTGAAGAACAAAAGATTGTGAAGAAGGTGTTGAAGATCCAAAAGGCAAAAGAAAAGACTGCTGGCAAGAGCTAGAGAGAGTAATTTAATTTTGTGTGAATCTGTAATCGGATCTATGCTTGCTTTGATTACTTTTTTAGTTTTTTCTTCTTCCTGTTTTAATTGTTTTTTGAACTCCATTCTGGTTTGGATATTCTGTTTTTGTTGTTTTTACTTTGAAATTACCTTATAAATTCCATGTTTCAGATATTACTTGCATCCATCATTAGTGCTTTCAAAGTAACAAAACCGTAATAGTCATGCTTTTCACCATTATGCTTGAAAAGCCAAAGAATCTATAATAAAATTCTATGATTCCTGTTAGTGATTGAATGAAACTAGTATTGATCATTAGTGTAATCCGAAAAGTCAAACATTAGCCATTATTAGTGATTGAATGAAACTAGTTTTGATCATTTTAGAAGATGAATTGATATGGATATTTGACTTGCTCTACCAATATATTTTTATGCCTCTATGATAGCATTGAGTTATTCAAGTGTGTGGTTAATAGTAGGGGTAAAATGGCCATTTTATTGCGGTTTTAATGGCAAGAATTAATGGATTTGGTAAGAGGGACAATCTCTGCAACAAAGTTCATATTTAGTGACCATGGTTAGGGAAAAATACTGTTGGACTGGATTTTCAATTTTGAACAACCAAAGAGCATTTCACACTACATGAAATTTGAAAGATTATGATGTCACTGAGTTATGTGTAATTAAGTATGTCACGAAATAAGATCTTGAATTATATAATCTTATAGGATTTGACTTCTAACACGATAATCATTTGAACTAGAGTAAACGTATTGATCTTCAAAACGTGAAAACCAAAAATTAAGAGAACTCAAAGAAGAAAAGTGGATAAAGTATCACTTCTACTTAATGTCAAACCTATGAAAGAATCAACAAACATTTAGTCATATATAAAGTTGTTAGGGTTAGTAAAATCCCATTGATCTTCAAAGTACACAACATCATCAGAACTTTTAAACATCATGTCAACTATATGTTCTTGATTATGATCACCATATTGATTCTTTTCTTGTATTTCTGTAGGTAGGTCAGTAAACAAGAAACAATCATCACTAAAACCTTGTTTGTTTCCATTCGTCTCGTAATCTAAATCTTGTTTATTAAAAGCTCCAAAAATAGACGGAGGCATGTTGAAAAGCAAAGAAGATGCATTAGTGGTGGTATTATAGTTAGGTTCAAGGATTGAAAAGGGATTTTTGGTGTCTTGATCACTTGGTATGAAAGTTGGAGGGGCATTGTTTTTGTTGGCAGTAAGTGTAGGGGGTATTGGGTCAATCTTAAAAGGTTTGTGGTCCAATTGTTGGAAGTGGGAAAACAAGGAAGGGTCTTCTGGTAATACTGGAGATGCCCATGAATGAGAGAAAGGTCTTTGTCCATTTGAACTTGCTTTCTTGAATATTCTACAAATTGCCCATAATTCCTGCAAATTAATACAAAGTTACAAACAATAAGTCGGAAGTCTTTGACTTTTGTTTTACTTTTTCTTTCAAAAAGGAAAATTATAATTTTTTTAAATAACTTGTAAATACCAATCACTTTCAAACATTTCTTTTTGATATACTTTCATTTTCAGTACAAAACAAACCATTTTCTTGAGATTTAAGATCGTAAATTCTAATATCACCCATTTTCAATTAAATGGCATATTTTAAACCATTGTTTTATATCTAGTTCTCATTTGCTATATTTCTTTAAATATTTGATAAATTTCAATAAAAAAAATGAAACATGTTCTTGAAATTCCGGAATTTTTATTGGATTTTGGACTTATTATTAAAGTTTAATAATATTTTTTTAAATCTGAAATAAGGAATATACTTTTTTATCAGAAAAAAATAGTCGGAGAAAAAGATCTTTTTCCAAAACTGATGATTTCAACTAAATGCTCATGTTTGTGAATATCCCTTCAATTTAATGGGTTGATATTGTCAATTTTAAAAAGAAGACATACATTGGGAGGAATGGGTTTTTCAAGAAACCGGTTGGTCGGAGTGGTGTGATCGGCGGCAGAAGGCAGCCGGAACTCGTGCATCATCCAATCGGTTTTGAATCCTTTAGCAGCTCTTCCTTTGTAAAACACAAGGGATTTCTTTAACCCGGCACACCTTGAACCATCGGAGGAGTAGATCGGCCGGTCAGTTCCGGTGGCTTTCCAGAATCCGCCGCCCGTCACACGGTTTGGCCGTGCACTGTTTCTGTATTTCCGGTCTCTCCGGCAATAGAAGTACCATTCTTTCTCTCCGGTCATTGCCAACTCTAGTTAAAACATTCCAACTTAATCGTTAAAAACAATGGTTAATTTCATGGATTAAAACGAAGCTAAAATAAGAATATGGATGAAAGCTCACTTGGAAGATCCCATGGATCATGTTTATAGATATCTAATGGTTTGATGAGTTGAAGGGGGATTGGCTTTTCTTGAATCTTCCTCTTTAAGTAAAACCCTACAAGTTCCTCGTCGGTTGGATGAAACCTAAACCCCGGCAACATCATCTCTTCCGTCTTCTGATCATCATCACGTTTCTCCTCCATTATCATTCCTATATATTCAATCTCTACTTAAACACTCTCTTTCTTCTAAAGAAAACTAAGAACACAATAAACAAGAGTAAGTTTTTTTGTTTTGAAAACCCTAAAAGAAGAAAATGATGATGAAGAAGACGACGACCAAATCCAAGAAAAGAGCGAATCTTGTTTTTCTTGATTTTCTTTTAACCCTAAAACAAAAAACAACGATGAAAAACAAGACCAGTTTAATGAAAAATAAACCTGCTAGTTCTTTTTGCTTTTTTTAAAGAAGAGCAGAAGTGATGATCACTAAATTTGAGGTTCCAGTAAATGCTTCTTGAATAGGATTTTTCCACCGAAGTATGAGCCGTTTTTTCAGGTTGTTAATAATATTAACGCTATTTAAAGATGCACATATCAAGAAAATAAGAGACTATTGGTCAAGAAAACAACTCTATTTATTTATTTATTTTGGAAGATTTAGACACGACTCGTATTTCTCTCCTGTCAATGCAACCTATTTTGGGGTTGTACTTCGAATTAGAAATACAAAAGAAGGAATCTCAAATGCTCACATGCAAATTAATATATATGTTTAATTGTAGTGTATATAAGTTATGTTTATTTTCTATAAAATGAATAAAAATAGACTAGATCACCTTTTTATCCTTACATCTTATGTAATATTTATAACAAAAAAGTTGGATTATAAAAATTATTTGCAATTGTTTTAAGTGTACGAGCAACCTTTTAATTATAATTTTTTAATCATGATAAAGACAAAGAAAAGTTCATACATCTATGCGTGAACGGTTAGGTGGAAGTATGGGTTTTAAATACTTTCATGATTGTCAATTCTCAAACATATAATATTACAACTAACTGATTTTATATTACTACTAAGTTCGTGTTTATATTATTATATATTTAAAAATATAAACTGCATGCTTGGTAAATTACGTACAAATAATACAAAACACTTAATAAGTATAAAGAATTGACTAAATCTCGCAATTAGAATCATATAAAAACTTATTATATTTTTTAAGTAATTATTGTAGTACGACAATTATTATCATTCTTACACGTTTATAATGTAATGTAAATTTAAAAAACAGGATCGGTAATAGTCGAATTAAAACCCAAATAACTGAACTTATAATGTAATATTTGATTTACGAAACAGTTGAGTTAAAACCCAAAATATATCAACTATGCATAGAAAAGTCAAATTTTGAAGATGATTAATGAATTAATGATTTAATTTATTTATACATGATATAATATTCGAATTAAACATATATTGTTTCTATTCCATTCCTTCAAAGTTTCTATTCCATTGACTTGTCAGAGTTTGAATACTTTGATGGTCGAATAGGCTTTTTAAGATTCCCTTATGTGTATTTTTATTGTAAGACTAGTTACAACCCGTGGGAACCACGGGTAAAAGATTTATAAAATATTTATGTTATTAATAAGATTTAAGTTTTTTAATAATTTTTGTATTGATTATTTAAAATTAACATATATATTTATTTGAACATCCGATATACATTATGTATGTGAGTGAAATTTAATATAATTTCAATTTTTAAACCAAAATATAAATTTGAATAGAAGGAAACAAAAATATTTTACATATGAAAATTAAAAAATTATATAATGATATAAATACGTAAAAAGATTTTATTAAAACACAATTCTTTTCCTTAGATGTTACATAAAAATATATTAATAATTATTTTGCACCACAAAAACATACTTTTAAATCTTCCACATCTACCCTCTCATTCTCTACCAAAAGGCCAAAAATACTTCCATAAAAGTTTCTTTTTAACAACTCACACCCCTAAATCAATAAATTTATTAATTTATACAAGTTGAATTAATCAGCAAAGCCATAGTTAAATAGTTTCATCTTCTTTTTCCTCCTGACATAGTTAATCAATTAAAGTGAAAATATGAAATTTCTATGATTATAAGAATTCGTGTATGTATTTATCAATTTCTTTTACTGAAATCTAAAATTGAAGGACATTAAGGGAAAAAGTGTATATCAACACCAAGTTTAGCAGCAAATGTCATCAAATGCCTCATTTTCCAAGACTTGACTAATGTACACCTACCTATATAAATGATTCCATTCTACTCGGCCTCTTCTTAATATCTTTTTTGTAGCGTTCTTAGCTGATAAAACAAACAACTTCAATTTCAAGATCCAAAAGGTAAAAGTAGTTACAATCGTTAGGTAAGGCAACATGGTAAAGTAAAAACAACTACATTGTTATAAACAACAAGTTACACAAAAGCAAACACACACCATATACTATTTTTTTCAGTACATAAATAAAAGTTTCAGAAAGTAGAACGCCATATAAGGATATGATATTTATTTATTGTCGAGTCCATGTTCGAAATCGTCAAAAAAACCATTTTCAAATGTAGAATGCTATAAATGACAGTTTTCAGAAAGTATAATGTTATAAAAGATTTTTTTATTTACCATGATCTGCATATGAGTTCTAATAAACGGCAAAAAATAAAAAACAATTAAACAACTTCTTTAGGTTGAGTCATTGAATGAACATGCACATCAACTCCAACAGTTATCACCAATATGACCAGGTGCTTTAACACTTTGGTTGTTTTAATCCAAATGAACAAAGAGAAAGAAAGACCAAGCCTCAATGCAGCTCCTTACAAGATACAACTACAAAAATTGTTTAATACTTGAAGAATACATCAGACAATGTACCAATTTTTAAAAAATTAAAACAAACATGGAAAGTACCCCTTTGTGCAAAGTAAATGGAGAACCCCAGATACTTCCATCTTTTGTGATTTACATCTTGTAACATGGTCGTACCCAACTAATGAAAGTGTCATACCATATAAATTGCATCATCTCATAGAGTATTATTTTTAGTTCAAAAAGCAAAATGTAAAAGTGGAAATGTGTTTATTCCCAGTTATGCTATTCACCTAAACTTTAATCAATCGATCTACCAGGAAGAAGCTCTAAAACATATTTAAAAAAAATAAGAAACAGAGTACATGATGAAACATCAGAACCTAAAAACCCAAAAAGATCTAGAAACCTCAAACACAAAATCTAGATTAATCGCAAAAAACTGATAAACAAAAAAATACCCTATAAAAATTAAAACCTTAGCCTAATGTTATTTCCAACAGGTCACAAGAATGTAAAACATTATAGTAATTCGAGTCCCTTCCGATTTGAAATAGCTTCATCCCTTAATAGTACATTACAAATTAATGTAAAACAAAAGAAACAAATAAATCAAGAATGGGTAAATCACATCTCAATCACGAATATGCTCGAACCCTTGTTTCGTCTTTTGTGGGTCTGTACACCCATCTTTTAAAAATCCAAAATAGACTTGACTACTAACTTTTTGGGTTAGCCTTCCCCGTCCCTTGTTTCTGGAATTTGGAGCAGATACCGGAGATGTGAGATGTTGACCTGAATATAGCCAATATAACAATTATATGATTCAAAAACAAAATAGAAACATAGTATTTGTCTATGTACTACATTTTAGATACCGGGTATATATAATCAAGTACAAATTTGTATGTATTTATTAGAGGCTAAAAAGCCAAAATCAACTATCACATTCATCTTGAACAGTGTAACATATTAATTTCAAAGCAACTCCATCTGAAAGCCTACACAAATACGGATCTATAAACTTAACATTATCTTCGATTGTCATGCATTTACCAAATTCAAGCAAATACAAAAAAAATGCAACACATGTGTTTGTTTTCATATTAAAAAAATGGGATAGAAAAGAACCTGAAAACACCTACAAATAACTTTCAATTACATCAGAGTCCCGGGGGGGGGGGGGGGGGGAGGGGGGGGGTTGTTGACGATCTAATTGAAGAAACGAACCACGTCCTTTACTTTCTTCCTCAAAAAGAGCAACATTTGAGAGAGGACAGGGACATTGGTGAGGGAAATATATGATTTCAAAACTGAAATTAAATTCTCCATTTTATTGTAATCTATCTTTAATTTCCGGAGAAAAGTAGATGAGAATAGAAAGTTTATTTTAAATTTGAACAGGTATACAGTTTCCAAAGTCAAGAAGGCGAAATCGAAGGAAATGGAAGCGTGATTTAGGGAGTAAACAGGTGAGCCGATAGAGCTTGGGGTTTAAAAGATGAAGGGCATATTAGGTAGTTTACTTTAAAATTTCTTTAGCGTAAGAAGATGACACGTAGGAAAAAATAGTTTCTTTTATTAAGATAGAGGATATTGTACATGTCAACAAAATTTTTAAGTTTTTGACTGTTATTTTCTCTTTCCATTATACCTTATAATTTTAACTTTTTAATTAGCTCTACCTCCTGTCCTCCTTTTCCTTTTAGACTAAGGGGTGTAGGCTACTCTATATTATTTAACTTGGACTTTATTTCTTCTTCAAAACTATAATTTCATATTGCAATAGTGCTTTCTTAAGGTATTTTGGTATTTCTTAATTTTTTATGTGTCTGAAAGAGAAAGAATTTATACCATTGAATAATATCATGTTCTTGGTTAAACCACTAAAAAAAAATCATATTTTAGCCTTCTTTGAGACAACGGATTTAATTGGACACACTAAAAAGCTTCATGCAAGATGTCCTTTTTCCTTGAAGAAAAACTACAATCACAACGAATATAATGGTTGTAATGGGATTGAAAATATTAGAACTCGATGACATTATGATAATGTCGAAGTGGAGATTGATTTCTTGGATGCATAGGAACTGATAGCCTTTTCTTTGGCGATACAGTTTTCTTGTAGTTGTTGTGTGTGGATTATATGGGTGAGTATGGTACGGTTCGATGCAGTTTCTAACCAAAACCAAACCGAAAACCGTAGTAATCGGTTTTTCAATTTTGAAAACCGAAACCGCACCAAACCGATCGGTTGCGGTTTTTCGGTTTTAACCAAATGCGGTTCAGTTTTTTTTAACCCAAACCGCAACTTATGCTGTAAAGCTCAGTTCAACTCAGACGATTTAGAGAAAAACAATTTGCTTAGCCATTAAACACAGTTAAAAAAGGGAAGTTAAAACTTTTAAACTCTAAATAAGTTATTTCAAGCCGAAACTTGTCACACCTCTTAAGCAAGTGAAACTCTTGTGCTTCTCAAAACTACTCCCACCCTTTCATTTTATATTATTCTAATGTCTTCTTTTTCTTTTTTTTTAGGCTGGTAGCACGTGGGACTAAGAAAACAAAGGAAATAACTTATATATTTTTAATTTTTAGAAATTGAAAAGATAATATAACAATGTGCTATCTTTTTTCAACAACCAATAATAGAAGTTGATAAATTAGTCCAACAAATAATGAGTATAACCTGACGTTGATTTATATCTTCAACTTATCATTAAGGAATCAACCCATCAATTATATATATATATATATATATATATATATATATATATATATATATATATATATATATATATTCTTTGCTCCCACATTGAGACAAACATTTTGTGTTTGTTCTCATTTGAGAAAAATATTAGCAAATCTTAGTGATAATAAAAATCTAAACATTTAATCTTTTCCTTTCCCATTTCCTAGTTCAATGTTGTTTTATGTTTCATGTTTTGCTACTAATACAAACATTGTCCAATATAAATAATCCCCAAACACTTGGAAGAACATGTATTCTTACAAACGGTGTGGTTCGGTTCGGTTATTTTGCGGTTTTTTATTTCTTAAAACCGAAACCGAACCGAATATTTCAGTTTTTGAAAAACTAGAAACCAAACCATCGGTTTTAAATTCGGTTTCGGTTTTTCGATCTCGGTTTTTCGGTTTATTTGCAGTTTTTCGGTTTGCGGTTCGGTTTTTACTCACCCCTAGTGGATTACAGCATAAATAAATATATAAAGGATGCAAATGGTGTTTTATTAAACATTAACATAACTTAAATCTGGATCGATACAACATAGTTTAAGATAACTCAACAAGCCCACATAGCCTTTTTATTTATGAAAATAGACTATTTTTATAAGAAAAATTAAATATACTCCTACATTTTGTTTCCACTCATCTTCCTAAACTCATATAAGATTATAACACGTGGAATCCATTAAGTATCTTTTAATATTCTTTCTTTGATTTTGACATTTGTATTAATCTAATAAGTAGGAGGATGAATGAGAACAAAATGTAAGAAAATATTTGATTTCTCTAGCAAATAGTTATCCCGTTACCTTATGATGGTGTTTTGTAAACATTTGAAAAAGGTTGATTACCTTTTATAATATTAGTACTAAACTAGGGCACATTGCGGTGACAGTAATGTATTCGAGAAGTAGTAGAAAGTAAGTTGCTATATTTTGAACAGAAACTTAGAAAGACTTAAGTTGACAAACCACAATAGTGAAGGGTCAAAGTCATGCCAAACAGAGATAATCGTATTATATGCAAAACATATATGAATATAAGTAAGTAAGATTCAAATAATTAAAAAACGTATTACATGTAACCAGACTTATGTGTAGGAAACGTACATAAAAATAAGCACTGGAACGTAAAAAAATTACAAAGAAACATAGACGAACTCGAATTTATACTGAAACATACATAAAAAAACAAATAATTTTTTTAGATTAACGAACTAAAGTTCTAAATTTACGTCGAAACGTTGACCACCTCTAATTTATACCGATGTATACGAAAGGTTAGAAAATTAGATGAGTGATAACCGTAGGTAAATATTACGATGGATAAAACAAAAGTTAAGAAAATAGAATGGGTGAAATTGATATTTTTTAAAGTTTAAGTAAAGGAGTGAATATAACATTTTAAAAAGTAAATGGTTGAAAATGTCATTTAATAAAGTATAAGGATGATAGCAAACTTAGTAGGAGTACTTAAATTGCAAAAAATTAAAAATCGTAAGCGTTGGTGATTAAAGAAAAGAGAAGGGACAATTATAAACAAAAAGTGAAAATGAAAGGGATGAAATGAAGTATAAGAAAAATGTAAGTAAGAAAAATTTAAAAAATGGCCAACGACATTGGTTATTGGTTTTTAGAAGATATATAATGTTATTTTGTTTTCTAGTTCAAGTTTAGAAAAATTGGTTTCAGTGCCATTTGATCCTATTTCTACTTTGGAAAAGCATTTACCTTGGACATTTTAACTACAACAGTACAACTTGTCTTTATTTGTCGTTTCAAAAATATTTATCTTCACCATAACTTAAATTTGGAGTCTTTGAGTTTATTGATGAATTTGAACGCATTCGTAAATTCGCAACTAAATTTTTGTAACTTTTTTTATACTAAATTATATTTTTTGTCGGAATAAATAATTCACAAGCTTTTGTTAGCCATTTAAATAATTATCAAGTAATAATAATAATAATAATAATAATAATAATAATAATAATAATAAAAGTAAGCATATTCGTATAATAACTCTATTATTATGATTATTGTTATTATTTATTATTAACTTTTATAAAACATAAATGTGATATTGAATTGAATATCTTTCTTAATTAATACAAAAGTTGTATAGGGTATTTATACACAGTAAAGAAGTGAATACATCCTACCTATACGCCACTACATAACGGTATATAGAAGACTAGGAATAATAATTGAACTTTTCAAACTTATGTGATTCACGTGGTTATTAGCCCCCGACAAGCTGAAGGTTGGGACAGACTTGAAGCTTGGAACGAAAAAAATGAACTCGATCTCGCGACAATGATTTGGTGAATATATCAGCCAACTGATCAACGGATGAGATATAGTTGATTTTGAGTACTCCGATTTAAACTTGTTCCCGAATAAAATGAAAATCTAAAGCAATATGCTTGGATCGAGTACTGATTATGGGATTTTGTTCATGAATATGGCACCTACGTTGTCGCAAAGAATAATTGGCTATTTGAGAATAGGAGCATCAAGTTATGTAATAAATTGTTTTAGCCATAATAACTTAGTTGTTGTGTATGTTAATGACATGTATTCTGTCTCGGTACTTGAGCGTGCTACAACTCATTGTTTTCTGGATGTCCTGTGAACCATGAAATATTGCATACCCATATTGAGATCGACTATACTCTTGGCTTGAAATCCAACCGGCATCCGAGTAGGCAAGAAGAGAGTCGGCTTTAGTTGGTGAAAAATGGAGACAGTGATGCAAGGTGCCTTTTAAGTACTGAAGAATGCGTTTTGTAGCTTGCTAATGTTGAATGGTATGAACTGACATATGCGATTAACATATGCAATGTCGGGACGTATTATGGTAGCATATTGAAGAGAACCCATAATTGTCGGAATAGCGTTGGATCATGAAATGGTTTGCCTTCTGAAGATAGACGAGAAATAGGATATGCTGGTGTTGACAGTAGTGAAGCATCAGTCATTTTGTTGCGGTGTAGTATATCAAGGATATATTGTTGTTATAAGATATTGAGACCAGTAGATGTGGAGGTGATTTGTAGACCCAAGAAATGATGTAATTGGCCAAGATCTTTGAGAGCAAACAGTTGTTGAAACATGAAGTGACCATCGGCAGCTAAGAAATGTATTGAGGTACCGAAGACATGTTTTGTTATTACGGTAAAAGGTTTTGTTGCGAAGACTTGGAAGATCACACTAGAGACTTGATTTGCTGGAGTGAAGAAGGATGACACGAAGAGTAGATTGTTTTTGTCTCTTGTATGCTGAAGTGTCAGAAAAGTAATGTTCACCTTTTCTGACATTATGTGTTAGATAAGCTATGTCAGTCCAAGCGTGGCAAGCATGGCCACCTTACTTTGGAATATTTTATTATTTATCATGTAACTCGTTCATATATATAGATGATCATGTTGATCAATCTAAGTATCACTTTCTCAGACTTTCACTGTATTACTCTTTATTGAATGCAAGTCTTCACTATCTTCACCATCTTTTACTTATGTTATTCATCATTTACTAACTTGTGCTTGAATGCAAACCTTGTTACGATTCAAATAAGTATTTCTACTTGCTTATATTTACTGATTAATCTTGTTGTTATATCCTTCCTTATTATCCCGCATATTTAATATTGTTGAAATTTCAAAAAGATCCATTGAGATTAACACATTTCCACAAATCTATCATAAAGTTTTCTCTCTCAACAATTGGTATCAGAGCCAAAGTGGTTGCTTTTTAATTTTCTTTAAAAAAACATAACTTGTTTTGAAAAGAAAAACTCCGATTTAAAGGCTTTCTATACAAATTAGCTCATTTTTAAAAATCTAAGGAAATATGAAACAAGCTTACTCTTCAAACATATCTAACAGTGTTGGCGACTCTAATCGAGCTCTAATATGTAACGCCCCGTTCCTGGTACGCATTTAATTCATTAATCAAGCATTTATTCTAGAGCTACTCGACGAGTTGGTGGCCCTAACTCGTCGAGTAGATGCCAGAAAGGAGGCGGGGTTTAAGGAGTCTACTCGACGAGTCCAAGCATGGACTCGACGAGTAGGTCTTCCAGGAGGAAACCCTATTTTCGGGGATTTGCACCCTATTTAAGCCACATAAACCCCTTTTGGGCCTCCCTTACCAGCCTCCCTGCCCTCCAGAAACCCTAATCCGATTGAGAGCTTCACCTTTGAGATTTTGAGTGTATTTTGTGTTATTGAAGATAGTTGGAAGAGCTTGGAGCTAGCAAGCTTGTGGAAGAGGAACAAGATCCGGGAGTACATTCATCTTTGGCAGCTTTCTGAAGTAAAAAGCTCCTAGCTTGTTAACCATAGCTTAGATCTCCTTTAATGTTGATTTGTGGGTCTTTTGACCCTTTTGAGTGGGATAAGTTGCTTCTCATGGGTTGTGTGCTAAGCAATCCTTCTTTCCTGTGATATTTGGCCTCTAGAGTCATAAAAGCGGTCTTGAACCCATTTTCATCCAAGTCATGGCCATGGTTGGGAAAGTAGGTTGCTATAACTTGAGTTTGGGTCCATTTGAGGTGTGCAAAGCCATCAAGTCTCCAACTTTATAGAAATGGACCATGGAAACAACCCAGATCTGTATTTTGGAGCGGTAGAAGTGTGAAACCAGTTATCTAGGTTAGATCTGTAAGGGAATCGATGAGTTCATAAGGGAACTCGACGAGTCCGATGAAGAAACCTCGATGATGTTCATAGGACTCGGCGAGTTGATTCAGGAACTCGGCGAGCAGGAGGATCTTGTCCCTTTTTTGATTATGCTAGGACTCGGCGAGTCTGAGGACGACTCGACGAGTTACTTCGACGAATCGCGATAACAAGTAGCTTGGGAACTCGACGAGTCAAGTCGCGATTCCAGGGTTCTGAGTTCTAGGACTCGACGAGTCACACAGCTGACTCGGCGAGTCTAGTCAACCTGGAAAGTTGACCTTGACCAGGATGTTGACCTTGATCAGGGGTAGAATGGTTATTTTACCCTAAGAATAGTTATCAGTTTCTGACTAAGTGTCATTATGAAATTTATAGCCGGAGAGTTACCGGAGCAGCAAAAAGGGGTTTCTCAATCAGATTTTCAGCAGTCCGTCTTGCGATGTGAGTTTCCCTTCAATAGGAACGGGTCTAAGGCACCAAGGCCGGCCCGTAGTATGATATATTAGTAGCCGAGTGTGGGCGGGGCCCGTACCTCGCAATTTAGATTGATTATGGATATATGTCTGACTGTTAGAATTAGTTATACTTGTTGTCTGTGTGATACTTGTATGTTTGTTTAGTGGCTGAGTGTGAGCGGGGACCGTATCTCGCAGTAGATGAGTGTGGACGGGGCCCGTATCTCATAGTAGTCGAGTGTGGGTGGGGCCTGTATCTCGAAGTGGCTGAGTGTGGGCGGAGCCCGTATCTCAGAGTCAGCGGAGTGTGGGCGGGGCCCATATCTCCAAGAGTGTGGGCGGGCCCGTATCTCTTAGTTGCATGTTATATGTGTATGGTATGTGGTAGTTTGAGGAACTCACTAAGCTTCGTGCTTACAACTTTCAGTTTTGGTTTCAGGTACTTCTACTGGCAAGGGGAAGGGCTCGAGATGATCGCATGACACACACCACAGTCTTCAGCCTGGGAGTTTTACTCTGATATTTTGATATGAGATTTTGACATGTGACAGATATTATGATATTATATTATACATGATACACGATTTTATTTATGAGTAGGGATGATTTATGGTTTTAATAATGATTTGAAAACGAAATTTTTGGACCATATTTTTGGAATGTTTCAAGTTGGTATCAGAGCCTTGGTTTGAGGGATTTTGGCACACTCTCGGGTGTGTCTGAACTCAACCTAAGGAAGGGGTATAAAATTTTCAAAGAAAATCATTTTCATAAAAGAAAAGAATTTTAAAAGAGAAAAGAATTTTGAAAAAAAAAGAAAAGGGTGTGGTGCATGCAATCAGCCGAGCTGAAGTACGTATTCCCAAATTACCCATACAAGTTTATGTTATGTTATGATTATCAGCTTTATGAGAACAACATGCTAGATTAGGACTAAGGATCTAGGAAGGATGCCTTATGTGCCTGCTATATGTATCTCAGCTTATGAACTGCATGCTAGTATAGATTAGTCAGGGATAGCCTGAAAGAGATATGCTTGATTATGTTTACTCGATGCTCGAATGCTGCTTGCTTTGTGCTTTTAGGAGTCTTAGTTATCTTCTACTAACTAGTAAATGAATATGTTACGTTACATATTGCGAGGATTAAATAATTTCAGAAGGTTAGGTCTAGCTCTATTGCGTAGCTCTTGTTTGAGTCCAACTGTTGTAGGGTAGGATCTCTCTTTCGAAGAATTATCTAGTTTTAGTAATATGTAATAATATTCACGAGCTAGTTAGGGGGAGGTATCAGGGACATATTATGCAGCTGATAGCAGAGAGTGAGTTGGTGATTACCATAGGGCAAGCCTAGGAAGAGTTTAGTATGAGATCAGCAGCAGTAGTAGTGGAAGGGACTTGGTGGAGGCGGGGTTTAAGGAGTCTACTCGGCGAGTCCAAGCATGGACTCGACGAGTAGGTCTTCCAGGAGGAAACCCTATTTTCGGGGATTTGCACCCTATTTAAGCCACATAAACCCCTTTTGGGCCTCCCTTACCAGCCTCCCTGCCCTCCAGAAACCCTAATCCGATTGAGAGCTTCACCTTTTAGATTTTGAGTGTATTTTGTGTTATTGAAGATAGTTGGAAGAGCTTGGAGCTAGCAAGCTTGTGGAAGAGGAACAAGATCCGGGAGTACATTCATCTTTGGCAGCTTTCTGAAGTAAAAAGCTCTTAGCTTGTTAGCCATAGCTTAGATCTCCTTTAATGTTGATTTGTGGGTCTTTTGACCCTTTTGAGTGGGATAAGTTGCTTCTCATGGGTTGTGTGCTAAGCAATCCTTCTTTCCTGTGATATTTGGCCTCTAGAGTCATAAAAGCGGTCTTGAACCCATTTTCATCCAAGCCATGGCCATGGTTGGGAAACTAGGTTGCTATAACTTGAGTTTGGGTCCATTTGAGGTGTGCAAAGCCATCAAGTCTCCAACTTTATAGAAATGGACCATGGAAACAACCCAAATCTGTATTTTGGAGCGGTAGAAGTGTGAAACCAGTTATCTAGGTTAGATCTGTAAGGGAATCGATGAGTTCATAAGGGAACTCGACGAGTCCGATGAAGAAACCTCGATGATGTTCATAAGACTCGGCGAGTTGATTCAGGAACTCGGCGAGCAGGAGGATCTTGTCCCTTTTTTGATTATGCTAGGACTTGGCGAGTCTGAGGACGACTCGACGAGTTACTTCGACGAATCGCGATAACAAGTAGCTTGGGAACTCGACGAGTCAAGTCGCGATTCCAGGGTTCTGAGTTCTAGGACTCGACGAGTCACACGGCTGACTCGGCGAGTCTAGTCAACCTGGAAAGTTGACCTTGACCAGGATGTTGACCTTGATCAGGGGTAGAATGGTTATTTTACCCTAAGAATAGTTATCAGTTTCTGACTAAGTGTCATTATGAAATTTATAGCCGGAGAGTTACCGGAGCAGCAAAAAGGGGTTTCTCAATCAGATTTTCAGCAGTCCGTCTTGCGATGTGAGTTTCCCTTCAATAGGAACGAGTCTAAGGCACCAAGGCCGGCCCGTAGTATGATATATTAGTAGCCGAGTGTGGGCGGGGCCCGTACCTCGCAATTTAGATTGATTATGGATATATGTCTGACTGTTAGAATTAGTTATACTTGTTGTCTGTGTGATACTTGTATGTTTGTTTAGTGGCTGAGTGTGAGCGGGGACCGTATCTCGCAGTAGATGAGTGTGGACGGGGCCCGTATCTCATAGTAGTCGAGTGTGGGTGGGGCCTGTATCTCGAAGTGGCTGAGTGTGGGCGGAGCCCGTATCTCAGAGTCAGCGGAGTGTGGGCGGGGCCCATATCTCCAAGAGTGTGGGCGGGCCCGTATCTCTTAGTTGCATGTTATATGTGTATGGTATGTGGTAGTTTGAGGAACTCACTAAGCTTCGTGCTTACAACTTTCAGTTTTGGTTTCAGGTACTTCTACTGGCAAGGGGAAGGGCTCGAGATGATCGCATGACACACACCACAGTCTTCAGCCTGGGAGTTTTACTCTGATATTTTGATATGAGATTTTGACATGTGACAGATATTATGATATTATATTATACATGATACACGATTTTATTTATGAGTAGGGATGATTTATGGTTTTAATAATGATTTGAAAAAGAAATTTTTGGACCATATTTTTGGAATGTTTCAAGTTGGTATCAGAGCCTTGGTTTGAGGGATTTGGGCACACTCTCGGGTGTGTCTGAACTCAACCTAAGGAAGGGGTATAAAATTTTCAAAGAAAATCATTTTCATAAAAGAAAAGAATTTTAAAAGAGAAAAGAATTTTGAAAAAAAAAAAGAAAAGGGTGTGGTGCATGCAATCAGCCGAGCTGAAGTAAGTATTCTCAAATTACCCATACAAGTTTATGTTATGTTATGATTATCAGCTTTATGAGAACATCATGCTAGATTAGGACTAAGGATCTAGGAAGGATGCCTTATGTGCCTGCTATATGTATCTCAGCTTATGAACTGCATGCTAGTATAGATTAGTCAGGGATAGCCTGAAAGAGATATGCTTGATTATGTTTACTCGATGCTCGAATGCTGCTTGCTTTGTACTTTTAGGAGTCTTAGTTATCTTCTACTAACTAGTAAATGAATATGTTACGTTACATATTGCGAGGATTAAATAATTTCAGAAGGTTAGGTCTAGCTCTATTGCGTAGCTCTTGTTTGAGTCCAACCGTTGTAGGGTAGGATCTCTCTTTCGAAGAATTATCTAGTTTTAGTAATATGTAATAATATTCACGAGCTAGTTAGGGGGGGTATCAGGGACTTCTTATGCAGCTGATAGCAGAGAGTGAGTTGGTGATTACCATAGGGCAAGCCTAGGAAGAGTTTAGTATGAGATCAGCAGCAGTAGTAGTGGAAGGGACTTGGTGGAGTCGAGGCAGTTCTTGAGGAAAGTACGGATAGATATGGAAGGTAGTATGGGCCCGTACTACTGAAAGCAGAGGATCTGTACTCGAATCGGGAAAGGCTGAGATGAATCCGAGGAACTTGTAGTATGATAGATCCTTCGAGATTAGATGAGTATACTGATGTTTGTTATGGTATATTTTCAGTATGGTGGTTCTACGTCCTAGGCCAGCGGGCACTTCAGGTGAGGGATCAGGCTCGGGCTCTGGATCCAAGCAGATGGATGAGCAGACGAGGGAGTTTCTTTCATATGAGGTTACACGTGGAATTCTAGAGCAGACTCCTGTGATTTTCGGATCGGTCAAGGAGGGTATTTTAGAGCTTCTGGATGAGAAGTTGAACGCCCTCCGCACTGAGATGGCGGCCATGATGGGGTCACACACACTGACGTTTAGGGAGTTAAGAGCATGTGGGGCTCCCGACTATCATGGGGCTTGGGACCCCATCACTAGCAGCAAGTGGTTGGCTGATGTTGCCAACGCGTTCCGTACCAGCAGGTGTCCCGAGGGGGACAAGGTTAGACTAGCGTCCTGTCTTCTGAAGGACAGGGCACGTGATTGGTGGGAGGAGGTTGGGAGAGCTATTGGTGATGATGTAGTGTTCGATGTGATGACCTGGAATGATTTCACGACCAGGTTCAGGGTCGAGTTCGCACCTGTTATTGAGGTGCAACAGCTTGCTAAGGAGTTCCGGGATCTCCGGTAGACGACTGAGACGGTGGCGGAGATTACCGCCAAGTTCAGGGAGAGGGCCCTTCTTGTTCCGCAGTATGTGGCGGACGAGGAAATGAAAAAGGCCCGATATCATGAGATGTTGTGGAGTGATATCCGCCAGTTTGTGAGCTGCTACAGCTGCAGGACGCTGGAGGACATGATTGCGAGGGCTCGTGAGAGGGAGATAGATTTAGAGATGGAGAGGAAGAGGAAGCCAGAGACGGTATCTAACATGGACGGCTCGGGCAAGAAGCCCAAGACAGATTCCCGAGGGAAGGGCCAGCAGGGCCAAGGCCGTTGCGGCAAGTGTGGCAGGTCGCACGAGGGGACGTGCAGGGCGGGGAGTTCGGGCTGCTTCAAGTGCGGCCGAACAGGGCATGTGAGCAGGGATTGTACTGCTGCTTCTACCACTACTACCACCACAGTATCTGATCTGATTTGCTTTCAGTGCAATCAGAGGGGCCACAAGAGATCCCAGTGTCCGAGTTTAGCAGCACCAAGGAAGGTGATGGCACCCGCCCCTGCTACATTGAGGATTACGGAGGGCCGTCAGGGCCGGGCTGAGGCGCCAGTGGCGAAGAGCAGAGCCTTCCAGTTGACAGCAGAGGAGGCACGTGCAGCTCCTGACGTGGTTATGGGTATGTATCTTCTCCATTATCTCTTATTTATTTCTGATTATTGCTTATGTTTATGTGTTTTGTTGTAGGATCGTTCTTAGTGAACGGTATATCAACTATAGTATTGTTTGACTCAGGAGCTACCCGATCGTTTGTATCGCTCGCACTTAGCAAGCGATTCAGTAGAGCTTCGGGGGAGCTGGATTGCCCACTTGAGGTAGAGATAACAGATGATAGGAATGTCAGAGATGCGAGGGTTCACAGGGGATGTACACTGCGGTTATTTGATGAGCAATTCTCAGTAGATTTGGTTCCTATTCCCCTGTGAGGGAATAAGGTTATAGTGGGTATGGATTGGTTGAGCCCCAATGGGGCAGTGATTGATTGTGAGCTTCAGCTAGTGAGGGTTCACACTCCTTGTGGGGGAGAGTTAGTGATCCAAGGCGAGAGGCCACAACGCGGACCGATTCTCTGTTCAGGGGCGAGGGCGAGGCGCTACTTTCAGCAGGGTTCCGCAGGATATGTCACCTATGTCACGGATACCCGGGATAAGGGTAAGGCGACAGTGGATGATGTGACAGTAGTGAGAGAGTACCCGAATGTATTCCCAGAGGATTTACTTGGGGTACCACCGGAGAGACAGGTTGAGTTTAGGATTGAGTTGGTTCCTGGTGCAGCTCTGATAGCCAAGGCACCATATCAGTTGGCTCCTCCCGAGATGCAGGAGTTGTCTACGCAGCTACAGGAGCTGTTAGACAAGGGTTTCATCAGGCCGAGTAGTTCACCACGGGGAGCCCCGATCCTGTTTGTGAAGAAGAAGGACGGGTCACATCGCATATGTATCGATTACCGGGAGCTGAACAAGGTAACGGTGAAGAATCGTTACCCACTTCCGAGGATAGATGATTTGTTTGATTGGCTTCAGGGTGCATCTTGGTTCTCCAAGATTGACCTTCGGTCAGGGTATCACCAGATGCGAGTCAGGGATGATGATGTGCAGAAGACAACTTTCAGGACTCGCTACGGTCATTATGAGTTTGTGGTGATGCCGTTTGGGCTCACCAATGCCCCAGCCGCGTTCATGGACCTCATGAACCATGTGTGCAGACCGATGCTGGATCGGTCTGTAATTGTCTTCATTAATGACATTTTGGTTTACTCCAAGACTCAGGAGCAGCATGAGGAGCACCTGAAGGATGTGTTAGAGACGCTGATGAGAAAGAGAATGTATGTGAAGTTCTCTAAGTGTGAGTTCTGGTTGCGCGAGGTGCAATTCCTTGGGAATCTTGTCAACCACAAGGGTATTTTGGTCGATCCGGCCAAGATAGAGGTCGTGATGCAGTGGGAGATTCCGAGGTCTTCAACTGAGATTCGGAGTTTCCTGGGTCTGGAAGGGTATTATAGGAGATTTATCCAGTACTTCTCCAAGATTGCAGTTCCATTGACCCGACTGACCAAGAAGTCAGTAGTTTTTCGTTGGGGACCTGAGCAGCAGGCAACGTTTGAGACGCTCAGGCAGCGATTGTGCGAGGCACCGATTCTCACTCTGCCAGAGGGTGTAGATGACTTCGTAGTCTACTGTGATGCTTCGATCACAGGCATGGGAGCAGTGTTGATGCAGCGGAGTCATGTGATAGCTTATGCCTCGAGACAATTGAAGCCTCATGAGGTTAACTATCCGACACACGATTTAGAGCTGGGGGTAGTGGTTTTTGCCCTCAAGATTTGGCGGCATTACCTCTATGGGGTCCGGTGTACCATATTCACGGATCACAAGAGTTTGAGGTACCTCATAGATCAGCCAAGTCTGAATATGAGTCAGCGTCGGTGGTTAGATGTGGTGAAGGACTATGATTGTGAGATCCTTTACCACGTGGGCAAGGCCAACGTAGTGGCCGATGCCCTGAGCCGCAAGGCGGTAGCGGCCCCGATCCGAGACATCTGTCTGAGGATGACAGTGGTTACTCCACTATTGGAGCAGATTAGAGAGGCGCAGGTCGAGGGCCTGAAGGAGGAGCGTCGTAAGTGCGAAAGGATTGTGGGCCGAGTGGCCTCATATGATTATGACAACCGAGGGTTGTTGACCATGCATGGAAGGGTCTGGGTTCCGTACTGGGTCGGAGTGAGGCAAGTGTTGATGGATGAGGCCCATAAGTCGAGGTTCTCCATCCATCCCGAGGCGACGAAGATGTATAGAGATCTTCGACCCGATTACTTGTTGCCCTGCATGAAGCAGGACGTAGCTTGGTACGTGAAGAGATGCCTGACCTGCAGGAAGATCAAGGCAGAGCACCAAAGACCGCATGGCAAGATGCAGCCATTAGACATTCTCGTGTGTAAATGGGAGGATATCACCATGGATTTCATTACTAAGTTTCCCAGGACCGCACGTGGGGTCGATTCGATATGGGTCATCGTGGATCGGTTGACCAAAAGCGCCCATTTCATACCGATCCAGGAGAGCATCTCGGCCGAGAAGTTAGCCGAGATTTATGTTCGAGAGGTAGTGGCACGTCATGGAGTGCCTGTTTCGGTGGTGTCAGACCGAGATGTCCGTTTTACTTCCAGATTTTGGAAGCGGTTTCACGAGGAGATGGGTACTCGTCTCCACTTCAGCATAGCTTTCCATCCCCAGACGGACCGACAGAGTGAGAGGACGATTCAGACTCTCGAGGACATGCTACACGCATGCGTGTTAGATTTCGGTGGCAGTTGGGATACGTATCTTCCGTTAGCGGAATTTTCGTATAACAACAGCTACCATGCCAGCATAAACAGACCTCCCTTTGAGATGCTCTATGGGAGGAAGTGTAGGACCCCAATCTGTTGTGGTGAGGTTAGTCATAGGGTTATGGGGAGTACGGAGGTAGTACTCAAGACCACTGAGCGGATCCAGCAGGTCCGGAGCAGGCTCCAGACTGCTCAGAGTCGGCAAAAGAGCTACGCCGACAAGCAGCGTTCAGACTTGGAGTTCCAGGTGGGCGATATGGTCTTCCTGAAGGTGTCACCCTGGAAGGGTGTTATCAGGTTCCGAAAGCGGGGCAAGCTGGGCCCCAGGTTCATAGGTCTGTTTAGGGTGTTGGCCCGGGTGGGTCGGGTTGCTTACCGATTAGATCTTCCTGCAGAACTTAGCCAGATCCACAACACATTTCATGTTTCTCAGTTGCGGAAGTGCTTAGTGGATGACTCAGCAGTGGTACCCCTTGAAGACATTCAGGTTGATAACAGCCTGAACTACATCGAGAGACCAGTGGCGATTTTAGATCGCAAGACGAAAGAACTGAGGAATAAGAGGGTGGAGTTAGTTAAGGTGCAGCAGCAACACCTCAAGGGATCAGAGTGGACATGGGAGCCCGAGGAGGAGATGAGGGAGCACTACCCGAAGTTGTTTTCAGACACATCAGACTTCGAGGACGAAGTATAAAACAAGTGGGGGAGACTTCTAATGCCCCGTTCCAGGTACGCATTCAATTCGTTAATCAAGCATTTATTCTAGAGCTACTCGACGAGTTGGTGGCCCTAACTCGTCGAGTAGATGCGAGAAAGGAGGCGGGGTTTAAAGAGTCTACTCGGCGAGTCCAAGCATGGACTCGACGAGTAGGTCTGCCAGGAGGAAACCCTATTTTCGGGGTTTTGCACCCTATTTAAGCCACTTAAACCCCCTTTTGGGCCTCCCTTACCAGCCTCCCTGCCCTCCAAAAACCCTAATCCGACTGAGAGCTTCACCTTTGAGATTTTGAGTGTATTTTGTGTTATTGAAGATAGTTGGAAGAGCTTGAAGCTAGCAAGCTTGTGGAAGAGGAACAAGATACGGAGTACATTCATCTTTGACAGCTTTCTGAGGTAAAAATCTCTTAGCTTGTTAACCCATAGCTTAGATCTCCTTTAATGTTGATTTGTGGGTCTTTTGACCCATTTGAGTGGGATAAGTTGCTTCTCATGGGTTGTGTGCTAAGCAATCCCTCTTTACTGTGATATTTTGCCTCTAGAGTCATAAAAGGAGTCTTGAACCCGTTTTCATCCAAGCCATGGCCATGGTTATGAAAGTAGGTGGCTATAACTTGAGTTTGGGTCCATTTGAGGTGTGCAAAGGCATCAAGTCTCCAACTTTATAGAAATGGACCATGGAAACAAACCATATCTGTATTTTGGAGCGGTAGAAGTGTGAAACCAGTTATCTAGGTTAGATCTGCAAAGGACTCGACGAGTTCATAAGGGGACTCGGCGAGTCCAATGAAGAAACCTCGATGATGTTCATAGGACTCGGTGTAACACCCGTAGATCAGGGCTAGTCAATTAAGAGACAATAAGTGTTGAAAACGACTTTTTGATAGAAGATTATTTAGAATGAATAGTCTTAATAAAATTCTTAGTATATGTTACAAGGATTCTGGAAATATATAAAGAATGCCGAAATCCGAGTTATAACGAAGGAGTTATGACCTGTCGAAGTTTCGCGACAGAACCGGCACGACACTGCGTGACGTAAATAGTGAATTTACGATAGAATGATTTTTAGCCTTAGTGATCTAACCGAAAGTCGTAGAGTTCGTTAAACCGAGAGCATGCATAAAAAGAACGCCCAAATCTGACTACGTATGAGGAAGTTATGATTTTTCTAAGTTTCGACTTAGCAGTATGCAGCCAAAAACTCGAAATTTAGATCAAGTGATTTTTAGCCGAAACAATCTAAACGAGAATCGAAAATCTTGTTGATAGTAGTTCAACGGTAAAAAGACAGACGAAAACGGACGTCGTATGAAGAAGTTATGAATTTTTAACGGACTTTTCCTGTCCCGGTTCGTTAAAAATATAATATTAAACATAAAGTCAAAATTAACCGATGGAGTCTAAACGAAAGTTGTAAAGCATAATTGCACCTACGCGTGGATATAAAGCCCGTCAAAAATGGAGTTCGTATGCGAAAGATATGAATTTTTGAAGTTCGGAGCACAAACTTCGAGACCTGACTGCGTTCAAGACGTGAACACAGTGTTCACGACGTGAACTCAGTGAACGACACCTTTCGAGCCTAGAAGATACACGGCAAGCCTAGGGGATGACCAGGATCAAAAGTCACGACGTGAATATACCTGGTTCACGACGTGAAAGTCGAATTTTCAGCCTATAAATAGAAATCGAGCCCTCCGGGTTTATGTTACCAATTCTCATTTCTCTTTCACTTTAAACACTCTTTTAGCCTACTTTTAACCCCCCAAAGTCCCGGTATCGTCCCTAACACCCGAAGCAAGTCCCGACGCCCTGAAGTTTCCGAGAAAAAGAGTTTTTCGAGCCGAAGCTCTGGCCGCGTGAAGCCCGGTTTTTGAGAAAACATCCCGGTTTCATCGAAGAATATTATTTTTAGATCCGAAGTATTGTCCTATCGTCTTCTTAACAAGTGAGTGTATAGTCACTTTCATCTTACACATAGATATGAATATATGTTGTTTGTTTATTTGAGATGGATGTTGAATGAATGTTTTATACATGTTTAGAATGATTTAAACTGTATATGTATTTATATCTACGAATATGTTGGGTAAAACATGGGTAGATAACGAATGAGGGATGAAAGACGGAATAGATGTACGTTGGTAGCTATGGATTTAGTATCGTATAGATGTACATTGGTAGCTATGGATTTAGTACCGTATAGATGAATATTGGTAGCTATGGAATTAGTACCTTGGCAGCTATGGACTTAGTGCTTGTTGTATAAATCTTGGGCAGCGATGGACTTCATGCCTATTCCTTTGGTTACCTTGGTAACTATGGACTTAGTGCTTGTTGTATAAATCTTGGGCAGCTATGGACTTCGTGCCAATTCTTTTGGTTACCTTGGCAGCTATGGACTTAGTACCTGTTGTATAAATCTCGGGCAGCGATGGACTTCGTGCCTATTCCTTAGGTCAATCCTTAGGAATGAAGGATAGATGATTCTTAGGGTAGATCCTTAAGATTAAAAAAGATAATGGGGATGGGTAATTGGGTTGATTGTCTGATGATTAAATATAATAATTATATTATTGTGGGTTGAAAACCCTATGTACTCACCAGGTTTCCCAACCTGACCCACTCAAGCTTATTTGTATCACATGTGTCGATATGAAGCTACTTTACACCGAGAGATTTAAAAGAGATGTAGATCACTAGTGTAAATGAATGTAAGGTTTGTTTATGCTTATGTTTCAATATTGATGATGACATCCCAAATGTTTTAAATGAATAAAATACAATTCTTCGAAAATGCTTTGATAAAGTATTTATCATGTATTTTCTGGGAACAAATTCCGCAACATTTTTATTAAAAGGGTACTCTGATTTTTATAAAGCATAAACAAAATCGGTCTTTTCTGGCCGTGAAATTGGGAATGTCACAGTTGGTATCAGAGCATTAGTTTAAGCGAACTAGGAATTTATAGGATTTCTAGACTTAAACTTAGAATGCTAAGTGATGATTGTGAGATGAGTGTCTACCATATTTTAGACAAGAGCACTAGTTTATTTTAGGAAAGATGCCTAAAATGCCTTTAGAAGGAAATAGGTATCAGAGCCTTTGTTAATATGGCATTACATTATAATAAAACACTTTACACTGAAATTTTCGATAGAATTCGTAATAAAGAGAATGAGATTTCTCAACATAAAGAAATACTTTTAAGTAATAAAAAAGATTTAGTGCATATAAATTTCAGAATTCTACAAGCACAAAATAAACATACTGACGAATATATACCAACCATGGTTAATATACGTAAGTACCTCCTTCATAGGCAAAAAAATGCATCAAGAACACCTTGATAAAGCTTTAAACTCAGTTTCAGAACTTAGAAAAAGGATTTTAACTTGTTAACATTTCTTAAACATGAATAAAGAAATTTTCAGCAATTCTGAAGAAAATGATTCAGAAGAAAAACAAATCCTAACTTATGTTGAGGATGAAGACGGCTTCCATGCAAACCTCTTAATAAAACAAGACCTTCTCTCTCGAGTTAAGAAAACAGATTTAAAACTAAAGAAAGAAAACATTTTCAAAAATGTTCCTTCTAAACTTAGTATTTTAAATCCACTTAAAAGGAAAAATGAAATTTTCTACTTTGTTAGTACTAAAGAAATGTCTGTAGACATAAAAGACACAATAGGAGCTGTCTTTCTACCCCTTTTGACTAAAGAACAAATAAACAATAACTTAAAAATTATTCCAGTTGAGATTAGATCAAAAATAAGAATGGTCCATATCGGAGTTGTAAAAATTTTGATAAAATCCCAATTCCAAGCAGGAATAAATTCTCCCATAAAAATGGCCTTAATTGACAACAGAATTACAGACAGACAGGCATAAATTCTCCCATAAAAATGGCCATAAAAATGGCCTTAATTAAAAATGGCCATAAAAATGGCCTTAATTGAGGAATGATGAATTTGCTTGCAAGACATAAAGATGCACCTGTGTCTACAAAACAATGTACTCTAAATTTCTTATATCCTTTAAAGTTAAGGAAGGCAGAAACATAAATAGAGTTTGGATTAGTGAGATTCATGATAAGGGAGTCATTAATTTTCTGGAGATTCAAGTTAAACTCCTCCTCCCTAAAAAGTGGAGACTGTATGAGACTAGTCTGAGTCATCCGTGGTTGATTTGTTTTCATCAGAATTTGATGAAGAATCAGTTTCAACATGAAATGTAAAGACATGTTGTATACCTTCATACTCTTCTTCAAGAGCTTCATATCCTCCATTATTAGCGGTTTGTAAAACCTTGACTTTGTCAGGGTATTTTTTTTCTATTTGGACATTCATTGGCATAGTGTCCTTCTTCATTGCAGATCCAACATCTACATTTTTTCTTTCCTTGTGGACAGGAAGTAGTCTTCTTAGGTGATTCTTTTGAAGGTTTTTTGAAGTATTTTCCTGGTGAAAATTTTCTTCTTTTCTTCTTCCAGAAAGATTTGTATTTCTTTTTGTTTTTATACTTTTTCTTAGTATAAGTTTTCCTTCCAATATCAAAGTTTTTGAAATCAGAAAGAATGCTACAACAATCTTTACTTATTGTTTTGAGCTTTTGTTGTTTATATCTGTCTTGACAGATTCTATCAATTTCTTCCTTTGCAATTTTTGTTGCATAAGAAAGACTGGTTTGCTGGATTTCTCCAGTTGCTTCTTTTTTCCATCTTTCAGTACAGTTTTCTCCAATAATTGGAATTTTCATGAGATAAGCAGATATCCATTGTGCATATTCACTTCTCTGGGGAATATCATATAGATATGATTCATACATACATGTGTATTTGTCGAGAAGACTAATATCATGTAATTGGAGTTTTGTCATTGAAACTCTTGCTACGTCAACTTTCTTATTAATGGTAAAGTCTTTATTAGAAATATAATCAAGACCTAAGAAAGTAGTGTATATGACATTTATGAGATTATCAAAAAGATCTGAACCATGCAAATCTTCATTCCAATTATTGTTTCTTAGGAACTTTTGTACAATTCCATCAGTTTTGTGTTCTAAAAGTAGAAGAACATTTTTTGCTTTCTCAAATTCATCTGGGTTTGTTTGTAAGATTAGTGAAATCTCAGTAACCCATTTTTCTACAACTCTTTCTCTGAGTTTTAGATCTTGGATACAATCAATATTGAGTACATTGATCGTATTGGGTCCTTTGCTACTATCTGGAATACCATTGTGGACATGCATTTTGAACTCATATTTCTTTTTATTGCTTCTTCTTGCGGCTGTATAAGAAGATTCTGCTTCATCATCTTCCATATCTGAATATTCGAACTTAACAGTCTTTGTATTAGTTTTAAAGTTTTCTTCTTGTTCTGATTCAGTATCAGGTTCATCTATTTTAGTCATTCTAAAATATTGATCAAAAAGTTTGGGTTCTTTTTGATACAATTCTTCGCATTCTTCAGTTTCTAAAGATAAAAGCTGAATAAGTTTTTGGTCAGCCTTATCATAATCTTCATATTGAAGGTTAAAGAAATATTTCTCAAGTTTCTCAGAGATTGTTTCTTTCATTTTTGCTCTTTTTTGAAAATATCAATTTTCTGGGAGTCTTTTGAGCTTCCTAAGTCAGGGTTTCCAATACTAGGATTGGGAGGTGAGTATTTCTTAAGACCTGAATATTTTCCAGGTTTGGTTTTTTGTTCTATGATGGAAATATTCTTGATGTGTTCAAGAATGTCTTTATTACAAGGGCAAGAGTCAATCTTTTCAGATAACTCTTTAGTAATGTCTGCAATAATTTTTGCAGATGCTACTTCTAACTGTGTAGTGGTTACGTATTTATTGGCCGTTAAGTCAAAGTTTATAATCAACCCATCTATTTTTTCATTAAGGAGGTTGATTGATCTATTGAGCTCGGGTATCGAGGTCATCCTATCAGTTGTTTTAACTGCTCTTGTATATTAGTGATCTTAAGGTTGTTTTCCTTAAGAGTGCCTTCAATATTTGCCTTTTTGGCGACTTCTTCAACAAAATGGTTGTTTTTTAAAGAGTTTTCTAAAAGAATAGAATGTTTGTCAATAGACTGGGTTAGCTTGATAGTTAATTTATTTTGTCTTTCAATAACTTCGAAGAATTTTTCAAAATTATTTTTATCAAGATTGTTTTTAACCAAAATGGCTAAATCGTTTTTAAATTGGTTAAAAGGTATTTTATTTTTTGAAATATCTTTAGAAATATCTTTTGAAATACCAAGGTAATGGCTTATTTTTGAAGTTTTTAAGAGACATCTTGCAATGATCTGGTTGAGATTATTGCAATGATTTACAATTGTTTGAATACCCGCTTTTCCAGAAGTAGAGAAAATGTATTCTTTCTTTTCAGTATTGTCGTCAAGAGTTTTAATTTTTACTGTTTTACCTTTTTTATAAAAATGAGGAAAATCTATTTTATTACTCATTTATTACTTCAGAGATTTGTTTGATATTCTGACGTAGACTATCAATTTTTAAAGACATGTTTCTTATTAAGTTACTATCTTTTCTTTCTGAGCTTTCTCCTATATGGAGTGAATCCATAGAAATTCTTGGTCTAAGAGTTTCTCCTAGAGCTTTTTTGTTTCTAGCTATATTTAAAACCCAAGAGTTTTCTTGAGGATTTATGTCGCAAAATTGTTTATCTTTGACATGGCCTATTTCTGAAAAGACATCATCAAGTTCGATGTACTCGTCTTTCTTGTAGTCTATGCTATGGTGACTATTGGTCAGGGCATATCCTATGAGATAGGTTATGGTGAATGGTTTATCACCTGGGTTCATAAGGTCACTTCTTTCAAAGTGATGTATAAAAGATAAAGTTTTATCTATATTTGCAGATTTTAAATCCAGAGCAAATTTTGGATAGACTGAAAACATAAATTTTTGGTAAGCAAGGTTTCCCCTAGCAGCACCTAAGATGCAGTCCTGTCTGTCTGTAATTCTGTTGTCAATTAAGGCCATTTTTATGAGAGAATTTATTCCTGCTTGGAATTGGGATTTTATCAAAATTTTTACAACTCCGATATGGACCATTCTTATTTTTGATCTAATCTCAACTGGAATACTTTTTAAGTTATTGTTTATTTGTTCTTTAGTCAAAAGGGGTAGAAAGACAGCTCCTATTGTGTCTTTTATGTCTACATACATTTCTTTAGTACTAACAAAGTAGAAAATTTCATTTTTTCCTTTTAAGTGGATTTAAAATACTAAGTTTAGAAGGAACATTTTTGAAAATGTTTTCTTTCTTTATTTTTAAATCTGTTTTCTTAACTCGAGAGAGAAGGTCTTGTTTTATTAAGAGGTTTGCATGGAAGCCGTCTTCATCCTCAACATAAGTTAGGATTTGTTTTTCTTCTGAATCATTTTCTTCAGAATTGTTGAAAATTTCTTTATTCATGTTTAAGAAATGTTAACAAGTTAAAATCCTTTTTCTGAGTTCTGAAACTGAGTTTAAAGCTTTATCAAGGTGTTCTTGATGCATTTTTTGCCTATGAAGGAGGTACTTACGTATATTAACCATGGTTGGTATATATTCGTGAGTATGTTTATTTTGTGCTTGTAGAATTCTGAAATTTATATGCACTAAATCTTTTTTATTACTTAAAAGTATTTCTTTATGTTGAGAAATCTCATTCTCTTTATTACGAATTCTATCGAAAATTTCAGTGTAAAGTGTTTTATTATAATGTAATGCCATATTAACAAAGGCTCTGATACCAATTTGGTATCATATATGGTATTATTTGTTTGGATCTATGGTCTGTTGCCGACCAGATCTGGAAACCTTACGTGTTTAGATTCTAAGCGTACGACTACGATATTAGAACTAGCATGTCAACGTTTCAGAGTGATAAAGAGATTTATACGTCTATCGTAAATAAAGCTTTCCTATCTTAAAATTTTTGCCTAAGTACACCGAGCGTCTGCTTGGGTGTACAAAACGTTATGGTGAAGACTCGTAGAGAATTGAGTAGATGGAGGAAATGAAAGACTTATGATAGTGAATGACACCTATCGGAAGATATCGTAAGAGTGGTATCTTGCCTTTAGAATGTGTCTGATAAAACAACAGAACGTTTAGAGGAGTACGGTACGTCTGAAGTACACCTTCGATTGGCAGGATGATGGAACGATTGGTGTAATTCTTGAAGTTGTCCCATCATTTAGAATTTCCATCACCAACCGAGTTGAAGTAGAATTGATGATTGAAGATACGCATGGAAGAAGTCCTAGTAGAGTCTAGGAAAATTTTTATGATTAATTGGACGCATTCGTATGTGTTAAATTATTTTGTGATTTTAGGACTTGGGGACTGCGATACAATACTTGGGATGAGTATGAGTAGGTGTGAATAGTAGTAGAGATCTATACTACTGGAAGCACAGGACTCACACTTGGATCAGGGAAAGTCACAAGGTTACCAAGAAGCTAGTAATTGATTTCGTTTTTGTTCATGTATGTCGTTACCATCGTTTCGGTAATGACTAATGAGATGATTGTTATTCCGACCCTAGTGGTCATATCAAATTGAGTCCGACTACGATGAGTTTGTTACGTGGTTCAGAGAACCAAGTTCGATGTAACATCTGACTTAAGTCAGAAGATTGAAATCAATGCGATCAATAGCATCGCACTCGTTGTTAAAGAAGCTTGTAGCTAGAAATGCTACATGCTAAAATGTGATTATATCACATTAGAATATGAAGGAAGGTATATTCCATTCTGGGATTTGACTCTAAGAGACTTGAGTCTAAGCGTTGCATCATACGATGAGAGATCGTTAGATCATGACCCATCGGTCTGTTACAATAGATAAAGGAAAGTACTTGTCCTAAGAAGAAGAAGGAGTCCTCAATAAGGATTTATTTTGTAACTCGAAGGTTACGATTGAGCGTCCAACATAGTACGAGGAGCAGATGCAGGATTGAGCACTACATGCGATCGAGAAGTCCAAAAGCTAGATACTCGTTTGAAGAAACATATATATTACGGTTATTACTTTGGATGAAAAGATGACGTATGGAATCATTATACCAAACCTATTTTGTTGATGATTCCGGGACGTAATCATCCTAAGGGGAGATAATTGTAACGCCCGTAGATCAGGGCTAGTCAATTAAGAGACAATAAGTGTCGAAAACGACTTTTTGATAGAAGATTGTTTAGAATGAATAGTCTTAATAAAATTCGTAGTATATGTTACAAGCATTCCGGATATATAAAGAATGCCGAAATCCGAGTTATAACGAAGGAGTTATGACCTGTCGAAGTTTCGCGACAGAACCGGCACGACACTACGTGACGTAAATAGTGAATTTACGATAGAACGATTTTTAGCCTTAGTGATCTAACCGAAAGTCGTAGAGTTCGTTAAACCGAGAGCATGCATAAAAAGAACGCCCAAATCTGACTTCGTATGAGGAAGTTATGATTTTTCTAAGTTTCGACTTAGCAGTATGCAGCCCAAAACTCGAAATTTAGATCGAGTGATTTTTAGCCGAAACAATCTAAACGAGAATCGAAGATCTTGCTGATAGTAGTTCAACGGTAAAAAGACAGACGAAAACGGACGTCGGATGAAGTAGTTATGAATTTTTAACGGACTTTTCTTGTCCTGGCCCGTTAAAAATATAATACTAAAAATAAATCAAAATTAGCCGATGGAGTCTAAACGAAAGTTGTAGAGCATAATTTCACGTAAGCGTGGATATAATGAACGTCAAAAACGGAGTTCGTATGCGAAAGATATGAGTTTTTGAAGTTCGGAGCACAAACTTCGAGACCTAACTGCGTTCACGACGTGAACACAGTGTTCACGACGTGAACTCAGTGAACGAAACCTTTCGAGCCTAGAAGATACACGGCAAGCCTAGGGGATGACCAGGATCAAAATTCACGACGTGAATATACCTGGTTCACGACGTGAAAGTCGAATTTTCAGCCTATAAATAGAAATCGAGCCCTCCGGGTTTATGTTACCAATTCTCATTTCTCTTTCATTTAAACACTCTTTTAGCCTACTTTTAACCCCCCGAAGTCCCGGTATCGTCCCTAACACCCGAAGCAAGTCCCGACGCCCTGAAGTTTCCGAGAAAAAGAGTTTTTCGAGCCGAAGCTCTGCCCGCGTGACGCCCGGTTTTTGAGAAAACATCCCGGTTTCATCGAAGAATATTATTTTTAGAGCCGAAGTACTGTCCAATCGTCTTCTTAACAAGTGAGTGTATAGTCACTTTCATCTTACACATAGATATGAAGTATTTTATATAAAATACGTGCTATGTGTATATATGTTGTTTGTTTATTTGAGATGGATATTGAATGAATGTTTTATACATGTTTAGAATGATTTAAACTGTATATGTATTTATATCTACGAATATGTTGGGTAAAACATGGGTAGATAACGAATGAGGGATGAAAGACAGAATAGATGTACGTTGGTAGCTATGGATTTAGTATCGTATAGATGTACGTTGGTAGCTATGGATTTAGTACCGTATAGATGAATATTGGTAGCTATGGAATTAGTACCTTGGCAGCTATGGACTTAGTGCTTGTTGTATAAATCTTGGGCAGCGATGGACTTCGTGCCTATTCCTTTGGTTACCTTGGCAGCTATGGACCTAGTGCTTGTTGTATAAATCTTGGGCAACGATGGACTTCGTGCCTATTCCTTTGGTTACCTTGGCAGCTATGGACTTAGTGTCTGTTGTATAAATGTCGGGCAGCGATGGACTTCGTGCCTATTCCTTAGGTCAATCCTTAGGAATGAAAGATAGATGATTCTTAGGGTAGATCCTTAAGATTAAAGAAGATAATGGGGATGGGTAATTGGGTTGATTGTCTGATGATTAAATATAATAATTATATTATTGTGGGTTGAAAACCCTATGTACTCACCAGGTTTCCCAACCTGACCCACTCAAGCTTATTTGTATCACAGGTGTCGATATGAAACTACTTTACACTGAGAGATTTAAAAGAGATCTAGATCACTAGTGTAAATGAATGTAAGGTTTGTTTATGCTTATGTTTCAGTATTGACGATGACATCCCAAATGTTTTAAATGAATAAAATACAATTCTTCGGAAATGCTTTGATAAAGTATTTATCATGTATTTTCTGGGAACAAATTCCGCAACATTTTTATTAAAAGGGTACTTTGATTTTTATAAAGCATAAACAAAATCAGTCTTTTCTGGCCGTGAAATTGGGGATGTCACACTCGGCGAGTTGATTCAGGAACTCGGCGAGCAGGAGGATCTTGTCCCTTTTCTGATTATGCTAGGACTCGGCGATTCTGAGGACGACTCGACGAGTTAGTTCGACGAATCGCGATAACAAGTACCTGGGGAACTCGGCGAGTCAAGTCGCGATTCCAGGGTTCTGAGTTCTAGGACTCGACGAGTCACAAGGCTGACTCGGCGAGTCTGGTCAACGTGGAAAGTTGACCTTGACCAGGATGTTGACCTTGATTATGGGTAGAATGGTCATTTTACCCTAAGCATAGTTATCAGTTTCTGAGTAAGTGTCATTATGAAATTTATAGCCGGAGAGTTACCGGAGCAGTAGAAAGGGGTTTCTCACTCAGATTTTCAGCAGTCCGTCTTGCGAGGTGAGTTTCCCTTCAGTAGGAACGGGTATAAGGCATCAAGGCCGGCCCGTAGTATGATATGTTAGTAGTCGAGTGTGGGTGGGTCCCGTACCTCGCAGTTTAGTTTGATTATGGATATATATATCTGACTGTTAGAATTAGTTATACTTGTTGTCTGTGTGATACTTGTATGTTTGTTTAGTGGCTGAGTGTGGGCGGGGACCGTATCTCGCAGTAGATGAGTGTGGGCGGGGCCCGTATCTCATAGTAGCCGAGTGTGGGCGGGGCCCGTATCTCGAAGTGGCTGAGTGTGGGCGGGGCCCGTATCTCAGAGTCAGCGGAGTGTGGGCGGGGTCCGTATCTCCATGAGTGTGGGCGGGGCCTGTAGCTCTTAGTTGCATGTTATATGTGTACGGTATGTGGTAGTTTGGGGAACTCACTAAGCTTCGTGCTTACAACTTTCAGTTTTGGTTTCAGGTACTTCCACTGGCAATGGGAAGGGCTCGGGATAATCGCATGGCACACACCACAGTCTTCAGCCTGGGAGTTTTACTCTGATATTTTGATATGAGATTTTGACATGTGACAGATATTATGATATTATATGATACATGATACACGGTTTTATTTGTGAGTATGGATGATTGATGGTTTTAATAATGATTTGAAAACGGAATTTTTGGACCGTATTTTTGGAATGTTTCACAATACTTGTTGCAAGTGAATATCATCACTGGTCTCAACATATGGAAATATATTTAAAAAGAATTGGTAAGGAAGTTTGGAGATCCGTGCAAAAAGGACCACATGTACCTGTCCTTACTCCCATTGTCACCGATGAAACTCAAACCAGACTTGGAGGCGGTCAAGCTGTCATGGCCAGACCTACCAACGATGATATTGAGAATATGGAGAAAGATGAAATTGCTTTCTATCAAATCTCTTGTGGAATTACTCCTGACAGTTTTGATCTTATTATTATTAACTGTAAATTAGCAAAATAAATTTAGGATGTTCTTAATGAAGGAACAGAGCAAGCACAAGATAATAAGCCGACCCACTGCACTGAATGAATTCAACAACTTTAAAGCTCTCCCTGGTGAAAGTCTTGATGATTCCTTCAAAAGATTCAAGCTCATCGTCACCAAACTCTCGAATACACGCATCACTCGAAGTGATCATGAAACAAATATGCAGTTCCTGAATGGTTTAGGAAAGCAGTGAACCATGGCAAAGATGATAGTTCAAGGTGACAGCAAAATCAAAACTCTATCATTGTACAAACTCCATGGTGAACTACAATCTCAAGATTCTACGGTGATGAAAGACTACATGGATCTAGGTGGACCACTCACATTGGTAGTCTATTTGGTTATTGTGTTGCCAACAGTCTATAGCCTCATGTCCTGGATGGCTTCACAGTTGGCACATGGGGTGTCTACGGCTAGAGTCAATGTTGCGAGTGGAGGTGGTAACACTAGAATTGTGGTTTGTTGTCGATGATTTGACAGTGGGATTGTAATGGGAGGAGGACCTGGTTGAGGAACGATTTGTGGTAAAAACTAAGGAGCCAGAAACAGGGGTTGCAGCTGAAGGAAGAACTTGGGCATGCCAATTTTGGTCATGTTTAATTTGAGCTTCTTCTTGTAAGAGGAACCCGACTAGATCATCAACTGATACGTTATCTGATTTCATCATGAAAACAGTGGAAAATGAAGCTTAAGATGAATCAAGACCTGCTAGAATATAACTGATTAAGTCTTCTTCCAGAATGTAATAATCACTCTCGGCAAGAGAGTCTATAATAGACCTCTGTCACACCTTACCCGGCCGCTGGCGGAAATGCCGAGTAGTGATGGTACATAGATTTCCCAAATCACAGAGCGCCAATCATAACTATCTATTTAAACGAAAACCTATATGTCTTCAAGCTAATGACCCTTATCTTAATCTTTACTCCATCTTAGGAGCACATGCGATTTTTGAAAACATCAACTTGATGTTAGTGAGTTCACAGGTTTTGAGGTAAAGGTATAATAAACTCTTTTGAAAACTTTTTAGAAATCTTTATATTTCTTAATTTTCTAGCTTCCTATGTTATTATCTTTATTAATCCTAATTTACTATCTTTGCAGGATATCCATGATTCTATCTTATTATCTTTTAGGATGTTTAACGATCATATCTTATTATCTATTAGGATATCCAACGATCCTATTTCATTATCTTTTAGGATATCTAACGGTCTTATCTTATTATCTTTTAGGATATCTAACGATCTTATCTTATTATCTTTTAGGATATTTATCTAATCCTAACGTATTTTATTTACTATTTCTAAGGCGTCCATAATGATAGTCGGATCTCTAAGGTGTTTGTAATGTATTACCATGAGCCACCATCATCGACGCTGTTTGACTAATAATTGGCCTGCCATAACGATCCATCAGATGTTGAATAGTGAATAATAAGAAAGTTATCATGTCGGAATTGTAGCTAGCAATCGCAGGTGAGGGATGTCAACCCTTGTATAGATCTATATATATTTTTCTATCTCTCGCAAGATTAACGATTATAGGTACCGGGGAAGCCGAATTTAATCAAGGCTATTGGATGAATATTAACAGCTCACTAACGCATTAACATTAGGTAATTATCTTTTATCTTTTATGTTTTATCTTTCCTATAACTATCACAATATAAACCATTTACCTTATATTTGATAATTAGAACCTTGTGATCTCATAATTATTTTGTGTGTGTGTATGTGTCTATATATATATATATATATATATATATATATATATATATATATATATATATATACACCCTAATTATGGTTATTTGAAAATAGGATATTTAGGCAGAATAACAATTAGGTACGGTGCATATCCTTATATTTGACCAACATAACTTCTACGTATTATGTTATCCTAGGGATTTGGCCATTATAACATCTATGTATTATCTCTTCCTAGACTATCGGGCATCATAACTCTTATGCATAATATTATAGCTTACAAGTAGGCATAGTATCTATAGCTATATTATCCTAAGACTTTAAGCTTTATAAAATGATTTGATATTTATAGATATAAATATATTTTGATAAAACCATTTGATAAGTATGTATTCCCCCTGGTAAAACATTTAAAATAGTGAAATTGGGTCCGTGAACTCACTCTAGTAGCATATTCTGAAGCATCCAAGCCATTGCATTTGAAGCTTCGCGCCATTGAGAGGACTTCCGAAATAGCTTGATAGATATAGTGAGTGTTTGGGATGAGAAAATTATAAAGTGAGCACCTCTATTTGTAGTGGTTGTGTGTGAGACGCACTTCATGCGCGACGTGCACTTGCTTCGTGGCTCCCTACTGAGTTTGTCACGTGTCACACTTCTGATGGTCCATGTCTCCCTAATCTCGACGAATTTGGGTGTCAGACGTGCGCAATGGTCATGACGCGCACTTGGCATGCACCTCTAAATCTTTTATAAAAATTCACATCTTCCTTATATGATTCTTGTTTCTTACGCTCTTTATATATTTGTGTAACTCTCTACTATTACTACAACTTTCCTTAAGGTCACGTTGCCAAATTTTGACTTTCATTTTTAACCCATATTTTATATTTTTCTAAAAATCGTATCTTCTTCATACGAACTTCGTTTTTGACTTTTTTCTTTTCAAAGTCCTTATCTCTCGGGTTACTACGATTTTTTTTCTTTTTGTGACATTAGCCGAAACTCAACTGATTTCTTTTATGTTATTTCGATGTTAATAGTGTTATTAACGCGGTTGATTTTTTTATCTTTTATAAAATCATAACTCCTCCAATCGGAGTCAGATATTTACAATGATTATATCATCGGGATCACCTTGTTGTGTACTTTCTAAATACACTGAACATTATTAAAGGTGATATAACTCTTTGGTCACTCATTTTGACCATATTATTATCATTTAACTGATCATATTTTCCTTCAATATGAAAAGTTATATCATTATCATCGGTTGATATTAATCTCTAATGACGATTAGTGACAGTTCCCAATTGTCACAACCTCTTACGATTAATGTAGTCGATCATCGAGAGGGATCCATTGGATATAGTTTGGAGTTTGGCGTTCATCACCATAAGCAGTAATTGTCTCGATCAAGCTTAATGTTGATCGGAGAAAGTTGAAAAGTGATGGCACCGGAAGTGGAAGTTGCGTGTGCCAAGAGAGAAGCGCCGGAAAAAGCCACTAGAGAGCAGCAAGAGGCAAGAATCCAAGAAAAAAAATTTATACGGCTCTTGATACCATATAAGATGTCTAATTGAACATCTTGCTTTGATTATTATTAATATTATTATTATTATAAGGCCCATGAAATCTATCCTGTTCTTCAATCGTTTCTTCATTCTTGTTGGTGCCGAGTTCATACAGATAAGTTTCTCAACATAAAGTCTCCATCTTTGATGATCGAATCTGTTTTAGGTGGTGACTCGTGATGGTGGAAGGTGGTGACTCCGGTGTTCAATATGACCAAGGTAAAATAAATTCTTGAAATATGAATTGAGATTTCAAATTTACAACCGTTACAAATGTAAATTTAGCCGTTTTGAAACAAAATTATGGAAATAAGTGAATGTCTCTTACCAATTTATAACTTTCCCTAATTATTACAAAAAAAAAATTTAAAAATTAGCCGTTATGAATCCAAAGGTTTTACTACAAAATCCCAAGATGAAAACCAAATCTGTGATTAAATTTGTTCAAAGATATCAATATATGAGTTCCAATCGATGTGCTGTTTGCAAATATTTTAGGCGAAGATGTCCTTCAAATTGCATTTTCTCACCATATTTCCCTCCAAATAACCCTCAAAGATTCACTTGTGTTCATAGAATCTATGGCGCCAGCAACATCGGGAAGATGCTCGAGGTGACAATCTTAAACATAATCTTGTTCATATCGTAAATTTTTAATGTCATTTGTCAAAAAGAAAATCTAACTTTTTGTACATGGTTTTAACTTTTAATTAGGAATTAGCTGTGGAAGATCGTGCAATCGCTGTGGAGACGGTGTATTATGAGGCTAAGTGTAGAGTACAGGATCCGGTGTATGGGTGTGCAGGATTAATACCATGGTTGCAACAAGAATTAAATATCGCACAAAGTGAATTAGCAAAAACTCGAGCCCAAATTGCACTTGTTTCTGCTAATTATGTTGCATTTCAACAAAATGATGTTGATGATGATCCTTGTAATTCTTGGTTTTCATAGAAATTGTTTATAGTTTTGAGCTTTTGAAATATCATTGTACTTTCACTAAAACATCCTACTTTCATTTCTTTTATTACATCTACATCATTGTTCTTTCATTTTTTTTTATCATCAAGATATCCTAGTTTGAAAAATCTACCTAGTTATAGCATTGTATATGGATGACATTGCTATAATTAAGTAGATTTTTCAAACTATAATGTTGTAATATGAAGAAATGAAAGTAAGATGCTATAGTAAAGAAACCAACAAAAATACATTTTTATTTCTTGCGTTTTAACACTTTTTTTATAAATCTTTTGTGAATTGTGAATGAATCTCTTGATAAGTAGGATGCAATTTCTTTTTGATGTATTATTTTCTTTGTTAGCTTCTTGCTAGTTTGTTTTTAATAAAATTTTGCCGTTCTTAAAAAAATTTAAAAAAAAAATTCTTACCAAATTTGTTATATCTTGTTAAACCAATAATAAAAAAATTGATTGTTAAATACCACAAAAACAATAATAATAATAATAACAATAACAATAATAATAATTTGATATTTTGTTAAATACCACAAATTTTAGTAATTTAATCACTTGATAAGTAAATGTCCCACCCCACCACGTTGAGATCCCTTCTGTTCAACGAATCATTCTCTTCTTCTTCTTAGACCATTTTCAACCCATCTCCATTTTTCCCCCATAAATTGAGTAAAAAATGGAGTAAACAGTGTTTCATCTCCAACCCTACTCCATTTTCTACCCCATTTTTTACCCAAAAAAGTATATTCTTAGAATATTCAATTTTTATAACTTGTATATATTATCAAATACACCCCTATACTAATTAAACTCTATATTTATGATTAATTAATATAAATTAGTATATAACATGATATTATAAATATTAAATATTGCATTTAAATTATAATTAGTAAATACAATAAACTAGAAATATATAAAATAAAAATTAGAGGGAGTAAAATTGACAACAAAACTTCACCTCCATTTTTGGAGATATGAATAGTATTCCCCCATATATGGGGGAATACTATTCATATCTCCAAAAATGGAGGTGAAAATGGGGTAGAGTTGGAGAAGAATGGGGGAAGAAATGGGGTGAAAAATGGAGTTTGGGGGTGGGTTGGAGATGCCCTTAGAGCTGCTGAAACCCTAAATTTGACTCTGAGAACATACGTCTCAATTCCCTGTTACTTTTCAATATCAATCTCATAATTTCACCTGATCTTTTTTGTTTTATTGTTCCATTTCCGATTCTACCACATCCGGTTGTTAGTATCTTCCATCGTATTTCCGTCTCTCTGTATTTGGATTTTGGCGCGAATTTTCGGTTGTCCCAAATAGCTATGGAATTTATAAATTTATCAAATGAATTGTGTGTGCCGGCTATATTTTGGATTTTACATGATGTTTGAAGCTCTAGTGGTTGCCTTCTTCATAGCAAGATGAAGATATTATGAATTTGGTTCTGAAGAGAAACATCAAAGAGTTCTTCTCCAACAAAGCTCTTCAAGCTGTCGTCATCATCATCCTTTTCACTGTATGCTTATTTATCGTCTTTTCATTTTTATGTAATACATTACTTGTGCACAGTATGCTATTTTTGCTTATATGATTTACTGAATTCTGAGGAGAATTATAATAGCTTCTTTGAACATATGTCTTTATGAAAGCGATTGTAGATGATAGATCATTACGTTATTGGTGACTTGTTAGATGATCTTTGATGTCAAGGAAGAAAAAAGTTCATTACCAAATTATGCTAGTAATAAGTTACTAGCATGTAATTTGGTATAAGTTCATTACTTATCTATGGTCATTACTTATCTTTCTTGAGTGATTGTTATAAGTTCATATCAAATTATGGAGGTCCTATCACCTATCTATAACAATTCTAACATGACATGTAAATTGTAATTACCACCATTGTTTTAAGTTGATATGAAGTTATTGGGCTTTGGGCTTGGATATTCATTACCAAAACCACTTTTGCTCTTTTTAGCCCTTTATTTATAAGGTTAAAGTTGAAATTGTCCAACTCTAACTATTTGCATTTTCCTAGAATGGTCACTATTCTTAAACAAAAGTTTTTTTTTTGTACAATTATTACCGGTTATATAGCAGGTTTAGCTATAGCCAATCATAATGGTATAGAGAGGACATTTTTTGTTGAGGGACTTTAGGTGTAAAAACAAGATAATGATCATATTCGGATAAATACAAATCCTTTTTTTTTTCATATATATAAAAAAGTTACCAGGCATATTTTAACTTTAGTTATTTGTTGTGGTATAAGAACACCTGTCTATTAACCCCATTCAACGAACCACTATTGTCAAAAATCAAAATGATGAGTTATTATTCTATCTTGTGGGGGCAAATGGGTCTTATCTTCTTTTTTATGTTATATTGTTACTAGAACAATAGGGTCAAATCATTATCCATGTTAGCATAGTAGTTAGTACAATAAACAACCATCAAATCAATTTCAATTATCACATAAATGTCTCGTGGTCCAATTTCCAAAACCCACAAATAGAAAGTTACAGGCTTTAAACTCTATGAGCTGTTCTGATTTAAGATCTGAATGACTGATAACTGTAGGAGGGAACCTGTTTCAGCCACGTGTCATTCGTTCATTGAATAAAAAGGCTGCGACATCTATCACCAGGGATCATCCACTCACTATCTTTCCATATTTTTCTATATGCCTAATGCAGTAATAATGCCTATGTATATATTTTAGCCATATAAATTTCTATTTTTTGTTAAAAAAAAGTAAATCTTGAAAATTTTAAGTTTGTCACTAAAAAAGTTTAAATCATGCATGAAATAGGAAATAATTGTATACACATGAAACTCCTGTTGAAGTGTTTGTGGGCCTGTCTTTTTTCACATGCAAGAATACATATATACATGATTCATAGCAAAAGACATTCTGTCCCATGATGAATAATTGTATACATGTATATATATATATATATATATATATATATATATATATATATATATATATATATATATATATATATATATATATATATATATATATATATTCGTATCTGAGTTGTCATAAATGTCTTGTAAATTCCTACCACCAAACAAAATACCCAGTTACAATTTTCACATGTTTAACTTTTTTCATCAAAAATATATATTTTAACAAATAAAAACATTATCTTTGTACCTTATTGCACTTCTATATCAATATCTAAAGTTTAGATAACTCTTTGACTTCATAAAAACATTATCTTTATTGTATCTTGTTGCAAAATTTATAGAAACAACCATCTTTCACTTTCCAAATGGCAAGAGTTTCCATCAGGGACCACTTTCTGTATCACTATTAATTCATCCATGACAGAAATTCCTTTTTTTTGGCCTTATAAACTCAAGAATTCCACAATTAGGGGTGGTAGCTAAATGTCCACTTCTTTATTTCAGATAAATACAATCTTTTTTTTTTTTTTTTAATTTCATTATTCCAATTCCTTTTGCAAATTTCCAACTTCTTGTTTCACGCTTTTATTGTTTTACTCAGTAAACATCAACCAATAACCACAAATAAAGATTTGGTTTTAGATTGTGTTTCATGTTCTAGATTATTCTTATCCCAATGCTAGGGCTACAATTATTCTGTCAGTATGGAGACTGTTTAACTTCATCTGGTTCACTTCACTAAATCATATCATATGCCAATCATTTCATTCTATATATATATTCAATTATCCTATGCATTTTGCTTACCCAACAACTAGACAACAATCATTGCCATTTTATTTTATTTCATTTTAGATCTGATAATTCCACTGTAAACTGAACCAGTTCGTGAATCTAACCTTACACATGGAGTCGGTGTTTCTTTATACAAACATGTCACAAATATAATTTTTTTTTTTAACTTTAGGATAACGCATAGTGGCACCCACAGTGCATAAATTTATATGGTTGATGAATTAATGTTTGATCAGGAAATTCAACCACCAGTGTTTATAGTGTCCAGTTATTATATATGCTATAAAAAAAACTTGGTACTTTAATGTACTAAGAGACAAGTAGGTAGTGTACTATTGTTTATGCATGAAGTACTAAAACGAAACTCATCTCCATTCATTAAAAAATAAATACTTTGGACAAGAAAATCTTTAAACACTGATATGTAACTTTTAAACAACACAAATGTAATGTACTACTCGATCCCTATTGCTGTTGAATGTACATGTGGTGTGAAGCACGCGTCGGCTTGCTCTCCGTTTGAAATTTCATAATCGTCCCGACAGAATCCAACCGGCCCTTTGTGCCGCCTGTAACCGCCGCCTTGTCACCGCCACTAACCACCACGCGTTCTCCGGCGACTCTAACGGATTTATGATTTGTACAACCGGAAAGAATCCCGGTTCCTTTAATCACTCGTTCCATATGAGTCTTTGAATTAGTCCGTGTGGTGTCCTCGTAATCGGATATAATCGAGAATCCTGTCACACTGGCGGTGACAACACTCCATGCAATGCTGGCCTCACTCGGGGCGTACCCGTTTGGAAGTGTTGCATTGCTTGACCTCCCATTTGAAACTTGTCGTGCAAGAAACGAGTTATTCCCATTAGTTGAAAAGCTTTCGATTTCAAATAAATCCGAGCTCGCGTCACTTCCCGCATCGTTGTTTTCCCCGATGTTTTCGGCTCTCGGTGTCACTCCATCCCAATTCAACATAGTTAACTTCCTCTCCAAGCTAAATGATTTCTTCCCCTTTTCCAAAACCGGTGAACCGAAGGCTTCCGATGAGTTTCTTCTTGTTTTCACATGAGTGATGTCACCTTCTTCGACTTCCGGTGGTGTGCTGGTTTTGGCGGGTGGGAAAGCGTTCAAGACAGGGAACACGAAGGAATCTTCTTTCTTCGTGTTCGCTTTGTCGTCAGTGAAACCGCCAGCGAATTTCGCTGACGGTTTCGGGAGTTCTTTAACAAGAACTTTCTTTTCAGTAATTTTAACTGACGCCTTGTCATTGCAGTTGCAACCAAGGGAGTTTAGTAAACTCTTTACACGGGTGGGTTTCTCCTTTTGAGACTTGGGAATCCTTCGGTTACCATTGTTAACCAAAAGACCGGTTCGGCTATTCCAACTGGATTCAGACCGAACACTTGGAGTTGCGGATCCGGTTTTTGGTTTAGTTGGTTCTTCGTCGTCTTTTACTATTTTTCCCTTTGGATGATGGTTTGGAGGGTTGATGGAGTGAGGAGTTCTTGGAAGTTGTTCATCCATGGCTCCTTTGAAGTATTTTTCGGCCCCGAAAATCCCGATTTCTCCATCTTCTACTTTCTTTTTTTGAGTACTTGGGAGAGTAAGCTTGAGCACCGTAGGGTTTTCGTTCATGTAAGATGAAAATGATGCATCTATGCGATCAACATTGTTTCCAAACAAAGAAACCCTTTTCTCCGATGCTATCATGTTCGTATAACACAACGAGAAACAATAGAACACCCACCAAAAAAAGAAAGTTTATTTGCAAGAATGATGGATCAAGACCCAAAGAGAGGGTTTAAGAACAAATGAACGAAAAAAGATAGTTTTTTTCTTGCAAGAAAAGAGGGTTATATGAGTTGGTGGTGGATGTTAAAGTATTGTGTTTATGAAGGGTTAGAAAAGTGGTTTTGGAAGTGGAAGGAAGTATGGGGGTGATGAAGAGGAGGGGGGCCATTTGTTGTATAAATAGGGAGAGTTGTGTTATGGAGATGGCTTGAGTGATTGAGTTGGTAAAGAAGCCAATTGCATGTGCATATGCTTCTTACACTTTTCACTCTTTTGACACTTTGTTCCCCTTAAAAATATTATTATTTTTTCTTTTAGAACCTTGCGAGTGTCATCATCTTTGTCCAGATTTCTAAAAAAGATCGAGTTGGATTAAGCTCGAAATTCCAAAATATGGCTTGATGTTGAAATAAACTAGAGATTTTCAGTTCAAATCATGTATAATGATTTACAAAGAACGTGAAATAATTAATATCCATAAAGTTTCATTCCTTTTTGTATGTTTAAAGCCTCTTTAGCTATTAATGACATGATGCTATCCTTTCATTTGGCTCATAGTGTATGTCTTACACGGCACAAATTGTATGATAATATATATAGAGGTTGCACTGATGCAATTAAGTTGAAACTCTAGAAGTAATTAACTTGAAAAAAATAGCAAAAATACCAATTAAGTTGAAACTCTATAAATAATTAAATAGAAAAAATAGCAACCGTAGTCAGAATTGTGGGTCTAAGATTATTTTATTATTATTTTTTTTTGGAAGTACAAATCTACTTTTACTCTTAAACTATTCGTAAATTCACCTATGTATTATGGGTCTCAGAATTTTTTTGGGGACCGCAAATCTACTTTACTTTTAAACTACTTCTAAATCCACTTATGTCTCTAACGAGACTTGAACATTCGACCTCAAGAAGGAAGGACAACATTGGATACCGATGGACTAGAAGCCATTTGGTAAGTTTATATAAAATCGTTTAATATTTAATATAGATAAACTAGAAATATATTGAATTCTATATTTTGGTGATATTTGGTATTGAGATAAATTATGAATAGTTTATTGTTGAAGTCGGTGATTTATGATGTTTTGAACTTGTTTTTTTAAATTCTTGCGGAGTCGAAAGTCCATAGAACTTCATATTACAACAATATAGTACGGTGTACCAAAATGTATTTTATAATAATATAAAAAATATGTACTCTATAACGATATAAAATAAAAATGGATTTTCAGGCCGAAAATATGTTAGACTAAACAAATTTATGTTATTATGTAGATAAAAAGAATACGGTCTCAATGATATATTATGATTTATACCGAGTAGACGAGTATTACTTAAGAAAACCTATGATAGAAAATCATAGCAACAAATTTGATTAATTAAAAAAAAAATTGTCTAAGATATTATTATTAAAGTATTACTCATGCATCGGAAATTGTTGATGTTAAATAGAAGTACACGACAATATGTCCATGTATGTAGTTGTTAAATGATCTTAACTTTCCATTTGCAAACAAAATTGAAGTACTAACCCAAAAGGTATAGAATGACTTAGGAGAGTTGGTTATTTTTGTGCACGCAAACAACCGTATATATGAATTATGATAGTTCGTACATCAACTCGATGTCACTTTAAACTTACAATAATAACAATATGGCCCATGCATAGAATTAACATCAATTTTGATGTCTTTTTTGCGTCCTTGCCGACGAAAAAACTTTAATTTCATGGTACTATCTTTATATGATTAATGATTGATTATTACACCAATCTTATCAGTATATTAGACAAATGTTACTGTTTGGTTGATGATGTTTAAACGACTCTATTTCCATTTGCCATTACATTTTGTGGTGTTTATTCCACATCTTTTTGGCACCGTGAATCATGAATGTTCACGATTAATCAAAAAAATCCAAGGATTTCGTAAGATATTCTCTTCTTTGTTTTTTTTTTTTTTTTTTTTTTTTTTTTTTTATAATCAATAAAAACTTTTGATTTTTATGATCACTAGTACATTTTCGTCAAATTATTTCTATTTTCATCCGATCCTATATATGTACATAGCTAGCTAGATCCGTCTTCCTTATCCACTAGTGAATAGTGATTGCTTTATACGAACACAACCCAATAAGTCATAGATAGATATCCCATTTGTATCAAACAGTTCCCCTTTTGTGTACATATGAATGTTATGTTATGTCACAACTCACAACCACTGTGTAAGAAAATGACTATTTTAACCTTTAGCTCTCTCACTTTTCAATGTTAATACACAACAAACAAAAAAAAAGGGGGTAAATTAAATTAAGTGAAGGAATTTTTTTAAAAAAAAAAATTATGTTGTCGTGTTGTTTTGATTGTCGACTGCCCAATATCTTTTAACGGCTATGAGTATTTTTTCCGGAACCAATGGCCCGTCTTCATGATCCGCTAATTTTGTGTCCCATCTTAGTGACGTGGCTATGTTCTTCACCTTCATAATTACATCCACTTCATCACGTATTATAACAGCCCCTTCTGGCCTTAAGATCCGATCCATTTCCAACAAAATGTCTTCAAAATCACATCTACATTTAATAAATATAAATACAATTAATGAAGGAAAGAAAAAAATAATAAATAATAGTAATAATAAAACTTTGGTATACCTGTCATTGTACAAATTGAATAAACCATTGGCATGAATGAGATCATATGTGCGTGGGTACGTCGAAAACGCTTCACACCTACAATATTATATTATATTATTAATTAGTTAATGCTTTTCTAATTTAATAATCTAATTTTAATTTTTAAATGATTTGTAGAGTATACCAGTCGTGATATATGCCAATAAGGCCACGTTCGTAAATAACTCCAAGAGTATTTGTCTCAGCGATATTCGGAACAACATTCATAACCCACAACTTAAAGGAATGAATCGCAGCTGCAAAACCTCCCAAACCAGCATTCATATCCATTACATTCCGATACCTTCCGGAATCAATCATTCCATTCATCCGTTTATAACCATTCACATGTTTCTTCCATTTTTTACCATCCTCCATATATTTCTCAACCGACACACCCGGAATCGACCCGCTAACAATCCTCGGTGGGACCGCATCATAAAGTCGTTCAGGAAACGCCACGTAATCACCTCCACTTCCAGCACTCACACATGTTTCCATTTTCTTGTACCTATAATATAAAAAAAATTATAATTTTTTTTGTTGAATTTGTTGGGATGCAAAGTTTTCCATTTGATGATGACTTGAAGGTTTCACCCTTTTATGACATGTGTGGAATTCAAGCCATGTGACTTATGGATTGAGCTTCCTTATATATACTAGTTTAGTATTCTTTGTAGGTTGAGAGAGTTCACATTTTGTATAAATGAGTAGATTAGTTTTAGAGAAAGTTTTGTAGGAGCAAGAACATGTTACTACAAATTTTGTTCTAGTCCATTTTATCTATACAATTGTGCTTAAACGTTAATTCGTTTCTTTCGATTATGCACTTCTACATTCCGCAATGTCAAATCAAAACTTCATGTTCTAACAGAATTGAAGAATTAATAAATAAAATAAAATGTTTTTTTACCAAACGTCATCGGGATCGTTGGAGCAGAATTGGATCCCGGGGGTGTTTTCGGTGGGCCGACATGATTCAGTGTTTGATTTTTTTTGCCAAATGGCCATTTCGCCCTTTTCGGATATTTTCTCCCAACAAAGAAGCTTAGCAATGGATTCAATCTTGAGTTGCTCTTCTTCTAGATCTTCTAAAGTACGTTGCCATGATTTGTAGTTGTTTTTCCAATTAATTGGAGGACCCGAAAGTACCCAGTACCCACCCGGTCTAAGAACCCGGTCAACTTCCATCATGTACTTTCCATCTGCATCAACAAATACCAATGTACATTAGTACTTTGAAAAATCTACGTAATTAATTAAAACAGTAAAAAATTAAAAATTGTCTTCACCATTTGAACCCCATGGAATCAAACAGCGGGAGCAATGAGCCATGTCAAAAGCCTTAGAAGGATAAGGCATTTTAATGGAACCAAGAACGCCAATGACAGCTGGCACCCCTCTTTCAAGAGCAAATTGAACTTGTGCTTCATGGTTATCTCTAGGTGCAAATGACATAGCTATCACATTTCTCTTCCATAGATATGCACCAAAACTTGCAACCTAAAATCAACAACAAATATATATATATATATATATATATATATATATATATATAATATAAATTTAAAAACCCCAACATTTAGAAAGATTTGAATATTAAACACACATACCCCACAACCGGTGTCAAGTGCAGTTCTCACAGTCCCATTATCAATGGGTATCACAGAAGCAAGTTGATCAATGTAAGCATCAGCTCCTTGAGGAAACTGTGTGCCTCCACCTGGGAATCTAAACACGTTGCCTTCATACTGAATCCAATTTTGAATAGCTTTTTCAACTGTTAATGCCTTGTATGGTGCATTTGCATAAGGAACATAATCACGACTTTTAGGCCATGAAAATGGTGTCACGTATCCTTGTGGTGCAGGAACAAGACACTTCAACTTTTCTTCTTGTGGAGGACAGTGTCTTTCTCGATAGATCATGTCGTTTCGTGGGAACTTCATTGCTCGTTTTTGATCTTGACATGGTGTGTAATCTGTGAAGTTAGCATCGCATGCTGGGAAATCTAGGGTTTGTGATGTTGAATCGTTGTCAATGGTCCCAGCGTGGTGAGTCTCGAAGTTTAGATTTGGGATCGAGTTGCAGTTTGTATTACTGGTTTTTGTTATATCCATGACTAGCAAGTCTCCTTTCCCGAATCCATTCCTCTGCCATCGCCCAAATAGATAGAAGAAACCACACAAACTGGCGATGATGAATATATAAACGAAGCTCCGGCTTCTGTTGTCTCCTGAATTCAGCTTTGTTGCCATGGCGCCTGATCAAAAGGTTCACCGGAAAATTCGTTCAGGATAAACAATGAATACGTCAAATGAAAAAAAAAAAAAAAAAAAAAAAAAAAAAAAAAAAAAAAGATAGGTGGTTGACTTATAGATCATGAAATACAACGATTCCATCTGAGTTAGGGTTCCTTAATCGTAATGGAAATACTTACAAATTCCTAAAGCAAACAAAAACACTGGAACAGAGTGCAGCAGATAGAAGATCGTAAGTGTATAACTAATAACTAATAAGCACGTAATTCACCAAACTATACACACATAGAGCTTGATTCGAATAGTAAAACACACGAAAATTTTCAAAAACTTCAACATCTTCAACGTTAGTGACTCCGATTTCAAAAATTGGCGCAATAATACTGGATAACAATCAATTCGAAGAGTTGAAATGAAGAAGAATACATGTATCTACGTACCAGTTTGATGAGAGGACTGAAATTAACCGATGTTATGAGGGATTAAGCTGAAGCAGCCGCATGAACTTCTGCAAATTACCTCTAAATTGCAGATTTGAATAAAAACAAATGGATTATGGATTTGAGGGGTGCCGGCCTTATGTAGATCACTCTCTCGCTCGCTTGTAAATATTTAATAACAAAAAAGTTGAGGACTGCAACGTAGTCGCACGACGGTGTTGAATGTATATAAAAAAATTCAAAAAATATAATATATATAGTTGTGAGGGTGAGAATGATGAAGGAAGTGCGTTGCTCATGGCTATCGTAACGAATATGGTAATATTCCATGCTGTGTTTCGAGCGTCGAAAGGAAAACCAAAAGTCGTCGTGTCAGTGGGACCCGAGCCTGCATTTGGGTCCGGATATTTGGATCCAAATACTATATTCTCAACTAATTTTATGTCTCATATTGTAGTGTACTCATACGATGCACTGACAAAGATTTGTTTCGTTTCAGCAATTAGTTTTCAGCTGGCAATTAGTTTCGTTTTGCAAACGTCAAATTGTTTCTTTTCGGTGTGTAGTTTCCTTCCGGTTAAGCATATAAACTGCAACGATCCGGACCGAAACCGGAAAAATCGAAAACTGAATAAGCTATAAACTAAGAACCGAATACCAATAACCAGTTTCGGTTCCACTTTGGTAGGATTTGGTTCTATTAAGAAACTTTTAACTATTTTTTAAAATGACTTATCTTAAACTTTAGAAAAAGTTGAAGATCTTTTTTTTTTTTTGGATTTGTCCTTTTCTTTTATAAAAGTTAGTTGACGTTACATTTTTTATTTTTTATAATTCAAATAAATAATACATTTAAAAAATAATGAAATAGTATGTATAAATATATGAATATACCTTATGTTAATTTATATTTTTATATAGTAGTTATTATAAATAGTATTCATAAGAAATTTTAAATCATATAAATATATTGATGTATCTAAGGGTCTGTTTGGTTGGCAGGATTGGAATGGAATTCGAGGGAAAATGATTCCAATTCTCTCGAATTCCTGCGTTTGGTTCAACTTTTAGAGAAGGAAATGGATTCCTAAATGAGAAAACATTCTTTCAATGGAGGGAAAATACTTTCCTCACCAACAGGATGTAATCAATTCTTTGTTAACATGGAAAGTTAAAATTTACCATTATACCCACCAAACCATTCTAATCTTCTTCTCCAAACCACATCGTCTTCTGCAATCTTCCACTAGGTCGTCGTCTTCTCCAATCTTCCGCCAGGTTAGTGAATCGATGCCGTTATCTTTCACTCTCGCTATCTCTCACTGTGGTCATGTACCAGGTTTTGAACGTTTCGTACCCAAACGGGGTACAGAGTTGATCCCAACGCCATGCGAAACGCTCTCTGGCACGACTCCTTGTCGATCCGAGCAATCAACCGGTACGATGAAGGGAACGCGTTTCTGTAGAATTGGATTGCAGCAATTCGTCGATTGGGTCGGCGATTGCAAAAAAAAATTGGCGATTGGATCACCAATTGGGCGATTGGGCGGGAATGGTGATGTCGATTCCAAAAAGTAACGATTCAGAAAAAAAAACGCTTCGACAATTGGTTTGATTCCTCGATACCAGGTACGATTTGCTTATTAAATCAGGCCCCTATCACCACAAACTTGATCTTCTTCAATTAGATGATTCTTGAATTCCACTGTAACATCGACTTCCATTAATACACTTGCCGATTTCTGCTTTTCTTCTCTTCTTCTCTTCTACTGTTATTCTATTAGTTATAAAGAATGGTTTTTGGCAATGGCAAGGCTAGTATTCATGTATCAAATAGTGAAACAGAACCACAGGAAAAGTGTTCTTCCTGTTCTTGCTGGAAAAGTGGAAATCAATGTTTTTTTTTTTTTTTGCTTGCTTGTTTAGAAACAGCAATATCTTTAAAAATTGATTGTGTAGTTTTAGTCTTTTAGATATACTTGCTGGAAATTACATTACACCTTCAATACGATATGATTTTGTATGAACATGATAAATTCATGTGATTAAGCAAAATAGACAAAAGGGCAGTTCAGTCATTTTTCATGAATTCTAATTCCATTTCCTGCAAACCAAACAGGATCTGGAATTAATTCCAATTCCATTTCCTACCAACCAAACAGCACATGGAATTAGATTCCAATTCCTGACAGATTCATTTTCTAATTCCAATTCCAATTCCTTCATCAACATTCCGCGAACCAAACAGCACCTAAGATTTCAATTAATAACATAAAATGATAAAATGTTGGTGCTACATAGAGATGCTTCTGGTGTGCCTTTTTTTGCTAGCGAAATAAGTTTGTGTTTCATTTTTGTTCTTTAAATTTTGTAAAAATATTGTGTTGGTAAAGAAAAAAGTGCAAATAAATTCAGAACTTTAAAGAGAACAAAGGTAATAAAAAAAGGAAAAGTGGTGTCACACCATTAATAGCATCCAACTTTGGAAATTACGGAAATGGTGCCGTTGGCAAAATTTTGCAATCTCAATTTAAAAAAAAAAAAGTTACACTTCCGTCCTTAAGTTTGGACTTAGTTAAGGAAATGGTCTCTAATGACATTTTTACCCTTTGTTCCCAAAACAACACCCCAACTAAGGATGTCAAAAAGTCTTGTGGGACCGCGTCCCCGTGTGTCCCCGGTCCTGTATGGAAGTATTTATTTAAAAAAATCCAGGGGCAGAGGTGGGGGCAAGGTTAACCTCCGTTTTAATTTCGGGGGAGATCACGGGGATGGGTAGTCTCGTCCAGAAACCTCCATGTGAGTCCCGTTAATAAATTATATATATTTACATATATTAATTATATAAATATAATAAACAATAACGTTCTTAGTCACGGGATTCACCAAAGTAGTCACAATCCACGTTTCGAACGACCCAATCCCAAACGTAGTATGATTGCGTACCAATCGCCGAGAGAAACGCCATGTGGTGCGTCTTGCTTGCGATCCCACCAATTTTCTAAATTGATATCTGAAACGTGAAATTGGCGAATCAGATTGCACAGAAACGCGATTGGGATCAACAATTTTGGTTTTGGAACGCCAATCTGTGAAATTGGCGGGAAATTGATTTCATCTGGGACAAGTTGTCGACGCTTGATTTCTTCATTCCATTCCTCGATTCCATGTTAGATGTTTGGACTTCCACATATGATTCTTCTAATTAATTTTGATAATTATATAATAGACATGCCCGTTATCCAATATCATCGGTTCACCATTCTACATTCTTATGTTATTTTGAGCCCTCATACGCTCTCTTCTATTTTGTTTCTTTATTGCTTTTCATCTTTGAAAATGGTTGTTAGTAAGTCTTTTAAGTGTTAACTTAAAAGTTCTATTTTTAAATATAAAATTGTTTATAAGTAAACATGCATTTTTGTTTTTAAGTTAACAATTGCTGGAATTATGTTTTGAACATGTGTACACCGTATCAGAATATATGGTACATTGTACCAAGACGCATCGATTACCGAAATGAACCTACCCCAACCGTATCCGATACATCCTAACAGGCGAACCGCGTTCCCGATCCTCGTTCCTGCACCGGAGTGTACCGCGAACTATGTGACTATGATAACATGATTTTAACCTACCAAAATTCAACAAAAAACATGTTCTTAAGTTTTTTTGTAACATGTAAAATTCTGCTATAAGTAACTAATTGTTACCCGAAAAATAGTTTCTTTTAGACCAAAGAAGGTAGCCCAAAATCAATCAGGGGCATGGGCGGGGGTAATAAGGGGAATTCAAGGGCGGGGGCGGGGATGTAACCCTCGTCCCATTTTTCCCCTGTTGACATCCGTAACCCCAACCCACCCCTCTCTTCCACACTTCCACTTCTTTCCATATACCAACTGTTCTCATCCTTCTTTCCCTACAATTATACCTCCCAACATCAATGCCTATGAAAGGAAGTATAGAAAAGAATAGTAAGTGTAACACTCGGGTTTCAGATTTACTTCATTATTCGGGGCTGCGGCCTAATCTTCAGTGGGCATGAGGCCTAGGGCCTTGGGAAAGGAAGGAATTGGCCTTTTTGGGTGTGGGTGGTATGGTTTAAGTGATCCAGGTGTTCAATTGTGTCTTCGGAGGTCAAGGGTATAATCATAATTTTGTATTTCGGGTCTTATGGAATTTGGGTTTTCTTTGGGAGGTTTTAAGGCTTGGGTGTGTTGTTAGAAGCGTAGGGCTTCTCGCCACCTTTCCGTGGATATAAGGTTCGTTGGAAACGGACCTAAGATGAGGAAGTTATGACATTTTTAAGATTGCGGCAGAAATGGTCCTTATTGGAAAAGGTTTGCAATTAAATCCTATACGCGCATCGCGAGGTAGGCACGTGCCTGGGCGAGTGCGCCCAACGTAAGCTAGGGGTACACCCAACGTAATGGTCAGAGTGCCAAACCCTAGTTTTTAGGGTTTATGCACTATATAAACATCTTTATGAGCTCAAGGCTCTTTCCTTTCTTAGCCCCCATTGCATTCTAGTCTCATTTCGGAAACCCTAATCCCATTTTGAGTGTTTGAGTGATCTAAGTGTGCTTTTTGGTATGTTCTTGCTCATTTCCATGAAGAGGGTGTTGGTGCTAGCTTGTGGATTCAATGGAGGACGCTTCAATCATAATTATCATATAAAGGTAAAAAAAATCATATTCAATTATCACCGTCATGCTTTTGTTATATTGTGTATTATAACATCGTATTATTGTTCTTTGGAATATCTACCCAATTATAATACTGTACTTTCAACTTATCTTATTAGGACACAATACTTTGAAACTACCTTACAACCATTACTTTTATAGCAACATGCTATTTAATTTTCATATATATGGAAATTTACTTTTTTTACGATTCTGTTTAAATTTTTTTGAAAATACAATGCTATTTTTTTGCTTTTTACAAAAACACTGATGAAAATGAAAGTATAGCTACCTTCTTCTACCATTTCCATTTACTAGCTCTTTTTTTGGTCCTGGTGCACGAGGTTCTTTTTGAATTTGCATTTAAACTTTTATAGTCTATAGTTTGTTGAAGCAGTGTTATGTATTTTGTATGCATATGTGTTTTTTCTTTTTTTTTTTTTTTTTTTTTTTTTTTTGTTGTTAAAGTTTACAAAAATGAATGCCATATCATTTCTTTTAAGTTTTGCTTCGTTGTGCTAAGGAAATCTATTTTAGCTTTTTGATTACAAACTATTTGCCATTATGATGAATGTAATAGTTTTAGCATCGATGTTTTTTGGCAATGTACCAACGTTAAAAAAACCTATTCTAGCAATTTGATTACAAATTATTTGTCATTACAAATCACACACCATTCAAACCCAAAGTGAAGCACATGATTTTTTTACTAGTTTCATATTAAACTCGTATATATTTTTATCACTTGTTACATTTATAATGAGCAAATAGTTAGCCATATTACTTATAAGGTGTTTTAAAGTTTGAATTATAAATTTAAATAACTTCCAAACCACATAAAACTCACAATCCGTTCACACCAAACCATACCGCATAACATGGTTTAGAACATTCACGGTACGATTTGCGATTTATAAAAATCTAAAATCACCGGTTTGCAGTTTTGACTTTAAATCGGCACCTGCAATTTATACATTGAAAATATATAGGAGAATAGTCTATGATAGTATCACAATCATATCTGTTACAGTAAATCATAAATTTTTAACCAAAACTAATTTACATAAGTTACTCGTGATTAGAAACTATCAAAGAAAAATAGAAATTACATTTTCTTGTTGTAGAAGAGCCCAGCATTAGTAGATCCGATGGGCCTTAGGCCCATTCGCACAGACCTATCTATTCTAAACCCTAATGATATTTGTTCGCTTCACCTCACTGCTTTTGCAGGTTTATTTTTCGCATCGTCTCCATTGAGCAGGTTTGAAGCTTTTCTTCCCTCTTTCGCTCAGTTAATATCTCAGCTTTGTTTCTTTATGTAATTTACATGTATATATTGTTCCGTCTTTGGATTTTGGCCTCATTTAGATTGATCTATTGGTTATTTTGATCGTTATAGCTGTTAATTCTTAGAATTTGTTCTTTCTGCGTCGATGCTTTATCTTTTTTTTTTACTCCACAGATATCGTTAATTCGGTATATATGTCATTCTCTTAAGAAAATTGATGTGTTATCTCTTCGATGCCTAAAATCACTTTTTTTAAGCTCTCCATGGTCGTGTGTTTGTTCTGAATAATTTTATATGCATGTTATTTGTTTACAAACTAGACTTTCGATTTTATAATGTTAAACGGTTCTTTTGAGGTGTATCTTCTTTTAGCTATCAATCTAGTTTCAGAAGATCTACAATTCATTAGAATTTCATTGTTGCAATCTAACAGTATTATGATGATAATTTTGTACTCGAAGAGCATGCGCATGAATTTTAAAGTTTGGCAAATACATTTCTGAAAGGTTTCCGCCCAATGTTGATTACGAGTTTTTTTATGTAATATATTACCTTTTAAATGAGCAATAACTCAACAAGTGTGTTTCAGATCACATATCAAGTATAAATCACTCCCAACGAACACACATATGTATACACATGCATATATCATCAATCCAAGTTTATAATCCCAAACTGATTGATTTTTTTTTGTTGTAACATTCACAATATGATGAACTCTTGGAGGAAACTAATGTGATTTCCCTTCATAAGTTTACTTTGCTTCCTGAAATTGTTTTCTACAGAATAATAAGTGTTTCTGTAGCTCCATTGAACCATAACATTTTTGTTTTCAACATCAACTTATTCAGCAGCTGAGAAGGAGAGAGAGAGAGCAACAAGCAATTGACATAGACAACAATGGTGCACGTCTCGTTTTACCGCAACTGTAACTCATCTTTTACCCTTCTTTTCACTCCCTTTTATACAAATTCAAGCATAATTGACATATAAGAATATGATAATAACAAGATCCAAAAATGTTTTTTAGATGGGAAAACTTTCAAGAAACCCCGTCGTCCATACGAGAAGGAAAGATTAGATGCTGAACTGAAGCTTGTTGGAGAATATGGGCTTAGATGCAAAAGAGAGCTTTGGAGGGTTCAATATGCACTCAGCAGAATCCGTAATGCTGCAAGAATGCTTCTGACCCTTGAAGAAAAGGACCCACGTAGGATCTTTGAAGGTGAAGCCCTTATGAGAAGGATGAACAGATATGGGCTGTTGGATGAGAGCCAAAACAAGCTAGATTACGTTCTTGCCCTTACTGTTGAAAACTTTCTTGAACGTCGATTACAGACACTTGTCTTCAAAACTGGAATGGCCAAATCCATCCACCATGCTAGAGTTCTCATCAAGCAAAGGCACATCAGGTATGTAATTAAATAAAATTCTTGATGTATATATTGGTCATTTCAGTTAGAGTTTACTGAAATTTTTAGGTAGTGTTTGGTAATGATGGGATTAGGGAAGGACTGGAATTGTCAATGACATTAATTCTTAATAATCGTCAATGACACTAATTTTTTTATAAGTTTTTGGGTTTTATGCAGAAAAGTCACATTATTTTGGGAAAGTTTTTGATGAAGTACTAAATCTTTTTTTTTTGAACAGAAAAGTCTCATTATTTTGGGAAAATCATGTAATCTGTCATTTCTGTTAAATTAAAAAAAAAAAGACTTTTTCGTTAGTTTGGGCAAAATATTAAATAATCAGGATTTTTCTGTTAAAAAAAAGATTTAGGACTTTATCAAAAAAATTTCCAAAATAATGGGACTTTTCTGCATAAAACCCTAAATTTTTAGGGTTGATCTTATAAAAAAAACCTTATATTTTATGTTTTTTGTGGATTAAACCTCAACTTCAGTTTTTTCGTGAAAAGACCTTGCTTTTTTTCATTTTTTCCGATCTGGCCCTTTTAGTCATTTTTGATTTTTCCTAAAGAAGTTGTAAAATGTGAGGGATAAACTAAAGAAGTTGAGGATTTATTTTAAAACATTTAGAAGGGTGGTGTTTTTTTTCGGTTAAAGAAGACAAAGTTGAGGGGTTTTTTTTCGGAAGAATGAAAAAATTTGAGGTTTTTTTGTAAAAAAGATAAAGATGAGGTTTACTCTGGAAAAAAACTCAAAATATAAGGTCTTTTAAGAGATTAACCAAGTTTTTTTTATACTTCAACTAATTAATTTATTTTTATTTTTCAAAAACAATTAAATTTATTTATTTTATTACAATCATAAGATTCTCATGGTATTTAATTTATTATTTCTGTAGATAGTTTTTTTATAAAATGATAAAGACCTTTATTTGACAATTTGAAATGTTATACATTTTAAACAAAATGAAAAATGTTGATATGCAATTTATTTAGAGATATATTTCATTTAACTAAAGTTCATTTCATTTAACTAAAGTTCATTTTTCAACACTGTTAAAAATTCTAATCATACATATCAAAACAACATGTTTGAATGACTCAATTCATCAATTCTGTTACCACTCATTCAATTCCATTCCATTTGTTTGTGATTCCATTCCACCATAATACAGGGTGGGAAGGCAAGTGGTGAATGTTCCATCATTCATGGTGCGTGTTGACTCCCAGAAGCATATTGACTTTTCTCTCACCAGTCCCTTTGGAGGCGGGCGACCTGGCAGAGTCAAGCGAAAGAACCAAAAGGCGGCTGCCAAGAAGGCGTCAGGTGGGGACGCTGACGAGGATGATGAAGAGTGATGACATGTCATCATGTTTCATCTTTTTACTATCTTGTCAACATGGTTTATTTTGATATTTTTCAGAACCTCTAAACATAGCAAGTTTTTTATTTGATAATATGGATATTATGCAATCAAGTAAGTGTCTCAAGGGTGACGAAACATTAAAACTTTATGCTTATTTTTGTGACATTGTTTTTATTAATCAAGTAAACCTAAAGCCAAGTGTCCCTTTAATCTTAAAAGACAGAATGACTTAATTGGTTAAGTAAAAAGTCTACTTAATGTAAAAGATACTAACCCCTTATCTGTTTGTCATCCTTGTTTTCTTTCTACTTCTTTGATTTAATGTAAAAATGTTGGCTTAATGTCAGATTTGTTTTTTGGAACGCAAGTGTAAAATGGTTATTTAGTTAACAAGGAAAAGAAACAACCACTAACTAAGTTGGACAACAGAAAAGTAGTTAAGTTACTTGTCGAGTTTAAAAAATTAAAATCTTTTTTTTACTTGATGGCTGAATGGCTTTAAAGTGATTATGAGAATAAGTTTTCTACGAGCTGTTGTATAGTCAAACACAACTTTTGATTATTAGTTTGAATCATTATGTTTTGTCCACATCAGCTTATTACTAAATACAATTTTGTTTTAGAATAAAAATACCTATTCTTTGAAGGTGTATCAAAGAGTTTCACAAAATTGACCATTGACCATATTAGGAGCTTTCATATTGTTAAACAATCATAATTTTTTGAACTTCGAAAACAACCCATACGTCTGAAAACAAGGAAAAACCATAATAATAAATTAAGAAGCACCTCAAGAAAACAAGGAAAAACCATAATAATAAATTAATAATAATAATGTTGCAAAGAATGCCCATTAGCCAACAAAAAGGCCACAAGAATCTGCTAAAAAACAATTGGCATATAGTTGGTCCATGGTTCGTTAAGCAATTAACAAATTGACATTTCATTTTCTATACACACGTTTATTTACGAAGTGGTTTTATATCAATCCACATATTGTTCCAAGACATTAATTTAATCTTAAAGTGTAACAGTGTAACATTCTTTGTAATGAATGAATCCTTGGATCAAACTTAATCCCTAATAATTGACCATATATCTTGGGAACAAAAGTCGTCTCAATACAAGTTTTGAAACAAAAGCCACCAGAAGCTTTCGGAGTTTTGAAACAAAACCTTGCTTGCCTAAGTTCACAAAAAAATGGAGGAGAAGAACCGAGGAAGCGATTTATGCAAATTAATCTCTTGGTATTGAGCCTATATATTCTTGTGTTTGGTTTGCAAATATTCTTTCATATTCCCTTTACCATTATATTTGTGTCTAGTGTTCGTGGTGACTATTTCAAACTTACAAACTTGGTTGTATAATTCATGGTGGTTATTTTATTTAAAAATCCACTAAAATTTTCAGAAGCACCCTTCACTTTATGTCGAATATCAAAGATAATTTAATTTATTCGATTACAAAATTTATGTGTCTTGTCCAACTTGATATTCATTACTTTGATAAGTAACTTCACTTTAAGAAAATGCCTTACTATTGTTTGTTAGAGGATAATGTGCAAATATTCATTTCTTGCCATATATTTTCTGCAACCTGTTTTGTTAAACTACTTGGAATAAAGTCATGATATGATAGCTTGCTACATATTATTGACTTTTTGATCAAAATTGAAAGAAATGTGCGATTGGGGAGTTGTGTGCTTTAGGTGAAGAGTTTCAACATTTGAATAAGTCTTGTATTGACTAATATTTTCAAATGTTGGTTACTAAAATTTGTGTTTATTTGCTAACATACTTCTTCACCTACTTTTTTTTTCGCTGTTTTTGTGTTTGAGATAAGATTCTTTACGATTAGTGATTACTTGTGTTTAGTGTGAGCAACTTGTTGATTAATTGATATATTTTCCTACTTGAGCATTCATGTTAAAACACATTTTCTGGTTAAAAAACGATGTGATTTGTTTGGCTAAACAAATTGGTTTGCTGTTTGATTGGTTTCTTGATTATTTGGAAAACTATTTTATCAATCATCCATATTAATTCTATGACTCAATTGAGAAAAGCAATTATGTGTTCAGATTCTTTCGATTGACATCCACATGTTGATTTATATTTTACAAAACTACGATTGTATGGTTAAGACTTAAGGCACCTAACCTCAAGTGGTATTTCTTGTCTATGAGGTTGTGCAAACATTCATCTCAACTTACAATTGGTATCTCACACTCTCCTACAAATTAATTGATATTTAAATCATGTTTGTTATTTTTCTAACAAACATATATATATATATATATATATATATATATATATATATATATATATATATATATATATATATATATATATATATATATATATATATATATATATATATATATATAAAGATTAAGAACCCTAAGAACCCTTATTTTATAGGTAAATATATATTGTGAATATTAGTAAATATGTTAAAATCCTAATTTTTGTCTTTTTGGTAAGGAAAGAGCAAAATCGTAATTTTTTTACTCTAATATTCTCATTCATACATTCAATTATATTTTGAACACAAAATTTATATAAAATAACCCTTTATAGGGCCCATTTACAGTTTAAGACATAAACTTGACAGCTTAATACAATTTACTTTACACTAAATCGCAAATTCAGAGAAGTCAAACCCAAACTCCACCACCACCACACGCCGCCACCAACCACATATGCCTACGTCGCAACCATCATCATTCCAAATTAGGTATGTATATAAAATCATGCAATACAAGTCAAATACTATATTCATAGTTTAATAAACCTATTAGTTCACTCATTTTGAATTTTACACAAAACAATTATAAAAACTAGTGCATTCTTACTTACTTACACAACACAAAAAATAAATATATTTATAAGAACATTAATACAAAAAGTCATACATAAATTATTCATATTTTACCACAAAATTTATAAAAATTCACAACAAAATGCATTCAATTCACAACTTAATACAATCAATTACCGTTTAATACATAAAATTCACAGCTTAATATAATAAATTAACAATTTAATACAAAGAAATGTCATATTCTTAACTGAAAACTTAGATATGGAGACTAGTGCTTCTTTCAAAGTTTAATTTTTACAATATTCATAGTTTAAATTTTATATAACTTATTTAAAATTAGAGAAAATCATATGTATAATGCTTATTCTTCTCATATTTCAGATGCACACATAAAATTCATAAAAAAATATGCAACTTAATACAGTTAATTCACAACTTAATACATGTAATTCACAGTTTAACACATAAATTTACAGCTTAATATAATAAATTTATAGTTTAATACACAACAATTATATATTCACAGCCATATTTTCAACTTAAAACCTATATTTATACGTTAATATCTAGAGACATTTCAATGTATTAAATTGTGAATTTATTATATTAAGTTGTGAATAAATTTCATAGCTTAATACACAAAATTCACAGTTAATACAATATATTAATAACTCATTTATAAGTATAATCTCACATTTCAATGTATTAAAAAGCTCATTCACAGTTTAATACATACATAAATTATCTCATATTTTAGAACCAAACATCAAAAGAAAACATATACATGAATCATAAAAAGAGGATAACTTATCTAAAATCAACGAAGAAGATGAGTGAGAAATAGGACAATCATCAACCATCGCCACCACCAACCACCAATGGCAATACCGCCAACATCATTCCCTCAAAAACCAGTTAGAATGAAAAAAAATCATAATTCACAGTTTAATAAAACATTTCAGATGTTAATTCACAAGTTAATTCAATATTTGAGATACTATTTCACAACTTAGTGCATAAAAAAATTCACATTCACAGCTTAATAACTTACATATTAACAAATTAATACATAAAAAAGACATATTCATAGCTTAATGACTTGCTAAATATCTTTAAGGTATTTTATCAAAAAATTTGTGTGCCTCACTTACATCAAATATATAATCACTATAATGAGTGTCGAATCTAGGATTAAAAGTCACATATATCCACTTTAATTGAGATGATAAATCAACATTTTAAAATTTAATTTTTTATAGTTTAATTTTTTTTTATCGAATCCTTAATATACTATTCAAGAAAAATATAGTATTAAACTTAATAGTAACGATCAATTAGTTTAAAGTACTAATAAATATCTTACATTAATACTTTACTAACCGTTTGATAACTTTTCATTATTAAATTACAAAATTTTATATTAATTTATATATAATAACCTTTTACTATAATTATAATTATTATATTAAAGGAATGCGATTGAAATCATAAAACTCTAAATCTAACTATATATTAAACAATTAAAACCATATTAATACAACTTTACTATCCATTTACTGATTTTGGTCGTAGCATGTTAAAATCATAAATCTATGTGCTACTAATTTGACAAAATGTAAATATCATACTATATGCTAGTAATTAGAATAAATTGTAAAGAGGGTTTAGGATTTCAACTTTCTAGATGTGCCACTGTTGATGCAGTACACCCATCAAGGAAGAGAGAGACAGTTAAAATCGTTTAGACAATTAGATCACTTTTAACTTTTTCATATTTTTTTTGTTTTATTTTATAAGTAAAAAGAAAAAAACGAGGGACTTTCCACTTTATAAATTTCTTGTTTCATTTCACAGCTTGACTGACCAGTCATTCACAACTTAATAGATTAGTTTAAACAATTATTCATTTTATTCACATCTTAAAACATACCTTTTTCTTCATTGATCCATTTCATCGAACACTTTCAATGCATATTGTTTCCAGATCTGAGATTTTTCTCTAGATTCAGATTCATGAGCACCGTTGGTAAGCCAACAACATCAGTGATGTGACTTCGGTGGTGGTGGCGGTATAGTGACGTCGGAGGTGATGTCAGTGGTGTGATATTGGCGGTAAACATTATGAAATCAAATATCTAAAGGAAATCGGCTGAAGAAAGAAGTAGATCTAGATGTGGTCGAGCATTTAGAGGAGAAAAGAGTTATATGCTTCCTCATATATGTTTTTCCGGTGAAGCAAATCGAAAAAGTTGCTTTTACTCCTTCAGATCTGGACGTCGAAGTTTTGGAGATGAAGCAAATTTTGACTTCGGAGTAGAGTGATGACAGATCTGAAGGTAGATGTTCTAGATCTAAAGGTGACTGACTCCAGATCTGAAAGTTCGCGGTCGGAGGAGGTGAGATCTGTTGGTTTAAACTTCTTAAACGATGATGGTTTACTCCCTTTAATTTGCTGTTGTGGATTAGGAAAACAAAGAAGGAAGAAAACAAAACAAAGCCAAGAAGGAAGAGTGACAGCAAGAAGAAAACGTGCAGGGGAATAAGAAGAAGCAAGGAGAAAACTTTACTGCAACTTTATTCTCAAGTTCATCATCAATAAAAGAAAAGCAAAATACACCTATTTATAGGCAAACAAAAAACGTGACAGCTACTTAAATGCCTACACTTGTTGACCAAGTAAAACATCCGAATTTGACTCTACTACTAAGTTTCCATATGCTGTGAGGTTTCCATAATCTGAATTACTCTTACATTCTCCCCTGTAATTCAGAAAATCTTATCTCTTCAACTCCAAGCAACTTTCTCATACTTTCAAACTTTACTTTGTTCATAGGCTTGGTCAAGATGTCAGCTTTCTGCTCATTAGTATTCACATGCTTTACTATAACATTGCCTCTTTCTATATGATCACGAATGAAGTGATATCTTGTATCAATATGTTTACTTCTTCCATGAAAGACTGGATTTTTCATCAAATCCAAAGCTGACTTGTTATCCACATTCAATTCAAATGGACCAAGTTTTCTTCTGGTCAACACACCAAGCAACCTACTTATCCAAATGCCTTGACATGTTGCATTATTAGCTGCCATAAATTCTGCTTCACATAATGACAATGCAACACACTTTTGCTTTTGTGAACTCCAAGTAACAAGATTGTTGTCTAAGTAAAACGCCATTCCACTTGTACTTTTTCTATCTTCAACATCTCTTGCTAGATCACTATCAGTGTATCCAATCACGCTATTCTTGCCACCTTTCGTATATGATAAATCATAGTCCACAGTTCCTTTTACATACCTTAGTATGTGCTTCACAGCTAATTGATGTTCCTTGGTTGGTTTCTCCATGAAACGAATCACAATGCCTACAGAATAAGCTATGTCGGGTCGTGTGTGAGTAAGATATCTTAGCCCTCCTATGATGCTTCGATATGAGGTAGGGTCCACGAGTTCACCTTCTTCATCCTTAGTCAATTGTAGCTTTGACTCCATGGGGCACCTGCAAGGATTACAATCAAACATCTCGACCTTCTTTAGGATGGTGTTAGTATAATTCGTTTGTCTCATTGTGAGACCATTTTTATGTTGATTAACCTCGATGCCTAAATAGTAAGTTAGCATCCCAAGGTCACTCATTTCAAACTCCTTGCTCATTTGTTGTTTGAACTTGATTATCTCATCCTTGTGACTTCCGGTGACAATTAGATCATCAACATAGACACAAATTATTAGTATGCTCCCCTTCTTTTTCTTCGTGTAAACTGCATACTCTTGTGGACACCTTTCAAATCTCATCTCTTTCATGCATTGGTTTAAGCGAAAATTCCAAGCTCGTGGAGCCTGGCGTAAACCATACAAAGGTTTTGCTAATTTGTACACCATTTTTGGTTTATCTTTCTTCATGAATCCCTCCGGTTGTGTCACATAAACTTCTTATTCTAAATTGCCATTTAAGAAAGCTGGTTTTACATCAAGGTGATGTACATTCCATCCATTTGAAGCAGTAAGAGCAAGTATGATTCGAATGGTTTCCAAACGAGCAACCGGTGCGAACACTTCATCAAAATCTATGCCTTGTTTTTGTACGTAGGCTTTAGCGACTAGCCTTGCTTTATATTTTAATATTTTTCCATTCGGGTCTCGTTTGATCTTGTACACCCACTTTATATTTTAATATTTTTCCATGTTTTATTTTTCTCAATTGCACTTAACTCACTTTTCATAGCTTCCATTCATTCTTCACTTTCACTTGCACTTGATAAATTTACCGGTTCTTCTTCGTCTTGTAAAAACATAAGTTCATCACTTTCTTCGTAAATATCGGCCAAACTACGATATCTTTGTGGAGCTTCACTTTCGGATGAACTATCAAGTGATGATTGAGGTGTAACCGGGCTATTTTGTGGTGTATATTCTTCATAAAAATTTGGATGGATGTCTTCTTCCTGTTCAGCTTCAATATCAAGCATGATATCAAAGGTGAATGTTCCATTTGTCATGACTTTGAACTTTGTTGTAGGTCCCCACTCCCACTTAGCATGTTCTTCGAAAATTACATCTCTTCCCACTCGAATTGCTCCGGTTTCCGGATCAAGTAGTCGATAACCTTTTGTACCTTTTTCAACTCCCAAGTGTACTAGCTTCTTACTTCTATCATCTAGTTTTTTTAGATGTGTGCCGACTATTTTTGCATAAGCAACACACCCAAAAACTCTCACATGATCAATGTTTGGCTTCCGACCGGTCCATAGCTCGTAAAGTGTTGACTCTTTTTAAGGCTTTTGTGGTTATACGATTTAGGATGTAGACTGAGTGACTTACGGCTTCACCCCATAGGACTTCTGGAACATTCATCCCTTTTAGATTGCTTCTCGCCATCTCTACTACTGTTCGGTTGCGTCTTTCTACAACACCGTTTTGTTGCGGGGAATAAGGTGTTGTATAGTGGCGTTTCAACCCAGTTTCTTCACAATATGTAGTGAATTGTGTTGATAAAAATTCACCACCCCGATCGGTTCGAAAAACTTTTAATTTTAAACTCGTTTCAACTTCAACTTGTGCTTTAAATTTCTTAAAAACAGTTAAAGCGTCATCCTTGTTTTTCAACATATAAACCCACATAACTCGTGTACATCGACAAGTAACATAAAATATCTATTTCCAGCTGGTGTTGGTGGTGTGATCGGACCACAAAGATCTCCATGCACGAGTTCTAGTCGTTCTTTAGCTCTAAATTTGGTGTGCTTTGGATGGGATTTTCGAGCTTGCTTGGAGATCAAGCAAGCTTCACACAAGCTTGTAGGAACTTCAATTTTGGGTAAGCCTTCCACCATACTTGTATCAGCCATGTGTTTTAGTGCATTGAATTTAACATGTCCAAACCGCTTGTGCCATAGCCAAGATGCCTCGCCTTGTTCTGCAAGTAAGCACTTTGAAACTTCTTCTTCAAGTATGGCCTTGTACAAACGATTGCTTGATTGTTGAACCTTCAATAATAGTTTTCCTTGTGGATCATGAATCCATAAATATAATCCAAGCATCACAATCCGATCTCCATGTTGAGCTAATTGTCCCAAACTAATAATATTGCTACATAACCTTGTTATATAGTATACCTCTTTCAGCAATCTACTTTCACCATTCTTTCATTTGAACATGATTGAACCCTTCCCCTCTATTCGAACTCTAGATCCATCACCAAATTTCACATAACCTCTAGTAGACAGATCAAGTGTTCAGAATTTTCCTTTTTCGCCAGTCATGTGGTTGCTTGCTCCATTGTCGAGATACCACACTTTTGATTGGGTTGGTGTTTATTCACTTGATCTTAGCTTGGGATTAACTTTTTCCTCATTCAAGTAAACTTCATCGTTTACTTGGGCTGTAAGTAGAAGTGCCGGCTCATGATCATTCTATCCTTGAGTTAGGTTAGCTTCATGATTCCTCTCACGACATGGGTTCTTACACTCAGCAGCGTAATGACCAAACTCTTGACAATTATAACATTGAACTTTAGATTTATCACAAGGTTGATACGATTCATTCTTTCCTTTGTTTTGTTGATTACCACCACCTCGTCCTTTGTTGGAGTTGTTGTAACCACCTTTTCCTTGTCCTCGTCCTTTTCCACCTCGATTACTGTTATAATTGTTTTTCCGTTGTTTTGAACGATCTTCATTATTTTTCTTCTTTGCTCGTTCCGTCCACTCTTCATGCGTTAACAATAGCTTCTTCTCCTCGGGTTCTTTATGAACCCCAATACGAATCTCATGAGCTTTTAATCTTCCGACCACCTCTTCAAACGTCATCTCGTCTAGATCTCCAAATTGTTCAATTGTTGATGCAAGTTGAACAAATTTGGAAGGCACAGATCGTAACAACTTTTTTACTATGTAGGATTCTTGAACGGTTTCACCAAGAGCACGAATATTGCTCACAATACCTCCAAGTTTTGCAGAAAAATCGTCCACAGTCTCTGATTCACTCATGTTCATCATCTCAAATTCAGCTTTGAGAGTTTGAACTTTGGCTGTTTTGACACGATCTGCTCCCAAGTACATCGTCTTGAGTGTTTCCCAAGCTTCCTTTGTCGTTTGTTTCTCCGCAATCGTCAATAGAATCTCCTCCGGAATTGCTTGGTAGATGGCAGCCATCGCCATCTTGTCTCTCTTCACACCTACCGGATTTTGTGGGTTCTTCGGCTCTATGGCTTCCCACACCTCTTGAGCTTGCATATAAATCTTCATCTTTATTGACCATGCTGCGTAATTCGTCTTAGACAGCATAGGGTATTGAAGAGTAACCGATCCTTCTTTGTTCGACATCGCGCCAGATTTGCTCTGATACCAAATGTTGGTTTAAACTTCTTAAACGATGATGGTTTACTCCCTTTAATTTGCTGTTGTGGATTAGGAAAACAAAGAAGGAAGAAAACAAAACAAAGCCAAGAAGGAAGAGTGACAGCAAGAAGAAAACGTGCAGGGGAATAAGAAAAAGCAAGGAGAAAACTTTATTGCAACTTTATTCTCAAGTTCATCATCAATAAAAGAAAAGCAAAATACACCTATTTATAGGCAAACAAAAAACGTGACAGCTACTTAATTTCCTAGACTTGTTGACCAAGTAAAACATCCTAATTTGACTCTACTACTAACTTTCCATATGCTGTGAGGTTTCCATAATCTGAATTACTCTTACATTAGACATCAGTAACAAGAAGTAGCATTGAAGGAGATGAGAGCAGATTTGAAGGCAAATGTTCAAGATCTGGAATAGAAAAAGACCATCAGAAACGAGACAAGACCAGCGTAATCCTCTAGTTGGGCTTTTGGAAGTCGTCGGAGAAGCACGTAATGGCGGCGGTAACGAGTTTAGCTAGCGGCATGAGTCATTGCAGAAACAGTAGGTGGCAGTGTTATACGATCGCCGGAGGTAGGTGGAGACGATGTTGTACAGTCGTCGGAGGTAGGTAGTGGTGGTTGTATAAGAAGGAAATGTTTGAATGTTGAAAGGACTTGCAGCATGACGATAGAGATTATGTGTATGAGGTTTAGTAAAAATGGTTCGGTGCTGGTAGATGATAAAAAAAATATAGATCGACTAAAAAAAATGGTTCTCATAGTTCTTAATTTTTAAAGGTTTTTATTTGATCTTTTCCATATATATATATATATATATATATATATATATATATATATATATATATATATATATATATATATATATATATATATATATATATATATATATATATATATACACATTTAAAAATGTGAACGAAATATTTAGAAAAGAAATTACATAGACATAAACATAAAAGAGTAAATTATTGAAATCGTCCCTATGGTTTGGTCAAAATTACATGTTTGGTCCCTAACCTTTTTTTTGCACTCGGATCGTCCCTGTGGTTTATTTTGTTACGTTTTTCGTCACTATGGTTTGGTCAAAATTGCAAATTTGGTCCCTAACTTTATGTATGTAAGGGACGAAAAACATAACAAAATCAAACCATAAGGACCATCCGAGTGAAAAAAAAAAGTTAGGGACCAAATTTACAATTTTAACCAAACCATAGGGACAATTTTAGTAATTTACTCAACATAAAACTATTTGTTGAAAGCTAAAGATAGTTACTAATAATTCAACGTAAACTTAAATAGAGAATTTTATTAGATTCTTTTAAATTAGATTTGTGAAAGGAAAAAAAAAATAGAAACCAAGTGGTCGGCCAAGTTTAAAATAAAAAACATTAGTTGAAAGTAGGGATGTAAACGAGCTGATCTACCCGCGAGCTACCTGGAATTAGATCGTTAAAAGCTAGAAACGAGCCGAGCCTTAACGAGCCCGAGCCTGAGCTCCGGCCTAGAATAAAACTCATTTAACAAACGAGCTTGATCTCGAGCCTGCACTTACAAGCTCGTGAGCTTAAACGAGCTTTTGTATAATATAATTTTATTTTATATATTATTATTTATATTTATTATGTTATTAAAATATAGAAAAATAACGATTTGATCTCGATCTTTAACGAGCTTTACGGACAAACGAGCCTTAACGAGCCGATCCTGAGCTTCATATATGTTTCATGAGCTCGAGCCCGAACTCGGGCCTCCAGACTCTTAACAAGCTCGAGCCCGAGTTTCAATAACTTTAAACGAGTCTGGCTCGATTAGTGTGAAACTCGACTCGACACGACTCATTTATATCCCTAGTTGAAAGGAAGAAACACCACTCATGAGCTAAAAGTCTATATACATTATGAAAAACCATTTAAAGCTTTTGTATATTAGTTTAAAAAATAACAACGAGAATCAAAATTGGGTTTATTGGTTGAAAGAAACAGCTCTCGAAACCAGATAACCAGCTCAACTAAATACATTTTAAACAAAATTTTAAAACACCTAATATATATAAAATACTTGTACTAAGCATAAATTATTTTAGGGACCCAAACCGCGAAGAGGCCTTAGGCCGCTTGCCCCCTGTTGGGTCGGACCTATAAGTCCTAAGAGTGTTTTATCTCTCTAAAAACTTCATTGTTTTAGATCTCATCTTAAAGTTTTGTTCAGGAGGATACTTGCTTATCTATTTGCTTATTGTAAATCGTTACTTGCTCTACCCTTTTTAATTTGAAAACGGTAAGTGTTAATGCATTGTTTCTATTAATTTTTTGTTACTGTGACTTTGTGTTAACATCAAAGAGGACATTATCTATGCATGTGGCTTTCCTATTAGGGCATGTGACAAGCACTAAAGATTAGAAAGGTGTCCTCGAAGCATAGATGAATAAATGATCGTGATGTTATCATTCCAAGATGAGGAATTTCATATTAAGTTGGAAATACCAAATGACATTTGGCCTAACAGTATGAGAGTTGATAGATAGATGCTCATCAGCCAAACTCTGAAGGCAAGTTCCGTTGTTGACAAAATGTGTAAATTTAAGAGTAAAGTAGTGTATACATTTGTGTAAGCTGTTCTAAAAAATACTAAACTAAACTAGAAACAAAATCTATTGAATTTGAAGTTTTTCTAAAAAAGAAGAATATTAAGCTGGAAACAAGATTTATTGGATTTGAAATTCTTAAAAATTAAAGTAGGAAGAAACTAGTGGCTTTCAAATTTGATGTTACCATTAGAGAAAGTCCCACCAATGTTTTTATTAAATTATAGTGACAATGTCTATTTTAGTATAAGGTTAATATCATAAAATAATTTATATTTTAATTTGTTTTAGATGAAACGTCAATTTATTTTTTATTTTATTGTATTTAAAAAGAACTTGTATGTTTTCATTTTTTATGAAGAGAACCCTCAATTTTTTTCCGAAAAAAATCTCAACCTGTTATTTATTTTTGAAAAAACTTTCAAAATTTTTATTTATTTTTGTCTGAAAAAATCCTTACATTTTTTTCAAAAAATTTCAGAAGAAACTATTAAAAAGTACTCTAATAAGAAAAATACAAAATATAAAAAATGATATAAAAAATTGAATTTTAATGTAAAACTAATAATATATAAAGTATTTTACGACATCAACTTTTTAATAAATACATTATTTTTAAAACCGTTAAAATAGTCATACCAATGTTGAGTGGGTATTGAATCGCTAAGATTTAAACATGGGACAACTTCTTTCAAAGTATTTAATTTTCAAAAGATCGTCGATTGGTTCACCTTCTTGGTGGCTAGTAAAATACATATTATTGAAAAAATTAAATATTCTTATATTTTTTGTTCCTATAAACCTTCAACCCAATTAAATGGTGACATGTGTAACATTTGATGTTTATTTAATAAAATTTAATGATATTTTTATATACTAATATGACACATGTCATCATTTAAATGGATAGAAAGATTGATAGGAAAAAATAAATAAGAAAATATTCGATTTCTCGAAAAGAGAAATAAAGGTTTTACTATATGAACAGTTTGGTCAATCGTTTCTTATGTATGGACGAATGTGACTTGGTAAAGTTTTTATGCAACATCTTAGTGTCAATTACTTTTCTGGTAGACGAATATTATGGTTTGGTCCATTTTAATCGTTGATATTTTTAAATTCTTTCAAATTCGAGTCTTATATTTTTGTATATTTACATATATAATAATACATGCCCATATACACAAATAAATTCTTAGGATAACATGATGATGAGAATGATATCATTTTTGTCATTTTTTTTTTCACATCAACATCATATCAATTTATCATATTTTCATGGCAACCAACACGCAAAGATTTCAGCATCAAGGCATGTCACAAATATTTTTATTTACCCTTCTTTTTAAAGCAATTATATAATATATTAAAATCATGGTGGCTTATGAACAATAAACTATTATATAAATAGATTGAAAACCATGATGGCTTATAAATAGTAAAATTTTTAGGTGGTTAAACATCTTCGACTCATGGCTTACCCGACTTCTTTCCTTAGCACCTCCTCACCGTCGTTGCCTTCCAATCAACTTTCGGTTTCCTTTATATTGAGATTAATTTTTTGAACCTTGTAAATATGTTCAACAAAGTTCATGCGAAGATTGTGATGCGTTACACTGTTGCGTATCTCAACTCTTCTTTCAATGTATTTTTCGCCACTAATCTCCATTGATTGTGTCTCGGGAATGGTTTCGTTCCCGTCCTACTTACATATCGCTCCTCTTTCGTCTTCTATAAGACTATAACCATATTATGCAATATGATACATTTATACATGACCTCTTGAAGTTTCCCTTCCTCGAAAAAAAATGTTGCCTTTTTTATGTAACACCCGTTTTCTTGTATAGGTCAGTTGAGAGATTGGAAGAATTAAAGGGATGATTGATGGGTATAATGAGTGCCACAGCGTCTCTCATCTTCTAAACCCAGTAATGCCTTATTTTTTATGTGCTTTACAATTCTCGTGACCTGTAATTTTTGTTCATTTATTAGTTACGACTCTTCATAGTACTTAAAATCATTTATTCTTCTAATTTTGTAAATTACTATCAACAGATTGTTTTCAAGGTTGAAGACGAATGTTTTTAAGGTTCAAGCTTATTTTTTTAGTTTTTAAACTTCTTTTGATTTTGGAATTAGAATGAAAAAATCACATCTCTTTACCTTTTCCTTCTTTTCTATTGCTTCCCTTTTTTTGTTCACAGTTTATTCACACTTCGTATGAATTACATCCAAAATTGAATTTTGCTACTTGAAGAATAATTTGTTATTATATGTTTTTATTAATGAGACATATGGTTATATACTCTATCTCAACTCTTTCCACTTCCATCCCCGGTTGTCCACAATCAATAACCATATGAATCTAAAAGATCTAAAAATTAGCCAAATTGCCTTTAAATAACTGAAAGAACATTCAACATCAATACTCACATCCTTTTCATGATCAACAAGCATCGAAAAATGAAAAATTAGTGAGAATGATGAAACATACAAGCATTCCCTAAGTCTGCAGATCCTTATCGGGTTAACGTAACGTAATTGGACCGCTAATGAGCATTACCAAAAATAATAAAAACAAATTCACATTTTCTGGACAGAGGAATTCATCTCTCCAGTTCCAATACCAATGTAAGTTCCATTTATGCTTCTTATTCTTTTACCGCAGAATTATTGCCATCGTTTCCATGAACTAACAGTTCTTTTTATATATACAAAACTCAACAAGAATCATGTTCGGGATACAAGCAACATGTTATGCTCCATCAACCCTATCGTATGTACCATGATGTGCACCCCTGATATGCTTTGTACTTTGCACCACTACTCACATCTTACCCTCCACAGTCTGCACCCCTCTATAAAAAAGTGCACAACCTTTATTCTTAAAGAAAGTAAAGTATGTTTGCTATTTTTCTATCTTAACTAATCTTGCTAATCCCAAATGAAAATTTAATAGTTTTCAATGTACTTGAAGTTATTTTCCTTTCGAGATTGTTGTACAATAGATTTTAGCTGATCACTTATTCTTTTGATTGATTTTCCATAGAAGAGATATTTTGATTATTGATTTGAAATTATATATATTTTGATATGTAACTACAAACATGACATATCATTGATTGAATTTGCGCTTGATGTGCAAAATATTATACCTATCTAACTTTAAATTTATAAACCTAATTACTTATCTACTAATGCACCTATAGACAGTGTACCTAGTCAGTTTTTAGTATAGTCAAGTAAGTTGGGTATCAAACACAAGGAACATATTTATCTAATAATATAACTACTAGGTGTAAAACCCGTGTAATACACGGGTTGATTAAAAAAGATTATATATGAAAGTATAAACAATAAATATTTATTAAAATAAAATTTTGAAATAAGGAATGAAAATCATATTAATTGCAATTTATTATCACATTTATTACATTTAATACTTTACATATATAAATATAAGTATTATGTGACTTTGATTGTAAAAATTGAAAAAATCTAGAAATTGATATGTGGATATTATTTTATTTTAAAAATATCATAAAATGACAAGTGTCAAAATTTATGAGAGATTGACATGTGGCAAAATTGATCTTCATTTATTATAGTAGATTAGAAATTAATCTAAAAACAATAACTAAAAAGGGGTTTTTATATGATTTTGCAAGTTCAAATTAACTTTAAACTAAACACTCAACTAAAAACGATTGTAAACAAGATTAAGAAGACACTTCCGTTTAGCTTCGAATTCCCCATTTTCCTATGTGTAGTTTCTAAGTATGGATTTATTCAGTTCTTCATATAAAAATTAAGTATGGATTTATTCAGTTGGTTACCAACATAAATATAATTAGCAGTCTGGATCTGATCTACTAATATTTTCACAAATTTATGAACTACTTTGTAATGGTCATACACAAGCAAACATAGAATTGATTATTAATGATAATTGGGCTATGTAAGATATATATCTAATATAATTATCTATGATCAACACAATTAATTAGACACAATTATGATCAAATTATGTTCTCCAACACAGCTAAAGTTGTTGCCTTTATCACTTAATCTAAGATGTGATTAATCCTAGCTCTAGCAATTTAATGATCATAAACAACTGGGTAAACAAGTTCATGTAATTCAAATGGTCAATAAAATACACTTAACTTGAATCAAAAAAACAAAGATGCAAACTTTAACATGCTAGGTAATGATAATCGAACACATGCATAAACCACTTCATAAAATCCAAGTTTAAGAAACTAGCACATAGTATTAGGGCTTATTTACACTAAACGTAAGCCTAATATTTAGCTACTCATGGCAGAAAATAAGCACACAAAATCATAAGAATTCGACATGATTGAATCAATGCAAACCGAATGTGATGTGTGATCTTCAAATCTTAAATCTTCAAACGTTCTCTCTTCCAAAAGGTTGTTTTTCACACTTTTCTGACCTCTAAACTCGATTATTACTCCAGAATATCAGATTCCAACCTCCAAAAGTCGATATGCAAAGGGATATTTATAGTTTCCGAATATCGCGTCTCACGTCGTGAGCATTAAGGCTCATGTATTGATCTCAGTACAATTCGTGTTCGACAAGGAAACTGCATTCCGCATATAAATCTTCTAAAATAATCTGCACTCACATCGCGAGTTATAGATCTCACGTCGTGAGTTCTGTCTTTGCACAAACATTGCGAATTTTCTTAAAAACATGGCGTGTTACTCTATTGCCACACCATGGGGAGTGTCTTTGCTCGGTTCTTTTTTCTTTTTAAGCTCCATTAAGCTCCCGATTTAGCTCCAGTCCTTCCAGGTTCCAATATTTGTCACTTCTAGTCCTTTTTTCTCAACAATGTCCTATTTGGCTGCAATGGCCACACCATGGGGAGTGTCTTAACATGTATTCAAATAATGCCTAAATATATGTATAAATATGGCGATATCAGCATTAATGGTATGTAACTCGATAGTGGAGAATGGAGATGAAAATATTTTTCAACTTCGTTAAATGCATTGTACTTTGTATGAAATAGTTTTAAAGTTCGTTTAGAAACTTTTATGATCATTTTTGTGTGTAAAATATATATTCGGCGTGGTCAGTTTTTCCTCCATCTGTTAGCTACAACCTACTAAATATTGCCAACAATCTATATATAATCTGAATGGATGTGCAGGGTAGAATGTGGGTTGCTACTATGGGCTTGCTCAAGGTTTAAAAGTACGGAATTGAGCCTTGAGGCGTTTTCCCTCTGCCTCACGAGGCGTAAGCCTCGAGGCGAACCGAGGCGTAAGCTCGAGGCGGAATAAAAAAACATATTTTAAATATTATATAACTAATAAAGATATAATAAAGATACATAAAAAGTCATAATTAACTAGAAAAACAAATTTAAAGAAGTTTTAATAACATTGCCATAATACCTAACTAGATAGCAACTAAGTATTAAGAATGTATTAACAAAGCAAATATTGAACAAAGTTATGTCAAAATAAGTTAATCATGTATGATAGTCAATTAGGTTATTTAGATCACAAAATTAATTTTTTGTTTTATTTAGGTAAAAAGGTATAAAAGCGGACAAAAATATTACATTTCTCTTCTTTTTTCATTGTTTTTTTAACAAGTACGCCTCGTGACGCCTCGCCCCACCTCACGCCTCGAGGCGCCGCCTCTCTCTGCCTCGTTCAGCTGAGGCGCCCGCCTCAATTAGACCATATGAGGCACCGCCTCAAGTTCGTTTTTCCACCGCCTCGCCTCAAGGCGCGCCTCAAGGCGTACGCCTCACCCGATTTTTAAAACTATGGGCTTGCTTGGTCAACTGTCAAAGGTTTGGTGGTGTTTTAAGGAGGTGCATTGACCATGACATTTATTTTTGGCACCACTATCCCCTCCAATATCTTTAATCCAAGTATCCCACCTCCTTTTCCACCGACTTCTTTAATCCAAGTATAACCACCGCTATAGATTTTCAATCGACTCCTTCCCTTTTGCTTCCTTTTACTTCCGCTTGCATTGAATTTCAGAGCAACGGGTAATCCTTACCATGAAGTGGGTGCTCGCTCCTCCTCTCTACCCCAACACCATTGTCTCTAACATCTATTCCCAAAGCAGAAAAAAAGAACCCACAAAAGCATCTATCACTACTGCCACACGACCTCCTTCACACCTACGTACGCTCCGCCTGACTCCTTCTGATCTATAGTCACCGTTTTTCTCACATCCAACCCTTGATTTCTACCGGCTATCGATTTCAATTTGGGCATTCGGTAAGATATTCGGTCTCTATACATCTCCATACCTATATAAATTTATGGATAATGCCTTGTTTCCCACCATTAGCACATCTAAAGCCTGACATCTAGCTAGATTATTAAGCTAAAGGGAGTGGTGACACTCCTAGCACCTTGCCACATCAACTTTTTGAGTGCCACCTCATTTTTCTCCATTTAGCACCTAAGCTTAACATTTGGTAAGGAGTGGTAACACTTCTAGCACTTCATTTTTTTTATTTTCTTTTTCTAATTTAATTTAATTACTTTATTTTAATACACAAACATTTTTTATGCATGATTTTTAAACAAATTTTATTTTTTAAACCACAAACAATTAATATAATATAAATTATATTTTTTAAAAAACACTTCATAACTAATCCAATTGCTTCATCCGATTCTCTTTCTTCATTATCCCCAAACCCCTATTGTAGCTTTTCTTTAAGATATTACTAAACCATTGATTTTGCTTGTGTAACATCCCAAAATATGAGGGTAAAAATTTCATTTTTAAAACAATCGAAACACCCATTTATCATTTAAACAAATACTTAAAGATATTTTATAATAAAGACAGTTATTAGAGTACAATCCCAAAATCTCAAAGTCGCAGAAAATATAGGTGTATGCATTGCGATCAAGTCGGGCCCTTCCCTTTCAAACCGAAAGTACCTGAAATCCATCGCATCAATAACATCATCACCCACCTCACGTCCTACCTCTTCCCACCAATCCCGTGCCATGTCCTTCAAAAGGCAGGAAGCAAATCGGACCTTCGACTCCTCATGGCAGAAACTCGTCCTGAACGCTTTAGCCATATCCGCTAACCATCTCCTACTGTCAGTGGGGTCCTTCTCCCCAGAGAACGTGGGAGCTCCGCAAGCACGAAACTCACAGAAAGAAAGAGTGTGAGCTCCAACGATAGCCATAACCTCAGCACGAAACGCACCCAAGCGCTCATCCAAGATCTCCAGAATCCCCTCCTTGACCGAACCAAAGATCACAGGAGTCTGATCCAAAATATCGCGGGTAATCTCCGATGAAATGAACTCCCATATTTGCTCGCTAATCGGCTCAGTACCAACACCTGAGCCGGAACCAGAACCAAAACCTCATTCCTGAGTTCTCATCACCAAACTGAAATACAACATGCAAAAGATCAAAACATACCCAAGAATCCTCATCCCAGAAGCTTCCCCGATTCTCCAAGACTCTCCCCAATTCGAGTATGGATCCTATGCTTTCAGTAGTACGGGCCCAATACTAACTTCCACACCTATCCATACTTTCCTCAAGAATCATCCCGAATCCTCTAAGTTACCTTCTCAAACTGATGCACCAAATACTCACTAAACAGCACAACTAAACCCACTGAAGCACTTCCTAGGCTCTCCCACCAATGTCGACTAGTTACCTCATGAATATAGTCACATGAAACAGAGATCAGATAATCCTTAGAGTAAAAAACTCAACCCTAGAACAGTTGGACTCAAATGAGAGCTACGTAATAGGGCTAAATCCATCACTCTGAGATTATTTAACCTGTGCCACATGTGACTTAACATATTCACCTAGTAGCTGATCCACATCACTAAGAGTCCCACAAAGCACAAAGAAAGCAACATTCATGCAACAGAAAATCTAACCATCATACACTAATCAAGCTATTCTATCCACTTATCTGAAAACCATACTAGCACGCAATCCTAATAGCTCATACAATCAAGCATACAAAGGCATCTCTCCTATCATAAAATTCTGAGCAGATCCTTAGCCCTAATTTGGCATGCAATTCTCATAATCACATCATATATCATAATAAATATGTATTGGTATTCTGGGAACCACTTACTTGAGCTCGGCCGATTGCACGCATCACACCCCTTTCTTTGATTAAAACCCTTTTCAATAAAACATTTATTTTATGAAAATTTTCACCAAACCCTCAGTTTGAGTCCAGGCATACCCGAGAGTATGCCCGAATCCCTCAAACCAAGGCTCTGATACCAACTTGTAACATCCCAAAATACGAGGGTAAAAATTTCATTTTTAAAAAAATCGAAACACCCATTTATCATTTAAACAAATACTTAAAGATATTTTATAATAAAAACAGTTATCAGAGTATAATCCCAAAATCTCAAAGTTGCAGAAAATATAGGTGTATGCGCTGCGATCAAGTCGGGACCTTCCCTTTTGAACTGGAAGTACCTGAAACCATAAACAACAACTGTAAGCACAAAGCTTAGTGAGTTCTCCAAATACCACATACCATACATATCATGTGAGCCAAACATAACATACATATCAAACATTCAATAGGAGGTGCTATGTGCCAACCATAATCTTGCCATTATGCCACGAGTCGTATCATGGTTTTTCCTTGCCAGGCCGGGGGCCAAAACCCTGGGTCTTACAGACAAGTGCCAGGAGCCACCTCCTGATCTTCCATGCAAGCATCACAAAGACAACTAGCATATAAACTACAACTACTTAACTACTTAACTGCCAGAGTCCAGACTCCGGTCTTGCATATAGATCTGCCAGGAGCCACCTCCTGGTCTTTCATACAAATGCCAAGGGTCACCCCTGGTCTTCCTATAATACATAAACCGAATGGGCCAGCATTGGTGCCTTCGACCCAAAGAACAGTGAGGAGACTCACCTCGACAGCTGAACCCACGAATAAATCTCTGACTACAGATCCGCTAGAATCCCTGCGCTAGCAAACATGAATAACATCCAATTAACATTTGGGTTCCAATTCAAATCCAATAATCCATATATGGGGTAAAAAGACCATTTTACCTCTCACCTAGTTTGGTCCAAGACTAAGGCCCAAACTTCCAATCAAAAGGCCCACAAACCAAATAATCATCCAAAGCCCACTTATGGCCCAATTTTCCAAATTAGGTCCAAACCCTTACATGGGCCTTACCTTAAATCCCATTAACTTTTCCCTAATCCAAAACACTTGTTCTCAGATGACCCAAAAAAACCCTAAGCAACCAAGCCCAAAAGATAGCCCAAACCCGAAATGACACCACAAGGCCCAATATCCTAAAAGGCTCAAAATAACCAATGGTCAACCCTGGTCAAACTTCTGGTCAACGATCCATGGACAACAAGTCAAAAAAACAAGAAAATTCCAACAGGCCGAGTACTCCCTGCATACTCAGCTGGTACGCCCAATGTACACCCTTTGGGGCCAGTACGCGCAACATACCAGATGGGTACGCCCAACGTACTCCCATGAACACCATTATTCTTCATTAAGCACTTAACCACTTAAGTCCTTGATCCAAACTCTTAGATTTGATTCCTATAGACGATTTATCACATAAAGTTGGCAACTTTACTTGCATGCATGGCTCAATGGGGCTCTAGAGCTCAAAAGAACTTAATGAGGGGTCTTAACACATGCATGAGTCCAAATAAACCATAAAGATAACATTTTTATGCCTTTGGGACACCTAAAACGTCTAGATCTACAAGATTAAGCCTCTGAAAATACCTTAGCTCACAAGGACTAACCAAAAGAGGCTAAAATGACCATAAACAACCCCGAAAGTGTTGGATTAATGTCTAAGTCCATAACTATAATTGGTAAGACTTGACCCGACCCGGCATGGTCCATTTGGGTTGCATGGCATCATGCATTTGGATAGACTATAATGAGAGAAATAACACTTAAGGTTGGTTAATATATTATAAGTTCTAATATATTAATAAGGTTATTTAATTAGTATTGATCAAGAATTAATTTGGAATTAATTAAGTGATCAAAAGGAGACTAATTAAATATATGGGTTGATTATGTAAATCATTCATTCTTATATATGTGGGCTTGTGATCCAAGATTCCTTATGTTGGACTAAGTCCATGGGGTGACCCATGGATACTCCATGGAGGTTAAAATCCATGGAGCATAAGGAATGGGTAAAGTTATGAGTTACATGGTGTAACCCTAATAGCGACCATATAAAAGAATCCCATGGCTCAAGAAATCATGCACTAATGTGTGCACTAATGTGTGAGTGTGAGGGCTAGACGGTTTCAAGGAGTGTTCAAGTTTCTCTCAAGTTATTCCAAGTGTATTTGGTGTTGTGTGAACCATTTGAGGTGTCACACTTGGGGCACTAGGCACTCAAGCTTCATGAAGACATTCTACATCAAAGAGGTATGTATTCTATCTTGTTATATTTATCATTTTGTATGCTAGATTAGGATAATACCTTGGATGTTCATAACTGTATGTATAATAGAGAAAACATAGATCCAAGGTATTTAGGGTTGCATGTACACTTAGGAGTGTTAGAATGCTCATAACCCAACAGTGGTATCAGAGCCTAGGCTTGTTTTCTTGTTATACTTGCAAAAGTAGCTGAAAAATCGAGTTAGATGCATATATTCGATTGTTTTGGCTGGAATTGGACTAGGAACATTACCCTAAGATGTTTTTGGACTTATAAACTTGTTTTTGATGTGGTAATGTTCATGCTAATCCAATTTCTAAGATAATTGTCATAATTTCAAGATTTGTATTAGTTTGTATGTTCATGCTAATTTCTTGAAGATTGATGATTTGAATTATCTTGTTCTTATGAGGTTCTTAGATTAATAGAAAAGTTGTGTGAAATAGTTTTTTTCAATCCATTTTAATCTAAGAGTTGACTCCAAAGTGTGTTTTTGTAACTTGTCCTCAAGTTATATGAAAAGTCACATTTAAGAATCATAAAACTCATAAAAGTTGGCAAAGGTTACAAAATGAAGAGTCTAGTTCTAATTAAATTGTTTTATGACTCCATAACTTGTCCTCAAGTTATGGAGGTTCAAGAGTCTCTTCATTAAATTAAAAAAAAAAGTGTAACCTTAATTAGTTCCATAAGTTACAATAAAAAAAAAGTTATTTTTTTTTGTTAATTAGTTGAAAGTCTTCCATAACTTGTCCTCAAGTTATGGAACTTGAAGAGTTTTTTTTTTAATTAAAACTACTTTAAACTCATAAGTTATGGAATTAATTAGTTTTGAATAGTTTCAAAACTTGCCCTCAAGTTTTGGAATTTGAAAAGTTTTCACTTATGAATACTTTAATTCCAAGTTAGCCCTTAGAATTTTAAAAGTTAAAATTCAACCCTTATACTTTATAATATTATAAGTTAATAATATTTATATATATGTATAAGAGTAAAGTCAGTCTTACTGTTAGTAGGCCTCATTCACGAAGCCGGTCTATAAGGGGGGTATAAGGTTACTGCCTATAAAATGGCAGTTTAATGGGTGTCCACTCTCACCCACCGCTTCCTTGACTGGTGGAGGGTCGTTAGCCGAACGGGTAGGACAAGGACTATAATTCTCCTTTCATTAAAAGTATTAATGATAAATACTAAGTAACTAAACTCTTATTAATACCCAATCTTAGTTACTTAGGAAAATGTGAATAAGGTGCTAATCCATGAAAGTACACTTTGCACTTTGTTTAAGTCGGTTAGTGGAGCGTGTGTGGTTAACCGACACACTAACTCGTATTTAACAAGGTAGGCAAAGGGTAACTTAATGTTTATCATAGTATCGATGGAGCGTGTGTGGTTAACCGACACATCGATTGAGGGGTAAACACTTAAGGGTACCAAGTAATTTGCATGGTTACTTCACACCTTGTTTTGTGATCCTCGGCATCCCAGTCACAAAACCTGAAGGGCACACTCAAGATTGAAACATGCCTTTGAAAAGTTCAATGAATCTCAAAAGAATCTAGGAGTTTCAAAACCAATTAAAACCTAATAATACATTTCGTTTATCTTGGTGGAAATTGGTGAATCGTCATTCACCTACCTTCAAATATTCTATAGCTTGGATTATGGCATCCCTCTTCCAAGTTATAAAATATTGTGTTGGGTCCTAGCCTTAATATTTCATATTGGGTGTTATATTAAGGACTTTAAATCAACTATCTTGAATTTCTCCCAAAAGATGTCTAGTTCAGACATCTATGATCATCCCAAATCTCTTGGAACTTCACTTCCTCCACCTCTCCAATTATTCTCCCTAACCCACAAGTTCCTAAAAAGTTTAAGGTCACTCAAGCCCTATTGGCAAGGCAAGGTCTAGGTGTGATCACATCTTGGAGATGTAGTCACATATTGACAAGCCGGGAGAGTTGGGTGTCAAAGTCTTGAGAAAGTTGGTGGCTCAACTACTTTCTAAGTCACATAGTGAGTTCTTTTGGGAATCCTATGAAACAGACTAAGACAAGACCCTTAATGATCTTATCTATTTGCTAAGATCAACTTCCTAAAACGCTATGGACATTGACAATGATGACATTGGATATCCAGTAAAGCTCTCTCTTCCCAATGGTAAAGAGAGAGGCGAAGTCTGAAATAGTCCCATTATCAAGGGTCCATAGGTAACTATTGCCAAAGGAAGGGGCATTGGTTACGAAGCTGCCAAATTTACCTAAGGATGTTAAAGTCAATAAGTTTGGCTCTACTTCAGGTAAAGTCCATTGTCTAACTCTATTAAGTACATGCTGATTCTGATCGCGAAGATGGATTTCAATCGCATGGTTCGGTGATCAGAATTTTAGGCTATTACTTAAGAGTTATGATATTTATATTGCTTAGGAATAGATAACAACAAGGTTTTCATATGGATTGTAAGGATAAGTTTTTCCGCAAAGTTTTAAAATAAAAGAAAAAGGTTTTGATTTTATTTATTTTAAGTATCCTTACAATGGCATTTGTGAAAAGTTGTTGCTTATAAGATTCCATTGATAGCAATATTGGAAAAATGGATTTGATTCTTTCGGTTGTGGTAGTGTCTAATATTACCAAATAAGGAAAGATTCTCATCACCCAAGGTTCAATTGGACCGAAACTTGGAATCATGCAAGTTGTATAGTATGATGAATGAGAACTTTCAGCTTGGAAAATTAAGACTAATTCCTTATGTGAATAAGGAAAGGACTAAGGGATCGAGTACACATTCTTGTGCACTGGTCAAGTGCACCACAAAAGATCAAGAAGACTATTCGTCATGATTTACTTAAGTTCAGTAAATATGGTTATACTTATAAGTTTAAGTATAAGTCTGTAGCATTGGAGAAGTTTCAATGTGAGACAGAACGAATAAGAAGAATCAAAGTATGGAAGAAAGATAAAAGCTTCTCAAATCTGAAAAGATGGGAGAGTACTTTAGTATCATGTTTATGATCATCTTAATGATTAAGATACCATATCACAATTGGTCCTCTAAAGTCATCTTAGTGTATTCTTATGACTAAGAAGAGGAGTCATGAATTGTTGAAATGGTTAAATCAAAAAGATGAGTCATACTTCGTTCCAAAACAATTCTTAGAGTCATACTCCAAGATTGTAACTTGAGTGACATATCTTAAAGAGGGTTTGTTAACACTAGTCAAATGTAAGAGTAAAAGGTTATCTACTCTTGTACATTTGAAATTGGTAAGTTGTGATGTTTTGGATAAAACAGAGACCAACTTAGGCCAATTGTGTAAAGTGTTAGTCTTGATAAAGAATCCGCACTATCTCTTGAATATTTGACAAGGGAGTCTTATATGTCAAGAGGACAGTGGGAGTCTTAAAGCTCTTGAAAGTTTCAAGACTTAATCAAGAATAAAACCTAAAGTCCTTCACTAGCACACGACTTGAGGTTTATAACCTATCGTGTTGAAATTTTTGTGCCTATTCAAGTTGGCTTTGCATAGGAGTTCTGAGAGTTCTCAATTGGTTGCACAACTACTTGGAAGCAATGGCAGGCACCTGAGCTGCCAAATGGCAGGAATTTAAGATTGCACAAGTTTAATCAATATGAGTTTGGATTTGTCACTAACCTTGTCTTGTGATTATGGTTTTGACAAATTCACATGGATAAGAACACATACACTATTAAATCTAAGTGTCATAAGGTTTCTCTCCGATTCATGAAAATGATGGTGAGGAAACACTTTCACTAAGTAGATTTTAGCTAGATAGCAATTGTGATATTTGCATTCTCAAAGTCGTTAGTGGAGCGTGTGTGGTTTACCGGCACACTAACATGGACTTGTGAGAAGTGGCAAAGGTCTAAACAATTGAGACTATGATTACGACATCCCTTTTCATAGTTCTAAAATTGTTTAGACACACATGTGAGCTATCTAAGAGAGGTGTATGATTTTGATAAAGTTTTATCAAAACAATCTAGTATCAGAAATCTGAACTTTGGTAAGAAAGTCAGCTGATTTCTGAGTACATGTCAAAGCTAGTGGGAGCATAAGTGTTATGCTAATAATCATCATGTTAGTGGGAGCATGATAATTATGACAAAGGTTGCAAGTTAGCAATGTTAATTATAGAAAACAAAAGTTTCAATTCGTGAGGTTGCAGGGGTTGAAAAAGTTGTTTTGCTATAATTAAGGGAGAGGAAATTATACTTCATTTCAATTCTAAAAGCTTAGATTGAGATTTTAATCGTATTTAATCAAGGATATATATATGAATTTCATGTTGGAATGGCTCAACATAAGGAAATTCTATATATGGGTCCATTATATGCGTTCTAAAATTCGATTATGATTACGGCATCCCTTTTCATAATCTGAATTTTGAGAACTTGGCAAACTGAAATGGAAATATTATAGCAAAAGACTGGTTTAGTCTTTATGTGAGACATCATGAATCGTGTCCCATATGCTTCGGATATAGGATCGATTACATGTGCTATATTCATCCTTTCTAAAATTTTCCAAATGCCTGGGGCATTATGAAGGGAAAAGGTCTAGAATTGAATATGACTAAAATGATTAAGCAATTGTCGAGGACAATCTAAGGTTTACCAAAGATTGGTTGCTCAAGGACAGTTGGAAGTATAATGTTAATTCTGGAAGGACCATATTGACATAATCTGTAAGGAGGCAACTCTTGTTCAGAAGTGATAGTCAAAATGGAATATGGAAATGTTTCAAAGTTAGAAATTATTCAATCTGTGTAAGATTAGGAAACTTAATGAAAGAAGGATGTTTCCAAGGAGTTGATCTCCTTTGGAATGCTCTGTAATGATTGTTGTCAAGTCTTTCTGACTTCGTGCATAATCATTAAGAGGATCAATGCATATAAGTTTAGAATCTAACAGATTTCAGTAAATGGCATGAATTTGGAATTCTTGCATTTGCAGTAAGGATTTGGGACTGTGAAAAGAGGATCATTGGAGTGATGTTCAATTGATCTATTTTACAAAGTAAAGATCATAGACAAACATAGTATGCATACTTGGTGTATGGCATGACTAGTGTTTAGAAAACATAGTGTACATGCTTGGAGCATGGGACAACTATTATTTTAAATTCAAGTATAAAGTTGATAAAACCGAAACAATGAATAATGAGTAATCAGTATGGTGATAAATAAAAGTGTTTATTTATATTCATAGGGTTTGATACCATATTTGATTCATTTATTCTTGTGTTTCACTTTGCATGTTTTGACTTCCAGAATAACTAAGTCGCTCTTCCTGAATGATTAAGTTATTCAAACCATCCACAGTCGGTCATATGTTGGAAGTAGATATGAATCAAGACTGTCATGGGTTGGTTTGTAGAGGTCCAAGTTGGTGGACAAAGTGGTGCTACAACACTCATGAGTGCTCATAAGTTCTGAGTATTGGATTCAACCCGCGCTCATTTGAATCACTTCATGGATTTTATCACGAGTGATCATGAGACGATACTATCTTATATTCTTCAAACCTAGAGATATGAGTTGTTACTATGAGTTGGTTGTACATTGATTGCACGAAAACGCATTCGGTAACTCGATGTTATAAAACGTGCCTTTGTGTATGATTCAACAAGTAGTAGAACAAGCCATATGAGTCGAAGTTTATCCATTCCTTTTACCTTCGGGATAAAAGCGATATTTGTGGGCCCCTCGATGATTTAAAGATGATACATGTGAGTGCTTGGCCAAGCCAGGACTGATTTGATTTGTTCAATCAGTCAGTCATCATGAATCGTAAATCGGGAAACAACAAATGGACAGAGAGAATGATTGATAATCCATGTCTCAGTCCATATGATATCTAGAATGGAGGAATATATGATCCCTTATCTAATGGACAAGTCATTGACAAAGGTCAGAGTTCATCGACAAGGTCAGAGTTCGACAGAAGCTTTTGAGAGCTACGATTGCTGATCGGTTCCTGAAGTCATACGCAATAATAGTTTTAGACTTATCCAAGTGGGAGACTGTTGGATTAATGTCTAAGTCCATAACTATAATTGGTAAGACTTGACCCGACCCGGCATGGTCCATTTGGGTTACATGGCATCATGCATTTGGATAGACTATAATGAGAGAAATAACACTTAAGGTTGGTTAATATATTATAAGTTCTAATATATTAATAAGGTTATTTAATTAGTATTGATCAAGAATTAATTTGGAATTAATTAAGTGATCAAAAGGAGACTAATTAAATATATGGGTTGATTGTGTAAATCATTCATTCTTATATATGTGGGCTTGTGATCCAAGATTCCTTATGTTGGACTAAGTCCATGGGGTGACCCATGGATACTCTATGGAGGTTAAAATCCATGGAGCATAAGGAATAGGTAAAGTTATGAGTTACATGGTGTAACCCTAATAGCGACCATATAAAAGAATCTCATGGCTCAAGAAATCGTGCACTAATGTGTGAGTGTGAGGGCTAGACGATTTCAAGGAGTGTTCAAGTTTCTCTCAAGTTATTCCAAGTGTATTTGGTGTTGTGTGAACCATTTGAGGTGTCACACTTGGGGCACTAGGCACTCAAGCTTCATGAAGACATTCTACATCAAAGAGGTATGTATTCTATCTTGTTATATTTATCATTTTGTATGCTAGATTAGGATAATACCTTGGATGTTCATAATTGTATGAATAATAGAGAAAACATAGATCCAAGGTATTTAGGGTTGCATGTACACTTAGGAGTGTTAGAATGCTCATAACCCAACAGAAAGAAGATATATACAATGAGTAGACAAGATAGGGACTTTATACCTCCAAAGTCACGAAATGAAGATGCCAACACTGGATCTCTAAGCTCCTCTCCAAGAAATGAGTCTTCAACCTTCTTCTTCTTTTACACAAACCACCATTAACACTCTTCCAAGCTCCAAAACTGTAAAGTCCCAAATCCAGGAACCAAACCAGTGATCAAACAATTGGATTAATATGATGAACAATCAAGCACAAGAACAACAAGAAGAAGAAAGAATTGATCAAGCAATGCACACGTATTATAGCTGGGCCGCAAACACGCCAGGTACACCTTGACAATACACCGTGAACTCTATATGACAATGCTACGGACACAATACTGACACACACCTATTTATAGGGACAGACCAACCGCACACATGGTTCACGGCCGTGAACACCTACACAACTGTAAACACACAACATAAACAAGACCAAACCCTACCAAGACTTATACATAAAGATCCTAGCCCAAACCACATAAATATGACCTATCAATCTCCCCCTTGGTTTGGGGCTAGGATCTTTATGTATAAGTCTTGGTAGGGTTTGGTCTTGTTTATGTTGTGTGTTTACGGTTGTGTAGGTGTTCACAGCCGTGAACCATGTGTGTGGTTGGTCTGTCCCTATAAATAGGTATGTGTCAGTACTGTGTCAGTAGAATTGTCAGATAGAGTTCACCGTGTATTGTCAAGGTGTACCTGGCGTGTTTGCGGCCCAACTATAATACGTGTGCATTGCTTGATCAATTCTTTCTTCTTCTTGTTGTTCTTGTGCTTGATTGTTCATCATATTAATCCAATTGTTTGATCACTGGTTTGGTTCCTAGATTTGGGACTTTACAATTGGTATCAGAGCCAATCCGGTGTCAAGCTTGTAAGGAGTGTTTACGGCTAGAAGTTTTCCTTCATTTTCGTGGTTGAATCGAGTTTATTTACTAGATTTGTGCATTCGTTCGAGATTTCAAGGCAAAAGGAATCAAAATCTGCTTGAAAACTGTTGTTCTAAGTGTTCACGGCTTCAACCTGTTGAAGTGTGTACGGCCGTTATCTAGTATACGGATGTGAACCATTCAAAGTTATTGACCGCGAACTGCATTTTGACCGTGATCCATCCTTTGACCGTGAAACCTTCATCCTTTGACCGTAAAACATTCATCTTCAAGTGTATGGCCGTGAACTGCCTTGTGTACGACCGTGAAGAGTGTACGGCCGTGATCTCTATACGGCCGTGAGGCGTGAACCCCTTTATTGGTCATTTGAACATTTTCAGTTTTAGTACTTTCCTTGTTAGTTAGTTTGTTTAATCAAATTAAAAAAAACAATGGAATCTCAAAACACCACCATTCATCAAGAACTTGACTCCATTATGGGAACAACTACACGCATTCCAAGATTGTTATCTGCTGAGGGTTTCCCAGAATGGAAATACCGAATGGAGAAATACATAAAAATGAAAGACTTCAAAATCTGGAGAAGTATCTTAAAAGGACCCGTCCAAATCACCGCAACTCTAGCAAATGGAACAATTATTGATAAGGATATAGAAGATTATTCTGAAGAAGATTTTGACAGAGTTGAACAGCAAGAGAGAGCACTTGCCACACTCACTATGACTCTTTCACCAGAGATTGCTTAGGGTTTCCGAGAGTATACTTCTGCAAAAGTTCTATGGGAGGCACTAATCGAGGTTTATGAAGGCAATGAGGACATGAAACAAAGTCGCCAGGATATGCTGAGACAAAATTTTAATATGTTCAACTACATTCTTGGAGAAACCCTGGAAGCTCAACTTCAACGATTCATCACATTGACCACTGAAATGAGTTCGGCTGGGATCTCAGTGCCAAAATCTGAAATCAACAAGAAGCTGTTGAATTCTCTCCCAAAGGCATGGGATATGAATGTTGCTGTCATCAAGAAAACAAAAGATCTTAACCGACTTAGTCTGGCTGAAACCATGGCCATCATCAAAGCATGTGATCTTGATGACAAACAGAGGGAGATCAATCATGTGAACTCGTACTCAACTGCAAATCTTGGAATTTCTACAAACAATGCTCTTTCATCCTTTACCACTCCTCAAAGTCAAGCTTTCGCTATTCCACAACCACAAAGTCAAATGTTTGCTACCCCACAAGTTCAACCATTTGTTGCTTCTCAACCACCATCTTATGTCACTTCACCTATGCAAAATGTCCAATCCTCCATGTCTTATCCACAAGTTTCATCTTCTTCGAAAACATCTGCTTCAGTTCCTGCTCCTAAAGAAAGTGATGAAAATATGGCTTTAGCTACTGGTCTTGTTAACTGCTACGATGCTTTCATGGCTGGCGAGCTACCTCCTCAACTATCATTTGCTGATTTGGATCAAATACATCCAGAGGATGTTGAAGAGATGGATATTACATGGCAGATCGCTATGGTCGTGTTTAGAGCAAAGCAGTTCTCCAAGAAGACTGGCAAAAACAATTGGGGAATGAATGCTGAAAAGAAAGTGGGCTTTAATAAGGGCAAACTTAGATGCTTCAACTGCCATGAGTCTGGTCATTTTGCCAGAGATTTCCCGAAGCCAGAAAGGAGGGAGAATAGCGAAAGAACAATGGTGCCTGAAGGAAGCAACAGGGGAGCTACCATTAACTATCAAACTGCTAATCTTGTTGTGGTGGCTCGGTCGTTTGACTGGGAAGACCAGATACAGGCCCTGTACATTTTAGGACCTGAAAATGCGCATCTTGCCCAGATCAATGACATTCCAGAAGGAGAAGCTGAAGTGGACCCAGAGGCGGAGATGATGGAACTGCAATTCGCGTTTATGGTGCAGACCACCCCAGAGCCTGCAAAGCCACAGGTCAATGAAACTTCTTGTTCTCAAACTTGTATTAACACTGTCAAATTTTTACGAGAGCAATTTGAATTAGTAAAAAGAGAGAACGAGGAACTTAAGTATGAGCGATACACCCTTAGAAAAGGCCAGAAAGCATTAAAAGAACAGTTAGAGGCCAAGACTAAGGACTTTAGAAAATTGCAAAACGATTATAGCAACAAGTGTGTCTGCTATAAATACCTTGAGAAAGAACTTGCTGCTGTCACTGCTGAACTTGACACATTGAAGACCCGTTTTGCAAATGCCGATTTTAATTTCAAGAAATTCGATGTGTCAAGTGAAAGAGTTACAACAATAATTGAACACCAAATGAAATGGAAGGACCAGAAACAAGTAGGAATAGGTTATGAGAGTGTCCATCCCCCATTCAATCACACTTATACTAACACTCCATTGACTCAAGCTGAGATAGACCGAGAACCATTCATGGTATATGGTAAAACAACTACTGAATAGGCGACATAATGTAGTGCTAGGAAATTAGATACTAACGTTTCTACTTCCGATGCAGATTCGTCAGTAAGCTAGGGAAAGCAAGATGATGGAAAGATTGAGTCTGATAATAATTTGGTGTCAAAATTTGGTGTTCCTATTTCAAACAATGATGAGTCTGTGTCTGATGTTAAAACTGATATTTTGATTTGTGATGATTTGATGTCAAACTCTAATTTTTCTGATAAATGTGATGTTGTATTTGTAAATCTGTTGAATCTGACACTAGCACATCCACACCTTCTACACCTGTCACACAATCTGACTCCTGCACTTGCATGTGTGGGAAAGTTAGAAGAGACAAAAAGGACACAAAATCTGACAAAGGCGGTACCAGTTCTAATGATAAAAAGCAAATATGTTTTAACTGCGGTACTGTCGGCCACATTGCTCGAAATTGCCCTAATAGAGCATTAGTTCATTTTTCTGCACCGAGAAGAGAAAATGAGTCTCGAGGAAGGTCTCTAACGAGAAAGTCCTCAAGATCTCGTCTTCGTGATGATGATCGGAAAGTTCATAATGATAAGAAAAGGGTTGATCTAAAAACGAACAAACATGTTTTCACTAAACCAACCACATGTGCTTTGCCGAAATCGAATGCGGCTAAGCCAAGGTCGATTTCGTCAAAGGGTGCGTCTGGAGCTTCGACTAATCCTAGCCGAAAATCTAAACGCTCAAAGCAAAAGAAAAATATTTCTAAATCACCTGTAAATTCTTTAAAACCAAATTATCAGTGGGTGCCCAAATCTACACTTGTCCAATCATCATCATCCTCTGAAAGTGCTTCTGATAATAATGCAAAATTGAAAAATCAAAAGGATAAATCTGTGAATGTCAAGGGTAAACCCAGGGATGTAATGACCTGGGTCCCCAAATCTAAATAATCCCACTCATTATGCAGGAACAGCTGCGAATGAATGTCGCCAGACCATGGTATGTCGACAACGGTTGTTCCCGGCACATGACAGGAGATATCTCCCAACTGCACAACATTCAAAATTTCAATGGGGGATATGTTTCCTTTGCGGGAGGGGATGGAGGAAAAATCACTCAAAGGGGAACAGTTTCCAATGGAGTTCTAAGCTTCGAGAACGTCAACTACGCACCCGAGTTAAAGCACAGTTTGTTGAGCGTCTCTCAAATTTGTGACAAGGGCTACTCGACGCATTTCACCGATAAAGAATGTCTAATTTTGAATCCAGACTTTGTCATCCCAGATGAATGGATTCTTGTGAAACCGAAACGAGATGGCAATGCATATATCATTGACATGAACAACGATCTTCCTGAACAAGTCACCTGTCTCTTCTCAAAGGTTTCCGAGCACAATGCTATGTTGTGGCATCGTCGGCTCGGACATGCTAATGCAAAGAACCTGAATCAACTTGCAAAGAATGATATGGTGCGCGTGCTTCCTATCAAAGATTTCATCACATTTGAAAAATGTGTGGCTTGCGCTCAAGGAAAACATCACAGAAAGCCACACTTGTCAAAACAGGTTAATTCGATCAACCAGGGGCTCCAATTGTTGCATATGGACTTATTTGGTCCGGTCAACGTTTCCAGCATCAACAGAAATTCATACTGCTTGGTAGTAATAGATGATTTCTCGCGGTTCATGTGGGTCTTGTTCTTGTCTAACAAGGCTGGGATTGCTGACCTGATTAAGAAGTTTGTTGTAATGATAGAGAACCAGACCAATCACCGGGTGAAGGCGCTCAGAACTGACAACGGGACGGAATTCAAGAATGTCGTTCTCGATCATTTTTGTGCGGAAAAAGGGATAGTGCGTCAATACAGTTCCGTTTGCACACCGCAACAAAATGGTGTTGCTGAGCGGCGGAACCGAACACTACAAGACGCTGCAAGGACGATGTTATGTGACTCTAAACTTCCGGTTTTCTTTTGGGACGAGGCGATCAACACGACGTTCTATGTTCAAAATCGTGTCCTGATCAACAAAGCTCAGATGAAAACCCCGTACGAGATTCTCTACGGTCACAAGCCATCTGTTAGTCATTTCCATATCTTTGGCTGTCCTTGCACCCTCCTTCATCTGGAATCCAACCCCAAACTCAACGCCAAGGCTGATGATTGTTATTTTGTGGGTTATGCTGCTCGCACGGCGTACAGGGTCTACAACAAGAAAACAAAGAAAATTATGGAATCCTATGACATATGCTGGTTGGAGGAGAACGAGACGGACGCCCGAGTCGGTCCGGATTGGTTATTTGATTACACATCTCTTTTCAAATCATTCAATGTGTCTTCAAATGATTCGTCTGGTTCCTGCTCCGGTTCGAAGGAAGTTATTGAAGATGAAGAAGAATATGTTGTGTACAGACCACCATTGGTGACTTCTATGATTCCTACGGTGGATGAAGCTGTTACAAGTACTTCCTCAGGTTTTCCATGCCAAAGAACCGATCCCGATGCTAAAGCCACTCCTCTTACACCTGCAAAAAGAGACTTCATGACCAGAGACACTTCCGCTGCAACTCAGACTTTCATGAAGTTACTCTTTCCTGAGCCGATTGCTAATGAGTATGTGGCCAACACTTCTAATGATTTCACATCACCTGAGGTGTCTAATACAGCAGATGACGGACCCATCAACATCAACAACCTTCCCGTGACGCTCAATGACATCAGCTAGGAGCTTCCCACCAGAATTCAACGCGATCACCCGATCGAAAACGTCATCGGTCAGCTGGACGACGATGTTAGAACGCGAAGTCAAAGTGGAAACGTCAACACATGTCTCTATTCTTGCTTCATATCTCAAATAGAGCTAAAGAATGTCGATATGGTGCTGAATGAGCCCAGCTGGGTTGATGCAATGCATGAAGAATTGAATTAGTTCGAAAAGTTGGGGGTTTGGAAATTGGTTGAATTACCTAAAGGCAAGAAGTCCCTCGACACGCGCTGGGTTTATCGAAACAAGCAAGATGATTCAGGGGTTATTTTACGGAATAAGGCGCGATTGGTTGTCCGTGGATTTCGGCAAATAGAGGGTCTCGACTACACCGAAGTTTATGCACCGGTTGCTCGCTTGGAGGCTATTCGCATTTTCCTCGCGTATGCTTCTTACATGAACTTCACGATCTACCAGATGGACGTCAAGACTGCTTTCCTGTACGGCGCTGTGAAGGAAGAAATCTACGTTGATCAACCTCCTGGGTTTGTCAACTCAAAGTTTCCGAATCACGTCTATAAGTTGGACAAGGCTTTATATGGGTTACATCAAGCTCCAAGGGCGTGGTATGCAACTCTTACGAAGCACTTGCTCGAGCACGGATATACGCGGGAAACAATCGATCAAACCCTGTTCATTAAGCATGTTGGCGCTGATCAGATTCTTGTGCAAATATACGTCGATGACATTATATTTGGGTCAACATGTCCACAGTTGTGCAAAGAGTTCGAAGCCGTTATGAAGAAGAGATTCGAGATGAGTTCTCTTGGGGAGATGACCATGTTTTTGGGGCTTCAGGTCAAACAAGATTCAACCGGAATCCTGATCCATCAAGCCAAGTATGTGGATGATATGCTAGAGAAGTTCGGGTTCAGAGACACAAAACCTGCCTTAATGCCAATGGCCGAGCGACCCCTGTTGACTCCAGATCCTGAAGGCGCATCCGTAGATCAGACTGAATACAGATCGATGATCCGGTCGCTGATGTATCTGACCGCGAGCAGGCCAGACATTATGCTCGCGGTTTTTCAATGCGCACGTTACCAGGCTAATCCTAAACTTTCCCATCTTATTGTTGTCAAAAGAATTTTTCGGTATCTCAAAGGCAGCCCAAAATTGGGTCTTTGGTACCCAAAAAATTCTGAATTTGATTTATATGCTTTTGCTGACAGTAATTACGGAGGCTGTGAGCTTGACAGGAAATCAACGTCTGGCGGATGTCAGTTTCTGGGAGATCGACTGGTGTCATGGCAGTGCAAGAAACAGCATACAGTCTCAACCTCAACGGCGGAGGCATAATATGTCGTTGCTTCTGCCTGTTGTTCTCAAGTCATATGGATCCAACATCAGCTGTTGGATTACGGTTTGAATTTTCTAGAAACCCCTATTTTTTGCGATAATGAAGCTGCAATTCAAATTGCTAAAAATCCAGTCCAACACTCGAAAACCAAGCACATCGACATCAAAGTGCATTTTATCGGAGATTGTTATGAGCGTTCGCTCATTCGGTTGGAACAGGTTCCCACAGCTAATAATGTGGCGGATCTGTTCACAAAACCGTTTAACAAAGCTCGATTCGATGTGCTTGTGGGATTTTTGAAAATGATACGCTTTGAGGACTAATTTTTGTTTTTAGGTTAGTTTAAATTTGCGCATTTAATTTTCATTCTCACCCATGCACAAATTTAGGGGGAGAATTAAACAAAAAAATTAGAAAATCAAAAATCCAAAAATAGTGTCCTTTCAGTAGTGTATCTGTAGGTGTTGTGATGGGAAGTGATATAAATATGTGATAACAGGCAATTTGAATCTGTGTAAGGTACCAAAGTTGAATTGTTTAGGCTCTGTGTTCGATGCGCTGGTAGGCACGATAGATTTAAATGGACTTGACTAGGTACAGATGAACTTAAGGAATCTAGAGACTTGACAAATCTTGACCTAGATAGATCCGTTTAGCCTGACAATACGACGCTTGGATAGGTTGAGCAGGGAAATATACATGGGAATCTGCGGATTACACTAAATAATCTGTATCTAGAACCGTGGTTTAACTTTTCCTCGATGTGCGGACTTTGTCCTTAATTCCGGTATTGACGGGGCGACTGGGGAATTCCGATAAATTAGGTCTGTAGAAGGTTATTTTCTTGCTTTCTTTCTGTTAGTCATATGTTGCCTCCTCTGCGTGATTGAAATACATCCGACCTGGACTGCAACATATGCAATTCTATTTCTCTGCATCTTCTATCGATGCAATTCTTCCTGTCTGCTAGCCATATGTTGTCTCCTCTGCATGATTGAAATATATCCGACCTGGTACACAACATATGCACCATTCTACTTCTCAATCCCTCTAAATTTAGTTAGTCATATGTTTCACCCTTTGTGTGATTGGAAGAGATCCGACCTGGGTGTACAGCATATGCATTCTGAATCTGTCTTCTCCCATAATAATTGTCTGGTCATCTAAAGTAAGGAGTATTTTGGAAGTCCCTGATTATTGGGGTATATCAGGAAGCGGGAAACATATTCTAGTACATTTAAAATTGAACAATTAATAGGTTGTCTGTAGATCTCGCTGCTCAATTTAGGTGGACAACAATATTCTTGGTCGTCGTCAGATGAATGGTCCTTAGGATTTTTATCTAGGAACATAAGGTCACTGTGTCTTGTCACTTGTAGTATGTCCTAGTTTTGTCACAATCTTTCGTTTTTAAGTGGACCACGTTACCGACGATTGACCAGATCTATTCATGAAGAGGGAATTACCGATAAACAGATTAAGGTTGTCTAATAACTTTGATCCCAATCTCACAAAATACTATTAGCATTAGTAAAAGAGAAATTAGTGTTAATTCATTTAAATTTAAATTTTATTTCCTTTTATTTTTATTTTTATTTTTTATTTTATTTTGCTAAAATCAAAAATTAAAAAAATAATAGTTTAGTTCAAATTTTTAGATTTTATTTTATTTTATTTTTATTTTTATTATTTTTAAAGTCTTCAAAATGTATTATTCTTAAATAACTTAGTGGTATTGGGCTTGGAGTTGAAGCATCTTGGGTTGCAGCCCATAAAGATGGACCGGGTAGGGTCCAGGTATATAAGCTGAAGTACATGGTCGTTCACTCCTTCTCTCTCTCTCTCACTTTCTGAACTCGGCCGTGAACCCACACCAAACCTTCTATCTTCACTGTTCATCGATTCATCTTAATCTGTGTTTGTTTGTTGAAATTACTTGTTCATTCGTGTAGGTATCTTCATGGCGATCACTATCATGCTAATATAAATGAAAAACGACCGTGAATCGAGGGTTTAATCGAAGAAATTTAACTGATCGACATTCACGACCCTTTGAAGGGTTCACGGCCCTTTGAAGGGTTTACGGCCATTGAAGGGTTCACGGTCGTGAACCTCATTCCAACCGTGAACTCAAATTTATGGACATGAACATTAATTTTCAATCACTTAATCATCAATTAAAAGCCTAATTAAATTGTTTAATGAGTAAAAACCTAATCCTAATTGTTTAAATCATTTGGTTTTCTCACTTGGCTTGGTTGGTGCAAATAAAAATGGCTGACTTGAGATTTGCTGATGTCCACAATCTGGCTATTTTCTTGGTTGATCCACCTGCAGCTCACACTGATTTCAAGTCCATGGTTCATGGATTGAAGAAGCGTTGTCTCGTTCATGCTCTCACATCCAGTCTTGTTATCTTTCAAGGCTTAATCAAGGAGTTTTGGACCAATGCTGTGGTGCTAAGAGGTGAAAATTATCATGTGTCCCTAGAAGCTACTGTTAAAGGAAAGAAGATTTTAGTGACGGAACAGATCATTCGAGAGGTTCTGCAAATTGATGACCAGCCAAGTTTTCCGACTGAGATTTCAATGGATCAAACAGAAACTATCATTGAAAAGATGGGCTATGAATGGGTGTTTCCTCCAACCATCAAAAAGCTTCTGCCACCCTACTGGAGATACTTAGCTCATGTGTTCATAAGTTGCATTTCTGGTCAGAGAGCCGGGGCTGATGAAATTTCTTTGCTCAATACGGGTGCTATCGCAGCTCTTGGTATGGGTCTAGAATTCAACTTTTTCAAATTTATTCTGAATAAAATGGTGGGAAATGTTGAGGGTAAGAAAAAGGAGAAGTTTCTCATGTACCCAAGATTTCTGCAACTGATCTTAAACATCAAGCACCCTGAAATCGAAAAAAGTGGAGAAATCCTTGATGTCAAATCTCTTGGCTTTAACACATTTGGGCTAATGAAGCAAAATAGAAAAGGGAAGTTCATGTTTCAGGGCATGTTCCCATTGATAAAGTTTGGAAATTTTGCTGAAGTTGGTGATGCATCAGCAACCGAGAGCTCCTCAGATCATGTGGAAACGGAAGATGATGTGATCACTGCTTCTGAAAAAGAAGAAGAGCCCGTTATTCCTGTTGCTATAGTTGTTGAGGAACATGTTCCGGTACCAAATGAAAAGGCAGATGATGATGATGATGATGATAATGATGATAATGATGAGGAAGATGATCTTGAGAAAGGATTGATGGAAAACATTGTAGAGGGAGATTATGAAGATGATACAGGCTTAGATGGTGATTTATCTGGATTTGACAATGATGACATTTCACTCAATTTTGAGCATGGCGAGTTTAGTCCATCAAATGAAGATCTCGATTCATTCTTTGACTTTGTCAATGAAGTTGTTCAACCGGCAACAAAGACAGGGGAGTTCGTGACGTTCAAAAAGCAGTGCCTCATACCTCTTCAGAACAGACGGCCGGTGCTACAGTTGACATGGATGCAGCGTCAAGGATTCCTACCCTTCATGTTGCTATTCCAACCTATCTGCTGTATGAGAGTGATCTTGTGCTAACATTTGCCTCCCAGCCTCCGTTGAAAAGGAGACGACATGATCCGAGGCCAAGAGTGTTTATTCAGGAACAGGCCCCGCCAACTCATCCTGCAACCACAACAACAACTGCTACACCAATCGTTTTGACCCAAGAAGGTCCAAGCACCATGTTTGAGACTGGGAGCTCTTCAGCTCCTGGAGGTTCTTCCCCCACAAGGCCTGCGCACAACATCGCCTCTGAGAGGCTTGCAAAGGTCTTGGCAGAACAAGAAGCAACGGGCCTTCCTCCTCGCGTAAATGGCATCTCAATTGAGGAAGGCAACCAAGGGGGAGTGGACCCATCTGTTCAAGAGCTCAAGGAAGAAATGGGTGTGCTAAATCAGATAATCATTGAGAGAGATATTTTAATTGATAACCTCAAAACTCAAGTCTCGGAGCTTAAGGCAGACAACTCTCTGAAGACAACACAGATCTCTGATTTACAAACCCACCTAGGAGCTCTGACTGCCTGTTACTTCGACCTCAAGGATAAACTAGTTATGGAATTTGGTGACAAATTCAAATCTTCTGTCGGAGAACCAGGCAGAGCTGACCTTGCCCAAGCTTCACAACAAGGATCCCCTGTTGATCCTCCCGCTGTAAGAACAACCCGAATAGTTGATCGATTTGAACGTGAGCCAGTTCAAGCTCCACACTTAGTTGCTTTGAAGCGAGCTAAAAAAGCTTCATCTTCTAAGAAACAAAGGTGGATGTTTAAAAAGAGTTCAGATCAGAACGTTCGCGGAGATCAACCCCGACACACCGTTACTGAACTCAAGAAGAAAAAATTTGGTACTAAGTACGGTGATCGGTCAGGAATTGTGTCGTGGGGCTTTCATGACCGGTTGAAACTGTGGCTTGTGAAGCGTAAAAGTTCAAATGTGGAGTATTACAAGGACAAACATGACTTTTGTTCATGGACAAGGGTTGATCTGTCTGAACTTGCTAATGCTCCCTTTGCTAATCCATCCAATGATCCACAAGTAAAAGATTTCAAGCATTTTCTAGAAGATCAAGTGAAGAAGGGCTTTACTGATATGAAGACTGCTGAGTCTTTCATCAAGAGCTTCCCGGATGTACTGGATCCAAAGACTAATGAGCCTTTCAAGACGGTGATGTGGCCTCCCACTAACCAACTGAAACATATTCCTGTTGTGCAGAACTTCCAGGATGGTTCACTAAAGAGTATGCTTTACTGGGTCTATGATGAAACCACAACTTCTGCTGTCATCAGATTCCCTGAAGGTGTATTTCGGATATTTGACAAGAAGGATCTGCTTCAATTTGGAAAATGGGATATACATTATCTGGCTCAACATCAAATCCAGGTTGCTGAAGATATTTTTGAAGCCGCTGCTAAAGATTATACTGCTATGATTGCTGAGATTATCGAGAAGCAGATGTGGTTTGGGTCAATGGGGAGGTCTGATGTGCTCATTATCGAGAAAGACTGAATCAATGCTAGCCCCAAACCAAGGGGGAGATTGATAGGTCATATTTATGTGGTTTGGGCTAGGATCTTTATGTATAAGTCTTGGTAGGGTTTGGTCTTGTTTATGTTGTGTATTTACGGTTGTGTAGGTGTTCACGGCCGTGAACCTGTTCACGACCGTGAACCATGTGTGCGGTTGGTCTGTCCCTATAAATAGGTGTGTGTCAGTACTGTGTCAGTAGCATTGTCAGATAGAGTTCACGGTGTATTGTCAAGGTGTAACTAACATGTTTGCGGCCCAGCTATAATACGTGTGCATTGTTTGATCAATTCTTTCTTCTTCTTGTTGTTCTTGTGCTTGATTGTTCATCATATTAATCCAATTGTTTGATCACTAGTTTGGTTCCTGGATTTGGGACTTTACAAAAACTCACTCAAGGCACTCTAGGGTTTCAATGTATACTAAAGGGGGTGGAGGCTAACCTAAAATGTCCATAGGAAGGATATAATGTTACTTATATAGGGGTAAAACCCTAAAATTAGGGTTTGGTGCTGAAGGGAGTACTCCCCGCGTACGCTCGACGTACTCAAAGACCACCCACGACCATTTTAACCACTACGCCCAGCGTACACGACAAGTACGCCCCGCGTACTCATTGAACCTTTAAAACCCTAAAACTTCATTTGGCCCTAAATCCTTCATTCTAAGTCCGTTCCCGACGAACTTTATATCAACGGAAAGGTGACGAGAAGCCCTACACTTAGCCTTAAAACTTCCCGAACCAAACCTAAAATTCATAAAGGACTGAGTTATCAAATTGTGATTATACCCTTGGGCTCCGAAACACCATCGAACACTCGGATCACTTAGACTATAGCACCCACATCCAAAAAGGATCAAATCATTTCTTCCCCAAGGCCCTAAGCCTTATGATAACTGATGATCGGGCCACGGTACCGAATAATGAAGCAATTCGAAACCGAGTGTTACAGCTTGTTTCAAATTTTAAAAAGTAAGGACTTTCATTAAGAAGACGTCCACCTTTCTATGTTTTATTTGCAAGTTGTTCTCTTTCGGTGGAGAAATAGACCATATTGGTGAGAGAACCTTGTAAGAGCAAGATTTGGTGAATAAATTGATGTAAATTGAGGAATTAGTTGGTATTCCAAATTGAAAGATTCAGCAACAAGATTGGTTTCCACTAGAGATGATCAGTAACTTCTTTGGTTGCAAACACTTGGAATTTCAACTTATCCCAAATGAAAATTCCATTTCTGAAAAGACCGCGGCATAAATTTACCGACCGTTGGCAATTGTTACCAAAATTTATGATCATGATCTTCATCCAAAAGTTTTCTCATCAGTTTTGGTTACTAAGGGAATGTTTGATTTGCTGATGACCGAGTCCGGTCATGCGTTTTTGTCTGACTCGGTCTGGTCAAAGTGTTTGATTTGTGTAGATTAGACAGTTGACCTTGTCTCAGTCCATAAAATTTATCTGACTCGGTCCTTCATAAAATGTTAGCTGACTCGGTCCTAGATGGTTATGTCACGATATTGCCCTTTCCATTATACCATCGCATCTGAAAATGACAGTGGTAGGAACCATCGTTTCCATCGATAGAACGCCATCCTCAGTCGTTGCTCCTTGTTGTTTCCTTCCTCCGCCGACGCCAGTCCCTCCCGCCTGGCCTTCTTCTTCTCCTGGTTGCGCCTTCAACACACCGCCTTCCATACAACGCCTTCAACTTTTCCTCGTTCAAAAAAAGAAGCTGAATGATTGAGCTTAATTTTCCGACCTCCACCAATGCCTTCCTCCTCCATCTACCAACACTTCTGATGAGACTTATGAGCTTTGGTTTGGCATGCAGAATTAAAGAACACACAATGAACATGGTGATTTCGGTGTTTAAGAGATGCATTCGATTATGTATGGTGTTACAAAAAGGGATCTAGATCTAAATCTACATAAATAACACACACTTACACACTCAATTTTACATCTCTCAAGCACACCTCCATAAGTGGTATGAACCCACCTTATATAGAGGTGTTTACATGTCTCTCTCTCACTCTCTATCTCATGTCACAAGGCTAAAGCACCACATGCAAGTGGGTCTACAAAAGTCAAACCATTTACAAAGTCATACATGGATAACTTTGTACCCCAACATTCTCCCCCTCAAAGTTAGGAATGAATGACCCACTTCAAATCTCCCAAAATCGAGCAACTACACGATCCGAGCCTAAAGCATGACACATGTTGAGATGAACTTCAAGTCTTCAATTCTTCCATGATTCTTCAATTTGGGCTCTAGGATGTGAGACCAAACGAACCGAGCATCAACGAATGATCAAGAGCTTCTCAAACTCCAAATAATCACCCTAAAGTTGAGCATAAAAACACACCCTAAAAATATTCAATAAGTCCAAACCCATCTCGAAACGAAATCACTTTCGAATCTCCAATCGCATCATTTCATCAACTTTAAAAATTCAAGGTCACTTCGGTCTTCAAGTTCGCGTAATATGAAAAATTCAACTTCGAATTTCCATATAAATTTCTCCCCCTTTTTATAATCGAAATTTGATTATAAAACTATCAAGGAAAGAGAACGTGATCTATTCGGAATTTTTCGTGTCAAAACTCCCCCTTAACATGTGGCATAAACTTTTTGCTTAAATCCGGAAAACCGAAAAAATCTTCAATTTTTATCTTCGTTCACGGACCGCCTTTGACAAAATTTCTCAAAAATGGGTAGAAATTGTCAATTTCAAAATTCTGCAGTGACTCGGTGCACCCAAAACAACCAAAAATGCGAAATTCTCCCCCATTTGCGAAACTGGGTAGAAAACGTCAATTCGCATTAACTGCAAGGGCCTGAAATGCATATTCTTCAATTTCTCAGCAAAATCATTCCATTTTCGAATTTGGGCAAAAACTGTCAAACTTTCGAAACTTCAATGACTGATTTCGAAATTTCTGCCTCTTTTCACCAAAACTGTCGAAATTAGGTCCTTAAGTCGAATGTGGGTGCAAACTGTCAATCTTTCGAAACAGAAAGGACCAAATGTGAAAATTTTGCCTTATTGCATCAAACTGTCGAAAATTTATCCCAAATGTCGAAATTTGTAAAAGATGACAAACTTTCGAAACAATAAGGACTAATGTCGAAAAATTCTATGTTTCTTCCTTTTTCCTAATTCGTTACAGAGACAACGAACCCTTCTTCTTCACTTCGTTAATCAGCTAACGAAGTCTTCCACAACACCATTTTTAACGAAAATTTTTCAGCACCATTTTAACGAAAACGAAGCATGTCGAACGCTTAACCGTGAACAGTAACATCTTAATCATTCAGTAGCGTAATCGACATTTCGTTAACAATGCTTTCCAAATCATCGACATTAACAGCAAATGATAACATTCGATTCTTGACTCAAAATTTTCGACTTTACGTCCCTGTTCCAAATTCATCGACATCCAATTCTTCATCCCTTGATATCACGTTCCAATAAAGAATCTAGACTCCAATTTTCGAAATCATACCCAAATCAACACAAATCGTACATCGCTTTGTTAATAATCAACTTCCCAATAACGAATTCACAGCATTCGTTCTCATCATACAAAATCAGATATCCAGTCGACTCCAAATCACCAAACCAACATCGAACAACTCCAAAATAAGGTCGACCTGATTTCCAAGACCTTCCCAAATCGAAATCCAAGATTAATACCAGTTGAACTTTCACATTCGATTCTCAGTAAACATCGTTTGACTTCAATCAAAATCGAATGAACAGCGACTCCAATTCAAATCAATCCAAGAACACAAACTTTGACTTTTTAATTTTGACCTTCAGTTCAATTGACTTCGTAACATCAAAATCAAAGTTTTCAGTCCAGTTCTTCTTTCTAATCTATAATCGACACCAAAACATGTTGAATCAAACTTCGATTTCAATCGATTCTTCAACTGTCGAGTTCTTAGTTTTCACTTGAATAAAATCAATTTCATCATACAACAATCATATGAAATCGATTTCTAAATTCAGATTAACAATCAACAACAAATGATTATTACAGATGAAGGAATGAAATCGGGAATCAAGAACAACCGATTAACGAACAATCGATGAATGAACAACAGATGAAGAACGGAAATAAACTTGGAACAAATGTATAACTTGGTAATGCAAGCGTACAAACAGATCAATATCAATTAATATGAGATACAAATTGAGTCGACGGATTCTGATTACAATCAACCTTGGACTGAAAGTTGGGCTTGGAATAGATCATGAACAGTAATCGAATTTTGATTTTGAGCTCAATATACATGAATAGTAACTGATAATGGAATTTGGACCAATTTTCACTCATCAACATTAAACAGTAACTTCGAAATTTTGTTTGAATTTCATTTTATTTATGAACTTTTGATCTAAGCAACAATAAATGGATCAATCAATGGGATTAAAACGAATTTCGATCCATTGAGACAAAACAATCAAAAAATCAAGAACGCAACGCACGAATCAACGAGATTTAGAGAGATCATAGAGAGAGACTCACCATAAATGCTCCAATTGTGACAAATTTTGCCAAACCGAGAATCGTTTCTTCAAAAAATCATGTTGATCTTCGAAGACCCGCTCTGATACCAAATGATGAGACTTATGAGCTTTGGTTTGGCATGCCGAATTAAAGAACACACAATGAACATGGTGATTTCGGTGTTTAAGAGATGCATTCGATTATGTATGGTGTTACAAAAAGGGATCTAGATCTAAATCTACATAAATAACACACACTTACACACTCAATTTTACATCTCTCAAGCACACATCCATAAGTGGTATGAACTCACCTTATATAGAGGTGTTTACATGTCTCTCTCTCTCACTCTCTATCTCATGTCACAAGGCTAAAGCACCACATGCAAGTGGGTCTACAAAAGTCAAACCATTTACAAAGTCATACATGGATAACTTTGTACCCCCAACAACTTCCTCCTCCATTTAAGCTGACTATCCCTGCAACTCCAATTGGTAAGGCTAATTTTTTTGTTTTTTTTCTTATACGTGATGTGAAGAATGGATAAGTCTATTTGAATGCTCTTTTACAAAGTTTCATGATGATGAAATAACAATTGGCATCCAATTGAATGGAATGAAAATTGCTCATAGAAGTTATCTGATTCCAAGGTACATATCCTTCATCTTTCCTTTTTACTGATACATTGCATTGGAATTGGAACATGAGAGAAATTTGGCAAATTTGTTAGGAATTGGAAGATTTGATCATTTGTATGCTTATCTTGACTATATGATTTTGTTTGGTAGATATCTGGGGAAAGTAAATGCCCAAAAAGGCAGAAAAAGAATAGGTTATTTATGTATGGAACTTCTAAAACACAAAGACATTGGAGGGAGATCACAACCAATTTACCAAAACTTTGTTAATGCTAGTGTGTTATTCTTTATTCCTTATATATGGAGATTGTGAATTTTATGATCGTATAATCAAATGTTTGGACTTGGGAGATCCAATTATCCCTCTTTATTTCAAATTGTAGTCATTGTTCACTGTTTCAAAGTAAAAGTTCATTGTTGTCGTGTTCTAATAAAAAGAAAAAATTGAAAGTTCAATGCTATAATTGAAAATTTAATGCTATAATAGAAAATTTTAAAATAATAAGATTTTTTATAAAATGGTAATTTGTGATGGTACTCAGTTATACGAAATAGAACAGAATGGTAAAATTGTCATTTTCAGTAATCGATATGGCCAGTCAGATGCATAATCAAACAATATAGTTTCAGTTAGAGGCAAATACAGTCAGAGCTTTAGACTCAGTCAGAGCTTTAGACTCAGTCAGCCCATGACTCAAGCAGATCTGACTGAGTAAACAACTATCAAAAAGCCCCTAAGTGTGAATAACATACTTGATTATATAGTAATTAGTAACTTCCGTTACGTTATGTGCGTGGCAAATAGCAATCGAGTTACAATACTGATAAGCGGGAGAATTGGTTGAATCGGATACCAAAAATTCAAAGAAAAAAAGAAAAAGAAAAATCGAACAGAATCATTCAAAATTGGGAGAACTAATTACCTCCGATATCAAGAGCCAAATGCGAAATTTCATCTACCGGTGAATTTGCCAAAGTCGTTGTCTCACTTCTATCGCCTTCCGTCGTTTTCGCTCCCAAAACACACACAAACACAGGATGAAAAATTAGGGGTTTAAGGATAAAAAAACACACTTCTGTCAAACCTTCAACCAATCCAATTGCTTCATCTGATTCTCTTTCTTCTCGCCAAGCTATCTATGGCCATCCCTTAACGATCCCCCTAACAAGCGCTAGGGGGCGGTGTTCTCTTCATGTTAGCGATCCTAGCAAGAGCGTAGCGACCATCCACTTCGTTTGGTCTTAGTGTTTGAAATAAAAGGAAGGAATCAGTGCTTTATCAGATCGATTAACTGTTCAACGTCAGAATCCTAGTGTTCACAATCTCCGACTACATTAAACAACTATGGCGACACAGATCCATCCAATGGTTAATATTTTTCTTTCTCTCTTCATTTTTAGTTGTAGATTTTTATTGTTTGTCGGTGTCGTCTATGAAAACCTGTCTAATTGATTTTACTGTGAAAGGTTTTACAATTTTCGTAGTGGTTTAAAGGAACACGTAACCGATTACAATAACTCAATTACACACCATCTATGTAACTGTAATCGAATTAACAATCAACCAACAAATTAATCAAAGTAATTGATTTGAGTTTCAAACTTCACTTGCAGTCTCTGCCCTTGTAGGCATGTATCAAAGTATGAATCCGCCGGGACAATTAACCAAGTGGAGTTCAAGCGGCGACGGTCCCTGTGGAGATAACTGGAAAGGCGTCACCTGTATGTGTTCAAGAGTCACAAATATGTATTTCACAGTTTCCATTGATCATCTACTCATTTGAATGTATAAAGTCTTCATAATGTGTCATAATTCATAAAACTCACAACATTTGTATCCGATCAGAAAATTATCTAGTATTGGGCTTTCAGGGGGAATCAGATTCCATCTTTCAATTTTGACATCGCTAACTAAATTGTAAGAACGATAAATTTCTTTAATCTCTTCATTTGTGGCTTCTTTTTTTGACACATATAAGCCTGACATGGTTTAATTTGGTAATGCACTGACGTAAGCAACAATAATTTTGGCAATCAGATACCTTAGGCTGGAGGGAGTGGTGTCACACTCCCTCATGAAACCGCAGTGCCACGTAGACGTCACGTCACCATTTACCACAAAAGTGTGGTTTCATACCACACACAAGGAGTGGTGCCACACTTTGGTTTTTTTTTTTAATTAAATAAAAACTATATTTTTAATAAAAATCATTCATTTCATTACTTCAAAATAAAAATAACATTACATTCCATTGCCTAAATAAAAATCCTACAAACTTAAAAAAAAAAACACTAGAAATTTTAAACCTACAAACTTAAAAAAACATACATTAAACGATTAAAAATAAACACACTACATGAAGTCGTCCTCCGAGAACTCGTCTTCCGGGTCATCCTCCGGATCCAAATTGAGGTTAATGTGTTGAATCCCGTAAATGGGTTCCACCAAGTCCATACGAAGATTGTGAAATGTTTCATTGCAACGAACCTCTGCTCTCTTTTCAATGTACTCGTCGCCCCCAATTTCTATTGCTTGTGTCGCGGGAATGGTTTCCTCTTCATCATACTCACATATCGTTCTTCCTTCATTTTCGATAATCATATTATGCAATATTATACATGCATACATGATTTCATGCATTTTTTCCTCGCTTAAAAAAGTTGATGGTTTTTTCAATATAAACCAACGTTTCCTGAGAGCTCCAAAAGCCCGCTCGACATCCTTCCTAGCTCTTTCTTGAGCTTTCTTGATTTTTTTCCGACGAGTATCAATCGGACACGTAAACAATTTAACAAAAACTGCAGACTCATGATAGATCCCATCAACTAGATAATAACTATATTTATATGGTGCTCTACGCAATTGAAAAGAAGAATCCGGTGCAGATTCATCGTATATGCTGTTAAATATAGGTGAACGATTAAGAACGTTAATGTCGTTAAGGGATCCAGGAGAACCAAAAAAAGCATGCCAAATCCACTGATCATGTGATGTCACCGCTTCAAGTATGACCGTTGGATGCCCATGATCACCTCGGGTAAATTGACCATGGTGTGAGGCAGAACAATTTTCTCATGCCCAGTGTAGACAATCTAAACTTCCTAACATTCCAGGAAAGCCATGTATGCTAACATGATGTGATTGCAGTTTTATGATGTCATTGCGTGTAGGCTTACGTAAATATTTTGGACCATAAAACTGAATAATAGTTTTGCAAAAATAGTGTAGACTATCTCGTGCAGTCCTAGCTGACATCCTAAAACTCTCGTCCAACGCGTCAGGAGGGATGCCATATGCTAATTGACGAAGTGCAGCTGTATATTTTTGTAAAGGGGTGAAACCGGGTGTACCTCTAGCATCGGGCCGTTACTCGAAAAAATCACACTCCCTCCTTAGATCTTCGACTATACGTTCGTATAACCGTTTGAACATTCTGAAGCGCCTTCTAAAGTAGTATCCTTGAAAAGTGGCATTTTCTTGAAAGTAGTATTGTATCAGACGTTGGTTTGCATCTTCACGATTTCTGCAAATAAATCTTCGGGTTCTCTGTTCAGCACTGCCCGATGCCCTACTGCATGCCGCTTCATACGTTTGTTCCGCAAATTTAGCAGCAGCGACAAAAACATCGAACATAACATCAAATTCTTCAGAAGAATCGGACGAAGACATTTTTTTTTTATTTTTTTAGAGGTAATATAGTAGAAAGATAAAAAAAATGAAGGGTTGAGAGGTTTAAATAGATGTTAAAGGTTAAAAGGAAAAAAAAATTAAATTAAAAACCCAAATTATGACCGTTTGCAACGATCAAATGTGTTGGCCAATCAAAATCAAGCATCAAACGCTCCCTCTAAAAGCCGCATCGCAGTCTCAGCCTCACCTGGACCGCACCCAGGGGCGGTGTTTGTGCTTATGTGGCAAGGGGAGTGCGCCTGGATCACGCCCACTCTGCCTGGCCTTATATCCTTCCTCCAAACATGTAAAGATTGTATGTTTATTATTATTATTATTATCCTTTAAGCATTCATTTTCTCCTAATTTTCATCTCATTTCTCATACGACCTTTTAAAAATGCAGAAATCTTGTTGGATGTGGTTATTCTGGCAGCCTTCCATATTCCATATCACAAGTGGCTTCTCTAAGATACTTGTGAGTCTGACTTTTTTTTTGATAAAAAATGTTATACTGATATTGACATTGATTTTTTTATATTTGAATAGAAATGTCGCCCACAATCAAATAGGTGGTCAATTGTTTGACATGTTTGGGCAACTATCATCTATTTCAAACCTGTAAGAATTGAAACCATAATCTATATTTATGCTTGTGAGGTGAAAAACCTCAAAAGTAAGGTTTTTAATCACTTCCTTTTGGTAGCACATTAGACATGTATTTATATCTTTGAAATATCTGACATATTGATCCCTTTTAATATTCTTACTTAAGTTTAGTTTCCTAAATTCAAGTATGAAGGTCTGATAAAAGCATTTCCTGTAAGTGTTTCAATCTAGAACTTTTGCAAAAAAAATGGGTAGTAAATGTACTTTAGAAGGAAAATGCAGTGTAGTAAATGTAAGGGTTTAGGCCACAACAAAAAGACATGAAAGTATGTGTTTTTTTCAAATTTATTAGGGCAAATTGTAAGCAATGTACTTTACTTACTCTTTTTACCAATAGTGGCAACCTACTTAATTTTGTTTTACCCATAACAACAATGTAGTTGCATTTTTGGTATCAATAAAGGCAATGTATTTTATATCATGCTTATTGCAATAATTGATTGGTAAAGAAAGGAAAGTATATGTAAGGAATTGTAAGTATGTTGGTAATATGTAAAAAGAAATGTAAATACATTGTTATTATGGGTTACATATTATTAGTAAAAGAAAATATAAATACATTGCTATTATGTGGTTTTTAAGGATATTATTCGTTGAGATTAATTTTTTGGGGGGGGAGGGGGGGGGGGGGGGGGGGGTTGTGATGAACAGAGAGGTAGAGAGTCATAAAATGAAACAATAGGTGGCCAGTAAAAAACCAATCTGGGGCGAAACTCGAGTTTTTTTACTAGTTAGCACGAATGGCAAGAGTGGTTTTTAATTTTTTAATTCCTTGTTTTCGTTTTTCAATATAAAAAAAGAAATATGGATATATTTATTTAGCAGTAGTTTAGTGGGTTGTAATTGGATTCAAACAGTGGCTTTTTGTCATGTATGCAAATAGTATATTATTACTAGGAATCATATTTTTTAATCTTGTATTAATGTATAATATATTTACGTTAGTGTGATCATTATAATTTTTTTTATTTCTTTAGTAAGTATCTATTATGATAAAAACGTAATTTAATTTACATTAATAATGCTATAAAAATTTAAAATTATATGCATTTGTGTTATAAGGACATTTTGGTAGTTATCAAGTACTTTTTTTTTTCAATTCATTGATCTTTTTTGACCTACCAAACAACATAAATTAATGATTCATTCTTTTACAACAAGATAACAAAACACGACGAAGGAATGACAACGATACATTCCTTTATTTCTGCAATCCCGTTAAGTCAATTTCATAATCATTTCATCTCGTCCAACCAAACAGACCATAAAATATGCTCAATAACTGCCAGTGGCCGTGCTTAGCACGGAGAAATAATTATTAGTTATTATGTATTACCTTATGTCTTTGTTTAGACCTTATATTTATATTGTCTGTTTATACTATTGATTTAAATTAATTAATATTGATGTTTAGTTTAAGAAATGTAAATTAATTTATGTGCATGAATTTAATATTTTAAAATTTACATTTTGCTCCAAATTGAATTCTTAATTACTTTCCTTAATTCAAGCCTTCAAACTTTTGACAAACATTAATGAATTATTTATGCATAATTGATTTGTATAAAACGCTTTGTAATTTATACGTCTTAAAATTCAAGATATCACTAATAAACATTAATATATATATATATATATATATATATATATATATATATATATATATATATATATATATTCGGGCGTGGCGCATTCGCATACAACCCACTTCCATGATAATTAATATGCACGCAAGAATTTAACCACGTGCGATGAAAGTCCATTGAACGTCATTTAAGTGAGTTTTATTATTTATTTTCGTTTATTTTGGTTTATTTTGTTTTTTTTTCTAATTTTTTTATGTTTTTGAAAAAAATTCAAACATATATATATATATATATATATATATATATATATATATATATATATAGATATATATATATATATATATAGTTTTAACATTTTTTTATTTTTTCTAATTATTTTCTAAATATTTTCTTTTTGTTTTTTATTAAATTAATTTTTTTTTCTTTTTTCAGTTTTTTAATATCTTTACTACATACTTTAAGATACTAGTGTTTTTGTTTAATTTTTGTTTTTATTTTTTAAATTTTTTTGGTTTTAATTTTTTAAATTTTTTTGATTTTTTAAATTTAATATCGGTTTGAGTTTTTTAATGTTTAACAATTAAAAAATTTTAAATAAGAAGAATATTAAGGATCATAATATTTTTCGTTCATATTTTTTTTAAATCATATTATTTTTTGATCATAAAATTTTGAATAAAATTATTTTGAATCATGGTATTTTTGATCAGATCTTTTTTAATAATATGATTTTGGATCAATAATATATTCAATTAAATATAGCTTCTGTTCAAAAAACGTTATGGATCATTATATATTTTGAATTATTTAATTTTGAATAATAAAATATATAATTAAGAGTTATAAAAAATTTGAGTTTAAATATTTTTAAATCATAAATATTTTGGATCGTGTTATGTTTAATATATATATTTTTTTAAAACTAATATTTCTTTAAATTAATATTGTAGTGGTAATTATAAGCTCTGATGCAAATTGTAGTGGTGTTGATTATGATGACATGTGCGGAATAAGAAAATATCTAGTGAATTATCATACAAATCAAGAACACATGGAGTAAATAAATTTTGTTAAGCTCATATTAGATCTAGAAAGAACATACAAAGTGGGTCTTGTACAAATTCTCTCTCTAGTCTAACACTCAAAATGGTTCCTTACATAATAAGAGTCACACTTCCTAATTATAGGAAAGACTCAACTCATTTACATATACAAGAGGGTAAGCCTAAACACTCCACATCCAAGCATGACTTTGCATCTTAACAAATATATATATATATATATATATATATATATATATATATATATATATATATATATATATATATATATATATATATATATAGGTAGGTTCAAATGTTTCTCACATCTATTGTGTGCTAGAATGCACCAATAGATTTTTAGTATTAATTATATGTATATTAAATGCTATCCATACTTATAACTCATTTTTATCGAAACTAATTAAATTCGTCATTAATATCAACAATAATATTCTTTCAGAATCAATTCATATCTAGAAGAATGAAAGTGTATTCCAGCAGAATGAGAGTGTATTCTAGTAGAATACACTCTCGTTCTTCATATTCAATGCAACTTTATTGTATTTTAAGTGATTGAGTCCTAAAATAAAATACGAACTCATATATAAAAACATACATGTGAATTCATTCTGAAAGAACGTTATTGCTGACATTAATGACAGATTTAATTAGTTTCCATAAAAAGATAATTATAATTATGGATATTATTTAATATACATATAATTATAGAAATCATTTAATATCTATATTTATATAATTAAATAATTATTTAATTTACTAAATTTCTATTGGTACATTCTAGCACACAATAAATATAATAAACAAAATAACATAGCCATATATACATATATATATATATATATATATATATATATATATATATATATATATATATATATAATGAGAGAGAGTATCTTGACGTGCATCTCTGAATCATACAAATACATTTTTGAAAAATGAAAAAGTACACGAAGGAGATAATACACCATCATGGATATATATACACCATCATGTAGACTAATTCAATTATTTTGTTTGTGTTTTAAAAAAGGTGTTATTATTTGTATTTTTTTAGACTTTCAGTTATATATATATATATATATATATATATATATATATATATATATATATATATATATATATATATATATATATATATATATATATATATATAGGAGGGTTCAATTGAGAAAAAAAAGGTTGAGAACGGGGAAATCATTCTCAACCACACATTTATTTTGCCGCAAAACACTTAGGCGTACCGTCGGAAATGGATAACGGATAAACATGTGTTTTCCAACCAAACATGTTTCCTTAAACTATGCTAATCATTGCCTTAATATATATAAACATATTTTTTTTCGTTTTTTTTATTTTTAAAAAGCCATTATTACCGAAAAATTATATTAAATATATCAAAATTCATAATTTTTTATTCTCTATAAATAGACATCCATATTGATATATTTTTAAAATAAAATAATTTTTTTTTAGAGTTTCAGCTCTCGTTATTCATAAGTGAATAAAAAAATCTATCAGATTTTTATTACAGTATATTCGTTATTCACTTATGAATAAAACGTATGCGTAACTTTTTTTATAGATTAAGTACCGTTCATATATGAATATGACACGCAATAAAGTTTTCTTACTTAAAATATATTTTTTACATCATCTTTCATCATATATTATATTTATATATGAATAAAACGTGTATTAGTTGTCGTCATATTTTATATTCATATATGAATAAAACATTTATCAGATTTTTGTTACAGTTAATTTGTTATTCATATATGAATAAGTAGTATAAATGATACTTAAACTGTAAAAAAAATTAATTATATATTTTTATTCATAAGTGAATAACGAATGTACTGTAGCAAAAATCTGATGCATTTTTATTCACTTATTAATAACGATAGCTGAAAATATAAAAGAAATAAATTTTTTATTTTATCTTAAAAGTATATCAATATGGATGTCTATTTGTAGAGAATAAAAAATCATAAATTTTGGTATATTTAAAATCATTTTTCGATATAAATAGCTTCTTAAAAATTAAAAAAACAAAAAAAAACTATGTTTTTTTATATATTAAGGTAATGATTAGCATATTTTAAGGAAACATGTTTTGTTGGATACACATGTGTATTCCTTATCCATTTCCGCTGATACAACAAAGGCTTTTGCGGCAAAAATAAATAAGTGGCTGAGAACGATTCCCCCATTCTCAACCTTTTTTATTTTCTGAATTGAATATATACCTATATATATATATATATATATATATATATATATATATATATATATATATATATATATATATATATATATATATATATATATATATATATATATATATATATATATATATATTGCGTTCGCATACAACCCACGTTCGTGGTAATAAATACGGACGCGGGAATTTAATCTCGTGCGACGAAAGTGTATGGAACGTCATTTAAGTGAGTTTTATTATTTATTTTTGTTTATTTTTTCATTTTTTTAATTTAATTTTTATGTTTTTTGAAAAAAATTCAAAAAAAAATAATAATAATAAAACAATTATATAATGTTATTTATTTATTTTTTTTGTTTTCTTTTCTAATTATTTAATTTTTTTTTCGTTTTTTTTTAAAAAATTTATAATTTTTTTTCTTTTTAGTTTTTATATATCTTTACTACATATTTTAAGATACTAGTGTTTTTGTTTATTTTTGTTTTTAGTTTTTTATTTTTTAGTTTTTTTTTATTTTTTTTATTTTTCAAATTAAATATCGGTTTTAGTTTTAATGTTTAACAATTATAAAATTTTAAATAATAAGAATATGAAGGATCATAATATTTTTCGTTGACGCTTTAAGATACTAGTGTTTTTGTTTAATTTTTGTTTTTATTTTTTAAATTTTTTTGGTTTTAATTTTTTAAATTTTTTTGATTTTTTAAATTTAATATGGGTTTGAGTTTTTTTAATATTTAACAATTATAAAATTTTAAATAAGAAGAATATTAAGGATCATAATATTTTTCGTTCATATTTTTTTTAAATCATATTATTTTTTGATCATAAAATTTTGAATAAAATTATTTTGAATCATGGTATTTTTGATAAGATCTTTTTTAATAATATGATTTTGGATCAATAATATATTCAATTAAATATAGCTTCTGTTCAAAAAAACGTTATGGATCATTATATATTTTGAATTATTTAATTTTGAATAATAAAATATATAATTAAGAGTTATAAAAAATTTGTGTTTAAATATTTTTAAATCATAAATATTTTGGATCGTGTTATGTTTAATATATACTTTTTTAAAACTAATATTTCTTTAAATTAATATTGTAGTGGTAATTATAAGCTCTGATACAAATTGTAGTGGTGTTGATTATGATGACATGTGCGGAATAAGAGAATATCTAGTGAATCATCATACAAATCAAGAACACATGGAGTAAATAAATTTTGTTAAGCTCATATTAGATCTAGAAAGAACATACAAAGTGGGTCTTGTACAAATTCTCTCTCTAGTCTAACACTCAAAATGGTTCTTTACATAATAAGAGTCACACTTCCTAATTATAAGAAAGACTCAACTCATTTACACATACAAGAGGGTAAGTCTAAACACTCCACATCCAAGAATGACTTTGCACCTTAACATATATATATATATATATATATATATATATATATATATATATATATATATATATATATAGAGAGAGAGAGAGAGAGAGAGAGTATCTTGACGTGCATCATACAAATACATTTTTGAAAAATGAAAAAGTACACGAAGGAGATAATACACCATCATGGATATATATACACCATCATGTAGACTAATTCAATTATTTTGTTTGTGTTTTAAAAAAGGTGTTATTATTTGTATTTTTTTAGACTTTCAGTCACATAATATATATATATATATATATATATATATATATATATATATATATATATATATATATATATATATATATATTGCGCTCGCATACAACCCATGTTCGTGGTAATAAATAAGGACGCGGGAATTCAACCTCGTGCGACGAAAGTGTATGGAACGTCATTTAAGTGAGTTTTATTATTTATTTTTTTTATTTTTTCGTTTTTTAATTTAATTTTTATGTTTTCTGAAAAAAATTCAAAAAAAAAAAAAATAATAAAACAATTATATACTTTGTTTTAATGTTATTTATTTATTTTTTTGTTTTCTTTTCTAATTATTTTATTTTTTTTTCGTTTTTTTTAAAAAAAATTATAATTTTTTTTCTTTTTAGTTTTTATATATCTTTACTACATATTTTAAGATACTAGTGTTTTTGTTTATTTTTGTTTTTGTTTTTTTATTTTTTATTTTTTTTATTTTTCAAATTAAATATCGGTTTGAGTTTTTTAATGTTTAACAATTATAAAATTTTAAATAATAAGAATATGAAGGATCATAATATTTTTCGTTGACGCTTTTTTTTAATCATATTATTTTTAGATAATAAAATTTTGAATAAAATGATTTTGAATTATAGAATTTTGAATCAAATCTTTTTGAATTATATGATTTTGGATCAATAATATATTCAATTAATCATATTATTTTAAGAATATGAAGGATCATAATATCATTATATATTTTGAATCATTTAATTTTAAATAGTAAAATACTTATAATTAAGAGTTATAAAATATTTGAGTCTAAATATTTTTAAATCATAAATTTTTTGAATTATCACATTTTGGATCATATTATGTTTAATATATTTTATTAAAAACTAATGTTTCTTAAAATTAAAAGTAAATACTTCAAAAACTTATTTTTGAAAAATTCTTTTTATAATTTCACTAGTATATTAAAATAGAAATATCTCTTAAATTTTTATGACTTTTAGAGAATTTTTTTCTGAGTTTTTTTTTTTATAAAAAAATATTTTTTTATTCAAATTTTCATGATCGTGGTCAAAAAATTATAGCCAATAAACGAAATGGATGGAAAAAACAAAAAATTAACCAAATGAGATTTGAATCTCAATATCTCTATTTTATTTTGAATTTCAACGTAACTTTTCTCTCTCTCTCTCTCTCTCTCTCTATATATATATATATATATATATATATATATATATATATATATATATATATATATATATATATATATATATAGACGGTTTACTTGAGATTAAAAAAAATAGAGATCTTGAGATTCAACCCGAGTCATACATTTCTCATTTGTCGCTCTAACGCTCCAGTGTACCGACAACAACAGTGTATGCGTAATCATAAATGATTATACATATATGTTTATTCACAGATTGAGTAATCATATATGATTATGACAGTTGGTGGCAGAAAAGGTGGTAGTGACAGAGGTGACAGTGATATAAGTCACGGAGGTGACAGTGGTAGGGTCGGCTGTTGTCAGAGGTGGTGGTAATGGTGGTGGCGGTGGCGGTTGTGGTGGTTTTGATGGTGGCGAAAGATAAAGGAACTGGCGGCGCTATATAATCATTTATGATTATAAAAGGCCAACCGCGCCGATACGCTAGAGGGTTAGAGCGGCAGATTTGAAATATGTGGATGAGGTTGAATTTCAAAATCTCTACTTTATTTTTAATCTCAACGGAACCTACTTCTCTCTCTCTCTCTCTCTCTCTCTATATATATATATATATATATATATATATATATATATATATATATATATATTTTCTTATTATTTTCTTTTCTCTTGTTTGTAATTTGTTTTGATTGTTCTTGTTTTGCTCTGCCTTGCGTCTTGCTAGATGTGAGTGTTTTTTCTAATACATTGGCTGTTTCCAAAAAAAAAAAAATGTACACTAAATAACTAGGAGTAAATACATAATAAACATTTTAAAATCATTAATTTCTGTTACATTATTAATAAACTTTATTTTAGATGTTTAATTGGTTGTATGTCTATTTTAATAAATTATCAGATATAATATTTTACAATAAATGGATAATGACTTAAAAGGATAATGTATTTTTTGATTTGTACACATTTAGTCACTGACTTTTTTTTTTCGTTCACATTTACCCCGTCAACTTGTTAAACTGTACATATTTAGTCCTTATGACCGACTAATCCAGGTTAGCCGGTAAAAATGACTTAAGAGGGTAATATATTTCTCACTTTGTACACATTTAGTCCTTAATATTTTTGTACACATTTAGTCCTTAATATTTTTTTTGTTGCAAAATAAGTCATTTTTGTTTTTGTACTCATTCAGTACTTATGAATGATTTCTTTAGGTTTTTTCTCACGACATCTTACGTGGGATAACCATATTGTGGTGGGATAGGTTGAGGTGATCCTGCTATACGTTTGTTGTATCGAGTATTTTGGGGGAAACTCACTAAACTTTGTGTTTACCCAGTTGTTTATATTTTCAAGTTATATCGTTGATCGTGGGAAGGCGAATGCATGATTGTACACACTCATCAACAATATTGAGGATTCCACGTTTTTTATATTACTCTGGTTTCGATAAATGTATTTTGGAATAAAAGTTTTTTTTCTTAATAATGGATTTATAATTAGAGACTTTTGCCTTATTTAAAAATGAAAATTTTTAGTTGTGAAAATGAGACGTTACACAAAAAAATCAACAGCCCCACACACTTCATCAATGATTGTCCCTCGTAAGATGTCGTCAGAAAAACCTAAAAAAATCATTCAGAATGAGTACAAAAACAAAAATGACTTATTTTGAAACAAAAAATTATTAATGACTAAATGTGTACAAAAATATTAAGGACTAAATGTGTACAAAATGAGAACTATATTACTCTATTAAGTCATTTTTCCCAGCTAACCTGGAGTAACCGGTCATAAGGATTGAATGTGTACAGTTTAACAAGTTGAAGGGGTAAATGTGGACGAAAAAAAAAACTCAGTGACCAAATGTGTATAAATCGAAAAATATATTATCCTTTTAAGTCATTATCGCTACAATAAATTAACAATTTACTATTAACATAGCGGTACGCTAGAAGCCTATAACCACACGGAACTAGCAGTAGCCTCTAAAATACGCCGTGTGCGTTTGCGCACTTGCTTTTGTAGTACATCATGTGGGGTCCACCATACGATTAAATAAAAGAAAGGTCTGCATCCTACACACAATTGCGTAGACAGACAGAACATTTGGGCCCACATCCTTCTGGAGAAAAGGTTCTTCCATTTAATCCCCATAGTCAATAAGCATTTAAGATACACCAATAAATAGTTACTGCCATATTATTATTTTGAGAAGTTATTTTCGTTTGAGTAAACCCTGATCCAAAGTGCAAAAAAAAAAAAGTTTGGTTTTTATTTTCAATAATTAATTTGGATAGTTTTTTTTTAAAAAATTTTGCACGCTTAATCCCTAATGTCGTCAACCGGACATAAAAAGACGATTTTACCATTTTTTTTCTCTTTCTTTTTTTATTTGTTAGTAATATTTAATTAATGGATTTTCTAATATGTGCCCTAAGGGCACATATAAGAAGCATTAATTAATGACAAATATTACAATAATTAAATGTAAAACACATTAATTATAAGGAATATTACCATAATTAAATGTAAAACACATTAATTATAAGGAATATTACCATAATTAAATATGAAATGCATTAATAATCTCCATAATAAATGTATTTTGAATTTAATTATGGTAATATTTTCCATAATTAATACTTCTTATATGTGCCCTTAGGGCACATATTAGAAAATCCCTTTAATTAATTACATATTTATTTATTTTTTTACAATAATGGACCCCACCTCATATACTCTCTCTCTCTCTCTCTCTCTCTCTCTCTCTCCAAACACCATTTCTGATCAATTCCTATAACTAGAAACTACAACATCTCCGACCACCACTGGTCCGCCATCTCCGACCTACACTTTCCGACCAGCCACTGGCCACCATTTCCGACAAACTACTACCGCTCGCGTCCACTGATACTCTCACCCCTCACAACCGGAAATCTGAAAATCAATAAAACCCAAAAATCCCAAAAAAAACCCAAAAAGTCTCACTATGGTTGTAGAATTGAAACCCTAGAATGCAGAACCACAAAACCACCATCATTGAAGATAGAGGGATAAAGATGAGGTGGTGGTCTTTGGATAAGAGAGGAGGGATAATGAGGCGTTGAGGATACAGATCTGTTGAAACTCATAAATTGAATCACCTAATGAGACGACAGATCTGTAAGAGGGTGAGGTGCTTCATCGCCGGTGGGGTTAGGGCTTGGATTTCCGATGATGGTTCCAGTCTTCCAGATTTTTGTTCTTCAACAGATGTGCTGAGAGAAGGGGAGAATAAGACGTTGAGGATAGTGGTGCGCAGGCGGAATGAAACGATGGTGCTCCACTGGCCGTCGTCGTCTCCCTCTTTCTTACCCAATCCTGACAACAACCCAAGCAGTATAGCCGACTGTTAGGCGTGTCAAACCCAACAAATAAAGGGTACGATATACTCCAAAAGAATCCCACTATATTGCACTAAAAGGTAGTACAAGGCAAGCAGGGTCGATCCACAGAGACACGAGATAATTAGTCTATACCTCTTTGCGCAAGGTACTATGGTCACCAACAGTAAAGAGGGGGGGGGGGGGTTTGAATGCAATGATTAAACAGACAACTTTAAAACACGAGTAAACAACTAAGCGAATGAATTAAGTTCAGATTTTGTAGGGACTCCAACTTCATGTATGACAATCCAGCAATGTGAACCAAAGATGACAAGATATTTGTTTCATTCTATCTAAGTTGGTACTTGAAAGTGTTAACAAGCTCTAACACTTTCCATTCACCACATTAATCAATCAAAACAAGCTCTTTGATTAATCCTAACCTTACTAACCTAATCTAAACAAGCTCTTAGAATTAGATTAAAAGATTGCATTAAGCTTATTGTGAATGTTCCCAACAACACCCAATACTCCTCACAAGCTCGGGAGCGTAAGAATGTGTGAAAAGATTTACACTAAATTCATTCATAAGAAATCAATTTAATGCTTGTTACTTAGTTCAATTCACAAAACAATTACGGATTTTGCAAAATGAATAACTTGAATGACCTAACCCCAATTCAAATGGCCAATAAGAATCATTATTAGAATCAAACATTCGATTGAAGTAAAATCAATTTCACTAGATAGAAATTAAACACAAACATCAGGTTATATGATTTGATTCACAACCAAAAAGTCAAAACATGAAATTGGAGGAGTTAGGGTTCTAGCCACACATGGCTAGAACAAGATCACAAGTCTAAAAGATGAAATTAAGTGTAATTACAACTTACAAAAACGAGAATTAATGTTTCCAAATGATTAACGGACAAACCCTTGCAAAAACCTTCGAATTCTCCTCTCCAATGGTGCTCTGATATGTTGTGTGTCTGTAAAAATGGCCCTCAACCCGTAATATGAAAGATAGGAAAAACTGCAAAAAGTTGTTTTTTAGGTCGAACACGGCCCGTGTTAAAATAGGCTAAACTAACACGGGCCGTGTTCAGCAGCCAACACACCCCGTGTTGATTTGCACTAAACTGACACGCTCCGTGTCAGCATGGTCAACAGCTCCCATTTTGGTCAAACACGCCCCGCGCCCACTTTTTAGTGTAAATTCAACACGCCCCGTGTACCTCTCTGACTCCAATTCCAAACTTGATTTTTCCAACTTTTTCGTTCTTCGCTCGATCATCCCGAAATCTTCACCAATGCTTCCCGACACTTCCCAAAGCGCGTTCCAACCTCCGGTTTACCTGAAAAAGACATGAAAGTGTGCAAATAAGGTTGTTCTAGACACTAACATGAATATGATGAAATGCAAGAAAAAGGAAGAACAATTGTGCTAAATAGATGCATGAAATGGGACTAAAAGGTGTGCAAAAAGGTGCACAAATAGCACCTAACACCGACACCGCCCACCTGCCTCCCTGACGCTAGAACTCTTCCTTGTTTGTTCTCCGGCGAGACAAACCACCACCATACAACATTATCAAACTCCTACCAGAGCTCCACCTACTTCTGGACACCGATGAAATCAACAGTTCTTGAACTCTTTTCCGGTGGGTTCTATACAGATGAAAGAAGAGAGAAAGGGGGAAGAGCTGGAGCGGTGTCCTTACGTTCCAAAAGAAGGGGCTGCAATCTAAGAGCCATTTCATTTTTCTAGAATTATAATTAATAAAAAATATAGATAAATTATAAAGAAATTAAAAATAAATGAAAAATAAATAAAAAAGGGTAATATAGTCATTTTATATCGGGAAGGGACGAAGCGGGCAGGTTTTAACGATATACGGGACGGTCCGAGTTAATTTTTGAAAATAGGGACTAAACACGCAATTTGACACTTGGACGAGAGACGAATAATGTAATTTACTCTTTTCGTTTTGTTTATAGTTTATTTTGTTTTTTTATATACGATACGTAACGAATTTGTTCGAAGTATTCATATATAATCATTATGATCGGCCGGAGCAAGTTAATAGTTATAGTTGAATACTCTTAACAAGTTCGTTAGCTAAATATATAAGAAAGAGAAATTACCCGAATGCAAAAAAACAAAAAGATAATTACACTCATAATTTAATTTTCTTTCATTTTTATTTTATCTTCTAATTTTGATTTGATATAAAATTTAACGTAAATGGTAAATATTTTTGAAATTATACCATTTTGGTAAATATCTTTTTAAAATACACTATTTTGGTAAAAAAAAAAAAAAACTTCAAATTCGACAGAGAAAAAAATACATTGTTATTTTATAGATTTTTATTGTTTAAGATATTAAACATAAAAATTAAAATTTATTAAAAACTAAAAGTACCAGAAATGGAGACCAATAACATGAAATAGAACACCATCTTCAATAAAATTTGCTCCATGTATTATAGGAAATATAAAATACAAAAAATAAAAGTAGTTTTTATCTACATCGATAGTGTTGCCTTTGTCTTATATATATATATATATATATATATATATATATATATATATATATATGTTTTGGTCAAAAATCGACTAGATGGATATCAACCAAATTGCATAAGAGGTTGTGGTGTTGTTATTAATGCGAATATGAGATTGAGATCAAAATAACACAGGTGGTTTACAAGGAAATCCCTTAATCTTTGCTAGGATCTCTGACATAAAACCTTGAGAGGTGATAATGATCACCTGCCTTGTATGATCTTATTGATTTGAATGTAAATTACAGAGATGAGCTTGATAATATGATTACAAATGATAAAGTAAGTTTAGGTGAGTAAGGTGTCAGCTAATTGTCCCCGTTGTGTGAGTTTTACAAGTGTATTTATAGTCTAGGCTAAGTAAGTATAAATCCGAGATTTTTGGGATCCTGTTGAACTGGTATTTGCAACATGCTTTGAATTGGTATTCCCGAGTTTTAAGCCTGGTTGGAGTGATTCTTCGTTGTGAATGAGTCCTATGTTGACCATTTCTGCACATATGAGAAATAAACAAGAAATATAGTCGTTAATATTGTTAGGAAATAATAATGGCGATGTTCAGGATCCTGATGTATGTTCAGGATCCTAAGACTTCTTTAAGATTCAGGATCCTGGATAGGTTTAAGGATCTTTTGATATCTTTGAGATCGGGATCTTGGACAAGATTGAGGATCTTGACCCTAACAATTGCCCCCAAATTATACCTGCAAAATATTTGAATTAATTTCAAGTATTTAAAGTATATAATTTAATTAATTAAAAATAAATGATTTGAAGTTCAAACTCTAACAGATAGAACTGTATCCGTTCAAAAGATGTAATTATGTTGTCCCGCATAAATAAGGGTTAATGGTTAACGATCTTTTGTTACTTCTTTTAGCTCTCTTTCAAGCGTTATCGGTTATCTTGAAGGTAAATTTCTTGTTCCTTTCTTCTTATTTTTCTTGTTTGATGATCATGGGTAAAAAGGCACTCCGTTCTCGCTCGATCATCCTTACTCTTCCTGACGGGGACTTCCACGATCAAAAGATCTTGTCTTACGAGGGGACTTGCTCTTTTGATGATAACGACACTGAGTCCTTGAAATTGTTTGAAGATTTTCTTGCCGATGTCATTTTCAAGCCTTTTGATGCTAAGGCCAAAACTGGCTTTGTCTTTCCTACTTTGGTTTGCTTCCATCCAAACCATGCCTGTGATCTGGAGGATCATGTTTTAGGTTGATCTATTGAATCAATCTAAGGATCTACGCATGGGATTAGTTGAGTTGGACCATGTTTATGATCTCCAAACTTATGGGTCTTCTCGTTTCCTGCTTAAATTCAAAACAAATAAATCACATCTTATTTTGAAATTGAAACACAACGATGGTTCTCGGAAAGCGAAATATTTCTTTGTAAAACGTAAATCCATCCATGACGGTGATCTCCTGGAAAGAAATTAGGTTAGAAAGGATAAGATTTTATTTTATTTCGTTGAGGATATGCAATTCACACTTCCTTGTTTTATTTGTTTTGATGCAGCTTTCATGGTCGAGGATCCTGTCCCTGTTGCTGAAGATACCGATGAGAAGATTGGGAGTTTCCTTGATTTGCCTAAGACGGAAAGATCCTTCAGGTTCGAAGAACTTAACTTTCAAGAGAGTACATCTGTTACTACCCCTATGTCAATAGGTAAAGATCCTTTGTTATTCTATTTTTTTTCATGGAGGATCCTGAACTTATTGAGTTCCTTTGTTATGTTTAGGATCCAAGGCTACACACTCTAGTGCTTGGTTCACCCATGTTGATATCGACTATGCCATGTTCAGTGGCCAACTTGTGGTCAAAAAGGTGAAGACCTCATATTCTCTTCCTCCAAAGAGAACCTCGATAGATCTGACCGTTAAGACTCCAAGATCCCAAAAAAGGTAGTTGTCTGAGACCTTGGATTTGGAGAGCCTTGGGGTGGGCGAGGCGCTGAGGAAGCTGATCTCTTTATCTCAAGATTTAAGGATCTTTGTGATTTTTTCTGTTTGATTTCAATTCTCTTACCATGGTTCTTTATAGGTTGATGTCATGTTTCTTGATGCATCGAAGATCTAAAGGTTAAGCTTGACTTGGTGGATCAAGCCTCGAAGGAGTAAGAAGGGATCATCAAGGAGCTTCTGAAAGGGTGGAGAAATTGTGTAAGGAGAAAGTTGAGAAAGATGAGGAACATGCGCTGGTGATCGAGGAGGTGACTGCAGAGGTTAAGAGCAATGATGTTGAGGCCATCTGGAAGGCAAAGATCAAGCTAGCAGAGGATGTGGAGAATGAAGGATCCTGGAACGTGGCCGGTTGGCTTGAAAACCTGGCTAAGTTGACTGGAAAGCTTGTAAATGTTGGTCAGGATCCTGCAGAGAAAAAGAGAAGACAGAGACAGAGTATATCCCAGCTGGGGGTGATCAAACATTGAATTAAGTTTGATAAAATTTAAAAACAATTTTAATTTTTTGTTCTGTAAAACAATATTTTTCTTTTTTGTTAGGTAGGAGGGTAACCCTTTTAATACTGGTGCTTTGGTTTATCTCTTTTCTTGCGTGGTTGATTTGGTTGTAGAAATAGGGTTAACACAGGTTTTTTTAAGGGTTCTCAAATGATCAGGATCCTAATGAGTTTAGAATTTACAAAAACTTTTTAGGATCCGAAAGATCCGAGAAAAAAAGTTACTTGATCAGGATCTTGTAATAGCCAGGATCCCGAGGTTTTAGAAGAGGTAAGTTTTGGTTTGAAAAGTAGGGAAACCTTTAGAAGAAAAGTATATATATATATATATATATATATATATATATATATATATATATATATATATATATATATATATATATATATATATTTAGGAACAACTTCGGGCGTAGTAAGCATAGAAGATAAAGATAGATAGAACCTAGAGAGAGCTTCTTTCTTAGATTTGTATTAGACTTTTAATTGTCTCTTTGAACTTCTCTTTAGGATTTTGATCTTATCATCTTGAATATAATTCTTCTGAATATGCTCTTGGGAGATGATCCCAACTTTAGAATTTACTGGGAATAATCCCAACTTGGGTAATATTGGGAAAGATCCCACATAGGAATTCATTGGGGAGGGTCCCAGTTTATAGTTTTACTGGGGAGAGTCCCAACTTAAGAGATCTTGGAGAATATCCAACTTAAGAAATACTGGGAAAGATCCCAACTTAAGAAAATACTGGGGAAGGTCCCAACTTAAGAAATCTTGGAGAAGATCCCACTTAGGAAATCTTGGAGAAGATCCCAACTTAAGAAATCTTGGAGAAGATCCCAACTTAAGAAATACTGGAGAAGATCCCAACTTAAGAAATACTGGGGAATATCCCAATTTAAGAAATATTGGGGATTATGTTGGATTAGTGTCTAAGTCCATAACTATTTTGGTATGTACTTGACCCGATTATAAGCATGGTCCTTTTGGGTTGCCTTCACCATAGCAATATGTTGGATGAATTAAGGAGAGAAAGGTTTAATTATGATTTATTAATATATTATAAGAATAATATATTAAAGGAGAAATCATATTGTTTAATTAATATTAGTCAAGAATTAATTAAGAATTAATTTAGTGGCTAAAAGAGATTAATTAAACTTAGGGGACTGGATTTGTAATTATAAGATAATTACAATTAGGCTATGGATCACCTTGGAATAATAGGTTGGACGAATTCTATGGGGAAGCCCATTAGAAATCGTCCAAGGCATGTTCCAGAAGGGGTCCATGGGCTGCTTAGGGCTTAAGCAGTCAAATTAGGGTTTCCTAGTTGCAAACCCTAATAGCCTACATGTATATATAGGACCCCTATGCCCCCAAAACGGGGCTAACACTGGGATTAGGGTTTCCAGCCGTTTTTGGTGCCTCCCCTCTCTTCTCTCCTTCATCCAATTGCTTAGTGGTGTTTGTGACTCCATTAGAGGTGCAACACTTGAGGCACTAAGCTTTCTGAAGCCAAGGGATTGATTGTTATTGCTACATGACAATCAAGGTAAGATCTAAACCCTAGTTTATATGTTAATTTGATTAATTGTATGCTAGATCTAGGGTTTATAAGTCTTGGAAGTTTATTGCATGTTCATAGTAGAAAAACTAGATCCAAGCAATTAGGGTTGCATGAACACCATAGGATTGATGTTATGCTCAAAACCCATCAGTGGTATCAGAGCCTAGGGCTGTTTGTTAGTGAATTTGATGCTTGCTTGATTGAAAATTGGCTGAAAAATGATTTTTTTTTGAATTTTGGGGCTGGACTCGCCGAGTCCATGACTGAACTCGCCGAGTCCATGACTGAACTCGCCGAGTCCACTGGGTACTCGACGAGTCCAGTGCTGACTCGACTAGTCAGCGAGTCTGGCAGCGTTTTTTGGCGATTTTCTTGCTGTTTTGGCTTGGGATACTTACCATAAACGTTTTTAATTCATTAGATCCGATTTTTATTGATATTGGGTGATTATCCTTGCCAAAATAGAAGATAATTGTCAAAATTTAGATAATCTTTTGTTTTATTAGATAAAGATTGATTATTTGTAATTTAGATTTGAATTATCTTGTGAAAAAGTTTCAATTTTCCCCTTGAGGTTTTATAGTTTAAATTTGAACTTAAAAGTTTTGTTTTTGAAATTTAAATAGTTAAACCCTACTGTTTTGAAAGGTTTTAAAACTTGCCCTCAAGTTTTGGAATTTAAATTTTTGATTAAAAGTTTAATTTTGAAATATTTAAATTCTAAACTCTAATGTTTTGAAATGTTTCAAAACTTTCCCTCAAGTTTTGGAATTTAAAAGTTAATTAAAAGTTTAATTTTGAAATGTTAAATTCTAAAACCCTCGTATTTTTTGAAAAAGTTCAAATTACACCCTTATGGTTTTATTAATTAATTAAAGTGTATAATTAAAAGAGATTAATAATTCCATAAAGTTTTGGTTTACATTTGATTAAATTAAAAGTATAATTTATTAAATTGAACCACCTAGTATTTTAAAAGTGTAAAATACACCCTATACTATATATATGTAACATTAAAAGTCTAATATTATATATATGAGTAAAGAGTAAGTCTTACCGTTAGTAGGCCTCATTCACGAAGCTGGTCTATAAGGGGTGTTTAAGGAAATTGCCTATAAAATGGCGATTGAATGGGTATCCACTCTTACCCACCGCACTCTTGACTAGTGGAGGGTCGTTAGCCGAACGGGTAGGATAGGACGAAACCTTCCGTTATAAGTATAATGAAGTACAAAGTAACTACATGCTTTTACAAATTCCCAAATCATAGTTACTTTAGGAAAAATGTGGAATTGTATGCTAATCCATGGAATTACACTTTGTACCCTTGTCGAAACGTTAGTGGAGCGTGTGTGGTTAACCAGCACACTAATTTGGGATTGACATTGGTGGCGAAGGGTGGCTCGATGTTTATCATAGATCAATGGAGCGTGTGTGGCTAACCGACACATTGATTAGGTGATAGTAGCAATTGGGTGCACCACGTGATTCGTATGGTTATTCACACCTTGTTTGTGATCCTCGGCATCCCAGTCACAAACTTGACGGGCATAATCGAGATTAAACATGCCATTGAAAAGTTCAATGAATCTCAAAAGATCTAGGAGTTTCAATTCATTTAAAACTTAATTTTTTTTTGTTTTTCATGGTGGAATTGGTAAATCGTCATTTACCTACCTTCAAATATTCTGCAACTAGATTACGACATCCCTCTTCTAGGTTGTAGAGTATTGTGTTGGATCCTAGCCTTGATGTTTCATTTGGGTGTTACATCAAGGATTCTTATCAACTAACTTGAATTTTCTCCCGTTTTGTAGATGTCTAAATCTTACAATGGTCTTCCCAAGTCCCTTGGAACAAGCTTTCCAAATGAAGATGACCTTCCATGATACGATCAAGGAAATGAGAGTCATGCTTCACTTCCTCCACCTCCTCCAATTATTCTCCCTAACCCACAAGTTCAAAGGCTTGAAAAGTTCAAGCTCACTCAAGCCCTTTTGGCAAGTAAACACGAAGATGGGAAACCTATGTGTGCACACATCTTAGAGATGAAGTCACACATTGATAGGTTAAGGATGATGGGTGTCGATATCTCAGAAATGTTGGCTGTTGAGTGGGTTCTTCAGTCACTTCCTGAATCATATAGTGAGTTCGTTAGAGAGTACTATATGATGGACCATGACGTGACCCTCATTGATTTGACCTATTTGCTTATAGCTGCTGAACCAGAAATGATTTGGCGTACTGATCGAGCAAATTTGTCTGGAAAATCAAACTCCCAAACTTCAATGGACATTGAAAATGGTGACATTGGAAATCCAGAAAAGGTAAATTCTGAGATAGTTCCTTATGCCATTCCAAAAGAGTCCATCTGCTTCTACTGCCAAGAGAAGGGGCATTGGAGACGAAGCTGCCCTGTTTACCTGAGAGATCTAAGAGATGGGAGAGTCAAGACGTATGGCTCTACTTCAGGTAAAATCTATTAACTAACTCTATAAGTTCCTATTCTTTGATTCTTAATACATGATGTGATAAGATTATATTTTGATGTTTTTGCAGGATCGAAGAAAAGAGAGGAAGCTTAAGGAAGAAGCGTGTTGAATCTGATCATGAAGAAATGGATTTTGATCGCATGGACTCGAGGATCAGATTTTTGAGCTGCTACTCTAGAGTTAGGATAGAATGATAAGAAATATGAAATAGCGTAGCTTTTCAGTTGAATTGCATTGTAAGGACAAAATTTTTTCCGCAATAAAATAAAATTTGATTTTGTCTTATTTATTTATCCTTGCAATGGTGTGTATGAAAAATTGATGTTTGATTGTTTCTATTGTTAGCAATAATGGATTCTTTATTATGTTATTTGTGGAAATGTCGAGAATTTGCAAAATAAGGGAAGATTCTCATCGCCTAAGTTTCAGTTGGACAGAAACTTGGAGTCATGCAACTTGGTTGCGTGATGAATGAGAAACTTCATATTTGGAAATTAGACTATTTTGACAAAGTGTCAAGAGAAGGATTGGGAGATCAAGTATACTAGGTTGTGCTTTGATCAAATCCACCACAAGAGTAATAAAGATATTCGTCATGATTTACTAAAGTTTAGTAAATATGGTTATACTTATAAGATTAAGTATAATTCTGAGTTGATTGAAAGAGTTTCAATCAATAGCAGAACGAATAAGAAGAATCAAGTAGGCAGAAAGATAAAAGTTTCTCTATTCTAAGAAGAAGGGAGAGTACCTTTTATTGTGTTTTATGATAAGTCTTAATGATTAAGAACTATTTCTCAATTGGTCCTCTAAGTGAGTCTTGGTACATTTGTATGTCTAAGAAGAGGAATCGAGAATTGTAGAAATGGTTAAAATCAAGAAGTCAATCATACTTCGTTCCAATATCAAGTCTTAGAGTTATATTCCAAGATTGTGAATTGAGTGACAAGTCTTTAGTAGGTTTATAACACTCAACAAATGTGGAATTGAAAAAAGTCTTCTCATTCCTGCACATTTGAGATTGGTAAGTTGTGATGTCTTGGATAAGACAAAGACCAACTAGAACCAATTATGTGAAGTGATAGTCTTGAAAAAAACTACACTAACTCTTGAATATTTGTTTTGTCAAGGAATGTTTCTTGATAAGAGAATTTTATATGTCAAGGAATCAGTGGGAGTCTCAATGGTCTTGAAAGGTTTCAAGAACAAATCAAGAGTTAAACCTAGTTGATCATCACTAGCACACGGCTTGAGGTTTAAAGCCTATCGTGGATGACATACTATTTTTCTGTGCCATTCCAATTGAGTTAATATGCATGTGAGTTCTATGAGTTCTCATTTGAATGCATAAAGACAAAGCACCTTGATCAATGGAAAGTACATTGATATGAAAGGGTGAGTTGCTTGGAAGACATGGTGGGCATTCATGTTACCATGAGGCAAGAAATCGAGATTGAGCACGTTCGGTCCACATGAGTTTGGATTTGTCGCAAACTTTGGTTTTGACAAATTCACATGGATAGGAACACATACACCATAAAATCTAAGTGACATAAGGTTTCCCTCCTTCATGAAAATGATTGTGAGGAAATGCTTTCAGAGATTTTAAGAAGATAACAATTGTGAAAATTGTATTCTCAAATTCGATTATGATTACGGCATCCCTCTTCATAGTTCGAATTGTGATATTTGGCAATTGGTCTGAACATTTGGGACTTAGTAACATAATTCTGAATTGTTTAGACACACATGTGAGCTATCTAAGGCAAAGGTGTATGATCTTAAAAAGCTTAGATAAAGGCTTATCGAAGCATTAGGTATTAGAAATATGAACTTGAGAAATTCAATAAGCATTGTCTTCTAGAAGTTCAATTGTTTTCTGAATACATGTCAAAGCTAGTGAGAGCATAAGTGTTATGCTGGTAAAAAATAATCATCATGTTAGTGGGAGCATGATTATTATGCTAAGTATTGCAAGTTAGCAATATTAATTATAGAAAACAAAGATTCACTTTGCAAAGTTGCAATGGTTGAAAAGTTGTTTGGCTATAATTAAGGGAGAGAATATTATACTTCGTTTCAAAATTCTAAAGCTTAGATCGAGAAATGTTAATAAATTTAGTCAAGGATACATAGTGCATTCTCAAAATTCAATTATGATTACGACATCCCTCTTCATAGTTCGAATTGTGGGAACATAGCACATAAAATATTATGGCAGAAGGATGATAAAGTATCATGTCTTTATGTGAGACATTATGTATCGTGTCCAATACGCTTCGGGTATAGGATCGATTGTATATGCTATAATATTTGGCCATTCTAAAATTTTCCAAATGCCTAGGGCATTAAAAGGGAAAAGGGACTAGAACTGGTTTTGACTAAAATAATTAAACAACTATCAAAGGACGATCTGAGGTTCACTGAGGATTTGTCGCTTGTGAGTAGTTGGAAGTATAGTACTGGATGGACTATATTGACATTATTATGAATAGATACGATTCTATTAAGAATGAGTTGTCATATGGAAAATATGGAAATGTTTTCATTAATGGGAGTTGGATATTAAGAAATATGTCTAGATTAGAAACTTTTATGCGAGAAGGATGTTCGAAGGAATGTAATTTGAATGTGAGACTTCACGTCTATGGAATTGTCTTGTAACAATTTCCGATAGAATACCTTGTAATTTCATTAGCCGAGTCTTGGTGACTTTTGTGCTATGACATTACACAAGAATCATTGCATAAAATATTAGAATCTGACATATTCTAAAAGTGGCAAGAATTTGATATTCTTATACTAATAATAAGAATTGGGGATTGTGAAATGAGTTTCATTGGAAAAGTTTTTCAATTGATCTATTTCACAAAGTATGGACCATAGGAAACCAAAGTGTGCATGCTTGGAGCATGGGACAATTGTGGTTATAATTCGAGTAATAAGTTGATTTTCTGAAACAGTAAGCAATGAATAATGAGTAATCAATATGGTGTTTAAATAAAAGTGTTTTTATTTACGCTCAAAAGTTTTGGGGCTATATAGGATTAATATTATTATTGCGTTTCACTTTGCATGTTTTGACTTCCAGAATAACTGGGTTATTCGAACCTCCACAGTCGGTCATACGTTGGAAGTAGGTATGAAGGAAGACTGTCATGAATCTGTCTGTAGATTGTCTAAAGTGTTTAGACATATCACAAGTTTGCTGCAGAGTTCATGAGTGCTTTGATAAGATTAGAGTATTGGATTAAACCCACGCTCACTTGAATCACTTCATGGCTTTTATCACGAGTGATTGTGAGACGATAATATTGTATATTCTTGAAACCAAGACGTGTGAGTTGTTACTTGCTGATCGGTTGCACATTGATGATAAGTAAACGCACCAGTAACTTGGTGTTATAAAACTTATTGTTGTGTGTGATCCGATTAGTAAGTGCAAGCAAGCATTTGAGTCGAAGTTTATCCATTCCTTTTACCCAAAGTGAGATAAAAGCGATATATGTGGGCCCCTCGATGATTTAGTGATGAACCTAAGCGCTTGGCCAAGCCGGGACTAAGTTGATGTGTTCAATTGTAGTCTGTTGTCAGTCGTCATAAATCGAAAGTCGGGAAACAGTATAGAGAGAATGATCGAAATTCATGTCTTGTGTCTATACGATATCTTGAGAATGGAGGAATATATGATCCCTTATCTAAAGGACACGCATATCTGATAAGATCATAGTTGACAGCGGCTTTTGAAAGCTACGATTGCTGATCAGGTTCTGAAGTTATGCAAAATAGTTATTAGACTTATCCAAGTGGGAGACTGTTGGATTAGTGTCTAAGTCCATAACTATTTTGGTATGTACTTGACCCGATAATGAGCATGGTCCTTTTGGGTTGCCTTCATCATAGCAATATGTAGGATGAATTAAGGAGAGAAAGGTTTAATTATGATTTATTAATATATTATAAGAATAATATATTAAAGGAGAAAACATATTGTTTAATTAATATTAGTCAAGAATTAATTAAGAATTAATTTAGTGGCTAAAAGAGATTAATTAAACTTAGGGGACTGGATTTGTAATTATAAGATAATTACAATTGGGCTATGGATCACCTTGGAATAATAGGTTGGACGAATTCTATGGGGAAGCCCATTAGAAATCATCCAAGGCATGTTCCAGAAGGGGTCCATGGGCTGATTAGGGCTTAAGTAGTCAGATTAGGGTTTCCTAGTTGCAAACCCTAATAGCCTACATGTATATATAGGACCCCTATGCCCCAAAAACGGGGCTAACACTGGGATTAGGGTTTCCAGCCGTTTTTGGTGCCTTCCCTCTCTTCTCTCCTTCATCCAATTGCTTAGTGGTGTTTGTGACTCCATTAGAGGTGTAACACTTGAGGCACTAAGCTTTCTGAAGCCAAGGGATTGATTGTTATTGCTACATGACAATCAAGGTAAGATCTAAACCCTAGTTTATATGTTAATTTGATTAATTGTATGCTAGATCTAGGGTTTATAAGTCTTGGAAGTTTATTGCATGTTCATAGTAGAAAAACTAGATCCAAGCAATTAGGGTTGCATAAACACCATAGGATTGATGTTATGCTCAAAACCCATCAGATTATCCCAACTTTAGATAATAACTGGGGAAAATCCCAACTTCAGATAATAACTGGGGAAATCCCAACTTTAGATAATAACTGGGGAAATCCCAACTTCAGATAATAACTAGGGAAAATCTCAACTTCAAATAATAACTGGGGAAAATCCCAACTTCAGATAATAACTGGGCAAAATTCCATTTCGTAAGATAACATGATATTGTTATAAACCTTAAAATTTTACTAGGGAGGATCCCAACTTAGGATAACATGATAATGTTATAAACCTTAGAAATTGACTTTAGGATCTTAACATATGTTAAGAAATAAGAGGGTTACCAAGTCACTAAGGCGTGAAATGATCCCCTTATTTACATCCCGTAGTTAGATATCGTGCGCCCAGGTGAGGTGTAGAAACCTAAACTCGTGAGAAAGAGGTCATTAACTCTTTAAACCGTAGGATCTTAATATATGTTCAGGAATAAGAGGGCTGCCAAGTCACTAAAGCGTGAAATAATCCCCTTATTCACATACCATAGTTAGATATCGTGTGCCCGAGAGGGGTGTAGAAACCCAAACACGGATGAGAGAGGTTATTAACTCTTTAAATCTTATAGGGGATTAAGTACCCTTAATCGGAGGAGAGATGATCAACCTCTATTCGTATTGGCTAGGATCCTTGAGTTTCTTCATGTTGCAAACGTTAGCTTGGGGTGGGCGTTAGCTTGGCTAACATCCTTCTGATGCTTAAGTCATTAGTGTTATAAAGTACACTTCAAGGTGTATAAAATTTCAAGATGTTGGCAAGATGATTCCTTCTAGGGTAGCTAGCCAATATGCCCCCATTCCTGCTTCTGAATCAATGAGATGGGCATCATGCTTCTGAGCATGTAGGAAGGCATCTTTCTTCATGGTTGGCTAATAGTATCCTATTCTTAACACTTTGGAACACAACGATCTGTCCCCAGTGTGGTTGCCGCAATCCCCTTCATATATGTCTTTTAGAACTTCCATGGATTCTTAATCTTAGATATGGACCTATTACAAATTTCTTGTATAATAATCCATGGATCATCACAAAGCGTGAGATCCACATCTTAAATGCTTTATCGCTTTTTTCTTCTTTAGGGATTGTACCATTATGGAGATACTCTATGATGGGTTGTGTCCAGGATCTCAAATGTCTATGAGGATCCTGATTGTTTGGATCATGATCCTAAACATCAGGATCTTGGTCAGAGGATCAAGGAATTGGGCCTTCGATTGCTGCTATGTTGGCTGCATGACCATGTTCGTCGGGGTCGTCTGGTGTCCTGGAGGGATCTTCTATCACTGGTAGGGGTGGCAATTGATGACACGACACGAAAAAAATACACGACACGACAAAAATACACGACACGAAACGATATTAGGATGAAACTGAAAGTTGAATTCGTGTTCGTGTCGTGTTCGTGTCAAGTGTAAAAAACATGATGACGTGCCGTGTTCGTGTTCTAAATTTAACACGAATTTGACACGATTTAGCATTTGTCTGTCACGTTTTTTCGTGTTTGTCGTGTTATATATGATTAATTATTAATCAAATAAATTAATTTTAATTTTATGTCATCTTTGTCGTTTCGTGTCATGTTAGTTAAAAAAACATGAAAACGTGTCGTGTCATGTCAGACAAAAACACGACACGATGACCCGATTTTCCACCCCTAATCACCGGGATCATTATGTGGGTTATTAGGATCCTGGTCTCTGGCGGAATCCTAAGGAAAGACTCTAAGTTGGCTAATGTGTTTGCCTTAGTGTTATCTTCTCTAGGAACTTGATTCAGACTAAAAGCTTCACATTCGGAGGCAAATTTTTTATGAATATGAAGGTACAATGTTGTCTTTCGCCTTTAACTGCATAGAATCCATTAAAGTGATTATTTATTAATAACGAATCGACATATACCTGAAGATCCTTGATCTGAAGATCCTTGGCCAGTTGTAGTCCCATGATTAGTGCTTCATACTCTACTTCGTTATTAGTTGCATTGAATTCACAACTAATTTCCTGGGGTACGATGTCCCCCTGTGGTGATTTTAGTATGCTCCCAAGGCTTGCTCCTCTAAGGTTGGATGCTCCATCTGTAAAGAATATCCATTCCCCCATGTTTTCTTCTTCTTGAAGTCATTGGATTTCTAAGTCTACCTAAGGTTGTAGATCATTACTAAAATCAGCCACAACATTTGCTAATGCTTGTGACTTTATCGAGGATCTCAGCTCATATTTGATGTCATATGTAATGAGCTTCACTGACCACTTAGTCATTCTGCCTGACATTTCTAGTTTTCTCATGACATTCTTAATAAGATATTGAGCTTTGACATGTAAAGTACGAGTTTCAAAACAATGTCTTAATTTGGTATAAGTTGTAACTAGTGCGAGTATTAGTTTTCAAGGACAGAGTACTTGGTTTCAGGATCCAAGAGAATTTCACTTACATAGTAAATAGGTTGTTGTTCGCCATCAAGATCCTTGGCCAGAACAACACTTACAACATCCAAAGATATTGAAAGATGTAGGAGGAGTGGTTCCCCATTTGAAGATCCTTGGCTAGGACTCGCTTATATTCCCCTGTTGGTGACCATGTAACTGAGGAACTTGCCTGCCTTCATTCCAAAGTTATATTTGGATGGGTTCAGCTTAATGTTGTATTTTTCTAATATATCGAAGACTTCTTCAAGATATCTGAGGTGATCTTCATCTCTTTTGGATTTGACCACCATGTCATCAATGTAGACTTCCATGGTGTCTCCCAGTTTGTCCTTGAACATCCGATTCACCCGTTTTTGGTATGTTACACCTGCATTTTTAAGACCAATTGATATAACAATATATAACTGTGGGAGTTATGAAGGTAGTATCCTCTTGATCAAATGGTTCCATTTGAATTTGTTGGAACCCTGCTGAGGAATCCATGAATGTTAATAGTTCGTGGTCTGCCGTGGCATCTATCATAGAATCTATGTGAGGCAAAGGGAAAGGATCCTTAGGGAAAGCCTTGTTAAGATCCATATAGTCCACACAACTCGCCATTTACCATTCTTCTTCTGTACTACGACCACATTGGCCAGCCACCTTGGGAACTTGATTTCCTTGATCATCTCTATTTTGAGAAGTTTTTCCACTTCCTCTTGAATGATCAGGTTCGTTTCAAGTGCAAACTTCCTTCTATTTTGATGTATGGGTCTAAAAGAAGGATTAATGTTAAGTTTATGACTTATAATATTCTTATCTATACCTATCATGTCTTCGTGTTTCCATGTGAATGTTCTCCTTCTTTCTTTCAGGAATGTAACTAGGTCCTTTTCGATGTCTTCTGGTATTGAGGATCCTATGAGTACTTTGGCATCAGGATCCTCAATGTATAGGGGCACTTCTTTTATATCTTGTTCATTCGCTTTTGGTATGTCTCGTGCCTCGTGCTTTAATTGTTATGCTTGCATTGGTACCGAGGAAGGTTTCATTGAGGTCTTGTAGCATTCTTTGGATTCTTGTTGATCACTGATCACCTTCACTGTCCCCCAAGGGGTAGGCATCTTGATGCATCGATGGTATGCTAATGGAACCACTTTCATGTCATGGATGTAACACCTACCTAATATAACATTGTAGGAAGATAAATCATCAATAGCAAAAAATCATTACATAGAATTTACCCCTTCGATGTAGATGGGTAGCTTGATCTTTCCAATAGTATCCTACGAATCCTATTAGTACTGAGGATCTTTTGATTATATCGAATTTTGGAATGTTCATCCTGGTTAGGGCATCTAAGAGTATGATGTTGACTGAGGATCCTCCATCAATAAGAATCCTCCTGACAAAATGGCTGGTGACGTAGAGAGTAATCACCAATCCTTCATGGTGGGTATCTTGGATATCTTCGCTATCTGTTTCGTCGAAGGTGATCAGCTTCCCGTTTTTGATTGACGTATTCTTCTGGGATTTTTCTTCTCTCTCTACTTTAGACACCTTGGCATGCCTTTTTGCTGCAGAATAAGAAGTTCCACAAATGTCAGAACCCTTAAAGATAACACTGATTACCTTGGCGTCCGTAGGAGGGGATCCTAGTTTTTCTAGGATCTTAGGAGGATCTTGATCTGCATTCTGGATCTTTCTTTTCTTCTCCCTAGGATCTCTCTGAGGTATCCTTCGCTTAGGAGGTGGTTGATCTCCTTCCTGAGGGCTATGCAATCTTCTGTAACATGGCCAAAGTCTTCATGGTATACACACCATTTGGACTTATCCTTCCAGTTTGTGGACTTTTCTCCTTTCCTTGGCCATCTTGCGTTATCACCAAAATCCTGTATAACACATATTAGACCTGAAACATCCACATAAAAACAATATTCAGTGATCTTAGGAAATTCATCTTCCTCTCCTTCATCTTCAAGGGCATTAACCCTATGATGATCAGGTTTGGAATCTGATTTTGACTTGTAGGATCTTTGGACCGAAGATCCAGTATTCCTATTCTGGTTTGGAGGTCAGGATCCTCAATTATTTCTAGGTTGCTCCTCTTATGGATCTCCTTTTCCTCTTCCACCTGGATGAATCTTAATGCTCTGCTTCTGACCTCATATATCCTTTTGCATGGAGTCATTTCAAGGTCTTCATAGAAAGGAGAGTCCTTTAGACCCATTTTGAAGGCTTCTACGACAGTTGCCATGTCGATGTTGGGGATACTCAAAGTTTCCCTGGCCCTGCCAAACCTATTCACAAAGTTCCTAAGGGATTCCTTGGGATCTTAGACTACCCAATAAAGATCACTAGTGATCTTTTCGAATGTTCTGCTACAAGAAAATTGATCGTTAAAAATATTAACTAAATGTGCAAATGGGGTAACAGAGTAAGGATGAACATTAAAAAGCTATTTTAAGAGTTGATCAGAAGCCTTTGCATAAACAAGCTTCCTTTAAGTTTGGTGGAATAGGAATGATCTCCATTATCTCCCTATATTGCGCTATGTGTTGTTCAAGATCTGTGGTTCCATGATAAGCCTTCATGCTAGGAGTTTGGAAGCGCTTTGGGACCTTGGTGTCAGTGATTGCAGGAGCGAATATTGAGATCTTGTGGCTTGTTTGGAAACTTCCGGTATAGGTTGGACTACTCCATGTACACTTGAGATCATCTGTCGTAGTTGTTGAAGTTCTTTGGCCATGAACGGGCTCATTCCTGCATCAACATCCATAGAATTAGTAGTAAATTTATTATTATTGGCGAAGTTATAAGGATCCTTGTTATTGGGAGTAAGAAAGGTTTCAACGGGATCCTGGATCATATGGGATTTCTCTCTTGGAGCCTTGTCCCAGGCGGGAACGGAGGTCGGTATCAAGGATCCTATCTCGCGACGATTCACTGAGGATCCCGTGTTGTCGAATTTCAGGATCTTAGGCTGCAAGATCGAGGGTACTGCTTCTTGAGGTTTATGGATCTCTTGTGAGAAGTATTGGGTATTGCTGGGAATTTTACACAGATCATAAAGCTGCTTTTCTGATTTAACTAAGAGCATGTTTAATTGAACAGTAAAAAGTTAGGGTTAATTCAAAGAGCTTGTTTTGGTTAAATAATTTAGATAAAAGAGATTATAGTAGAGCTTGTTAGTTTTGCTCAGTACCATCTTAGATAGAACACATTCTGAATAACCAAATCTGAACTGATTGCATGATTAGGAAAGTCACAACAGAACTGAAATCGATTTTATTATTGATTTTCGTTTCATTTATTTTCACTACAATTTTAGTTTTTTTAGGTAATTCAAATTTCCCTTTTTAATAATTTTTGTTTTGACTAGAATGTGCCTGATAGAAAAAGGCATTGACCATTAGGTTATGTCCTTGAGGATTCGACCCTGTTTCTTTGTGCTATATTTTTAGTGCAACCAACAGTGAATATTTATTTGTTTAATACGCCCGCGATAACGTATTAACAAATTGGCACCGTTGTCGGGGACACGGTGCTTTCTAATAGTTTTATGCCCAAAATTTTTTGTTCAGGTGTACACATTTAGTTTTTGATCCAGAAATTGAAAGAACTGCAAGGAAATTGAAGAAAGAAGCAGTAAAGAAAAAACAATCAGCTGTTTTCTTTGGTTCATCATCATCCTCCCTACCACCAGAAATTACCACACCATAAGGCAGTCCCTTGTGGAAAAAAAAACAGACCCAACTTTTTCGTCTTTTCTGAAAGTACCCCCATCTTTACCTTCAAACAGTACTTTTAAAACTTACTCCCCACCCTCCGCTCTTAAATCTGAAACTACACTCTTCAGAAACCAAATTTGAAGAATCAACCATGAGTGGAGAAGAAGTAGAAAAAACTCCCAGAGAGTAGGCCACTCAAGAAGTTAATCAGAAACCTCTTTGCATTACTTTTCCAAAAGCCCAGAACTTCGAACTCAAATCTGGGCTGATACATCTTGTTCCTACATTCTGAGGTCTAAAAAATGAAGATCCTCATAAATTCCTCGAGGAATTTCATGTGGTTTGTTCAGGAATGTAACCACATGCAGTCACTGAAGATCAGATAAAGTTAAGGGTATTCCCATTTTCAGTTCAAGATTCAGCAAAAGAATGGTTGTATGAAATCCCATCCGGTTCAATCAATAGTTGGACAGAACTCCTGAAGTTGTTTTTACAGAAGTATTTTCCAGAAACGCGAGTTTCCAGTCCCAGAAGAGAAATCCTTGGTATCAAACAAGAAAAAAAGAAGCTTTACATACTTATTGGGAGATATTTAAAAGCTTCTGGTTTGGTGCCCACAACATGGGATCAATTATTACCAAGTCTACAATTGTTTATGTGAAGGTCTGACACCCATGGAGAGGCACCTAATAAATGCTTGTAGTGGTGGTTCCTTAGGTGATATGACACCAACATAAATCCGGGAGTTGATCGAGAAACTGGCGAAAGAATCAAAACATTCTGGTAATGAAGATGAATGGTACCCAGATCAACTAAGGGGACTCAAGGAAGTCATCAATGCTTATCTGGAGTCTCAGATTTTTGAACTGACAAAGGTTGTTCTGCTCCCGACCAAATAAAAAGCAGTTGCGAAGAAGCAGTGTTGGATTTGCTTGAAGACCGAACACCTCACTGACATGTGCCCGTTATTGCAAGAAGACACCACTACGGTAAAAGCTGTTGGAGGGTATCATCAGAAAAAAATTTATCAGCGAAATAATCAAGGTTGGAACGACAATTTTCAGTAGAAAAAACAATATCATATGCCACCTGGATTCCATTAGCAGTGAAATTATCAGCAACCGAGCTTTCAACAGAACTTTCAACAACAAACTTATCAGAATCAGAATTTTCAGAATCAGTCTTCAAATAAGCAACCGAGTAGTTCCGGTGTAGCCTTAGAAGATATTGTAAAGAGTCTTTCCATGAGCACCCAAGCATTCCAGACAGAGACCAGAGCTAGTATCAAGAATTTGGAACAACTGGTGTCTCAACTTGCCACTTCTGTGGGTCGTCTGTAATGTCAAGGAAAGTTACCAGGCCACACTGAAAACAATCTGAAGCACAATGTGAGTGCTATTTTGCTTGAGAAGTGGGAAAAGTTATGGAGGCCTAAGCGCATCTAAACCGGAAAAAGAAGCTGATGAAGAATATTAAAAAGTTCCGGTTGAAGAAGAAGATGTAAAAGATAAAGAAAAAGAAGTTGAAGAGTATGAAGAGGTGTTGGTTGAAGAAGATGTTGAAGAAGATAAAAGAATAGAAACTCCACAACCAGCTAAGCAGAATCTGACGGAGTACCAGCCCCTACCTCCATTTCCATCAAGACTAAGAAATTCAAAGCGCAGAAGAGAGGATGAATACATTATGGAAATTTATCGCAATGTTGCGGTAAATATCCCACTTTTAGATGTTATCCAACATATTCCTCGATATGCCAAGTTTCTGAAAGATTTATGCAGTTCAAAGAAAAAATTAAATTTAATGAAATTTATCAAAGTTGGCGAAAATATTTCTGCTATGTAACAAAAGGGTTTTCCCCCAAAGTGAAAGGATCTGGGGATTTTCTCGATTTCTTGTAAATTGGGTGACCTAAATTTTTCAAATGCCATGCTTAACTTAGGAGCTCCAGTCAATGTCCTTCCCTTTTTCTGTTTTTTTAAAAAATAGAAATGAGAACTTTACAAAAGACCAGGAAAATTATCCAGTTGGCTGACCACTCGACAGTACACCTAAAAGGTATACTAGAGGATGTTCTTCTCCAAGTGAATATTATGATCTTTCCCGCTAATTTTTATATTCTGGACATGGGTAATTTAGATGTATCAGATAAAAATTCAATTATTTTGGGAAGACCTTTTCTGAAAACTGCTAAAACGAAAATTAATGTTTTTGCTGGTACGCTTTCTATGGAATTTGACGGGGATGTGGTCAATTTTCAAATGAATGATGATTTTACTTCTGATACTATTTCTGTTAATTATCTGGGTACCAACAGTCCTTTATCTGAGGGCTGTTGTGAGTTTTCTAATGTCTCTGTGCAAGAAAAATGTGTAGACAAGAATTAATCAGATATATCAGAAGAGCTGGAAAATGGTAAGCTTAGGGAAAAAAAGGAGAAGTTAGCTGCTGATAAGAAGCTGAACATAAATAAACATGCGGAAGAGGAGGAGCCGATTTTGGCTAAGGAAAAATCAGAGCAAATATGAAAAGAAAAATGGTTTTGGAGAAAGAAAGGAGGGAAAGGTGATTTCTGGTATAAATCTGAAAAGAAAATAATCTGAAAATTCAAGGAGGAGACTTCTGGAAAGAAAAGGAAGATCAGAAAAAGAAAAAAGTTTGAAAATCATCTGAAAGTCTTATCGGATAACTATTTGGAGTCTTTCCAATTTGCTGCACAAGTTGTAGATCCACCAATTCAACCATATCTGAAGGGATCTGGAGTGACAAGGAAACAAGTTGAGCTGAAAAGAAGTCCTAACCACACCAGTTAATAACCTGGTTGGGCAAAGTTGAGCCAATAACTTTATAAATGGGCAGCTTTCTGGGAGGCAACCCGAGGAGTAGTTTTTAGTTTTTTATGCTTTTAATAAAGAGATGGTCGCAGTCCCAAGCAAGCTTGAGGAAATCAGAGGATCGATTGAGTTGCTGAAATTCAGATTTTTCGCCAACATTCATCGTCAAAATCATAAATTTATGTAAACTTATCAGATACATTCATTCCCAGCTGCATGTTTTTGCTTTTATATGCTTTTTTGAGCTGTTCATTCATTTCTAAGAATTGAGTACAATGCATCATTTTAAGCTTGGGGAAGGGATTAGTGTAAAAAATTTATATTTTTTTGTTAAAAATTTTAAGATTTTCAATTTTTTAGGTTAAAATTTTCAAATTTTATTTTTCTTTTTGCATTTTATTTTTTGCATTGCATTTGCATATGAAAAAAAATTCGAAATTAAAAAAAAAATTGTTTTTATTTTTTTTGTGCATTCATAAATAGAAAACCCAAAAAAAAGATTTTTATTTTTATTTTTATTTTCTAAACTTAAAAAAAACGAAAAACACATGAGATGAGGACACTCTTGCATTCGATAGCTCTGTATAAGTGGAAAATGAAAGTTGAAAACGATCAGATCGATAGTGGTAAGTTCAGTAATAGTTCCAATAACTAGGAGCTGCAAAACACCGTGATCTGAGATGCCGACTGTAAAATATAAAATAAATGGCATAGTGAAACACTTTGTGGGCAGTAATTACAGTTGATAATGATTTGCTTATTAATGTTTAAAAAGAACCTTGATCGACAAGTCTGAACCCACAGAACATGGTCCTATTTGTTGACAGGCGTTACCCTCGCGGTAACTGAGAACCTTATATCAGATCCACACATTCATAAGAAGATAGGGTATAACTGTTATATATATATATATATATATATATATATATATATATATATATATATATATATATATATATATATATATATATATATATATACCCAAGTTAATTTCAAGTACTTAATTGAAGAAATCTCAAGAAATTCAAAAAATGATTGAAGAACTCAAGCTAAAGTCAAGATACAAATTCATGTTCAATCATATCAGAAGCCATCTCAAAGATAAATCTGGCGCAAGAAGAACTGTGTGATATGATATTTGTTGTTCTTTACCAAGTGAAAGCATAGAACTGGGCTCTTACAGGGGTTGGACCATTGTTGCTTCAACGGAAGCTGATTTGGTTGTGTGGGTTCTTAAGGATGCGTAGATTCTGGTTCTTAATTATCTAGTCTTAAGGACATGAAATTCTGAAATGTGTTATTTTCTCCTTGCAAGGCTAGTTAAGGTATAAAGTTTAAATAAAAGTTGTAATTGGTTTATTGGTTCACACATTCGAGCTTCTTCCAGACCTTGGGTGTAACATCCCAAAAATCATGACAAAAAAAATTGTGTATAGAAATAAATCGTTAATACATATCTTTCCCATAAAACCAAGGTAAACAAGTTTTAGCGAAACATCATCAAATCAGAGTAATTCACAGAATGCGGAAACATGTGGTGTGTACTCTGCAGTCATCCCGAGCACTTCCAATTGAAAACTGGAGTACCTGAAACATAAACTGAAAACCCTATGCACAAAGCTTGTGAGTTCCCCAAATATACCACATAACACACAACCACGAAATATCATGCAACATACATATAGTTTCCATGGGTTCCCCCATGATCTTTACCTGGAATGCCATGGGCTTCCCCCATGGTCTAATATCCAAGTGTTATGGGCTCCCCATGGTCTTTGCATGGAATGACATAGGCTACCCCATGGTCTTATATCCAAGTACCATGGGCTCCCCCATGGTCTTTCATGCAAGTATCACAGAGACAACTAGCATTCCACATAACACGTAATGGGTCAGCATTGATGCCTTCCACCCATGGATATAGTGAGAAGACTCACCTCACACTGCTGAATCCCGCAAATAAATCTCTGACTGCTGGCTGACCGATCTCCGAACTATAAATAACAAAACAACACCCAATCAACAATTGGGTTTCAACCCATAGCCATAAATCCATTACTAGGGTAAATGACCAATTTACCCTTTACCTAGTTTGGACCAAGACTTAGGCCCAAACCTAGTAATCCAAAATGCCCAAATATGGCCCAATTTTCCAAATTGCGCCTAAAACCCTTATGCGGGCCTTACCCTAAAGCCGAACCATTCTTCCTAGTCCAAAACACTTATACTCAGATGGCCCATTAACAACTCAAACACCCAAGCCCAAGGAAAACCCAAACTTGAGGCCCAAAATGCAAAACCTCATCTGACTGAGTACGCCCCGCGTACTCAGTTGGTACGCTAAGCGTACGCCCAAGAATCCCAGTACGCCCCGCGTACGAGAAGGTATGCCGCGCTTACTGACCCTGCCCACATCCAACCTAGAAACATCTTAATCCTTTAAGCCAGGATGTCCAAAACCTCAGAATAACTAAATTTACGTGACTTGATCCACAAAGTCGAAGGATTTAAACCTTTACATGGCTTAATGAGGCCCAACAAAAAAGATGAACTACAAAGGTCAAAATCACTCTAAGATGTCTTAAGAACTTCTTAATACCTTAAGACCTTAGTCCAAACTTCTAGATCTGAATCAAAGGGAATTCTTAAGTCATAAAGTTCCTGACTTTATGAGTCAGCATGAATTAATGGGACCCAAATCAAAACCCCAAGTCCCAAACTTCACCAAAAGTCTACTAAATCATGCATGGAAGGTTTATGCTCATCAACATCCAAACATTATGACCCCATAACCCCAACAAAGGCTAAAAATAAAGCTCAAAGGTTCTGGAGTAACTTCTACTCATAAGAACCACCACAAAGGGACCAAAATCATAACCAAGTGCCACCTAGCTAGATGTACAAGAAAGAGTTGTCAATGTTGAGACTTTATACCTCCAGAAGTTAGATCTAGGTGAACAAAGCCTGGATCTAAAAGCTCAAAGCCAAGCAATGACTCTTCAAGAAGTTCCTTCTTCCTCCACAAGCACCAAAACACACATAAATCACATTGAAGATCAAGAATCACTTAAATGGGGGCTAAGAGTCAATTTCTAGGGTTTAGAGGGATGGAGGCTGAAGATATTAGGGTTAGGTTAAGAGATAAGAAGCTTAAATATGGTCCAAAACACTAAAATAGATTTTGGGTCTAACTGGAGTACGCCCAACGTACTCCATAGAGAACCCACGACCAACCTGATCAGTACGCCCAACGTACTACCCTTTTCACTAGTACACTACGCGTACCCCCGTGTATGCCCCGCGTACCCGGCTAAGTCCTAAAATCACCAAACTTCCGAAGGCCATAACTTCTTCGTTATAAGTCCGTTTCCAACGAACTTTATATCCACAGAAAGTTGACGAGAAGCCCTACATTTCTATCAATTCACCTCCGCCTAAGAACTTTCCGAACATAACCCAAAATTCATAAAGGACGAAGATATCAAATTATGATTATACCCTTGGGCTTTGAAACACAGACGAACGCCCAGATCACTTAGAATATAATGCCCACATCCAAAAGGGGACAAATCCTTTCATTCCAAAGGCCCAAAACCTCATGATGACTGATGACCAGTCCACGACCCCGAACAATGAAACGATTCAAAACCGAGTGTTACAACTCTCCCCACTTAAATTTGATTTCATCCTCGAAATCATTCCTTACCATTCCCGACATGCCCAACAGCCTGAGGGACACAATCATAACCTTGAGCATACAACGACCTTCCCTGTACAACCGAACCCAACCCAAGCAGAACATTTCAACCTGAAGAAGACGAATCCAAAATCCCACGCAGAAACCAACCCTACTTTTCCTGAAATCTGAAATCTCGAATTGGTCTGACTCCCCGAAAGACCACCCATACTGAACCATTGCTAAATCCATTCCACTTATCCCCTAACCGACCACTCATCTTCTGATAACATGAGGTCCCCATTAGAGAACAAAATTACCGTCCAAATATTGCTGCATAACACTTTTACTTGACATAAGGCTTAGATAATCCTTCGAGTAGAGGACTCATCCCTACAACGGTTAGACTCAGACGAGAGCTGCGCAACAGGGTCAAATCTTTTACTTTGAGATTATTTAACCCAAACTGCAAGTAATCTAACATATTCTACGAATAACAAGCAACTCCATGTTGGATTAATGTCTAAGTCCATAATTATATTTGGTATGTACTTGACCCGACCCGGCATGGTCCATTTGGGTTGCACTTCACCGGCACAATTTATATGGATAGTCTTTTGAGAATAGTATATTTATGATTTATATTAATATATTATAAGTTCTAATATATTAATATGGAATCATATTATTTAATTAGTATTGATCAAGAATTAATTTAGAATTAATTAAGTGATCAAAAAGAACTAATTAAATATGGACTCTTATATATATGGAATGGGCCAAGTTCATTTAGGTTGGGCTAAGCTTTCATGGATGGTCCATGGAGCTTTTAACCCATGGATCCTATGTAAATGAAAGGTCATGGGTATTAGGGTTTACATGGATGTAACCCTAATCCTCCATAATATATAAAGGGGTCCTTGGCTCACAAAATTGGCACAAGTGTGTGAAAATAAGAGTGGGCCGATTTTAGTGTGCATACATATTCTCTCAAGTTCTTCCAAGGTGTTTTGGTGATTTGTGATTCCATTTGAGGCTTCCACACTATTGGGGCTAAGCTCTTAAAGCTTGAAGACATCAAGCTACATAAAAAGGTATGTCATCTAACTAGAACTTTGTAGTATAGGTGCTTCATAATATGCTACTTAAGATCCAAGGTTTATAGGGTTGCATGTACACCATAGGAGTGTTAGAATGCTCAAAACCCAACAGTGGTATCAGAGCCATGGGTTATTTTCTGTTATATTGATGCAAATGTTTTATTTTCAAGTTGAAAAAAACAAGGAAAAAAAACATGACGTTTGTCAAATTTTAAGATAATTACTTGTTTTGTGAAAAACGAATTATTTGTAAAATTTGAATCATTTGTTATATGAGTTGAATTAAGTCAAATTTAGTAAAAGATAAAATGATATGATTATTTTATTAGTTTTAAAAGTTTGATCTAAATGTTTTAAGGAGTTACATATTTTGTCATAAAATTTTGGAGCTCAAAAGTTTTTTTTAAAGTTGTGATCTTAAGGGTTTTTGAAACTTCCATAAGTTATGGATATGAAAGTTTTTTTTTAAAAAAAAAAAATTTGATTCAAAGTTTTTATAGAGTTACAAAATTTGGTGTTAATGTTTTAAAGAATTCCATAACTTGTTCTTAAGTTATGGAACATGGAAAGTTTCATCATAAAACACCATTAATTCCATAAGTTATGGAATCCAAAGGTTTTCAAGAATTACAAAACTTGCCCTCAAGTTTTGGAATTTGAAAAAAGTTTTTTATGAAAAAAAGAATTGAATTCTAAAACTCTTGGGTTCATAATTTAAACAATTAATTAAATGGTTTTAATTTTGAGTTTAATAATTGGAATTATGATGTTTTGTTGAATAGTTCAAATTAACTCTTATGGACTTTATTAATAGTTAATTAAAGCGTTTAATTAAAAGAGTATTATTAAATCCATAAATATATGGTTTGAGTTTAATTAAATTAAAAGTCTAGTTTAATTAATAGATTAAACCACCAAGTATTTTAAATGTCTAAAATACACCCTTATACTATTATAATATTAAAAGTTTAATATATTATATGTATAAGAGCAAGTCGTCTTACCATTAGTAGGCCTCATTCACGAAGCCGGTCTATAAGGGGGTATAAGGTTACTGCCTATAAAATGGCAGTTTAATGGGTGTCCACTCTCACCCACTGCTTCCTTGACTGGTGGAGGGCCGTTAGCCGAACAGGTAGGACAATGACTACAATTATCCCTTCATTAAAAGTATTAATGATAAATACTAAGTAACTAAACTTTTTATAAATTCTCAATCTTAGTTACTTAGGAAAATGTGAATAAGGTGCTAATCCATGAAATTACACTTTGCACTTTGTTTAAGCTGTTAGTGGAGCGTGTGTGGTTAACCGGCACACTAACCCGGACTTAACAAGGTAGGCAAAGGGTAACTTAATGTTTATCATAGTATCGTTGGAGCGTGTGTGGTTAACCGGCACATCGATTGAGGGGTAAATATTAAGGGTACCAAGTATATTTGCATGGTTACTTCACACCTTGTTTTGTGATCCTCGGCATCCCAGTCACAAAACCTGAAGGGCACACTCGAGATTGAAACATGCCATTGAAAAGTTCAATGAATCTCAAAAGAATCTAGGAGTTTCAAAACCAATTAAAACCTAATAATACATTTCGTTTATCTTGGTGGAAATTGGTGAATCGTCATTCACCTACCTTCAAATATTTTATAGCTTGGATTACGGCATCCCTCTTCCAAGTTATAAAATAGTTTGTTGGGTCCTAGCCTTAATATATCATATTGGGTGTTATATTAAGGACTTAAATCAACTTTACGTGAATTTCTCCCATTGTTGATGTCTGGTTTAGACAACAATGATCTTCCCAAACCAAACTTTCCTAATGAATATGAATTCCCGAGTTTGGCTCATGGAAGTCATACTTCTCTTCCTCCACCTCCTCCAGTTATTCTCCCTAACCCACAAGTTCAAGGTCACTCAAGCCCTAATGGCAAGCAAGGTCTATGTGTGATCACATCTTAGAGATGAAGTCACATATTGACAAGCCGGGAGAGTTGGGTGTCAAAGTCTTGAGAAAGTTGGATGTTCAATCACTTTCTAAGTCACATAGTGAGTTCCTTTGGGACTACTATGAAACAGACTATGACATGAACCTTAATGATCATATCTATTTGCTTGGTGCTGCTGAATCAACAATGATTTGGAACGATAGTAAAGCAAATTTGATTAGAAGATCAACTTCCCAAAAACTTTATGGACAGTGACAATGGTGACACTGGAAATCCAGAAAAAACATTCTCTTCCCAATGGAAAGGGATTGGCCACAGTCAACCCGGTTGAACAAATGGTAAAGAGAAAGGCTAAGTCTGAGATAGTCCCATTACCAAAGGGTCCATATGTTTATTTTGCCAAAGGAAGGGGCGTTGATTGCAAAGCTGCCAAATTTACCTAAGGATGTTAAAGTCAATAAGTTTGACTCTACATCAGGTAGAGCCCATTATCTAACTCTGTTAAGTTCTATTCTGAGATCCTCATTACATGATATGACTGGGTCACATGTTGATGTTTTAAGAATCAAAGAATAGAGAGAAATTTTAAAGGAAGTATATGCTGATTCTGATCGCGAAGGTGGATTTCGATCGCATCAGAATTTTGAGCAGTTGCTTAAGAAGTTATGATATATTGCTAAGGAATAGATAACAACAATTTTCTATGTGGATTGTAAGGATAAGTTTTTCCGCAAAGTTTTAAAATAAAAGAAAATTGTTTAATTTTATTTATTTGAAGTATCCTTACAATTGCATTTGTGGAAAATTGTTTGCTTATATGATTCCACTGACAGCAATATTGGAAAATGGATTTGATTCTTTCATTTGTGGTAGTGTCTAAATTTACCAAATCAGGAAAGTTCCTCATCGCCCAAGTTTCAATTGGACCGAAACTTGGAATCATGCAAGTTGAATAGTATGATGAATGAGAACTTTCAAGCATTGGAAAATCAAGACTAATTACTTGTTTACATGGATGTGTGAGTCAAGTGAAAGACTAAAGGGATCGAGTACACATTCTTATGCACTGGTCATGTCCACCACAAATCTCGTTAAGACTATTTGATTTACTAAAGTTTAGTAAATATGGTTATACTTACAAGTTTAAGTATAATTCTAAAACATTGGAAAAGTCTCAATGTATGGCAGAACGAATGGGAAGAATCAAATTAGGCAGAAAGCTAAAAGTTTCTCAAATCTGAAAAGATGGGAGAGTACTTTAGTATCATGTTTGTGATCATCTTAATGATTTAGAAATCATATCACAATTAGTCCTCTAAAGGTCATCTTAGTGCATTCTTATGACTAAGAAGAGGAGTCATGAATTGTTGAAATGGTTAGATCAGGAAGATGAGTCATACTTCGTTCCAAAACAATTCTTAGAGTCATACTCCAATATTGTAACTTGAGTGACATATCTTAAAGAAAGGTTTAAAACACTTGTCAAATGTAAGAGTAAAAGTGTCCTACTCTTGTACATTTGAAATTGGTAAGTTGTGATGTTTTGGATAAAACAAAGACCAACTAAGGCCAATTGTGTGAAGTGTTTGTCTTGATAAAGAATCCGCACTATCTCTTGAATATTTGGCAAGATAGTCTTATATGTCAAGAGGATAGTGGGAGTCTTAAAGATCCTAAAAAGAATTTCAAGAACTAATCAAGAATAAAACCTGAGGTTCTTCACTAGCACACGACTTGAGGTTTATAACCTATCGTGTTGACATATTCTGTGCCCATTCCAGTTAAAGTTGGCTTTGCATAGGAGTTCTGAAAGTTCTCAATTGGTTGCATAACAACTTGGAAGCAATGGCAGGCCCTGTACTGCCAGGTGGCAAGAAGTTAAGATTGCATAAGTTCAGTCCATATGAGTTTGGATTTGTCATTATCCTTGTCTTGTGACAATGGTTTTGACGATTCACATGGATAAGAATACATACACCATAAAATCTAAGGGTCATAAGGTTTCTCTCCGATTCATGAAAATGATGGTGAGTAGACACTTCCACCAAGTAGATTTGAAGCAGATGGCAAAAGGTCTAAACAATTGAGACTATGATTACGACATCCCTTTTCATAGTTCTGAAATTGTTTAGACACACATGCATGCTATCTAAGGAAAGGTGTATGATTTTGATAAAGTTTTATCAAAGCATCTCGTATCAGAAATCTGAACTTTGGTAAGAAAGTCAATAAAGTATTGATTTCTAGAAGTCCAGCTGATTTCTGAGTACATGTCAAAGCTAGTGGGAGCATAAGTGTTATGCTAATAACCATCATGTTAGTGGGAGCATGATAATTATTGTTAGTGTTGCAAGTTAGCAATGTTAATTATAGAAAACAAAAGTTTCAATTCGTGAGGCTGCAGGGATTGAAAAAGTTGTTTTGCTATAATTAAGGGAGAGGATATACTTCATTTCAGTTCTAAAGGCTTAGATTGAGACCTTAATCATCTTTAGTCAAGAATATATATATATATATATATATATATATATATATATATGAATTTCATGTTGTATTGGTTCAACTTAAGGAAATTCTATATATTGCGTTCTCAAAATTCGATTATGATTACGACATCCCTCTTCATAGTCAAATTTTGAAAACATGGCAAATAAAAATATTGTAGCAAAAGACTGGTCTAGAATCATGTCTTTATGTGAGACATCATGAATCGTGTACCATTTGCTTTGGGTACAGGATCGATTGCATGTGCTATAATATTTGTCATTTCTAAATTTTTCCAAATGCCCAGAGGCATTAAGAAGGGAAAAGGTCTAGAATTGGATATGACTAAAATGATTAAGCAATTGTCGAGGACAATCTGAGGTTTACCAAAGATTGGTTGCTTAGGGACAGTTGGAAGTATAGTGCTAATTTTGGAAGGACCATATTGACATATTCTGAAAAGAGGCATCTCTTATTCAGAAGTGATAGTCAAAATGAGAATATGGAGTTGTCTCCATAGGTGGAAGTTATCTGTGTAAGATTAGAAAACTTAATGCAAGAAGCATGTCCAAAGCAATGTACTTTGAATATGAGACTTAGTTTCCATGGAGTTGATCTCCATTGGAATACCTTATAATGACTGTTGACAAGTCTTTGTGACTTTGTACATATTCATTACAGGAGGGTCAGTGCATATAAGTTTAAAATCTAAACAGATTTCGATAAATGATAGGAATTTGAAATTCTCACATTTTTCGATAAGGATTTGGGAGTGTGAAATTAGAATCATTGAAATTATGTTCAATTGGTTTATTTCACAAAGTAAGGATCATAGACAAACATAGAGTGCATACTTGGTGTATGGCAAAGCTATTGTTTAAGAAAAACATAGTGTACATGCTTGGAGCATGGGACAACTAGTGTTTTTAATTCAAGTATAAAGTTGATAAAACCGAAACAATGAATAATGAGTAATCAGTATGGTGATAAATAAAAGTGTTTATTTATATTCATAGGGTTTGATACCATATTTGATTCATTTATTCTTGTGTTTCACTTTGCATGTTTTGACTTCCAGAATAACTAAGTCGCTCTTCCTGAATGATTAAGTTATTCAAACCATCCACAGTCGGTCATATGTTGGAAGTAGATATGAATCAAGACTGTCATGGGTTGGTTTGTAGAGGTCCAAGTTGGTGGACAAAGTGGTGCTACAACACTCATGAGTGCTCATAAGTTCTGAGTATTGGATTCAACCCACGCTCATTTGAATCACTTCATGGATTTTATCACGAGTGATCATGAGACGATACTATCTTATATTCTTCAAACCTAGAGATATGAGTTGTTACTATTAGTTGGTTATACATTGATTGCACGAAAACGCATTTGGTAACTCGATAATATAAAACATGCCTTTGTGTATGATTCAACAAGTAGTAGAACAAGCCATATGAGTCGAAGTTTATCCATTCCTTTTACCTTCGGGATAAAAGCGATATATGTGGGCCCCTCGATGATTTAGCGATGACACATGTGAGTGCTTGGCCAAGCCAGGACTGATTTGATTTGTTCAATCAGTCAGTCATCATAAATCGAAAATCAGGAAACAACAAATGGACAGAGAGAATGATTATAATCCATGTCTCAGTCCATATGATATCTAGAATGGAGGAATATATGATCCCTTATCTAATGGACAAGTCATTGACAAGGTCAGAGTTCGACAGCGGCTTTAAGAGCTACGATTGCCAGTTAGGTTTTGAAGTCATACTCAATAATAGTTTTAGACTTATCCAAGTGGGAGACTGTTGGATTAATGTCTAAGTCCATAACTATATTTGGTATGTACTTGACCCGACCCGGCATGGTCCATTTGGGTTGCACTTCACCGGCACAATTTATATGGATAGTCTTTTGAGAATAGTATATTTATGATTTATATTAATATATTATAAGTTCTAATATATTAATATGGAATCATATTATTTAATTAGTATTGATCAAGAATTAATTTAGAATTAATTAAGTGATCAAAAAGAACTAATTAAATATGGACTCTTATATATATGGAATGGGCCAAGTTCATTTAGGTTGGGCTAAGCTTTCATGGATGGTCCATGGAGCTTTTAACCCATGGATCCTATGTAAATGAAAGGTCATGGGTATTAGGGTTTACATGGATGTAACCCTAATCCTCCATAATATATAAAGGGTTCCTTGGCTCACAAAATTGGCACAAGTGTGTGAAAATAAGAGTGGGCCGATTTTAGTGTGCATACATATTCTCTCAAGTTCTTCCAAGGTGTTTTGGTGATTTGTGATTCCATTTGAGGCTTCCACACTATTGGGGCTAAGCTCTTAAAGCTTGAAGACATCAAGCTACATCAAAAGGTATGTCATCTAACTAGAACTTTGTAGTATAGGTGCTTCATAATATGCTAGTTAGGATGAAACCTTGGAATAGTTAATATTTGCATGTATAATAGAGAAAACATAGATCCAAGGTTTATAGGGTTGCATGTACACCATAGGAGTGTTAGAATGCTCAAAACCCAACACTCCACCCACAAGATCAAAATCAATAATACCGTCTTGACTTATCTTGATGCCCTTCACAAATGGAACCAATCCACGACACAAGAACCAAAGCTTGATCTATCATCAAAACCGAATCCATTCCTTACCCTTGAACCCTTAGAATGATGCCTCGGCATATAGATACCCCAATTCTTATTCCACTGAAAAGAAGAATCCCGCACATGAACACTCGCGATACCCAAATCGAGATCTCACCCAAAAACCAAATCGATACTCAATTCATAACCCGAGATCCATGGATCTGCATTACATTTCACCAAAAACCTTCCGATTCACGACAACCCCTCACTAGACCGAGATATAAAGTTTCCCAACCATCGCTGACACTACCAGTCTCGCACTTGGTCCAACCACCAGGTTCGTAAGAGACCAAATAACAAGGCTACCCAGCCTATAAACCCCTCTGCGCCACACACTGAAGACCCACTTAACCCTAAAACTCAAAATCCTAAACCTTGACCCAACGGTCTCCACCAGATCCCACATGCATTGCCATAATCACACGGGCCTCGCCCACGGGTTCCACCCAACAAGAGCTACATGGGACCGACTCCGCCTCTGATTCCAATGGTCCTCAATCTAGAATAGAGCAATACTCCTCGACAATCCTGACCGGTGTGCACAAGGCACAAACTGATTTCCCCTTTGCACTCATGACCTCCTCTAACGATAGACTACCTCGAACAGGTGAATGCTACGATCCCATCGCAGTCTTACAACACCTCTAAGTAACCATGGTTACCACCCATGGCCATACCACACCCTAACCATCATAACCCCACGCATCCTGAGCCGAAACCTGCATCCAATAGCTTGAATCGCATAAACCTTTGCTAATCAATACCAACGTTCCATTGCTAGCCAGACTCAAAGATCGCCCAACTCCTGAAACCCTGAAGAAAGCTCTTGGAATCTTAGCAATACAGATAATCCAAATCGCCTCTCACGATACTATACCAATTCCCCGAGTTCTTATGTTGGCGACTAAAAACCATAACTGTTGCCCTGAACTGACGAATCTTTACCCCAGTTTCCATTCTTAAAGTACCAATGAACTCTAATCATCTACAATCCATGCGAATATACAAATCCCCCGACGCATACAATGACAAAACAACTCATGCAACTGACACCACCATCCTCCTGCTACTGCTCCTACCCTAGAAACGGTAGTTTTTGAACCCAACAGTTCATCCATAGGCAACTGCCACTCCTATCAGGAACAAATACTAAAACCATTGAACCCTAACGATACTGGAGAACTAACTTGCTAAATCCTGACCAAGGACCTTCCACACAATACCCCTGAACCGATCTTGACCAAAAACCAGAAAAACAACCGAACACATTGGAACCCGCTAAAACGAGATACAACCCCTCAATAACCCACTAATGATTCACGACACGCTAATAGCATAAAACAATTCTCGAATATACAACCCAACAATAACAGGGAATTAAACCAAATATAACGGTTACCCAAACCAATAAAACATTCTAAGCAACATAAATACTAATAACATCCGAAGAAAAAGCAAAAGATAACATACTCGCAATATCACTTGCTGGACCATGAGTCTCCCCTGTCTGACACTAAAATGAATGGCTCCTCCCTGCTGGGGCTCCTGCCCTACCCTCACGACTATCAGAGATCTGCAAAATAGCCGGAGCAGGTGCACTCACTGCTCCTCCCCTCCTCATCGGACAGATGACCCTCTTGTGGCCCACTTGGTCGCATAGAAAACATAACGGGCTTGTCCCCTGAGGACAATCCCTCCTGACATGATCAATCCTGCTACACTTGTAGCAACCCATACCTCTGGAACTACAAGCTCCATCGTGTAGTTTCCTGCACGTGCTGCACTGACTCCAGCCCTGCTGGCCTCTCAAATGTTGATCAAAAATCTTTTGTCTCTTCCCGGGACCCTCCACTAAATGCACCTGATCTGGCCCCCTCTTTCCTAAGTGCTCCAAATCGATCTCCCGTTCACGGAATGATAGCGTGTGAGCTCCAACGATAGCCATAACCTCAGCACAGATCGCGTCTAAGCACTCATCCAAGATCTCCAGAATCCCCTCCATAACTGAACCAAAGATCACATGAGTCTGCTCCAGAATATTGCGGGTAATCTCCGACGAGATGAATTCCCGCATCTACTCGCTAATCGGCTCAGTACCTGCACCTGAGTCTGAACCAGAACCGGAACCTCCTTCCTGGGAGCTCATCACCCAACTGAGATACAACATGAAAATGACCAGAACATACTCAAGAATCCTCTTCCAACAAGCTCCTTAGATTCTACAAGACTCTCCTTGATTCGAGTATGGATCCTGTGCTTTCTGTAGTACGGGCCCAATACTACCTTCCAAACCTGTCCATACTTTTCTCAAGAATAATCCTGAATCCTCTAAGTCACCTTCTCCAACCGATGCACCCAAAACTCACTAAACAATGCAACAAAACCCACTGAAGCACTTCCTAAGCTCTCCTAGGTTCCCGACCTCACCCTGCCATCAGCTGCTGAAGAACTCCCCATAATGCCAGTCACCCACCTCATGAATACAATCATATTAACTTAATAGCTAACTCCCATTACCTAAGAGCTCCACAAAGCACAAAGCAAGCAACATTCGTGCAGTAACACTCCAAACCATAAAACGATCATAAGACATTCACAACTCATGCTAGAAATTTCCACCCTTACTGCCGGTTGCCTTATGCATGCAAATTATACACAAAACCGGATCAAATAGAGTGTCGAATTAAAGACTCTACCCTAGGACCACAACCAGACAATGAACAGGAAATAAGGCCAAATCAATCATTCTAGGGCTATAAGATCCTAACTGTATATAACTTTTAAAGCATACACTTAGCAGTTACTGATACCAATAGATATTTCCATTACAACACCAATACTCCCAAGACTACAAAGCATCACACATGTCAGGCCAATCTATCACTAGATAATCAACTCTAGCATGCAAGTCTACCAGCTCATACAGTAGACATACAAAGGCATCTCTCCTAGCATTCTATCATGCAAAAAGTGAGCAGATCCTTAGTCCTAACTAGCATATGATTCGCAGATTTGTAAATCAAATCATATTTTGGGAAAACTTACTTGAGCTCGGCTGATTGCATGCACCATACCCTTTTCTTATCTTAAAAAATTTCTTTTGTTAAAAATATTTTTCTTTTGAAAACTTTACCAAATCCTCAGTTTGAGTTCAGACACACCCGAGAGTATGTCTGAATCCCTCAAACCAAGGCTATGATACCAACTTGTAATGTCCCAAAAACCATGACAATTTTTTTTATAGGTTCATAAATCGTTAATACATATCATTCCCATAAAACCAAGGTAAACAAGTTTTAGCGAAACATCATCAAATCAGAGTAATTCACAGAATGCAGATACATGTGGTGTGTGCTCTGCAATTATCCCGAGCCCTTCCATTTGAAAACAGGAGTACCTGAAACATAAACTGAAAACCGTAAGCACAAAACTTAGTGAGTTCCCCAAAAATACCACATAACACACAACCATGAAATATCATGCAACATACATATAGTTGCCATGGGCTCCCCCCAAGGTCTTTACCGGGAATACCATAGGCTTCCCCCATGGTCTAATATCCATGTGCCATGGGCTCCCCCATGATCTAATATCCAAGTGTCATGGGCACCCCCCATGGCACTAATATCCAAGTGCCATGGGCTCCCCCATGGTCTTTCATGCAAGTATCACAGAGACAACAAGCATTCCACGTAAGACGTAATGAGCTGGAATTGGTGCCTTCGACCCATGGATAAAGTGAGAAGACTCACCTCACACTGCTGAATCCCGCGGATAAATCTCTGACCGCTGGTTGACCGATCCCCAAACTATAAATAACAAAACAACACCCAATCAACAATTGGGTTTCAACCCATAACCATAAATCCATTACTAGGGTAACTGAGCAATTTACCCCTTACCTAGTTTGGACCAAGACTTAGGCCCAAACCTAATAATCCTAAAGGCCCAAATATGGCCCATTTTTCTAAAGTGGGACTAAAACCCTTACATGGGCCTTACCTTAAAGCCCAACCATTCTTCCTAGTCCAAAACACTTATACTCAGATGGCCCATTAATAACTTAAACACCCAAGCCCAAGGAAAACCCAATTGAGGCCCAAAATCTGAAACCTCATCTGACTGAGTACGCCCTGCATACTCAGTGGGTACGCTAAGCGTACGCCTAAGAATCCCAGTACGCCTTGCGTACGAGAAGTTACGCCCCGCGTAGTGACCCCGCCTACATATAACCTAGAAACGTCTTAATCCCTTAAGTCAAGACGTCCAAAACCTCAGAATAGCTAAATTTAAGTGACTTGATCCAAAAAGTCGAAGGCTTTAAACCTTTGCATGGATTAATGAGGCCCAACACCAAAAATGAACTCCAAATGTCAAAATCACTCCAAGATGTCTTAAGAACTTCTTAATACCTTAAGACCTTAGTCCAAACTTCCAGATCCGAATCAAAGGGACTTCTTAAGTCATAAAGTTCCTAACTTTATGACTTAGCATGACTTAATGGGATCCAAATCAAAACTCTAAGTCCCAAACTTCACCAAAATACTACCAAATCGTGCATGGAAGGTTTATACTCATCAAGATCCAAACTTTATGACTCCATAACCCCAACAAAGGCCAAAAATGAAGCTCAATGGTTCTGGAGTAACTTCTACCCACAAGAACCACCACAAAGGGACCAAAATCATAACCAAGTGACACCTAGCTAGATCTACAAGAAAGAGTTGTCAAGGCTGAGACTTTATACCTCCAGAAGTTAGATCTAGGTGAATAAAGCCTGGATCTAAAAGCTCCAAGCTAAGCAATGACTCTTCAAGAAGTTCCTTCTTTATCCTCAAGCACCAAAACACACATAAATCACCTTGAAGCTCAAGAATCACTCAAATGGGGGCTAAGAGTCGATTTCTAGGGTTTAGAGGGATGGAGGCTGAAGATATTATGGTTAGGTTAAGGGATAAGGAGCTTAAATAGGGTCCAAGACCCTAAATTAGGGTTTGGGTCTGACATGAGTACGCCCAACGTACTCCATAGAGCACCCATGACAAACCTGATCAGTATGCCCAACATATGCTAAAGTACACCCCGTGTACTACCCTTTTCACTAGTACGCTTTGCGTACACCCGTGTATGCCCCATGTAGTCGGCTAAGCCCTAAAACCACCTAACTTCCGAAGGCCATAACTTCTTCGTTATAAGTCTGTTTCCAACGAACTTTATATCCACAAAAAGGTGACGAGAAGCCCTACACTTCTATCAACTCACCTCCGTCTAAGAACTTTCTGAACAAAAACCCAAAATTCATAATGGACCGAGATATAAAGTTTCCGCTTCACGATAATCCCTCACTAGACCGAGATATAAAGTTTCCCAACCATCGCTGACACTACCAGTCTCGCACTTGGTCCAACCACCAGGTTCCTAAGAGACCAAATAACAAGGCTACCCAACCTATAAACCCCTTTGCGCCACACACTGAATACCCACTTAACCCTAAAACTCAAAATCCAAAACCTTGACCTAACGGTCTCCACCAGATCCCACATGCATTGCCATAATCACACGGGCCTCGCCCACGGGTTCCACCCAACAAGATCTATATGGGTCCGACTCCGCCTCGGATTCTAATGGTCCTCAATCTAGAACAGAGACATACTCCTCGACAATCCTGACCGGTGTGCACAAGGCACAAACTGATTTCCCCTTTGTACTTATGACTACCTCTAAGAATAGACTACCTCGAACAAGTGAATGTTATGATCCCATCGCAGTCTTACAACACCTCTAACCAACCATTGTTACCACCCATGGCCATACCACACCCTAACCATCATAAACCCACGCATCCTGAGCCGAAACCTGCATCCAATAGCATCCCGCCAGATGTTTGGGACATACTTCGAATTCCGAAGTCCTCAATCTGGACTCAACCACAAGCATGCTATGCATAATAAAGGAGACGCCAACCAACGGTTGGAAGTTTCCCGAAATCCCACCCACACAACCTCAATCTGAACAGCCACTTGGGTCGTCTCTCTCCCCCTGACCATGATGTGAAACTTGCCCAAGTCCCACATTCTTCCTAACTTCCAGAAATGCGGATCGATCCACCCCCACTTGGATTCGACAAATCTCTCTCTCACCTCTTAATTCTGATGGATCTCCAACCCGACTACCACAAATAGCATGAATCGCCTAAACCTATGCTAATCAATACCATCGTCCCATTGCTAGCCAGACTCAAATATCGCCCAACTCCCGAAACCCTGAAGAATGCTCTTGAAATCTTAGCAAATCAGATAATCCAAATCACCTCTCATGATACTATACCAATTCCCCAAGTTCTTATGCTGGCGACTAAAAACCATCACCGTTGCCCTGAACTGAAGAATCTTTACCCCAGTTTCCATTCTCAAAGTACCACTGAACTCTAGTCATCTACAATCCATGCGAATATACAAATCCCCTGACGCATACGATGACCAAACAACTCATGCAACTGACACCACCATCCTCCTGCTACCGCTCCTACCTTAGAAACGGTAGTTTTTGAACTGCCACTCCTATCAGAACAAATACTAAAACCATTGAACCCTAACGATATTGGAGACCTAACTTGCTGAATCCTGACCAAGGACCTTCCACACAATACCCCTGAACCGATCTTGACCAAAAACCAGAAAAACAACCGAACACATTGGAACCCGTTATACGAGATACAACCCCTCAATAACCCACTAATGATTCACGACATGCTAACGGCATAAAACAATTCTCGAAGATACAACCCAACAATAAGAGGGAATTAAACTAAATATAACGGTTACCTAAACCAATAAAATATTCCAAGCAACATAAATACTGATAACATCCGAAGAAAAAGCAAAAGATAAGAAACTCACAATATCACCAGCTGGAGCACGAGTCTCCCCTGTCTAACACTGAAATGATCGGCTCCTCCCTACTGGGGTTCCTGCCCTACCCTCACGACTATCAGAGATCTGCAAAATAGTTGGAGCAGGTGCACTCACTGCTCCTTCCATCCTCATTGGACAGACGACCCTCTTGGTCATAGAGAAAACATAACGCGCTTGCCCCCTGAGGACAATCCCTGCTGACATGATCAATCCTGCTACTTTAACATCCTGGGTTTTCAAGTATTTTCAAATCCTTCCTTTGGTTTTAAATTATGTCATTTTGGTCTTTGGATTGTAAAGATGAAGCCCTAGTGGCAAAATGGTAATTTTGGAGCTGGAGTGGTACGCTGAGCGTACATGTGAGTACGCTAAGCGTACTAGGGCGCACTTTAGTACGCTGGGCGTACACATATGTACGCTGGGTGTACTTATGTCCGAGTGAAACCCTAGTTTTTAGGGTTTGTGGGGTATTTAAGCACCTTTATGGATCATTTGGCCTCATTCTTTCGGCCTCCAAGCCATTGAGTCGTTTTTGGCAAACCCTAACCCCATAAGAGAGTGTTTTCAGCTAAAAGTTTATTCTTTGTGTGCTTAAGGAATAAGGAGTTGCATCAAAGAGGTTAGAAGTTGAAGCAAGCTTGTGGATCTTGGGTCATAACCTTAGTAGGTAGGGTTGTGCATGGTTCGGTTTGGGTCGGTTTTGGACCCAAACCCAACCCACCCCATAAATGTTCGGTTTTTGGTTTTCAGAACCCAATAGGATCGGTTTTTGGTCGGTTCGGTTTCTTGGGTTCTGTGGTCGGTTTGGTCGGGTTTTCAATTTCTGTGGTTCAACCCATACACTCATGGGTTATGGGTTTAAACCCATGGGTTTTGGGTTTTAACCCATTTTCCAAAAATGAAGCAAGAAGTTAAATACTTCAAAAACACCAAATTGAAGTTAAATACTTCAAAAAACATGAGTCTTACAACCAAATAGTCTATTACAAGTTACAAAAAAAGCCCGAAATAGTCTATTATAACCAAAAAACAATAAAGTATGAGTCGGTTTCTCGGGTTGGATGGGTCGGTTTCTTGGGGCGGTTTGTCGGTTTTAAGTATGGGTCGGTTTCTCGGGGTTGGATGGGTCGGTTTCTGGGTAAAAACCGAAACCGAACCCGACTTTTCGGTTTTTAAAAATTTCAAGCCCTAACCGTTGGTTTTGCTTCGGTTTCAGTTTTTTCGGTTTCAGTTTCGTCGGTTTTAGTCGGTTTCTCGGTTTCTTGGTTTGGGTTTGTTCACCCCTATTAGTAGGAAGCTCCGGAAGGTAAAAAGTTTCTACCTTTATGCTTTGTTTGCTTGGATCTCACTTTGGTAGCTTTATGATGTTCTTCTTGTCCCAAAAGTCGCAATGTTATGCATGTTTGGTTTTGGACGTTTTGGGTTGTCCTTTAAGACCCTATGAAGGATTCTAATACATAAAAATGAGGTCCCTTTACTTAGTTTAGCTCCATGCTTCTTGTAGAAGGTCTTAATGGATTAAGACCATGTAATAAGGACTTTTTGGATGTTTAAAGTTAGAAAGTTGGAGACTTTATGACTCTGGGGTGCATCTGGACCATGGATCTGGAGTTTGGGCTTAAGTGCTTAAGCTATTAAGCACTAAATGAGGTTTTGGGCTCTGCGAGGGTACACCCCGCGTAGAAGGGAGTAGGACCTGTGTACTTGGTCAACGTACCCGTATTTCAGTCAATGTGAAGCTTGTGTACGTTGCGCGTACCTCTGGAGTACGCCCTGCGTACTCGCATGGTTCAACCATTTTCGAGTTAACTCCGATGGGTTGACTCGGTTGGGTTGACTCAGTGGGTTTATGGGTTTTGAACAGTTGACCATGTTTGACCAAGTTTGATCAAGTTTGACTTTTAAGGGTATTTTGGGTATTATTGGGTTTTGATGGAATTGGTCCCTTGGTGGTTGTAGGCATTTGAGTTGAGAGATGAGATTCGGAGTTGAGCCTTATCAGTTCTGTGCTGCTTGTGAGGTAAGTCTTCCTGACTGTACTTTTGGGTCGAAGGCACCAAGGCCGGCCCATTGGTTTGATAACCTGATACTGTTGATATGCTGAGTATGGAATAGATATGCATACTAGTTTTGATATGCTGGTTTGGTAGATTAGTAGGACTACCTGTGATACTGTCTGTTTATATGAATATGATATTATCTGTTATATGTTGACATATTGTGTGGGTTGGGTTGAGATTGTACTACTCCGTGTTGTAGCCAACAAACCCTGGAGCAAGCCAGATATGAGCTGAGAGTCGGGGAGGGCATGCCAGACTCATACTGAGGGCTCCTGAGCATTCCAGATACGAGCTGAGGGTCGGGAAGGGTATGCCAGACTCATACTGAGGGCTTAGTGGTATTCAGTTCGAGGAATGATCAGGCCGGGGAGCAAGCTAGACGTAAGTTGTGGGCCACGGGCAAGCCAGACTTATGTTGTGGACTCAGGGGTAATCCAGTCTGTTAGTTGTGGACCCATTGCATGTTGTTATTATGTTGTGCTATTTTCTTGTGTATTGGTATTTTGGGGGAACTCACCAAGCTTTGGATTTACAGTTTTGGATTATGTTGTGATCATGCACCTCCTCAGGTTTTGTTTCATGATTTTGGGATTTCTCTGATATTGAACATGTTTTGGAAAACTATTTGTAAACAATGATGGTTTATGGTTTGTTTTAAAAGTTTAATTTTTTCATGACTTTTACGGATGTTACAGTATGCTTGTCCTTTAAGTCATGAAAGTTGTATGGTCCTTTAATTCACTTTTAGGTATTAAAGTTTAGATCTTGTTTGTTTGGAATATCTTAATGGATAAAGTTGGAAACTTTATCCACTACTACATTATTAAGGACTAGATCTGGAAGTTTGGGGATTAGACCTAATGGATTAAATCTCATTTTATGGGTTGGTCTGGGTAGGACGCGCCACGCTCTTTATGATAGCGACATACTTTTTTGAAAATGTACGGTCGCGTCTGTTCTTGAGCTGCGACTCGATTATCTTGTCTTCTATTGGGCGTGGGGCGCCTAGATGAGGGTGTGGATCACCAACTGACCAGAATGTTGATTTTTGACGTTGGCGTGGATCACCAACTGACCAGAATGTTGATTTTTGACGTTGACCGTTGACTTTTGGTTCAAGTCTTGATGGATTTAAGTAATTGATTGTGGATCTGGTCTCGATTTGGTATTTGGTAGCTTGTGTTTACTGTTTCTATCGATGAGAGTGCTGGTGAGCCTTTACTGCTTAGATCAGGTGAGTCTTTTCACTATATTGTAGGACATTAGGTGTCGTTATGTGCTTGTTCTGTTCATGACTCTTGTTGGTGTGCTTGTATGCTATGCTGGTTAAAATAAACATGTTGGCTAAAATATACCTATTGGCTGAAATAGGTCTATGTTGGGTTTAAACATACCCTTTTCAGTTGTAATAGACCTATTGGCTGAAATAGGCATGCTGAGTTGACAATACCCTCGTGTGACATCCCCATTTTCACAGTTAATTTAAAACTTTGTATTTATGTTTTATTTATTTCAAAGTATAAAACTTAATGCAGAATTTGTTCCAAATATATGATAATATCAACATGAAAGCATTTCTGGGGAAAATGCTGAGTTTATCCTTTGTTTAAAAATCAGAGTAACATTTTAAATAAAAGTTTTGCGGAATTTGTTCATAGAAAAACATGATAAATACGTTATCAAAGCATTTTCGAAGAAATGTATTTTTATTCATTTTAAAACATTGGGATGTCATCGTCAATACAGAAACATAAGCATAAACAGAACTTACATTTATTATCACTAGTGATTTATATCTCCTTAATCCCTCAGTGTAATGTAACTTCATATAGACACCTGTGATACAAATAAACTGAGTGGGTCAGGTTGGGAAACCTGGTGAGTACATAGGGTTTTCAACCCACAATAATATAATTATTATGTTTAAACATCAAACAATCAGCCCAATTACCCATCCCCATTATCTTCTTTACTCTTAAGGATCTACCCTAAGAATCAGATATTCCTCGTTCATTCATTCCTAAGGATCATCCTAAGAAATCGGCACGAAGTCCATCGTTGCCATGGTTTACACAACGGGCACTAAGTCTGCATAGTCGCCAGGGTATAGGCACCAAGTCTGCATGGTCGCCAGGGTTTAGGCACCAAGTCTGCATGATCGCCAAGGTTTAGGCACAAATTCTGCACGATCGCCAAGGTTTAGGCACCAAGTCTGCATGATCGCCAAGGTTTAGGCACCAAGTCTGCATGATCGCCAGGGTTTAGAGTACACCGGGTGAACACATCGTTCACAACACCTACAGGTTGCGAGCCTGCTAGTGTTCCACTGGACTATCTACAATAGTCCGTGGTTGTCATCCATACTCGGCTAGATGACGGGGCCACGCTTGGGTAAAAGGCTTCTCTCATTGCTCACCTCTCACCCTTATCTCATGGTCTATATCACCTCTTATCTCAACATTCAATTCATATTTCGTCTACCCATGTTTTACCCAACATATTTTGTAGATATAAAATACATATACAGTTTAAATCATTTAAAACATGTATAAAATCTTTCATTCAGCATAGACAACAAGTATTCAGACAATATGCACACATAGCATGTAATTTATATTAAAATACTTCATATCTATGTGTAAGATGAAAGTAACTATGCACTCACTTGTTAAAGTGATGATTCCAAACTCGGGCAGCGCTTCGCTTCTAACGATTCTATTTTCTTTCGATGAAACCTATTATCATTACCACTAGACTTTAGTCTAATATTCATTGCGACTAATTATTAGTCTAGATTCATCATTAACTCAAAGTCTACTTCATGATCTATCAAGTAAGGAACAACCAGGTAGGATCATATCGGAGGTAGGGTCTGTTTGGTATACGAAGTATACTGTTTGGAAATCCCACTTTAAACATCTCACTAAATCACAGCCTAGACATCATTCCCGTAAGTAGATCAATCAGTATAATGACTTTGAATCACTGATAAATCTTATTTATTGGTTCATAATAACGATATTATATTTATATATAAGCTATATTTAAAGATAGGGTAGGCGTAGCTCACTTACAGCGGGTTTTTCTCAAAACCGGGCTCCGCTTGGAGCAGCGTTTCTGAGCCGAAAGGCTCTTTTCTCGGGGCTTCGGGAGCCTCGGGGCTTCCTTCGGGTGCTAGGGGGTTTACCTAGACCTTAGGGAGCTTAAGGGGAGCTAGAGAGAGGTTCTAGAGAGAGAAAGAGTAGTTGGAAGGTGTGAGAAATGAGGGTGCCCCAACACTCTATTTATAGGCTGGAAATCACCAAAACTCGTCGAGTTGGCCTCCAACTCGTCGAGTTCCAAGCCAGATGTCACCATCTACAACTTTCATTTTGACTCCGTCGGCTAATTCTCGACCGATCTTAAATTTAACAGTAGGAGAAGATTAGATTGTTAAATGACCGCGAAGAATTCGTAACTCCTTCATACAGACTCCGTTTTCGTCTGTCTTTTTATCGTTGAGCTCCTATTAATGAGATATTCAACTCTCATTTAGGTCGCGTAGGCCAAAAACCGCTCGAACTAAAATTCGAGTTTCGGGCCGTGCACTGCTATGCCAAATCTTAGAAAATTCATAACTTCCTCATACGAAGTCAGATTTGGGCGTTCTTTTTATGGACGCTCTTGGTTTAACATATTCTAAGACTTTATTTTAGATTACTAAGGCTAAAAAGTCCTCTATCATAAATTCACTATTTACGTCTCCCGGTGCCGTGCCGGTTTTGCCGTAAAACTTTGACGGGCCATAACTTCTTCGTTATAACTCGAATTTCGGCGTTCTTTATATGTACGGAACCCTTGTAACATATACTACAACTTGGTTAAGATTAATCCTTCTAAATAATCTTCCATCAAAAACTCATTTTTGACGCTCATTGTCTCTAAATTGACTAGCCCGAATCTGCGGGCATTACAATTATCTCCCCATTAGGATGATTACGTCCCGGAATCATCAACGAGAAAGGGCTTGTATAATGACTCCATACGTTATCTCTTTATCCCAAGTAATAATCTTATCTTCTATGTTCCTTCGAACGAGTATTTAACTCCTGGACTTCTCGATTGCAGGCGGTGCTCGATCTTGCACCCGCACTCTGTCTCGCATTAGGCTTTCAATCATGACCTTCCTGTCACAATCTCGATCCTTACTGGAGACTGCTCGCTTCATGTTCTAATGTGATATAATCACATCTTAAAAGGTAACATTCCTAGCTACAAGAAACTATCGCAATACCTTTACTGATCGCTTTGATTGTCTTTCACTTCAATCTTCTAGCTTAAGTCAGATGCTACATCGGACTTGGTTCTCTGAACCATGTAACATACTCGTCTTAGTCGGACTTAGTTTGATATGACCACTAGGGTCGGAATAACAACAATCTTCTTAGTCATTACCGAAACAATGGTAACGACATACTTGAATAAAATGTTATCAATTACTAGCTTCTTGGTAACCTTGTGACTTTCCCTGATCCAAGCGTGAGTCCTGTGCTACCGGTAGTATAGGCCTCTACTACCATTCACACATACTCATACTCGTCCCAAGTATAGTCTCGCCGTCCCCAAGTTCTTATTTCTTAAAAGCACAAAACAATTTAACGCATACGAATGTGTCCAGATAATCATAAATATTTACCTAGACTCTACTAGGACTTCTTCCATGCATATCTTCAACAACAATTCTGCTTCAACTCGGTTGGTGATGAAAACACCAGACTATAGGACAACTTTAGGAATTACACCAATCGTTCTATCATCCCGCCAATCAAATGTGTACATTCGTACATACCATACTCCTCTATATGTAACGTTATTTTATCAGACGTATTCTAAAAGCAAGATACCACTCTTACGATATCTTCCAATAGGTATCATTCACTATCGTAAGCCCTCTCATTTCCTCCATTTATTCAATTCGCTACGAATCTTCACCAAGACATTATGTTCACGGAAGCATGCCTTCAGTGTATCGAGACGAGAATATAGATAAAGAAGATTTAGACGCGTATTCCTCCTTATTACTCCGAAAAGTTACATGCCAGTTCCAATATCGTAATTAAACGTTTAGAAATCTGAACACATAAAATTTACAGATCCGGTCGGCAACAGACCATAGATCCGATCAAATAATGGCATCATAAAGCATTACAAATCATTTAGCACATAAACCAATTTGCGTATCTTCCCTAAATGAGCTAGTGCTCGTGTCTATTCAGGTGTACTACCTAAAATATATTGGACACACTCCTCACGATCATCGCTTAGCATTCTAAGTTTAAGTCTAGAAATAAATCCTTATTTCTAGTTCGCTTAAACTAATGCTCTGATACCAACGGTGACATCCCCATTTTCACGGCCAAAAAAGACCGATTTTGTTTATGCTTTGTTTAAAAATCAGAGTAACATTTTAAATAAAAGTGTTGCGAAATTTGTTCCCAGAAAAACATGATAAATACGTTATCAAAGCATTTTCGAAGAAATGTATTTTTATTCCTTTTAAAACATTGGGATGTCATCGTCAATACAGAAACATAAGCATAAACAGAACTTACATTCATTATCACTAGTGATTTATATCTCCTTAATCCCTCAGTGTAATGTAATTTCATATAGACACCTGTGATACAAATAAACTGAGTGGGTCAGGTTGGGAAACCTGGTGAGTAAATAGGGTTTTCAACCCACAATAATATAATTATTATGTTTAAAAATCAAACAATCAGCCCAATTACCCATCCCCATTATCTTCTTTACTTTTAAGGATCTACCCTAAGAATCAAATATTCCTCGTTCATTCATTCCTAAGGATCATCCTAAGAAATCAGATATTAATGAGATCTTCAACTCTCATTTAGGCCGCGTAGGCCAAAAACCACTCGAACTAAAATTCGAGTTTCGGGTCGTGCACTACTTTGCCAAATCTTAGAAAATTCATAACTTCCTCATACGAAGTCAGATTTGGGCGTTCTTTTTATGGACGCTCTCGGTTTAACATATCTATGACTTTCGTTTAGATTACTAAGGCTAAAAAGTCCTCTATCATAAATTCACTATTTACGTCTCCCGGTGTCGTGCCGGTTTTGTCGTAAAACTTCGACGGGCCATAACTTCTTCGTTATAACTCGGATTTCGGTGTTCTTTATATGTACGAAACCCTTGTAACATATACTACAACTTGGTTAAGATTAATCCTTCTAAATAATCTTCCATCAAAAACTCATTTTTGACGCTCATTGTCTCTAAATTGACTAGCCCGAATCTGCGGGCGTTATAGAAAAATATTTCATTTATATTTAAAACCATGGGATATCATCTTCGATACAAATACAAAAGCATAAACAAGTCTTAATAGGGTTTACAAAATCTTATTATACTAATGGCCTACAAACGCCTCAAATCACTCATCATCCAAGTACCAGAGCAACTCACTGACGAACAGGTTGTATCAGAAGCAAAGTTTGTACACTCTCAGAATGTATGAAAGTACCCAAGTGAAAGATCATCTGGACAACTTCAAATAGGATCATCTTGGACCTACATTGCGTGAATGTAAATATTGAAGATGAACATCAATCACATATCCTCTTATGTTCACTACCGAATTCTTATGAGAAATTTTTATACCATGTTGTATCGTAGGAAAACGATCATTGTGAATGATATGACAGATTATTTGATATCCAAGGAACTGAAAAGAAAAGTTTCAGCTGGAGAAGAAGTTTCCAGTTCCGGTTTGTTCGTAGGCAGAGGAAGAACATCAGATAGCGGTGGAGGTAACAGAGGGAAGTTAAGTTCCGAATGTAAAGCCAACATTAAATGTTGTAACTGCAAGGAAACATGCACTTCATAAGGGATTGTCCATTGCTGAAGAAAGGGAGCAATGGTGTTGGACCAAGAAACAACAATGCTATTGTGGTTCAAGGAAATTTTGATGAAGGGGATGATGGTGAAGTTTTGACAGTTTGTACATCTAGTTTTGCTGATGCTTGGGTCTTGGACTCTGGAGCATCCTATCACATGACATGCAACCGTGACTGGTTTGACTCCTTCAAAGAGTGGAATGACACAATTAAGATGTGTGATGATTGGGCAAGCAGTATCAAGGGCAGTGGCACGGTGTAGATCAAGATGCATAATGGTATGGTCAGGAAACTGGATTGCTAGTTTGTTCTGGAACTTCGAAAGAATTTTATTTCTCTTGGAACTTTGGCGAAGGATGAATTGAAATATTCTGTATAGGGTGTCTAGTTAAGAGACTCCAAGGGTGATCTTGTAGTTATGAAGGGAAGGATGAATATTCATGAGATTTATATTCTGGATGGCTATACAATTGGGGGAACGGTGACTGTATCCCAATCCTTGGATCAGTATGATGATCAAAGAAATTTATGGCATCATAAGTTGGGACATGTGAGCAAGAAGGGATTGTTTGGTGGAGATGCAATTGGAAAATCTAAACCTGGTGAAGCTTGTGTTCAAGATATACAAAGCAGGGTGAAGTTCAGTTCGGTTCAATACTCAATGTAATGCCCGTAGATCCGGGCTAGTCAATCTAGAGACAAAGAGCATCGAAAATGAGTTTTTTATGGAAGATTATTTGGAAGGATTAATCTTAACCAAGTCATAGTATATGTTATAAGGGTTCCGTACATATGAAGAACGCCGAAATCCGAGTTATAACGAAGAAGTTATGGCCCGTCGAAGTTTTACGGCAAAACCGGCACGACACCGGGAGACGTAAATAGTGAATTTACGATAGAAGACTTTTTAGCCTTAGTGATCTAAACAAAATTTGTAGTATACGTTAAACCGAGAACATACAAAAAAAAGAACGCCCAAATCTGACTTCGTATGAGGAAGTTATGATTTTTCTAAGATTTGGCATAGCAGTGCACGACCCGAAACTCGAATTTTAGTTTGAGCTATTTTTGGCCTACGCGACCTAAATGAGAGTTTAAGATCTCATTAATAGGAACACAACGATAAAAAGACAGACGAAAACGGAGTCCGTATGAGGTGTTACGAATTTTTCGTGGTCATTTAACAGTATAATCTCCTCCTACTGTTAAATTTAAGATCGGTCGAGAATTAGCCGACGGAGTCAAAATAAAATTTGTAGATCTTGTTTTTACCTACGCGTGGATATAAAGAACGTTGAAAACGGAGCTCGTATGCCAAAGTTACGGGGTTTAGAAGTCGGCAGGGTGCTGTTGCAAAAGGGGTGGCGTGACACAATGTAGGCCACACACGTTTTGCTAGGACTGTTCGTTATTTGGGTAAAACCGAATTGTCCAATTGGACAATTTGGATCGGACTATTTGGATCGGATATTCGGATTTTTGGTTTGGTTTTTAGCAAAAACCGAATTATTATTTTGGATTTTGAATTGGTTTTGATTATAAAATAAAAACCGAATAGTCCAAAAAAACCAAATTGCAATCTATTATTTTGTTCTTTTTAATATATATTTTTAATAATTTATAAATTTACTAAATTATTCTTTTAGTATATTAGAATATTTCATCTATTATAATACTTTAATATGTACTTCTTATAAAAAAAATTGTCTATAAAGTAGTAAACTATAATATATTTTTCTTGATAGTTATTTATAAGTTTTAATTCACAACTAACTAAATAATATTTTTTAGTTTATATATAGAGTAAGTTAATACTAAAGTTATATATTTGTTGAAATTTCTTGATTCTTGAAAACCGAATTGTAAAAAACCGATCCAACCGAATTATAATTTGGTTGGATCGGATCAGATTTGAATTTAGTTTGGACTATTTGGATCTACGTTTTAAAAACCGAATTTAATTTGGATTCACTTAATCGGACCAGATTAAACCGATCCATCCAAACGAACACCCCTACGTTTTTCCACCAGAAAGCTGACATGTGGCATGGACTCGACGAGTTGGAGGTTGACTTGGCGAGTCGAGCTGCCAGGAAGCCTATAAATAGAGGTGTCGGGTTCCCTGCATTCTCCACACCATCCAACTTCATTTTCTCTCTCTACTTTTTCTCTCTAGCCTCCCTTAAGCCCCCTAAAGTCTAGGTAAACCCCCTAGCACCCGAAGGAAGCCCCGAGGATCCCGAAGCCCCGAGAAAAGAGCCCTTCGGCTCAGAAACTCTGCTCCGGCGGAGCCCGGTTTTCGAGAAAACCCGTTGTAACTAAGCTGTGCCTACCCTATCTTTAGTATACCTTATGTTATAATATAGTAATGTTATTAGGACCTTATAATGATTATTTAGGCTATTATTATGAGTTATATAAGTGTCGTTATAATGTCTTTTTAACCACTCGCGGTACGGGGAATCTGGTTTGGAGGGCCGCTTGGGTTGTTGGATTTCAGAAGTGCTTTATGCCAAAATGATCCTGCCCTCCGGTGTTCCATGTCTGGCCCCTTTATGTACATAGTGGGTTAAGAGTATTGTTTAACGCTTATATAATAGTAATAATAGTTTGACTATTAATTAGTCTCGTCGAACATTAGACTAAACTCTAGTGGTAATGATACTAGGTTTCGTCAAGGGAAAATTGTTTTAAGAGTAACGAAGTGTTGTCCGAGTACCGAGTCACCACCTTACCAAGTGAGTGCATAGTTACTTTCATCTTACACATACATATGAAGTATTTTATAAACTACGTGCTACATATCTGTATACTTGCTATATATGCTGGATGAACGATTTTATACAAGTTTTAAATGATTCAAACTGTATATTTATTTTATATCTACAAATATGTTGGGATAAAACATGGGTAGATGAAATAGTTGGTGTGTAATGAAATAAAATGATGAGAGATAGGTGATGATAGGAAGGTGATGATAATTAGGTGAGGATAGATAGGTGATGATGAATTGGTGATGTAGGATGAAAGATACCATAACCTTGTCCGGCAATGTGGAGATGTAGTCATCTACCAGAGTATAGATGGCGACCACGGACTATTCTAGACAACCCCGTGGAAACACCAGCAGGCTCATAACCTGTAGGTGATGAATTACGAGTTCATGTGATGATACTCTAACCCTTACTATGAATTACGAGTTCAGGCGATGTTGTAACTACGTATTCATGTGATGATACTCTAACCCTTACTATGAATTACGAGTTCAGGTGATGTTGTAACTACGTATTCATGCGATTATACTCCAACCCTTACTAGGCGCGTATTGGGGTAATCCCCGAATCATTACTGATTATGTGATGTAGGAAATGATCCTCAGGAAAAGTCCTTAGGAACGAACATATAAGGAAATGTGATGTAAAGAGATGAGAGGTAAATACGATATAGGAGATGACCCTTAAGATAATTCTTTAGGGAATATTAAATGAAGAAAATGGGGATGGGCAATCGGGTTAATTGTTTGACATGTATTATTTGAAGAAACAAATTAACTATATTATTGTGGGTTGAAAACCCTATGTACTCACCAGGTTTCCCAACCTGACCCACTCAAGCTTATTTGTATCACAGGTATCGATACGAAGCTACTTTACTCTGAGAGATTAAAAGAGATGTAGATCACTAGTGTAAATGAATGTAAGTTCTGTTTATGCTTATGTTTCTGTATTGATGATGACATCCCAAAGTTTTAAAATGAATAAAATACATTTCTTCGGAAATGCTTTGATAATACATTTATCATGTTTTTCTAGGAACAAATTCCGCAATATTTTTATTAAAAGTACTCTGATTTTTATAAAGCATAAACAAAATCGGTCTTTTCTGGCAGTGAAAATGGGGATGTCATACTCAAGCAAGGAGATACTTGAGTATGTTCACTCAGATCTATAGGGTCATTCTCCTATGAAGTCTCATGGTGGATGCCAATACTTTGTGACTTTTATCGATGATTACTCAAGGAAGACCTGGGTGTACTTTCTGAAGACAAAGGACCAAGATGAAGTGTTTTGGAGGTTCAAGGAATGGAAGAAGATGGTTGAGAAACATACCGGGAACCATGTCATGTCACTCAGAACAGAAAATGGGTTGGAGTTCTGCAAGGATTCATTTGACAACTTCTGTAAAACAGAAGGTACAGTGAGGCATTGCATTGTACGACTAACACCACAACAAAGCGGAGTGGAATAACGGATGAACCAAACACTTGTGGAGCATGCTCAGTGCATGCAATTATCTGATGGTTTATCGGAGCAATTCTAGACGGAAACAATCAATACTTCTTGCTATCTGGCGAATAGATCTCCATCAACTATAATTGATTGTAAGACTCCTCAAGAGGTGTGGTCTGGGAAAACCTATGAGAACACTGGTTTACGAATGTTTGGATGCTCTTCCTATGCTCGTGTGAATGATGCAAGGGCCAACTTGATCCTCTTCCCCAGAGATCCCCGATAAGGGAACCCTAGGAGAGCCGCCGACTCCAACTACCGTCCAACTAGAGTGCAAGGAAATGAAGTGCATATTTCTAGGATATGCATCTAGATGGAAATGTTATCGTATGTGGTGTATAGAAGAACAAAATCCAAACTCGTTATTAGCAGAGATGTGACCTTTGAATCGGCTGTGTGTAACCAGAGAAGAGGTGGTACAAGTGTTACAGGGAATGATCAGGATGCTAGCCAGAAGGTGGAGATTAAAACAGAAACCCCACGTAGTTTTCTGAAAAATGAGGAACAACAGGGTGGAATGGAACATCATAGACATGAGGAATCCCTATTTCAACCCAAGGAAGAAGTGTCTAGTGATACTGATGTCGGGGAAGACAACTTGAAGAAGCTTCTGGAGAATGGGTTTGTGATGAACGATTTAGGAGCTGAAAAAAAGATAGAAAGGATGGAGATTCGAAGTTATAAAAGAGCAGGATGGTTCTACATTTCTCATTACTTTGAGAAAGTCTTGCAGTCGTTCTTTTGTGATCAGTCCAAACTTGTTGATACTTATTTGGCGGTTCGAGGCAATCGGGGAAAAGCTCATTGGGAAATGGTCAAGTTGATCTTGCGACACTTGAAGGGAACGCTTGATGTTTTTCTGGTGTATGGTGCTAATGCACAAAATACAGACTTGGATGGATTGATAAACTTGGACCATGAAATTAATCTTCAAATAAGAAGATCATTGGCGGTTGGTCTCGTTCAAAGTCTTCTTTTGAAAGTGGAGAAAACTGTCATGCTCTATGACAGGTTATGGGTTCACAAGTCTAATTCCACGGAGAATCCGGAAGACATGGTGACAAGTTCGTTGCCCAGAGAGAAGTTCAAGCTTTTCTTGGACTTGGCGGACGTTCACAGGAGGTAAGCCCCTTTGGGGCTTGATGACAGGAAGGGAGAGAAGTTCTTGTTTAAGGTGGAGTTCAGAGGATGCTCCAGTGAAGGTGGAGATTGTTAAATGTGACTCGAGCATTTGAAGCATTTGAATCATGCTCTTGGAGAATTTGGAGCATTTGGAAATCAATGGAGCACTTGGGGTTCATGGAGCATGTGACAAAGAAATGGATCATCTAAGAAGGGAATGGATCGTCTGATAAAGGAACAAATCAACTGCCAAAGGAACGGATCATATAAAGGGGGTTTGGAGTACCTGGAAGAGGTTTGGAGCACTTGGGAGTGATATGGAAAAAACAAGGGGACCTTGTTGCGCCATATGATAAAGGGTTGGGCCAAGAAGGATGTTGTTGCACCAAGGTCATTCCATCTTGGGCCATGGAAAGTCCCTCTTGCACCATGAAGAAGCCTTGTTGCGCCAAGTAGGGTCTTGGTGTGCCAAGCATGTCCTTGTTCCACCAAGATGGTCCTTGTTGCGCCAATGAAGTTTATGTTGCTCCAACCTAGAAGTTCTTGCGCCACACTTGATGCCTGTTGCGCCATCCTTCCACATGTTACGCCATCATGGTGCAAGATGGGCCATTTTTGGTTCCTTGATGAGCCATGCTATGAAGTCATCTATGATGCTCAAAATCGTTCAAGGATGCTCAGAAGTTGGTATTGCTCAAGAAATACACCATTTTGTGCCACCATGATGAATGTTGGGCCATTAGAGTTCATGATGCACCACTTGTACATCATGATGCTCCACTATGGCACAAGGTGCTCCATCGTGTGTGTTGCTGATGCTTATGGGTTGTATGACATGGAAGAATGTTCCAGAAGATGTTGCATGGAAGATTGTGATTGGTTGACACCTTTCATGGCCCAATAGTCTTGGCCCATTAGGGTTTTAGGTCTAAACCCTCAAGTATAAATAAGGATGCATGAAGAGTCATTTGTAGTGTTTTGTGTCTTGAATTATAGAGAGATAGGATAAGCTCTGTGTAATTGTACTTGTAACCTTTGTTTTAGAGCTCTAAAATAAAGACTACTCCCCTCCTACCTGTGAACGTAGGTCACCTTGACTGAACAACATAAATATTGTGTCTTGTGTGCTTATAGTTTTGCTAGTTATCCGCTTTACTTCCTAACAGTTAACCATGTGACCCGAGAAATGCACCTCTCGGATCTAGAAATCACATTTGGAGAACTTTGCATACAACTTCTCCTTCTTTAGTACTTCTAATACTTCTTGCAAGTGCTTTCCTTGCTCCTGCTAGCTCTTTGAGTAAATCAAAATGTCGTCGATGAACATTATTATGGATCTATCGAGGAAAGGTATGTAAACCCTATCCATCATATATAGAAATGTTGTTGGAGCATTGGTTAGTCCAAAAGACATAACCAAAAACTAATAGTGTCCATATCTCGGTCTGAATGCGGTCTTCTTGATGTCTTGCTCTCTCACTTTCAACTGGTGATACCATGACCTAAGATCAATCTTCGAGAAGTAGCTTGCGCCTTGCAGTTGATCAAACAAGTCATTAATCTTAGGCAATAGGTATTTATTCTTCACCGTTGCTTTATTCAGCTCTCTATAATCTATGCACATCCTCATGTTTCCATCCTTCTTCTTTACAAATAACACCGGAGCTCCCCAGGGTGAAGAACTAGGTCTTATAAAACCATTGTCCAACAACTCCTATAGTTGCATCATAATCTCCTTGATCTTCGTTGGTGCTAATCAGTATGGTGCTTTCGCCATTGGTGTTGTTCCTGGTAACAAGTCTATTCGAAACTCTACCTGTTTATCAAGGGGCAATCCGAGAAGATATTTGGGAAATACTTCTGTAAAGTCACACACCACTGGTATTCTATGCATCTCCTTCTTCTCCTTCTTCGCATCGATCACAAATGCCTGATATGATGTACATCCTTTGGAAGTAATTAGCTCCGGAATCAAACAATATACTGGCAGGCAATTCATATACTAGAAAGGTACCTGAAGCGACATTTGTTTCTTCCTTTGCTGCTTCCAAAGTCATCTAGAATGCTCTCTCCTTTTGCTTCGGCGACACATTTGGCTTTGCAACCTCCTTCTTCTTCGGAAAATCCTTCTGAATATGTCCATCCTCTCTACATCCATAACATACTCTCTTGTTGAATGCGCATTCATTGGAGTAATGACTAGTTCTCCCGCATTTATAACATGTTACTTCATTGTTTCATCTTCTATAGTGCTTATATTTTCACTTCTCGCACCACTTAGCTTCACCACTTCCCCTAAGCTTCTTGTTGTTGGGACCGGATTTTGAGAATCTACTCTTCTTGTTGGATCTAGAAGATCCTTAAACCTTTTCTTCTCTCCTGGCTCCGCTCTTGCCAGACCCTTCTTTTTTATTTGGGTTTCAACGTTCTTAGCTGCTCAAATGGTTGGTTTCAAGGTGATTTCCAGCTTCACTGTTGGATCAAAATCCGCTGGTAGTACACTAGAAAACTTGTTGATTGGAGAGTTTAGTAGGAACCAAATAAGGAACCAACTTCATCTTCTCTGTAAAACTTGCAGCGTACTCGTTGACGATCATCTTGCCCTTATTTAGATTTTGGAACTCAATTTTGATCTCCAGAGGATCCTGCTCAGAGCAGTAATCTCTTTTCAACTGTAGAAGGAATTCCTCCCATGACATCTTACTGACTTTTCCTTTGGGCATGGTAGCATCCAATAACTTCAACCAGCTTAAAACTTCATTCCTTAACTGTCTGACCACGAGAACGGTCTTCTTCCTGTTGTTACAGTTGCAACTCTCAAATACCATCTCCATCTCAGGGGTCCAATCCATCACTTGCACCGGTGTTGGACTTCCAGAGAGGCTCGGTGGTTTGGCAACCATAAATACCTTATACTTGCATCCATTCCCATCGTCTCCTCCATCTGGTTGGTTTCTTCTAACCACACGTGGCTCAACTTGACTAACAGTCCGACTGTAATTTCCCTCCTTAGTTCTTCATTCAGTTCAGGTTGCACAAAAGGTGCAATAGGTTCATCCGTATTATTCCATAATAGTTGTCTCATTCATTCCCTCTGTTCAACTAACATGAATTGAATCATTTCTTGGAATCCTTCCATCGTGAAAGGTTCAACAACTCACACCAATCCAGGTGCACGCTCGATTACACAGGGCTCAGACTGTTGATTCCCGTTACCGTTTCCTAATCCAGTCTGAGTTCTCACCATGACAATCTGTACACTAAAGCAGACGTTCAGTGTACCGAGATGAGAATATAGATAGGGAAGGTTAGACGCATAATTCTCCTTATCACTCTGAAAAGTTATATGCCAGTTCTAATACGGTAACTATATGCTTAGAATCCCGAACTCATAAAATTTCTAGATCTAGTTCGCCAACAGACCATCGATTTATTCAAATAATAGCATCCTAGGTATGCAACCTAAAACATGCTATAATACAAATCATTTAGCACATAAAGCAATTTAGACATCTTTCCTAAGGTAAGTTACTGCCTGTGTCAATTTAGGCATACTACCTAAAATGTAGAAGACTCACACCTCACGATCATCGCTTAGCATTATAAGTTTAAATCTAGAAATCCTCAAATATTCCTAGTTCGCTTAACTAACTCTCTGATACCAACTGTGAAATCCCCATTTTCATGGTCAATTTAATTTTTTTTATTTATGCTTTATTTATTTCAGAGTATAAAACCTAATACGAAATTTGTTTCTAAAATATGATAATATCATTATCAAAGCATTTATGAGGAAAAGTATTTCATTTATATTTAAAACCATGGGATGTCATCATCAATATAGATACAAAAGCACAAACAAGTCTTAATAGGCCTTATATAATCTTATTATACTAATGGCATACGAACTCCTCAAATAACACATCATCCAAGTGTCTTCATACAACTACCTGTGATACAAAGAAACTGAGTGGGTTAGGCTTGGGGGACTGGTGAGCACATAATGTTTTCAACCTACAATAAATATGTTCTTTAATTATATATTTCACATCAATTAACTTACCTGATTGTTCATTCTCGTTATTCTCACATACTGATCCTAAATATTGATCTCAAGGGAACTATACTAAGGATCATCATCATCAACGGATAGAAAATACAACTTAGGGGATTCCTTAGCAATATGTGTTCATAAGGAAACCATGGGGGGATAAAATAGATCAAATGAACAGATAGTTCATCAACACCTACAAGTTGCAAGCCTGATAGTGTTTCCACTAGACTGTCTATAGTAGTCTGTGGTCGTCATCTACACTCTGCTAGATGACTGGTTCATCAATAGTCAATATCTCTCATCAACATCTCATCATTTTCATCACCCATCCCTACACAACATATTATATATATATATATATATATATATATATATATATATGAAAAATACTTATATGATTAAATCAAGTAAAAATCATATAATTTATTTAACATAGACATCTAGTAATACAAATAATAGGCATACATAACACTTAATCATCTAGATACTTTATAGTGTAAGCTGAAAGTAACTATGCACTCACGTATTAAAGTGGATGATTGGAAAGTTGGGCAACAATTCGCTTAAACACTTAACCTTTCCTTTGATGTGGCCTCGCTTCAATTATCACTATGTCTTAGTTTAATATTCTTCGTGACTACTAATAGTCCAGATTCTTCAGAATCCCATTGTCTACATCAAGATCTATCAAGTATGGAGCAACCAGGTAAGATCATATCAGATGTAGGGTCCGTTTGATATACAAAGTGTATTGTTTGGAAATCACACTTTAAACACCTCACTAAATCTAGCCTAGACATTACTCCCGTAAGTAGATCAATCAGTATAACGACTTGGAATTAATGATAAATATTATTTATAAATTCATAACGACGAATATGAACATAAATATAAATTACACTAAAAATAATATTGAGTGTAATTTAACTTACATAGATTTCCTAGACAAAAGTCTGGAAATTGTACTGGCAGAACCCCGACATGATAGCTACTAGATGTCGGCCACTTAGAGGCCTCAGAGCTTTGCCAAAATACCTTAAATCCTAAGAAAATTCAGACTAGGGGAGCAGAACGAGAAAGAGAGAGAGAGAGAGAGAGAGAGAGAGAGAGAGAGAGAGTGTGTGTGTGTATGTGTGTGTGTGTGTGTGATTGAGAGTGAGAGAGAGAGAGAGAGAGAGTTTGAGATGATATGGGGGAATTAATGAGTAGAGTTCTGAATTTATAGGGAGAATTTGCGTCAGGCGCACCACACACAGACCAGGTGCGCACTGGTCTGGTCAGCTCTCTCAGATGCTGACACATGGCGTTTATGTTGGATTAGTGTCTAAGGCTGTAACTATATTTGGTAAGTACTTGACCCGGTTGTGCATGGTCCTTTTGGGTTGCCTTCACCATAGCAACTTGATAGGATGATTTGTTAAGAGAGAAGAGATATTATTGTTAATATATTATGAGAATAATATATTAAAGAAATAATAATGTTATTTAATTAATATAAGTCATATATTAATTGAGAATTAATTTGGTGACTTAAAGAGGTTAATTGAATAAAGGGGCATAAACTGTCAAATGTGTGATAGTTGTATTTTGGGCTATGTATCCTTATGGATATGAGGGTGGACGAATTTTAGGGTTTGGATACCATAAAATCGTCCAAGCCTATTATCTAGAAGGATCTTGGATTGCTTAGGGCCTAAGTCATTCAATTAGGGTTAAAGGTGAAACCCTAGTAGCTCATAGTATAAAATAGATCCCTTGGGGTGGGGAAATCGGCACTCATGCAAGGCAAGAAACCCTAGGGCCGATTTCTCTCCCTCCTATCTCTCTCAAGATCATCTTCTTGCTATTTGGTGTTTGTAAGCCATTAGAGGAGTGACAATTGTGACTCTAAGCTCCAAGAAGAAGAAGTATCAAGCAAGTAATTCAAGGTATTCTTTTAGATCTGATTTCATATGATTAGATTCAATTGTTTACATTAGATCTAGTATTGTAAGTCTTGGATACAATGCATGTTCAATTAGAGAAACCTAGATCCAAGCATTAGGGTTTGCATGTGCACATAGGAAAGTTCTTATGGCTCAAACCCATCAGTGGTATCAGAGCTTTGATTGATTTCTATTGAATTGTTGCATTGGTTGATTGTTTGTTGCTTGAAAAATTCGATTTTTGTGAGACTGCCTGATGAACTCGGCGAGTTCCACTGTGGACTCGGCGAGTAGCTCCAACTCGGCGAGTCCATAGAGGTACTCGGCGAGTTCGAGCGTCAGAAGGAGGAAGTTTCGGGATTTCTTGTTGTTTTGCTTGAGGGATACTTGCCTTAACTGTTTTGGGTCATTAAAATCCGATTTTAATCATATATATGAGTATATTCTTGACCAAATAAAAGATAATTGTGAATTAGTTGAATAATAATTTCCTTATATGATTATAATTGATTATTTGAATTGAATTGGTAAATTGTCTTGCAAGTAATTCTAAATAAGATCAAATTGAGATAATCTAATTAGTTGATTTATATTATTTGCTATTTGATCCTTATGTTTTGAAAAGTTCTAAACTTGTCCTCAAGCTTTCAAATTTTATATTTTATGATTAAACGTTTAATTTGGATAATTTAAATTTCAATCCCTAGAATTTTACAAGTTTAAAATTCAACTCTATACTATTATATTATTACAAGCTTAATATATATATGTATAATTTAAAATGCTAGTCTTACCGTTAGTAGGCCTCATTCACGAAGCCGGTCTATAAGGTGGGTATAAGGTTGCTGCCTATAAAATGGCGCTTAATGGGTGTACATTCACACCCACCGCTTGCTTGACTGGTGGAGGGTCGTTAGCCGAACGGGTAGGATAGGGCAAACCTCCTCTCATTAATAAGTATAATGAATCTATATAAAGTAACTAAACATGTTTTATAAAATTCCCAATCTTAGTTACTTTAGGAAAAGTGAATTGATGCAATCCCATGAAATTACACTTTGTACCCTTGCTAAGACATTAATGGATCGCGTGTGGTTAACCGGCACATTAATTGGGTTCTAAGCAAAGGTGGCAAAGGGTGACTCATTGTTTGTTATAGTTCAATGGAGCGTGTGTGGTTAACCAACACATTGAATAGGTAACTGTAACAGTGGGGGCACCTTGTACATTTGCATGGTTATTCACACCCACTTTGTGATCCTTGGCATCCCAGTCACAAACGAGAGGGGCATATCGAGATTTAAACATGCCATTGAAAGGTTCAATGAATCTCAATGAAATCTAGGAATTCTCAATACATTTAAAACTTAAAGCTTATGTTTTTCATGGTGAAGAATTAGTGAATCGTCATTCACTTACCTCCAAATTATTTGCATGTTGGATTACGGCATCCCTTTTCTAATGTGTAAATAATGTTGTTGGGTCCTAGCCCTAATTTTCTTTTTGGGTGTTAATTAGGGGCTTAATTCTAATCAAACTTTGTTCCTTTCTATTTGTAGATGTCTAACGCAAACAACGCTACTGCTAGCTCATTCCCGCTAATGAGCCTTTGTCAAAAAGTGACTTTCGATGGAACGAACTTTAGCGAATGGATAAGATACATTCGCACGATCGCACGTTACGAGGACAAAGAGTATGTTCTCGATGAGAAGCTCGAGAAGGTCAATCCAGAAACTGCTACTCCTGAAGAAATGGTTGTCTTTGAGAACCATGAGCGTGATGCAACGAAGGTCCATTGCATCATGATAGCCACAATGAACTCAGAATTCCAAAAATCCTATGAGGACATGTATCCTTATGAGATGCATCTAGACTTGATGGAGAGATATCACCAAAGCGCGAGGCAAGAACGCTATGAGATCATAACGAATATGATCACTGCTAAAATGGGAAGTGGAGAGTCTCTAACTGTGCACTTGCAAAAGATGCAAAGGTATGTTGATCGTCTTCACAAGTTGAATGTCAACTTTGGGGAAGATTTGGCTATCGACATTGTTCTTCACTCCTTGCCCTCATGCTACAACCAATTTAGGATGACCTACCACATGAACAAGGAAGAGGTCACCCTAAGCAAACTCCAAGGGCTCCTGAGGACTGCTGAGAGCAACCTCAAGGACAAGTCTGTTGCACCAACTCCCAATCCACCCGTTGCTCCTGTTTTGGCTATTGGACAGGGAAGGGGCAAGAAGAGGAAGGCTTTTTCAAAGAACCACCGCAAAGGAAAGTCCCAAGATGGTTCCCCTTCTAGTGGGACCAAGGTTGATCTTGCTAAGCCCAACCCAAACCCAAAGGAGGCAGAGTGCCACCATTGCCACAAAATAGGACATTGGAAGAGAAGCTGGCCGGAATATCTGCAAGCCATCAAGGATGGGAAGATCAAGCCATCTTTCGCAGGTATTTACACAATTAAATCTAATGATTCATCTCATGCTATTTCTTGGGTTCTTGATACAGGGTGTGGTTACCACATTTGTTCTGATTTGCAGGGACTAGGAAGAAATAGGGATGTGGAGCTTGGAAGAATAAATCTAATCATGGGAAACAGAAGAACGTCGCCTGTCACCAAGATTGGAGTGTATTCTTTAGTGCTTAGAAATGGATTAAATTTAGATTTAAATAATTGTTGCTACTCGCCAGATATGGCAAGAAACATCATTTCTTTTCATGGTTTATTTAGACAAGGATTTAGATATTCGTTTAATAATGAGAATGGTTCGATTTATGCTTATCTAAATGGTGTTTTATATTTTGAAGCAATGCCTTGTAATGGAATTTATGAAACTGTTATGGTTGTAGATAACCTAGGAAATGATGTGTTGTGTATGGATTCTTCCAATAGTATGGATAAAGCATCCTTGTGGCATTGTCGTCTTGGACATGTCAACAAGAAGCGCATAGCCCAACTCCAAAAGGATGGAGTGTTGGAGTCGTTCGACCTTAGGGAAGATGACACATGCGAATCTTGTTTACTTGGAAAGATGACCAAGTCACCCTTCACTGGCACTTGTGCGAGGGGTGAGGGTTTATTGGATCTCATACATACAGATGTATGTGGACCCTTTAGATCCACCACAAGGGATGCAAATCGCTTCTATGTGACTTTCACAGATGATTATAGCAGATATGGGTATATCTACTTGATCAAGCACAAGTCAGAAACCTTTGAAAAATTCAAAGAGTTTAAACAAGAAGTGGAGAATCAATTGGGCAGGAAAATCAAGATGCTTCAATCTGATCGAGGTGGAGAGTACCTAAGTCTTGAATTCCACGACTACCTCAAGGAATGTGGAATAGTTTCACAATTGACGCCACCTAGGACACCACAATTGAATGGTGTAGCTGAGAGGCATAATCGAACCTTGCTAGACATGGTTCGTTCCATGATGAGTCGTGCTTCACTACCTATCTCATTCTGGGGGTATGCCTTAGAGACTGCCGCCCATATCCTCAATTTAGTACCTACAAAGAAGGTTGCCAAAACACCTCACGAGATGTGGACAGGGAAAGCTCCCTCGTTGGCACATATCAAGGTTTGGGGCTGTGAAGTTTTCGTAAGACGAGAAACTCACGACAAGCTCGAACCTCGTAGTGAGCGATGTATATTCATCGGCTACCCACAGAAATCCTTTGGATATCTCTTCTATAGACCGAGTGACAATGTTGTCTTCGTTGCGAGGAGAGGGGTTTTCCGAGAGCGGGAACTCATAAGCCAAGGAGACAGTGGGAGGCAAGTCGATCTTGAAGAGATTCAAGAGTCGAGCGATGAAGGAACCTCTAACGCTGGCGCTCAACTCGAGGAGGAAACTCCGGTTGAACCAATTGACGAGTCCTTACCTCTTAGACGTTCCGAAAGAGTTAGAGTTCATCCCCAGTTTTATGGTTTTCATATTACTACCGAAGGGGACACGTATATTAGTGATGGTACACTAATAAATCTAGATGAACCTAATAGCTATAAGGAAGCCATGGCAGACCCAGAGTCTGTAAAATGGAAAGAGGCGATGGACAGCGAGATTCAGTCCATGTATGACAACCAAGCTTGGAATTTGGTTGACAATGTACCAGGTCGTAAGACGGTCGGGTGCAAGTGGATCTTCAAGAAGAAGACCGACGTGGATGGGAACGTGCACACTTATAAGGCGCGATTGGTTGCGAAGGGTTTCACTCAGACTCCTGGATTTGACTACGACGAAACCTTCTCACCAGTTGCGAAGATAAAGTCTATTAGGGTGATTCTAGCCATTGCTGCATTTCATGACTATGAAATATGGCAAATGGATGTAAAAACCGCTTTCCTTAATGGGAAGTTGGCTGAGGATGTTTACATGGCTCAGCCAGAGGGTTTTGTCGATCCAAAGCATCCCAATAGAGTGTGTAAGCTTGAGAAGTCCATTTATGGGCTTAAGCAAGCGTCTCGCAGATGGAATCTTTTCTTCGATGAGAAAGTCAAAGAGTTTGGATTTGTACGAAGTGAAGATGAATCATGTGTATATGTCAAGGCCAGTGGGAGTATAGTTAGCTTTCTCGTTTTGTATGTCGATGACATACTGCTCATAGGAAACAACTTCCCGACTCTGCAGGAGGTTAAGTCCCGGCTCGGGAAGTGTTTCGCTATGAAGGACCTCGGAGAGGCTTCCTATATTTTAGGAATAAGGATAGTGAGAGAACGAAGTAAGAGACTAATAGGACTTAGTCAGAATACTTATTTGGATAAGGTACTAAAACGTTTTAGTATGGAAAACTCGAAAAAGGGAGAACTACCGATACAGAGTAATGCCAAATTGAGTAAGACTTAAAGCCCGAGTACAGAAGCCGAGATAGCTGAGATGAGCCGAATACCCTATGCTTCCACAGTTGGCTCTATCATGTACGCTATGACTTGTACTCGCCCTGATGTGGCCTTTGCTTTGAGCATGGTCAGTAGATATCAAGGGAACCCGGGCAGAGCTCATTGGATTGCGGTCAAGAATATACTTAAGTACCTTCGGAGGACCAAGGAATGGTTTTTAGTCCTCGGAGGGAGTGATGACTTAAAGGTGCGAGGGTGTAGTGATGCCAGTTTTCAGACCGACAGGGACAACTACCGTTCGCAGTCGGGCTGGGTCTTTACCCTCAATGGAGGAGCAGTGACTTGGAAAAGTTCCAAGCAAGAAACTGTAGCTGATTCAACGTGCGAATCAGAGTACATTGCAGCAAGCGAACCGTCAAAAGAGGCAATGTGGCTGAAGAACTTCATTGGTGATCTTGGAGTTGTGCCTGCCATAAAGAAGCCTATGGAAATCTTCTGTGATAATGAAGGAGCGGTTGCCTTGACCAAGGAACCAAGGGATCATGGTAGATCTCGGCATATCGACAGAAAATATCACTTTATTAGACATCGAGTAGAAGAATTACACCTCGTGGTGAAGAGGGTATCGTCAGAGGATAACCCAGCAGATCCGCTTACGAAGGGACTGAGCAGGGTTAAGCATTTGCAGCATGCTAGGAGCATTGGGCTGAAGGACGATATTAGTTTAGATTAGATAGTTTGGAAACATGTAATAGATAAATGTAATTGACATTTGATGATTAAATAAAGGAGTATTATTCATAAGTAAAGCTACTGTCTTATGTTAATTGTTTAACTATTGTTTCATTTTGCATGTTTTGACTTCCTGAATAATTAAGTTATTTGATAATAATCGAATTATTCGAATAGTCCACAGTCGTTCATATGTTGGAAGTAGATATGAATGAAGACTGTCATGAATTGGTGTGTAGATTGTCTAAAGTGTATTAGACATAGCAAAGGTTTGCTACAACGTTCATGAGTGCTTATGAACTTGATTTGAGCATTGGAATAAACCCACACTTGTTGGAATCACTTCATGGAATTTATCACGAGTGATCACAAGATGGTAATATCATATGGTCTTAAAACCTAGATATATGGTTTATTGTTTGTTAATTGGTTATGCATTGATAATGCGCAAACGCATCAGTAACTTGATGTTATAAAACGTATTGTTGTGTCTAATTTGATTAGTGGATAGTAAATGCATATAAGTCAAAGTTTATCTGTTCCTTTTATCCTAAGAGGGTAAAAGCGATATCAAGGCCCCTCGATGATTTGATTTGACTTATGTGCCGGGCTCGGTCAGGACTGAATTGATGTGTTCAATTAAGTTCTAAGTCAAGTAAATCTGAGATCGAGAAACAAATTGCAGGACAATAAGTATGACCATGTTCCATGTAATTGTCTGCACGGTATCTAGAACAGAGGATTATACGATCCCTTATCTGAAGGACAGGATACTGATAAGATCAGAGTTTGACAGCGTCTTTGAGAGCTACGATTGCTAATCGGATTATATTTGCATATATAGTTACTAGACTTATCCAAGTGGGAGACTGTTGGATTAGTGTCTAAGGCTGTAACTATATTTGGTAAGTACTTGACCCGGTTGTGCATGGTCCTTTTGGGTTGCCTTCACCATAGCAACTTGACAGGATGATTTGTTAAGAGAGAAGAGATATTATTGTTAATATATTATGAGAATAATATATTAAAGAAATAATAATGTTATTTAATTAATATAATTCATATATTAATTGAGAATTAATTTGGTGACTTAAAGAGGTTAATTGAATAAAGGGGCATAAACTGTCAAATGTGTGATAGTTGTATTTTGGGCTATGTATCCTTATGGATATGAGGGTGGACGAATTTTAGGGTTTGGATACCATAAAATCGTCCAAGCCTATTATCTAGAAGGATCTTGGATTGCTTAGGGCCTAAGTCATTCAATTAGGGTTAAAGGTGAAACCCTAGTAGCTCATAGTATAAAATAGATCCCTTGGGGTGGGGAAATCGGCACTCATGCAAGGCAAGAAACCCTAGGGCCGATTTCTCTCCCTCCTATCTCTCTCAAGATCATCTTCTTGCTATTTGGTGTTTGTAAGCCATTAGAGGAGTGACAATTGTGACTCTAAGCTCCAAGAAGAAGAAGTATCAAGCAAGTAATTCAAGGTATTCTTTTAGATCTGATTTCATATGATTAGATTCAATTGTTTACATTAGATCTAGTATTGTAAGTCTTGGATACAATGCATGTTCAATTAGAGAAACCTAGATCCAAGCATTAGGGTTTGCATGTGCACATAGGAAAGTTCTTATGGCTCAAACCCATCAGTTTAATGGCTGGAGCAACGTGGCAGGGGTGGCTACGGCCAGAAAATTCAAAAATTCATATATCCGTCATACGAACTCCATTTTGACGTTCTCTATATCCACACGTAGATATTTCCGAGTACTACAACTTTCATTTAGTTACTGTCAGACAATTCTCAACCGATCTTAAATTTAACAGTCTACGAAGATTACACTGTTAACGACTGTGTAAAATTCATAACTTTTACATACGGACTCCGTTTCCGACTGTCTTTATATCTTGGACTTCTTATTACAAGATCTTCAATTCTCGTTTAGATTGTTTCGGCTAAAATTGACCGATCTAAAATTCGATTTCTGTGTCCACACTGCCGCGTTGAAACTTTGAAAAATCGTAACTTCCTCATATGAAGTCCGATTCGGATGTTCTCTATATGCACACTCTCTGTTTTACGATTACTACGACTTTCATTTAGGTTACTTAAGCTAATAAGAAACCTATCTAAAATTCACTTTTTACGACACACTCTGTCGTATCGGGTTGAACGTGAAACTTCAAACGATCATAATTTCTCCATACAAAGTCAGATTTAAGTGTTCCTTATATCCCCACAATCCTCATCACGACTACTTCTTCTTTCATCAAGGTTATTCGACCTAATTATTATTCTATTTAAGATGCGTATTTTATTTCTATTTTATTATATCGATTTAAGCACGAATACTACATATAACTACACATAAAACACATAATACTCAATAATTCTCTTTATTTATAAAAAGGTTACAATTGTTGACCATTACAATTACATCATTCTATTAATACCTAGCGAGAAACGCGGGCATTATAGGGCGTGTTCGGCAAAACTAGCTAGTAGTAGGTAGCTTGTAGCGGTAGCAGACAACTTGTAGATGGTAGCGTTTTGTTAAACGCTACATGAAGTAGCATTTAGATTTGGAGTGTTTTGTTTAAACTAAAGGCTAGAAGCTTGTAGTGCCAAACGATGTTTTCTATTCAAAACGGAGCATTTTGTCAAACGTTAGAAGTTAGAAGCTCTCAAACGCTCTGTGCTGAACACGCCCCTATTGGTTGAAATATGGATGTTGGGTTGAAACAAACTCGTTCGGTTGAAACATACATGTTGGGTAGAAACAGACTCGGGATTGTTGTGTATGAATTTTGGGTTGTATGGTATTTGGAGAGTTCATTAAGCTTTATGTTTATAGTTGTGGATTAAATGTTTTTTAGGTGCTTATCAGATCGCAAAGACGAGACTGTACACACATTAGCAAATTATTGATTCGAGATTTCGTGTTGCTTTTATTTATAACTCTGATTTTGAATTATGGTTTATAAACAAATGGTTTTGCATTGAATCCTCTCTCTCTCTCTCTCTCTCTCTCTCTCTCTCTCTCTCTCTCTCTCTCTCTCTCTCTCTCTCTCTCTCTCTCTCTCTCTCTCTCTCTCTCTCTCTCTCTCTCTCATATTTATGTGTGTGTGCATGAGTGTTTTGAAAACTTTCCAATTACTTTTTCATAATGATATGAGTTCCAAGTTTTTTTTTTTTTTTTTTTCAAGTTACCTCATACAAATTTGTTGCTATTGTTTTACAACGATATATTACCTAAAGTATTAAAATTACTTTTTCATACAAAATTACTAAAGAATGTTTTTGTTTCTGTAAGATACTATTAAAATTAATTTTTCATAATTATTTGAGTTCCGAATTTTTTTTTTCTAGTTTTCAAGTTACCTCATACAAATTTATTACTATTGTTTTACAACGATATATTACCTAAAGTCGAAATATATGGGACTAGAACTTAGAATAACTTCCTGTTGAAATTCTTTAGTTATCTAATGATCCCCAATCATCACTTAAACCACTATGATAATTGATACAAAATTTTCATAATTTATCATAATTTTGCATGAAAAAAAAAACAGCTACTTAAAAAATCCCAGTATACTTTTTTAATGGAAGCCCAGATTGCATCTCCGCTGTCGGGGGTCATTTTCCACTTTTGAATCTTGAGATTCAATTGTAGATCTACTGTTTAATTTGATGATAATATTGAATCTAAATTTAACCCTCGATTGTTTGAGCTTGAGCTGATGTCAACATCAAATGCGTTATAAGTGTTTTTTTGGTAAACAATAGGATCTAATAAATAAAATTCAAACCAATTTGTTACAGTCTACTATCAATCAATGAACATTTCTTAATTTAATATTATCTTTAGAGAAAATCATTTTTTTTTAATTTCCTTGCAGAAAATAGTTAAAAAGCTCAAAATTACAAAAATAATCACTATAATTACAGATGGTTTAGTATCATCTGCGATTTTGCATGTTGATCTGCGAAGGTACAAATGCTTAAAGTATGGGCGTGCATTGATAGTTGTATGCTTGCAGATGATTTTTTTTTTGAGTTTTATTTTATTTTTATTTTTTCCAGTATAAATACCCCTTACACACACCCACGTTCGTAAATGAACTTAGTTCATCTGCGATTTCATCTGATGTTTCATCTGTGATTTTGCGGAATCTTTTTAATTTTTTTATTTTGACTACGAAATGATAGGTTTGCCTATGAAACAACCATATTATATATAAAATCTTGCAAAAAATTATCAGTTTAACAGTTATTTCTTTGGAAAATTTGTTTAAAACATTTGTAATAAAATGAATGAATATTTGGTTTGCGTTGTAACCGGTGGAATGTAGGAATTTGTAGAGACAAATCTGGAATATGTATGTCCACAGGAAGGTATTTTTGAATTCACTTTGATATTTTCTGATTATATTAGTTATATTGATTTTATATCTTTTGTGAAAATGAAAACCGGTTTGTTAGATAGATATAAAATTAGTCTTCGTTATCATCATCCTGAATTGAATCAATATTTGAAGACATTGATGTTAGAATGTTGATCAACGTAATCAAACTGGTTAGCAGAAGGGCTGTGAAAGTGTTTGTGGTGGCTGATGAAGGTGGCGAGAGAGAAAATGAGTCGGTTGCTAACTTATCCAGCGATAAAAAGAGCAAAAACCCAATAGGTACTTTCATGAGTCCTAGTGTATCTCAGTTTCATAGTGGTGCTGAAAATATAAATGTAATGTATTCACCTATTCACTATGTGGATCCTGAAAATTACAAGTACGTTGGTGATGATGATGTTGGTACATATCTTAATGATGTGAGGTTATTATGTTAACGTTCCACAAGAAGAAGTTAAGGTTATCAATAGGGGTGGAGTATATGATAGTAAAAAGAAAAAAGTTATGATTCAGAAAGATGAAAATCTACATGGTTGTGGGGATTTTGTTGATGTTGCTGATGTAGATTTAGATATATCCGACTTAGAAAACAATTCTGATGGAGATGAGTTAGGTGATGAACGTAAAGCTAAGTTTCCCGATAACCTTTTTTACGGTATGCCACCTCCACTGGCATGTTGACCGGTCTATATTTATAGCATAATAAATTGTACTAAATATGTTGAATTGATGTATAATTGTCCAAGAATGACACTACTTTGATGAAATGCTGAAAATTATATGCAGACAACTACTTAGTGCTAAAGTGGGCGGAACCCGCAAGAAAAACGAGCAAAATGAAGTTAACAAGCATGGGAGACGAATTGTTAAAGGAATGAAGAAAAATGGTGCTGAGAAATTTGACCACTCTTCAATGTTTTGATCATATCTCAAGATTTGGAGCTCCGATTGACATGAATCAAGAAGTTTCAGAAACTAGACAAAATTTCCTACAACTTTCATGTTTTACGTTTTTGCTGATTCTACCATTTTCATCACCAAAAGGGGCACCAAAAATGAAGGACGTCCTAGAACACTTCTAAGACGCCTAACCGTTTCGGCCATTTTCAAGTGCAAATCAAGGACGACAGAAAGCCTGTAAAACGCCACGAAGGACGCCCAAATGTCCTATATAACGTCTAAGACGCCCACTATGACGTAGACGCAGAAAACAACTCCGAAAATCAGTTTTTCAACACCTATTTAAGGGGGATTAAACCCTAATCGACTTTGGACTTCTCCCCTGCGATTTTCCCCAGTTTTGGAGGGTTCCAAACACGTTCAATGCTTCTCCAAACACATTTTTGATCATCAATTCCCGAATCTGAGGCTACGAACATTAAGTACACAATCATTCGACGTTGGAAGATCGTTCAAAGGGTGAATCTACATCAATTCTATTAAGTTCCAGAATTGATTACTTTCTCCCCAAGGTCCCGTTGTTCTATGCTTTAATGATTATCAAACATCATTAGCTTTATGATTCTTAGTTTCTTTATGGATCTTAGATTAGATTTCATTTTTTTATCCTAGTTGTGTGTTTTGTGAATTTTATGGAAGACTAAAGCATTAGGGTTACTTCTGGGGATGTTTAGGATTATTTGGTGAACGTGTTTTGATTATTACTTCTATTCCAATCAACTTTGGTTATTATGTTTAATTTTACAATTAAGATAGTTTATTGTCAAATCACTAATTGTGTCGAATTCATATAGTTTAAGAACTAAAACGATCGGTTGAATCAACATATACTATTCCAAACTCATGAATTTAAATGCTAAACATTGTAATTGGAAATCATAAGACACAATATTGCCAAGCCACTCATTGTTCCTAATCCATTTATACATAAGGAGTAAGACAATTAGTAGGAATAACATATTGTGTGCCCAAAGTTATTTATTGCATGTTAATTGACCTTAGTTATGTTTTCATAATTAATTTGGCATTTAAGGGAAGATAAACACGTGAGTCTTAATCATCCGAAACTGAACCTGAAGTAACCTTATTTTTCTCATTGGTAATCATTTGCAATATAAAGTTTCTAGTTTTTTTTATTTAAATCTTAGTTTAAATATTTTTCGTGACAATTCCAAGTATTAGTTCTTTTTCATTGACTACTATAGCACAAAGTTTGACCACAAACTCCTCGTGGATTCGACCCTTACTTACCCTAGCTATCTAGTGGTTTTGAGGTTATTTTTGATTGAGACAATGACCTCGATCACATGTCCAGTTGATGTTAATGAAAACATCCCATCACGAATGGTAAACTCTAATCAAAAGATTGAATGCCTCCGTATATTTAATAACAAAGACCTTCTAAAACGGGCGATTTGGAAAAAATGTCTTCAAGAAGGTTTTCAAACGAAGACAGATAGATTGACCAAATCAAGGTATGAGTTTTTGTGTGTTGCGAAAAATTGTTCTTGGTTACTAAGAGCAAAAGGAATCAAAAATTATAGCAGACTTTTCCAATTGAATAAATTTGTTGACGTATACACATGTTCTTCAACAATTTTGCAACCTAATCATTGACAAGCAAACAAACATGTTTTCCGTGAATATATTATTGATGTTATGGCTGAAGATTTTAGTAGAGTGTATTAGGGACAAGATATTGTTAACGATATGAATGCACAATTGAAAATCAGTCTCTCATACCATTAGGCTTGGCGTGCGATGCAATATGCATTGTTGTTGTTAAGGGGTACGAAAGATGATTCTCTTACCAAACTTCCAGCTTATTTCCACAATTTGGTCAAACATAATCCCGACATGGTGACACATATTCAAACAAATGCTGATGATCGGTTTGAGTTCTTCTATGTCGCACTTGTCACATCCTGTTTCGGGTCGTTTTGTGATTCAAGGTTCGTAGGCCGTAATTCGGGTATGAGAAGATTTTGAGGTTTAAAAGAAGAAAGGTTTAGACCCTTTTTGGATGTGGGTAAGGTAGGTTATGTGACAAAAGAGTTCGGTTTGTGCTTTAGACCCCAAGGGTATCAGTAAAGGCGTTGGTTGGTCCTTATAAAATTTGGGTTTCGTCCAGGAAGTCTTAAGGCTATGGTGAGTTTTTAGGAGCGTAGGTCTTCTCTCCACCTTTCCGTGGATATAAGGTTCGTTGGAAACGGACCTAAGACGAGGAAGTTATGGCAGTTTGAAATAATTGGCAGAAATGGTCCTTAGTTGAAAATATTGGCAAATTGGTCTCGTGCATGCGAGGAGGGAAAGCCTGTGTTTTGCCACGTACGCCCAGCGTAAGCTGGGGTACACCCATCGTAATTGGCAGAAGTGCCAAACCCTAATTTTTAGGGTTTGGACACTATATAAACGCATTTATGGCTCTTGTAACCTTCATATCTTAGCCTCCACTGACCTTAAGACTCATTTTCGAAACCCTAACCCTCCCAAGAGTGTTGTGAGCTTAGTTTTTTTCTTTTGGTGTATTTTGGTGCATATTCTTGAAGAAGGTGGTTGGTGCAAGTTTGGAGTTCAAAGGAAGGCTTGTGGATCCAAACTCTCTGCTCAATTTCTAGCTCATTTGAGGAATAAAGATCTAAACTTGCTCTTTAGAAGTTTAGATCTATGGTTATGAAGGTTTAGTCCTCTTTTTGGATCACATAGAGGAGATCTAGTGGTATTCGATGGGTTTTGAGCATATCTACATTCCTATGTGATCATGCAACCCTTATTGCTTTGGATCTAAGTTTTTCACAAGTTATACATGCAAATAGAAATTCCAAAGAAATAACCCTAATACTAGCATACAATTTCGAAATCCATATGAAAACTAGGGTTAGAAGATTACATTTCTTGATATGTAGTAATAACGAGAATTCATTTGTAAATCTTGACTCTTGAAAGCTTAGTGCCTCAAGTGTTGCACCTCTAATGGAGTCACAAACACCACTAGCAAAGGATGAAAGGAGAGAGGAGGTAACTTTTTAGAAATTCGGCCAGGGTTCTCCAAGAAAGCATGGGGCCGAAAATCATATGCTAGGGGTTCCTTATATAACTAAGGCTGCTAGGGTTTTCAGGTGGAAACCCTAATTTCCTTGCTTAGGCCTTAAGCAGTCCATGGACCTCCTACTCTGGAAGCCTTGGACGAAATTTTATATGGACTCCTATAGATTTCATCCACCCCATCCATAAGGATTCCATCAGCCCAACTTTGCAACTATCAATGATTTGCAAAACCGGACCTCGTTCTTTTAAGCAGTTCCTTTAATCCCAAAATTAATTCCAAATTAACTTCTGATTAAATACTAATTAAATAATATGATTTCTAATTAATATATTATTCTTATAACATATTAATAAATCATTTATTAACCTCTTTCTCTAAAAGTCATCCTGTCAAGTTGCTATGGTGAAGGCAACCCAAAAGGATCATGCTACTATCAAATCAAGTTCATACCAATTATAGTTATGGGCTTAGACACCTAATCCAACAATCTCCCACTTGGATAAGTCTAATAACTATAATTTCAAGTATGACTTCAGAATCTGACTAGCAATCGTAGCTCTCAAAAGCCGCTGTAAAACTCTGACCTAGTCGATGACGCATCCTTTAGATAAGGGATCATATAATCCTCCGTTCTGAAAGTTATCATGTGCACATATACATGGAACATAATCATTCTCATTGTCCAACAGTTTGTTTCCCGATTTCTAATTTGTTCGACAACGAACTTAATTGAACACATCAATTCAGTCCTAACGGGCCCATCACATAAGTCAACACAAAATCATCGAGGGGCCCAAGATATCAATTTTACCCCATGGGATAAAAGGAACATATAAACTTTGACTAATATGCTTGTACTTATTACTCATCAAATCGTACACAACAATACATTTTATAACATCAAGTTACTGATGCGTTTACGCATTATCAATGCACAACCAACTCGTAAACAACAACTCATATATCTCGGTTTGAAGATCATACGATATTTTCGTCTCACAATTACTCGTGATAAATTCCATGAAGTAATTCAAATGAGTGTGGGTTTAATCCCGTACTCAAATCCTATTTCAGGAGTACTCATGAACGTTGCAGCAAACCTTTGCTATGTCTAAGCACTTAGACAATCTACAAGCCAATTTATGACAGTCTTGCCTCAATACTTACTTCCAAAGTATGATCGACTGTGGATAATTTGAATAATCCAATTATTCTGGAAGTAAAACATGCAAAAGTGAAACAATAGTAAACAATTGACACAAAATAGTAAACATTACTCATAAATAAATCTTCATTACTTAATCATCAAATGTCAATTACATTTATCTATTACATGTTTCTAAACATCTATCTAATCACTAAAAGTAATATCGTCATTCAGGCCAATGCTCCTCATATGCTGAACATGCTTGATCCTACTTAGACCCTTTGTGAGGGGATCCACAGGATTCTCTTCTGACGATACCCTCTTGACCACGAGGAGTCCTTCTTCTACACGATGTTTGATGAAGTGGTATTTTCTGTTGATATGTCTGGATCTACCATGATCCCTTGGTTCCTTTGTTAAGGCAACCGCTCCTTCATTATCGCAGAAAATATTCATGGGCTCCTTTATGGATGGCACAACTCCAAGGTCTCTAATGAAGTTCTTCAACCATATAGCCTCCTTCGATGTTTCGCTCGCAGCTTTGTACTCTGATTCGCACGTTGAATCAGCCACTGTCTCCTGGTTGGAACTTTTCCAAGTCACTGCTCCTCCATTTAGGGTAAACATCCAGCCTGACTGAGAATGGAAGTTGTCTCGGTCGGTCTGAAAGCTGGCGTCACTATATCCTGTCACTCTCAAGTATAAGGACTCAGTCTTTAGTCCTTCGTATGTACTTAAGAATGTTCTTAATTGCTGTCCATTGAGCTCTACCTGGGTTCCCTTGATATCGGCTTACCATGCTCAACGCAAAATCCACATCAGGGCGAGTACATGTCATAGCGTACATGATCGAGCCAATGGCGGAATCATATGGCACTCAACTCATTTCCACTATCTCCGCATCGGTACTCGGACTTTGAGTCTTACTCAGTTTGGTATTGCTCTGGATAAGTAAATCCCCTTTCTTGGAATTCTCCATGCTAAAACGTTTTAGCACCTTGTACAAGTAAGTACTCTGACTAAATCCAATTAGTCTTTTACTCCTATTTCTCAAGATCCTTATCCCCAGAATGTAAGCAGCTTCCCCTAGATCCTTCATAGTGAAACATTTCCCAAGCCAAGACTTAACCTCCTGTAAGGTTGGAACGTCGTTTCCTATGAGCAGTATGCGATCGACATACAATACTAGAAAGCTAACTATACTCCCACTAGGTTTGACATACACACATGACTCATCCTCACTTCTAGAGAAGCCAAACTCTTTGACTTTCTCATCAAAGCAAATATTCCATCTGCGAGACGCTTGCTTCAATCCATAAATGGATTTCTCAAGCTTGCACACTCTATTGGGGTATTTAGCTTCCATAAAACCCTCTGGCTGACACATGTAAACATCTTCAGCCAGCTTCCCATTAAGGAAAGCAGTTTTGGCCTCCATCTGCCAGATTTCATAATCATGAAATGCAGCGATGGCTAACATAACCCTAATAGACTTGATCTTGGCCACTGGTAAGAATGTCTCATCAGAGTCAACCCCCGGGGTTTGAGTAAATCCCTTCGCAACCAGCCGTGTCTTGAATGTGTGCACCTTTCCATCCATGTCAGTCTTCTTCTTGAAGATCCATTTGCACCCAAATGTCTTTCGACCTGGTACATTGTCAACCAAGTTCCAAACTTATTTTTCATACATGGACTGGATCTCGCTGTCCGTTGCCTCTTTCCATTTGTCAGACTCAGGGCCCGCCATGGCTTCCTTGTAGCTAGAAGGCTCATCCAAATTTACCAGTGTACTATCACCGATAAACATATCACCATCCGTGGTAATATGAAAACCACAAAACTCTAGTGCCATTCTAACTCGAGTGGAACGCCTAAGAGGTAATGACTCGTCAATGGATTCAACATGAATCTCTTCCTCAGGTTGAGCGCTAGTGTTAGAGGTTCCTTCACCGCTTGATTCTTAAATCTCTTCAATATCAATTGTCCTCCCACTATCCTCTTGGCATATGAGTTCCCTCTCGCGGAAAACTCCTCTCCTTGCTATAAAGACCACGTTATCACTAGGTCTGTAGAAAAGATATCCAAAGGAATTTTGTGGGTAACCAATGAAAATACACCGCTCACTACGAGGTTCAAGCTTGTCATGATTCTCTCGTCTTACGAATGCTTCACAACCCCAAACCTTGATATGTGCCAATGAGGGAACCTTCCTTGTCCACATCTCGTGAGGTGTTTTGGCAACCTTCTTAGTTGGGACTAGATTAAGGATATGGGCGGCAGTCTCTACGGCATACCCCCAGAATGAGATTGGTAGCGAAGCTCGACTCATCATGGAATGAACCATTTCCAACAAGGTTCGATTGCGCTTCTCAGCCACACCACTAAGTTGTGGTGTCCTCGGTGGCGTCAATTATGAAACAATTCCACATTCCTTAAGATAGTCGTGGAACTCGATACTAAGATACTCACCACCTCTATCATATCTGAGCATCTTTATCTTCATGCCCAATTGATTCTCCACTTCTTGCTTAAACTCTTTGAACTTTTCAAAAGTTTCTGACTTATGCTTGATTACGTAGATATATTCACATCTGCTATAATCATCAGTAAAAGTCACATAGAAGCAGTTTGCATCCCTTGTGGTGGATCTGAAGGGCCCACACACATCTGTGTGTATGAGATCCAACAATCCTTCACCTTTTTCCCAAGTACCAGTGAAAGGTGATTTAGTCATCTTTCCAAGTAAACAAGATTCGCACGTGTCATCTGACTTTAGGTCAAATGACTCTAACACTCCATCCTTTTGGAGTTGGGCTATACGCTTCTTGTTGACATGTCCAAGATGACAATGTCACAAGCATGCCTTGTCTATACCATTAGACGAATCAATATGCAACACATTATTTTCTAAGTTATCAACAACCATCACAGTTTCATATACACCATTACAAGGAAATGCTTCAAAATAAAAGTACCATTATAATAAGCATTTATAGAACCACTTTCATTATTAAATGAATATCTAAATCCTTGTATGTACAAACCATGAAAAGAAATAATATTCCTCGTCATTTCTGACGAGTAGCAACAATCATTCAAATCTTACCCTAACCCATTACTAAGCACTAAAGAGTAAACTCTGATCTTGGTAACAGGAGACGACTTCCTATTGCCCATTATCAAGTTCATCTTCCCATGCTCCACATCCCTACTTCTTCTTAGCCCCTGCAAATCAGAACAAATATGAAAACCACATCTTGTATCAAGGACCCAAGAACTATCATGTGATGAGTTGTTAGATAGAATAGTGTAAATACCTGCGAAGGTGGGCTTTATCTTCCCATCCTTGATGTCCTGCAAGTATTTCGAGCAGTTTCTCTTCCAATTCCCCTTATCATGGCAATAGAAGCACGTTGCTTCTTTAGGAACAAAGGAGGGAGTGGCAGAACCAGTCTTGACGTGCTCTTTGATGGTACGTTTCCATCAAGTCCTTGCACATCTCGTAAGGCCAATAGTCCTCGTAGAACCGCTGCAACTCAGGAGTCATGGTGGCTACCATAATATAGGACACATTAGTAGCATCCTTGTAGTGAGCCCCATACTCAACTATTTCTTCGGGAGTAGCTTAGGACTCATCAATCTCGTTCAACGGTTTGTCGAGGACATATTATTTGTCCTCGTAACGCAAGGCCATACGAATGTTCTGGATCCAATCATTGAAGTTGGAACCATCAAACGAGATCCTCGCACAAATGTTCAAGAGCGAGAAGGAGTTGTTGGAGTTGTTGTTGGAGGGACCGGAAGCGTTGTTTGAGGTAGACATCTGCAAAAGAAGAAGGACAGAGTGTTGTTTAGATAAGGAATCCTTAATATAACACCCAAAACAAAATATTAAGGCTAAGACCCAAAACAATAATTCACAATTCGGAAGAGGGATGCCATAATCCAATTGTAAGTTATTTGAAGGTAGGTAAATGACGATTTACCAATTCCACCACAAAAAAACGAAATTAAAAGAATTAGGTTTTAAATGAAATGAAATTCCTAGATTCTTTGAGATTCATTTAACTATTCAATGGCATGTTTAGTCTCGATTATGCCCTTCAAGTTTGTGACTGGTATACCGAGGATCACAAACAAGGTGTGAATAACCATGCAAATTAGCTTGGTACTCTCGATATCATTTACCACCTAATCAATGTGCAGGTTAACCACACATGCTTCATTGATCAATGATAATTTACGAGCTACCCATTGCCACGCTTTGTTAGTCCAAGTTAGTGTGTCGGTTAACCACACACGCTCCACTAACGACTTGGCAAAGTGCAATGTACAATTTTATGGATTAGCATCAAATTCACATTTTCCTAAAGTAACTAAGATTGGGAATTTATAAAAACATTTAGTTAGTTTATATTAATCATTATACTTATTAATGAGAGAATTAATGTATTATCCTACCCGTTCGGCTAACGACCCTCCACCAATCAAGGAAGCGGTGGGTGAGAGTGGACACCCATTCAACCGCCATTTTATAGGTAATTTCCTTATACCCCCCTTATAGATTGGCTTCGTGAATGAGGCCTACTAACGGTAAGACTGATTCATCTTATACATATATATAAATTAAACTTTTAATATTATAATAGTATAAGGGTGTATTTAAACTTTTAAAATACTAGGGTTTTAGAATTTAATAATTCAAAATTAACCTTTTAATTAAATTTTAAATTCCAAAACTTAAAAAGGTGCAATTTGAAACTTTTCAAAATTACTAGATCAAATTTTAAATAATTAATTAATCACAAAATTTGCCATTATCTTAAAATTTGACCAAATTTATCTATTTTGATAAGGAAATCAGATTACCATTCAACAAAATCAATTTATGGTGATAAAAACGATTTATGGTAATTATCCTAATCCAAAATAGAACAAAAATTCGAAAATCTGCTAACAGACGAGTCAACTCGTCGAGTCAGGGCATGGACTCGTCGAGTTCATCCAACTCGTCGAGTTCCTCATAGAACTCGTCGATTTCATCAAGCAGATTGTGATTCTGCTTTGTTTCTGGTTTGGACAAATCACAATTGCATCACATATAACAGAAAAACATCCTAGGCTCTGATACCACTGATGAGTTTTGAGCATAACAACATTCCTATGTGTTCATGCTACCCTAATTGCTTTGGATCTAAGTTTTTCTCTAGTTATACATGCAAATAGAAGTTCCAAAGCAATAACCGTAATACTAGCATACAAAATTTGAGATCTATATGAAAATAGGGTTAGAATGTTACCTTGCTTGCTATCTCGTAATAACAAGTATTCCACGGATGATCTTGACTCTTGAAAGCTTTAGTGCCCCACGTGTTGCACCTCTAATGGAATCACAAACACCAAAAGCAAAGTATGAATGAAAGAGGGGCGGAAAATCGGCTAGGGTTTCTCCTTGTGAAGCAGTGGCCGATTTTAGGAGGTCTAGGGGCCTTTATATAGTTGTGGCTGCTAGGGTTTCCAGGTGAAACCCTAATTCCTTGCTTAGGCTCCAAGCAGCCCATGGACATCCTTCTAGAAGGCCTTGGACGATTTCTATAGGGCCTCCCTATAGAAATTCGTGCATCCCATTCCAAGGAAGTCCAGCAGCCCAGTTTGCAACTATCAATGATTTGCAAAACCAGTCCCCTTACTTTTAATCAGTTCCTTTAATCCTAAAATTAATACCAAATGAATTTCTGATTATATACTAATATGATTTCCAATTAATATATTATTCTTATAATATATTAATAAATCATTAAATAACCTCTCTCTCCAAAAGTCATCCTGTCAAGTTGCTAAGGTGAAGGCAACCCAAAAGGACCATGCTACTATTAGATCAAGTACATACCAATTATAGTTATGGGCTTAGACACCTAATCCACCAGTTTACGCATGGGGAAGCTTGGAATCTTTTAAAAAATGTCCCTAATTTTTAATATGCATGTTGTTTAAACAAGATTGGATGTAGAATGTTCCTTAGGTATGTTGTTTGTTTCTGACGCGTGTCTTGTTAATGCTTTAATGTATGTTGTTTCAGTAATGAGCATAAAACGTGAATTAAAAAAACACATCTATGTTCATTTCATTGAAACATTAAACCATAACTAATACATAAAAGGACATAAAGAGGAGGGGGTACATTATTAGCTACTTCTACTTGGGAGGTAACATGACCACCGTTTTAGTTGGTATTTCTCATTGCACTTATGATGGCAGAGGATTCATCGTCTCAGATCGGAATGCAGGTCGATACACGACAAAAGTCAACTTATAATCAACCATTTCGTGAATGGCTGCAGATGTACGACTTCGTAGTGATGCTATAGTGTGGCCACACGGTATACCACTTTTTTACCATTTGCCACAACTACATACCCTACGTTCAAGTTGTACGTTCACGGTACTGAAGTCTTCATCCACTTCAAATATATCCCCATAAATACGTCTTGCCTCCCAATTATAAGACTTGTTCACTCGCTTTTGAACCTTACTCTCATCATAAGGGGTCACACCACCAGAAATCCCCGCTGTGAAATTTGTTAATTTAGATATAATAACACAAGATATAAGAAAGTATAGAAGAAAAATTACCTCCGATTTTAGCTTGTTGAACATATGCAACTTGAATCAAATGATGGATTAACTCAATGATTGTTGTTATAGGTAACTCATATCTATAGGTGGATAAAGTATTCACAACTACAAGAATATCAATCAATTTAACATTGTAACATACTTTAGGAAAAAATGTTCCTGCCCATTTTGCAATCGCTATATTGTCAAGCTAGACAATTGGATTACCATTACATGCACTTTCAAAACTTTCCAAAGACAAGTAAAATTCATGCACACTATTTGCACTGCATGACTTCTAGAACAACTTTTCGACAATGGTATTATGTCCGAAAGAATATCGTATTTTCCGATCTGTATCTTTAGGACAATACACATGATACGAATCTGGGTAGACTCTCCTAACGGCAAAGTCTATTTTATCACATAGGTGGCTTATGAAACCAACTTATGTACTATCACCTAAACATTCTTTTAACTTCCTCATGAACCATGCCCAAGATTCCTCATACTCCAAGGTTCCCAATCCAACTGCTAAGAGTAGGGGTTCATGGTTTCCTTCCAAGCCACAACAAAGTACATTGTTTTCAGATTGTTCCTAATTAGGGGTACATAACCCACAAATATTAATGATATCATGCACCTAATGATGCTACGAATCTACATATAAATAAAAGATACTTTTATTAGTCACATCAAAAATCTTAAGGAGGTATATTACCAACAACCATTAATTAATTTAATAAATTGTTCCCAATTAGGGGTACATAACCCACAAATATTAATGGTATCATGCACCTAATGAAGCTACGAATCTACATATAAATAAAAGATACTTGTATTAGTCACATCAAAAATCTTAAGGAGGTACATTACCTACAACCGTTAATTAATTCAATAAAATAAAGATGACATACCATGCAACCTAAAGCCACAAAACATAATTGAAAGCGATCGTTCGAAGTTTTCTTGATGGTTGTGAAGGTATTAGGAATTGTTCTTTCAAGATTATGAAAGAATATTGGTAGGTCACAAAAGATTTTTTTGGTAAACTTCATTGTAAGAACTCATTTTCACATGCAATGAAAGTGGATTATAAAAATCAAAGGAACCCGATCATAAATATACAGTAGATGGCATTGAAATTGGATTAATTCATAGTCAAACCTAATGATTTCATAGTTAAACCATAAACAAAGTTTACCGATTGACAAGACAAGGCATTGTACTTGTCTGCACTTCATATTTCAACATGAATAATTCATAGTCAAACCTGATGATTTCATAGTCAAACCATAAACAAAGTTTATTGATTGACAAGACAAGACATTGTACTTGTCTGCACTTCATAGCTCAACATGAACAATTCATAATCAAACCTGATGATTTCATAGTCAAACCATAAATAAAGTTTAGTTTGTGACAAGACAAGGTATTGTACTTGTCTGCACTTCATAGTTCAACATGAACAATTCATAGTCAAACCGGACGATTTCATAGTCAAACCATAAACAAAGTTTACTTGTCTGTATTTACATTGTTTATAAATGTGTAATACTCGACCAATTTAATTTATTTGTGAATTTATTGATATTTGATTGAATAAATCAGGCAAATGGCATACTGCAGTTGTGTAGGTGAACGTATTATAAGGTTATCGGGGACCCCCAAAAACCCTGAAAGATTACTTTACGCTTGCCCAAAAATGGTATCATGATTTTTAGTTACTTAATATTTGGGTTTTTTTAATTTTATTTTCACCTAAATTTATCTTCTTATCTATCTTTATTTCACAGGGACTAGAATGCGGGTTTAACGGTTGGGTTAATGAAGCGACAAACCAATCTTCTTTGTTAATAACTAAGTTAGCTATGTCGAGTAAACACTTTGAATATGAAAATAGAAGTTGAAGATAGTCTTAGTTTGTAGTTGTGTCTTGTTCTTGGCAACTATTATGTACAAGTTGTAAGATTTAGCTCTATTGGTTACGTTTTAAGTTGTAATTTCAATAAACATTGTGTAATCATTGTTATATTTTAAATCAAACATTCAGTTACATACATATCACATGCAATTATATAGGATCAACACACTATCCCCAATAGATTTTTGTCATCCTTTGACGAAACTCCATAGCTGCCTTTTTAGTGTCTGTAACTAAACTTATTGGTTATCCTGATACTAGTTGCTCCATAAGCATAAAAACAAGTACACCACAATCTCCCAACTCGCTGCTTTGTTGTGGAACATTATCTTCAAGAGTAAATTTCATTTTCAATGGTGTCCTTGGGATGTTCCTCATCTCCCAGTAATTAATTTTCTCTACAATTTTTGCCACTCGCGCCTCAAATTGGGTAAATGTTCCATTTGACTTAAAGATATTATAAGCACCGCTACCCAGACTATCATACAAATGGACTTCCATTGATTCCTGTCGTAATTCACCAAACAACCAGTGATTTGGATAGCAATGAATCGTCACATAAACCTGCACAAAGTTGATAAAATAATTAATTATTAATACTGAGATAAAAATGAAGTATTATAATAACTGTAATTTCAATCAAAGTATATTTATACCTTATCAACATCCCACCAAGGAACCATAAATTTGGGGTATTTAGCTTTCCCCGAAGCAAATGCGGTCCAATCAAAACTCTTTGCCAACACATGACTAACAAAAAAGGTTGGAGGCATGATGCTATACCGCTCACCTTCAAACCGCTTCTCATTAAGAAATCTAATCCAAATCATCATATGCTGCCAAGGTTTTGGTACATTTGTTATAAAACAACAAAAAAACAATTACTTGTAACCATAAATTTATAAATATTTACTATTTTCTCTAACCAACCGACATCCTTATGACCAAACACAAGCTCCAAAAATCTTTATTTAGGACAAATTTTTTGAATCTGTGTCGCAACTCATACTCGTGAAAAAAATATTTTTGTAAGACAGCCTCACCATCTGGTACGTAAGGCTGCAGTCGCAGAACTGTAAAGTCGGGATCAACAGAGAATACTAGAGGAGGAGGAGGGGGTGAACTGGTACCAACCTTCTTCTTTCGTCTTCGCTCATCCTTTGGTGTCGTGTGTAACTAAAACATTTTTAATTTTATTTTAATAATGCTTTACATAAAAAAAAGTTCTTTCCATCCGAAGCACATTGCTGCCCAAGCTCCAACATCCGAATCATATGATACTCTCACTCTTCAGCTTAACACGGGCCTTCAGAAAGTCTTCTAAAAATTTGATGATCTCAAGGACACCTTGTTTATAAGCCACCTTGGAGATTAACTGCTCAGGATCTTGTCTCCGATCATGACACCGCTCCCGAGTGGTGTCAGCACGCATTTCCTCCTGTCACGACTGAGGCCCTAAGTAGCCTGTCTGATGAGCATATGGCTGATGGCTTGCGTTACGCTGCTGCCCAAGTATCATCTTACTTAGTCACGGCCGCTGAACGCATCTCCGGGATGGAGACCCTCCAGTCCGATTTGGACAAGAGGGGCGTTGAATGTGAAGAATTGAAGGCCCAAGTGGCTAAGTTGGAGGCCGATAAGAGCGACATGGGGGCTAGGCAGGAGTCGGTGTTACTTGAGAGGGCGAGTTTGGTGGAGCAGGCGGTGAAACTGGGGAAATAGGTGGAGGACCTGAACGATTGTGTGGGGGTCCTGTCACTGGAGAACACCAGTCTGAGCAAGCAGGTAGCAGAGCTGGAGATTGATCTGGTGACCGAGAACGCCGCAAAGGGAGCGTTGGAGAGGGATATTTCTTGGATCCTTAGCGACGAGATCGGTCGGGTTGTGGATAGGTTGATTGAAAGTCCACAATTCCTCCAAGGCTTGGTTCTTGTGAAAGAAGCTTGTGTCGCCGCCGGTGTGGATCGGGGTAAGAAGATAGTCTGGGAGCAGGTGTTCGTCGGGGAAGTCGACCCGAATTCGGAGGAGAATGTGGCTTTCAGGACTCAAGAGATGGAAGACGCCCTAGTGACTTTCACGGAGACGGACTTTGATGGCTATCTTCGCTTGGGCGTCCTGGACGTGGCTGGACTTCGAAATCTCTGTCAGGAATCTCAGAACGAGGAGTCCTCCCCCGATGATGATAACGCTTCTGTTGGAATGTAGCTTTTGTATTTGTTCTGATGTAACCTTGTTGAACAATTTTCTCTTTTTCTTGCTTTATTTTTTGTATTTGCTGCCCCTAGGGGCAGCCTGAAAGTCCGAGAGTCTGGCAATGTTGATAATGTTTGTTTTATATTTGTGGGTATGAATGATTGCTATTACCGCACATGTATAGTTTTTTTTATATTCTTCATGTATGGCTTATGTTTGGCCATCACATGGTACTGACGCAGGGTTTGCTTACACCTCTAGTGAGATTTTTATTGCTAGTGAACTCTTTTCACTTTACTGAAGCTGGCCTTTGAGAGATTTGTTCTAATCTGCTGCTTAAAGACCCTGGGTGTAGCCAAGATCGTCATCTTAAGGCTCACCCATTTTTGTTTTTTATGTTCGTGGAAGGTTATGACCCTTCGACACTCGTGCCACATGTCCTTTAGTTGATGAACATGTTTTGGGAGGAAGGTGATGAGCCTTTCTAATATAAACTCTTTGGCTGCCTCCTTGTAACGATTTCGCTTGTGTGACGTTGGATGATTAGTCCTTGTTTTCACATGGTAAACGTACACAACCTCTTTAGATTTGAATATAAGGAGCATCTGAATTGCCCCTTTTTATTCACTCTAGCTTTACTTAGAGCAAAATATAACTGAAAATAGTAAAGTAATTTATGTTGATTACATTTACATACTAAAATGAACACACAGTGCATTAGCTAGCACTGGTGCTACCTTTAACAGCCGTTTTAGGAGTAAAAGTAGCGTAGGCTCTGCGCGTTCCACGTTCTTGGAATGACACGCCCGTAATGAGCTTCTAAGACATAGGCACCTTTTTTATGTGCTTCTACGACTTTATATGGTCCTTCCCACGTGACACTGAGTTTTCCCAATGGTTTAGCGTGGCGAGACTCATTTTTCCTTAGTACCCATTCTCCAACTTTGAAGTTCTAGGCCCAGACTTGGCGGTTGTAATAGCTCTCATTTCGTGACTTATACATTGCTTGGTGCATCTGTGTTGCTTTGCATTTCTCGTCAAGCATATCTAAGTCTTGGCGTCGCCCTTCTCATTGGCTGCCTCTTCGAAACTTTCCGTTCGCAAGGAGACAGCAAGTATTTCCAATGGGAGGACCGCTTCCGTCCCATAGGTTAGACTGAAGGGCGTTTCTCCCATGGTAGACCTTGTTGTGGTGCGATAAGACCATAACATTGTCGGGAGGTCATCCACCCAGGCGGATTTTGATCTGAGCAGCCATTTCTTTAAACCATTGACTATGGTTTTGTTGGATATCTTCGTTTGTCCGTTGGCCTGAGGATGCGCTATAGAAGTGATCTGGGGCGGTGGATTTTCTTGTCCTCACACCATTCCTTGAAGGGACTTCCTTCAAACTGAGTGTCGTTGTCACTTATGAGGATCCTAGGAGTGCCAAAGCGAGCTAAGATGTTCTTTTTCATGAACTTTATCATCTGTTTGCCAGTGACAGTGGCCAGTGGTTCCGCTTCTATCCGCTTGGTGAAATAGTCCACGACCACCAGTAAAAACTTTACTCCTCCTGGTGTCGGTGGAATTGGTCCCACTATGTCGGTCCCCCATTGGTGGAAGGGCCAGGGGCTGGTGATGCTTGTCAATGGCATGACTGGTTAATTTTGGAAGGGTGCGAATGCTTGGCATTCCTTGCATTTCTTGGTTAAGGTTGCGGCATCGTTATACACGTCCGACCAGTATACTCCAAGGCGGAGTATCTTGCATGTGAGTGTGCGAGCGACTTCATGTGCTGCCATGTTCCTAGAATGGATTTCTCCGAGAAACGCCTACCCCTCCGTCTTAGAGATGCACCTGAGCCACGGGCTTAAATATCCTCTCCGGTACAACTAATTGTCCCTTATGGCGAAATGCAGTGCTTTGATTTTGACTTTTCTGGCTTCCTGTGGATCATACGGAAGCACGCCATGGTGTAGGTAATCAACGAATGGTTTTGTCCATTCTGGAGGGTCTGATATGGTATTGACCTTCTGGTTATCAATACTCGTTTCCGGGAGTACTTCGACCAGCACTTTCTTTGTGAAATGATCGTATGAGGTAGAGGCCAGCTTGCTAAGGGCGTTTGCCCATGCACTTTTCCCCCGAGATATTTGCTTTATTGAAAAGCTTTTGAACGTGCTGGCTAGACTACGGACCGTATCTAGGTACTTCTGCATCCTAGGGTCCTTTTCCTCGTATACTCCGTTGATTTGGTTTGCGACGAGCAACGAGTCGCTGAGAGCTGCCAGTTGTTTTGCACCAACCTCCTTAGCCAGCCTTAGTCCAGCCAGGAGTGCCTCGTACTCTGCTTCGTTTTTAGATACTTGGAAGTCGAGCCGTAGTGCATAGGTGATTTCTTCACCTTTGGCGCTTTGGAGGATCAGGCCTGCGCTTGAGCCTTCTTTACTTGCTGCGCCATCGGTATACAACTTCCAAAGTTCTTTGTTGGCCTCAGGCTCGAGTGGGTCGACAGAGATTGTCGTTGGTAATCCTTTGATGGGATCTGGGAGTTCAACCAGGAAGTCAACAAGGGACTGGGCTTTAATGCTAGTTCTGGGGTGATATTGGATGTCGTGTTCGCCCAACTCTATGGCCCACTTCCCTATGCGTCCGGACTTTTCCGGTCTTAGCAGCACTTGTTTTATTGGGTAACTGGTCAGGACCTCCACCTTGTAGGCTTGAAAATACCTCCGTAGGGCGAGGACCAGTTTTCCCAAGGCCGGGTAATTTCCTTCTGGCCCTTGTAGGGCCCTACTGACGAAGTGAATGGGGATTTGCTTGCCTTCCCTTTCCACTGCTAACACAGAGGAGATAACCTCCTCAGACGCTGCTAAGTACATCTGTAGCGTCTCCCCCGGGAGCGGAGAGGCGAGATCCGAGAGTTGTTGCAGTGCGTCTTTTAATTTTTGCAAGGCCACGTCCGCTTCCGCTGTCTATTTGAATTGCTTTTTGTCTAAGCATCCTTTAAGTGTTTGATACAGAGGGAGCGCCTTTTCTGCGGATTTGGCGATGAATCTTCCAAGCGTCGTTAACCTACCGTTGATCTCCTATACTCCATTAAGGTTGTGAGGAGTTTTCGACTCGAGGAACTCTTGTATTTTGGTGGGATTGGGTAGAATCCCTTCCCTAGACACCTGATAACCAAGGAATTGTCCCTCCTCAACTCCGAAAGTTCACTTAGCTGGATTTAACTTCATATGCGCTTTGACTAGCCTTTTGAAGGTTTCTTCCACATCTTGGAGTAACATCTCTTCATCGCAGCTTTTGATTACCATATCATCGACGTAGAATTCGATATTCCGACCGATCTGGTCGGCGAATACCTTATCCATCAGTCTCTGGTAAGTAGCGCCAACATTTTTGAGCCCAAATGGCATTTTTTTAATAACAGAAGGTGCCCTTTTCGGTATGAAAGGCTGTTTTTGCTTCATCTTCTCGCTTCATTTGTACCTGGAGGTAGCCCTTATATGCGTCGAGAAAACATTTGAATCGGAATCCTTCAAGCAATTGGACTTTATGATCGATCTCTGGGAGAGGGTAACAATCCTTTGGGCAGGCGTTGTTGAGATTTGAATAGTCTATGCACATTCGACATGCCCCAATGGCTTTCTTCACCATGACCGGGTTTGCTATTCATGTTAGGAACATTACCTCCCTGAGTATACCAACGCTCACCAGGTCAGCCACCTCTGCGTTAATAACCTTATTATGGTTTGCCGCATGTCCTCGCTTCTTTTGCTTCACGGGGTTACTTCCAGGTGCGATGTTGAGGCTGTGTTTTATGACCTGTCGGTCGACGCCTGTCAGTTCCATTGGCTTCCAGGCGAATACGGTGGAGTATTGCCTCAGGAGTGCCACCAGCCGTGTCTTAGTTTCGTCTTTTAAGTGAGCACCAATTCACATGGGTTGTTCCGGATACTCCATGTTTATCTGGTGTTGTTCGGTGGAGCATCCCTCCTTAGACTTCTTTGGCACTCGCACAAGTTGCGGGGCGGCTATGATTTGGTGGAAATGTTGTGCTCTGCTGCTTGTGGCGAGGATCGTCGCCGATCCCTGGCGTGTGCTGAATTTAATGATGCCATGTATCGTCGATGGCACTAGATGCAATAAGGCGATTTCTAATCGCCCAAGCAGGAAGTTGTGTTCTGCTGGGTATCGGATCACAGAGAATCCGACTGTCCTTGTGATTCGATCCATTTCGCCGTGGCTGACCTGAAGGGTTTTGAGCATTCTAACACTCTTATGGTGTACATGCAACCCTAGATGCTTTGGATCTATATTTTCTCTAATATACATGCAATCTTTTGTTTTTCCAAAGCATCATCCTAACTAGCATACAATGGAGTACCTTTACTACAAAATCTAGTTAGATGACATACCTTTTGTTGTAGTTGGAAACCTTGGACCTTTAAGAACTTAGTGCCCCAAGTGTTGCACCTCAAATGGAATCACACAACACCACCAACAATGGCGGAACTTGAGAGGAGGTTACTTGCACTTCATAAAATCGCCTTGCCCTCTTGTAAGCTTCCTTAGGTCCGATTTCATGAGCTAGAGGGGTTCTTATATAGTGTGGCTTAATTAGGGTTACACCATGCAAACCCTAATGTGCATGACCTTCCATATTCCTCATGCTCCATGGGTTTAAACCTCCATGGGTCACCACATGGGTTTAGCCCAACACAAAGAATTATGGATCATAAGCCCACATTATAAGAATGAATGATTTACATAATCAATCCCCATATATTTAATTAGTCTCTTTTTTATCACAAAATTAATTCCAAATTAATTTTTGATCAATACTAATTAAATAATATGATTTCATATTAATATATTAGAACTTATAATATATTAATAAACCATAAATAGCCTCTTCTCAATTATCCATCCTTTAGATTGTTCCGGTGCCATGCAACCCAAATGGACCATGCTACTCTCGGGTCAAGTACATACCAATTATAGTTATGGACTTAGACACTAATCCAACAGTCTCCCACTTGGATAAGTCTAATAACTATTATTGCAAGTACGACTCCACAACCCGACTAGCAATCGTAGCTCTGAAAAGCTGCTCTCGAACTCTGACCTAGTCAATGACGTGTCCATTAGATAAGGGATCATATATTCCTCCATTCTAGATATCATATGGACTGAGACATGGATTATAATCATTCTCTCTGTCCATCTGTTGTTTCCCGATTTCCAATTTATGACGACTGACTAATTGAACAAATCAAATCAGCCCACGCCTGGAGTCATCACTAAATCATCGAGGGGGCCACAAATATCGCTTTTATCCACATGGGGTAAAAGGAACGGATACACTTCGACCCAAATACGCGCTTGTACTTACTCATCAAATTACACACAACAATATGTTTTATAACATCAAAGTTATTGGTGCGTTTACATATGTCAATGTGCGACCGACTCGCAAATACAACTCACATGTCTCCGTTTCAAAAATATAAGATATTATCGTCTCATGATCACTCGTGATAAAATCCATGAAGTGATTCCAATGAGCGTAGGTTGAATCCAATACTTGAATCTTATTCCAGGAGCACTCATGAACACTGTAGCAAACTTGTGCTATGACTAACATACCTCTACAGACCCATTCATGACAGTCTTGCCTCAATACCTACTTCTAAAGTATGATCGACTGTGGATGGTTTGAATAACCTAGTTATTCGGGAAGTCAAAACATGCAAAGTGAAACACAAGAATAATACTAATCCTATATGGCCCAAAGCTTCTGAATCCCATATTGATTACTCATTATTCATTGTATAATGTTTCGATTAATCAACTTAATACTTGAATTAAAACAATAGTTATGCCATCCTCCAAGCATGAACACTATGTTTGTCTAAACAATAGTTATGCCATGCACCAAGCATGCACACTATGTTTGTCTATGGTCCTTACTTTGTGAAATAGATCAATTGGAAAACATTTCAATGATGCTCATTTCAAAATTCCAAATCCTTATTGCAAGTGTAAGAATTCCAAATTCTTGTCACTGCTAGAAAGTGTTAGATGCTAAACTATCATGCAAAGATTCTTTTGTAATGTCAAAGCCATAGAGACTTGACCAATGATATTACAAAATATTCATTTGGAGATCGTTACAAGACAATTCCATGGAAATGAAGTCTCAAATTCAAAGTACATTCCTTTGAACATCCTTCTTGCATAAAAGTTTCTAACTTTTCCATCTATTCTTCAACTCCCAATATGGAAACATTCTATATTTTCCATACGACAACTCATTATTAATAGACTCCTGTCTATTCATAATAATGTCAATATGGTTCATCCATTACTATACTTCCAACTGTCCTTAAGCGACCAATCTTTGGCGAACCTTAGATTGTCCTTAATAGTTGTTTAACCACTTTAGTCATATCCGGTTCTATTCCTTTTTCCCTCTTAATGCCCTAGGCATTTGAAAAATTAGAACATGAGAATATTATAGCATATGCAATCAATCCTATACCCGAAGCATATGGGATACGATTCATAATGTCTAACATAAAGACATGATACTCAATCAGTCTTTTGCTATAATATTTCTATTTGCCATGTTCTCATAAATTTGATTATGAAGAGGGATGTCGTAATCATAATCAAATTTGAGAACGCAATTAACATTTCCATATATAGAATTTCCTTATGTTGAACCATTCCAACATAAAATTCATATATATTTGACTAAATTTGATTAAAATCTCACAATCTAAGCTTTTAGATTTGAAATGAAGTATAAATTCCCCTCCCTTAATTATAGCAAAACAACTTTTCAAACTCTGCAACTTTGCGAATTAAAACCTTTGTTTTCTATAATTAATATTGCTAACTTGCAACACTTACCATAATAATTATGCTCCCACTAGCATAATAATTATTATTAGCATAATACTTATGCTCCCACTAGCTTTGACATGTATTCAAAAATCAACTGGACTTCTAGAAATCAATACTTATTGACTTTCATTACCAAAGTTCAGATTTCTGATACGAGATGCTTCGATGAGACTTTATCTAGTCTTCTCAAAATCATACACCTTTCCTTAGATAGCTCACATGTGTGTCTTAACAATTTTAGAACTTACAACCATAAGTATGAAATGTTTAGACCTTTGCCATTTCTCACAATTTGAATTATGAAGAAGGATGCCGTAATCATAATTGAATTTGAGAATGCAAATATCACAATTTCTATCTCCTTAAAATCTAATTAGTGAAAGCGTTTCCTCACAATCATTTTCATGAATCGGAGAGAAACGTTATGACACTTAGATTTTATGGTGTATGTGTTCCTATCCATGTGAATTTGTCATGACCATAATCACAAGACATGGTTAGTGACAAATCCAAACTCATATGGACTGAACTTATTCAATCTTAATTTCTTGCCACCTGGCAGCACAAGGGCCTACCATTGCTTCCAAGTAGTTATGCAAACAACTGAGAACTACATAGTCAACTTTAACTGGAATGGGCACAGAAATAAGAATATGTCAACATGATAGGTTATAAACCTTAAGTCGTGTGATGGTGTTTAACAATAGGTTTATTCTTGATTAGTTCTTGAAACTTGTCAAGATCTTTAAGACTCCCACTGACCTCTTTACATATATGATTCACTTTGTCAAAGGACATTAATTGACAAACCAATATTCAAGAGTTAGTGCGGATTCTAATCAAGACAAACACTTCACACAATTGGCCTTAGTTGGTCTTTGCTTTATCCAAAACATCACAACTTACCAATTTCAAATGTACACGAGTAGAAAACTTTTACTCTACATTTGATAAGTGTTTTAAACCTTTCTTAAGATCATGTCACTCAAGGTTACAATCTTGGAGTATGACTCTAAGACTTGTTTTGGGAACGAAGTATGACTCATCTTCTTGATTTAAACTATTTCAAAAATTCACGATTCCTCTTCTTAGCCATACAAATGCACTAAGATGTCTTTAGAGGATCAATTGTGATATGGTTTTTCCATAAACGTTAAGATGATCATAAAACATGATACTAAAGTACTCTCCCATCTTTTCAGATTGGAGAAAATTTTATCTTTCTGCCTAATTTGATTTTTCTCATTCGTTCTGACATACATTGAACCTTTTTTTTCAATGTTTCAGAATTATACTTAAACTTGTAAGCATAACCATGTTTACTAAACTTTAGTAAATCATGACGAATAGTCTTATTGATCTTTGTGGTGGATCTTGACCAGTGCACACCCAGTGTACCCGATCCCCTAATCCTTCACTTGACTCACATATACATGTGAACAAGGAATTAGTCTTAATTTACCAAAGATGAAAATTCTCATTCATCATACAATACAACTTGCATGATTCCAAGTTTCTGTCCAATTGAAACTTGGGTGATGAGAATCTTTCCCTATTTGGCAAATACTCGACACTCCCACAAACGAAAGAATCAAATTCATATTGCTAACATAGAAACATACAAACATCAATTTTCACAAATGCCATTGTAAGGAGATATAATAAAAACAAAATTTTATTTATTTATAAAATGCGGAAAAAACTTTCCCTTACAATGCAATTATAAATGAAAACTATGTTATTACATATTTCCTAGCAATCTATCATAACTCCTAAGCAGCAGCTCAAAAATCTGATCTTCGAACCATGCGATTGAAATCCATCTTCGCGATCAGATTCTACATATTGTTCCTTTAAGCTTCCTTCCCTTTGCATGATCCTACAAAACATCAAAATGCAACATTGTCACATCATGTATTAAGAATCAACAACTAGGAACTTAATAGATTTAGACAGTAGACTTACCTGAAGCAGAGTCAAAATTTTTGATTCTACCTTTTCTCAGATCTTTCAGGTAGTCAGGGCAGCTTCGCAACCAATGCCCCTTCTCTTGGCAATAGAAACATATAGACTCTTTGGGAATAGTACATGGGACAATCTCGGACTTAGCCTTTCTCTTTCCCTTGGAAAGAGAAATCTTTTCTGGACTTCCAATGTTTCCATTGTCAATGTCCACGGAAGTTTGGAGAGTAGATCTTCCAATCAAATTTTCTTTTCCAGTGTGCCAAATCATTGCTGATTCAGCAGCAACAAGCAAATAGGTAAGATCAATAAGGGTCATGTCGTGGTCTGTCACATAGTAGTCCTTAATGAACTCACTATATGACTCGGGAAGTGATTGAAGAACCCAGTCAACCGCCAACTTTCTCGAGAGAACGACACCCAATACTCTCAGCCTGTCAATATGTGACTTCATCTCCAAGACGTGAGTACACACAGGCCTTCCATCTTGATATTTCATTGCAAGTAGGGCATGAGTGACCTTGAATTTTTCAAGTCTTTGAACTTGTGAGTTAGGGAGAATTACTGGAGGAGGTGGAGGAAGGGAAGTATGACTTCCACGATCCAACCGCGGGACATCGTCTTCAAGAGGAAAGCTTGTTCCAAAAGATTTGGGAAGACCATAGTTGTCTAAACTAGACATCTACAATGGGAGAAATTCAAGTTAGTTGATTTAAGTCCTTAATATAACACCCAAATGAAATATTAAGGCTAGGATCCAACACAATATTTTACAATTTGGAAGAGGGATGTCGTAATCCAATTGCAAAATATTTGAAGGTAGGTAAATTACGATTTACCAATTTCCATCACGAAAAAAGAAAAAGAATTTTAGGTTTTAAGTGAATTGAAATTCCTAGATCATTTGAGATTCATTGAAACTTTCAATGGCCTGTTTAAATCTCGATTGTGCCCTTCAAGTTTGTGACTGGGATGTCGAGGATCACAAACAAGGTGTGAATAACCATGCAGGTTAGCTTGGTACACCCAATGTTACAACCACCTAATCAATGTGCCGGTTACCACACACGCTCCATTGATATATGATTAACATCAAGCTACCCTTTCCCACGCACTGTCAGTCCAGATTAGTGTGCCGGTTAACCACACACGCTCCACTAACGACTTAACAAGGTGCAAAGTGCAATTTCATGGGTTAGCACCATGTTCACATTTTCCTAAGTAACTAAGATTTGGGAATTTATAAGTGTTTAGTTACTTTATATATATCATTATACTTTTAATGAAGGGAGAATTAGAGTCCTATCTTACCCGTTCCGCTAACGACCCTCCACCAGTCAAGGAAGCGGTGGGTGAGAGTGGACACCCATTAAACTGCAATTTTATAGGCAGTAACCTTATACCCCCCTTATAGACCGGCTTCGTGAATGAGGCCTACTAACGGTAAGACTGACTTTGTTCTTATACATATATATATATATATATATATATATATATATATATATATATATATATATATATATATATATATATATATATATATATATATATATATATATATATATATATATATATTAAACCTATAATATTATAATAGTATAAGGGTAGAATTTTAAACTTTAAAATTCTAGGGTTTGGAATTAAATGTTTCAAAAGTTAGACTTTTACATTTACAACTTCCAAAACTTGAGGGCAAGTTTTGAACTATTCAAAAAAACTTTTGGAATCCATAACTTATTAATTTAATATAGGTTTTAATGAAAAGACTCTTGAAAATCCATAACTTGAGGACAAGTTATGGAGTTCATAAAAACATATATGTAAAAGACTCTTCAATTTCCCAGAACCTATGAGTTTTAATGACCTATTAAAAGAAAGACTTTTCATTTTTCCATAACTTGAGGACAAGTTATGGAATTCATCAAAAACATTTAGATCAACTAATGTAACTTACAAAATCATATAATTTGTAAATGATCTAAATTAAATTCATGAGAACAAGCCAATTCATATCAAACAGATTTCATGTAATTAGTCTAACCATATAAACTAATACAAAACATGAAACTTTGACAATTATCTTTTAAATTGGATAAGCATGATCATTACCATATCAAAAACAGGTTTATAAGTTCAAAAACAGTTTAGGGTAATGATCCTAGTCCAATTCTAGCCTTAAAACTCGAAATTCTGCATCCAGGAGCACCAAATCGTCGAGTACATGAACTGACTCGGCGAGTTGTTCAGTTTATAGGGTTGAATCGTCGAGTTACCCAGTGGACTTGGCGAGTCCACTATCCAGACAGCAAAAAATCGATTTTTCAAGCTTCGAAAACAAGTAGCATCAAGTATATAAGAAAACAACCCAAGGCTCTGATACCACTGAAGGGTTTTGAGCATTCTAACACTCCTATGGTGTACATGCAACCCTAGATGCTTTGGATCTATGTTTTCTCTAATATACATGCAATCTTTTGTTTTTCCAAAGCATCATCCTAACTAGCATACAATGATGTATCTTTACTACAAAATCTAGTTAGATGACATACCTTTTGTTGTAGTTAGAAACCTTGGACCTTTAAGAACTTACTGCCCCAAGTGTTGCACCTCAAATGGAATCACACAACACCACCAACAATGGAGGAACTTGAGAGGAGGTTACTTTCACTTCATAAAATCGCCTTGCCCTATTGTAAGCTTCCTTAGGTACGATTTCATGAGCTAGAGGGGTTCTTATATAGTGTGGCTTAATTAGGGTTACACCATGCAAACCCTAATGTGCATGACTTTCCATAATCCTCATGCTCCATGGGTTTAAACCTCCATGGATCATCCATGGGTCACCAAATGGGTTTAGCCCACCACAAATAATTATTGATCATAAGCCCACATTATAAGAATGAATGATTTACATAATCAATCCCCATATATTTAATTAGTCTCTTTTTTATCACAAAATTAATTCCAAATTAATTCTTGATCAATACTAATTAAATAATATGATTTCATATTAATATATTAGAACTTATAATATATTAATAAACCATTAATAACCTCTTCTCAGTTATCCATCCTTCTGATTGTTCCGGTGCCATGCAACCCAAATGGACCATACTACTCTCGGGTCAAGTACATACCAATTATAGTTATGGACTTAGACACTAATCCAACATGACCAACGTTAAGGGCATCCGAAGGTTCCTAGTGGCCACAAGCTATGCCCGGTGAATCCGACTAGTGGTCCACCGGTTGGGAGTTGTAGCCCTTCCTTCCACGTATCAGGTAGCTGCCGAAAATAATGTTCATAGAGTATATCAGAGCAACTACCTTTGTCAATGTATATTTGGTGGATTTTCGTGTTGCGAATGAACCCTGATATAAGGAGTGGGTCTCGTGGATCCCAATTTGATGGTCTAGGATCGTTGCTTGAGAAGCTGATGTTGAGTAGGTTTCTCGAGAGTGCCTCAATCTCGCTTTCTGCATGGTGAGGCGTGTTCCTCTTACGGGAGTTAGAGATAGTGAATACCTTAGTGCCGTAAAATGGATTCGTGTGAGATAGATTGGGGTTTGATATCGTCATCCGATTTTGTGAGATATCAGATGACAATTGTCGGAAACTGCTCTGGGGGCCTCGTTCTGCTGTTCTTATCGCGCCCGATGGGATCTGTGTTATCAGCACCTGGGATGGTTCGTGTGTTTCGAACAGATCTTGTACTGCCATTCCAGATACCACTGGTTTAGATCCCCTTTATATAGAGAACCGACGTCGTCCTTTGGCTGTATCACTCTGAGGATACGTCCGGATGGCGCCAAATGTTGTGACATGTTTGCAGATGGCTTGGATGCCGAACGAAGGATTTGTCTGGGGTGATTGCCTGAGAACACAATCACAAGAGAACCGTTAGAGGATGACCGGGTGATCTCCCGAGAAGTTACTCCGACGATCAAGTTAGTTTTTTCTAAGGGATAGAGAAAATCTGAGAGAAGTCTTTTTTCAGGAGAGAAGATGGATCCCTTCCTTGAGACAGAAGAGATCCTTTTGTACCTGTTACTAACCGATCGTCGGGACCGTGTCTCGTGAGCATAAAACGTGTCCTCCTCTTACTGGGAGAGCTATCACGCTAACTAACTATCAGGTGACGTCAGTTCTAGGCGTCACCCGGGCTATTTGATGCCTTCTCATTGGCTGTGAGTGAATGAGAAGATCACATGGAATGTTCTTACCATGTGATGAGAAATGAGCTGCTGCCCTGGCCTTGGCTCGCTTAGGCCAAGACCGGGTCTTAGCCAAGGATGTAACGTTTCTGTTACATTTTCCGTTACACTTAACGTGACCGTTAGGTAACGTTAACAGAGAAAATACTGCACCTGGCCGTATCTGATAGAGGAACATTTTGTGGAATAGTCTCTTTGTAATGAAGGGACGTCCAACAAAAAAACAAAAATAATCCTGCTAAATAATTCACGTCAGGTAGCCATCAAATGTTCAAAGACTTCACATATATTACGCCCCGATCCTTTCAAATTACCCACAACTTTAACATCGTCACACTTGTGCTGAAATATAAAAAAAATATTAAAAGGGTATAATTTTTATTTTCAATAACACGTTATTGATATTTTTAACTATACTAAAAATTCACAAAACTATCAAAAAAACATATAAATATGACAATTCACTTGCAATAACCTGAAGATGTATTAGAAATCAAGTTCTAACTATACAAAAAGCATACTATGAAATGCAAAGGTACAACCTAAAGATGTATCAGAAATCACTTTTATAACATAAATCATATTTATATCACAATTGTCTAACATATTGACATAATACTTGCACTTGCATCAAATGACAAAGTTACAACTTGAAGATGCATTAGAAATCTGTTTACTACAAATATAATGTATGAAAACCAAATATAAAACCTCACAATGCATGATTTACGCATCATGTACTTGTAAAATCACATATCCGCAATACACTAACAATACCAAGACTACTTACTTATCAAATGCTTTAAATATTGAATATAACTTATAAATCTACTAAAATCGGCTGGGCAACATTTTGATTTACATTTTTTCGTATTTGTTCTGGATAAGTCGTAAACAAACATACCCTAAACATGATAAATGATGATTATAACACACAAAGAGTAAAGATCTTACCATTTTTTCAGGAGATTTCAAATACTCATCCATAACTTCCTCTGAAAGGCTTGAGAGAGTTTTCCCAAAGAAAAATCAAGAAAAATGAGGGTTCCAAATTTTTTTAAGAATTTATATTCTGAAAAAGGGAAAATCGCAGGTGGGCACAAATGGACAAGGAACGTACAACTGCTAATGCACACATACGCTTTAAACGCTTGTACCTTCATAGATCAACTTACAAAATCGCAGATGACACTAATCCATCTGCGATTTTAGTGGGTATTTTTATAATTTTGGGTTTTTTTGGCTATTTTCCGCAAAGATATTAAGAAAAATGGCTATATTAGTAATTTTCTCTTATCTATATCTATCTATAAAAGAGATCTTTTTTTTCCGGAATGCATTAGGTTTTGGGATCGTGAAGTATAAGAGAGAGTTGATGTTTGATTCTATTATTTCGTTCCATTTTAATTGGTTTTATAGTAGGAATCATAAAATTGAGTAAACTATAACTGGGTGGCTTCAAAATCCACTCATGAACTAATTGTTCTTGTTTTGTTCTGGGTAGTTGTTTGCTAGCATTTTTTAATTTACTATACCGTTTAAAAGAAAAAATATATTTGTTTTCACCACATTAATTTGGAACTCCTATGACTTTTTAACTTCTTTCTTATAATGATTATAAATTGGTTAGTAATGTTAAACAAGTGCAAAAACATAAATTATAATCCTAAATTAACCAAAACTTCAATATTAAAATAACATCTTTTTACTTGTACTTATAAAATTGTTTTTAACTTTAAACATATTATATTTAACTTATTAGTTTGAATATGTTGTATATGAACATTGTCATTTAAAAGTCACAGGTTTTGAATAGTTTGTATAAAATACTTAAAATTATTAATTTAAATATAACGTTAAATGATTAACTTAGATCGAAATTTAAACTAAACTTAAAAGTAAATTCAAAGATTATTTTGCAAATAGTTAAAAGTCATTGTAGTGTTAAATGCAAAAAATAAACTATAATCCTAAATTAACTAAAAAAGATTTTAAAACTATTTTTATAACAATTATAACGTTAAAGGTTAAATTGTTAAACATAAAAAAAATCCAAAGATTATTTTGGAAATGGTTAAAAGTTATAAATTATAGTGTTAAATGCAAAACTTAAACTTTAATCCCAAATTAACTAAATTTTTTCATCAAACTGTTTTTATAATAATTAAGAATTTCTAAATAAGTAATTTAAAATAATTTACAACAACATTTAAAAGTAACATTATATACAAAAATTAGATTGTTACCTTTAAAAACAAAAACAATATTTGACGTTTTAAATAATTACAATGATAGAATTTAAAATGTTAACCAAATAATTTTTTTAAAAATAATTAATTAATCATAACAACTATAAATATTATTAAACCATATATATTGTATTTAATTTTGTTTATGAGTAACCCGTGGGTAGTGACAATTGAAATTATAAAGTTCAAAAATATATCTATGTTATCATATAATTCAAAATAAACAATGTTTTATATCAACTTAATATAAGAACTATTATATCAGAGTTAACAACAACATCATTTTATATTTAAAAAACAAATATTTGTAAAGATTTCAACTATATTGTTGTATTTTACTCGATGCGCGGATATTCGTCTAATTGTATATAATTGTGTTTTAATAACAAAGGCTTGTAATTTAGCCATATCAGATATTGATGAAATATCGTTCCAAAAAAAAGATATTGATGAAATATATCTTTTTTTAATACGTTGTGCATGGTCGCCCTACTGCAAATCAAAGCAAAACAAGCACCGACGAACATCGCCCAAGAGATCGATGACCCCCTTTAACATTTAAAATCCAAAATTGAATCTCAAACGGCAACGATTGAGAGAGAGAAAGAGAGGATATGAGAGAAACGTGATGGTGGTGTGTGTTCGATGGAGATGAGGCTCGATATCCCTTCTCTGTTTTTGGTTTCTGTTTGCTGGAATCAACTAAGGCGTATACGGTGAAGAGATCTAGAAGGAGATAAATGAGTGATATGAAAGAGGCGATTGACGACAGGTTGGAGGTTTTCGGCGACAAGTTTGTTGTTTTCGACAACTTAACTGTAAAATAAGAATTATTGAATGTAAAGAAGAAAGAGAAAGAAGAGAAGATGGAATGGGTAAATGGGCTATGAGGGATATGGTCAAAGTGTGTCGTTCTTTTTTCTTTTTAAAATTAATAAAAAAAAGGGAGGTATAACTTTTAAAATAATATTAAGGGTAAAATATTCAATTTAAGGTGATTAGGGACAAAAACAAAACAAAAATAAAATATAGGGACAGTTTAAATTAAAAAAAAAAATAAGTTAAGGACACATAAGGACCATCCATAAAATTTACTCTAAAATATATTATGTACATGTTTGCCGTTCGAAAATGATTGGTTTTAATATAACAATATAATATCACGACTATTAAAGTTAAAGTTAGACATTTTTTTTTTGTTTTTGTGTATTTGGTTTTATGATACTTAAATAATTGAATAATGTATCTTATTATTGGATAAAATCGAATTATCTAATCAGTTAATGCGTATCGACTTATTTGATTAGGATAACTGAATTAGTAATCAATAAATCAAATCATTATTTTGTACGTTTGATTAGTTTTTATTAAGGTCATGGATTCAAGTCTCTTAGGAGACATAAATGCTATGTTTAAGAGTAAGTTAGCTAATTTGTCGTTCCAAAATAATAATAATAATAATAATATAAAATTGAATGTGTATGAATAAATATTTATTTATTTATATTTATATTTTTAATATATATTTTTATCGTTTATTAGTTTATTAAACAAAATAAATAATCTTAATTTTTGTTTATTCATAAAAGTTTTTTTTATCTATAAAATATAAAATTCTAATTTTTTCAAACAGCTTTTTATTAATTTTATTTAACAACTAAATAAATGTTTTTGTTATTTTATAAAGTCCTCTTTAATAAATGAAAGTTTTTTTTTGCTACTTGTCACATTCTTATTTAATTTGCCAAATGTCATTTTGTGGTTATTTTGAATTAATTTTTTTCCACATGTCATTTTATGAGTTTTTTCTATTTTATTAAATTTCATATAATATTTTAACATAATAATTACAATAAATATAGAATAAATAGATATCAATTTCATTAATGAAGTTACTTTTTAATTTTAAAATTCTTAAAATTAAAGCTCATTAGTTTCTTTTATTTATTTAAATTATTTGTTTAAATTTAAAAGATAAAAAACATTTCTATTATAATATTTCATTATATTTCATATTTTCTTATAAATTCAAAGTATTCAAATATTTTGACATTTATAATTAACTTTTTTTTAAATTAACCTATGTAATACATGGGTATTACAACTAGTTGGTTAATATTTGAGTTGTATAATTTTTAAATTGCTCAAAGTTCAAAGTTGATCCCACTGAATTTACGTTTGTTTGATCGGATTGAATTTAAACTTTAGTTTGAAATATTTGAATTAATGTTTTGTATACATTTGGTAGATTTTACTGATCTATCTAAATGAACAAATTTATTCTCAAAAGAACTAAACTACAAAATTGGTTATTATACTATATATTTTTAAACGTCCTTTAAAAAATCCTTTCCCACATGTTATCATCTAAGACGATGCGATATGGGACATATTTGCTTGTTATGGGCTAAGGTGGACAGCATTAACGTCGTTGTAACGGGGGAACACCGCCCCCTACTCGTTGCTTCTCGTCGTGTTAAACCTCGTGCTCGTTACCACCGGGTGAAACAGGAATTATACCGTTTGATTTTAAACTCAAACGGTCAATTTAATTAAAAAAAACAAAAAACAAAAAACAAAAAACTTTAAAATGAACTATTCTCTTCCTATATAAATACCTATTATCTATACAATTTTTTACACATAACTTCTCTCTTTCTCTCTATATAATTTTAATTATCTTCAAAAAAATTATGGATCCTTTCGACTCGTCCGATGATTCCAATGACGATATATTCTTCAGGATGATGTATTATTATTACACTAACGAGCTACTACAACCAGACCCAACCCCGCTACTAACAAGACGTGCGATGTTAAACAGAAATCTCGAGGAAGGACACAAACATCTATATCGCGATTATTCTGCGGATAATTGTGTATACGGGTCGAAGGACTTCAAAAGAAGATTTCGTTTGAGTAGGAATGTGTTCCTACGGATCGCCAACACTTTGGAAAACCGGTATCGCTTCTTTATTATACTTTTATACAAAATAAATACAAATGTACTACATGTTTCTTTAATTTTACAACAAATGTACTATATTTTTAAAGTGTAGTTAAATTATGTTTAGGTATGAATTTTTTCAATTGAGATATGATGCTAGAGGTAGACGAGGGTTTACAACGTTACTGAAATGTGTTGCGACCATTCGTTTGATGGTTATGAGGGAGTCACCCGACACCATGGACGACTATATGATAATGTCCGAAAGAACCGCAAAGGAGAGTTTGTGTAACACTCATAAAAATTGCACCAATTTAAAGCATTTTCTTTCATTTCAAAACCATTAAGTTCATACATCTTGTTTTCAAAATAGTCTAAACATCAGAGTATCCCCAGAACCATATCACATAAATCATAAAATATGAGGAGCGGTACGATCACGCCTTCGCCTTGCCACGATCTCCTGAAGTACCTGAAACAATAAACTGCAATTGTAAGCCCGAAAGCTTAGTGAGTTCCCCCAAAATACCAACCACATATAACCATACTCATATCATATCTTAAAACAGAATAGCCATGCACATCTAGTCTACAGTATGACTGGTCCACCCGCACCGGGCCTTCAGTCCATCTGGTCCACTCTCCGAGTCTAGCCATGTATATCGAGTCTACAGTGTGATTGGTCCGCCCGCATCGTGCCTTCAATCCACCTGGTCCACTCTCTGAGTCTACAGTATGACTGGTCCGCCCGCACCGGGCCTGCAGTCGGCCTGGTCCACTCTCCGAGCCTCGGCACGTCTGGACCGCCCTCTTTGGGGCCTTCAGCCTATCCGGACCGCTCGCTGGGCCTTCGGTCTATCCGGTCCGCCCTGGGTATGTTAGCCTACAGCACAAAGCAGGATCCGCCTCAACCCAACCCCAGAAAAACAACCATGTGCACATATAACAGATAATCACATAACAGTCGAAAGACAAACAAACTGATCTAGCAGATCATATATCATAGCAACATCCTAACCAGGATACCGACCTAACCGGTCACTAACATAATATCATCCTCACTACCAGGATGCATGTCTAGCAAAACAATACATATCAAACAAATACCCGGATTCCCATCCGATAAAGGGCCGGCCTTGGTGCCTTAGACCCTATTGATATAGTGAGGATAACTCACCTTGCGACTGCCGAAATCCTGCAAATCTCTAACCGCTGACTCACCGGAACTCCCAACTATCACATGATAATCACCAAGTTAGAGTCCAACATGACTTTCTAGGTCAAGTGCCCACACCACTCCTTAAATCCATTTTCCTTTTATTGAGCCAAGTCCCAAAACCAAGTCCTTATGCAAAGCCCAATATTGGCCCAATTTACTAAATTGGGCCCATCTTTCTAATCGGGCCTAGATCCAAGGTCCATAATAATTATTGGGCCCAAATTACTCCATTTATACTGTTCAGTCACGGACCAAGCCCAGCTAGCCCATAATCAGCCCAATACTTCACGGCCCAAATTCGAAAACCCAACAGAGGGCGTACGCTGGGCGTACTCCTCTGGTACGCGGGGTGTACGCGCGTCTGTACCAAAATCCTTCCATGTTCTTAATGGCTAAAGCACTTAAGCCCATATGCCAGATCTAGTGACAAAAAGGGCCTAGGACTCATAAAGTCTCAAACTTTATCCTGTTTGACGTCCATAAAGCTCTTAACTCAAGGTCTTAACCCATTAAGACCTTCCTACTTCACACATGGGACAACCAAAGCCATTGGGACCTCATTTTTCTCACTCAAGACCTCTCCTATGGTCTGAAAGGACAGCTTATCTTAACCAAAACACATCATGCATCATATTGGGGGTTTTTGGGACAAGAATGGTGTCAAAACTTCACAACACTTAGATCTACACAAAATAGATGTCAAGCAAGAAGCTTTATACCTTAAAATAGTTGCAAGAGGTGATGCTATCTCAGATCTACAAGCTCCAGCCACCAAGGTTCCTTCTTTGCCAACCTCTTCTTTCTTCTTCTAAGCTTTCTTTGCCAAACTAAGCTCCACGAGGCCAAACACACCCAACAATGGCAATGGAACGGCTATCTAGGGTTTTTCTGAGGATAAGGGAACAGGTAAGGAGGCTGGGGTTGATCCTTTATGTTCTTTATATAGTGGCTGGTCCTAAAATTAGGGTTTAATGACTCTGAGCGTACGCTGGGCGTAGCTCTAGTACGTTGGGCGTATGCGTCCTTGCACCCGCGATCATTTACTCTATTACGCTTCTAGAAACACACCCCGGTCCGAAACCTTCTCGAATGAAACCCATTGCCCACAAAAGACCGAAATGCCCTTACTCTTGATCTCGGAAATCCATAAATAAATACTTTTAGAACGGGGCGTTACAACTCTCCCCCACTTAAATCTGATTTCGCCCTCGAAAACGCCAATTGTCAATTCTGGCTACTCAAAATCCCGAAAGGCACATTCACGCCCCTAACGCGTGACGACCACCAAGGGAGGCTGACCCCAGTGGAACTCCAACTCGAAGAGATACATACTTATTCTTATGCAGTATCAAATACCTACCTCTCCGGAATGCCCTTTACTTGGAAAGTTAGATTGGATCTGTCTCCCTGACAGGCCGCCCAAACTAACTATCACCTGATCTCTTCCCATTGCTATAAAAAGGACTACTCAACGACCTTTACTCCATCAACAATCGCCATGGTGCTAAAACTCCACTTTACATCACCCATGCAGAGAAACTGCTACTCCCTAACTCCCATATACTCCAAATCCGATCACACAGCTAACGAAGCCCGTACACGGCCTTTAGCTAACTCCATCATCATGATCAATACTTGGGGCCAGACCCTATCGCTTGCTATTGCATAGCAATGTACCCAATCAATCTTCGCATACAGGTCTACTAACACATACAGAGTCTTCAGCATGACTGGACCGCCTTACCAGGCCTTCAGCCTATCTGGACCACTCTCAGAACCTTCAGCATGTCTGGACCGCCCTCCTGGGCCTTCAGCCTGTCTGGACCGTTCTTCGAGCCTTCGGCCTGACTGGTACGCCCACCGGCCTTCAGTCTATCCGGACCGCTCAAAACTGTGGTACACCATCCTGAACCATTCTTCCTGGGAATCTCTCCCATGCATACTGTTCTAGCCCTCTTGGGGTTCCGAACTCCAGCTCCATTCCATACACTCAATTCCCGGCCTAACCCTAGGCCTTACAACAATCAGTCACCTTTTCCGAAAACCATGGTCTATTCTCCGCCCCACTTGTCTACCACTTACTCTCACCGATCCACACCCTCAGCAAAACACTGCTGAAATCCAAACAGCTAACCATCCTTGGATGCATGTTGTTCCACCGGAGAATTGTTCGGTAGCATGGAATAGGCAATACGCAAGTGGTCATCACGGATCACCTTCGTCGGTTTTAGAGGCTGTTGCTTCTCAAGATTTATGGATTTAGCATGCATTTTTGGGGTTACGGGTTCCAACAAAGACGTCAACGTTCTTGATTAGTCGCCAATATTCGACGATCTTTTGAATGGAAAGGCCCCAGATGCTCCTTTCACGGTGAATGGAAACGAATACAAATATGGGTATTACCTTACGGATGGAATATATCTTAAGTATTCCACATTCGTGAAGGCATTCCGACACCCGATTGAAGAAAGAGACAAATTTTTTAAGAGAAGACAAGAAGGTTCACGTAAGGATGTGGAACGTGTTTTTGGAGTGCTGAAGGCGAAGTGACATATAGTTGAACATGCAACACGACCATTGGATTTAGAAACTCTACGATATATCATGTATGCATGTATCATAATGCATAACATGGTAGTAGAAGATAAAGGACGAAATATTGCATGCAACGGAGCCGAGACACGTTCAATTTCAACCAGGAACAACATAGTATTTGCATAGAGTCGTTGACATTCAGGATGCAAATAAACACAACAAATAAACACAGACAACTTCGAGAGGAATTGGCGGATTATATCTTCCATGGTAACAATAACGATAACGAACGGCGTTTAGTTTTTTTTTTTTTTTTGAATTTGGATGTTATGTGTAATTTAACTTCTATGTTATTTTTAATTTTTAAAAATTATTTTTATTCTATGTTATTTATAATTTTTAAACATTAAGTTTTATTTATTATGTTATATTTAAAATATATTTGTTTAAATTAAAAAAAATCGAAAAAAAATAAAAAAGAAATTATATAGTGGAAAAAAGTTGGTGTTATAACAAGATGTAACATGGTGACCATTTCCCCACTTGGTGTTATAACACCAATGGTGATGTGGCATGTGAGGTGGTACCAAAATAATGTTATGACTAGTTGTCCACACCTAATGCTCTAATTCAATATGTCACATGATATTTTTTTAATTTTTTCAATTTCATTTAAATCTACTTGACAAATTGTGGTTTTTTTGGCTTTGTTATTAAATTATAAAAAAAATCTAATCTAAAAATATAATAAATAAAATAAGGAAACGTAAATGTCTCTATAAATTCTCACGTAATTTCTCAATTAATGTATTAAATTCAATTTAAATTCAAATCAACATTCTTAATTGAAAAACATAATTTTCGGCTTATCTCTTTTAAATTCACGGTAATTTGCAGAAACTTTGCAAAAATTGGTTTATTCACAGCTAATATTAACATTTTTTCCAAATTCAGGATTGTAAATTATTAAACATGTAATGCTTAACAAAATATAATAATTTTCTTTTAAAAAAAACTCGTGTATTAAACGGGTCTCACATCTAATTAACCTAATAGTGTGACGACCTGGCTTTTTAATATAATGCTAAATAACTGAACATCAAATGAAGACACTAATAAAGAAAAAAAAAAAAAAAAAACTCAATCATATAAATAAATAAATATAATAAGTAGGCATGCACATTCTTTTCTTGTAAAAGTTTTCAATAACCTAAGGGATATTTTAGTGCTTCTAGGTTGCAAAAATGAAAATCTCAAAACTTGTATCCATTTCTTTTCCACCCTCACTCATTTCATCCACATCCCCCAACATAATCTGTTTTATCACTTCTAACCCCCCAAAAGAAAACTATTGATAAAAAGTTCACTTTGCAACACAGTGTAATAATTAGCAGCCTCATCTTCAAGCTCCCATAACCCATCACATAAAGCCAACGAAAAATCCCCGTATTCTTCTCCGGCGATATCATCACCGCCTCCGCCGCAGACACCAACTTCCCCATCGTCTCCGCCATCCTCAACCCTGCTGGGTATTCCTAGCTCATCGTCGGAAGCTTCAAACAGGTGTCTAATAGCCCTTTCTTTCTCATCATCTTCTTCGACCAGTTCTTTCTTTATGTTTGAGGTTGAGGCGTTATCTGGTTGTTGGGTGAAATAAAGAAATGGGTCGGAAGAAAGATTTGTGAAGAAATCTGATAAATCTTGCAAAGTTTCTTGTTGTTCATTAATGTAAGAACTTCTATGGCGTTTTGTATTTTCAATTTGACAGTCGCCGTCATTTTTGTGGTGACGTTTGGTGTGTGCTTCCGCCATTGAGTTGCAGAAAGGAAGGAAAGGGAAGGGTGATATGAGGAGAGAGAATAAGGGGGTGAAAGCATTTATATAGAGGGTAGGGGACTTGGTGGTCAAATTGGATTTTTTGTAAAATAAAATATTTAAAGAATTATTAAATGCTTTCGTAGACCACCCCTGAGAAGTTAAGAAAAGTACGGATGGAATAGGTAGAAGTTCAAATGTGATATTTTTTATCGGGAAATCTTCAAAAAAGTCCTAAAATTTTACCCTAATTTACGAAAAAGTTTCAAACTAAAATTTGTTTACGAAAAAGCATGAATTACCGGTAAAATGACGATTTGACCCTATTTTCCCGGTTTACCGGTTTCTTTACTTACATGTTTCATTAAAGTCCAATTATTTTATACTAATTTACGAATAAGTCCCAAACTAAAATTTAGTGATCATTTGACCATTTTCTCCATGTAACATACATTTTACCGATTTTATCGTTGACCTGGTCGCCTAATCATTAAATGAGCCGATGAGATAGATATGTTGGGTTATATAATGTTATGTTTACCATAGAACTTGATATCTTGATATATTGTATATTTTTTAGAATATAAAATGCATCTGACGAAGACTGTAATAATCACATAAACAAGCAACAACTACGTCATTTATTATGTTTATAAGAAATTTCAAATTGTCTATCTAATCTTATGTAACCCAATATATCCATCACATCAGACATCAGCTCATTTCCTGCCATTTTTTCTTGGAAACACACATTTTATTGGTTTTATTGTTGACCTAGATACATAGTCATAAATGAGCCGATGAGATGGATATTGAATTTTATAGTAAATATAGTATTGTATAACTCATCATACCCATCTTATCAACTAATTTAATGACTACGTGTCTAAATCAACAATGAAACTCATAAAATGTATGTTTGATGGAGAAAAGGGCTAAATCGTCACTAAATTTTAGTTTGGGACTTATTCGTAAATTATGGTAAAATAATGGGACTTTAATGAAAAAGATAAGTAATGAAACCGGTAAACCGGAAAAAAGGGGTCAAATCACCATTTTTACCGGTAATTCATGCTTTTTCATAAACAAATTTTAGTTTTGGACTTTTTCGTGAATTAGGGTAAAATTTTAGAACTTTTCTGGAGATTTTCCATTTTTTATCCATTGAAATATTCGTTGCCTAAGCCTAAGGATGGCAAAATAAACATGAACCTAATCGAGAAATCTGAAATACATTGATATTGGATAGAATCGGTTATTTTTATTAGGTAACGGGTGATATTTTTTATCGGGTTCGAAGGAGTGAGATATCTCTGTCCCGCAATATATATATATATATATATATATATATATATATATATATATATATATATATATATATATATATATATATATATATATATATATATAGGGTGAGGTTCAATAGAGAACCATAATTAACCAAGGAACCCATCGTGAACGTCGGAAATCATAAGGATCAACGACCAATGAAATAGATGTACACTTTTACATTGGACGCGCACACACACCGGATTATACCAAAAAATCCACCATTTACAAAAAAACTCACCACTTTTTTTCGTTTAAATTTTTTTTTAGGCCATGTTTTTTATCAAAAAAAAAAAAAAAAACCGAATATACCGTTGTTCACGATTTTTCATCCTCTTTCTATAGAGATCCATGATGATACATAAAAACGAACTTTTTTTTTCGAAAAAAATTCACTTCATTTTCTTTAATGAAAAAAAGTTAAGGTCTATTTTTTATAGAAAAAAATTAATAAATATATCAAAATTCATATTTTTGTACTTTTTAAATATAGATTCATATTCATGTTAAAAAAAACGATAGTTCAGTTCAGATTCACATTGTGAACCTCCTCAGATTCACAGTGTGCATAATAATAAGTCAGATTCACAGTGTGAATCTGAACTGATCGGAGCTTTTTCACATTGTGAATGTTCAAATTTGAAATATTTACAGTTTAGATTCACAATGCCTACACTGATCGAGGTTTTTTTTTTTTTTGTGAACCTTTTCAGATTCACAGTGTGCATAATAGTAATTCAGATTCACAATGTGAATCTGAACTGTTCGAAATTTTTCATATTGTCAATGTTAAAAATTGAAATATTTACAGTTTAGATTCACATTGTGAATCTACACTGTTCGAGGTTTTTTTTTTTAATCGGTGTTGATGTTTATTAATAGAGTACAAAAAATTAATATTTTTGGTATAATTAGTTTTTTTTTTGATAAAAATAAACTTAAATATTGAAAAAACTAAGAAAATTAAGTGGGTTTTTTTGAAAAAAAAAGTTCGCTTTTTTATATATCATCATGGATCTCTATGGAAAGAGGACGGAAAATCGTGAACAACGGTATATTCGGTTTTTTTTTTCGATAAAAAAACTTGGCCTAGAAAAAATTTTAAATGAAAAAAATGAAGTGGGTTTTGTTATAATCTGGTACATGTGCGTCCATTATAAAATTTTACAACCCTTCATTTTGCCGTTGATCGCTTTAAATTCTGACGTTTTGGATTGGTTCCTTGGTTCATTGATTAATAATGGTTCTCTATTGAACTTTTCCCTATATATATATATATATATATATATATATATATATATATATATATATATATATAGAGAGAGAGAGAGAGAGAGAGAGAGAGAGAGAGAGAGAAAAGTTCAATAGAGAACCATTATTAATCAAAAAACCAATCTAAAGCGTCGAAATTTAAAGCGATCAACGACAAAAAGAATGGTTGTAGACTTTTACAATGGACGTACATGCACCAGATTATAACAAAACGCATTTCCTTTTTTTCGTTTAAAATTTTTTTTAGGCCATGTTTTTTATCGAAAAAAAAACCGAGTATACCGTTGTTGACGATTTTTCGTCCTCTTTCCAAAGAGATTCATGATGATATATAAAAAACGATTTTTTTTTCAAAACAAACTCACTTCATTTTCTTTGTTGAAAAGTTAATGTCTATTTTTTTATAGAAAAAAAAATAATAAATATATCAAATTTCATGTTTTTTTTATACTTTTTAAACATAGATTCATAATCGGGTAAAAAAAATACTATGTTTCAGTTCAGATTCACATTGTGAACATCTTCAGATTAATATTGTGAACTTGTTCAGATTCACATTGTGAACCTCTTCAGATTAACATTGTGAACCTTCTCACATTTATAGTGTGCATAATAGTAAGTCAGATTCACAGTGTGAATTTTAACTGATCGAGCTTTTTCACATTGTGAATGTTAAAATTTGAAATATTTACAGTTTAGATTCACAGTGTGAATCTACACTGATCGAGTTTTTTTTTTGAACTTTCTCAGATTCATAGTGTGTATAATAGTAAGTCAGATTCATAATGTGAATCTGAACTGATCGAGATTTTTCACATTGTGAATGTTGAAAAATTGAAATATTTATAGTTTAGATTCACAGTGTGAATCTACACTGTTCAAGTTTTTTTTTTTTTTTTGTCGGTGTTGATGTTTATTAATAGAGTACAAAAAATTAATATTTTTGGTATTTTTTATAAAAATAAACTTAAATATTGAAAAAACTAACAAAATGAAGTGGGTTTTTTTCGAAAAAAAAAATCGTTTTTTATATATAAATATGGATCTCTATGGAAAGAGGACGAAAAATCGATAACAACGGTATATTCGGTTTTTTTTTTTGATAAAAAATGTGGCCTAAAAAAATTTTAAATGAAAAAAAGTGGTGGGTTTTTTGATAAAGAGGTGGATTTTTTGGTATAATTCGGTGTGTGTGCGTCCAATATAAAAGTGTACATCAATTTCTTGGCCGTTGATCATTATGATTTCCGACGCTCACGATTGGTTCCTTGGTTCCTTGTTAATTATGGTTCTCTATTGAACCTCACCCTATAAGTCGCAAGGCCTGTACTAAGCACGAGCCGAAAAGGGCGATTTTGGTATTTAAAATGATTAAAGTAGAAAGTTATAAATACGTGGATTTTTCAAAGTGCGATATCTTGATATCCCCGTGGTGAATACTCCAAATATAATATAGAACGAGATTGGCATAATCAATAAAGAAATAAAAGTACGATTTAATGGTGATTAAGAAATTAAAATACATTGTCAGTGTTGGTAAAAAGTGTAAAGAATAATAGAATCAAGTAATGTTGCTATTACTGGTATTGCAATTATCAAGAACAAAATGAAATTATATTCATGTGACCTTAAAATATTGTACTATGAAAGTTCTTTTAAAATGCCAACAAAACGAAAAAAGTAAAAGTACATTGCTATATAATAAAGAAATCAAAAAAAGTTGTTGCTAATATTACAAGTTAACCTTTTGATCACCAGAAAAACAATGCCTTGATACGAAGACAATTGTATACGTAGGGTTGTAAATTTCAATACAAAGAAATTAAAGTATGATGCTATACCTCACATTAGTCGTAATAAAAGTGAATAACCGAAGTACTGATTGAATGTCTAAATGAAAATGGGTAAAAAAATCAGCATAGAAAAAATCCATGCAAAAATACTGTATACAAATATCATAAAATAAACATGAAACAAATGAATAAAAACCAAAACGTTGTGTATTTTGCCATAAAGTAACACTCCACTTTTAACAAAAACAACTACAAATTAAAAATGATAAAACTGGCACCAACAAGTCTAACCTATTTAAAAATTGTATTGTACATTTCATTGGTACTAAAAAAATGTTTTTTCAAAAACAATAGTGAACTCGGATTTAGTACCAAGCACTCTACAAAAGTGAACAACCAAGTATGTGGTTTATATATTGCAGAAACCTTACAACCATCATATTTTAAAGTTTTAGGCCGTGAATATAAAAAAATTTACAATAACTTTGCACAAAGTGTCTTCTTCTAGCATATGTGAAGAATATCACCTCCATTTTGTACAAGAATAAAATATTATTGGTGGTTAAAGCCAAAAAATTCTGTGAGATCAGTTACAATCTTCATTCGTGTTGATTTCTTATATCCATCACAACCAACTGCATAATCTAAAATTGGAAAAGATAAGAAAATGACTCTAGTTAAAGCAATTTTACAGCTTCAACAATTGATGCCTAAAGAGGAAAAATCCATTAAAATTAAATCAGTTTGACAAAGAATTTCAAGAAACATAAGTTGTTCTAATGTGGGTTGTTATTTAAAACTGCAAATATCATTTTTTTTTTATAACAAATTAATAGATTCTTTTTTCTAAAATGAAAATAAATGAAAATAAAAATTCTCCCTGAATTGAAAAAAACCTTGGAAGTAATGTAATAATATGATTTTAAATCATGATGAATTAAAAAAAAGTTTTCAAAGCACTTTCAAAGATCTAATTGTGCTTATTGATCAAGTAGCCATTATGATAACTTATTTGCCTTACGCATGGTCATATTATTTGATTATCATCATGCTCCAATGGGGTGCAGACGTCACCTGCTACCATGAATTACCACCATAGCTTCTCAAAAATTATGAAACACGAAAAAGAAAATGTAAATTAAACCTTTATGATTACACAAGAAATATGTTTCAATGGAAATAAACATAATTGGGTGAGCCCAAAGATATGACTTTTTCAATTTTTAGAGCTAATAAATTGTTTTATAATAAATTATAAAAAGAATGTTTCTAAAAGAAACTGTTCATCGGGCATCCCAGAATATGCAATGTTGGACGATAAATTAAATTAAAGAAATAACAGAGTAAATATTTTTAAATAATGTGTATTGTGTATATAAGTCTACATGTAGATGCAATTGTGAATGAATAATACTTTAGACAAAAGAACTGAAGCAAGCAAAACAGGGTTTGGCAATGCAAACATATGGCATTTGATTATTAGAAGAAATAGAGAAAGCATATACATAAATATGCATAGAGCGAGCTCCCTGTAAGGCCTATATCCCACCACCTAACGATGAAAGAAATACTCTTACTATAACATACATAAAATAAAAATCTTTAGGAACCCTAAAACTAAAAACCCATTGACTTTGTCATCGATTAAAAAGTTGTATAAATTAATTGAAGAACTTTCTAAGCGAGATTCACTTTCACTATAAACAAGAAACTGTAAATCGATTTATGAATGGGAAAAATCATGAGTCTAAAGAAAAGAAAAAGAGAGAAGATGAATTAGAAACTATATCCTAATCTGAATTACTAATATATTTCTCACATTAGGGAAAATTTTGGGGGTTTTGTTGAACACTTGTAGAGCAAAATTAGAACCAAAATTTTAGGGAACTTATACTTGAGAAACGAGAAACCATAGCGTCTCCCAAAAAGGTGTGCCGATCTAGAGCGTCGTTGTCCTTCAAGAGCGACATTTCGTTCTTGAAAACGTATTAATGTGTTGTAGACGGAAACAGAAATGAAGGTGTTTATATAGGAGATGAGACGTCGCAAGGAGAAACGACGATAAGAAGAATTGAATCGACGTAATGACAAGTTGTGTCGTTATGAGGGGTGGGTTACGTGGAGGTATTAGAGTAGTGTGAATTTTTTTTAGACACCACAAGAAAAACAAGACTTTTATATATTGCAATGATATATATATATATATATATATATATATATATATATTATATATATATATATACACTAGGCATTCTTGTAGGCCGTGCTTAGCACGGCCCATGAAAGGTCATTTGGTTATTTCCTTCATTATTGTCAAAATCTTTGAAAAAATTTAAGTACATTGCTATTATAGGTAAGGAATTCCAAGTACAATGCTATTTTTAGTTATGAAACAAGTACGTGTATGTTGCTAATACGGGTAAAGACATGAAATTTCATTGGCGTGTTATATCATCCTACTCTCACTTTTTTCTATTATAGCATTAGACTTCAAAAATGAAAGTACATTGCTATTATGGGTTAGGAAATAAAACTACATGTTGTGGTTTTGTACATTGCTATTATGGGTTAGGAAATAAAACTGCATTTTCGGTCTATCGTGTAATTTTGATTTCCTCTTTTTGTTTATGACAATCAGCAGGTGATGTATGCATCAAGGCAGGAATGTTGTGAGCAGATTGCACGATAGTTGGCCGTAGTGGACTTCGAGGACGAAGTCTAGTTTAAGTGGATGAGAGTTGTAACACACTGCTCTGAAAGTATCCGTTTATGGATTCCAGAGGCCAAGGCTAGGGGCGTTTTGGTCTTTTATGGGTTTGAGTTTTTATTCCAGAGGTTTTGGGTTGGGGTGTATCGCTGGAAGCGTAGGGCTTCTCGCCACCTTTTCGTGGATATAAAGTTCGTCGGAAACGGACTTGGAATGAAGGAGTTATGACAATTTGAAGTTATTGACGTTATTTGTGACAACCCGAAACTTTTTCCGTTTTCATTAACCAATTTCCGTTAATAAAATTTGAATTTTATTAAGTTCCCGTCAAACTTCTTGGTTTAGAAAATCATCTAGTTTTACATAATTAAATTTATAAACGAGTCGGAACCAACAATCGCGCGAAAAACCCGAATCTTCTTGAAAAAAATCAAACGGTTCTCGGCGTGATTGAGTTTACGGCCGTAAACCCGTGTACGGCCGTACACTCGTTTACGGCCAGCGTCGGGTGGACCCCACCACCGACCACAAAGACCCCTATAAATACGAGACCGTACCCTTCACTTGCACTTTTCTGGCCGAACACTCACTCCTTCTCTCTCTAAACTCGTGACCGTACACCCCTAAAAGACTCTTATCCTTCCGAAAATCACCAAAAATCACCGTTGGGAGTCATTTCGGAACATCTAGAGCACGTTTTTCATCGAATCCAGCAATCTTGTTATTGAGTGTATGGTCGTACACCCTTCAAATCTGCAAATATTCATTGACCGTACACCTGTTCACGGCCATAAACCCCATTCACGGCCGTACACACTTCCTAAGTGGTGCATTAGACTGAAAACCCACTTTCCTCGATTCAATCAAGTATCGGTAACATTCCTTAACCAAAAACAAGTGTTTTTCTAACACTTTATCTAACGAATTCACTAATTTAGATACATATATGTATTTAATTGTCATTAGGATTCCGTTAAGTGCCACACGCTACAACTCGAGGGTCTTCATTTCAGTTCGTTGATTCGACGTTTGAACACAGCTAACTGTGAGTTCATACCCATATGCCTTTACTGTTTTTAATGTTTTCAGGGGGAATACAAGCCAAACATAACTGATTTCGTGAAACTTATACAAAAAAGAATTTCAATAAACTTAAAACGGATGCGATTGATATAATCATACAGTTTCTATACTTTTATAAAATATATAGATATTTTATCCCTTTTGTACTATGCAGAGCATAAGGGAAGTTTTCATCATAATCACAGAACTTTCAATGTGAAACATGAATTGAATGCATGAATGGATATATAAACTATAATAGGTATAGTTTATGGAACAACTAACATATCAATGTACAGAACATAGGTTCAATGCAATCAAATACATAAACTATATAATGTGTAGTTTATGAGATATATAGACAGCAAGTTAAATTCAATGGATTCATTTTATTCTACATGTAATCGTTAGTATAGCATTTTATGAGTGAGCATTCTTCGCGTACTTACTTAAGTACTAAAAAAAGCCCTGAGATTATAACCAGAGTCTCCTGGAGGGAGAACGTGAGTTTGTGTATAGATCTATACGGGATTGACAATCCCACACCATAACTGCTAGGTACAGTTAGGCCGACAGGCCTGGGTGACAAAGTCATCTTGATTCCGATACCTGAAGAACGTCGTTCAGGCAATTCAATGGTCAAGTATGGTTATAACAACTCATAAATTTGGTACTAAGAATATACGATTAATGTATGAATGGGAAAAACTTTAATTAGTTTTATTATAAAATATTAGAACTATTATACATATATTAAAGTTTTCAGAGCTTTCCAAACTACTATACATACTAGTGGTAGCCAGGGTTTTCAAACAAGAACATACTATACAAAGGTTTGTGTACCAGAATACACACATATTACGATTGGTAGTAACCAGGCATACAAACTAATGTTTTTCCTATACTACAACAGGATACCGCAACAAACATTTTAGTTAATTCTATAATTGCTTAGTTTAGGCTTCAGGGCCACGTATAGAGAATATTCGATAGACTGTGGAATGTGTGGTTTCCGCCTCATTTCCTGTTCCTTGTTTGGTTGTGGGCTTAGGGCAGATCCACATAGTCAACTGTCTGTTCGATATTGGTTTATACATGGCTAGCATGAATTAAGTAGTCATAGATAGAACTGACATCATCACACTTTTACTAAAGAAAATATTGGATTTTATTGGAACCATACAAACATTTTTACAGAGTCTTCAACAGGTTTTTCATTACGAAAACATCGCTTATGAACTCACCAGTTTTATGCTGATACTCTTTCAAAACTGCTTGTATTCTCAGGAAATCAGTAGACAGGTACCTCCTGGAGTTTTGAGAAGACGGAGCATATAGAGTCACGTCTTTTTCTTATGATTATACTTTTGATGTGTAAAAACAAGAATCAAACTGATGTAAATACTTTTCATATATGTATTCAATGTAATGGTTGTGTTTACTATGATTACTATGATGCAATTGTTGTGATACTATACATGAAGTCATCCACCCCCGAACGTTTCCGCCGTTCCGGTTTGGGGGTGTGACAGATTGGTATCAGAGCTCTTGTTTATAGTGAACTAAGTATACCGAACCTTACATGGTATACAACTATAAACACTATGGGGCCGAAGTGCTCTGAACTAAAAGTATACTTTTAAAAATTTAAGTATTTTATAAGAAGTATACAAGTATACATAAGTACCAGAAACATTATCATGAGTAGAACAAAACAAAAGTATTTGGATGTTGGACACTGCGGTTAAACCTGGATAGTTATGTAATCATGTTTGGGATCAATATAGCCTGATCAACTATATTTATTTGAGACATGACCAACATGTGTCTGGGAGTGATCGTGGTGTTGCAGCAAGTCTAAAACTTACCAAACTATATACATCAAGATATCGATAAAACAGAGCATACAACTTAAAATACTATAGGAGTATTTTAGCTAGAGCCGAATACAGTATAGAGATTCATTCTAAGTGTTGCTACTTATTTCTTCCTAGCGATAGTTTACTTGCATTAGTAATCTTTCTCTGTTTATCGCTTAGTAGAACACTTTATCTATCAGGATGAGATATATCTTGTTTTCATATCTCTTGATTTAAAGATCTATGGGACTTACCATCCTCTTCTCCCTAATTATTTTTCTAGAAAAAGATGCCTCCCAGAAAGAGACCCAGCAAAAAGAACAACGACCCTCCGCCGCCACCACCTCCTCAGTTCGATCCTGCCATATTTCAGGCAGCAGTTACAGCCGTCGTGACGGCAGTAATGGCGCAAATAAACCCGGGTGGAGCTAGCGGATCCGGAGGTGGTACTCATCCCCAGAATCTCGGCGATCAGGGACATCAAAAGGAGTGTTCCTATAAGGACTTCATGAACGCGAAACCCAAACCCTTCGACGGCAATGGAGGAGTCATTGCCCTAACCCGATGGTTCGAGAAGATCGAATCCATCTTCGAGATTTGCGCATGTTCAGAAGCAAACAAGGTGAAGTTTGCTGCATGCACCTTCACTGACAGAGCGTTGACTTGGTGGAATAGCCGGGTCAAATCCCTAACCCTACCGATAGCCAATGCCATGGGTTGGGAGAGTCTGAAAGAACTCATGCTTGCTGAGTACTGCCCTAGGGGCGAAATGCAGAAGTTGGAACACGAGCTCTGGAACCTGAAGATGAAGGGTTCCGACATCGCCACCTACACAGCTAGATTTTTTGATCTGGCTCTTCTGTGTCCGGGAATGGTCACCCCGGAAAGCAAGAAAATTGAGAGATACATTTGGGGATTGACGCCCCCAACTCATGGAAATGTCTTGGCTGCTAAGCCTACTACTTTTGACAGCGCCAAGTGTGTGGCGCAAACTCTTATAGATCACGGGGTTGATCTTGATGCAGTAACAACTGTTCCCGAATCATCAAAGGAGAGTGGTGGGAAGAAGAAATTCTGGAACAAGCGTAAGGGCCAGTCTTCGCATGCACCCTCCAAGAAACAACAGACAGTGGCAGTTCACGCTGCTACTACTCCTGCTACTGTTCCCACTACTCCAACAACTCCCAGCCGCTATGCTGGAAACCTACCTTTGTGCAACAAATGAAACTTCCACCATTTGGGAGTTTGTAGAGAAATGCAATGCAACAAATAAGGCAGAAAGGGGCATACAACACGATTCTGCAAGACACCAGCTCAGCTGACCAACCAGGCTACTGAAGCAGGCGTGGGACAAGCCTGTTATGGCTGTGGGGAGGTTGGGCACTTCAAAAGAAATTGCCCCAAGGCCACAACAGGTGGTAACACAGGGAAAGTGTTGGCGATGGGCTAAGAGGAGGCAGATGCTGATCCCACCATTGTTACGGGTACGTTCCTCCTTGATAACTCTTATGCATGCATTCTTTTCGATTCTGGTGCGGAGAGGAGTTTTGTTAGTCATGCATTCAAACATCTACTGAAGTGTAAATCTAAACCTTTAACCAAAACATTTACCGTCGAGATGGTAACGGAAAGAAAGAGAGCACTAACGACATATTCATAGGCTGCACCCTTACCCTAAACGATCATTCCTTCCCAATTGATCTTATGCCGATTTCCATAAAAAGATTTGATGTCATCATTGGTATGGATTGGTTGAGCCCCAATCGTGCCGAAATCCTTTGTTATGAAAAAGTCATCCGTCTCAATCTGCCCTCGGGCGAAGCTCTCATAGTTTACGGTGATAAACTCAGCTCGAACCTTCGTATCATCTCATGCATCAAGGCTCATAAATATTTGCGAAAGGAGTGCCATGCATTCCTAGCTCATGTCGTTAACAAAAAGCAGGAAGTTAAGGACCTCGAGAGCATCGCCAAAGTCTGCAACTTTCCTGATGTCTTACCCGAAGATCTTCCTGGAATCCCTCCTGAGCGCCAAGTCGAGTTCCGTATCGAATTAATCCCCGGAGCTACTCCTGTAGATAAATCCCCATACCGTCTAGCGCCGACAGAAATACAAGAGTTATCCAGCCAGCTCAATGAGCTGTTCAGCAAAGGATTCATAAGACCAAGTTCCTCACCCTGAGGAGCCCCGATCTTATTCGTGAAAAGTAAGGATGGATCCTTTCGGATGTGCATTGATTATCGAGAACTGAAAAACCTTACCATCAAGAACCGTTATCCCTTACCCAAAATCGACGACCTCTTCGATCAACTTCAGGGAGCAAGTTACTTCTCGAAAATAGATCTAAAATCAGGGTACCATCAGTTGCGAGTTCATGAGAATGATGTTCCCAAGACAGCATTCCGAACTCGTTATGGACACTACGAGTTTGTAGTGATGCCCTTTGGTCTAACCAACGCACCGGCTGTATTCATGGATCTGATTAATCGGGTGTGCCGCCCTTACCTAGACAAGTTTGTAATCGTGTTCATTGACGATATACTTGTCTATTCTCAGAGTGAGGAAGACCATAGACAACACTTGATACTAGTGCTAGAAACTCTAAGGGCGGAGAAACTCTATGAAAAGTTTTCAAAGTGCGAATTCTGGATCAGAAAAGTAACCTTCCTTGGGCACGTGGTTAGCGAGGAAGGCATACACGTGGACCCTTCCAAGATCAAAGCGATTGAGAATTGGTCAGCACCGAAGACACCCATATAAATCCGTTAATTTTTGGGTCTCACTGGCTACTATCGCAGATTTATCCAGAATTTCTCCAGAATTGCTAAGCCTTTAACCACCCTGACACAGAATGGTGTAACCTTTAGTTGGGGAGAAAAGCAAGACACTGCATTCCAAACATTGAAGCGGGCCCTATGCAGCGCACCTATCTTGTCTCTGCCCGAAGGGACGGAGGATTTCGTTGTCTACTGTGATGCATCCAATCATGGCCTAGGCTGTGTGCTCATGCAGCGAGGAAAGGTTATTGCTTATGCCTCGAGACAGCTGAAAACACATGAAGTCAATTACACAACTCACGATCTAGAGTTGGGAGCAGTGGTCTTTGCGTTAAAGATTTGGAGACATTATCTATACGGAACCAAGTGCACTGTCTTCACTGACCATAAGAGCCTACAACATATCTTCGATCTGAAGGAGTTGAACATGAGACAGCGGCGATGGGTAGAGCTACTCAGTGATTACGAGTACGAAATGCGCTACCATCCCGACAAGGCCAATGTGGTAGCGGATGCCCTCAGTCGGAAGGAATATTCAGGTCGTAGAGTGAAGGCACTGACAATGACCATCCATTCCCATTTATCCGATCAAATCAAAGAGGCTCATTTGGAAGCCTTAAAACCAGAGAACATGTCGGACGAAGCCTTGAGAGGAATGGAAAAGAACTTAGAGGTCAAGGGAGACGGAGTTTACTATTTCATGAATTGGATCTGGACCCCAAAGTACGGCAGTTACAGGGAGGTTGTAATGAATGAAGCTCACAAGACTAGATACTCCGTTCACCCAGGTTCAGATAAGATGCATATGGATCTCAAACAACTCTATTGGTGGCAGAGATCGCTACCTTCGTGGGCAAGTGTACGACTTGCACCAAGGTGAAGGTGGAATATCAAAAGCCCTCAGGTCTACTCCATCAGCCAGAAATACCTGAGTGGAAAGTTGAATCCGAGATACATAGTACCATTCGATATCCTCGCTAGGATCGGTCCCATAGCATACAAACTCCGCCTACCCCGAGAACTTAGCAACGTACATCCCGTCTTCCACGTGTCGAACCTAAAGAAGTGTCTGTCCGACGAGACACTTGTGATACCCCTCGATGAGATCGAACTAGACGAGAGCTTACACTTCGTAGAGGAACCCGTAGAAATCATGGATCGGGAAGTAAAGCGAACGAAACAAAGCCGTATCCCGATAGTGAAGGTTCGTTGGAATGCCAAGCGGGGACCTGAATTCACTTGGGAGCGCGAAGATTCAATGAAACAAAAATACCCTCATCTATTTCCGAGTCCATGATTTGTATTCAGTGTTTGAATTTCGGGACGAAATTCCCTCTAACGGGGGGATGATGTGACAACCCAAAACTTTTTCCGTTTTCATTAACCAATTTCCGTTAAAATAATTTGAGTTTTATTAAGTTCCCGTCAAACTTCTTGGTTTAGAAAATCATCTAGTTTTACATAATTAAATTTATAAACGAGTCAAAACCAACACTCGCGCGAAAAAACTCGAATCTTCTTGAAAAAAATCAAACGGTTCTCGGCCTGACTGAGTTTACGGCCGTCAACCCGTGTACGGTCGTACACTCGTTTACGGCCAGCGTCGGGTGGACCCCACCACCGACCACGAAGACCCCTATAAATACGAGATCCTACCCCTCACTTGCACTTTTCTAGCCGAACACTTACTCCTTCTCTCTCTAAACTCGTGACCGTACACCCCTAAAACACTCTTATCCTTCCGAAAATCACCAAAAATCACTGTTGGGAGTCATTTCGGAACATCTAGAAGACGTTTTTCATCGAATCCAGCAACCTTGTTCTTGAGTGTACGACCGTACACCCTTCAAATCTGCAAATCTTAATTGAGCGTACACCTGTTCACGGCCGTAAACCCCATTCACGGTCGTACACACTTCCTAAGTGGTGCATTAGACTGAAAACCCACTTTCCTCGATTCAATCAAGTCTCAGTAACATTCCTTAACCAAAAACAAGTGTTTTTCTAACACTTTATCTAACGAAATCACTAATTTAGATACATATATGTATTTAATTGTCATTAGGATTTCGTTAAGTGCCATACGCTACAACTCGAGGGTCTTCATTTCAGTTCGTTGATTCGACGTTTGCACACAGCTAACTGTGAGTTCATACCCCTATGCCTTTACTGTTTTTAACGTTTTCAGGGGGGAATTTAAGCCAAACATAAATGATTTCGTGAAACTTATACAAAAAGGATTTCAATAAACTTAAAACGGATGCGATTGATACAATCATACAGTTTCTATACTTTTATAAAATATATAGATATTTTATCCCTTTTGTACTATGCAGAGCATAAGGGAAGTTTTCATCATAATCACAAAAATTTCAATGTAAAACATGAATTGAATGCATGAATGGACATATAAACTATAATAGGTATAGTTTATGGAACAACTAACATATCAATGTACAGAACATAGATTCAATGCAATCAAATATATAAACTATATAATGTGTCGTTTATGAGATATATAGACAGCAAGTTAAATTCAATGGATTCAATTTATTCTACATGTAATCGTTAGTATAGCATTTTATGAGTGAGCATTCTTCGCGTACTTACTTAAGTACTAACAAAAGCCGTCAGATTATAACCAGAGTCTCCTGGAGGGAGAACGTGAGTTTGTGTATAGATCTATACGGGATTGACAATCCCGCACCATAACTGCTAGCTACAGTTAGGCCGGCAGGCCTGGGTGACAAAGTCATCACGATTCCGACACCTGAAGAACGTCGTTCAGGCAATTCAATGGTCAAGTATGGTTATAACAACTCATAAATTTGGTACTAAGAATATACGATTAATGTATGAAGGGGAAAAACTTTAATTAGTTTTATTATAAAATATTAGAACTATTATACATATATTAAAGTTTTCAGAGCTTTCCAAACTACTATACATACTAGTGGTAGCCAGAGTTTTCAAACAAGAACATACTATACAAAGGTTTTTGTACCAGAATACACACATATTACGATTGGTAGTAACCAAGCATAAAAACTAATGTTTTTCCTATACTACAACATGATACCGCAACAAACATTTTAGTTAATTCTATAATTGCTTAGTTTAGGCTTCAGGGCCACGTATAGAGAATATTCGATAGACTGTGGAATGTGTGGTTTCCGCCTCATTTCCTGTTCCTTGTTTGGTTGTGGGCTTAGGGCAGATCCACATAGTCAACTGTCTGTTCGATATTGGTTTATACATGGCTAGCATGAATTAAGTAGTCATAGATAGAACTGACATCATCACACTTTTACTAAAGAAAATATTGGATTTTATTGGAACCATACGAACATTTTTACAGAGTCTTCAACAGGTTTTTCATTACGAAAACATCGCTTATGAACTCACCAGTTTTATGCTGATACTCTTTCAAAACTGCTTGTATTCTCAGGAAATCAGTAGACAGGTACCTCCTGGAGTTTTGAGAAGACGGAGCATATAGAGTCACGTCTTTTTCTTATGATTATACTTTTGATGTGTAAAAACAAGAATCAAACTGATGTAAATACTTTTCATATATGTATTCAATGTAATGGTTGTGTTTACTATGATTACTATGATGCAATTGTTGTGATACTATACATGAAGTCATCCACCCCCGAACGTTTCCGCCGTTCCGGTTTGGGGGTGTGACATTAGGTCGCGGGTGTTTTTGAAGGTGGTAAGCGCGCGAGTACGCCCAGCGTATAAGGTCATAAGGTCGCGGGTGTTTTTGAAGTACGCCCAGCGTATAGGATGTATGCCCAACGTACGTCCAATGTCTAGAAACCCTAACTTTTAGGGTGAGCCACTATATAAAGAACATAATGGCTCAAACCCTAGCCTCCTTATCTGTCCCCCAACCTCAGAGAAACCCTAGAACGCCTCATCTCTTCATCCTTGGGTGATTTTGACTTCAAGAAGCTCATTTTGGTGGTGTAAGCTTGGAAGATGAAAAGAGGAAGTTGGCAAGGAAGAACTTGGGAATTTGGAGCTCATAGATCTGGAATAACATCATCATTTGGAACTCTTTTGAGTTATAAAGTTCATAACTTTACTTAAGGATGCTTGGATCTAGGGTAGTTTGGTTTTGAAGACATTTTGGCCCCCAAGAATGGACCTTTATGGTGAAATCTTGTTTGTGAGCTTAGGGTTGCCACCGTCAGAGATAAAAGGGTCTCATAAGCAGTAAAGTCTCCATCTTGAATGTCTTAATGGGTTAATGCAAGAGATCTAGCCCATTTCATGGAAGTAGTGCATCATTTTTGGAGTTTGGTTTTGTTTGGGCCAAGTAAAGTCATCAAGTCAGTGACTTTATGGATTAAGACGTGGAAAAGGACTTGGATCTGTGTTTGTAGCTTCTGGAATAGCGTATTAAGCACTTAATGGGAAAGTGACTTAACAGGGGGGAGTACGCTGAGCGTACGTGCAGGTACGCCCATCGTACACACCATTGGCTAGTACCCTTAGCGTACGTGAATGTACGCCCCGCATACTCTGTCAGTTTGGGCTTTGCATTATTGGGCCTTTGGGTCTTTGGGCCTTAGTGGGCCATCAGAAGTCAGATAATATGGGCCAAGGAAATATTTTGGGCTTAGGGTAAGGCCCATTAAGGGATTGGGCCCAATGTAGCAAATTGGGCCATTAGTGGGCCACTAGTGGGCTTAGGAAGCTCACCTAGTATTGGGCCTTAGTTTTGGGTCTTAGTTATGGACCAAGTTGGCCTAGGGGTAGAATGGTCATTCTACCCTATGAAGGGTTATTGAATTGAACTAAGTGATATTTTGGTATTGATAGCTCGGGGAGCCGAAGGGTCAGCAGTTCGGGAAGTTCCAGTTAGCAGCCAGAGGAGTTTTCAGCAGGATTCAGCAATGCGAGGTGAGTCTCCTCTCTGTGTGCATGGGTCTACGGCCATAATGCCGACCCATTATGTTTGTGTATAGTAGGAAGACCCGGGGGTTAGCCCTAGGCATTATTATGATATATGTTTCGGATTACGATCCGATGTCGGGCGAGGCCCGAGGTATGTTAGTATGCTAGAGGTCTTTGTGAATCTTGCATGTGTCGGTAGTATGTTTCCGGACCAAGGTCCGATGCCGGGGCGAGCCCGAGGAATGTAAGTATGCTAGTTATACTTGTCGTCTGTGTGATACTTGTATGTGCGTGGTAGGGAGGTGTGCGTGGGCGAGGTCACGTATCTCATCACTAGCCAAGTATGGACAGGGTTCCGTATCTCATTAGTAGCAAAGCAGGGGAGAGGCCCGAGTTAGGAGGGAGGTGAGTGTGGGCGGGGGCCCATATCTCACTATCAGCAGGAGCGTGGACGGGGTTCCATGACTCAACAGTAGCAGGACAGGGGTGAGGCCCAAGTTAGGCGAGGCCTTAGAACAGGAGTATAGTAGAGTATGTTTAGCTATTTGTTATGTGTTATGTTATATGTTTGTATGTGTTTAGCGGGCGAGGCACAGAGACAGGCGGGGCCTAAGAGAAACAGATTTGTATACCGAGCGGGGCTCGATGCCAGGCGGGGCCTGATGCCGGGCGGGGCCCGATGCCGGAGCAAGTCCGATGTCGGGCAAGTCCCGATGCAGCGGGAGGGGGGCCCAGTATGTGGTTATGTATGTGGTATGTGGTAGGTTGGGGAACTCACTAAACTTCGTGCTTACGGTTTTCAGTTTTGGTTTCAGGTACTTCCGGTAGCGGAGGGAAGAGCTCGGGATAATTGCATAGCACACACCAAGAAGTTTTTAGCCTGGGATATTTACTCTGATAAAATTAATATGTTTTAAATGATACTTGATTTCATATAAGGATTTACGTATGACTTGATTATGGTTGAGTAATGATTTTAAAACGAAATTTTTGGTCATGAATTTTAGGATGTTACAATAAGACTATAAACAATTATTACATTCATTCTGAAAAAAATCTAACCTATAATGGTTTAAGAATTACATTTAATCTTAAAGATTAAAACTAAACATGGTTAAAAAAACATCAAAATCTAACAAAAACACTAATCCATTCTGAAAGAACTGTTAAGAAACATATTATACATTGTGGCAGAAAACATTCTGGTAGAATACACTCTCGTTCTCCTTATTTTCTTCTTTTTCCACTTCAAAACCTACATCCACAAATAAAAAACATAATCAAGTTTCAAATATTGAAAATTCAGTGCATTCTAACAGAATAAATGATGGGTTTGAGCCAAAACAACATCCTATGTGTTCATTCAAACCCTAAAGCTTGGATCTAGGTTTCTCTATTGTACATGCAATTCATCCAAGACTTATAAACCCTAGATCTAGCATGCATATTTCGAAATTAACATAAGAAATCAGATCTAGATGATTACCTCTTCAACAATGACTTGAATCTTATTGTCTTGGAGCTTAGAGTCACAAGTGTCACTCCTCTAATGGCTTACAAACACCACACAAGCAAGAGGATGATATTGGGGAGAGGGAAGAGGCACAATTTCGGCTATGGAACTCTCTAGGCTTTCTAGTGGCCGAAATATGATGCCCTAGGGGTTCGATATATACTGGTGCTGCTAGGGTTTCAGTCAAAACCCTAATGGATAGCTTAGGCCTTAAGCAGTCCAAGGAAGCTTCTGGAATAGGGCCTCTATGGCCGAAATTAGGATGGACACATCCCTAATTTCGTACAAGCCTAGTCCATAAGCCTTCTCAGCCCAATACTCAACTATCACACATTTGACAGTTTAAGTCATCGTTATTTAATTAATGTCTTTTAGCCACATAATTAATTCTTAATTAATTATTGTCTAATATTAATTAAACTATATAATTTCTCCTTTAATATATTATTCATATAATATATTAATAAACCATAATAACCTCTTTCTTCATAAATCACCCTGTCAAGTTGCTTTGGTGAAGGCAACCCAAAAGGACCATGCACAACCGGGCCAAGTACTTACCAAATATAGTTACGGGCTTAGACACTAATCCAACAGTCTCCCACTTGGATAAGTCTAGTAACTTAAATGTAAGTACAATCCGATTATCAATTGTAGCTCTCAAAGTCGCTGTCGAACTCTGATCTTATCAGTAACCTGTCATTTAGATAAGGGATCGTATAGTCCTCCGTTCTAGATATCGTGCGGACAAATACATGGAACATAGTCATACTTATTGTCCAGCAGTTTGTTTCTCGATCTCTGATTCATTTGACATAGAACTTAATTGAACACATTAATTCAGTCTTGACCGGGCCCGACACATAAGTCAAACCAAATCATCGAGGGGCCCATATATCGCTTTTACCCTCTTAGGATAAAAGGAACAGATAAACTTCAACTTATATGCATTTACCATTCACTCATCAATTTATGCACAACAATGTGTTTTATAACATCAAGTTACTGATGCGTTTACGCATTATCAATGCACAATCAACTTGCAAACAACAAACCATATATCTAGGTTTTAAGACCATATGATATTATCGTCTTGCGATCACTCGAGATAAATTCCATGAAGTGATTCCAGTAAGCGCGGTTTTAATCCAATGCTCAAATCCTATTCATAAGCACTCATGAACGTTGTAGCAAACCTTTGCCATGTCTAATACACTTTAGACAATCTACACACCAATTCATGACAGTCTTCATTCATACCTACTTCCAACATATGAACGACTGTGGACTGTTAGAATAATCTTATTATTCTAGAAGTCAAAACATGCAAAATGAAACAATAGGTAAATAATCAACATAAGACAATAACATTACTTATAAATAATACTATTTTATTTAATCATCAAATGTCAATTACATTTATCTATTACACGTTTCGAAGCTATATAATCTAAACTAATATCGTCCTTCAGCCCGATGCTCCTAGCGTGCTGCAGCCTGCAAGTGCTTAACCCTACTCAGTCCCTTCGTAAGGGGATATGCTGGGTTATCTTCTGACGATACCCTCTTCACTACGAGGAGTCCTTCTTCTACCTGATGTCTAATGAAATGATATTTCCTATCGATATGTCGAGATCTGCCATGATCCCTCGGTTCCTTGGTCAAGGCAACCGCTCCTTCATTATCACAGAAAATTTCCATGGGATCCTTTATGGCTGGCACAACTCCAAGGTCTCCAATGAAGTTCTTCAACCATATTTCCTCCTTTGACGCTTCGCTCGCCGCAATGTACTCTGATTCACACGTTGAATCAGCTACGGTCTCCTACTTGGAACTTTTCCAAGTCACTGCTCCTCCATTCAGGGTAAAGACCCAGCCCGACTGCGAACGGTAGTTGTCCCTGTCGGTCTGAAAACTGGTGTCACTATACCCTCGCACCCTTAAGTCATCACTCCCACCGAGGACTAGAAACCATTCCTTGGTCCTCCGAAGGTACTTAAGAATATTCTTGACTGCAGTCAATTGTGCTTTGCCAGGGTTCCCATTATATCTGCTGACCATGCTCAAAGCGAAGGCCACATCAGGGTGAGTACAAGTCATAGTATACATGATTGAGCCAACTGCGGAAGCGTATGGTACTCGGCTCATCTCTGCTATCTCGACTTCGGTACTCGAACTTTAAGTCTTACTCAACGTGGCATTACTTTGGATTGGTAACTCCCCTTTCTTCGAATTCTCCATACTAAAACGTTTTAGCACCTTGTCCAAGTAAGTGTTCTGACTAAGTCCTATTAGTCTCTTACTTCTGTTTCTCACTATCCTTATTCCCAAAATATAGGCAGCCTCTCCGAGGTCCTTCATAGCGAAGCACTTCCCAAGCCAGGATTTAACTTCCTTCAGGGTTGGGATGTCGTTTCCTATGAGTAGTATGTCATCGACATACAATACGAGGAAGCTCACTATACTCCCACTGGATTTGACATATACACATGATTCATCTTCGCTTCGCAGAAAACCAAACTCTTTGACTTTCTCGTCGAAACAAAGATTCCATCTGCGAGATGCTTTCTTCAATCCATAAATGGATTTTTCAAGCTTGCACACTCTATTGGGGTGCTTCGCATCGACAAAACCCTCTGGCTGATTCATGTAAACATCCTCAGCCAACTTTCCATTAAGGAAAGCGGTTTTGACGTCCATCTGCCATATTTCATAGTCATGAAATGCAGCAATGGCTAGCATCACCCTAATAGATTTTATCTTCGCAACCGGTGAGAAGGTGTCATCATTGTCAACTTCGGGAGTTTGAGTGAAACCCTTCGCAACCAATCGCGCCTTATAGGTGTGTACATTCCTATCCATGTCGGTCTTCTTCTTGAAGATCCATTTGCACCCGACCGTCTTACGACCTGGCACATTGTCAACCAAATTCCAAACTTGGTTGTCATACATGGACCGAATCTCGCTGTCCATAGCCTCTTTCCATTTCACAGACTCCGGGATTGCCATGGCTTCCTTGTAGCTGTTAGGTTCGTCCAAATTCACTAGTGTACTATCACTAATGAACGTATCTCCTTCTGTAGTAATATGAAAACCATAAAACTGGGGTTAAACCCTAACTCTTTCGGAACGTCTAAGAGGTAAGGACTCGTCAATCAGTTCAACCGGAGTTTCCTCTTCGGGTTGAGCGCCAGCGTTAGAGGTTCCTTCATCGCTCGACTCTTGAAGCTCTTCAAGATCGATTTGCCTCCCACTGTCCCCTTGGCTTATGATTTCTCTCTCTCGGAAAACTCCTCTCCTCGCAACGAATACAACATTGTCACTCGGTCTATATAAGAGATATCCAAAGGACTTCTGTGGGTAGCCGATGAAAATACACCGCTCACTACAAGTTTCGAGCTTGTCGTGGGTCTCTCATCTTACGAAAGCCTCTCAACCCCAAACCTTGATGTGTGCCAACGAGGGATCTTTCCCTGTCCACATCTCGTGAGGTGTTGTGGCAACCTTCTTTTTAGGGACTAAGTTTAGGATATTGGCGGCAGTCTTTAAGGCATACCCCCAGAATGAGATAGGTAGCGAAGCACGACTCATCATGGAATGAACCATGTCCATCAGGGTTCGATTACGCCTCTCAGCCACACCATTCAACTGCGGTGTCCTAGGTGGCGTCAATTTCGAAACAATTCTGCATTCCTTGAGGTAGTCGTAGAATTCAAGACTTAGGTACTCTCCACCTCGATCGGATCGAAGCATCTTGATTTTCCTGCCCAACTGATTCTCCACTTCTTGTGTGAACTCTTTGAACTTTCCAAAGGTTTCTGACTTATGCCTGATTAAGTAGATATAGCCATATCTGCTATAATCGTCGGTAAAAGTCACATAGAAGTGGCACGCATCCCTTGTGGTGGATCTAAAGGGCCCACATACATCAGTATGTATGAGATCCAATAAACCCTCACCCCTCGCACAAGTGCCAGTGAAGGGTGACTTGGTCATCTTTACAAGTAAACAAGATTCGCACACGTCATCGTCCCTAAGGTCGAATGACTCCAACACTCCATCCTTTTGGAGTTGGGCTATGTGTTTCTTGTTGACATGTCCAAGACGACAATACCACAAGCATGCTTTATCCAAATCATTGGAAGAATCAATACACAACACATCATTTCCTAAATTGTCTACAACCATCACAGTTTCATATATTCCATTACAAGGTAATGCTTCAAAATAGAAAACACCATTAAGATAAGCACTAATAGAACCCTTTTCATTATCAAATGAATATCTAAAACCTTGTCTATACAAACCATGAAAAAAAAATGATGTTTCTTGCCATATCTAGCGAATAGCAACAATTATTTAAATCTAATTTGAATCCATTACTAAGCACTAAAGAATAAACTCCAATCTTGGTGACAGGCGACGATCTTATGTTCCCCATGATCAAGTTTATCTTACCATGCTCCACATCCCTATCTCTTCTTAGGCCCTGCAAATCAGAACAAATGTGAAAACCACATCCTGTATCAAGAACCCAAGAAATAGAATGTGATGAATCATTAGATTTAATAGTGTAAATACCTGCGTAGGACGGCTTGATCTTTCCATCCTTGATATCTTACAGATATTTCGGGCAGCTTCGTTTCCAATGCCCTATTTCATGGCAGTGGTGGCACTCTGCCTCCTTGGGGTTGGAGTTAGGTTTAGCAGAACCAACTTTGGTTCCACTAGAAGAGATACCATCATGGGACTTTCCCTTATGGTGGCCCTTTGAGGGAGCCTTCTTCTTCTTTCCCTTTCCTTGCCTAATTTCCAAGACTGGGGCAGCAGCAGGAGTTGGAGTTGATGCAACAGATTTGTCTTTGAGGTTGCTCTCAGCAGTCCTTAGTAAGCCCTGAAGCTTGCTCAAAGAGACCTCCTCCTTGTTCATGTGGTAGGTCATGCGGAACTGGTTGTAGCAGGGAGGCAAGGAGTGAAGGATGATGTCAATTGCCATCTCTTCATCAAAGTTAACATTTAACTTTAGCAGGCAATCGACATATCTCTGCATCTTTTGCAGATGAGCAGTAAGGGACTCTCCATTACCCATTTTGGCAGTGATCATCGAAGTGATGATCTCATACCTTTCTTGCCTAGCGGTCTGGTGGTATCGGTCCAGAAGATCTTGATGCATCTCATAGGGGTAAACGTCCTCATAGGACTTCTGGAGTTCTGCAGTCATAGTCGCCAACATGATGCAATGGACTTTCGTGGCATCACGCTCGTGGGCCTCAAAGGCAGCGATTTCTTCAGCAGAGGCAGTGTTGATGTTGATTTCCTTCAGTTTCTCATCGAGGACATACTCTTTGTCCTCGTAACGAGTGACCATTCGGATGTTGCGGATCCAATCATTGAAATTGGACCCGTCAAAGATCACTCTCCCACACAAATTCATGAGTGAGAACGAGCCAAAGGAATTTGAGCCGGAAGCGTTGTTCATATTTGACATCTGAAATAGAAAAGAGACAAAGTTTGATTAGATAAGAATCCCCAATTAAACACCTAAATGAAAAATTGGGGCTAGGATCCAACAACATTATTTACAAATTAGAAGAGGGATGTTGTAATCTAACAAGCAAATAATTTGAAGGTAAGTGAATGACGATTCACTAATTTCCACCATGAAAAACAAATTGAAGATAAGTTTTAAATGTATCGAAAACTCCTAGATCTTTTGAGATTCATTGAACTTTTCAATGGCATGTTTAAATCTCGATATGCCCCTCAAGTTTGTGACTGGGATGTCCAGGATCACAAAGCGGGTGTGAATAACCATGCAAATATACATGGTGCCCCCAATGTTACAGTCACCTATTCGACGTGCGGGTTAACCACACACGCTCCATCGAACTATGACAAATATCGAGTCACCCTTTGCTACCTTTGCTTAGAGCCCAATTAGTGTGCCAGTTAACCACACACGCTCCACTAACGTCTTAGCAAGGGTACAAAGTGTAATTTCATGGAATTGCATCAATTCACTTTTGCCTAAAGTAACTAAGATTGGGAATTTTTTGAAAAATCATTTAGTTACTTTATAAATTCATTATAATTTTAATGAGGAAATGTTTGCCCTATCCTACTCGTTCGGCTAACGACCCTCCACTAGTCAAGGGTGCGGTGGGTAAGAGTGGATACCCAATGACGATCATTTTATAGGCCGCTTCCTTAAACACCCCTTATAGATCAGCTTCGTGAATGAGGCCTACTAACGGTAAGACTAGCATTTATGTTATATATATATATATATATATATATATATATATATATATATATATATATATATATATATATATATATATATATATATATTAATATTATAATAAATAAAGTATAAGATTGAATTTTAAACTTGTAAAATTCTAGGGTTTGAAATTGAAATAATTCAAATTAAACTTTTAATCAAAATTTAAATTTCAAAACTTGAGGGCAAGTTTTGAACTTTTCAAAACACATAGGATCAAATAGCAAATAATTTCAATTAAATATTTAATTTAATGATTATCTAAATTTGATCTATTCCATTTTATTCACAAGATAATTTACCAAATAATTTAAATAATCAAATATTATCATATAAGGAATTTATTATTCAAACAATTGGTAATTATCTTTTGTTTTGGTAAGGATAATCACACGATAACAATAAAAATCGGATTTTATTTGATAAAAACAGTTTTGGTAATTATCCCATGGCAAAACAGCAAGAAATCCCGAAATTCCCTCTGTCTGACTCCCCGACTCGCCTAGTCACTCACTGGACTCGCCGAGTTGGCTGACTCGCCGAGTCAGGTCGGGCAGAGGTAGAAAAAAAAAACGATTTTTTCAGTTAGATGAACATACAAGACATCAATACAATAGAAACCAATCAAGGCTCTAATACCACTAATGAGTTTGAGCCAAAACAACATCCTATGTGCTCATGCAAACCCTAAAGCTTGGATCTAGGTTTCTCTATTGTACATGCAATTCATCCAAGACTTATAAACCCTAGATCTAGCATGCATATTTCGAAATTAACATAAGAAATCAGATCTAGATGATTACCTCTTCAACAATGACTTGAATCTTCTTGTCTTGGAGCTTAGAGTCACAAGTGTCACTCCTCTAATGGCTTACAAACACCACACAAGCAAGAGGATGATATTGGAGAGAGGGAAGAGGCACAATTTCGGCTATGGAACTCTCTAGGGTTTCTAGTGGCCGAAATATGATGCCCTAGGGGTTCGATATATACTGGTGCTGCTAGGGTTTCAGTCAAAACCCTAATGGATAGCTTAGGCCTTAAGCAGTCCAAGGAAGCTTCTGGAATAGGGCCTCTATGGCCGAAATTAGGATGGACACATCCCTAATTTCGTACAAGCCTAGTCCATAAGCCTTCTCAGCCCAATACTCAACTATCACACATTTGACAGTTTAAGTCCCCGTTATTTAATTAATGTCTTTTAGCCACATAATTAATTCTTAATTAATTATTGTCTAATATTAATTAAACTATATAATTTCTCCTTTAATATATTATTCATATAATATATTAATAAACCATAATAACCTCTCTCTTCATAAATCACCCTGTCAAGTTGCTTTGGTGAAGGCAACCCAAAAGGACCATGCACAACCGGGTCAAGTACTTACCAAATATAGTTACGGGCTTAGACACTAATCCAACAATAAAAACTATAAATTCTGATAGAATGTAGAAGAAACTACAAAATGTGACAAATTATAATAGAGAATAAATACTATAAATTCTGAGAGTATATTCTGTCAGAATTATAAGAACCTGTCTACGAAGATGAGATGTTGACAGATCCTCCGTAACAAGAACAACACAAAAAAGAAATAAATTTGCTGCCAAAATCAATCTGAAGAGAGTCGTTGGTGGAGTATTGTTCAATAAATTCGACCGAGGGGCCGCTGGAGGTGGGTGACGTTGGTGGATAGAGCTATCGGATATGGGTGTCGTTCGTATTGGTCGAGAATGATGATGATATTGTGGCCGACATTTTAATAGGCTGAGTAGGGTTTTAATTGATAAATAAAAACTGATCCCTTAAATAAAGGGATATCAATTTGTTAATTTTGGATGTTAATTAATACATATGTAATATTACTAATTTACCCTTATTAATTTAACTAATGATTAAATTATTGTTAAATTCTCATTGGTCCATATTTGCACACAATAGTTGTAGGAAAACATATGAACCTACCTATATATATATATATATATATATATATATATATATATATATATATATATATATATATATATATTCATCTTCCTATTCTAATAAATGAAAAGGTTTATTCTCCTATTGACAAGTGTCATACTATTAGAACTCCTCATTAATTTAACTAATGATTAAATTATTGTTAAATTCTCATTGGTCCATATTTGCACACAATAGTTGTAGGAAAACATATGAACCTACCTACCTAGCTATATATATATATATATATATATATATATATATATATATATATATATATATATATATATATATATATTCCTCTTCCTATTCTAATAAATGAAAAAGTTTATTCTCCTATTGAGAAGTGTCATACTATTAGAACTCCTCATTAATATTATATGTCATCTATCATGCCACTTGTCAACCTATTAATTATAAATTTCAAATTTCAAAATTTAAATTTTCCATTCTAATTACATTAAATTAATAATTTTTTTGGAACCGGCAAATAAATATATTAATTAGAAACCTGCTACCCGCCTAACAAGGAGCTAGACGGTCATAGCAGTAACACAAGAAAACAGGTACATGTTTAAGTTTTACAAGCATAACAAATGGCAATTAACCCATTCGACCCATTTAATTGAACATTTCAACCTCCTATATTTTACCCAGGTAAAGACTTGTGACTTGATGATCTCCACTACTTTGGCTGATGGGATATGGTTACCTTTGAAAACTCTATCACACCTTGCTTTCCATATCCACCATAGTGTCCCATAAACAATGATGATGAAGTTGTTCCTCCTGATGCGACAGTTCCCCCATGAGTTTGCTAACTCGATCACCTCGCCGACTGTTTTGCATTGGTGCTTAGGAATACTGCACCAACTGTAAGTCCGATCCCAAACGTCTTTTGCATACTGACAGGAGATAAGAATGTGGTCTGAGTCCTCTTCAGCTTCAGAACAGTAGCCACATATTGTGGATTTTGCATTGATTCCTCTCCTAGATAAAGCCATTAGAGATGGGATACGGTCTTGCATTGCTCTCCAAACGAAACCTGTAACTTTACTAGGCAGTTCTCTAATCCAGTCAACCTTTCCAATAGACATCGGGAATTGAGGCCAGTCAATCAATCTGCGCATATTACTAACGTGGAAAACACCATCATAAGAGATACCACAAGACCAACTGTCGTCACGTCTGCTTATCTGAAAGCTACCAATGAGAGCTGATAAACTCGTTAGTTCTGCGCGTTGGGACACGGAAGATGGATGTGACATCCAATCCCAGGATGTACCATCGACATTCACCCTATCCATAAGAAGACATCTCTTCTTTCTTTCAATTCTATATAACTCCGGGAACATTGTCTTAAGAGTCTCCGATCCAGCCCATCGATCCTGCCAGAATAGTGTGGTATTACCCTTCTCAATTTTTTTAACGATCACCTTGCTCATCTCTATCCCCTTCTCCTTCATGACATCGGCAATACCTGCAATATTATTCCAAACACCACTAATACATTTTGTGGATAAACGATTTTTAGGCTTATTACGTATGTTATGGATTCCATTTACGACTAGGGCCCACAGGGATGTCAGTTCCACTCGAAGACGCCACCACCATTTAGATATAAGAGAAATATTGAGGGCCCTTAATGATCCCACACCGAGACCACCCATCTCCTTGGGAGCTACAATTTTTTCCCATGATACCTAATGAACTTTACGCTTGTCATCGCCCCCTCCCCACAGAAACCTTCGCCGGATACTTTCTAAATACTCAATTACCCCAATTGGGGCGGTAAACAGAGAGAAATAAAATGTGGGAAGATTCCCCAACACAGCTTTTAGTAGAGTTAGTCTCCTTCCAAAGGATAAGGATTTCGCCTTCCATATTGATGGTTTGGACTGGAACCTTTCAATCACCGGTTTCCAAAAATTTTTAAGTTTCATATTCGCACCCACCGGTACTCCGAGGTAATTAAACTGTACCACAACCGGTTCACAACCTAGTTGGGGCCCCCATCTAACAACTTCTTGCCAATTTGCCCCAACACCGAACACCCGTGACTTCCAAAAGTTTACTTTGAGGCCGGATGAGACGTGGAAGCACCTGAGAATTCTAGAAAGATTCTTTATATTATCCTTACACCATTCTCCTAGGAATAAGGCATCATCCGCATAAAATAAATGGGAAATTAAAGTGTCACCATTTTGTATCTTTATGCCTTTAAATAAACCTTTTGCACAAGCTTCTTTCATAGCCACATTCAATCCTTCCATTGCAATTATGAACAGGAAAGGAGAAAGTGGATCCCCTTGTCTAACCCCCTTTTCCATAGCAAATTCTTTGGTGGGCGACCCGTTAATTAGAACGGAGGCCCTAGCCGATGTGAGACATCCCATGATCCACCTCCTCCACTTGTCACCGTAACCCATTTGTATTAGGATGGACTCGAGATAACCCCAGTTGATTGAGTCAAAGGCCTTATCAAAATCGACCTTAAAGAGTAGGATTTGGTTTTTTGTCTTCTTTGCCCAAGAGCATAACTCGTTGACAATCAATGGTCCGTCCAGTATATTCCTTCCATCAACAAACGCAGTTTGTACCTCATCAATAGTAAGTCCAATCACCAATTTTAAGCGGTTCGCAAGTGTTTTTGCAATTATTTTGTACATACACCCTATAAGACTGATGGGGCGAAAATCCCCGAGGATGAGTGGGTCTTTTAATTTCGGGACCAATGTGATAAATGATGAGTTACACCTAGGGCTAAATCTCCCATATTGCTCGAAGTGTTTAGCAAATGCAAAGATATCTGACTGCAGTAGATTCCAATACTTTTTAATAAACTTGAAATTAAATCCATTCGGTCCAGGTGCTTTCTCACTTCCACATGCCCATACCGCTTTTTTTATTTCATCTAGTGAGAATGGTGCTTCCAGTTCAATACTGGTATTGGGGTCAAGAGTCCGAAATTTGGAGCTGATGAGCTTCGGTCTAACAAGCCATTTCTCCTGAACTTGTTATGGTAAAAATTAAAAGTCTCTTGTTTGATGGCTTGGGCATCTGTGACCCATTCACCATTTATGGCGAGCCCATGTATTTGGTTCTTTTGTCGATTGTTATTCATGTAACCGTGAAAGAACCGTGTGTTCTCGTCCCCATCGACCGCCCACTTGATCCGTGCCTTTTGCTTGAGGTCATCCGATGCAATTCTTTCCATCTCCGCAATTTTTTGGAACCCATCCCGCCTTTCGCTGAGTTCGCACGCGTTAAGTTCACGCGATTCAGCTTCCAAATCCAATGCGTGTATCCTTTGTTTCAGTCTCTTTAATTCTGCTACCTCATTGGGGAAGTCAGAGGCACGCCACCTTTTGATTTCCTTTTTGAGATATTTTAGTTTTGCAGCAAAATAACTATCCGGAACACCATAACCAACAAAAGACGACCAGACATTGGATACAATCAGATCGAATTCATCCCTCGTCATCCATGAGTTAAAGAGTCTGAATGGGGTCTTTCCATAGTCTGGAGCAGTGGATCGAAGGAGAACCGGGCAGTGATCAGATAGTTCACGTGGTAGGGCGGTGACAGATGTATTGGGGAATCGATTGATAAAGCTAGGACCAAGTAAAAATCTGTCCGGTTTACTCAATTTTGGCTCTGTTAGACAGAAGTATGTGTATTTGTGCCCACCCATGCTGATGTCCCGAAGCCCCGATTCGCCAATGTATCGATTGAACCAGAAGGCAGTAGCCGGGTTAAAATGTGAGTTGTATCTTTCCTCGGGACGACGTACAGTGTTGAAGTCCCCAAAGACTATCCAGACTCCATCTAACTCTGATTTCACACAGCTTAGGTTGTCCCAGACTTCCCGTTTCTCAGTCGGTGAATGGAGTCCATATACGTTGGCGAATATTACTTTGTCCTGAAATCCATTCCAATCCCCAATGGTGATAAGAAAATGCCTAGCCTTGATTACTTGATCAACCCTGTGTAAGTTGTTATCCCATATGTTGAGTATACCCCCGGACCTCCCATTGGCATGGATTGTAGCGTAGTCGAAACCGGTATTTGATCCCCAACAACCCGCCACATCTATGTCATCTGAATCTATTAGTTGCGTTTCTTGAAGGCCGATATATGAAATACGATGTTGATTCTTTAGTCGTCTCACCCAGGTGACTTTGTGGATTTCACCTATGCCCCTCACATTAAGACTCAAACAATTCATTGAGTAAAGTTATTCTCACCTGCATCGCCTATTACTTCCAGCAAAATCTCATTACCTGGTTCAATCTTAAACCCCAAATGTTACCCAAATTCAGCCGTTTTTTCTGCTTCCAAGGAGTAAGAGCTGTGTTCAGGCTCGTCAGCTTCATGTCTAGACCCATTTATACTGCGATTGAGATCCAGAGATGGGGTTGGGGCGGGGTCAACCAGTTCCGACGGAGATGGTTGCATAGTAGCAGGGGACTTGTCACTCAACTGTTGGGGGAGGCGTGTCTCAGACAGAGATAAGAAGGGAGCGATTTCATATTCCCCACATTCATGTCGCGTTCTCTTCCTACTAGTTAGTCCAGCAAGTTGGAAAACATGGTCTGCTGGATTGGATTGGGCCCAGTTTATATTGGAGGGGAATGGGCCAAAACATCCATTTGAGACCAGGTTGTTTAATGGCCTACTAGGGGTGAGATTCTCTTTCTGATTCCGTTGACGTGAGGATTCTATTATTGTAAAATTAAATGGTGGGGACTTTATACCTTCTATGTTGTCGTTTGGAATCTCCATACACGTGGGTGAAAAATTAATTGCTTGCGTCGAGACTCCTTGGACGGCGCCCGTATGATTTCCATGTGACGTTTGCCCTTCTGCCGTCGCCGGATCACAACATTCTAGCTCAGAGTTTTGATCTCCTTTGCCTGCCGGTGATACGGATTCTGCCTCCCTGCTGTCATCATTCCTATTTTCGAGCTTCTCCTTAGTTTTCTCCATTAGAATTTCCCCTTCCTCCAGTTCATCATTTACATTATCGCCCATCCAAGTATCAGAGACTGCATCAACATCGGCCTCCCCGTCTCTTTCGTCTTCATCATCCTCCTCCACCTCTCCTTCATAGAAGGTTTTTGATGTATCAAAGCGAAAAGGGAACCAGTCATCATCAAACTCCACAATCCCCACTTTGAGAATACGATCTTCTGTGGCTATGGTTACTTCTTCATTGATCCGGGAATGTCTAGTAGTGATAATGCCAATTTTTACAACCGATAGGTCAACCCGATTTATGATGTCGTCAAAAGGGGCAATGGTCTCTCCAAATCTCCTGGTAATAGCTCCAAAGTTTTGTTGTCCCCATAGTTTCAGTGGAAGACCAACTATTCTTATCCATGCTACCCTTTCAAACCCAAGCTCCATGTCCTCGCTATACCTGACCCATTTTAGATTTTCATTCCATCTTTGTTCATTCATCATGAATTCTTTGGTTTGCACCGAGTTCCCGAAAATTAGGAGAACTTTCAAACCACCGAGGTACTTTATTTCTATTTCCGTCTCCTCTTTGATATTCAATAGTTTCGGAAGGTGGCCGAGGTGTGATAGGGTTTTTGCTTCGCCGATTAGGGTAGTTTTCCGCAACCAAGTATGTGTCTCATACTCCTGTCGAAGAAGGATGGGCGGCGGAGGAGCCGAGTGCTTGGGCTGGGTTGGATAGGATGGTGGCGGACGGATAACCTCCGCAAAGGTTCTATGGTCTCGCCATGCGGTACCCGGCTTGGGTCTAAGAGGCTGCTGGACTTTCCCCCGACCAGTATTACCGTGTGATACTTCCTTCCTTCCCTGCTTGGATAGGTTCGCCTCTAGAGTCTTCCCTCTGTACTTGGTGCCGTTAATTTGTTTTTCCAGTCCTTTAGAGTCTTCAACACCTTTGAAACGTATGAATGCAAAGTTCATACTATTCCAACGCTTCTTTGTCCCCATATATACATCTGAGATCTTTCCAAGTTTCCCAAATAGTCTCCATAGTTCTTCTTTCCTGGCATCGTCTGGAACGTTGGTCACGAAATAAGTGGTTTCATCGCTGTGGTTTCTCTTCACCGATGGTTTCCTCCGACGTACTTCTATCCACCCGTTCATCATGCTTTTTCTATCCATTTTCAATTTCAAATTTTAAATTTTTTCACTCTAATTATATTAAATTAATAACATTAGATTAAAAAATAAAATAAAATTAATATAGATTATAAGGTGATATAACTTCACGTATTTATTTAAATCAACGATTATAATTTTATATAAAAAAATATATCTTAAGTAATAATTAATTTAAAATAATTGATTGATAATTTTGATTTTTTAATATGAAAGTTTAATTAATTTTATAACCGTGGTTTTTACGGGTTGTAAACTAGTATATATATATATATATATATATATATATATATATATATATATATATATATATATATATATATATATATATATATATATATATATATATATATATATATATATGAGAACATTAGAACTATTTTGGAGTAGCATATTCGAATGATAAATCCTCTCTAATAAATGACGGGTTTTTTTTTTGCCAATTGTCACACTCTTATTCAATTTATCAAATGTTATTTTTTAGTTATTTTGAATTAATTCTTTTTCCATATGTCATTTTATGAGTCTTTCTATTTTATTAAATTGCACATAATATTTTAATGTAATAATTGCAATAAATGTAGTAATAAATGGATATCAATTTCATTAATGAAATTAACTTTTAATTTAAAATTTTTCCAAAATTAAAGCTCTTTAATTTCTTTCATCTATTTAAATTATTTGTTTAAATTTAAAAGATAAAAAATATTTCCATTATAATAATTCAATATTTTTCTTATTTTCTTTTAAATTCAAAGTTCTCAAATATTTTGACTTTTATATTATTATTTTTTTAAATTAACTCATATAATACATGGTTTTCACAACTAATATAAAAATACATCATCGATTTACTCAAATTCTATCCTCAAATTTTAAGATTGGCATTTTTTTTTCTTTTTATATGATATTTATCGAATATCACATGGTTAAAGAAGTTTTCCTTTTCATGGCAGGTTTTTTGTCTGGGATTAAACCCATGACCTCCTGGTTAGAAAACTCCTAGTTAGACACCTTGTTAACCAAGTGGGCTAGCCCCAAAGACCTTTTCATGGCAGGTTGAATATTTTTCTTTGTTATGTAATATTCATCGAATATCACATGTTTAAAGAAAATAAGAAATATTCATTTTATGTCAAATCCTATCAATTTATTCGTTATATTTAGTATTTACACATGAACAAAATACTTTGTTATTTTCGTACGTAAATAAGACATTGAATTTTTTTCATCACTTCATACGTATATTGTATATACATTCAAACATCCGAATCAGATTTTTTTAATTTTTTTTTTTTTATCATAAATGACTAACCAGAGTAATCATTTTTGTCGCTTTGTTCACATTTAGGTAACTTATTTACACATTTGACTATTTAACTTTTATATGTGTTAACATATTGTTATTGTCACCGGATATAACAGTTGACAATGGTAATATGTGATCAAATTAACAAGTTAAATGGTTAAATGTGTACAAAAAAAGAAAATTGTCTAAATGTGAACAAAACGAAAAGTTAATTAACATGATAATTTTTTTTCCTCACTTTTAATAGCGATTTTTTTTCATATTTGTTTGTATTATTTTTTTCAAACGTTATCTATAAAATATTCATAATTTCCTAAGTATTAATATTGATCAATTTTAAAATTTATTTTTTAATTAATAAATATGTTTTTGTTTTTTATATAGCCTTTTATAATATATTTTCTTTTGTTTTTAAGCATATAAAATATTTTAAAGTAAATAGTATCTAACAATAAAATTATATAAATTAAATATATAACAATAAATATGGAAGGTATCGGTCCTTCATAATTTCCTAAGTATTAATATTGATCAATTTTAAAATTTTCTTACAAGTTTTTTTTTTTTTTTTTTTTTTTTTATATATATATTTTCATATAATTCTTTATTATAATTTTCATACATTTATTTCTAAACTTTCTTTTACCAAAATTTTAAAGTGTTTCATAGATTTTGTATGACAATTTAATATTTTTTATAACATTTTAAAATACTTTCGTTAAATACTAGTTTAAAACGTTATATTAAAAAAATTAAAAGTTTATAAACTTCTAATTAAAAAGTAGTAAAAAGTTGGAATAATTTTAAAACATTTACATTATATAGATTTTTTTTATCTCTACAGGTCAATTTCAATGCCTCTTCTTCTAAGGGTTTTTATTCTTAAATGAAGGACCGATACCTTCCCACCAAGATGCATATGGTTTAATTTGACGTTTTAGTGACTTGCTTCTGTTTCAAGTTTTGATTGGATAATTTTGGAAATATAATTCAACTGTTGGTGGGAATATGGAAGGCTTGCTTTGAGAATTATCTTCATAAAATTAGCGATTTTGGGTTGATGTTTCAATGGAAGAAGATGAAATTCTAAGAAGCTATTTTTGTTGCCCACCAAGTGTTTGATAAAATGCCCAAACCATTTTTTCTCGTGTTGCAGCCTTATTGTTCAAGATAATGTAGTTTGCTTAGTTTGGATGCTTCTTGTGCACACCAACAGTGTGTTGGTGTGCCATTTCCTTCCCTTCCTTGTTAAATATTGATTCATAGTTTTAGCTTCATCTCGAGGCTTGTTCTCTTGTATGGCTTCTTCTTCCACAAGTTCGAGTGATATTTGTCTGTGCCCATTCAGAAGCTTCCATTATTGCCCAAATGGTGAAGTGGTAAGTAAGGGGATTGGCCGTATGATTTCACACATCAAAAGGCATCATTTACCTACTGAAGACCGTAAATGTGTATTACGTGAAGCTCTTTCTAGTGATGTTGGTTTATCTATGGCAGTGGAAGAAACTTTGAAGGCCTTTGGTCAATGGATGTGTGGGAAGTGTATGACTTTGCAGGCTCTTAGCCGTTATTGTCATCACCCGGATGGTCGTGCGAGGTTTGTTACAGGGGCTGACGGCTCGAGTCGTTACATCGTTGGTATTCTAAAGCCGTCAACTAACGAGTCGGTGACAAATGCTCTTGGAGGTTTGGTTTTTGATGTTGCGCTCCTTGATCGTGTTTTTAAAGCGCCTATCACTACTGTCAAGAGTATCCCCCATAGTTGTTGCCTTGCTTTCTCTCAGGCTTTGAAGACTGCTCTTTACAAGGTGATTGCCCAACCTGGCTCGGTTGAGGCATGGATGTGTTTGTTACTTCTTCCTCGTTGCACACTACAAGTGTTTAGACCCAAAAATAGACAAGAATGTAGGTCCGGGAATAGAAAATCCTTACAGCAAAGCTCCATCCTGAAGTCCTTGGATACATGGGGGAAAGAGGGTGGTATCACGAAGTTAGTTCAAAATATGTTAGACAATCCCGAGGTTGGAGCTATGAGACAGGGTGGAGGCATCCTTCAGAAGGAGGCTATATCAAGTAACACCAACATCAGACAGTGTCTCCGTAAGGTTGCAGATGGTCATTTTACCGCATCAGTGAAAGTGTTATGCTCATCGGGTGTTGCACCATATAATGGTGATACTATTAAAGCTTTGGAGGACAAACACCCTTTCAGACCACCCCCATCCATGTCGAGCCCCATAATTTCTGAACCTCCCCTTATAGCAGACTTTGACTGTGTATTCGGTTGCATCAAATCCTTCCCTAAAGGAACTTCTTGCGGGAGATATGGCTTGAGGGCTCAACGCTTACTAGATTCCCTTTGTGGAGAAGGGTCTGCTATTGCCACAGATCTCATACATGCTATCACTTCAGTGGTTAATTTATGGTTAGCGGGAAGATGTCCAACCATTTTGGCAGAGTTTGTTGCGTCCGCTCCTCTCACGCCTCTACTTAAACCTGACAACGGGATCCGTCCGATTGCAGTAGGCACTATATGGAGACGTCTGGTTTCCAAGGTTGCCATGAAAGGTGTGGGTAAAGAAATGGCCAGGTACCTTAATGATTTTTAGTTCGGGGTTGGTGTATCCGGCGGTGCTGAGGCTGTGTTACACAGTGCCAATAGGGTGTTGAGTGAACACCATGCTGGTGGGTCTCTTGTAATGCTGACTGTTGATTTCTCGAATGCCTTTAACCTGGTGGATCGATCATCATTGATCCACAAGGTTAAGAAGATGTGCCCTTCAATTTCTTTGTGGGTGAATTTCTTGTACGGGCAAGCAGCGAGACTTTATATCGGAGACCAACATATATGGTCTGCCACTGGGGTGCAACAAGGTGACCCCTTAGGCCCTCTTCTTTTTGCCCTCGTTTTGCACCCGCTTGTGCACAAGATTAGAGACAATTGTAAGCTCCTTCTCCATGCTTGGTATCTAGATGATGGGACTGTCATTGGGGATTCAGAGGAGGTGGCTAGAGTGTTGAACATTATTCGGTTGCATGGTCCAGGTTTGGGTCTTGAGTTGAACATCAAGAAAACGGAGATTTTTTGGCCCTCCTGCGATGGTAGGAAGCTTCGTGCTGATTTATTCCCAACGAATATAGGGAGACCTTCTTTGGGGGTGAAGCTCCTTGGGGGGGGGGGGGGGGGGCTGTTAGCAGAGATGCAGGGTTTATTAGCGGGCTGGCCATGAAGAGAGCGGTTAATGCTGTTGATTTGATGGGCCTTCTTCCACAACTATGTGACCCGCAGAGTGAGCTCCTTTTGCTTCGATCCTGTATGGGCATTGCAAAACTTTTCTTTGGTTTAAGGACATGCCAGCCAGTACACATAGAAGTGGCAGCTTTGTTCTTTGACAAAGGATTGCGCAAGTCTATCGAGGTTATGGTGGTATGTGGAGGCCCCTTCTTTGGAGATATTCAGTGGCGCCTGGCTTCCTTACCTATTCGTTTCGGTGGTTTGGGTTTGTACTCGGCATACGAAGTTTCCTCCTATGCATTTGTAGCCTCGAGGGCCCAATCTTGGGTATTACAAGATCACATCTTACGTAACAGTGGCGTATGTGGTATGGACTCGGATTAACTATATGCTATGACTCGTCTTCGCGATACGATTCCAGGATTTGACTGTAGCGGTTTCACTAATAAGGACACCCCCCCTAAATCCCAAAAAACTTTGGCGTGTGCCCTTTTTAGCAAAATCGTCCAAGATATGGAAGTTGACTTTGACATGACTGTCAGACAGAAAGCAGTCTTTGAGTGTCTGCGGGCACCTCATGCTCAGGATTTTCTGCTAACTATCCCTATTGATGGTCTTGGCCAGCATATGTCTCCTGTGGAGTACCGAACTATCCTTCGTTACCGCCTCATGATTCCCTTATTCCCAATTGACGAGATATGTCCAGTTTTCCGCAAGTCGTGTTTGGATACCTTTGGGGAACACGCGGTTCATTGTAGAGAGCTTCCTGGTTTCAAGTACAGACATGATGTGGTTCGGGATGTTCTCTTTGATGCTTGTCGGCATGCTGGTATTTCTGTGAAGAAAGAAGCGCCAGTGAACTTTTTGACGGACCCGCAGGATGGAAGGTCTACACTTAGATCAGCTGACATTTTGGTCTTTGGATGGATAGGAGGGAAGCATGCGTGCGTGGATCTTACTGGGGTCTCTCCTCTCGTTGGTTTGGGGAGCGGGAGTTTCACAGCGGGGCATGCCTCTTTGAAAGCCGCTGCGTGCAAAGTGGTTAAGCACGAGAATGCATGTACAGAAAATCAACATGTGTTTGTACCTTTTGCATTCGATACATTTGGTTTTCTCGCACCAGAGGCGGTGGAGCTCCTCAATAGAGTCCAGCGGGTCATGCATTCTAATGTCATATCCCCTAGATCCACAAATGTTGTTTTCAAAAGAATTGGTTTTGTCATCCAGAAAGGGCTAGCGGCGCAACTTGTTGCCCGTTTGCCTTCAATCGATATGTATTGAAATATATTAGTGTTTATGAAATTATATGAAAGTATAAAACAAGTTCAAAAAAATTATAAGCAAACGTTAAACATTATATTAGAAAAACCTATTGGAAAAAAATATTATAAAAATGTTGTAAGAAATTATAAAAAATCTTAAGAAATTTGTAAAAAAAAAATTGTTTACATTTAGACAAAAAAAATTTGTACACATTTGATCATTTAACTTGTTAAATGTGTTCATGTATTACCATTGTCACCGACTAAAAAAATGAAGTTACCTAAACGTGAACAAGACAAAAAGATAATTACCCCCGCAAGTCATTTTCCCTATCTATAAATGAAATTTCTTGCAATTTTTTAGTTTTATTAGTAAAAAATAAAAGTTTAAAAAAATTTCTTTAACATATTAATAGAATTAAATTTGTTAAATTATGTGTCCACTAAGCCTGTTGATATGAGATATTAATTGAAAATTTGGAATTTATATCCCTAACATTCTCATCCCCTCGTAAACTCTATTATAATCTTCAGCCATAACATCAACGATAAAGTGGTCGGACACTATTTTGTTGATGTTGCAACTCTGTTGCAGAACATGTGTGTTGGCCAATAATTTTTGTGACTTGGAAAACACTAGTAGATTTGATTGCCTTTTCTATAACAAAACAATAACAATTTTTAACAAAACAAACCACCCCAACCTTTCTTTAGTCGATTTGTTAGTCATGTAGTGCACACCCTCTACCATGCATTTTTTCCTAATTGCGAGCTTAAACAACTATTTGTTATCGAACATGTCTAGAATCTTGATAGTTTGACTTATGTCTACCATCTGAGATGGAATGTTGACATTATCATTGAAGGGACACTAAGACAATGGGGCATACCATAAAACTTGGTATCTGAATACATAAGCTTAAATTCATCATCCGATTCTTCTCCATTAATTACTCTCTAGGTCAGATATATCTAACTTGTTACAATCTACAAATTCTCTTTGTAGTTCACCGTCATTCAAAAAATGAACTTTGTATCTGAAATAAGTTTAGGTTCAAAAATTTGGTTATTAAGTGAAAAATGATTAGGAACATTGATTGGATTTGTTATTTTCTCAAAAGACTATGCCCACCTATAATTTAATTTCCACTCATTTACTTTGTTAAATTGCATTTTCCATTTATCTATCTTTTTTTACTTTATGATTTTTTTTTCATCTTTTTATTTTTTAAAATATCAATTTTGCCCATTTGATCTTGAATTTTATAAATTATTACCTTCTTCCGCTCAATTTTCTAAACTATTTTGTTGATTCCTTGTAAAAAAAACTAATCTTTTATGTGCGCATTTTTACGCATGTATCGATATAAATTCGAGGTGATCAACGTTTCGGCGTATATTTAGAATTTCCGTTCTTTAATTTGTAAATTTTTTTAAAAAAAAAACTTACTTGCTTATTTAGGTTTTCATGCTTATTTTTATTCCCGCTTCCTACAAAGTATCGGGTCACATATAATACGTTTTTTATTATTTGAAATTTCATTCATTAAGTTATTACTTACTTATTTTAATGAACGTTTCAGTATAATTTCAATATCTTTACGTTTCGATGTAAATTTGGTGTATGTTTTTATGTTTATTTTTATGCATGTTTTGTATGTAAGACTTTGATCACATATAATACGTTTTCATATGACTAAATAAATTAGACTTATTTAGTTGTACCGACCTTGTAACATCCCAAAAATTTCATAAAATTTAAACTTTTCAAACAACCCTTTTTCTATAGAAGTATTTACAAAAATCATTGTTCCCAAAACATTATTTAAAAATTGGAATCTCTTTTCACATAGTTTCCAAAACATTCACATTATCAGAGTTCCCAAGAAATCATAAGTCCAAAATGCAAGGATGTGTACGGTCACGCCTTCACCTTGCCACAATCTACTGAAATACCTGAAACCATAAACCAAAACTGTAAGCACGAAACTTAGAGAGTTCCCCCAAAGTACCAACACCCAAACAGATAACAAATACAAATAACAACATACTATGGGTCCAATCAACCATCGGGTTGGAATACCCAAGACCCTCAACCATCGGGTTGGAATGCCAACATAATATGGGTCCAATCAACCATCGGGTTGGAATACCCCAGGCCCTCAACCATCGAGTTGGAATGCCAACATATTATGGGTCCAATCATCCTCGAGATGGAATAACCTCGACCCTCAACCATCGGGTTGGAATGCCCCGACCTATTGGCTTACGCACAAAGCAGAGGAGCCTCAGCCACCAGTAAAACATGTGCACGTAGAACAAATAATCATATCACTGTCTACAACCAGTCAAACAGATCTAACAGATCACTAAGCATAGCATCATCCTATCTACCAGGATACCGATCTAACAGATCATAACAACATAGCAACATCCTATCTACCAGGATACCAATCTAACAGATCACTACGGCATACAAGCATACGATAAACCGGGATAACAATCCAAAGGGCCGACCTTGGTGCCTTTGACCCATAAGTACAGTGAGGAAAACTCACCTCGAATGCAGAAGCTCCCCGAAAGAAATACCTAGTTGTTGCCCTGCCGGCTTCTCGAGCTATCAATACCAATCAACACACCCAATTAGCAATTGGGTTCTATGCCATAATCCATAATCCATACTTGGGGTAAAATGACCATTCTACCCCTGACCCAACATACACCAAAACTGAGGCCCAAAACCAAAAGATCCACAAAGGCCCACTAAAAGCCCAATTTTCCAAATTGGGCCCAACCCCATATGGGTCTTATCCTAAGCCCATATTTTCCTTAAATCAAGTTACCACAAACACCCCTTGGAACAAACTTGGTCAAATACATAAGTCAAAAGTCAAAGTCAATGGTCCAAGTTGACCCAACTCGCCGAGTTGTCCTTCAACTCGTCGAGTTTCTCCATCAATATGCACAAATCGAGAAAACCCAAGTCAACTCGCTGAGTTTACCCACCAACTCGTCTAGTTCCTCCATTAATCTGAAAATATCATGGAAAATCGAGCCAACTCGTCGAGTTTATTCATAAACTCGCCGAGTTCGCTCAAAGTCTAGCAACTTAATTCATTAAGTACCTGATCCATAAAGGCATGGCCACAAAGCATAGATCTGACTTCCTTGAGCTGGAAAACCACATAAAGTTGCTAACTTTACGTCCATACATGTCTAGATGAAGCTCTTAAGCTTCAAATGAACTTAACACTCGACTTAATGCCTGCATGCCATCAAGATCCTCCTAAAGTTTGCACCTTTAAGCTCAAGGGTAGCAAAACAAACTCAGATTTGAAAGGATGAACCTCACACCTCCTATCTTATCCATAAACTCAAAAAGGAGGCCAAAATCACAATAAAACCCAAATGAGAAGATCTAATCATCTACCAATCAAGGTTTGAACTTAATACCTCGAAATGGCTGCAAGAAATGGAGTGATTCTGGATCCAAGGATTCCTTCTCCACGCTTGAAACTTCAAGATCTTCTACTCCCCTTCACAAGGCACAAAGTGGACACCAAGCTCTTCTCCAAGGTCCAAATGCTTGATAGTGGAGGCTAATATTCAATTTAGGGTTTTTGGGAACAGTAGAGGCTCATAAGGAGGCCAAGAGAAAAACTTAAGGCCTTTAAATAGGGTGCAAGACCCTAAAAATTAGGGTTTCTCAAACAGCGTCCAACTCGTCGAGTTAGTCCTTAGGAATGCGCGTGCCAAAGACCACCAATACGTCGAGTTCCCCTCCAAGAACTCGACGAGTTGGCCCTTAGAAAAGATGATTTATTTCCATAATTGACCTTCTAGATTCCGGATGTTACAACTCTCCCCCACTTAAATTAGATTTCATCCTCGAAATCACTCCTCATATTATAACAACATCCCAAGGAATGCTACCGTGAATTCTGCGCAAAAACAACATTCCTAAAACAATCAAACCCAACAGAAACTGCCAACCTGCAGAAAAACAACCCAAAATCCCATGCAACTACCAACCCTAGTTTATCTGAAACCTCAAGACTCGAAACGGATCTGACTCCCTGACAGACCGCCATCACTGAAGCAACTCCATGCCAAGCTCTCAACGAACAACAGAAAAACCATAATGCATCCAACTCTGATCATACAACGGTTTGTCCAGATCCACCGAAACCATCCTTGGAATAGTTCTTCAAGCCCGATGAAGAGCGAATCCCCAATCTTTTGAATAAAACCAATATTACATCCCATGAGATCTGAAACCTAAAGTCTCAATGGTCTGACTCCTTGTCAGACTTCCCCCCACTGGATTGTCACCAAGCCAACCTCATAGGGTCTCACACCAAACAAAATGCTTCCAACCCCTGATTACATGTTGCTTCAAAAGGAAACAGAGTCACTGACCATATAGCGACAGAACACTTATACTCGACAAAAGGCTCAGATAATCTTTCAAGTAGAAGATTCATTCCTGCAACAGTTAGACTCAAATGAGAGCTACGCAACAGGGTCAAACCACATACTCCGAGATTATTTAATCCTGCTGCGAGTGACTTATCATTTACCAAACACCCAAACTCTCTACGCATACGTGAAATCCCACGAAACTAATGCAGCCCGAAACACGGATACAACCCAAAACACTGATACTGCCCGAAACACTGATGCTATCCAAAACACTGATACTGCCCGAAACACTGATGCAAGTAACCTGGAACCTCCTCACTAGCCCAACCTTCACAATGGTAGAACCATCCATTTGAATCTACCCCCAGTCCCTAACTGGGGCATTACCAGAACCATGAAGAATAATCCTCGAAACATACTGACCGCGATTCTTATCCCAAAACCAAACCATATGATGAACCCAAAATCGTAACACCCTTGACTCTTTGCTATGCCATTACCGACCACTGCTAGCAACGACGATAAAGCCATGAACTTTTTCGATACATACCGACGCCGGTGCACTCCCACCAGGGCACCCACTCGATACAATCACCAAGAATTCTACGAATTATGACGGCATAAGGAATTTCCAACTTGAGAATCACAAATCTAACAACCGCTTGCGAATAATTGGGATTATTGCATACAATCTGCCGAGACCTTCTGATACCTGACTAATACTTCCCTTAATCCTTGTTACTTCCCTTAGCCAACCAACAAATTTATGATTCGCCCGACCCCCATCAACGCGTCAACCCCGAAATCACCACAAGCATAAGAAATGAACCATATGATCTCTAGGCCCACAGCCTATGACTGGAATGCTTCCGATAACACGCAGGCCTTGAAGACACTCTCACAATGCCACTGAGCACCACATAGTTGCTACCCAAACAATCCTTACGAAAACACAGTCGCACACGATCCGCAGAAAGGATAATTCTCGGACTCTTGATCTAAATCGGAAGTTGCAACCCAAGAGAACCATGCACATAACTCGAATCAAGAGCCCCAAAGCCATCTTGCCCAGCTCACACGGATCACCCCCATACACATACTTAAGAGACCCAAAATCTCATCTGAAGAGAAAAGAAACGCCAGAGATAATCGACACGCCTCCTTAATCAAAACAGAAAACATCTTCACGATCGGTCAAAACAAGACCCCATACTGGACTGAACGGATTCTATCACTACCCCACTAGCTCGAGAAAACCTTCAAGATGATCCTGAAGGTTACCAACACCTAAGTCTTCTATGAACCAAGCTTCCCCTCTAACATTGAGGGTAAGCACACCTGAAGACCGAATGGACTTAGAATATAACGAACAGGAGGGTAGATGACGCATTCCTTGACCTTTAATTGGCACCACATAAATCCTTCAGAGAATTCCCACTGAATAACGAACTCAACGACCAATGGCCTCGAATACCTTGACACCCAAACCAGAGAAACCACAACCCACCTGGAGTTGAACATACCTGCTTCTAAAAAGGTTCCACCAACCAACATCTCCCCAACAGATCTGAAATCAACAAACCAACCAGAAAACTGACAGAACCCTCAATGACTGACATTCAACCTGGGAATCCTAATTCTCTCCCACTTAGAACTCGAACCATCGCCCACTGGTGATGAACCAAAACATAACCCAAGCAGCCCATCCAGGTACAACCATACCTGACCATGAAACGAATATCACCCGCAGAATGGTCCTCCAGGTACGGATCAAACAAACCCCATGAGGAACCTGAAATACAGCTGAAGACCTCGGATCTTCCCATAATAACCACTTATAGAGCATATGCAACTTACGGTTTACGATCCAAACATACACCCTTGCATGCAACCCACACGACAATCCATCACATGGCCTTCCCATCCCCCTCCAAGGATATGGACCTTGTTCACATCGCTAAGATACTCGTGCCACATCAAAACACTTGCACACACCAGCACAGACATGCTATTTCCAACCACCGCGACCAACAAACCTCAAGCTGAGAATCCCATCTAACTCGGGAGGTCAAAAGCTTGCCCACTCCTTCTAACTCGGAAAACTGAAGGCAAAAATCCTTTCCACCGATAACAACAAACCAAACCGACAATCTGCCACTTAAATCCCAGATGCAATTCCAAACCGATCATGACAACCGCTTCCTCCCCCTGTCTCGAGGCTCGAGGCACGACCCCTAACAAAACCCTCGAGACTTCCAATCAACATACTCGCTCGGATCTGAACCATTCAACCCACATCAAAATCGCCACAGAGGCCTAAACAAACACAAACCCATCCTCGTCTGAGCAGCCCAAGCCAAAAGATCGACAAACATGGAACCACTGACTCGAACCATGGTATCCAACTATGCTATCTACCCTGACTAGTCCTTAGAATCTCCGAAGTGCTCCTCGATTTAAGTATGGATCCTGTGCTTCTAGTAGTATGGCCCCAATACTACCTTTCACACCTATCCATACTCTCTTCAAGAATCATCTCGGGTCCTCTAAGACCTAGTCAGAAAATACTCCTGAAACCTGCTCAACAGCGAAACAACTACACCAGAATACTCTCTAGGCTATCCTAGGATTCACCCACACCCCCTCTGCCATCAGTTGCTGAAAAACTCCTCACAATATCAATTAGCCATTCCATGAATACAATCACATGCAACAGAGCTTAAATAATCCTTCGATTAATAAACTCATCCCTACAACGGTTGGACTCAGACAAGAGCTGTGAAGCAGGGTCAAGTCTGTCACTCTGAGATTATCCAACCTTTTTCACATGTGACTTGACATATTCACTTAGTGGCTAACTCACATCACTCATGAGTTCCACAAAGCACAAATCAAGCAGCATTCGAGCAGAGAAGCTGACTAGCACTAAAATGCAATAAAATCAGACACATCCTCACGCGAAATCCTCGATCTCCAACTCCCAGCACAAGAGGTATACCTTCGCCCTGCCCTCACTCCCTCAAGAGTGGCTAATCATTCCTTGAGCTGACCCGCTATACACTGCACCCGTTCATGAAATTTCCACCAACCTTGCAGCACTCGCGTATCCTAGCCATACATAACATTGGATCCTATAGAAAGTCGAATACTCGGTCCTACTCTAAGCCCACAACCAGATAAGGAACAAGGTATAAATCCAAACCAAATATTATCAGGCTATAGAATCTTAGTTATGTACAGCTATGATGCATACACTAAGCGACTACAGTAATGATGTCAATTTCATATAAAGGAGAATCCTAGGCTACCAGGCATCATATAATCATGCAATTCCTGAAGATCCTTAGCCTATCACTAGCATGCTTTTCTAACATATCACAACATCAAATAAAAGTATGGTATTTTGGGGTCTACTTACTAGCTCCGACTGATTGTACACATCACATCCTCCTTAAGTATTTTTGAAAACTATTTAAAAATAATTTTGAAAATCTTTTTCCTTAGTTTGAGACTGGATTCACACGAGTGTTCCTCCAATTCACTCAAACCAAGGCTCTGATACCAACTTGTAACATCCCAAAAATTTCATAAAATTTAAACTTTTCAAACAGCCCTTTTTCTATAGAAGTATTTACAAAAATCGTTGTTCCCAAAACATTATTTAAAAATTGGAATCTCTTTTAACATAGTTTCCAAAACATTCACATTATCAGAGTTTCCCAGAAATCATAAGTCCAAAATGCGAGGATGTGTACGGTCACGCCTTCACCTTGCCACGATCTACTGAAATACCTGAAACCATAAACGAAAACTGTAAGCACAAAACTTAGTGAGTTCCCCCAAAGTACCAACACCCAAACAGATAACATATACAAATAACAGCATACTATGGGTCCAATCAACCATCGGGTTGGAATACCCCAGACCCTCAACCATCGGGTTGGAATGCCAACACAATATGGGTCCAATCAACCATCAGGTTGGAATGCCAATATACTATGGGTCCAATCATCCTCAGGATGGAATACCCTCGACCCTCAACCATCGGGTTGGAATGCCCCGGACTGTTGGCTTACGCACAAAGCAGAGAATCCTCAGCCACCAGTCAAACATGTTCACATATAACAGATAATAATATCACGGTCTACAGCCAGTCAAACAGACCTGACAGATCATTAAGCATAGCATCATCCTATCTACCAGGATACCGATCTAACAGATCATAACAGCATAACAACATCCTATCTACCAGGATACCGATCTAACAAATCACTTCAACATACAAGCATACGATAAACCAGGATAACAATCCAAAGGGTCGGCCTTGGTGCCTTCGACCCATAAGTACAGTGAGGAAAACTCACCTCGAATGCAGAAACTCCCCGAAAGAAATCCCTAGCTGCTGCCCTGCCGGCTTCCCGAGCTATAAATACCAATCAACACACCCAATTAGAAATTGGGTTCTATGCCATAATCCATAATCCATACTTGGGGTAAAATAACCATCCTACCCCTGACCCAACATACACCAAAACTGAGGCCCAAAACAAAAGATCCACAAAGGCCCACTAATGGCCCAAATTTCCAAATTGGGCCCAACCCCATATGGGTCTTATCCTAAGCCCATATTTTCCATAAATCAGGTTACCACAAACACCCCTTGGGACAAACTTGGTCAAAGACATAAGCCAAAAGTCAAAGTCAACGGTCCAAGTTGACCAAACTCGTCGAGTTGTCCTTCAACTCATCGAGTTTCTCCATCAATCTGCACTTATTGCGAAAACCCAAGTCAACTCTCCGAGTTTACCCACCAACTCGTCTAGTTCCTCCATTAATCTGAAAATATCGGGGAAAACCGAGCCAACTCGTCGATTTTATTCATAAACTCGCCAAGTTCGCTCAAAGTCCAGCAGCTTAATTCATTAAGTACCTAATCCATATAGGCATTACCACAAAGCATAGATCTGGCCTCCTTGAGCTGGAAAATGTTGGGTTTTCTATGCATCAAATACACTCTAAATCTAGGCAGCAGAAAAATCGAAACGACGATATACCTAAGTGTACATGCATCCTATGGATCTATGGCTTCATGCTAATTACATCAACCCTATAAAACTAAAACATAAGTAAGAAAACATACCTCTTATGTAGCCCTTGATCTCCATGCTTGAGATCTTGAACCTCCATGAAGTTGCATAGATGAAAGGACCCAAACCAGAATCCCTCTAATGGTATCACACCCAATGACACCAAAGAGTGGAATAAAAATAACTAGGAGAAGGGTCAATTTCACAAACCCAAAGGGGTTAGAAATCGTCCCTAAGAGGGGGAGGAAGAAGGGTTGGCGAAACTTCAAGCCAAGGTGCAAGGAGGAATGAAATCCCTAAGGCCCTATTTATAGCCTTGGATGCCTCCTAGGGTTTGGTACTCCTTCCCATGTGGGATGGAGGCCTAACCACGAAATTTCACTCCTTTCCCATGTGGGATGGAGTGATTTTCATCCAACCCTAATTCCATAAGGTTCTGGAACATTCCTGATTAACCAACTATCGATTAATGAACATTCAACCCTTTAATTAATTAAACTGTTAATTAATTCCCAAAATATATTTCCAAAATATATTTCCAATTAGTTTCTAATTAATTATTAACCATAATAATTAATAAACCAATTCCTTCTTAATTTATTCTACTCGATTTGGGTCTTGAGGGCAACCCAAAAGGACCCTGCTATTATTAGAAATATTACCAATAGTTAATGACCTTGGACACTATTCCAACAGTCTCCCACTTGGACAAGTCATCAACTATACGAGGACCAATATTTCTCAATAATTAACAGCGAGTTAGCCATCCAATACAACTACCGAACTCTTGATCTAATCAAGATTCAACCCTTAGATAAGTGATCAACTATCCCTTCGTTCTATGATATCTGTATGAATTCGAGACATAGATAATGGTCAATCTCAAGAATTCAAGATTATGTTTCTCGATATAGATTTGTGACGACTGCATCTGACTACTAAATTGAACACATCAATTCCAGTCAGGGCTCGGCCAAGCACTTTAGATGTCAGCACCAAATCATCGAGGGGCCCATATATATCGCTTCTCCTATTAAGGCAGAAGGAACGAATAAACTTCGACTACATAGTTTTTGTCTATTTCATCATGTCACACATGGACATACCCTTTATAACTACCAGTTACAGTTAGCGTTGGAGTACACCAAGGCATAACAGAATCATAAAGCAAAACCCCACATGTATCTAGGTTTGAAGAATAGAAGATATTATCGTCTTAGAATTACTCGTGACTGAATCCATGAAGTAATCTCTAAGCGTGGGTTGGTCCAATACTTAAATCTCTATTAAGCACTCATGAGTGTTAGCGCAATCTCTATGTTATGTCCAAACAATATGGACAATCCACTAATACTCACGACAGTCTTGAATCACTACTTACTTCCAAGAGTATGACCGACTGTGGACGTTTGAGTAAATTAATACTCGGGAAGTGGGTTCCAAACATGCAAAAGTGAGAACGCAGTGATAGGCTAATTGAAATGACCGAAATCCATCATATATTAAGATCACCACTTAATAATCGCCAAATCAAATTAAAACTTATACCGCTTAAAGTTCTTGGGTTTTAAAACAAACCAAACTAAGAGTTTTTAAGCCAATTCATTTACAAATCTATTGCATCTCGACTTTGTCTGACTGTCAGACATGGTCAATGACATCGGCTTATGGAATGGATCGACAAGATTATCTTTCGATATGAATCATTGACTATGATGTCTTTACATTTGACTATCAAATGTGTTGGTACTTACTGAGTATGTTTCATGTGAGCTCGTGTGACTTGGGATCCATACTCGAGGTAAGTTCACCCAAAGTCACAAGAAACTTCATAAGGACCATCAATGATTGAATTTCAACAAAGATGTCACTAATGAATATCTTTCAGTCACATTGTCCACTTTGCAATTTAACCAACTGCAATATACTCTAAGTATGTTAAATCCACTATGGTGTATTACCTGGTACTCTTTCAAGCTAATATATCACCATTCAGTAAAAGCACGAATTCCGACTGCGAACGGAATTGCCTTTATTAGTGCGGAACTTAGCATTAATGTAACTCTTACAATGATCTCCTCCATACTATCAAGATCATCTCTTCTGTCCTCCAAGGACACTTAAGAATGTTCTTGATCTTGATTCATTGATTCTTGCCAAATTGATCTAATCAAACCTGTCATGCTTAAGGCATACGAGTCATTAGATCTAGTACATGTCATGGAATTTATGATCGATCCCATAGCAGAAGCATGTGGGACACGACTCATTTGCTTTAGCTCAATAGTAGAACTAGGACATTAGCATTGCTCAATGTCATGCCAGCCTAAACTCCTTTTTGAGTTCTGCATGTCGAGTTTCCTCAACATTCAATGTACTTTGGCTTAATCCAATGAATCACTTTGATCTATCTCCATAGATCCTTATTATGTACGTGTTTTGTATCTCCCATGTATATCATAGCGAAACAGTTCTCATACCAAGCCAAGCTTTTACACCTGCTAAGTTAGAATATAGTTTCCTATAAATCGTACATTGTCTATGTACAATACAGGGGTGACTACAGTGCTCCCACTAGCACTGACATATATATGGCTTATCTATGTTTCTCGAAATTCAAACTCCTTGAACTTTTCTCATTGAAACAAATATTCCAATTACTGCCACTAGCTTTGACATATATATGGCTTATCTTTATTTCTTGAAATTCAAACTCCTTGAACTTTCTCATTGAAATAATGATCCCACTTGCGAGATGCTTATTTCGGTCCATAAATGAACTTGTTAAGCTTACACATCCTTCAAAACCTATCTTGGTTTAATTATGTCATTGTTCCTAACCATGGTTGTCTCTACTTGAAGATCCACTTGCACTTAAGGGCTAAGTTCAAGTGCTTGATCTACCAAATTATACATGGATTGAATATGGCTTTCCATTTCCTCCTTCTATTTTGTAGCCTTTAGGTTCTACCATAGCTTCCGATAGCTGGTATACTCTGATTGCTATCTACCAGTGACTCATATACCTTAGTAATGTAAACTCTTATATAACAAGGTGTATGACGTCCTCTATCAGATCTATAAGGAAAAAGTGGAAATATGTCAGTTTCCTTAATAGTTCTTTCAATTCCAAATTGAATGCTATCTCCAACTTTAGGCTCTTCGTTGGTTGACTCTTGAATCTTATCAAGAGCGATGTGGCTCCCACTAGCTCTTTTGGAAATCAGCTCCCTTTCTTGGAAGACTGCCCTTTGAGCAACATACACTTTGTTCTTAGAAGGTTGTTAAACAATTATCCAAAATGCTTGATGGGTTCTCCAACGAGATAACACATCTCTATTCAAAGTCCTAGATTGTCGAGCGCTTCACGACGAGCGTAAGCCTCATAATCGTAGACTTCCATATATGGCAGTAAGGATAGAATCCCACTTCACATGAAATAGAGTGTTTTATGAACCTTACTAGTTGGTACAAGACCAAAGGACTTCTTGTAACACTATTCATGGTACAATCCACGAATTGTTAGCAAACATTGCGCGACTCACCTGGCACAAAATCAATTAATGATTTGTTTCTCTATCCAACTAACACTTCCTAGTGGTAGTGTTATGGGTGGAGATAGATCATGAAACTCTTTCACAATTCCTTAGATGATCGATAAAGTTTGGACTGAGATTCTCACTATGAGTGTCTCATCCTATTGCCCAGTTGATTCTTAACCTCGCTTTATGAGAGCTCTGAACACCTGAAAGGTTCCAGACTCACATTCATACGAAGTTGGTCTTACCATGTATCGTGGTTGATCTGAACGGTCAATTAGTGCAAACCAATTCCAACAGATATTGACATCACCCAGTGATGTGTTCATCATCTATCTTGATAAACAAGATTTGCATTTATCATAAGACCCGAGGTCAAATGATATCCAAAATACGATCCAACTGGATACTTGGTAATGCATTTCTCATTTATGTATCCAAGACTGTGATGCCACAAATACATTTCACCCATACCTTTGGATGTATTTGAATAAGTACTTGTTATGGTCAATCTGAACGATCCATTAGTTGAACTAACATCAACAGATATTCACAATAATACACCTTATTCAAATGTTCGAATCAATTTTGAACTATTGCTACTATACTAGGTTCATAGATTTCATGAATTTCTTTTAACATGTTAGAATGCTCCACATTTAAATAAGTTAAAACTATCTCATGAATCATAGCATAAACAATTTCAATTATAATACCAGACTACACATTTTGAAAAGAGTTGTATTTTGATCCTATGAATGTAGCAAGGGCTTGGCATTCATGATCAAATTATCTTCTCTATAAACAAAACACTCAAGGTTTAGAAGTAATGTTTTGATGGCATTATAAATCCATATATTTGATTGAACATCAAACATGGGAGAACTAATTATCTTTTGATCCTATGGAAAGTAGCACGGGCTCATGATCCACAATCAAATTTAACTTCTTCATGTTCCAGTCCTTTCACCTCAAATATACATTTGGGCAAGTTTGCTTTCTTAGTCCTTTTCATGTTATGGAAAAGAATTGCTATCAGAAGATATCTCAGAATAAGCCTTCCTTTGTCCTAGGTATTAGGTCCTAGATTAGGTATACCCACACTAATCGCCTTTTAAACCGTGGGCAATTGGCTTTCTTCTTCTTGACACTTCTATTCATGATATGGGAGTGTTTTGAAGTATGAGTTTCTATGATTGGTCATGCTAGTTCCAAAAAGAAACCTCAACATGGTACACAACTCCTTAATGGACATTTCCAAGTTGTTCATATCAAAATCAGAATGAACTGATCATATGTACATGTTAGCTAGTCGACTAACCATAGTCAACTCTTAACTCAAGGAAATTCCATTTTACTTCAATATGTCAATTTACAAAGTACATTTGATAATTGCTCTTTCTAACAATTTAGAATGCAATGTTTGAAGTAACCTAGGAAGAGCTTTAACAAAGGCGTGATCTTCCCTTTCGTTTATGAGAACTATTCCCAAACTACAAAATTGACAAGATTGATCATCCTCATAGCTAATCATTTTAAAGGTTTTATAGCAGTAGATTTTAGTGGATAAGGTTATAGACATCATTCAATAACAAATTCCATCATAGTTTGTTTTACTTATCCTTAGAAAATAATCACCCTAAATAAAATTATTTTAAAAGGCTAGGATCCATATTTGGCTTCATGATGTGTAAAGGGATGCCGTAAATACACCATAAAGTTATTTAGGTAGGCAAAGCCCTTTGCCAATTTCGATCACCACAAAATTCCTAGATCTTTGAGATTCATTGACTATCAATGGCATGTTAATCTCAGATTATGTTCATCTCAAATTCAATTACGGGGTCGCCGCGGATCATTGAACAGATGGTGAATTGACCATACAAAATCGCATGGTCCCCGGCTCAAGTTACGCTTGAGATTCGCGAGTTCCACATCATTCTCTACATATACTCTCAAATTGACGTGCCGGTTAACCACGCGAGCTCCATCAACAAGTTATAAAGAGAATGTGCAACTTTTATGGATAACATAAGATTCACATTAAATAGATTGAGAATTAACCTTGCAAAATCGCATGGTCCCCGGCTCAAGTTACGCTTGAGATTCGCGAGTTCCATATCATTCTCAACTATACCCTAGATTGATGTGTCGGTTAACCACACGAGCTCCATCAACAGAATATAAAGAGAATGTGCAATTTTCGTGGATAATTTGAACTCACATTCTATTAATAAAAACGGGATTTTGTTTTATACTTGTATTTAGAATACTTTTAGATTGACCATTATCACTATCAAACCCTTTCGGTAACTCCATTCTCAAAATGCAATAGGGCGGTGAGGGTGGTAAGCGCGAAGCATATTAAAAACCGACCTCATTAGGAATCAAAGAGACCTCCTTAAACCCCTACATTAGAACGGGTGAGCCTAGTCGAGGTAAGACTGACCATGTCAATATTTAAACACGCGAGGGCGCATGTTGTAACTTTCTTATACATATAGTAGACACAATTCTAATATATATAAACACAAGGGGTAAATTTAAAACTCTTTAAATTTAGTTGTCTATTATTAATTCTAATTAATTGCGAGGACGCAATGTAACAATTAATAAATCATGAGGGGGTTAATATTCAAATTTATAAAACTCTATTATAAATAATATTAAAATATTTGAAATCACTATTTAAATAATAAATATTCAAATTTAAAATAAGATTAAATAATATTTATCCATAAATATTCAAATTTAAATAAACACATTTAAATAATATTTAATTTTCCAGATTTAATCTAATTAGGTATTTATCCATGCAAGATAAAGCTTGAATTCGAAAAATAAGCAAGATTAAAAATAGATAATGCTGATCTGCTAAGGTTCACGTCGTGAACAACTCTATCACGTCGTGAATTAGGGTTTTTCATCAAATTACGAATTTTTCAATTAAACTTTCATCATTCAGTTCCAAAACAATAATTTCAGAAAACATGGATGTAGGGTGATAGTAACCATGAACCAATGTCTCTGATACCACTGTTGGGTTTTCTATGCATCAAATACACTCTAAATCTAGGCAGCAGAAAAATCGAAACGACGATATACCTAAGTGTACATGCATCCTATGGATCTATGGCTTCATGCTAATTACATCAACCCTAGAAAACTAAAACATAAGTAAGAAAACATACCTCTTATGTAGCCCTTGATCTCCATGCTTGAGATCTTGAACCTCCATGAAGTTGCATGGATGAAAGGACCCAAACCAGAATCCCTCTAATGGTATCACACCCAATGACACCAAAGAGTGGAATAAAAATAACTAGGAGAAGGGTCAATTTCACAAACCCAAAGGGGTTAGAAATCGTCCCTAAGAGGGGGAGGAAGAAGGGTTGGCGAAACTTCAAGCCAAGGTGCAAGGAGGAATGAAATCCCTAAGGCCCTATTTATAGCCTTGGATGCCTCCTAGGGTTTGGTACTCCTTCCCATGTGGGATGGAGGCCTAACCACGAAATTTCACTCCTTTCCCATGTAGGATGGAGTGATTTTCATCCAACCCTAATTCCATAAGGTTCTGGAACATTCCTGATTAACCAACTATCGATTAATGAACATTCAACCCTTTAATTAATTAAACTGTTAATTAATTCCCAAAATATATTTCCAAAATATATTTCCAATTAGTTTCTAATTAATTATTAACCATAATAATTAATAAACCAATTCCTTCTTTATTTATTCTACTCAATTTGGGTCTTGAGGGCAACCCAAAAGGACCCTGCTATTATTAGAAATATTACCAATAGTTAATGACCTTGGACACTATTCCAACAGAAAACCACGTAAAGTTGCAAACTTTACGTCCATACATGTCTAGATGAAGCTCTTAAGCTTCAAATGAACTTAACACTCGACTTAATGCACGCATGTCATCAAGATCCTCCTAAAGTTTGCACCTTTAAGCTCAAGGGTAGCAAAACAAACTCAGATTTGAAAGGATGAACCTTTACACCTCCCATCTTATCCATAAACTCAAAAAGGAGGCCAAAATCACAATAAAACCCAAATGAGAAGATCTAATCATCTACCAATCAAGGTTTGAACTTGATACATCGAAATGGCTGCAAGAAATGGAGTGATTCTGGATCCAAGGCTTCCTTCTCCAAGCTTGAAACTTCAAGATCTTCTACTCCCCTTCACAAGGCACAAAATGGACACCAAGATCTTCTCCAAGGTCCAAATGCTTGAGAATGGAGGCTAAAATACGATTTAGGGTTTTTGGGAACAGTGGAGGCTCATAAGGAGGCCAAGAGAAAAACTTAAGACCTCTAAATAGGGTGCAAGACCCTAAAAATTAGGGTTTCTCAAACATCCTCCAACTCGACAAGTTGCCTTCACCAACTCGCCAAGTTGGTCCTTAGGAATGCGCATGCCAAAGACCACCAACACGTCCAGTTCGCCTCTAAGAACTCGACGATTCGGCCCTTAGAAAAGAGGATTTATTTCCATAATTGACCTTCTAAATTCTGTATGTTACATGTATATTTATCTACCAACAAGTGCAATGATACCTAATTTTTAGCAATACAATCGTCAAAAATTGAACTTACAAAACGGATGGAAGTCACGGCAACGCGCGACGGGCAAGTTTCTAGTTATACCTAAATACGGATCCAAATTTTATACAACTAAATGTTTTGTAGTTATTGAATTTAAACTAAGAATAAATTATTGCCTCAAAATAAAATTTTAAATATAAAGGTTTTTTTTAACGGCAAATCTGTCACAATAAAATTTTAAATATGAAGGTTTTTTTTAACGGCAAATCTAATGTATATCTAAACTACTCTGATTCCGTCTATAATAAATTCAAAACCATTTATAAATTTTAACAAAATATTTTAATAAATAAATATTTAATTTTTACATTGGAATTATTGAAATTATTATGCACATCCTATTAACACCAAATTTTCTGAAAATCACATTAATAAACAGGAACACTGTCAACAGAACAAAGGTAGAAGAGAGAAAACGATACCGAGATAAAAATAAAATTACGTATTTTTCGAGAAAATAAAGCATAGAAAAGGTCAATTATTGGAGCAAGAGATAAAGACCTAAGATATGTATGTTTATCTCAACCTGCGTGATCATTTGACATGATCATTTGACAAGTTCTGCATACAATTTTGAACGTAATAGATAAATTGCAACAAATATATGGTTGAGAGTTTTAAAATGTTATGTTGTCTTTTATTTTTGTATTTGTTTTAATTATCGTGTATTTTTTATTAATGTTTTTTATTGTGTATTTTTTTTATTTGTAGTATTTTTTTAATTAAAATATATATGTGTATCTTATTTTTAATTTTCTAATTTAGTTATAATAATAATAATGACGTGACAAATAGATTGAGTGAGTTGGAAATATAAGTATACGTTTGTAGGTTAGAAAAAAAAACTAATTAATGTGATAAATGGATTGAACAACCAATTGGACATGAATACCCTCCACCTAAATGAAAATGTTATATTATTTGTTTTGTCCTCGATGTATATAGACGGTGTTTGGGATTACTTTTGAAATAATTTTTTGCTTTTAACCTAAAATTTTACCCTAATTTACGAAAAAGTCCAAAACTAAAATTTGTTTACGTAAAAGCATGAATTACCGGTAAAAATAGCGATTTGACCCCTTTTTTCCGGTTTACCAGTTTTATTACTTACATGTTTTACTAAAGTCTTATTATTTTACCCTAATTTGCGAATAAGTTCCAAAATAAAATTTACTGATGATTTGACCATTTTCTTCATGTAACATATATTTTATCGGTTTCATTGCTGACTTAGACACATAATCATTAAATTAACTGATAAGATAAATACGATGAGTTATATAATGCCACATTTACTTCAAAATTTGATACTCATCTCATCGGCTCATTTATGACTATGTATCTACGTCAGCAAGTTTCACTAAATAAGATTTGACGGAATTCGTGAGTTGTTTCAAAAAAATCAACATCTACGTCGGCAATGAAACCAATAAAATGTGTGTTTCCAAGAAAAAAAATGGCAGAAAATAAGTTATTGTCTGATGAGATGGATATATTGGGTTACATAAAATTAGATAAACAATTTGATATTTCTTAAAACGTAAAAAATAACGCAGTTGTTGTTAGTTTATGTAATTATTGTAGTCTTCGTTGGATGCATTTTATGTTCCAAAAAGATATACAATACATCAGGATGTCAGGTTTTATGCTAAACATAACATTATATAACTCAACATATCCATCTCATAATCTCATTTAATGACTAAGCGTCCGGGTCAGCAATGAAACCGGTAAAATGTATGTTACATAGAGAAAAATGTCAATTCATCAGTAAATTTTATTTTGGGACTTATTCGCAAATTAGGGTAAAATAATGGGACTTTAGTGAAACAGGTAAGTAATAAAACCGGTAAACCGGAAAAAATGGGTCAAATTGCCATTTTTAACGGTAATTCATGCTTTTTCGTAAACAAAATTTAGTTTGGGACTTTTTCGTAAATTAGGGTAAAATTTTAGGACTTTTCTGGAGATTTTCCGTCAAAAAAATGTTTGGAATATACAAAAGTTATTTTCAAAATAACTCTTGTAAAGAAGAAAAATGTGGGTTTTCAAAAGTCAAGAAAGTGTGACTTTTAGCATTTTAAAGATAAATTAGATTCAAAAGTCAAGAAATACAACCCAAACAATTTTTAAAAACAACTTTTGATTTTTGTATACTCAAAAAGAACTTTTACAAAAAGACTTTTAAGCTCAAAAAGTAATCTCAAACACCCCGTTATCACGATATGGCGCATAATAGCTTGTGCGATAAAACTTGATTTTAGTTAACCCAAAATAAAAATTTTACGCAAGAAACCTTTAATATGAATTTCTGACTAAATAGTTTTTTTATTTTTTTTTATATTCCGAAAATCAAATTTAAATTAATAAAGCAATGTGGTAATAATGAAATAAACAAAAAGATAAGACCACTTGTACAGCCCATTTCTCTTTTTTTGTCAACATCTTGAAGACAATGACACCCCACCCCTCAAGTCGACCTTCCACCTTTTTTTGTTTTTATATTTTAAAAATACAATTATAAAAATAAAATTATAAAAATTGACAAAAATGTTATTGAATATTTTATTATTTACATGTCTATATGTACCAAAATAGATTTTGGTCTAATAATATCAAGTTGTTCGAAAATGTATTATTTTTTTTAAGAAGTTAATGGTCCAAATCTCATCATGGATTTATGAGTACAATTTAAATGAATGTCTTGTAGCCGTTAAAAATATATGTCCCTCTTCTTCACTAGAGCCACCTTCATCGCCGTCGTCCTTCTTCTCCGACTCGGTCTTTGACAGAGCCAACTAGTAGGGTTTTTCAGCTGCTACCTAGCTCTCATCTTCACCGGTTTAGGGTTTACAAAACCTAGCTTCGTTTGGCCGCCTTTCGATAAAAACCCTATCACCGTCGCCATCCGTCTTCTCCGCTACGGTCGTCGAAGTCGCTGCTGTATAGATCTCTGGCTCGATAGTTGACGTGGCTCGATAGTTGACACAGGTGGCATTGAAAACCTGTGGGGTTTTTGATGCCTCCGAAGAAGGTGGGGATGTAACATAAAGTCGATCTGTGGAAGGGAGGTCTAACGACTACAATTTTTCGAAAAGAAGGGGAGGTCCAACGACGATCTGTTCGTGGTGATCTTCATCACGATGTGAAAAACCTTGCTTTGTTTCTTTCCTTTTCCGGAAAGTCGCCGTCTTCGTCGGAGCCGGAGGTATGGTAATGACGAACATAGAGAGTAGTTAATGTAGAGAGAGATAAAGAGGGGAGGGGATAACAAAGACTGGTTTAAAAAAAATAAAACAAATTGAACTAAAGTTGCAACAAAATTCTTATTTTAAGTGGTTTAGTCCAAAACTTTTTGATTTTGCAATTTAGTCTATATGTTAATAATTTTAGTAATTAATCATATTTATCTAATCTTAAGTCACTGATTTTACATAATCATTAATAACATTCGAAATATTAACATAGTAGTTAATATGATTCGGTCCAAATTGATATCTACGTCATAATATTGTTCCAAACTACTTTTTAAAGGAAGTTGATTCGTACACAACAATTAATTTCAAACACGATAATTTGTGTTTTAAAATGTTATATTGTAAAACTCTATAAAATCATAAGTTGTTGTATACGAATCACTTCACTTTTCTAAACAACTTACACAAAGTAACTATTCTACTATTAAATTTATACATTTTATCTTCAACGAGACATGAATCCTCAATATATATATATATATATATATATATATATATATATATATATATATATATATATATATATATATATATATATATATATACTACCGTTACACCAAATGCCTTTTAATGTTCCAAAGAAACTACTAAAATTAGCTAGTGTGATAAATCGGTTTAAATGATATAAACTTATTGAGAACTAAAGATTCTAACTCTTTATTTTTAATTTTATTTTTAATTTGTTTATTATATATATATATATATATATATATATATATATATATATATATATATATATATATTGTTGCAAGTAGAACAATGGGAGGGGGGGCGTTGAAGTCACAAAATGATAAGGGACGTGTTCGGCACGGAATGTTTTGGAGCGTTTGACAAAACACTCCGTTTAAAACAGAAAGCATCGCTTGACACTACAAGCTTCTAGCGTTTAGTTTAATCAAACGCTCCAAATTCAGATGTTACTTCATGTAGCGTTTAACAAAACGCTACAAGCTAGAAGCTACCCGCTACCTGCTACAAGCTACCAGCTAGTTTTGCCGAACATGCCCAAAATGTTTTATTCTGTTTACATCGCTTAGATCAAAATAATTTGATTTTCTTGAATTATCCTATTATCATTTTGGTCTATTAGTTTAATAGTAAACTAGTGGAGTTACCTATCCTCCACATGGGTCATTGTATTCTATTTGGATTTAAGTTGTTGTGCAAAACGTTGTTGGTACGTCAAAATTCATTTGTTTAGTTTGATACAATAGGACTAATCTAAATCTACCTCTATACTACCTCCACTCCAAAATGCTTCTTCCCAGCATCGATATTATGTAGTCCATTGTATACATAAGAAAATCTACAATGAATAAATAAAAATAAGTTATGTTCCTTAAAATCCTTAGGTTACAATATCAAAAAAATATTGTTTATTACGTAGTCCATTGTAGACATAAGAAAATCTACAATGAATAAATAAAAATAAGTTAATGTTCCTTAAAATTCTTAGGTTACAATATCAAAAAAAAAAAATTGTTTATTATTTAATGTTTTAAATGGAGTAAAGTAACAAAAAAATTTGATACATGATTCTGGAAATATTCTCAATTCAGTCCACCTTTCCCTATTAGCACTCCTATATCTACAACCAAACAATTGTTAAATATTGAAATGAAAACCACATACATGATCCATGTATTAGTTGATATTTACAAAAATGACCGGGTTTTTCAAGATAAAGTTTTGCACATTGCAATAAAATACAACAACAATATAATAAAGAACAATAAAAAAAAGTGTTAAATATGGAAAAAAAAATGCTTCAACCTCTGAACCTAGATGTAGAGTTAAAAAATTAAGAAAGTAAGATGAAAAACCTGAATGATTAGATCCTTACTAAACACATATTTTTTTTGTCAATTTCCTTCTCTAAAGAACAAAACGAAGAATGGAACTTTAAAACTTATTGGTAGTGAAAATATAAATGTACCTGGTTCACCCTTTGTATGGCAGTTCTAGTTAAGAGTCTCTATTCGTAAAATTGATGACAACAAAGATGTTCAAACAATAGATTTATTGTTAAAAAAAGAAAATAGCTTATCAATAAACTTACCTGCCAAGCTGCACAGTCAGTCTTTTTCCACCACTCGCCTCTTCATATTATTATGATTAACATCCACTGTCAATGTTTTGCCTCCAAATCGAACCCTAAATAATAGGAAAACATACATTTTCTCAATAGAATCGTTAGAGAACTTAAATATGATTAAAAAATAATAAGGAATCATGCATACCATCAGATATGCAATATAGTAATAACACTTTATGATATTTAAATCATTTTCAAATAATAGCATGAAGTTTCCAAGTGCTACAGGCAAAGCAAGATCTAACATACCAAAAAAAGATAGAAATAAGTGTTTTGTGAATATTTGAATTACTTTGTTTTTAAGGTGTGAAAAATATCAAATACAATTATGTTTATTTTAACCTATCAAGAATAAAGGATATAGGTGACAAACAAATTCATCAAATTGTATTTCATAATGATAGTAGTCACTTTGTAAAAATGAGTGTGATTCATACCTTTTATTTGTCAAAGACTTCCACCTGCAGAAATAAGATAAAAGTATTAAACCTTGGCAAGTATAACAATTACAGTGAAACTATAAACAAATGATATTACCTTGTGAATAAAAACTAAGTATAACTGTGAAAATTGGTTCCAATTTATATAGAACTCAAACCTTGCTAAAATTCTGCCATAAAGGCTCTGATCTAGCTGTTGAAACAATAAAGAATAGATCGATAGATTCTAACAAGTGTAATCAACCAAACAATAAATAAGAACAATGAAGACAAAACAGTGTCGAATGATTAGATTCAATAGCCTTAGAAGAGTTCAACAAGAACTTCTCTGTAAAGACTACGTAAGGCAATACAACTTGTTAACCCTAAAACGGTGCATGCATGCACTATAAATAGTTTAACCCTAATATCATTAAAGCTCGGGTGGACAGGCCCAACCCGTTACATTATGGACTATTCTAGTACAAAATAATTGACACCACATTATTTATCCCAACAATCTCCCCCTTTGTGTCAATAAAGAAGGTACATTCATCAGTTCGGCTGACGTTTTTGAACTTTGAACAACTTCGACATCAAACCAAGTAAAGTGTTGCTAACCAAGATATACCATTTGATCATATCTGCGAAGCACTTCTTAGCCGCAGCATCATTCGCTTTGCATTGTTCGGTAATTCCCAAAATGTAATTCAGACAGGATGTAGAATAAAGATGCTTGTCTGATAAAAAGAACAAACACCTCTGAACTTTCTCGTCTTCTCGCAGTTGAAACGCCATGCTCCAGTTATCCTTTTGGATTTTCCTAGCTTCATCTTGTTGATATCATTCGGAGCTTCTTCAGGTTGCACAGTTGGTTTCTTTCTTAGCACAGTAGCAATCTCCACATCCATTTTGCCGATTTCCTGAATGTATGAGACTAAGATTCTTTTCAGGTGTGCCACAATTGGTTCGAACCTTTGTTCATCTTTTGACAAAAGAGTGAACAATAAATCCAATCATATGGATTTAGGCATGGCAAGTCAGCCAGAGTGAATTCAAAGACCGAACTTCCTGCTCCTCGGACAGCCTTGAATCGAACGTTTATGAAGCTTTCTGTTACAACTGGTCCAAAAACTTTCATTGCAACAATCTTCTTCAAGTTTCATGTCTAATATTGGGGATTTCCGTGCTTAAGATAAAAGGAGATAAGCATGAGATTGACATCGTTATCCGAATCAGGAGCTTTCTCAATCTTGTCAAAACAACAGAATTAAAAAGGCCTTCGGAGTTATCGGAAAATCAAGCTGAGATTCCGAGGAGTTATCCAAGTCAAATGAGACAACTGGCTCCAACCAGTAAACATTCGGATTATCAATTGCCTCGTTCAGAATCCGCTCCATGGACCAAGGAGGGAAGAGGGCCTTCTGAGTTTTAAGTGTGACATGGGCATCACGAGCCTCCTTTTCACGAGCTTCAACTTCCTTGGTAACACGCTCAATCTCATCGAGATCCTTGTCACGTTTCTTTCTTTTGAGCTTTGCATCTTCTGATAGACCTTCTTCTTCTTCTTCTTCATCAACCATTTTTCCTTTCCCTTTAGATCCAGAAGCTTCATTACCCTTCTGATCTTTTGGTTTCGGCTGTGGTTTTTGTTCAAACTCGCCAGAATCACCAACTATGTTTTTGGGTTCTTCATCAGATGGCTTCTTAGGTTCTTCACCAGATGTCTTCGTAGGTTCTCCCCCTTGTTTCGGAAGAGTATCCAAATCCGAAACACCCTTTATACGATTAAGCATGGAGAATACTGATTTGAGTTTTCCCGCAAGATGTTGTCGAACCGAGACCGTAAGCAACGAGTCACAAGTCTCTACTAGATTCTGCAAGTAAATGTTGACATTTGCGACACAACTTTTGAGAACAGCCTTCTCGAAGTTAAGATCATCAATATGTTTAGTGGCATGAGACAGCTTCACAGAAAGAACTTTCGCTTTCTCAGTTTTGACTGCCAGCTTATCCATGATTTTGTTCTCGATAGCCAGATCCTCTTGTAGCTTCTCAATCTTTGAAACAATAGAGACATTCATCTCCGCATTATCCACCCCGAGGTCTGAACGGACCTTGGATAAAGCTTTTTTTCCGTTTGAAGAATGGACCCAATACTCGTAATCACCTTGTTCGCAGCTTTAGTGTTTTTATCAGAGGAACTCTGAAAATCCTCCATGAATTGAGTAACATCATCAAATAGTTTTTCGACTTTTTCGGTCGTGTCACGAACTGTTTTCTCAGAGTTCTCAACTGCTTTGGCAGATGCAACGAGGCTTTTGGCATGCTCCTTGGTGAGAGTCTCAATTAACGCTTTGTGAGCCTCAAAGGAATACTCACTGTTGGACGAAGATTTAGACGAGTCAAGCAGAGTATCCAGTTTTTCATTGAGGGCCTTAAACTGCCTTTTCGTCATTGGTGCATCATCATCATCACTCTCATGATGAACAGTGAATGGACTGAAGTGGAAGTCTTGAAAGTCTTCCCGATCATCACCAAAAACCGTGTCAGGATCATCATCCCTTAATGGCGAGAATGGAGAGGAACTAGGACCGACAGTACCACCAAAAGTACCTGCCCCCGTATCAGATACGTTAACAGTCACTTGAGGTGAACTAGTGGTAGTGGTTGTTGTTGCAGTCGAATCGATGTAGAGTGGAGTGGTTTGAGCAACAGATATATGTGGTTTCGAAACCCCAATAGATACGTTTGGACAAGGAGCTATGGTGATAGGTGTAGAGATTGGTGTAGAAGTAACAGTAGGTGAAGGTTGAGGTGAAGGAACATGAATGTAATCATTTGTTAATGGAACTGAAGTGGAAACAGGAGATGATACCTTCGCAGTAGACTGAGTAGGAATGGGCTCCGAGACCATGGGTTGCGAAGTTGCTGCAGTATCTGCTGTTTTATTGCGAATAGTCTCACGCTCATGTGAATCCAAGTGAGTTCGTGATTCGGAATCCGCTTGAACAGGAGACGGAAACCTAGGCTTCCGAGCAGTCTTCTTTACTTTCTTCTTTGGAGTTGCATCAGGTTCAGAAGGTCCAACTTTCCCTTTTCTCTTTCCACCCTTTTTGGGCTTATTTCCTTCCGCAAGTGCCTTTCGCAAATCTTTTGGCATCCGACGAACACCAGATACGGCCTTCTTTCGGTATGCAACTATAACCACGTTGTCAGCAGGAACATGGATAAGCATGGCATCCGAAATGAAACCAATAAAATCGAACTTGCTTGGATCAGATACAATAAAGTTGGAAGTGTGCAGAATCGGAATCGCAGCAAGAACATAATCACTGGGAACTAGAATCTGATGACGAATAATGGCTCTTTTGGCGATGACTGACCAGAATCGTGCACAAGAGATCTCAGAGTGTCTTGTTGAAGAAGGAGTACTTTGAATAAGTTGTGCCCAGAGGATTGAACCGTAATCAAGGTTAATCTCATTGTATAAACCACAGATGATTGTGCAAAATAGCTTACTGGCACCGTCTGATCCTGTAATTCTTTCAGAAAAGCTTTTGAATAATACGGTGAAAAGCCCATTCCAAATGGGTGGAAGATTTGGCTTGCTGAACTTTGACAGAAGGGTTATATTCTCACGATAACCCATTTGATAGAACATTTCGATAATTGCTGAAGAGGAAATCGATTCAGGATTGACGAAGTTTTTTGTAGCTGTAAACCCTAGCATTCTGCAAAATCGGTTCTTGGTGATTGAAGTTTTGGTGGATCCGACTTCAAATGTAATGACCCCTTCATTAGGATTGTAGTTTGATGATGAATACACCGTAGACAGATGAACCAAAGGAACGCATTCAACCATTGTTAGGGCTTGATCAAGAGGCGAATAACGTAGGCATTCAATCATTGGTTTGAGAAAATCGGCATACTTGGAAGAATCGAGATCCAGATCCAGATTCTGGTTTGCCTTGATGTTTAGCATGACTGATGAAGCAGTTTGTTCAACAATGGATGGAGTTTTAGAGGAGTTAGCCATGGAAACTGTTAGATAAGATGATGAACAGTGCAAAGAGAAAGAGATATTTTCGCCTGAGAGTTTGAATATTTTGATAGCTGTGAGAGAAAAGCAAATGTCGATTTTCCTTTTATACGGTATAAGTGGAGAGAGAAAATCGTGATTGACGTTTCCATATCCCGATAAAGGCGCCTGGAAAATCGTGACAGTTGTACGTGTGCCAGGCGGCGTAACTGACAGGCGTGACGTTAGGGTTTTTGAAAAGAACGCGCCTTTTTGAAATCTTATCCCTTGAAATCTGTTGTTTCAGTTCTGCACATTCGTAATCAAAAAGCAAATTGCCATAACCTGCTCTCGGAATTAAAAGTAACCTTTCAGAATTATGAAACCAGACTTATGAAAAATCACGAGGATTTTTGTGCAAGAGTGTGCCAAAGATAAAAAAATAAAACAAATTATATCTGGGAATCTATGATGTCAATTACAAATCAACATAAAAACAATAGGATCCCGGAAAACGATCTCTTCCTTCAGAGTCAAGAGAGAGTCGGAAGTGTCTGTGTGGTTTCCCGTTGAATAACGATCATCTATTTGTTGAGAAACAGTGAAATGCTTCTTCTCATTTAGACTTTAAAGGGTGGCTTAAGCTTCAACCAAATTCCGAATCTCAACATGAGTCCGAAAGTCTGGAAGAAGTACTTGTCTGACCAATGTAGTCATAATAACAAGTATGCTTTGGAATTATTTAAGTGGCTGGATAGTGTAGAAATCTCAAGAAAAATAAAAACTGGATCTTTGGGGAAGAAAAGCCTTGGGATGAGAGCTTCTCATAAAGATCACACAAAAAATGAGATTTCAAATGTGAAAGGTACCAATTCGTCAATTTAGTGGTGATTATATCTAGAACATATTGATTGTTCACCGTCAATTCAGAACTTGGTTTCGGATTTTGGGTTTCACTAAAATCGTGGTGATAATGATTTTAAGATCATAAACACAGATGTTGTGTAACCATAAACATCAGTGGTATGTTCTAAGAGTCTCGAGGGTTACATTTGTGGAAGTGAAAATGATGGATAAATAGTGGAGGTGGTTCCGAAGATAAAATGTACCTCTGCTATATAAAACTGACCAAACAGTGAACTCTTAACTCATTGTGAAAAGAGTAAGGTAGCTTAATGACTTATGTGAATGTATAGCCTATTTGGGAGGAAACGATTGGTATTATCGATTCATTAAGGCTTCAAACATAGAGTCTCAAAGGCTTTAGGCAACATGCAACAACATGCTTCTAGGGACACTTAACTAGTGCAAAGATTCAGAATTATAAACCTTTCCACATCGTTCTGATTTGAAAGCATAATGAATATATACCTGCATATAAAATAAATGTAGAATATATCACACAAAATAAAACAAAAAAATAAAAAAAAAATTATTTTTGGTAAGTTTTGGTTTTTCTGAAAAAGAAATATAAACATAAAAATAAAGAAAATATTTTGTGATTTTGGATTTTTCTGAAAAAGAAATAAAAACATAGAAATAATGAAAATATTTTTGTGAATTTTGGATTTTTCTGAAAAAGAAATAAAAACAGAAAAATAAACTTAAAAACAGAAATGTACAGTAACTTCTGAATCAGTTGGAAGAGACTTAATATACAAAGGATACAAAACTTCCGAACCTTTAGATGAATAGTGGACTCCGATTCGTTCCGCGGGTTCGCAACCATTCGGAACATAAAGAATAGATTCCGAATCATTCTGGCTCAGAGTGGTTCGGAGAAAGAACACTACTTAACTTTTCTATGTTGTTTTCGGAACGGAATCTGCTTCTATCATTCCTAAGCCTTGTAGAATTCGATTGAAGGTTTAATCAGGTAAGGATTTCGTAAATATATCAGCTAGTTGATCAGCAGATCTCACAAAGTGAATTTCGACATTGCTATCCTCTATGTGATCCTTTATGAAATTATACCTCAGTGCTATATGTTTTGTCTTGGAATGTTGCACTAGGTTATGGCGAATGCAAATAGCACTTTCAGAATCACAGTATAAGGGGATTCTCTTTATATTAATCCCGTAATCTCTAAACTAACTTTGAATCCAAATTACTTGAGAAGTAAATGAGGCAGCTGCGATATACTCATCTTCAGCGGTATATAAGGAGACACATGTTTGCTTCTTAGACTACCAACTGACGAGTTTGCCATCTAGAAAGACATCCTCCAGTTGTACTTTTACAATCAAGACCACATCCGCCAAGATCAGCATTAGAGAATGCTTGCATAAAGAATCCTGAGTTGGTAGGGTACCAAATTCCGAATGAGGTGGTTCTCTTAAGATATCGAATAATGTTCTTCGTTGTAGTCATATGTGGTTCATGAGGATCCGCTTGAAACCTGGCACAATAGCAAAGAGCAAACATAATATCTGGACGAGTCAATGTTAGATACATTAAAGATCCAGTCATTTGTCGATACAAAGTCATATCGGTTGCAGGCTTCCAAGGACGGTGTAAGCTTTGTTCCGAATGCCATGAGAACCTTGACCTTTGAATCTCCCACCATTACGAATTTCGCAAGCAATGTTTTCGTATAAGCCTCCTGGTTGATGAATATAACCTCTTGACTCTGTCTAATATTTAAACCAATGAAAAAGTTAATTGGACCCATTGAGCTCATCTCAAACTTAGTTTCCATCAATTTTCGGAATTCAGCAATTAATCTAGGATTAGTAGACCCGAAAATGATATCATCAACATAAATTTGGACAATCATCAGATGGTCACCATCTTTCTTACGAAAGAAGGTTGGGTCGACCGAACCTTGTTTAAATTTGGATTGTTTTAAGAATCGAGTTAGGGTTTCATACCATGCACGAGGAGCTTGTTTTAAGCCATAAACCGCTTTATCCAAAATGTAGCAATGATTTGGATATTTCTCATTTACAAAACCTGGTGGCTGTTCCACATAGACAGTTTCTTCTAATTCACCATTCAGAAACGCACATTTGACATCCATTTGATAAACAAAGCCGACTTAGCATTATCAACACTCTTCTTATTTCTACGCTCTTCTATCTTTTGAAGATAGTAGGCTTCATATTTCTCTTTTTCCTTCTTTTCACTTCTCCTTCTCAGCATGCACTTTTTGGCAAAATGGTTCTTGCCATTACAGTAGTTACAGTCGTACCCAGAGTCTCCTAGCAGCTTCTTCTCTTGTTTATATTCATCCTTTTGGGAGCTTTTGAAACTTTCATGTCTCGGATTTTCAGAATTGAAGTTTCCTGCTCTGTATTTGCTTCTGAAACGACCAATGTTCTTTTTGATGAATCTTTTCGGATTAGAAACTATCATAGCATATTCTTCCTTGGTAAATTCCGAATCCGAGATGTCAGATTCTGAATCTTCTTCAGCAACCTTTTTACCCTTCGCAACAAGGGCCACGATCCCATGCTAGAAACAATAAAGAATAGATCGATAGATTCTAACAAGTGTAATCAACCAAACAATAAGAACAATGAAGATCAAATAGTGTCGAATAATTAGATTCAATAGCCTTTAGAAGAGTTCAACAAGAACTTCCCTGTAAAGACTACGTAGGGCAATACAACTTGTTAACCCTAAAACGGTGCATGCATACACTAAGGGCGTGTTCGGCAAAACTAGCTGGTAGCGGGTAGCAGGTAGCTTGTAGCTTGTAACGTTTTGTTAAACGCTACATGAAGTAGCATTTGAATTTGGAGCGTTTTGTTTAAACTAAACGCTAGAAGCTTGTAGTGCCGAACGAGGCTTTCTGTTCAAAACGAAGTGTTTTGTCAAACGCTAGAAGCTAGAAGCTTTCAAACGCTCTGTGCTGAACACGCCCTAAAATAGTCTAACCCTAATATCATTAAAGCTCGGGTGGACAGGCCCAACCCGTTACATTATGGACTATTCTAGTACAAAAAAATTGACACAACATTATTTATCCCAACACTAACCCCTATTAGTACCTCAAAAAACCTCCCTACAATTCAAGAAATATAAGAGAGAGTAGTTACCTAAATGTCAAAACGGGCCAACTTATATACATTAGTGGCTGAAAGAGTGTGGTCACATTTGCTCAGGGCCGGCTCAACTAGTTTGGGGGCTCTAAACGACCAAAAATTTGGGGTCCTTTGACATTACTATACTTAATGTTATAAATCTTCCTCCTTTATCCGGGCTTGGGACCGTCAATAATAAACTAAAAAGTTTAAAATGGCGGAGTTAAATTTTTTTTTTATGTATATGTTTTTTGTGAATATATTTTATGACATAAAGTTAATTTTTCTAGCATTTTTAGATGCAAATTCTTTAATAAAATTTTTATAATCAATTTCTTTTACTAAATGTTTTTCAATTGACAAAATAGCTAATCCATTTTCAATTGAGTTTCACTGTCTAAAATTTCAATAACTTTAACAACTGAAACCACTATTATTTAATACAAAAATCATGATTGAAAGCATATAGAAAGGCAGAAAGCTATTCCAACTCAAATTACACATTTTCATTTAGAAGGAAAACTTGATATCAATGATTAATTACACTAAACAAATTAGACATTTTCAGTCCGCTTTCATCACAATTTTAGCATTAAAAAAGAACTTTCTTTAGAATGGCTAGAGAAACTATACCAAAAGCGGCCAAATGTTTCATGTTTATCCTTTAACGCATCCTAAGGCATTCACTCTTTTATCCGATTCCTTTATAGCACAAGTAGTAGTTGTATACATGATGCTTTAGTTTCTTAATGATTGTTTAATTAACCAAAACAAGATTGGAAAGAGATTAACCCTAATGAATTGCCTATTAACCTCAATTCTGAGATAATAGAAAAATCAAAACTAAAAATTGAAAATACAAAGAATATTACCGTTTCAATCATTCAGTGACAGCAGAATAGCAGCAAAATAGCAGATCATTAAATCAGGAGAAACCAAGAATGAAGAAGGAAGAAGATCCTGGTTTTTTTGGATGATGATCTGCTGCGGTTCAGGGAGACAGCGAGACAGCAACAACTCAACAGAAGTGTAGAAGAAACGATTGGAAAACAGCCTGTAATCGAGAAGACGAGAACGAGAGTGGAAAAAGAACGGAAGATTTTGTTGCCGTATTGTCGCTTGAAGAGTCGATCAAAACTTAAGCCTGATTTTTTGGAAACTACTAACAATGGATCAAAAGTAAACGAGGCCCTTACAATTCGGGGCCCTAAGCCCTATCTTTACTCTTAAAACAATAAGGTCGGCCCTGCATTTGCTCATGGAAATCTACTTGGTAGTATGTTACATTAACAAAATAGTAACAAAAATGCTTGTACATTTATCTATCATCTATTCTTAGCAATATGTATTTAGAAAAGACAAAATCAAGAACATACACCAGTTGTGCATCATAATGGTTTTATTATAATTCTTGGAAAGTACCTTGGTTGGCATCCAACACCATGAAGAAGAAATGCTTCATTGTAACAGGATCTTACAGCAGCAACAAAGAGTATTCTCCTGAAGAAACATGCGTTTCCATCACAAGGTTCACCATAATGAGTCAATGATCAAACATCAGCCACTGATACAGGACCTAATGATTTAATCAAAGAATAAGATTAATTTTAAAAATAAAATATTCAAATTTATATAAGAACCAGAACATCTCTACGAATCTAAGAACTACATGCCATACAAAGAAGTTGGATTTGGTAAGTGATTAGTTGAGCCATTATTCTCATAACACTTGCACGTATGTTTACCCCACTATCAAGCCCTTCTTTTTGACCAAAAAAATATATTCAATAATATCGAACCATAAAAACTTTTTAGATGATTAGTAAACCTGATTGATTCATGGATGATCTCTTCAGTTATTTCCAGTATTATTTCTAGTCTGGTATAAAGGAAGACAAAACTTTTGGCCAACATCCAAAACCTATCAACTGATGTGCTTAGTTCTCCTCTTTCTTGGTACCGGTCTTATGAAGAACCTGGAGAATCTCGAATACTCTCTCCAATTCTAAAACTGTCATCGTGAAGAAGGTTTCAGGCTGGAGAAACCTGCATACAGGGAATACAATTTAGACTTGCTATGCAATCACAAAGAATTATTAAGATGATACCAATAGACCAAAAATGTTTCTCTTTGAAGCATAAAAAGAAACAGGTAGCATGTTGTTTGTAAATGAAAATATAAGGGTGTGTTTAGTTGCGGAAAAATGGGCCGTCTTCCGGAAAAATTTTCCAAGAAAAATGAGAATTTTGAAAACGCGTTTAGTTCGTCTATTTTTCTAAATTTTTCACGGAAAATAAAAAATTTTCGTTTTCTAAAATTACAAAGAAGTTGGAAAAATTTGGAAAACTGATAATCATTGTTTTCCACATTTTTTCTAATTCCAAAATTTTTCTAAAATATAAACACCCACTCCCACCCCCATCCACCTCTACCTACCCTCACCTTAACACCCCCAACCCACCACACCCCTACCTACCTACACTCACTCCCAAGCCCACCCCCACAAACACACACACACACACTCCAACCCCCACAAACACACACACATACCCCACCCACACCCCCACACACACCCACAAACAAACACACACACACACCAACCCCCACAAACACACACACACACCCACCCACCCACACCCCCACAAACACACACACACACACCTACAAACACACACACACACACACCAACCCCTACAAACACACCCACAAACTCACACTCACCCCACACCCACACACACGCACACCCACCCACCTAAAACCACTACCACAATCACCGACCTACCATCACCATCACCATCACCATCACCACCACCACCACCGCTGCCATCACCACCACTGCCACAATTGCCGCCGCCACCACCACCGCCTGTCCCTCCGCCGCTGCCCCACCACCGCCACCGTCCCCACGCCCACCCTACCACCGCTACCGTTTTCTAAAAATGAAAACCGATAGAAAAATATACATCTAAACACGTTTTCTAATTTTCTAAAACTGAAAATGAAAAATGAATAAGTTTTAACTAAACGTGTTTTCTAAATTTTCCAATGAAAACCGAAAACGAAAAACGAAAACTGAAAAAGAAAAACGAAAAACAGAAAATGAAAACTATTTTTCCGTAACTAATCGCAACCTAAGCTTTTAAGAAAAAATTGTTTCTGGAAAGTAAGGGAAGCAACGAAAGGGTAAAACAGGTGAAATTGAAGAAAGGTTCAGGACTTTTGTAAAGCATGAAAGCAACCTGGTTCTAAATCGTACCTGGAGGAACAGTTGGCAGGAGATGAAGAGGAGGAACGAACTAATTAGTCATAGGCTAGTCCTTACGTCTACAACCAGTGCACTGAAGCGAACAGGAAGTTAATAATAGTATGATGAGAGGACCAAATAAAAATGGAGACCCGACGAGAATCGAGGAGTTAGACACCGCATCGACGAAGGGATGGGGGGAAAACAGAAAATCGAGAAACTGAATATGAAGGGAAGCCGGAAAATCGACACCGTAGGCAAGTAAAACGAAATTCAAGATTCAACACAACCTGTAACAATTAGATAATGAATGACCACCCAATGTCACCGACAATCACAATAACCGCATCAACATTCTAAAAAAACATAACATCACATAAGACAGGCAGAAATCAAGCAAAGCTTCTTAATTTTATCATAAAAACCAAAAAATGTTCTCCTAGAAGCAAAAACACAAACACCTGGCATGCGTTCATATTTCTATCCCACATAAAACTATTACCTAATACCCCCTCAGAGAACTGATTACCAAAAGCTATCTGAACTGTATTACATCAAGAGAACATTACCTGAATCAACAAACACAAAAATTTGGGTTGAGAGACATAGTTGGGGCAAACCACACAACAAAACCTTGTGGCATAAACTGGAAGAAAAAAAAGTAAGATGTTCCATCAATAAGCATATAACCCTAAATGAACTGCTAAATACTAAAGCTTAATACAATAAACATCCAGGCATAAGAAATTAGCACAATAGTAAATTGTAATAAAACGAAAAGTCGATAGAAATGGTAAAGGATTTACTGTTGGCCTTCTGCATCCCATATCTGAGAGCAGGCGTGCAAACGCCGGCGAACTCATCAACGGAGTAGCTAGAGAAGCAGGGCAAAGATGAGAACCGGTGTAAGCAGATCGAAGGGAACCTTCTGTGACTTCTGAGCACCTGATGATTGATCGGTTAAGAGAAGAGTGAGAAAGGACGGGAGATGAAGCAGAAGAAATCAAGTTAAAAAAATAGAACGGGAAGACATCGGGAACTGGAAGTGGTTTGGAAGAAGGGGACACCAATCCTAAACCTAATGGGTTACAAATAGGGTGCAAACGAGCCAAGCTACCCGCGAGCTACTCGAGATCGGATCCTTAAAAGCTCGACTCGAAACCGATTTTAAACGAGCCCGAGCCAAGCTCGAGCTTAGTATTAAGCTTGTTTATTAAACGAGCTCGAGCTCAAGCCTATGTCACTAAGCTCGATTAGGCTCGCGAGCCTAAACGAGCCTTTATATAATATAATTTATTATTATTTATATATATTAAAATAAAAACACATTAGGGGAATTATGAATTTAGGATATTAGTAAACGAGCTTTTTAACGAGCTCGAGCCGAGCTTAAGCTTATTTAGGCACCTCAGATAAAAAACGAGTCGAGCCCGAGCCCGAGCCGAGCTTGTATAACTCTTTACGAGCTAGAGCCGAGCTTAGTAAAAGAAAGCTCGAATCGAGCCGAGCTCGAGCTCGAGCCTCATATAACTTAAACGAGCCCGAGCCGAGCCTGGCCAGGCTCGTTTACACCCCTAGTTACAAAATCGGTGAGCAACAACCAAACTCTACGTTAGTGGCAGAGGGAGGGACGTGCAAAAAACGGTACCGTTAATGATCTAGAGCAGTCTACATAAATTAAAAAAAAAGGACGTACAAAATAACAAAAAAATGAAAGGACTAATATGAGAAACCAAAAAAAGAAACCACAAAATATGCAAATACCTAAAGATATGGGCCATAGCTGCCAAAAAACCAACATGTTTACTATTCCTAACTCTTTACTTCTTTAATATATATATATATATATATATATATATATATATATATATATATATATATATATAGAGAGAGAGAGAGAGAGAGAGAGAGAGATAGAGAGGTAGGTTCAAGTATTCTAACTAATTATTGTGCGGATATCGTATGCTATGAGAATTACTAAGAGAATATGTTGTTTAGCAATGCGAATATATTCAACATTACAAAAATATCGTCATTTTCATGCATTCTCGCTAATTATTATGTATTTTTCTTCTCACACATCGTTTTTCACTCATTTTCATTCTGACAGAATACGACCCAATAAACATTCTGACAAACATTCTGACAGAAATGTGTAAGTAAGGAATCAACAAAATACAACAACAAGAGATATTTAATCGGAATTTTCAAAGTGCTCCGGCTATTTTGGAATTTTGACCTTGGCGATCACCGTCTCCGACCCTTCTTCTCCGGTGGGACCAAAGGCCGACAGGGTTGGGTTTCAACTCTATTGCCTCGATTTCTAATTGATCGACTATCTTCTTCTAATATGATTGTTCTATTGTATACTCTTCTGATTTGGAATTCTGGCACACTGAACCATATCATATAGGAGGCAAAGTTCTTAATCATAATCATGTTTTATTCTAATTCTCGATGGACAAAAGGGGATGAATGGAAAAAGGATTGTGATATTGATTGAATGTATAAGAAAAACAGATTGTATGCTTTTCGTGATCACCATAGTGGAAGGTCTAATATTCAATCTTTTTATGTTTCAAATTTTCCAGAATCAGTGTTACGTACTGATATGTGGCGTATGTGTGCTCGTTTGCGCAAAGTTGTTGATGTTTTTATTTCTAATAGGAAATCTCGTTTGGGGAAACAGTTTGGATTTGTTAGATTCTTAGGAATACGTGATGTTGATCTTATGATCAAGAAATTATTTGATGTTTGGTTTGGTTTCTATAATCTTTTTGCATCAGTTCCACGTATAGTAAAAAGGGATAAGCCCTCGAATACAATTCCCTATAAGATTAAGAAACATGAAACCTCCTATGCAAGTGTTGTTAGTGGCCAATTTTTGAATAACAAGCCTTGTGAGACTTCAGAGGCTTTCATTGTTCTTGAGTCAGGGGATTTTATTATTGAAAATAAAAAGACTACTTGTCTAGCCAAGGTTAGAGACATTCAAACCTCACCTAATCTTGAGATGTTATGTCATGATGAAGGATTTGATGGTTTCTAAATTCGTTATTGATTACGTGCCCTTGGCATGAGTTAGGAGTCACGCTCAGAACGCGCCGGAGAACTCCCCAAGGTAGGTCACGCCTAACAGAGCATGCCCGACAGAACCTCGCGCCCGCAGACACCCCTTAGAGCAGGGAGCCCACGGAGAAGGACCGGACCCGCCAAGGGTGCCTTCTACTCCGTAACAAAGTGTAATGGCTCCGGACAACAAGGAGGATGCTCAACGCATTATCAACTGAACCAATCGTTAGCTCTGACTGAACAAAGAGCATGATTACCCAATCAGCGCGCCCGATCCTGTCGAGTCTGACTCCCTTGTACCGTATGGACTAGCTGAAGGCCTCAGTATAAAAGCCACCTCTGGTACCTAGGAAAGTAAGTCGCTCTCTCCCAGTTCACCTAGAAAGATATTCAAGTCTGTCCACTAACTTGACCGTCGGAGCGTTTTTCCGGGAGCCTCCTCCCAGAGAACGGATGATGGTTCCACCCTGTTGTGACCTTGCAGGTTCATCGGAACAGCCAGAAGCAGCGAACATAAACACCCGGTGACCAGTTCGCATCAAAAACTTGCTCGCACCCAACCCATCCCTCTTATCAACCCAACCACTGACCTTCCCGTTTCAATAGTAAATCTTTTACGGCCCAACCCTAGGGCACCTTTCAGCGTACAACAATATGCTAGTGCAACCATACCTCACCGCCCAACAGTTTAACCCACAAGGCGCTTTCTCCATCCTAAACCAAGATTGTTTATCGCGAAGTGTGACATCTCCATTCACTAAGGAACTCCTAGACTATGAAATCCCAAATACAACAAAACTACCACACCTTAAAACCTACAATGGAACCACAGACCCAGATAGGCACATCGATACTTACGAATGGACAATGACCTCATTAAAACTGGACGAGCGATTATGGTGTACGTATTTCCTGACAACCTTAAACGTCAATGCATGAACGTGGTTCAAGACGTTACGGCCTGGGAGTATTTACAATTTTTGCCAGTTAAAGTACCTTTTCCTAACGAATTTCATGCAACTGTGTAAATACAAAGGAGATTCACACTCAATCATTGGTTGAAAACAGAAGGAAGGGGAGACGGTGCGAGAGTACTTCAACGGGTTCAATAATGCCACGCTATACGTTCCAGGGCACGACGAAGGATTAATAGTAGGCGCCTTCACATGGGGCCTTCTCCCGGGGCCGCTGTCCTAGAAGATCATGGAGAAGAAACCCCAGACACGGGCTGAGCTAAAGGAGAAGGTAGAGCGTTACCTAAGACAAGAAGAAGGGGAGGCAATCAAGTAAGTGTACTTGAACGCCATGATCGCCTCAACCACAAAGCATCACAATCCACCGTCGCACCACCCGGAAACCCCGGGTGGTAGCAGGAACTTCAGACGTGGGAAACTCCCTCAAGGACGTTTTAGGCCATTTCAAAGGGATGATAGGAGAGGCGGGCGACTAGATGTCTATGCAGTCTCCGATAGACAACCGACGAAGGGAGCGAAAGGACGGTACTGCGAGTACCACAAGAGTAAGACACACGACACTATCAACTATTCAATATTAAAAAGGGAAATGAAGGAGAAAAAACCAAAGGGGAACCTCATAGAGGTAGCACGGAGTCTCTGTGCCAGGTTCAATGCTGAAAATGCTAAGGACACAACAAAAGAGCATGACCAACCCTGTAACATCCCGACTCCCAGGTATAAATTCAAATTGTTTTTATATTCATATTGATAGGGCAAATCGACGAGTTGGAGGACTCAACTCGACGAGTTGGATATGAGTGAGAAAACCCTAAATTTTAGGGTTTGCACCATATTTAAAGGACCTTAAGTCCTCTACCCAACCTCCCTGATCACCTAGTCACCCAGAGACAAACCCTAATCGAGCTATCTTCCATTTTGAGAGAGTGTAAGGCTAAGAGTGTGTGTTTTGGTGCATTCCTTGGAGAAACTCGAAGATTTAAGACCTTGGAACGAGAAGGAGTATATAGATCCGGCACCCATTCAGTTGTAGCAACCATTTGAAGGTAAAAAGTCACTACCTTGATCACTTGTTTGTTAGATCTCTCCATTAGAGAGTTTATGGCAATTTCTATCTTCTTCTTGAGTCATTCTTGGTTTTGAGCATGCTTTGAAGCTAAGACTTCCGATCTGGACATTACTAGGCCCTTTAGGCCTAAGGACTCAAGATTTATCAAGCTTTGCCCAATCTTCATGCCTTAAACCCCTTGTTGAGCCTTGTTTTGGCAAAGTTAGCCCCTAATTTCCATGCATGGATGTAAAGCTTACAACTTTACATGGTATCTCAGCCCTAGAAGGATAGATCTAGAGTTTGGGGCCTTATCTCGCTTAAAAGCGTCTGAATGAGAAAGGGTTGGATGAACTCGACGAGTTGGTTAGGGTTTTTCCGATATTCTGGACATTGTACAAACTCGACGAGTTGACTCGAATTTTCCCGATCTTCTGAGAACAGAAGGAACTCGACGAGTTGCATAGATGCACTCGACGAGTTGAGTCAACATGGATTGTTGACTTGAGTGTTGACTTCCGTTGACTTTTTAGGGTTTGGTCAAGTTGAAGACTTTGGAGACCATGGAGGGGTAAAATGGTCTTTCACCCTTTCTGAGATTTAGTAGAGGAGCTTAGCCTAACATATTTTGGGGGTTGTTAATATCAATTATTAATTAGAGGAATATGTGATATCTGTTAGGCGGAGTCTAGACCGGTAGTTCGGGTACGGGATATACTGCTTTACTTTACGAAGTGAGTCTTCTCACTATACTTACCTGTGTGGTAATTTATGTGTGACCGGAGGGTCTTATTCGTGTTACTGACCGGAGGGTCTTATTCGTGTTACTGACCGGAGGGTCTTATTCGTGTTACTGACCGGAGGGTCTTATTTGCTTATATTGATATATGTGATATTATGCATTATGTCTTTGTGATTATTGTTGTATATTACTCTGTGCATTTATTGAGCTATGATCGAAGGGTCCATACCGAGCAGTGAGACCGGAGGGTCTTCACCGAGACACAGGATCGGAGGGTCCATACAGATCCGTGAGACTAGAGGGTCTTCACTGAGACACATGACCGGAGGGTCCTTATCGAGATATAGCCATGAGAGGCTAACTATTTGTGTGTGTGCTATTTTGGGGAACTTACTAAGCTTCGTGCTTACCGTGTTGAGTTAAATGTGTTTTAGGTACTTCTGTAGATTCTGGGAAGGCGAAGGCATGATTGTACACATCCGTCGGCTTATGGAGATTTGAGGATTTTGGGATACTCTGATATTGTTTTGATAATAACTTAAAATTTATGTGATGACTTGAATTTATGAGTAATATTTTTAGAATTAAAAATGAAAAATTTGTCTTGAATTTTGAGGTGTTACAATTTGGTATCAAAGCCTTGGTTTGAGGGATTCGGGCACACCCTCGGGTATGTCTGGACTCAAACTAAGGAGTTGATAACTTTTCAAAAGAGAATGATTTTTCATCACACGATTTTTCAAAGAGATTAAAGAGTTTTGAAAGCAAATCCGAAGCGGTGTGTACAACCAGCCAGATCCCGAGCGGTGATTTCCCAAAATACCCTTACTTGATTATGTGTTGATATTGTGAGCTGATACAACTGCATGGTAGTTTAGGGCTAGAGATCTACTCAGAATTACATGCTAGTATGGTTGCTTAGGAGAGATGCCTTATTACCTCTTATGTGAGCTGGTAGTGTTGTATATGTATGATTAGAGATCTCCTAGGAGTTGGGAGATAGGATTGCCTGAGTTCGGTGATGCCTTTTGTGTTGTGGATAGAGCAATTGGAGTTGTATGCTAGAGTGGTTTTATGTGCTGGTGGAGGTTGCTAGATGCCCGAATGCTGCTTGCTTTGTGCTTGTGAAACTCATGAGTGATGCGAGTTAGCTAGAATAGCTAATGAATATTGCGAGGAGTTCTTCAACAATTGATGGCAGAGAAGTGTGGGAACCTAGGAGAGCCTAGGGAGTAATTTCAATCTGATGAGTGCGCTGTTAGAGGTGATGTAACGACGTAAATTTTCAAACCAAAATTTTCATTTTTAAAACACATAAAACTCATATATTATATTTCATAAAAACCACAAGTGTCTCAATGTCAACATAAATCCACAAACGAAAGTCAAATCCCAAAGTCCTCAACATAGTCTCGAACAGGTGGGTACAATCATGCCGACGCCTTCCCGCGGTCCTGAGAAGTACGTGAAACACATATCACACCACACGGTAAGCACAAAGGTTAGCGAGTTCCCCAAAATACCACATACACAAATAATAAGCCTTTCATGGCTATAACTCGGCATGGACCCTCCAGTCTCATGCGTCTCGGTGTGGACCCTCTGGTCATGTGTCTCAGTGAGGACCCTCCGGTCTCACAGCTCAGTTTGGACCCTCCGGTCCTGTCTCAGTGGAAACCCTCCGGTCCCACAACTCGGGTTGGACCCTCCGGTCCTGTCTCAGTGGAAACCCTCCAGTCCCACAACTCGGGTTGGACCCTCCGGTCCTGTCTCAGTGGAAACCATCAGTCCCACAACTCGGGTTGGACCCTCCAGTCCTGTCTCGGTATAACACAGAATATAGCATATATATCACACAGACAAAATGCATAATATCACATAACTCAAATAAGTTCATAAGACCCTCCGGTAACACATAGATACCACTCATGGTAAGTATAGTGAGAAAACTCACCTCGTAAGAAATCAGATAACCTCGAACTCGAATCACCGGTCTAGCCTCCGCCTAACACATACGATAATTATCCCTAATTAATAGCGGCTCTCAATGAAGCTAGACTAACCCTTCTACAAGCTCACAGAAGGGTAAAAGACCATTTTACCCCTCCATGGCCTTAATAGTCCACAAATTGACCATACCCTAAAAGTTAACTAAAAGTCAACGGCAACGTGTACGCCGCGCGTACAAGAATCCTACGCTGGGCGTACTCCAACGCCATGCATGCATCGGGGATTCCCGACCCTATGCTGTGCGTACTGGGATTACGCTCAGCGTACGTCCCAGTTTTGCTTTTCCTACTCATTTGGTCTTAATCCGTTAAGACTTTAGCTCATATCACAGATCTGGACTCACTATGGACTCTTACTCCATAAAGTTTGTGACTTTAAGCCTTTGCATGGATAATAAAGTCACAAACACCCAAAACTCTCATTCTCTTATCTCAAAATGCTCATATCTCATGCATGGGTTGATTTACACGTCCAAGTCTTGATTTTTATCACACTATATCACTAAAGACACTTAAAGGAGCTGATCATAGTCTTTGGAGCTTAATATCTCATAAAGCATCCAACTTTGGGACCAAAACCCTAAAATGGTCTAACATGATGCACAAAACAAAATAGTGAGAAAGCTTTGAGCTTTATACCTCCAAATGAAGCTCCCAACACAGATATGCTCAGATCTAAAGCGTGGAATCCCACTCCTTCTTCTTCTTCTTCAAGGCTCCTTCTTCACTCCAAAGAAACACAAAATCACTCAAATGCTCTCAAATGGACACACACAAGCTCAAGAACGAGGATTAGGGTTTGAGAGGGTTGTTTGTCTGAGAATGGTGGCCAGGAGTGAGGCCATCATATCCTTTATATAGGGACACACCCCAAATTAGGTTTTTCACTCTGGGCCTAGTACGCCCAATGTACTAGGTGGCTTCCGCGTCAAATCATGCATATGAGTACGCTGAGCGTACACTCGCATACGCCTCGCGTACTCATGTACCACCTTTTCTCAGTAAGGGCTAAAAGCTCCTCAACTAGCTGATGATGAAGCCAAGATTCTAACAAACGGACCACCAATGATCTTCTTCTTCCTCAAAGGGATTCCAATCTTCAAAATCTCTTGAATAACACCAAAAATGACCAAGGACTTCAATGGGGGCTGAGATTAGGGTTTCCAGAGGTCTTGGGAGTGAAAGAGGCTGAGGAGAAGCAACCCTAATCATCTCATACCTTTGAATACCCAAAAATAAAGGTTTTAGAGTATCAGATGCTTCTCACGTCGTGAGCACTTCATGCTCACGTCGTGAGCCTTAAATGAGCTTGGTCAACAAGTCAACGATCACTCACCCGAACCACTCCAACTTCAAACGGCCATAACTTCTTCGTTTCAGCTCCGCTTTTGACGAACTTTATATACATGGAAAGGTGACGAGAAGCCCTACGCTTCTAGCCACTCACCCTTACCTAAAAACTTTCCGAACAAAAACCAAAAATCCTTAAAAGACCGAGATTTCAAATTACGATTATACCCTTGGCCTCCGAAGACACAATCGAACACTTATATCACTTAAACCATGGCAACTGCATCCGAAATGGGCTAAATCCATCCTTTCCCGATGCTCTGAACCCCATGATCACTGATGATTGGGCCACAGCCCCAAGCAACAGAGCAAATCTGAAACCGAGTGTTACAACTCTCCCCCACTTAAATTAGATTTCGTCCTCGAAATCGATCCTTACTAACACCCGTATCAAAACAACAATCTGAGGAATGCAAATGAAGATTCTGTGCATAGAACAACCTTTCCGAGACACCCGAAACCCAAACTAAAACTTCCATCTAAAAAAAAATTAAACACTGAGCTTCCGAAGGAAATCACTCCTACCTCTCTGAAACCGGAAATCCGTATTGGTCTGACTTCCTGACAGACCACCCATGCTGAACTTTACCATGCTTAGTCCTCATCGAATGACCGACCAAACACACACTTAACCCATGATTATCCCGATGCTACCAACAGAACCACGTCACTGACCAGAAACAGTTGTAGAACACTTATACTTAACAGAAGGCTCAGATAATCATTCGAGTGGAAGATTCATCCCTGCAACGATTAGACTCAGACGAGAGCTGCGCAACAGAGTTATATCAATTACTCTGAGATTATTTAATCCCGCTGTGAGTGACTTAACATTATCCAAGCAATCAGTTACCCATCTGTTAGATACATTTTATATGCATCTTTTAGCACGATTTGCTTGGTATTTTGTCATAAAATGCTAACTAACTCCCGATTATTATTATGTATTGTGTGTTTCGTGATTATTTTGTAGAATGCCCATACTGCTCATGTTTGTTATGATTTTTCAGGGTAATTTGGAGCACATGGATGATTATGCGAGTTCGAGTTGCGTTAATGGATGCTTTGGAGCTTAACTGGAGTTTAGACTAAAGAAGGATGCCGAGGAATGATCAAGAACTGCTTGGAAGGAGGAACGACAACCAAAAAGACACGAAAATGACAACATGCGATCATATGTTGTCCCTATGCGATCGCAGCTTTGTCCTTGCGATCGCAGGTTTGGTCGCAGCTCCGCTTCAGAGACTTTTCGTGCCAAAAATTCAGAAGGTTGAGAAAACCGACTTCATGCGATCGCATGTTGTACCTATGCGATCGCAGCTTGGCCAAAATGCATCAAAATGGTATTGTACTTCATTTAAAAGGCATGTGACGCATTTTCGATAATACATGCGATCACAGGTTGTCCCTATGCGATCGCATGCACGACGTTTTTACAGCTGGACGTATAAATAGAGCCACAGACTTGCCTAGTAACCCTAATTGGCGATTACTGGCGATTCTAAGGCGATTTTCAGAGACTTTCAAGTGAAGAATGCAAATCCGAAGGAGACGATTCAATCATTTTTCATTGTTTAGTAAGGTTTATCATTTAGACTCTATTTCTACTGTTTGTAATTCGTTTTTAGCCATGTCAGGTTAAAAACTCAGATTTCAGTTTCTCAAAGACGTAACCTTTTCGTATGATTAATCATTAGGCACTATATTTGGTTGTGATTACTGTTTAGTTTGATCAATGCTGTGTTTAATTGAATGTTTGATTTTGATTTCAATTTTTTTTGCCACTTAAATTGTTTGTGAATCATTCTAGTTATCTAATTGTTTAGATTCGTAATTGTCTTACTAATTGGTAAAAAGTAACATATATTAGATTAATTCTGCATTTAGGGTTAACTCTAATATGAATTGATCAAACAAGTTTTTATGCCTCCAAGCTTATGAGAGGTATTGGACTTTACTGAGAAATTACATTGTGTTTAATGCAACTTTTCTTTGTTAATCAAGAGCTTGTTTGGTTAATTTGGTAAAAAGTTAGGTTTAATTCAGAGAACTCTTTTTGATTAAATAATTTTTGTAATAGTGGGCATTAGAGCTTGTTAATGAACTCTAGTACCAGTTTAAACAAGTGCACAGTCAAATATTGTGTTGAAGGTTAATTATATGACTAGGGGAGTCACCGCGAAACTAAAATCGTTTTCTCTTATTTGAATTTTCACAGTCTTTAAATTCAGTTAATCTTTTATCATTTTTTATTTTTATTAGTTTAAATTTTAAGAAATAACTCCCCCCCTTTATGTTTTTTCGTTTGTCAAGAATTAGTTTGTGCCTTACGCAAAGAGGCAACTTTAGGATGTGTCCCTGAGGATCCGACCCTGCTTACCAGTACTACCTGTTAGTGCAAAAGAACAGTTTTATTTATATTTTTATTTGTTTAAATCATGCACGACAGCGGTTTTAACAAATTGGTTCCGTTTCCAGGGACACGGTAAACACTAATAGTTTTATGCCAAGATCTTCACATACAGGTGATCTAATTTTTTATCCAGAGATTGAGAAGACTGCTAGGAAGCTAAAGAAGGAAGCAAAACTTAGGAAGTAGCAAGCAGGAACCTCATCTTCCACCCCATCACACTACAAAACACCCACACCACAAGACACTCCCTTGCGGAACGAACCTGAAGCCTCGTTTCAACCTTTTCCAAAAGCACCACCTACCTCACCCGTTAACAGCCCCTTTAAAACATTCTCCTCATCATCTTCAGAAGAACCCGAACCTACAGATTCGTCTGAACCGAAACAGAAACCATCATGAGCGAAAACGGAGACGATGCTGAAAAGACTCTTTGCAAGTGGGCAACACAAGAGGTTACCCAACAACCTCTGTGTATCACCTTTCCAGAAGCTCAGAACTTTGAGCTCAAATCTGGTTTAATCCATTTTTTGCCCCCGTTCCGAGGCCTTGAGAATGAAGATCCTTATAAATTTCTCAAGGAATTCCATGTTGTCTGTTCTGGAATGAAACCCCATGCTGTTACTGATGACCTGATCAAACTAAGGGCATTCCCCTTATCAGTTCAAGATGCAGTAAAGGAGTGGTTATATGTGATGGGTTTTGAGCATTCTAACACTCCTATGGTGTACATGCAACCCTAGAAACCTTGGATCTATGTTTGACTAAGATACATGCAAATAATTATTTTTCCAAGGTTCTTATCCTAACTAGCATGGCATGGGATACTTGAATCAAATAAAACTAGTAGAATTACTTACCTTGTAGTAGTAGTTGATTGCTTGGAGTTTGAGAGCCTAGCACCAATAATGTGGATGCCTCAAATGGAAGTCACAAATCACCACAAACTTGGAAACTTGAGAGAATAGTCACAAACTTCTTGAAATCGACCCTCTTGGTTTACACACATCAACTAGTGCAATTTCAAGAACCAAAGCCTCCTTTATATAATGTGGTGGATTAGGGTTACATCCATGTAAACCCTAATACCCATGTCTTTTCATTTCCATGAGATCCATCGGTTAAAGCTCCATCGAGTATCCATGGACTTTCCATGCAAGCCTAGCCCATTCCAAATAAGCATTAGCCCACACTATATAAATACAAGAGCCCATATTTAATTAGTCATACTTTTGATCTCTAAATTAATTCTAAATTAATTCTAAATTAATTATAGATCAATACTAATTAAATAATATGATTTTATATTAATATATTAGGACTTATAATATATTAATAAATCATAACTTATACTATTCTCAAACGATTATCCATAAATTGTTCGGGTGAAGTGCAACCCAAATGGACCATGCCGGGTCGGGTCAAGTACATACCAAATATAGTTATGGACTTAGACACTATATCCAACAATATGATCTTCCGTTTGGTTCAATAACAATCTGGAATGTGTTGGATAAGGTGTCTAAGTCCATAACTATTTCTGGTATGTACTTGACCCGACCCGGCATGGTCCATTTGGGTTACATGGCACCATGCAATTGGATAAACTAAAATGAGAGAAATTTATGGTTTATTAATATATTATAAGTTCTAATATATTAATAATATTATTTAATTAGTTTGATCAAGAATTAATTAAGTGATCAAAAGATAACTAATTAAATATATGGGTAGATTATGTAAATCTTCCATATCTTATATAGTGGGCTAAGAGGCTCCATGGATTATCAAGTTGGGTTCCACCCATAGGATGCTCCATGGGAGTTACAAACTCATGGGTCATGGAAATGAAGAGTCATGACACATTAGGGTTTACATGGTGTAACCCTAGATGTGTCAACACTATATAAGAAACCCATTCTCCACCAAAATGGGCGACACTAAGAAACAAGAGGGCTAGAGCCGATTTTGCAAGTGTAAGATTCTCTCAAAGTTTACTCCTTTGCATTTGGTGTTGTGTGAAGCATTTGAGGCATCACACTTGGGGTGCTAGGCTCACAAGGTTTCAAGGATCATACTCAACAACAAGGTAAGTTATTCTATCTTTCATTCAAGTTAAAAATGTTCCCCATGTATGCTAGATAGGAATATAACCTTGGAATTCAACTTTGCATGATTATTAGACAAACATAGATCCAAGGTTATTAGGGTTGCATGTACACTTAGGAAGTGTTAGAATGCTCAAAACCCATCAGTGGTATCAGAGCATGGTTCGTTTGTTGTTTTTTTTTTTTTGTGTGCAAACAGCTTGAAAAAAAAATCGTTTTTCTGTTTTCTGCTCGTATGAAAGTTTGCACATTTGTTGCTGGAAATGGACTAGAAACATTACCCTAAACTGGTTTGATGTTTTAAAGCTTGTTTTAGATGGTGTAATGTTTATGCTAATCCATTTACAATGGCAATTATTAAAATTACAAGTTTTTTTTAAGTGTAATTTTTGATTCTTGAAAGTGTTCATATTCATGTTCTTGAACTTATGAAGATTAGATGATCATAGGAATTGTTTGTAACCTTCATGGTAGTTTAATTCATGATCATAATGTGTTTTAATGGAGTCCATAACTTGTCCTCAAGTTATGGAAAACCAAAAGTCTCACTTTTATTAAAGCCATTAAAAGAACACAAAAGTTATAAAAATGAAGAGTCTTCATTTTTATTACTCAATTAATTCATAAGTTATAAGAAATGAAAAGTTTTGGAAGTTTACAAAACTTGCCCTCAAGTTTTGGAACATGTAAAGTCTTGATTAAAACTTTAGTTCCAACCCTTAGAATTTTAAAAGTTAAAATTCAACCCTTATACTTTATAATATTATAAGTTACTAATATATATATGTATAACGTCAAGTCGTCTTACCGCTAGTACGCCTCATTCACGAAGCCGGTCTATAAGGGGGGTATAAGGTTGTTGCCTATAAAATGGTAACTTAATGGGTGTCCACTCTCACCCACCGCTTCCTTGATCGGTGGAGGGTCGTTAGCCGAACGGGTAAGACAAGGACTTATAAATTCTCATTAAAAGTATGATGAATATTATAAAGTAACTAAATGCTTTTATTAAATTCCCAATCTTAGTTACTTTAGGAAAATGTGAATAAGGTGTTAATCCATGAAATTACACTTTACACTTTGTTTAAGTCGTTGGTGGAGCGTGTGTGGTTAACCGGCACACTAACTTGGACTTAACAAGGTAGGTAAAGGGTGACTTAAGGTTTACCATAGCATCGGTGGAGCGTGTGTGGTTTACCGGCACATCGATTGAGTGATAAACCTTGAGGGTACCAAGTGATTTGCATGGTTACTTCACACCTCGTTTTGTGATCCTCGGTATCCCAGTCACAAAACTTGGAGGGCACACTCGAGATTGAAACATGCCTTTGAAAAGTTCATTGAATCTCAAAAGAATCTAGGAATTTCTAAGAACCAATTAAAAACCTAATATCTATATTTCGTTTTTCATGGTGGAAATTGGTGAATCGTTATTCACCTACCTTTCAAATATGTTATAGCTTGGATTACGGCATACCTCTTCTAAGTTATAATATATTGTGATTGGATTCTAGCCTTAATATTACATTTGGGTGTTTTATTAAGGACTCTCTTAATATCTAAACTAATCTTGTTCTCTTCTTTCAGATGTCTTCAAACAATGCTGCTTCTGGCTCTAATCCTAATGGCTCCTTTACCCTTATGAACTTGTGTGGGAAAGTCACTTTTGATGGATCCAACTTCAATGAATGGATCAGAAACATCAGGATGATTACCCGCTACGAGGACAAAGAATATGTCCTTGACAAGGAGCTTAAGGAGATTGATGAGACCACTGCAACTCCCCAGGAGATCGCTGACTTCCGGGCACATGAAAGGGATGCTACAAAAGTGGCATGCATCATGTTGGCCACCATGACAACGGAACTCCAAAAGTCCTATGAGGACTTCTACCCTTTTGAAATGCACAAAGATCTGATGGAAAGATACCATCAAAGTGCACGACAAGAGAAGTATGAAATCATATGCTCTATCATAACAACCATGATGAAGGACGGGGAATCCGTCACGAGCCACATGCAGAAAATGCAAAGGTATGTGGATCGGTTGCTGAAGCTTAATGTGAACTTCCCTGAGGAGCTTGGAATAGATATCATTTTGCACTCCTTACCATCGTGCTATGATCAATTCCGCATGACATATCACATGAATAAGGAAGAGGTCACACTCAGCAAACTTCAGGGACTCGTCAAGACCGCAGAAACAGGTCTTAAGGGTAAGTCGGTTGTTAACACTCCTACTCCAAACTCCGCCCCGGTTTTGGCAATCGGGAAAGGTAGAGGGAAGAAGAGGAAGAGCTCTTCGAAGGGTACCAAGGCTAGGACCCTTGATGGCTCTTCTTCAAGTGGAACCAAGAAAGGTTTTGTCACTCCTTCTTCTGACCCTAAAGAGGCTGAATGCTTCTATTGCCATGAAAAGTCACATTGGAAGCGGAACTGCCCAAAGTACCAGCAAGATGTGAAGGATGGGAAAGTTAAACCCAACCATGCAGGTATTTACACTATCTTATCTAATAACTCACCCCATTCTAACTCTTGGGTCCTTGATACCGGTTGTGGTATTCATATCTGTTCTGATTTGCAGGGACTAAGAAGAAGTGAGAATGTGGAGCATGGAAGAATAAACTTAATCATGGGGAATAGGAAAGCTTTACCTGTCACCAAGATTGGAGTTTATACTTTATCGCTAAGTAGTGGGTTTAGTTTAGATTTGAATAAATGTTGTTATTCGCCAGAAATGGCAAGAAATATTATTTCCTTTCATGCATTGTATAAACAAGGTTTCACCTTTTCATTTGATAATGAAGTTGGTTCGATTAATGCTTTCTTTAATAATGTTCTTTATTTTAAAGCATTACCTTGTGATGGTGTGTATGAAACTGTATCTGTGGTTGATAACTTAGGAAATAATGTATTGTGTATTGATTTTGTTAATGATAATAACTTGGATAAAGCATCATTATGGCATTGTCGTCTTGGACATATAAGCAAGAAACGCATAGGCCAACTCCAAAAGGATGGAGTATTGGAGTCATTTGACCTAAAGTCAGATGATAGTTGCGAATAATGCTTACTTGGAAAAATGACAAAGTCACCCTTCACAGGTTCTTGTGAGAGGGGTGAAGGTTTGTTGGATCTTATACACACGGATGTGTGTGGGCCCTTCAAACATGCCACAAGGGATGCTAATCGTTATTATTTGACTTTTACTGATGATTACAGTAGATATGGATATGTCTACTTAATCAAGCATAAGTCAGAGACTTTTGAGAGGTTTAAAGAGTTTAAACAGGAAGTCGAGAATCAATTGGGCAGGAACATTAAGATGCTTCGATCCGATCGAGGTGGTGAGTATCTTAGTTCAGAGTTCCTCGACTATCTTAGGGAATGTGGGATTGTCTCACAATTGACACCTCCCAGGACACCACAGTTGAATGGTGTAGCTGAGAGGCGTAATCGAACCTTGTTGGATATGGTTCGTTCCATGATGAGTCGAGCTTCGCTACCAATCTCATTTTGGGGGTATGCCTTAGAGACTGCCGCCCATATCCTTAATCTAGTTCCCACAAAGAAAGTTGCCAAAACTCCTCATGAGATGTGGACTGGTAAAGTACCCAAACTAGACCACATTAAGATTTGGGGTTGCGAGGCTTTCGTGAGACGCGAGACTCATGATAAGCTCGAACCTCGAAGTGAGAGGTGTATTTTCATCGGCTACCCACAGAAATCCTTTGGTTACCTCTTCTACAGACCTAGTGAGAATGTGGTCTTTGTAGCTAGGAGGGCTTTCTTTCGAGAGAGATAGTTCATAAGCCAAGGAGACAGTGGGAGGCAAGTTGACCTTGAAGAAATTCAAGAGTCAAGTGGTGAAGGAACTTCAAACCCTAGCACTCAACTTGAGGAGGAAACTCCTGTTGAGCCAATTGACAAGTCTGTACCTCTGAGGCGTTCCACAAGGGTTAGGAATGCACCTGAGCATTACTATGGATTCCATATTACTGTGGAAGGTGATACACTTATCAGTGATGAGACACTGATAGGTCTGGATGAACCTAACAGTTACGCGGAAGCCATAGCAGGCCCTGAGTCAGCCAAGTGGAAAGAGACAATGGACAGCGAGATACAGTCCATGTATGACAATCAAGTTTGGAACTTGGTTGAGAATGTACCAGGTCGTAAGACTGTAGGGTGCAAATGGATCTTCAAGAAGAAGACCGACATGGATGGTAATGTACATACTTATAAGGCACGACTGGTTGCAAAGGGTTTCTCACAAACTCCGGGAGTTGATTATGATGAGACCTTTTCTCCAGTGGCCAAGATTAAGTCTATTAGGGTTCTGTTAGCCATAGCTGCATTTCATGACTATGAAATATGGCAAATGGATGTCAAAACCGCTTTCCTTAATGGAAAGTTGGCTGAGGATGTTTACATGAGTCAGCCAGAGGGTTTTGTCAATACAGAGTACCCTAATAGAGTGTGTAAGCTTGAGAAATCCATTTATGGGTTAAAGCAAGCACCTCGCAGATGGAATCTTTACTTTGATGAGAAAGTCAAAGAATTTGGCTTTTCTAGGAGTGAAGATGAATCTTGTGTATATGTCAAGGCTAGTGGGAGTATAGTTAGCTTTTTGGTATTGTATGTGGATGACATACTACTCATAGGAAATGACATCCCAACTCTGCGGGAAGTTAAGTCCTGGCTTGGGAAGTGTTTCTCTATGAAGGACCTAGGAGAAGCTGCCTATATTCTAGGGATAAGGATCTTGAGAGACCGGAGTAAACGACTAATTGGACTTAGTCAGAGTACCTACTTGGATAAGGTGCTGAAGAGATTCGGCATGCAGGACTCCAAGAAAGGAGAGTTACCCATCCAGAGTAACGCCAGATTGAGTAAGACACAAAGCCCTAGTACTGAGGCTGAGATAGCAGAAATGAGTCGAATACCTTATGCTTCGGCTGTAGGATCGATCATGTATGCTATGACGTGTACTCGACCTGAAGTAGCCTTTTCTTTGAGCATGGTTAGCAGGTATCAGGGGAACCCTGGCAAGGCACACTGGACTGCGGTAAAGAATATCCTCAAGTACCTACGGAGGACTAAGGACTGGGTCCTTACCCTCGATGGGAGTGAAGACTTGAGAGTTGTAGGGTATAGTGATGCTAGCTTTCAGACTGATAGGGATAATTTCCGCTCTCAGTCAGGCTGGGTCTTTACGTTAAACGGAGGAGCAATTTCTTGGAAGAGTTCCAAGCAAGAGACAGTGGCTGATTCAACTTGCGAATCAGAGTATATAGCAGCTAGCGAGGCAGCAAAGGAGGCGATATGGCTGAAGAACTTCATTGGAGACCTTGGAGTTGTACTAGCTATTAAAGAGCCAATGGAAATTTTCTGTGATAGTGAAAGTGCAGTTGCCTTAGCCAAGGAACCAAGGGATCACGGGAGATCCAGACACATCGACAGAAAATACCATTTCATCAGACATCGAATAGAAGAAGGACTCCTCGTGGCAAAGAGGGTATCATCGGATGAGAATCCAGCAGATCCCCTCACGAAGGGACTGACTCGGGTTAAGCATCTCCAGCATGCTCGGAGCATAGGGCTGAAGGATGATATTAGATTTAGTAGTTAGATAACCTTGAAATTTGTAAAGTGTAATTGACATTAGATGATGAATAAAAGGTGTTTTATTTATGAGTAAAGTGTTGCTATCTCTTGTCGATCGTTTACTATATTTCTTTTGCATGTTTTGACTTCCAGAATAATTATGTTTGGTATATCATATTATTCGAACCTCCACAGTCGGTCATATGTCGGAAGTAGGTATGAATCAAGACTGTCATGATTGGTTGCAGAGGTCTAAGTTGTTGGACATGGCTACAACACTCATGAGTGCTCATAAGTTCTGAGCATTGGACTCAACCCACGCTCACTGGAATCACTTCATGGAATTTATCTCGAGTAATCGTGAGACGGTAATATCATATAAGTCTTCAAACCTAGAGATATGATTTGTTACTTATGAGTTGGTTATGCATTGATTGTACGTTAACGCATTGGTAACTCGATGCTATAAAACGTGCTTTTGTGTATAATTCAATGAGTAGTAGAACAAACATATGAGTCAAAGTTTATCTGTTCCTTCTTGGATTAGAAGCTGATATCTGGGCCCCTCGATGATTTTGTTTTGACCTATGTACCGGGCCCGGTCAGAACTAAGTTGATGTGTTCAATTAAGTTCTTTGTCAAACAAATCGGAAATCGGGAAACAAACTGCTGGACAATAAGTAAGACATTGTTCCATGTATTTGTCCGGCTGATATCTAGAACAGAGGATTATATGATCACTTATCTTAAATGGCGTATCATCATCTTCTCAGTTCCGAGAGACCTTGAAAGAGCTACGATTGCCGATCGGTTCCTGAAGTATTGCAGTTATAGTTATTAGACTTATCCAAGTGGGAGACTGTTGGATAAGGTGTCTAAGTCCATAACTATTTCTGATATGTACTTGACCCGACCCGGCATGGTCCATTTGGGTTGCATGGCACCATGCAATTGGATAAACTAAAATGAGAGAAATAACACTTATGGTTTATTAATATATTATAAGTTCTAATATATTAATAATATTATTTAATTAGGTTGATCAAGAATTAATTTAGAATTAATTAAGTGATCAAAAGATAACTAATTAAATATATGGGTAGATTATGTAAATCTTCCATATCTTATATAGTGGGCTAAGAGGCTCCATGGATTATCAAGTTGGGTTCCACCCATAGGATGCTCCATGGATGCTCCATGGGAGTTACAAATCCATGGGTCATGGAAATGAAGAGTCATGACACATTAGGGTTTACATGGTGTAACCCTAGATGTGTCAACACTATATAAGAAACCCATTCTCCACCAAAATGGGCGACACTAAGAAACAAGAGGGCTAGAGCCGATTTTGCAAGTGTAAGATTCTCTCAAAGTTTACTCCTTTGCATTTGGTGTTGTGTGAAGCATTTGAGGCATCACACTTGGGGTGCTAGGCTCACAAGGTTTCAAGGATCATAATCAACAACAAGGTAAGTTATTCTATCTTTCATTCAAGTTAAAAATGTTCCCCATGTATGCTAGATAGGAATATAACCTTGGAATTCAACTTTGCATGATTATTAGACAAACATAGATCCAAGGTTATTAGGGTTGCATGTACACTTAGGAAGTGTTAGAATGCTCAAAACCCATCAGAATGAACTCGCCAAAATTTTTCTAGAGAAATATTTTCCTAAGGAGAAAGTGTCAAACCTGCGCAGAGAGATTCTTGGTATAAAGCAATGCAGAAGAAAGGCTCTTTACACTTATTGGGAGAGGTTCAAGAAGCTGCTAGTCAGATGCCCTCAACATGACATTAGTGATTATCAGTTATACCAGTGTGTCTGCGAAGGCTTGATACCCATGGAGAGGCGACTTATAAATGCATCAAGTGGAGGGTCACTTTCAGATATGTCACCAACAGAGATTCGGACATTGATTGAAAAGCTGGCAAATGAATCAAAGCATTCAACAACTGAAGAAGAGTGGTACTCGGACCAGCTAAGAGGAGTTAAAGAAATAAGAAATGCCCATCTGGAATCTCAGATTTCAGAATTAACTAAGGTTGTCCTTCTTTTGACAAAAGAAAAAGGTATTGAACCAAAAGTCAAACCTTGTGGGATCTGCTGCAAAACTAGGCACCCAACAAATATGTGTCCACTACTTCAAGAAGACACTGAAGCTGTTCAAGATATGGGAGGATTTCAGCAAAGGCCATTTGATCAGCATCACAACAACCAAGCTTGGGGAGGACCTCAAAATAACAAATTCCAGGTAAGGCCTCAACAGAACTTTCAGCAAAGAAATCAATACCAGGCTCCACCTGGATTTCAACAACCTTTCCAACAGAATCAGCATCAAGGCAACTTTCAGTAACCACCTGTTCAGTCACAAGCTAGTAGTTCCAGCATGTATTTGGAAGACATTGTTAAAAGTCTTGCTACCAGTACCTAAGCTTTTCAGAATGAAACCAAATCTAGCATCAAAAATCTGGAGCAGCAGGTATCACAAATCGCGAACTCTATGAGCAAACTGGAAGCACAAATTCCCATATCAGACTGAGAAAAACCCGAAGCACAATGCTTGTGATGCCACCCTCAGAAGTGGTAAAAAATACAAAGGGTCAGATCAGCAAGAAGATGAGGAAGAAAAGATCATGGTTGAGTGATGTGTATATAAATGCACTAGTTTTAGTCCTACTTTTAAGATATAATTTAGACACACAAAGGCAGTGGACCTGTCAATTGGTGGTATAGTTGAATAAGCAGGGTATCGAACACAGGGAACGGTAATTAAACTAATAACTAGAACTAACTAAACAAGTAATAAAGTAAGGGTTTTCTCTAGTTTTTCAAGACTAGAAACTTACACAACTAACTAATATGCTAATTAAATAACTAACAGTTAAACCAAGTAAAGACCAACTAGATTCAATGATAAGAAGACTTCTGTTTAGGTTCGATTCATTTACTCCTATGGTTGATTTTATGGCAAGTGCAATGGATTAATTGTTATTGGCTACCGATTGAAGTGATTAGGTTCACATTCGCTATTACCAATCCTTAGAAAACAGATTAATTTAAGCAGTGATCAAGTGATTAAACTAATGAATTTCCTAGTTTATTTATTCGGGTTAAATAAGACTTGTAATTAGCTAATCAAATTACTAATTCAATTAACTTCTTGTTGATGGTTTATCACACAAGATCACACATTAATTTACCCATTTTCTAGTTAATCCTAGTTTCACATTCACTATTCCTAGGCACATAATAATGTTTTCACACAAATCATATGAGGTAAGCAATTAAGAGATGTTCATGCAGCTTAATTACTTGCTAATTAACAGAAAATAGTTGTGGTTAATGCATAAGGTTCTTTAACAAGCTTAATAAAACATAATTCACCAATAAACAATTAATCCAACCATAAATCAATCCATAGTTGTAAATTTATCTACCCTAAACAGAAGATGAAAAGTTTAGCTCATAATCACAGCAAATAATAGCTCACAAACAATGTCTAATAACTGAAACATGGTTCAAATAAAAGATAAAATAAAGAGTATTCTAAATTTGCCTTTAATCTCCTTAAAATTGAAGTATAGGGTTGTCTTCACGAACTTCAAAGCTTCAGCATCACTTCAATTGCAGAGTAATCCCCAAGGGTTCTAGAGAGAGGTTTTAATTTGGCAATTTTGCTTCTATTTATAGTTTTCAGAAAACAGGGGCTACTCGTCGAGTAGATAACCGACTCGCCGAGTCCCCTTTAGGAATCCGTATACGGCAAGAACTTTGTGTTTTGCTTCGCGAACATTCGTGGGAACTCGTCGAGTAGATGTTCAGACTCGCCGAGTTCTTCAGGATTTTGGCTCTTTTTCTTCTTTCTTCAATTCCCGAGGTTCTGATTGCATCTCCTGCTTCCTTTTGCTTCCGAGCACATTTTTAGACTGAAAATACAAATTAAACACAATTAAGTACCTTTTGTCCATAAATTGCAATAAATTAGCCAATAAATAATAAAAATTTGTACTAAATATATAGCTAAATATGAACATATCATTGAGCAAGAATCTGAGGAAATGAAAAGGTGCAGAAAAAGGATAGACTTGCTGAAGCTGAGGTAAAAATCACTCCTCCTCCTTTTCCCTCAAGACTGAAAAACACGAAAAAAGAAAAGGAAGACAAAGATATCATGGAATTTTTCAGAAAGGTTGAGGTAAATATTCCCCTTCTTGATGCTATTAAATAGCTACCCCGATACACAAATTTTTTGAAAGAATTATGCACTTCAAAAACAAAATTAAAAGGAAACAAAACAGTTAAAGTAAGTGAGAATGTTTCAACTGTTTTACAGAAAAGGCTGCCCCCACAGTGCAAGGACCCATGAGTATTTATTGTTCCTTGCAAGTTGGGGAACCTTTCAGTTCCATGAGCTATGTTGGACTTAGGAGCTTCTATAAATGTTTTGCCATACTCACTTTTTAAAACTATCGGGGTAGGGCCACTAAAAAGAACAAGAGTTATTATTCAGTTGGCTGATCGTTCTCTGGTACACCCAAAAGGTGTGCTGGAACACATTTTGGTTCAAGTCAATGAACTTATATTCCCAGCTGATTTCTATGTTTTAGATATGGGAGATGATGACTCATCAAATTCAGGTTCCATCCTTTTGGGGAGATCATTTTTAGAAACTGCCAGAACCAAAATAGATGTTTATGATGGTACCCTTTCAATGGAATTTAATGGTGAAGTTATCAACTTCAATATTTATGACGCCATGCGTTATTTAGATAATGTTTCAGCCCTTAATTTTATTGATGTAATTGAACAATTATCTACAGAATATTTTGATATTGCTAACTGTGAGTCACTAGAATTAGTGCTCCACAAAAACATGTATATTAATGCAGCTCAGGTTTTATCAGAAAATTATGTGGTTGACAGAGAAGTACAAGAGATGACAGCTCACATGGACCAACAGAGAAAGTTGAGGTATGGTACCCAAACTATTAAATTACTAGTTTCTAATTCCAAACTTTTTCCCTTTGTAGTGCAAGCACCCATCTTGGAGCTGAAGACACTTCCAGAACATCTGAAATATGCATATCTTGGAGAAAAAGAAACTCTTCCAGTCATCATCTCCAACAAGTTGTCAGAAAAAGAAGAGTCGGAACTGATCAGAATTCTGAAGGAGTATAAAAGCGCGATTGGATGGACTATTGTAGACATCAAAGGACTCAGCCCATCTCTCTGCATGCACAAAATTTTGATAGAAGAAGATTATAAGCCATCGCGAGAAGCCCAACGCATATTAAACCCACCAATGATGGAGGTGGTTAAAAAAGAAGTGTTGAAGTTATTGGATGCTGGGATGATATACCCAATATCTGACAGCAAATGGGTCAGCCCAGTCCAAGTCGTACCAAAAAAGGCTGGAGTGAGAGTGGTAGAGAACAAAGAAGGACAACTGGTTCCGACTTGGGTTCAGAACGGATGGCGCGTTTGTATCGATTACAGAAAATTGAACACAACTACCCGGAAAGAGCATTTTCCTCTCCCATTCATAGATTAGATGATAGAGAGGCTTACTGGAAAATCCCACTACTGCTGTTTGGATGGATTCTCAGGTTTCCATCAGATTCCAGTTGCTCTAGAAGATCAGGTGAATACTACTTTCACCTGCCTATTCGGGACATTCGCATACAAGTGTATGCCCTTTGGACTCTGCAACGCACCCGCTAACTTTCAAAGGTGTATGGTTAGTATATTTTCTGAATATGTCGAAAATACCATAGAAGTATTCATGGATGATTTTACCGTCTATGGAGACTCCTTTGATATTTGTCTGAAAAACCTCACAATTTTTGCAAAGATGTATTGAAACAGAATTGGTCTTAAATTTTGAAAAATGTCACTTTATGGTTGACCAAGGTTTGATTTTGGGTTATATTGTTTCAAAAAGAGGTTTATAAGTCGACAAAGCAAAAATAGATGTTATAAAAAGCTTACCCTACCCGAAGAGTGTTCGGGAAGTGCGTTCTTTTCATGGTCATGAAGGTTTTTACAGGAGGTTCATAAAAGATTTTTCAAAGATATCAGTTCCCATGTGCCACCTGCTGGAAAAAGATGTTGAATTTGACTTCAATGAAGATTGCAAAAAGGCTTTTGATGTGCTGAAAAATCTTCTTACTTCTGCCCCCATTATTCAGCCACCAGACTGGAGTCTACCATTCGAGATAATGTGTGACACAAGTAACGCTGCTGTTGGAGCTGTTTTAGGACAGAGAAAAGACCGGGTTCCCCACGTTATATATTACACATAAAAAACTTTGGATATCACCCAAGAAAATTTCTTCACCACAGAAAAAGAGTTGCTGTCAATTGTTTTTGCATTGGAAAAATTCAGACAATATTTGTTGGGGACAAAAGTTATAATCTATTCTGATCATGCAGCTATTCGGTACCTTCTTGCCAAAAAAGACTCAAAGCCAAGGTTGATCAGATGGATTTTGCTGCTACAGGAATTTGATATAGAGATCAGGGACAAAAGTGGGAGAGAAAATTTAATAGCTGATCATTTGAACCAACTCACTCTGCCTGAAGACCTGACACCGATTCGCAAAACCTTCCATGACGAGCATTTATTCTCTGTTCAGAACCCTCCTCGGTTTGCTGATATAGTGAACTACTTGATCTCCAGAGAACTCCCTTTAGATCTCACCCGAACCCAGAAAGATAAAATAAAGAAGGAGGCGAAAAGATATGTTTGGGACGAGACGTATTTATGGAAACACTGTGCTGATCAGGTGATTAGAAGATGTGTGCCCCAAGATGAAGTCAAGTCAATTCTGAATTTCTGTCATTCAGAAGCTTGTGGAGGGCATTATGGTCCACAACGAACCGCACGCAAGGTCTTGGACAACGGTCTTTATTGGCCTCATATTTTCCGCGACTCCTTTTTGTTTTGCAAAACTTGTGAAAGGTGTCAAATGAATGGGTCTCTAACATCTCAGAATCAGATGCCACTTACTCCAATTTTGGTATGTGAAATCTTTGACTTTTAAGGTATAGATTTCATGGGCCCGTTTCAACCATCTTTTGGGTTTGTGTATATTTTACTTGCTGTGGATTACGTGTCTAAATGGGTCGAGGCAAAATCTATACGAACAGACGATGCCAAGGTTGTAGTTGATTTTGTCAAGACAAACATATTCGCTAGGTTTGGGACACCGAAAGCCATTATTAGTGATCGGGGTACGCATTTCTGCAACCGCGCCCTTGAATCCATCCTCAAGAAATATGGTGTCACACATCGGGTATCCACATCATATCACCCACAAACTAACGGGAAGGCAGAAGCTTCAAAAGACAGATCACGGGCATTATAGAGAAACCATTAATCCGGTCAAGAAAGATTGGAGCATTCGATTGGATGACGCGTTATGGGCTCACCGGACAGCATACAAGACTTCTATCGGTATGTCACCATATCAAATTGTTTTTGTCAAACCTTGTCGATTATCGGTTGAATTGGAGCATCGAGCATATTGGGCTGTCAAAAATTTGAACTTGAGCATGGATGAGGTTGGGAAGAAGAGAAAGTTAGATATCCAGGAGTTAGAAGAAATTCGGAACGATGCTTACGAGAATGAAGCAATTTATAAGGAGAAGACAAAAGCTTTCCACGACAAAATGATCCCGCGAAAGGTATTCACTGCCGGTCAAAAGGTACTCTTATATCATTCTCATTTCAAACTTATTTCCGGTAAATTAAGGTCTCGTTGTGTGGGACCTTTTGTTGTTACTAACGTGTTTGATCATGCTGCCATAGAAATAAAGAGTGAACAAACAGGAAAGATTTTTAAGGTTAATGGTCATCGTCTCAAACCATTTTATGAAGGGTTTCAAGTTACGAATGAGGAAGTGGAAGTAGTCGAGGTCCCGACTTACCGCAATTGAGGAAACCAATTAACAATCTCGAGCCAACGACATTAAAAATAGGCAGCTTACCGGGAGGCAACCCGGGCGTTTGTTTTTGGTTTTCGTTTTGCAACTTATTTTCACTTTTTGTGTGTTTTTAGTTACTTAGGTCGTCTTCTTTTAATTGAATCGTGTTTTTCATACAAAAAGGAACATAGAGAATTTGCAAAATTTTGAAAAAAACCCGTCTTTTGTGGTACATGCGATCGCAGGTCCAGTCCTTGCGATCGCATGTTGTGTTTTTTTGGTCGCAGGAGGTTATCGAGGATTTTTTGAGCCGATATTTGACAAAATTAGAGTCTATATGATCGCAGGTTGTCCCTATGCGATCGCATGTTTTGATTTTTTTACAATATTACATCCTCGAACCATTTTATAACGAATCAAACAACTTTTATAAAAGTTGTGATCGTAGGTTGCATACATGCGATCACATGTTTTGAGTAATTTACACCACGAGATTCATTAATGCATAAAATGTTCATTTTTGAAAAATAAATAAGAAGCTGCGATCGCAGGTTGTCCCTATGCGATCACAGGTTGTGTTTTTTCTATAAATATCAGTCGCAGCCTCATTTTACACACACCACAACTCAAAAACTCACTCTCTAAGTTGTAGTTTCTTCGATTTCTCTCATCAAAAGTCACACAAATCACTCATTTTTCCTCCAAATCAAGCAAACAAGGTATCAATCTCTTTTGTTTTACTTCTACTACATCTCTACGGTAACGAAATCATGATTCTACGATGGAAATTCTCCAAAAATCTAGTTTTCTTCATTTTGAATTTTAAATTTTGTGAGTTTCTTTTTCAGATCTACACTCCGTAAGCACTCCGTAGGTCCCGAAAACTCGAAACGTTTGCTCCGGACACAATTCAGAAGAGGTTCATCCGGACAGAATTTCAAAACTCGAAAATTTTTCAGACTAGAAAAATATACTGCTGCTCAGCGCGCAGTCAAGTATATTCGTTCTGAAACTAAACTCTTTTGTTTCTATTATATATTTTATCGGGCTTGCGTATCCGCTATGGGAGTAGTTAGAAATATTTATTTTTGCTTGATAATTGTTTATCTGGAAATTGTGCCTCACCGGTCCCAGTTTTTGACCTGAAAAATGCCTCCTAGACCTTCCCGTTCACGCAGAAATGTTGACACTCCGGACCCGTCATACATTATTCTGGCGGACAATGTGACCTTAGATTTAGTATCTCAGGCTGCATTAGACTAGTTTCAGCAGCTTCAGGAACGAGAGATTTTACCGCAAGTCTGGTCCAGCTGCACATTAATGCGGGAACTCCATATTTACGATGGTGTTCGTGCTCTCTTCGCCAATATTGGCTGGGAGCGTCTTTTAGTTGCAAATTTTGGTACTTGTCATTTATTGACTAGAGAGTTTTTAGCTACATTGAGTGAAGTCAACCAGGAGGGAAACTTTGCTTTTCGCATTTTTAGCACCCCTCACTTTATCCATGTTGACCAGTTGTGTACCTTTTTCCATACACCCATCACCAGCTTATCTTAGCCTGCCCCAGCTTTCAACTTGTGCAATTTTTGGCATTCCATTATAGGATTGGACTATTACGATTCATCCCAATCCGTTCAGACCAGCATTGTCCATCCAGTTCTAAAAATCGCTTTGAAAATTATTTGCAACATTATTTACGCGCAGGCTGAGACCACCAAAGCCGGTAAAGCCGAGCTTTTCATTTTATGGTGCATGGTCACCAGATCGTACCACCCTTATTTTGGTGATTTAATCATCAAAAGATTCCATAGAGTTATAAACCTTTGCACCGGCGGTGCCATTCGTTGTGGTGGTGTGATCAGCGTCATTGCTCGCACCCTCGCGGAGCAGTCTCCCACGGAGTACACCTTCTTTTTGGGTGACTCCTTTCGCTTGACCCTGCAGAACCTTCGGGCCATGCACATGCTACGTCCCGCTCCGAGTGGGAATGTATGGATGCTTAGACGATCCCCTTATTTCAAGGTCACTGGTCCTGATGACATCGCCCTCGCTGACCCCATTTGCGATACTACGTGGGTTCTTCCGTCGAACATTCAACCACCTCTTCGCCCACTTAGGTCACATCAGGTCCCCCCGCGTCCGCATTCTGATAGACCATCTTCGTCCACTATGCACCCTGATTACACAAACGCCACACCACTCTCCTATAGCCAGCCTGATCCCATGCAGACTGACTTTCAGGACGGACCCCAGCCTACCCAGCCACCTCATCCTGACCCTCACTCCCCCTTTACTTATCAGCACTGTCTTGACATCCGCTAGGATATTGCTGCTCTTCAGCAGACTATGACTGGTCTCTGCCTCGATTATCAGCTTTATAGCTCTCAGGTTTCTAGGTATCGTGACGAGGTCTTAGGTTATCACGAGGACTTTCCCGATTTCCGTACGAGTTCTTCTGTCGCTTTCCATCCTCGCCAGAGTAGTCGTTTTCCACTCCTCCCTAAGCATTGGGGACAATGCTTAATTTTAAGTTTGTGTAAGGGATTTGTTATCTTTTTTTAAAAAGTTTCCTTTTTTAAAAAAAAATTTAAAAATCCAAAAAGATTTTTCATATATGTTAAAAAAAATCCTAAAATATTGTCGTTTTGTTGCATTTCGCATTTGCATATATATATATATATATATATATATATATATATATATATATATATATATATATATATATATATATATATATATATATATATACGAGATTATGACACTCTTTACATACGATAGCTCCGTGAAGTGGGATATTGAGAATTAAAAATGAAAAAAATCCGAAGCGACCTGATTGTTATTGGAAGTTTAGAACTAGCTGTTATAACTAGGGGACCCAAACACCGTAATTCGAGACCCCAACCTTGGAAAATAAAAAATGGCATACTGAAACGTTTTTTGGGCGGTAATAACAGCTTTAGGATGATTTGCTTTTGAATGTTTAAAAAGAATCTTTATCGACAACTCTGGACCCACAGAACATGGCCGTATTTGTTGACACGCGTTACCCTCACGGTAACAGAGAGCTTAAGTATCAGATCCACACAGTCAAAGAAGATGAAAGGGTACAATGTCATATCCAGCACCCAAATCAAAGAATTTCAAGTGCTTAATTGAAGAAATTTCAAAGAATTCCAAAAATAGATTGAAGAATTTAAGCTCAAAACGAAGTTACAAATCCATGTTCAATCAAATTAGAAGCCATTTCAAAGTCATATCTGGAGAATAAAGAACTGTGTGATATGATACTTGTGGCTCTCGAAAAAGTGAAAGCATAGAGCTCGGGCTCCTACGGGGTTGGCCCTTGCTGCTTTGGCGAAAGCTGATTTGGTCATGTCGGGTTCTTAAGGATGCGTCGATTCTGATTCTTGACCATCTAGTCTTAAGGACATAAGATCCTGTAGTGGTGTTGATTATGATGGCATGTGCACAATAAGAAAGATCTAGTGAATCATCATACAAAATCAAGAACACATGGAGTAAATAAATCTTGTTAAGCTCATATTAGATCTAGAAAGCATATACAAAGTGGGTCTTGTACAAATTCTCTCTCTAGTCTAACACTTCAAATGGTTTGTTACATAATGGGAGCCACTCACTTCCTATTTATAGGAAAGACTCAACCCATTTACACATACAAGAGGGTAAGCCTAACATGCTACATCTAACCGTGACTTTGCACCCTAACAGATCCAGACTATACTATTTTCGCTCATAAAGATAATTAAGGTATAAAGTTTAAATAAAACTAGGGTTGGACTATTGGGTTACACCGTTTCGTGGTCTTCCTCACTTTGGGAGTCTGTAATACATGAAAGGTAGCAGGATGGTTGCTTTGGTGTTAGTGATTGGAGCTCTTTTTCGATGTAAAGTCTGATCGTATAAAAAATATAAAAAAAGAAGCATGTTTTTATTTTTAGTTGTTCGTTTATCTTTTTCATATTATTTTCGTTCACTATTTATTTTCTTTATTTTTGGCATGCATATTTTATTTCTTGTTCGGTTTATTTTCCGTAGTTTTTGCTAGTTAGGTTTTCGTTTTTAGTTGTTAGTTTTTCTAGGTTACTTCTTTATTACCCTCAGCCTCTATTCCATTTCCAAAGTTATCCTTTCCTTACTCGAGGGAAAGTAAGGTCTAAGCTTGGGGAGGTTTGTTAGATGCATTTTATATGCATCTTTTAGCACTATTTCCTCGGTATTTTGTCATAAAATGCTAACTAACTCTTGATTATTATTATGTATTGTGTGTTTCGTGATTATTTTGTAGAATGCCTGTACTGCTCACATTTTTTTATGATTTTTTAGGGTAATTTGGAGCACATGGATGATTACGCGAGTTTGGTACGCGTTAATGGATGCTTTGTAGCTTAACTGGAGTCTAGACTAAGGAAGGATGCCAATGAATGATCAAGAACTGATTGGAAGGAAGAATGACGACCAAAAAGACACGAAAATGACAACATGCGATCGCATGTTGTCCCTATACGATCACAACTTTGTCCTTGCGATCGCAGGTTTGGTCGCAGCTTTGCTTTGGAGATTTTTCTGCCAAAAATTCACAAGGTTGAGAAAACCCACTTCATGCGATTGCAGGTTGTCCTTATGCGATCGCAGCTTGGCCAAAATGCATCAAAATGGTATTGTACTTCATTTAAAAGGCACGTGAAGCATTTTCGGTAATACATGCGATCGCAGGTTGTCCCTATGCGATCGCATGCACGACGTTTTTATAGCTGGACGTATAAATAGAGGCACAGACCTGTCTAGTAACCCTAATTGGCGAATCTCGGTGATTCTAAGGCGATTTTCAGAGACTTTCAAGTGAAGAACGCAGATCCGAAGGACTCGATTCAATCTCTTTTCATTGTTTAGTAAGATTTATCGTTTAGACTCTATTTCTACGGTTTATAATTCGTTTTTAGCCATGTCAGACAAAAAACTCAGATTTCAGTTTTGCAAAGACGTAACCTTTTCGTATGATTAATGATTAGGCACTATGTTTGACTGTGATTACTGTTTAGTTTGATCAATTCTGTGTTTAATTGAATGTTTGATTGTGATTTCAATTTCTGTTGGCCACTTAAATTGTTTGTAAATCATTCTAGTTATCTAATTGTTTAGATCCGTAAGTGTCTAGACTAATTGGTAAAAAGTAACATATATTAGATTAATTCTGCGTTTAGGGTTAACTCTAATATGAATTGATCAAACAAGTTTTTACGCCTCCGAGCTTATAAGATGTATTGGACTTTACTGAGAAATTACACTGTGTTTAATGCAACTTTTCTTTGTTAATCAAGAGCTTGTTTGTTTAATTTGGTAAAAAGTTAGGTTTAATTCAAAGAACTCATTTTGATTAAATATATTTTGTAATAGAGGTCATTAGAGCTTGTTAATGAACTCCAGTACCAGTTTAAACAGGTGTCCAGTCAAATAATGTGTTGAAGGTTAATTATATGACCAGGGGAGTCACCGCGAAACTGAAATTGTTTTCTCTTATTTGAATTTTCAGAGTCTTTAAATTCAGTTAATCTTTTATCATTTTTGATTTTTATTAGTTTAAATTTTCAGAAATAAACCCCCCCTCTTTTTATGTTTATTCGTTTTTCAAGAATTAGTTTGTGCCTTACGCACAGAGGCAGATACTTTAGGACGTGTCCTTGAGGATCTGACCCTGCTTACCAGTACTACCTGTTAGTGCAAAAGAGCAATCTTATTTATATTTTTATTTGTTTAAATCGTGCACGACAACGGTTTTAACACCATCCATACATGAAATCCTTTAACACTAATACTGCCCGAGACACTGAAACTGCCCTAAATGTTGAACTGTCTGAAACACTGAACTGTCCGAAACAACATGCTGCCTCCTGAATACTTTTCAAAATCCACCGGGACCTCCCTGGTCCTAATTCGTTAGTCAGTCACCTGAAATACCGGGTTCCAGCCCGGTCGTTGAGCTTAAAAGACTCCCACACAGTCGCCCCACACGACTTTCGAACAAAATCCTCATCTGTCAATAGTTACCATTAGTTATCTTGCCACTATGGATCTAACAACCTACTTACCCAACCGATCGGGTCCATACGTCGAATCCTGACGTCACCAAATCCAAAGCTAAAAGTGAATGATACATGACCAAAGATATACTTATATCACAAACGACCTTATACGGTGCATCGCTTCCTTGATCCCATGACTGCAATGGTGTTCCTACGGTCTTAACTGTGACAACCCGAAATTTTTTGCCTTGTAAGTCCAGCCATTAAATTCAACCGTGTGTCAGACTCGTTTCTGCAATCGTTTAGCCTTGTTTAGAGTCTGTTTAAGGGTTCAAATCTCAGTACATTCAAGCATTGGGTATAGGATTGAGTTGCGTAAGTTCTTCGCGTTGAAATCAAGCTGAACACTCCATCAGAGGGAGTGTACGACCGTACACCCATGTTGGCCGTACACCCCCTCCATAAGTGTGATATCCTTTCAATTCTAGTCATTTCTCACATTCCCAAGGCTAGAAAATCGATTTCTCTCTCAAGTATCATCGAGTTCTTCATCCCCGATCTTCAAAAACGTAAGTGATTCTTCCATCTAGTTGTTGTTATCCTTCTTAATCATGTATCACCCTTTGATTTCATCCATGAAAATCATCTTTTTGGGTAGATCTTCAAGATCTTCATCTTTCACCAAGAACACCAAGAACACACACTTGTTCTTGGTGGCTGTGAACACCCTTTTGAGCCTCCAAATTGTAAGTATCCTTTCCCTATGCTTAGTACATGTTAGGATCTCATGTTAAACACCTTAGAAAGGACATTTAGCTGGAACAAAAGGAGTATACAGCCGTTCACCCATGCATGGCCGTACACCCCTCAAAACACCCCAAAAGGGCCTCCAAAGTGAGAATCTAGTTCCTATTCTTGTGGAGCATTAGTCCCTCAAGCTTCCCCATTGATTCAAAGCTCCTCTTGTAAACATTTAACATGAGTGTACTGCCGTACACTCCATGACCGTACACTCCTCATTGTCGCCGTACACGCCATGTAGTGGCCGTACACACCCATTTTGATGAATCACATGTGATTCTAACACTTGGTCCAAGTGTCTCCTAGTCCCTAAGGGTGTTTCCTTGCATGTTAGTTGCTTATAAACACTATATTCATGCCAATACATGCCATATATGTCATTTAGGACTCGTTTGTGTCTCGGGACTTCATACGTGAAACTTCTCATCCTTACGCGCACATTCGTTTGAATCACCCACATAAGGTGAGTTTATACCCCTATAATCAATCTTTTAACTATGTTAAATGTTTTAAGGGGGGAATACAAGTTGAACACAATGATAATTGTGTAAATTTTTTGCTATAAGCATCATTTCAACAGATTGCTTATGTTTTAATAAGTGATCAAAACATTTCAAAAACTCTTTTAAGTTATGTTACTTTATAGTTTATAAAACTCCATTCTTAAAGTACAATCATAACTTAGTAGATAAATGAGTCTTTTCAGTAACAGTTCAAGTAAACATACTAGTAAACTATAATAGGTATAGTTTAGGGGTTCAGTTCATACTAGATACTAGAACATACTATAAAGAGAAACAGGGAGGTAGATACAATACACGATAACATAGAGAACATACTATAAAGAGAAACAGGGAGGAAGATACAATACACGACAATAGAAAGAACATACTAAGATACTATAACAGAAAGAAAGAACATACTAAGATACTATAACAGAAAGAACATACTAAGATACTATAACAGAAGAACAAATCATGATTAACAAAATATACCAATGATCACTAACTCATTGTTCTAAACAAAAGGTGATAATAAATGTGGTATACAAGATCAACATAACTTTAATGTGAGACTATTTCACGGCTTAGCAATTTGTTTGCTGAAGACGTGTTTTGTAACCAGAATCTCTTGCAGGGTGAGCGTATAGTATGGGTACAACCACATCACATTATGACCTTAATAAAACAAACTTGTTTTAAGGTAATCAGTACTTCAGGATGTCAATTTAAAAGACAACTGTGTACTTACATTTTCCCATTACTTTCATATTGTGACAGTTCCACTCGAAAGTAAATGCAAACTATTTTCGAGTTAAGATAGTTATAAACTAGGGAAAACTTACATCTTTTCAAGCGACAAACAGAACAGTCGAGTCTAGTACATTCAGTAGAAAGGGGCCTATAATGCTAACTTTATGATTCCTTAGTTTATACATCAGGGATATATATAAATCGGATCCGACAGGTAGTAGGATGTGTGCTTTCCGCTTCATTTCTTGTTCCTAGTTTGGTTGTGGGCTTAGAGCAGATTCACCCAGCCTACTATCTATTTGATCTTAGCTATATATATATTCCGTATACACCAAGTAATCATAAGGAGTACCAGGTATGGGTCAGGTCATAGGACACTAATTCAATGCATCGTTTTCTAGTAAAAAACATACTTTTCAAATAGAACATTTGGTAGACAAAACTAGAAACTTACCAGTAAAGGGTTTAATACATTTTATTAAACAAGTATAACTTAAAGGACCTTAGGTGGTTAATTCTATAATACCTTAGTTTATACATCAGGGTTATATATAATTAATACCCGATAGGTAGTTGGATGTGTACTTTCCGCCTCATTTCCTGTTCCTTGTTTGGTTGTGGGCTTAGGGCAGATTCACACAATTAACTATCTTAAGATGAGATATGAACAAATATTATTATAGACAATATTTTTGTTAAACAAACTTTATTTTATCTTACAATATATTTTACAATAAATTTATAAATGAGAATTAAAATATCATAGAAACATATGGGAACCTCGAACTAAAATTCCATGATATTAAACGACTTAAGGTTTTCCCATTCGGGAAATCCCTTAAAAACTAAAATTAAATAAAGGAAAGAAACTTACATGCAAACTTGGATATCTTACAACGTTTATACAACAAAATAGAAGAAGAGCTTCAAGAACTTTTAAGTGAATGGGTTGAAAGAGTGAGAGGGAGGGTTTTTTTGCTTCTTGGTAGTTGTGTCTAACTTCTAAACAAATGCTTATTTATATAGGGAATTTGAAAGGGAAAATATTACCAAAACTATTGAAAAATGCACAAGTGTCCTTCATAAAGTTGTCTCCATAAATTTAGATGGTGGAAATTTATGGTGGAGGTCTTTTCCATCAATGCTTCATAATGGAAGTTGTCGTCTTCTTTGAAATGGAATTTGGTAATAGTAAATGACTTGTCTATCATTGTTGACTAAAATTATCGTTTTTTATCATTAATAGTAGTTTTTTTTAATCTTCTAGAGAATCTTCAATAGTAAAAAATCTTCAAGTGTCGAGATTGTGTCTGGCAATCAAATCAAAAGAAAATGCACCATCTGATTGATTGTTGTCTTCATCTGGACCAAATTGATTTTTTGAATTATTGCTTCCACTTTCTTCGCTAGATACATTATCAATTGGACATGACAAAAAAGCTGGCATAGGAGTGTTTTTTCTTTGTTCCTCTTCAACAATAGTTTTTTCTTAATTGTCATCTAAATCTGGAATTATAGTCTTCAATATTTCTTGAACCGTTTTATTAACTGCTTCTTGAAGAGTTTTTTCATCGAATCTTTTCTTTTTTGGATTTTTTTATAGAGGAAGAGGCTTCATAATATTTTTTATGGTCTTCTATTTGGTTTGTAATATTTTGGAGGCTTTCTTAAGAATAATTTGGATTTTCGGCATCTTTAAAAATACAAGAATGTGGGTTTTCTGGGATTAGGGTAAAAGAGGGAAATTTTGGATTATTTGGACTGGGTGAAGGGCTATATCTGACTAAGAAATCTTTGTGTTTTCCTTGTTCTCCAAGTGAATCCCAAATTTCTATTGTTTGTTTATTTTTATTTGTAGAGGAAAATGGAGTCCCCTGTGTCTCCTTATTTTTGTTTGTAGAGGAATCAGGAGTCCTCTGTGTCTCCTGAGATTTTAGCAATCCCATAGCTATCACCGGATTTGATAAGTCTTTACCAGTTTTCGGACTCACTAGACTAGCTAGTAACTTCTCTGGCTTACTAGTACCTTCTGTATCACTCATTGGGGAGTGAGTACCCATCTTACTCTTCTTTTTGGGATCAGAAGAGGAACCGCTAGAAATATTTATTACTTCTGTTTGTTGAGAATGAAACCTTTTTTTGTAAATTGTTAATTCTATTAATTAGATCTTGTTTTTTGTTTCTAAGCTTGTAGATTTCTTCGTTTAAAAGTTTGTAATTATTTTTCATGGTTTCACAATGATCACAAAACAAAATTTGACTTGAATCTCTGGTTACTGAATAACTAACTGGAGGTTCTACATAATGCTTAAGAGAGTCTGATATATAAAAATTCATGCCTAAATACATTCTTGCTATTATTAAAGCGTGTTGATAATCATTAAATCCTTTATATAATGGATCAGTAAACCCTTATATGGCTTCCACGACTTCTATCTATGTGTGGAAGAAACATGTCTTCTTACCCTTCAAAACAACATAACACTTAAAACGATTGTGAGTCTGGTTAAAATGTTCTGATAAAGCATTTAAACATGCAATAAAATATTTTCTGTCTTTAGGATCCCGTCCATAAGTTATCCATAAATTATCTAATAAACATTTTTCTTCTTTACTAAGAGATACATGTGGTAAAGCTTTAAAAGAAATATTACTATTTGGAAAAACTTGTAAAGTCTGATTACCAAATCTAATATTATCATAATAGTATTTGTTTGAAGATTGTATTGGTCTTGATGCAAAAGAATTTACTGGTGGAATTCCTTCTGGCCTTACCATACCACAAAATGGTGGATGAGCTCGAGGATTACCTGAATTGGACCTAGACATATGAGATGGAAAAAACATATTTAATTTTTATAAATTTATTTTCTAATAATCTACTTAAAATATCAATTGCCTTATTATATTTTCCTTTAATGTGTTCTATATTAATAGTTAATCCAGTGTTGTTTATTCGATTTAAGAAATTTAACCATCTTCTTCTACTACTTCTTTTACTATCTCCATTTATTTTATCGTAAAAAGAAACAATAGCTTCACATCAGTTCTAAGATTTATTTCTTTTTTAGAAATGATAAATAATTCAAAAATGTCTAACGCATAATTGATGGCAAGTAGTTCTGCCTCTATACTACTTATATTACCTTTTTCTTTATATTTACTACTATTATATCTACAAATTCTTTCCAAACTTTTTTTCACTAAATTTGTTTGGTTTACAACAAAGAATTGCTCCTCAATCTTGACTACATCCATCTGTTTCTGTTATCAAATAATTTGTATCTAATGGAAGTGCTAATTCTGGGAGGTTTTTGATTTTTTCTTTTAATATTTGTACTAATTTTATATCTTATTGATTAAAATATCTTTGACATGTAATAGATGTTTTAGAATATAAAGGTCCAACGATTTTTCCTAAATCTTTAATAAATGGTCTAACATAATTTATTAAACCCAAAAACTTTTGTAAGGATTTTAAATCTTCTTATTAGAAAATCTAGAGCCTTTTGGGTTATATGAGGTTGTAATTTTATTTTTCCTTATCCTATGTTAACTCCTAGGAAATCAATATAGTTTTTAAAAAGTTGCATCTTCTTTTTACTTATGATCAAACCATGTTAACTCCTATGGTAACGCCCCGATTACTTATGACGAGGTGGTTGCCCTACTCGTCGAGTAGCAACGGGTTGGTCCACATGTTTTAGTGACCTACTCGCCGAGTCCAAGAAGGGACTCGACGAGTAGGAGTTGGCAGATGAAACCCTAAGTTCCGGGGTTATGCACCCTATTTAAAGGATCATTGGCCTCCCCCAGCCTCCCCTTTACAGCTTCTTGACATCCTTAAACCCTAAATCGTGTGTGTGTGTGTGTTTCTTTGGTGTGTTAAAGCTTGGAAGAGGGATCTTGGTGAGAAAACTCTTGGGAAAAACAAGTAAATTGAAGCAAGGAACTCGTGGGGAAGCAAAGGTCTACTTCAGTTAATACTCTCTTAAAGGTATTAGGTTGTTTCCTTGGCTCATTTCATCTTTAATCTCTTTTGGGGTGGGTGTTAGGAAAGGTTTATTGTGTTTAAGCCAAGATCTGAAGTTGTAACTTCAGATATGGACTCTCTTTAGCCTCTAGATCCATAAAGTTATCAGCTTTGACAAGTATGAGCCTTCCCTCAAGTGTGAGACTTCTTTACAAGATTGGTGTTGTCATTTTAAGACTTTAGAGCTTTGCATGCATGTAAAGTTTGCAACTTTACGTGATAAACATGCCTTGGGAAGCTGGATCTACAATTTGGAGCCCTTGCATGGCTTAAAAAGACTCTGTATGGATAAAGGACTGAAGATCCTCGGGGAGTCGCATGGAAGACTCGGCGAGTCCGATGAAGATTGTCGTGGGCTCGGCGAGTCAGATGAGTGACTCGGCGAGTCGGATAGGGTTTTCCCAACCTTTGGACACGTATGGACTTGGCGAGTGGCAGGAGGAACTCGTCGAGCTGGCCAAAGAGGTTACGGCCGCAAACCGTAGGAACTCGACGAGTCACTCTAATGACTCGGCGAGTTGACTAGTTATGCTAGGAACTCGGCGAGTATCTAAGGGTACTCTACGAGTTGAGGTCAACATGGATTGTTGACCTTAACCATTGACTTTGACTTTGAACAAGGGTTGACCAGTGGACTTCTGGGGCCATTTTGGGAAATGGGAAATTTATGAACATGGTTTGATGGTGACTATAGGTGGTGGAGTTCGTGTTGGTGATCCGAGAGGTTGAGCTTATCTTTCGAGGTGACGGTTGCGAGGTGAGTTGTCCTCACTATACTCAAGGGTCTAAGGCACCAAGGCCGGCCCTTTGGATTGTTATCTGGTTATGTTATGTTAGTATGATCTGTTAGATCGATATCCTAGAGGGTAGGATAATATTATATGGTATGTGGTATGATTTGTTAGATCGGGATCCTGGTAGATAGGATGGTATTAGGTGCTATGTAGTATGATATGTTAGATGAGTATTGTCTATAGACTGTTATGTGATTATCTGTTATATGTGCACATGTTTGTTTGGCGGTTGAGGCTTATCTGCTTTGTGCGGAGGCCAATAGACCTGCGCATTCCAACCTGTTGGTTGTGGGCCATGATTATTCTATCCCGACGATGATCGGACTCATAGTATGTGGGCATTCCAACCTGTTGGTTGTGGGCCTGGGGTATTCCAACCTGATGGTTGACTAGACCCATAGTATGTTGTTTATGATTCTCTTTGTATTGATGTGAGTATGGGTATTTTGGGGGAACTCACTAAGCTTTCGGGCTTACAGTTTCAGTTTATTGTTTCAGGTACATCAGGGGATCGCGGTAAGGCGAAGGCATGATCGTACAACTCCTCATGTTTTGTTTATGATTCTGGGAAAACTCTGATATTATACATTTGAAAACAAGGATGTAATTATTTTAATGGGTTGAAATGTTTTTTTTTAGTTCAAATTTGGCATGATTTTATGGGTGTTACATAGTTAGTATTATATATAGAGACACCAACAACAAACCCTCTACGCCACCTATCCGCCATCCCTAATCGTCTTTTAACTTGTTTCACTTTTCTTTGTCCATCAAAGGAAACAATCTCAACGACATGATTTGAGCTTCAATTGGAAGTTAGAAAAATTTTCGAGGATTCCGAGCTTGCTAAAATTAAGCATCCTAAACATATCCTATAACAAACTAATCACTGATATCTCGTCCAAAATTAGGTCAAAACTTGTATCTCTTCCCATCTTCTTCAACCATCGTATTAAAATAGTGTGGATACTTTTCTCACATAGTCTCTAAAATCTTCAGGAATCTCAATAACAATTTTGTAACGAGGATCTTCTCTTCTTCCAGAAATGTCTCCATGAAATTTATAAATCTAAACAAGATTTTAACTATGGTATTAAAATAAGTTGGACCAAATAACAATTTTGTAACGAGGACCAATAACAATTTGGTTATTTTGACTCACATGAGTTTAAATATGTGTTGAATTCTATTGTAATTAATTTGGACTTATAAGATTAGGTGTTTAGTTTCACTCTCATGCAATGAGATCGTAAGTATTGTAGGAATGCTTTCAAAAGTTAATAAAATGCTATTGAAACTAACTTGTGAATTGAATACTGATAAAAATAATCTGAATATTCTTGAACTGACATCAAGTTGAAATCGACGTTAATTGTAACATTTTCAACAGAAGACTAGTCATATAAATGTTAAGTAACATTCTAAACATACGGCTAATTCAAAATATTGAACTGACATCAAGTTGGTCGGTTTCCCTATCATGATTGATGTGCTTTGAGGGAGGATGGTGGCACTTTGGGTTTGATTTGCCAACAGTGTATGCAATTCGATTTTCTAAGCTGGTAATTATGAGCTGGTTGGCTTACTGACATGCTAGTATCTGATCTATATATATATATATATATATATATATATATATATATATATATATATATATATATATATATATATATATATATATATATATATATAATGATTTATAAATAATTAGTAATTTTTTATACAAATGTTAAACTAGATGTTGTAGTGTTTTTTATGTTATTAGAAATTGTAGTATTTTTTTAATACTATTTGTTATTTGTTATGTATAGAAAAAATTTGTATGGCTTAGATTCTTAGTGGCAAAATTTGTAAATATTAATAAGTTTAGTGGCATATCAGGTTTATTATAAATAATCATGAGGGTAAACTCGGTAGAAAAATGTTCTATCCTTAAGATCAGGTAACCCACAGATTACTCCCCCAAAACCATCGTCGTCCTCACCAACCCCCTTCTCTCTCACCCTGATATTCCCCCAAATTCAGACTTTCTCTCTCTAATCCCTTGATGGCCTCTTTCTTTCACAACTTCATCGTTGATTATTTAATGAAATCCAACGCCACCATCCGAAATCTTTGGCCGCGTCCAGTAATCCTCACGCCATCAACCGATTACCTTCTTCATCGTCTATCTTCTGTCTCCATCGACATCCCCTGTTTCCAATCAAATCCGTAGGAGGTGTCAACGCCCGGAAAAGCATCGACGAGAGATCATGGGAGAACACAACGATGATACATCTCTTTCTACTTCCTTCCTCCCGCCATCGCCTCACCTTATGATGGTGTTGTGTTTACTTACATTCTTCCTTGACATCTCCTTACTGCCTCCAGATTGAGAGCATCTCAATTTATCTCCCGAATATTCGTATCCTTTATACATTACTGCATCCGCCCTTCCAAACCTATTACATCGACTACGAGTCTATCTCCCTAAGATCTCAAATCTGGATGCATCTCATGTATTCAGTTTTCTAGACTGAAATTGATTCTTCTCAGGTATATCTCAATCCATCGGTTCCATATCGTCGTTATAGTCACAATTTTCTATGACTCTAGCTCTGATTCATGTCTACTGATTATACAAACAAGTCGATTCATATTATACAACAGAAGTTTATCGCAATCAGATCAGTTGCAATTTGTAAGATCGACAAGGTATAATTCATTGGTCCATCTCTATCTCGACTCAAGGTTTAACCGATTGCGAAATGTATTGTAACATTTGATTAATTTTTTAAGTCGATTGTTAGTTTTTGTTGTTCATGTATGATAATTATTCTCTATTCATCAATATTCTTCAATCGAGGGACACACAAGTTTATCTTCTAGTTAAGTTCTTTATGCACACCATGTGTTTGTGTTTATGTCCCAGCGAGTTTATTTTGTTGCTATCATCATGTTCTTTATGTATACGGGAGTTCAGTGAGTTGCATATGTTTATTTACATACTTGAATTGAACCGGGTGCTATAAGTCCTATAAAACTCTGTTTCCCTACAAGTCATACTTCTTAACCACATGACTCCTATCACCACTTTTTTATACATTTAGCTATCATTTTTTTAACCTTTTGTATAATAATCTTTATCGTGCATTACAGGAGGAGAGAAATCATTCTCATCACTATGTTTTGCACTTGCACTTCATGAGATGACAGAAGCTCCATTTCAGCTATGGATGAGTTTGATGTGTTTATGGTAAAATTACTTTACATGAATAACTAGTTGTTTATATTCTTCTTTTTAACCACATTAAATTTCTTTTAATAAAACACAATCAGTGGCTTGGTTTTAACTTTTAATGATCTTTATATTGCAGGATGTTGTGAGTAGAATAATAAGCTTGGACACGGTTGTGGATTTTAATAAAACACAATCAGTGGCTTCGTTATTTACTTACAAAAGAGATGTTTATAACATTTTAAGTTCTGTAGTAAAGAAAAAAAAAGAATAGTGTTGTAACATTTTATTTAATTACTTGATATATATGTATATTTATTTACATCATGGTAAAACATGATAAAGAAACAACAAATGGCCGCTCCTCGCTCGTAAACAAAGGTTTGGTTTGGTTTGGTTTGCTTTTGTTAATGCATTATGGTGTACTTTATAAAAATGGTTTTTTATAAAAAAAACCATTACATGTCACAAGTGAATCACATATGAATTACATGTGATTCAGATGAAAATCACATGTAATTCACATATGAATCACATATAATTCACATGTAAATCACAAGTGAATTATATATAAATTATATGTGAATCACATGTCACAAATGAATCACATATGAATTACATGTGATTTAGATTTAAATCACATGTAATTCACATATGAATTACATGTGATTCACATGTAAATCACACGTGATTCACATGTAAATCACATGTTATTCACATATGAATCACATATAATTTATATATGAATTATATGTGATTCACATGTAATTCACAGTAATTCACATATGAATTATATGTGATTCACATGTAAATCGTATGTAATTCACATATGAATTACATGTGATTAACATTTAAATCACATATGAATTACATGTGATTCACATGTAAATCACATATGTATTTTTGTGAGTGTTTTTGCATCAATAAATTTCTTTTGATATTTCTTGTAGATTTGGAAGAAATTGTGTTGAATATTGAAGAAATGAAAAATGATAAATTGAAGAAAATATTGAAATATTGACACGAATACATGAAAACGCTTTGAAATTTTGTAGCATTTTTTCGTTTTTGACATTTTATATTGTATCGAATAAAATACTTATTGTATTGTGTTTATAGATTAGTAAATAAAATGAGTTTTCTTATGGCATTGTTCACCAAAACTTTCTCCGTATTATATTGTTAGGGTATAGTTTTCCTTTATATATATATATATGATCTATTGAATTATGAAATGTGTCTCCACTTCTTCCAACTCTGTTAGTATCAACATAAACATTTATAAATTTTTCAATGGTCACCATGGCCTCATACAAGGTGATCCTCTATCCTCTTACCTTTCATGCTAGTCATGGAGGTCCTCATCCATTAGATCAAATGTAAAATATCTTATTCGGATGCCTTCAGATTCTACAAGGAGTGTAAGGATCACCACAATACTACATCACTCATCTACACTTTGTTGATGACTTGATTCTTTCTATCATGGTGATAGTCTATCTGTAAGCATTCTTCATGGCCCTTTTGCTGAATCCTTTGTTGTTTAGGCTCTTCTTTAACGAGTTAAAAGTTGAAGCTTTCTACTATAATGTTAGGGTCAGAGCTAGAAATGTTATCGATCATATCATTTGGTTCCTCTAGGGATCTTTCCATGTCAGATGCCTTGAGGCCCTCTTTAAGAGAGTCAAACAAAACACTAGAATATGATCCATAACATCATATTTATAGCTTTTAGTTAATCTAGTCTAATATATAAATATAATTTTTTTGTCACGTGTCACACTCTCATTCATTTTGCCACCTTTCATTTTGTAGTTATTTTAAATTCATTTTTTCCACATGGCATTTTATGTTTTTTTTTCATTTTATTAAATCCCGCATAGCATTTAAATATGTTGAGAGAAGAACTTAAATGAAAATGAGATTATGGTGCGGAATGTAAGTTAATCTTGAGGATCTTGTGAAGCTTAACAATATTAAATAGCGGAACTGAAGAAGGAAACACAATCACACTATATTTCACTAAATATGAGAAAGTAAGAACAATATTGATTGAATCATAATTTGGTTTGTATTTAAAAACAAGATATTATATGGTGACAACAAAGTATGAATAATGAAGAACATAAAGATAAATATAAGGAGATTTATATTTCACTTGAACAGATTACAAGGAAGATGAAGATCATACACACTTTCTAAGTTTTACAAGACTGTCTATTTAGAAGAAGTAATAGTACAAGTCCTTAAATAATATAATATAAAGTAATCCTGATTAAGACGTCCATGTGAACACGCTTTGACTGGAAATACCAACTTAACACACAATTGTCAGCAATGTGATCATTACTTTACTGACACTACTGTATCTACAAAAGACAAACGGCTTTAACTCATCGCATATCCTTATCTCCGGTATCCAGGTCTGCAACCAAGTCTTTTAGATAAGCACCTCTTCTCTATCACTTATCTCTTTGAACTCTTCGCAACTTGACAAATAGGTCTTCGCTTCGAATAATCTTCATAGCCGTCGAGGTTCACTTTAATGTATTAACAAGTTCCCCCTAGGTGACCTCGTAGTTGTCCTCTTCATTGATTAAGGTTGAGAAACTTAATAATGAGCCACCAAAACCTTCTAACTTCAAAAATCCACTTGATTCTCCTTGTGATTTGAAACATCACTTCGTCAGTGGTAAACTTGGATTTTTCGACATATGTGATAGTGTCTTCAAGTTTTTTCTTAGAGCATCGGTGAAATGCAATGGTTGGAATGAAATGGTTCTCACCATCTTTGAAGATTTTGAAAATGATGTCAAGGTCAGGAAAGCTTGTGGCTCTGAGGCTTAGATCATGAATTCTTTTATTAATGCATGGAGGCATGTTCAAAAGGAGGAAAATCCATCTTTTTTCATGGGTATCATAATTTTATGCATCAATCTTCGCGAATTCACATACTGTGGCTTTAAGAAAATCACAGGATCTAGTATATGTTGGTTTCATGTTGTGATGCTTTTCAATCTTGTTCTTGAATACCCTTGCAATTACGAATATTTTTTCAGGGTTCATGAAGATGAAGTCTGCTTGAGTTCGATGATATTCCTTCTTGAAGCGAGTGAGAGTGTATTGATAGAAGTTTCTGTTCTTGAATGATCAAGATTTAAATGATTTGACTGCTTCGGGAGCATCATTTGACCAAATTTCTTTGATTTTCTTTCCATGCTTGTGATGAAAAGCATTTAGTCTCTCAAACTCCGTGGGAATTCTGTATTCATCAGGGATGCGAAGATCAAGCGACTTAAAGACTAGAAAGGACTTTGCGTTTGGTGTAACAACCGGTTATTTCGAGTCAACAAAAGTCAAACAAGTCAAAACAAAGTCAAACTAGTCAAACAAAAGTCAAATAATTTAAAATTAAAAATTTAAATCATAAATATTCACTTTACTTATGAGGTTTTTGGTTTTGGGAATCAAAAACCATACTAACCGAAAACACCCTTTGTGGATTAAATTAAGGACCGAAATCATGGGGCTAGACCGAAATCCCCCATGACCGAGAACCCTAGACCGAGGACCCACCTAGACCGAGAACACCCATGGACCGAGAACAAGCTTGGACCGAAGACTTGGAGTTCTCGGTTGCACATTGGACCGAAATCAAAGAAGATATGCCGAAATCTCAAGTTTTAAACGGTGGCACACTTCCCAAAGTGATGTATTGCACATTTCAATGTAAATGTCACATCACTTTTGCCTCCATTTATATGTTAAACAAAAAAATCCTCCCCATTTTCCCTCATTTACGTCCCAAACTCACCCATTTTGCTCTCAAAGTTCTTAAGGTCTTCATACAATATTCAAATTTTCAAGTTTTCCCTCAACAACAACTTCATATCTTCAATAGTTTCCTAGAACAACTTCAACACTTTCCCAGGAAAAACAAATCTTTCAATTAATTCTTAGGAACTAATTGGTAGGTTTCCTTATATCACATAGTGATTATATAACACTTTATTGATAGTTTATCTAATTTATACACGGTATCATGTGTTAAAACAAATTAGGATACGACTATATACACATGTTCTAACTCAAAGAATATTGCCACTCAGTTCGTTATCCGACCAAGAACACACCCGAGGTTAGTTCATACCCTTACATTTTCCACGATTTTCCACGTTTTAGGGTTTGGGGGGGGGGGGGGGAATACAAGTAAAACAAAAGAAAAACTTGTGTTAAAATACAAATTGTTATATATATGATTTCTTATATTTTATGTGAGAATGCTAAATTATACGACATATCTTTATTACCAAGTTTAGGAACGTATACATACAAATCTTTCGTACTAATACGCTATGGCTTTTCTTATAATATATATATATATATATATATATATATATATATATATATATATATATATATATATATATATACACTCACACACACACACATATAGGAAACAAACAATTGGATTTCAATAAATAAACTATATTTAAAATAGTTTATAAGACCTTAACCCTTTTGTAACATGTTGAGAAAAATGGGATAATTATATAAAAATACATATATAATTATTTCATTCCATTTTATTATCATAGTAAAAAGGATAATGTTCATACAAGATATTCATCATTTCAGTGAAACATTTTTTTTATAAACTATAATAGGTATAGTTTATGAGACATACACACTATTTTACCATTTCAAGATACAATACATAAAATGATTATTTGAAGGATGATACATACATTTACAAGAAAATGAGTTTTCATCATATTACACGTAAACATTCAATATGGATTTGTGAGATACGTCTTCAAGTACTTAACTAAGTACCAACAAAAGTCCTGAATTATAACCAGAATCTCCTGTAAGAGAGCGAGACAATTGTGTATAGATCTATACGGGGCTGACAATCTCGTACCTAAACTATTAGCTACAGTTGGACCGGCAGGTCTGGGGTGACAAATGTCGTTACATTCCGACACCTGAAGAACGTCGTATCAGGCCAACACGGTCATTAAGAATGGTTATAACAACTCACAAGGGATATTAACAATACGTTTGGTTTACGAATACATACATATCTTCAAATGGTTTTATTTAGATAAAACTACATTACAATACAGTTTACAATTCTGGAAACATACATTCAAAGGGTTTTTACACAGATACAACTACAGTACAATACAGTTTACAATTCTGGAAACATGCATTCAAATGGTTTTATAAAGATATAAAACTACATTATACTACTTCAAAGTACAATGAAAGTTATACAATTCAGTCTTGGAACATTTAAGACTACATTACATTTAAAAGGAAAATATTGGATTTTCTGGAAGAACACACTTTCATTTTCAAGGAACAAAGATATATATTTCTCATACAAAATACTTATGAACTCACCAACTTAAATGTTGACATTTTTTCAAAACCACTTGTATTCTAAGGAAATCAGTAGACAGGTACCCACATATATTTTGGGAAGACGGAGTATAGCAGTGTTACGTCTTATATTTTTGCTATATGTTTTTGAAGTCAAACAAACAATGATTCGAACTCAATGTAAATGCTAAATTATAAATACAGTGTTTGTAATGCTTTGATCTCTATTATGCAATTGTTACGATACTGTACATGATGTCAACCACCCTCGGACGTTTCCACCGTTTTACTCGGTTCGGGGGTTTGGCAGATTGGTATCAGAGCATTGTTTATAGTGAACTAAATATATCAAACAATGAAAGATATACAACTATAAATACATGGGGCTAAAACACTCTGACTAAAAGTATAGTTTTTGAAATGTAAAGTATTTTTATAAAGTACATGTAAATGCATACATACTAAGAGCAGTGTTGTAATAAGAACCATATAAAAGTATTTAGATAAGTTGGACGTTGCGGTTAAGCCTAGATAGTTATGTAATCATATATGAGATATATATAGCATGATCAACTATATTTATGCGAGATATGACTAACATGTGTTTGGGAATGATCGTGGTGAACAACGAGTGTAAAACTTACCAACACCTCATACAAGGAAACTCTAAGAATCAAACACCAAGTTGAAAATACTATAGGACTACAAACCTAGATTCTTTATGTACCTTCATTCTCGCACAAATGACATGGCCAGATTTCCCTACAAGGACCACTACTACTCTACAGCGGTAGCCAACAGATGGATAGAGGAGAAGATAGCCGCCATAAGACGACAAATCACTGCAGCTGAAACTAGGGCAGTCATAACGGAATATGGAATGAAGGAAGCCACTCGCTAGATGTGTGAGATGGCAGGGAACCTTGTGTATCATTTTGGTATATGATAGACCAGTATAGCCTAGTGAGTTAGTGACCATACTACTCACACTAAGTGGTGGACTTATTTCACCTTTCATCACAATTAGTAGTAGTAAATCAAGCGTGATACGCCCTCCCAAAACCCACAAAACCCGAACCAACTTAAAGTTTTGACATCTATGTGCTATTTTGGTAACTTAACATTTGTACAATACCTACTACTACTCACTACCATAAAAGGCGTTCCAAACGCTTAAGCAAGCCTTATGCAGCGCACCGATATTATCCCTCCCAGAAGGGATAGAAAATTTTGTGGTATACTGTGATGCATTCAACCAAGGGCTTGGTTGTGTTCTTATTCAACGAGGAAAGGTTATCACCTATGCCTCAAGACAGCTTAAGACACACGAAGTCAACTACACTACTCATGATCTTGAGTTAGGAGCAGTGATATTTGCTCTGAAGATCTGGATACACTACCTGTATGGTATGAAAAGCACTATCTTTACAGATCATAAAAGCCTTCAACATATATTCGACCAGAAGGAGCTCAACATGAGACAACGATGGTGGGTCGAGCTACTAAATGACTACGAATGCGAAATTCGTTATCATCCCAGTAAAGCCAATGTAGTAACTGACGCCCTATGTCGGAAAGAATACTCTGGTCGTAGAGTCAAGGCATTGACCTTGACAATCCATTCACATATGTCCACATAAATTAAGGAGGCTCAACAAGAAGCCTTGAAACCGGAAAATGTGACAGGTGAAACCCTGAAAGGGATGGATAAAAACTTAGTAGTCAAGGTTGACGGAGTCTTATACCTCATGGATCGGATCTGGACACCGAAGTTCGGTGGCTTTAGAGACGTTGTCATAAACGAAGCGCACCATACTCGATACTCCGTTCATTCAGGTTCAGATAAGATGTATATGGATCTCAAAAAGTTATATTGGTGGCCTAACATGAAAACAGAGATTGCTACCTTTGTAGGCAAGTGTCTTACTTGCGCCAAAGTTAAAGTAGAATATCAAAAGCCCTCAGGTTTGCTACAACAACCGGGGATACCTGGGTGGAAGTGGGAGCGGATTACAATGGATTTCATAACCAAGTTACCCAAGAAAACGGGTGGACTTGATACCATTTAGGTAATCGTCGACAGATTAACCAAGTCCGCACACTTCCTGCCAATCAAAGAAACCGACAAGATGGAGAAACTGACAAGAACTTACATTAGAGAGATTGTACTACTGCATGGTGTACCCATATCTATTATCTCTGATAGAGACAGCAGATTCACCTCAAGGTTCTGGAAGTCGCTACAAAAATCTCTAGGAACTAGGTTGGACATGAGTACAGCCTACCACCCACAAACTCATGGACAGAGTGAGAGGACTATACAAACGTTGGAAGACATACTGAGAGCTTGTGTGATCGAATTTGGTAAAGCATGGGATATCCATCTACCATTGGTCGAGTTTTCATACAACAACAACTAACAACTAATATCAAAGTTGCTCCATTTGAAGCCCTCTACGGCCGAAAGTGCAGATCCCCTCTATGCTGGGCTGAGGTGGGTGACACGCAACTAGCCAAAGGAAAAGTTTCTGACAGCACTCTCACTGGTCCAAAAATCATCCGGGAAACTACTGAAAAGATTGTTCAAATTCGTGAACGGTTGAAAGCCTCCAGAGACAGACAGAAAAGCTACGCTGACACAAGACGGAAACCCTTGGAATTTCAGATTGGTGACCTTGTTCTATTGAAGGTATCACCGTGGAAGGGCATGATAAGCTTGGGAAAGCAAGGCAAACTAAATCCAAGGTACATTAGGCCTTTTAAGATTCTCGCTAGAATCGGCCCTGTAGCTTACAAACTCCGACTACCTCAGGAACTTAGTAACGTACACCCTACCTTCCACGTATCGAACCTAAAGAAGTGTCTATCTGATGAGACTCTTGTTATCCCACTCGATGAAATCGAGATAAATGAGAGCCTCAACTTCATGGAAGAACCAGTAGAAATCATGGATAGGGAAGTTAAACAAACGAAGCAAAGCCGTATCCCGATAGTGAAGGTTTGCTAGAATGCAAAACAGGAACCTGAATACACATGGGAGCGGGAGGATCAAATGAAACATAAGTATCCTCATCTTTTCCCTTAGTCCACGTGTATCTCTTAAACTTAATTTTGGGATGAAATTCCCTTTAAAAGGGGGATGATGTGACAACCCGTAATTTCCATTCTTGTAAAAGTCAAACTTGGTCAACTAAAGTCAAAACTTATCCAATCAAGGTCAAACTTATTGCTTTAATTATTTTATGGTTAGATTAATGAGTTGGATGTTTTTAGACCTTGTATTCAAAGGTGTAGTGTGTCTAAGGAATGAAACCCTTGAAAAAACGAGAACCTTCGCACGAGCCGCAAACCCCTCGCATGGGCGGTAAACCCTCGGACCGCAAACGGTTCGGACCGCAAACGATTTGCAGCCGTGAACTCCTTCGGGTCGTGAACCTTCCTCAGAACGCAAACCCTACCTATATATATGTGTTTGACTGAATTTATCCTCACTTCTACACTTCTAGCCGTGAACTCAAACTTTTGCTCTCAAGATCTTCAACCAAAAACCCCTAGTTTTCTCTCAACTATCATCTGAGGATCACTTGTTTCACCTCCGGATCTTGATAAGAACATCTAGTGTTCTTCTTGTCACCAATCAAATACCCCTCATTTCTGGGTTTACAGCCGTGAACCCTTGAATCTTCGTAGTTACACCAAGAACACCAAGAGCACACACTTGTTTCTAGTCGAAAACACTTGAATCATCAAGTAGCCGTGAACCGTTTACGACCGTACACACACCGAAGCCCAGTCGTGAACACCAAAGCTTAGCCGTAAACACCTTGCAGCCTCTTGATTTCGGTTCTAACACTTCTTTTGTAAGTAATTCTTACATCCTAGGTTGTTTCCTTAACTCCTTTGAGGTTATATTCACTAATTTCATGCCAATATCACCTGAATTACTAGTTAGGACTTGTTTTTTCTCGAGATCTAACTTGTGGAAACAATCAACCTATATCGAACATCTAAACAAATCACTCACTTAAGGTGAGTTCATACCTTTACAATTTACCTTTTTAAATGCTTTTAGGGGGGGATACAAGTAGAACACCATTTATGTGTGTTAACATTTGCATGTGAAAACAAACGAACAAAGGATTTCTTATGCTTATAATTGTTGTTAAAATCATTTCAAAAACTCTTTTAAACTATTTTAGATTGATGTTTATTATCAAAATCGTATTCATTTATATATCTATGTATAAGCATGCTTTAACAGACTTAGGACTATTGCTAAACACCTTGACTCCTGTTCCTTGTTTGGTTGTGGTCTTAGGGTAGGATCGCTAGTCCGACTGGCGGCTAAATCATAGTTATACTTGCTAAATATATGCATGAATATTAAACCCCATTTTCAAAGTACATACTTAACTCAGTTGCAAACATTGGGCAAATGAGTCTTTTCTCCAAATCATTTACAGTTCAAACAAATATACTAGTAAACTATAATTGGTATAGTTGAGAGGATCATACATACTATTTTCTAGAACAGAGAAACAATACATGAGTCAATACATATATACTATTAATATTCATTATAAAGTATACTATTCATTTACAAGAACAAAAAGGAACTTACATACTATAACAAGAACAAGATAACTAAAATATGAGATACTATTTCATGGCATAACAATGTACTTGTTATGTGATGTTTTGTAACCAGAGTTTCCTGGAGGGAGAGCGTGAGTTTGTGTATAGATCTATACGGGATTGACCATCCCACACCTTTCTGCTAGCTACAGTGGGACCTGCAGGTCTACGTGTGACAAATGTCATACCATTTTCGACGCCTGAAGAACGTCGTGTTTTATACTAGTCAATCAAGCATGGTTATAACCTAATCACATTTAACCTAAATTAACCAATTTGGTTACAAGGTCGTTAATGCATCAGTAGTTTATTTTACATAATTCTACTGTAAACCTTCATTTTCCATTACATTCATACAGTGATTTTCTCACATGAGAAATGCATACTATTTTTCTATTAAAGATGGTTTTACAAATATGGAAAACTTACATTTTATACTATTTCAAGTACAAACATACATTTTACAAGAGAACAAACATACAAAACAGTCGGGTCTTGGGTAGAAGACTACATTTCATTTTTAGAAGAAAATATAGGATTTTATGGGAAGTATACAAACATTTTACTAAACAAACACAAACATTTTCATGAAACAAATACAAACCTTTGACATTAAATACTTATGAACTCACCAACTTAAATATTGATACTCTCTTTCAAAATAACTTGTATTCTCAGGTAACCAGTAGTCAGGTACACTGGATCAGATTTTTGAGAAGACGGAGCATGTTCAAGACTCGTCTTTTATTTTGATATATATATTTTTGGTGTCTTACAAATATACTCAGAACACACATGTATTAACTATTCTATTAATGCAATGGATGTTGTTGCTTGTTTTACTATTATGCATTGTTATGATACTGTACATGACGTCCTCCGCCCCTGAATGTTTCCGCAATCTCGGTTTGGGGGTGTGACAGATTGGTATCAGAGCATTGTTTATAGTGAACTAAGTATATCAACCCATATAAGATATACAACTATAAACACAACGGGATTAAAACACTCTGACCTAGAGAATATACTCTTTAAATAATTACATATTTTACTAAAAGTATACATACATGCATTCATACTAAGAACAGTTTCATACTAGAATAGAACAAAAGTATTTTGTTTGTTGAACAGTACAAGTAGGCTTGGGGACATATAATCGGGTATGGGATTGATAAAGCCTGATCAACTATATCTATATGAGAAGTGATTAGCATGTGCCTAGTAATGGTTGTGGTGTTGCAACAAGTCTAAAACTTACCAACTCTACTACAATGAAACTCTAGAACATAACATAAACTTAAAATACTATAGGAGTATTTTGTTGTACTATAATTACTTATGTGAAAACAAAAAAGGTCTTTACTAGTAGATCAATAGTTGCTGAGTGGATACGCTAAGGTTATATCTGACTAAGATGTTATAGACATAGAATCTGTGATCTTCGCTTTACTTCCTGTTCGTTGTTTGGTTGTGGTCTTTGTAACGCCCGCAGATCCGGGCTAGTCAATTTAGAGACGATGAGCATCAAAAATGAGTTTTTGATGGAAGATTATTTAGAAGGATTAATCTTAACCAAGTTTTCGTATATGTTACAAGGGTTCTGTACGTATAAAGAACGCCGAAATTCGAGTTATAACGAAGAAGTTATGGCCCGTCGAAGTTTTACGGCAAAACCGGCACGGCACCGGGAGACGTAAATAGTGAATTTACGGTAGAAGACTTTTTAGCCTTAGTGATCTAAACAAAATTTGTAGTATACGTTAAACCGAGAACATACAAAAAAAAGAATGCCCAAATCTGACTTCGTATGAGGAAGTTATGAATTTTCTAAGATTTGGCATAGCAGTGCACGACCCGAAACTCGAATTTTAGTTTGAGCGGTTTTTGGCCTACACGACCTAAATGAGAGTTGAAGATCTCATTAATAGGAACTCAACGGTAAAAAGACAGACGAAAACGGAGTCCGTATGTAGAAGTTATGAATTTTACGCGGACATTTAACAGTATAATCTCCTCCTATTGTTAAATTTAAGATCGGTCGAGAATTAGCCGACGGATTCTAAATGAAAGTTTTAGATCTTGTTTTTACCTACACATGGATATAAAGAATTTCGAGAGTACAACTCGTATGTTAAAGATATGGACGAAACTTGGTCCCTACTCTTCGAGCGCGATAAATTCGATACAGTTTGTAAATCTGAGATAGAATGAGAATTAGCTGACGGCGTCTAAATGAAAGTTGTAGTATTCGTAAATACCAACGCGTGGATATAAAGAACGTCAAAAATGGAGTTCATATGAACGAGTTACAAATTATAATATCATATTTACGTATTAAAATAAAGTATAAATCATATATACGTACACATATATATACAAATGTATATATCATTAGAAAGGTATCGACGATGCGGTTATTATAAGACTAGTGTTGAGTAGTTTTGACATTAGTTTAGTACAAATATCGTTAAATCTATTTAAAATAGTATTATGAAGGGGTGTTTAGTCGTTTATATAACTATAAGGTTATTAAGTAATTATGGAGGGTAGTTTTTGTAAATTCAATTACTATACATAAGAGGCTTGGGCTCTCATATTTCTTGCACCATTCTCTTGATTCAAGAGTCTTTCTCTTCTTATCCCCCGAGCATTTCGGTCCCTCGTGATTCGACTTCTCTTTCTGTAGTTTTAGTATAGTAAGGTGAGCGCTGAAGCGCTGCACGAATCTTTCTTAGAAAGATTCAGCGACGAAGTTCTGCCCCTGCAGAGCCCGACTCCTAGCTAAAACCCCCTTGTAAGTAAGTTATGCTTACCCTATTTTAATATAGTTTATATTTAAAATTAGTATTGTTATTATGAACTTATAATAAATATTTGAGCTATTATTATGACTTATATAAGTGTCGTTATAATATATTTTTAACTACTCGCGGTACGGGGAATCTGGTTTAAAGGGCCGCATAGGGTTGTTGGATTTCAGAAGTGCTATATGCCAAAATGGTCCTGCCCTCCGGTGTTTTATGTCTGGCCCCTGTCTGTACATAGTGGTTGGAAAGTATTGTTTAAACGCTTATATAATAATAATAATAATAATAAGACTAATAATTAGTCACGGTTGATATTAGACTAAAATCTAGTGGTAATAATACTAGGTTTCGTCGAAGGAAATTATTTTAAAGTAAACGAAGCGTTGTCCGAGTACCGAGTCACCACCTTATCAAGTGAGTGCATAGTTACTTTCATCTTACACATAGATATGAAGTATTTTATATAAACTACGTGCTATGTGTGCATATTATCTGTATACTTGCTATCTATGCTGGATGAACGATTTTATACAAGTTTTATATAATTTAAACTGTATATGTATTTATATCTACATAATATGTTGGGTAAAATATGAGTTGGATGATGAGTTGAGAAGTGATATAGACCATGAGGTAAGGGTGAGAGGTGGACGATGTGAGAAGCCTTGTTCCTAAATGTTGGCCCCGTCATCTAGCAGAGTATGGATGACAACCACGGACTATTCTAGACAGTCCAGTGGAACACTAGCAGGCTCGCAACCTGTAGGTGTTGTGAACGATGTGTTCACCCGGTGTACTCTAAACCCTGGCGATCATGCAGACTTGGTGCCTAAACTTTGGCGATCATGCAGACTTGGTGCCAAAACCCTGGCGACTATGTGGACTTAGTGCCTGTTGTATAAACCCTGGCGACTATGCAGACTTAGTGCCTAAAACCCTGGCGACTATGCGGACTTATTGCCTGTTGTATAAATCCTGGCGACTATGCAGACTTAGTGCCTAAACCCCGGTGATGATGGACTTCGTGCTGATTCCTTAGGATGATCCTTAGGAATGAATGAACAAGAGATAGCTGATTCTTAGGGTAGATCCTTAAGAGTAAATAAGATAATGGGGATGGGTAATTGGGTTAATTGTTTGATGATTAAACATAATAATTATATTATTGTGGGTTGAAAACCCTATGTACTCACCAGGTTTCCCAACCTGACCCACTCAGTTTATTTGTATCACATGTGTCGATATGAAGTTACTTTACACTGAGAGATTTAAAAGAGATGTAGATCACTAGTGTAAATGAATGTAAGTTCTGTTTATGCTTATGTTTCTGTATTGACGATGACATGCCAAATGTTTTAAAATGAATAAAAATACATTTATTCGGAAATGCTTTGATAACGTATTTATCATGTTTTTCTGGGAACAAATTCCGCAAGATTTTTATTAAAAGAAGTACTCTGATTTTTATAAAGCATAAACGAAATCGGTCTTTTCTGGCCGTGAAAATGGGGATGTCACAGTCTTAGAGTTGGATCACTTATTCGAAGGTCTATTCTATCTTGATTATATATAGTTGGTATGCACTACGTAAGTATTGAAGTAGCTGGTAAGGATCATCCTATAAATATCTTTAGGAATACGTCTATTATACGTCTCTTACACCTATTTTCTCGCTTAGATAACATGGTTGGATTCCATCTACCTGGCGACCCATACTTTCCTGATCAAGGGAAAGTTGGATGGCTTGAAGCTGAACCCGAAGAAGGGAACCCGGTGGTCCCAGTAGAAGAAGACCCCAAGGAGAGTTATGAGGAAGAGAACTAAGAGGATGAGCAGGAAGACTCTAACTCAAAACCCGAGGTCTATAATCCACCTCAAGTTGCCCAAAATCCTAACCCTCGACTGGAATTTCAAGGCCCGACGCCTCTGTGGGCAGTAAACTTGGGAAGGTGGAGCCACGAACCAGGATAACCACCTCCTTATAATGGAGACCGAAGCTTCTACAACTTGAGCGAGGGAGGCTCAGCTGACAGAGTCCTCCCTATCTTGGTTCGTCGTGTTTCTCGCAATGCTGAACAAGGAAGGACAGCCATCGACCAAGTCATGGAAATCAGGGCTAACTCAGGAGTCAACACAGTTCATCTTCACCATATGACCGATGACCAGAAGTTAACCAGGACTGACACTGACGCACTACAGATGGAACTGAATGCCAGTCGATCCGAAGTTAGAGAACTTCATCAGGGTCAAGTTGCATTGGAAAGGCGTGTGTGGGAAAGAGAACAACAGCTGGCTGAGTCCAAAGCAGAATCTCGTACCAACCAAAACAACACTCCACGCGAGTAGAGCATACTATACTCACTCTTTTGGATATAGCTTATGTCTACTTTTAGACTCTAGTATTAGTTTTCCTGTTTATGTTTAGACCTTGAACTTTCAGTTGCCCAAAATCCTAACCCTCGACCGGAATTTCAACGCCCGACGCCTCTGTGGGCAGTAAACTTGGGAAGGTGGAGCCACGAACCAGGACAACCACCTCCTTATAATGGAGACCGAAGCTTCTACAACTTGAGCGAGGGAGGCTCAGCTGACAGAGTCCTCCCTATCTTGGTTCGTCGTGTTTCTCGCAATGTTGAACAAGGAAGGACAGCCATCGACCAAGTCATGGAAATCAGGGCTAACTCAGGAGTCAACACAGTTTGTCTCCACCATATGACCGATGACCAGAAGTTAACCAGGACTGACACTGACGCACTACAGACGGAACTGAATGCCAGTCGATCCGAAGTTAGAGAACTTCGTCAGGGTCAAGTTGCATTGGAAAGGCGTGTATGGGAAAGAGAACAACAGCTGGCTGAGTCCAAAGCAGAATCTCGTACCAACCAAAACAACACTCCACGCGAGTAGAGCATACTATACTCACTCTTTTGGATATAGCTTATGTCTACTTTTAGACTCTAGTATTAGTTTTCCTGTTTATGTTTAGACCTTGAACTTCCAGTTTCTTTAGGTCTTTATGCAGTCAAAATTTTCCTTATATTGGTATGTTGTAAACCTTTCACAATGTCAAATTTTCCTGAACTCTATACATCTATAATACCAATGATTGACAGGCGTCTGATTCCCTTGGAAAAACTCTATCCAAATACTGTCAATTTTCTAGTGGTACTTCTCTATTAAAAACACTCAAACAATTACATGTTGAACTATGGTGACTTAGTTTAAGGAACACTCTCATTATTTTCACTGTTGAAAACTTACAATTATCTTCATCTTTATAAACTTATAGTTGAAAGATGCCTCCTTGTAGATCGAACAGAAACAATCCACCACCTCCTCCACAATTCGATCTTGTAGTTTTTCAACCTGCAGTGACCGTGGTTCTAACGGCAGCATTAGCGCAGGTCAACGCTAGCGGTGCTAGCGTAGATGGAATGGGTGTTAGATCCACCCAAGGTGATAGTCACGGGCACCTTAGGGAGTGTTCGTACAAATACTTCACCAACTGCAAAACTAAAGCCTTTAACGGCAGCGGTGGAATCATTGCCTTATTGCAATGGTTCGAGAAAACGAAGTCTATCTTCGAGATATGCTCCTGCCCAGAAAGAAGCAAAGTAAAATTTGCTTCCTGCACCTTCTCAGGCAGGGCCCTCACATGGTGGAATGGCCATGTCAAGTCACTTACTCTCATAGTGGCGAACTCGATGGGCTCGGAAGCACTGAAAGATCTGATGATAGGAGAATACTGCCCGAGGGGCGAAGTTCATAAGCTCAAATAGGAGCTTTGGAGACTGACCATGAAAGGCTCTCACATAGTAGCCTACACAACTAGGTTTAGTGACCTGGTGGCTCTGTGTCCGGGGATGGTCCCCACGGAAGCCAAGAAGATTGAGAGGTACATCATGGGATTGGTACCTCCATTTCAGGGGAATGTATTGTCTTCAAGCCCCACTACATTCGACAGTGCCAAACGATTGGCACAACGACTCATTGACCATGGAGTCCGCACGCCAGCAACAACCACTGCTGTCCCACAACCGGCCAAAACAAACGACAACAAGAGGAAGTTTTGGGATGGAAAGAAGAACAAATTGGCGCAGAACTCCGCCAAGAAACAGCAGATGGTGGATGTTCATGCCGCAACAACCCTTGTTGTCCCTGCACCGGCAAAGCAGTACGCTGGGAGTTTGCCAAAGTGCAACAAGTGCAACTTCCACCACAAAGGCCCCTGCCGGGAGATGTAGTGTGCTAACTGCAACACGAAAGGGCATACAACCCGTTTCTATAAAGCTCCGACAAGACCAATCACCCAGGTCCCTGGTGCTGGAGCAGGCCAGGCCTGCTATGGGTGTGGTGAAGTTGGACACTACAAGAGGAACTACCCGAAAGCAGGGAATCCTGGTGGAGTAGGGAGAGTTCTGGCGATAGGCCATGAGGAAGCTGTGGCAGACCCTACGGTGGTCACGGGTACGTTTCTCCTCGATAACTCTTATGCATGCATACTATTTGATAGTGGAGCGGAAAGGAGTTTCATGAACCAAAAATTTGCACACTTACTTAAACAACAACCACAAGCACTAAAAGAAACGTTCACCGTAGAAATGGCTAACGGGAAGACTGAGAGCACTAACAATATATACATAGGATGTACCCTCTCTCTAGATAGTTATTCATTTCAAATCGACCTCATGCATGTCTCAATTAAAAGTTTCGATGTCATTATCGGCATGGATTGGTTGAGTCTTCATCGTGCTGACATCATGTGTTTTGAGAAAGCCGTTCGTCTTAATCTATCGAATGGCAAAACCCTAGTTATCTATGACGACAAACCAGGCACGAACCTTCGAATCATCTCGAGTATTCAAGCCCAGAAATATTTACGAAAGGAATATCATGCGTTCCTTGCTCACATGGTTGATATATGCCAAAAGGTGAATGACATAAAGATTAAACATATAAAATATTCAAAATTTGATAAAACTAAATAGTTTTTTAAAATTTAAATGTCAAAAGTTTATATCAGACTAATATAAGTTTTACTATACTTATATTATGAAACCAAAACTGAAACATATTTTTAGCTTTACGTACGGTAAATTTTATATTGGTTCGCTATAAACTTTTTATATTTAAATTTTAAAAAAGTTACATAGTTTTATCAAAATTTGAATATATTCATTAATTAATACTTAAACTTTTCAAAGCAAAATTAAAAAACATCTGCTAGTTAATAATTAATTATGTTAAAATAGTTAAACATATGAATAATATGACATTAATTACATTCAATTAAAGTTGTTAAAAGGAAAATAAAAATATTTTATATGTTGAAAAGGTTTGTATTTTAGAAAGAATAACATATCTTATTTTTTATAGGTTTAAAAAAACAATAATATTATCATAATTTTTATAAAATATCATAAACATTTTAAATATAGAAAATAAACATAAACATTTTAAACATATAAAATATAATTATACATGTCTAATTTATTATATAAATACATTTATTTTTATAAAAAAAAATTTGATATGTTATTATTTCTGAACTACAAACATTTTAAACATAAAAAATATTTTTATTTTCCTTTTAAAAAAATTAATTTAATGTAAGTAATGTCATATTATTCATATGTTTAACTATTTTAGCATAATTAATTATTAACTAACATACATTTTTTAATTTTGCTTTGAAAAGTTTAAGTATTAATTAAGGAATATATTCAAATTTTGATAAAACTAGGTAAATTTAGTAGAATTTAAATATAAAAAGTTTATATCAAACCAATATAAAATTAACCGTACGTAAAGCTAAAAATATGTTTAAGTTTTGGTTTGATAATATAATTACAGTAAAACTTATATTAGTTTGATATAAACTTTTTGTTGGAATAGTGTCCAAGGTCATTAACTATTGGTCATATTTCTAATAATAGCAGTGTCCTTTTGGGTTGCCCTCAAGACCCAAATTGAGTAGAATAAATAAAGGAGAAATTAGTTTATTAATTATTTAGGTTAATAATTAATTAGAAACTAATTGGAAATATATTTTGGAAATATATTTTGGGAATTAATTAACAGTTTAATTAATTAAATGGTTGAATGTTCATTAATCGATAGTTGGTTAATCAGGAATGTTCCAGAACCTTATGGAATTTGGGTTGGATGAAAATCACTCCATCCCACATGGGAAAGGAGTGAAATTTCGTGGTTAGGCCTCCATCCCACATGGGAAGGAGTACTAAACCTAAGGAGGCATCCAAGGCTATAAATAGGGCCTTAGGGATTTCATTCCTCCTTGCACCTTGGCTTGAAGTATTCGCCAACCCTTCTTCCTCCCCCTCTTAGGGACGATTTCTAACCCTCTTTGGGTTTGTGAAATTGACCCTTCTCCTAGTTATTTTTTATTCCACTCTTTGGTGTCATTAGGTGTGATACCATTAGAGGGATTCTAGTTTGGGTCCTTTCATCCAAGCAACTTCATGGAGGTTTAAGATCTCAAGCATGGAGATCAAGGGCTACATAAGAGGTATGTTTTCTTACTTATGTTTTAGTTTTCTCGGGTTGATGTAATTAGCATGAAGCCATAAATCCATAGGATGCATGTACACTTAGGTATATCGTTGTTTCGATTTTCCGCTGCCTAGTTTTAGAGTGTATTTGATGCATAGAAAACCCAAAAGTGGTATCAGAGCCATTGGTTCATGGTTACTTTCACCCTAGGTCCATATTTTCTGTAAAAACTTGTTTGAAACTAAATGGAAGAAGATTAGATGAAAAATTCGTAATTGATAAAAACCCTAGTCGTAGCTCACGACGTGAACAAGGAGGTCACGACGTGAGCTTGGCAGATATTAGGGTTTCGGATTTTTGCCATTTTTCAAATATTAAGCTTTATAAAATATATATAAATACCTAATTTAAATTGTTTTTGAATCTGGAAAGTTGATAAATATTATTTAAATGTGTTTATTTGAATTTGAATATTTATTTGATAATGGATCAATATTATTTAAATATGTTTATTTGAATTTGAATATTTTTATTTGAATTTGAATATTTATCTGTTATTTAAATAGTGAATTAAAATATTTAATATTATTTATAATATGGATTTATAAATTTGAATATTAACCCCTCATGATTTATTATTTGTTACATTGCGTCCTCGCAATTAATTAGAATTAATAATAGACAACTAAATTTAAAGAGTTTTAAATTTACCCCTTGTATTTATATATATTAGAGTTGTGTTTATTATATGTATAAGAAAGTTACAACATGCGCCCTCGCGTGTTTAAATGTTGACATTGTCAGTCTTACCTCGACTAGGCTCACCCATCTAATGTAGGGGTTTAAAGAGGTTTCTTTGATTCCTAATGAGGTCGGTTTTTAATATGCTTCGCGCTTACCACCCTCACCGCCCTATTGCATTTTGAGAATGGAGCTACCGAAAGGGTTTGATAGTGATAATGGTCAATCTAAAAGTATTCTAAATACAAGTATAAAACAAAATCCCGTTTTATTAATAGAATGTGAGTTTATATTATCCATGAAAATTGCACATTCTGTTTTAATATGCTTCGCGCTTACCACCCTCACCGCCCTATTGCTTTTTGAGAATGAAGCTACCGAAAGGGTTTGATAGTGATAATGGTCAATCTAAAAGTATTCTAAATACAAGTATAAAACAAAATCCCGTTTTATTAATAGAATGCGAGTTTATATTATCCATGAAAATTGCACATTCTCTTTATATTCTGTTGGTGGAGCTCGTGTGGTTAACCGGCACATCAATCTAGGGTATAGTTGAGAATGATATGGAACTCACGAATCTCAAGCGTAACTTGAGCCGAGGACCATGCGATTTTGTATGGTTAATTCTCAATCTATTTAATGTGAATCTTATGTTATCCATGAAAGTTGCACATTCTCTTTATAACTTGTTGATGGAGCTCGCGTGGTTAACCGACACGTCAATTTGAGAGTATAGGTAGAGAATGATGTGGAACTCGCGAATCTCAATGAGCCGGGGACCACGCGATTTTGTATGGTCGATTCACCATCTGTTCAGTGATCCGTGGCGACCCCGTCATTGAATTTGAGATGAACATAATCCAAGATTAACATGCCATTGATAGTCAATTAATCTCAAAGATCTAGGAATTTCGTGGTGATCAAAATTGGCAAAGGGCTTTGCCTACCTAAATAACTTTATGGTGTGTTTACGGCATCCCTTTACACATCATGGAGCCAAATATGGATCCTAGCCTTCTAAAATAATTTTATTTAGGGTGATTATTTTCTAAGGATAAGTAAAACAAACTATAATGGAATTTTATTGAATGATGTCTATAACCTTATCCACTAAAATCTACTGCTATAAAACCTTTGAAAGGATTAGCTATGAGGATGATCAATCTTGTCAAAATTCGTAGTATGGGAATAGTTCTCATAAACGAAAGGAAAGATCATGCCTTTGTTAAAGCTCTTCCTAGGTTACTTCAAACATTGCATTCTAAATTGTTAGAAAGAGCATTTGTCGAATGTACGTTATAAAATGACATATTGAAGTAAAATGGAATTTCCTTGAGTTAGAAGTTGACTAGGGTTAGTCAACTAGCTGACATGTACATATAATCAGTTCATTTTGATTTTGATATGAACAACTTGGAATGTCCATTAAGGAGTTGTGTAGCATGTTGAGGTTTCCTTTTGGAACTAGCATGTCTAATCATAGAAACTCATACTTCAAAGCACTCCCATATTTTACTATCATGAATAGAAGTGTCAAGAAGAAGAAAGCCAATTGCCCATGGTTTAAAAGGCGATTATTATACCTAATCTAGGTCCTAATACCTAGGACAAAAGAAGGCTTATTCTAAGACATGTTCTGATAGTTGCTCGTTTCCATAACAAGAAAAGGACTAAGAAAGCAAACTTGCCCAAATGTATATTTGAGGTGAAAGGACTGGAACATGAAGAAGTTAAATTTGATCATGGATCACGAGCCCGTGCTACTTTCCATTGGATCAAAAGATAACTAGTTCTTCCATGTTTGGTATTCAATCAAATATATATGGATTTATAATGCCATCAAAACATTACTTCTAAACCTTGAGTGTTTTGCTAAGGATTAGTGCTGACATTTGCAAGAATGTGCAGTCACTAAAATGAGTAAGAAGACTAAAACATGGAGAAGATAATTTGATCATGAATGCCAAGCCATTGCTACATTCATAGGATCAAAAGACAACTCTTTTCAAAATGTTTAGTCTATGGTATCATTTATACTATGATTCATGAGATAATTCTGACTTATTTAAATGTGGAGCATTCTAACATGTTAAAAGAAAGTCATGAAATCTATGAAGCTAGTATAGTAGCAATAGTTCAAAATTGATTCGAACATTTGAATAAGTACTTATTCAAATACATCCAAATGTTTGGGTGAAATGTATTTGTGGAATCATAGTCTTGGATACATAAATGAGAAATGCATTACCAAGTATCCAGTTGGATCATATTTTGGATATCATTTGACCTCGAGTCTCATGATAAATGCAAATCTTGTTTATCAAGATAGATGATGAATGCGTCACTGGTGATGTGAGTATCTGTTGGAATTAGTTCACACTAATGGACCGTTCAGATTAACCGTGATACATAGTGAGTCCAACTTCGTATGAATGTGAGTCTGGAACCTCTCAGGTGTTCAGAGCTCTTATATAGGGAAGTTAAGAATCAATTGGGCAATAGGATGAGACACTCATAGTGAGAATCTCAGTCCAAACTTTATCGATCATCTAAGTGATCGTGAAAGAGTTTCATGATCTATCTCCGCCCAGAACACTACCACTAGGAAGTGTTAGTTGGATAGAGAAACAAATAGTTCATTGATTTTGTACTAGATGAATCGCATTATGCACACTAACAATTCGTGGATTGACCATGAATAGTGTTACAAGAAGTCCTTTGGTCTTGTGCCAACTAAGTAGGTTCTTGAAACACTCTATGATATGTGAAGTGGGATTCTATCCTCACTTCCATATATGGAAGTCTACGATTATGAGGCTTACGCTCGTCGTGAAGCGCTCGACAATCTAGGAATTTGAATAGAGATGTGTTATCTCGTTGGTGAACCCATCAAGCATTTTGGATAATTGTTTAACAATCCTTATGAGAACAAAGTGTATGTTGCTCAATGGGCAGTCTTCCGAGAGGGGGAGCTGATTTCCAAAAGGGCTAGTGGGAGCCACATTGATCTTGATAAGATTCGAGATCCAACCATCAAAGAGCCTAAAGTTAGAGATAGCATTCAATTTGGAATTGAAAGAGCTATTAAGGAAACTGACATATTTCCATTTTTTCCTTATAGATCTGATAGAGGACGTCATACACCTTGTTATATAAGAGTTTATATTACTAAGGTATATGAGTCATTGGTAGATTACAATCAGAGTATACCAGCTATCGGAAGCTATGGTAGGCCCTAAAGGCTACAACATGGAAGGAATACATGGAAAGCGAGATTCAGTCCATGTATGTTGAAACTTGGTAGATCAAGCACTTGACCTTAACCATTAGGTATAAGTGGATCTTCAAGAACAGACAAGTATGGATAGGAACAAACACATAATCAAACCAAGAAAGGTTGTGAAGGATGTGTAAGCTTAATAAGTTCATTTATGGACCAAAATAAGCATCTCGCGAGTGGGATCATTATTTCAATGAGAAAGTTCAAAGAGTTTGAATTTCGAGAAATAAAGATAAGCCATATATCAGTCAAAGCTAGTGGGAGTGATTGGATTCTTTGTTTCAATGAGAATGTTTAAGGAGTTTGAATTTCGAGAATTTCGAGAAACATAGATAAGTCATATATATGTCAGTGCTAGTGGGAGCACTGTAGTCATCCTTGTATTGTACATAGATAACATACGATTCATAGGAAATTATATTCTAACTTAGCAAGTGTAAAAGCTTGGCTTGGTATGAGAATTGGTTCACTATGATATACATGGGAGATACAGAACAAGTACATATATCAAAGTGATTCATTGGATTAAGCCAAAGTATATTGAATGTTGAGGAAACTCGACATGCAGAACTCAAAAAGGAGTTTAGGCTGGCATCACATTGAGAATTGCTAATGTTCTAGTTCTACTATTGAGCTAAAGTAAATGAGTCGTGTCCCACATGCTTCTGCTGTAACGCCCGTGTTTCTAGGCTAGGCATTAATATTGACATAATAGTCTAGGTTAACCTTTGTAACTCATTTTGAAGAAATGAAAAGGAATTATGTGAATATTATGTGAATATTATGTGTTTTATGTTTAATTATTAGGATTTAATTAATTAAGAATAAAAATGAGCGTCGAAAATAAATATTAGATAAAGCCGATATCTATTAAGAAAGTTGTAGTGGTCGTGACAAGGATTCCGGATATATAAAGAATACCGAAATTCGAGTTATAACGAAGAAGTTATGACTTGTCGAAGTTTCGCGACAAAACCGGCACGGTGCCGAATGACGTAAAAAGTGAGTTTTTGATAAACTACTTTTTAGCCTTAGTGATCTAAACGAAAGTCGTAGTGTTCGTTAAACCGAGAGTATGTATAAAAAGAACGTCCAAATCTGACTTCGTATGAGGAAGTTATGATTTTTTTCTAAGTTTCAGCTTAGCAGTAGACAGCTAAAAACTCGAATTTTAGATCGAGTGGTTTTTAGCCGACACGGCCTAAACGAGAATTGAAGGTCTCGTCAATAGTAGTAAAACGCTAAAAAGACAGACGAAAACGGACGTCGGATGAAGAAGTTATAAATTTTTAACGGATTTCCTATCCCGGTCTGTTAAAAATAATAATATAAAAATTAAAGTCAAAATTATCCGACAAAGTCTAAACGAAAGTTGTAGAGCGTAAATTTACCTACACGTGCATATAATGAACGTAAAAAACGGAGCCCGTATGCGAAAGTTGTGGATTTTAGAAGTTTTTGCACAAAAATCGAGAAAAAATGCTAAATCCGAGAAAATTCGCATAGTCATGCTTCGGCCACGTCACCTTCGCTCTATGTGCGCCACGCGTCCGAAATTGCTGAGTCATCCGAGCAGCTGGCAGACGCGTGTCGCGGTGACTCCTCGCTTCCGAAGCCGTGGCGCATCCAAGGAGCGACGCGTGTGCAGCCTCGTCCGAGCCTCGATCTCCCTGTCGCGTTTCCGACCTTCGCACCACATGTCCTTCTTACCTCTTGCTTCGCATCCGAACCTCGGACCATAGACCTCGGTCCAATCAGAAGCAGCCAGCTGGACCCTCGCACGTGCGAGCCATCAGCCTTCCCTTCGGATCTGCTGACACCTGGTCGCTTCTCAACCCTCGGATCAGATGCCTCGCCCCTATAAATAGAAGGGTGCGAGACCTCCCGGTGGTAATTTGGAAAATTGTCATTTTTCACCCCTTAAACAATATTTCTTCCATTCCAACTTCCCCCAAAGCCCCGGTATTATACCAAACACCCGAAACACGTCCCGAAGTGCCCGAGAAGCCCGAGAAATTTATCTTTTCGGTTTTGAAGCCCAACCCTCGCAGAACCCAGATTCTCAATAAAACTCCCGGTTTTATTAGAAACGATCGTTTTAGGAAACGAAGTGCTGCCCGATTATCATTAAATCAGATGAGTGTGTAGTCACCTTCATCTTACACCTAGATATGAAGTATTTTCTATAAAATACGTGTTATGTGTAATTATATTAATTTTTTAATTGAGGTGACTGTTGAATAGATGTTTTATACAAGTTTTAAACTGTATATGTGTTTTATCTACAAATATGTTGGGTAAAACATGAGTAGACGAAATAGCCGATGTGTGTTAAAATGATGAGAGGCCTCGATGTTATTGTGATCCAGTCATCTAGCGGAGTATGGATGACGACCACGGACTTTTCTAGACAGTCCAGTGGAACGCTGGCAGGCTCATAACCTGTAGGTGTTAATGAGCTTGGGTGTTCATTTGCTGTACTCCATCCCCCACATGGTTGCCTTATTTGACATAAATTGTTGGGAAACCCCCAAAGCAGTGTTGTCGCCCCGATGAAAATCCTTAGACTAGGTCCCTTGTGATAGATGTTTTAGGGACGTAAAGTGAGGATAACGGGAATGAATAATCGGGTTATTGATGTTTGATGAAATTAATAAATTTATTTATTGTGGGTTGAAAACCCTATATGCTCACCAGGCTCCCAAGCCTGACCCACTCAGCTTTTCATATTACAGGTAGTGGACCCCGAGCATAGTCGGATGATGATGAGAGATTTTTGGATTATAGGCCAGTAGTTGTAAATAACTGTTGTAAGGCTTATAATGTCTTGTTTATGCTTTTGATCTGTATCGGAACATGACATCCCGAGGTTTTGATATAAAAGGAAAATATACTTTCTTAAAGAAAGGTTTTGATAAATTTTTATCATGTTTTGTTTCGGGGACCAATTCCGCAACATCTTTTAAAAGGATTTCTCTGACTTTATTTTAAAAGCATAAATTAAATCGGTCTTTTATGGCCGATAAATTAGGGGATGTCACAGTTGGTATCAGAGCATTAGTTTAAGCGAACTAGGAATTTGTAGGATTTCTAGACTTAAACTTAGAATGCTAAGTGATGATTGTGAGATGAGTGTCTAGTATATTTTAGACACGAGCACTAGTTTATTTTAGGAAAGATGCCTAAAATGCTTTTATGTGCTAAATGCTATATGTTTTCCATATATGCCATTAATTATTCGGATCTATGGTCTGTTGCCGACCGGATCTGGAAACCTTATGTGTGTAGGATTCTAAGCGTATGATAACGATATTAGAACTAACATGTAAACGTTCGGAGTGATAAAGAGAATTTAAATATCTATCGAGGATAAAGACCTAAATTCTCCTTATTCGGTATATAGATTATAATGGCAAGAACTCGCAGTGGAGTTGGAAATGCAAACGGAAACAGGAATCAACAACCTCAACCCCAAGTACTTGAGCAAGTACCTGTTGCAGGAGCTGCACCTGAGCCAATGACGATGGCTGGGGTACACGCAATGATGCAGATGATGTTGGATCGCCAAATGGAGGAGACAAGGCGATTACTACAACAGAATAGGGAAGAAACTACGATACCTGTTGAACAGCCCGAATTGAATGAAAGGCAATCAGAAGGAGGGAACTACAGTGGGACTCTTGGTCAAGCCAACCCACCGATAGATAGATGAAACAACCATGATGGAGGAGTTGATGGACGTGGATGCAAATACAAAGATTTCATGGCATCCAAACCACCGTGTCTATCTAGAAGCCCGACACCGGTGGAAGTCATGAACTGGATCTCCGAAATGGAGACAATGTTCAAAAGTTGTGAGTGCAGCAACAAACAGAAGACCGCACTTGCAATTCCTCTGTTAAAATCTGGTATATTGAGTTGGTGGAAGTTACTAGCTGATTCGATGCCCAAGGGAGAAGCTAGCAAGATGTCTTGGGAAGACTTTGTGGTACAACTGAAATTGCAATACTGATCTGAGCAGGATCTTCTGGAAATCAATAATGAGTTCCAGAATTTGAAGAAGGGAAAGATGAGCGTTACTGAATACGCTGCCAGTTTTACGGAAAAGATGAAGCTTGTTCCTTATCTAGTTCCGACTGAACTCTCCAAGGTCAACAAGTTTGCCCTCGGATTACCAGCGGACTTTGGTCCGATGGTCAAGCAAGCAACCACTTTGAAAGCAGCCATCTGGGCTGCTAAGAATGTTGAGACTCAGATCAGAGAGAAGGTTCTGGAGAGGGCAGAAGTTGGCGAAAAGAGAAAGTTTGAAGGAACTTCAGGTTCCAACAAGAAAAGAAAATTTTCAAAGTCTAAGAAGTTTGGAGGAAGAGGAGGAGGCGAAGTGAAATGGTGTGAAAAGTGCAAGAAAAAGCACTCTGGGAAATGTAGTGAGGAGGTGACTTGCTACAAATGTGGAAAGACTGGGCATTATGCCAATGAGTGTCCGTCCAACAAGAGGGTATGCTTTGGATGTAATGAAGAAGGGCACGTTTTGAAAGACTTTCCGAAGAAGAAGGATGCAGCAAAGCCCAATCTTCCACCAAATCCGAAGGCGAGAGCCTTTCAGATGACACTTGAAGCTGCGAAAGAAGAAGTCGATGTTGCTTCAGGTACCTTTCTCGTAAACGAATTGCCTGCCCAAATTTTTTTTTGATTCTGGAGCCAATTACTCCTTTATTTCGCATGAATTTGGTAGAAAACTAGCTTTGCCTGTAGATAGACTAGTTAATGCTTTAATAGTCGAGGTTGCTAGTGGCAAGTTTATACCTGTTAGCCATCGTATGAAAAACATCCTTATTGACTTGAATGGGAATAAGTTCCATGAGGAATTATTACCTATCGAGTTAAATGGTTTCGACATAGTTCTAGGAATGGATTGGCTTAGCGCCAGTGATGCCGAAATATTGTGTAGAAAGAAGATAGTAAAAGTAAAACCGCCAGGGAAAGAGTCATTTATGGTGTATGGAGACAAACGCAGAGTAAACTCTGGAATCATTTCCCTAATGAAAGCCAAAAAGTGTTTGGTCAAGGGATGTACATCATATCTAGCGTTCGTGATCGATGCTAAGAAGGAAAAGAAGGAGGTGCAGAATATTCCGGTGGTGTGTGACAATCCGGAAGTCTTTCCCGAAGATCTTCCCGGATTGCCCCCTGATCGACAAGTAGAATTCTGTATCGACTTGTTACCAGGAACGACGCCGATAGCAAAAGCACTGTATCGATTAGCACCAACAGAGATGAAAGAACTTATGACACAACTTCAGGAGTTATTGGACAAAGGTTTTATTCGACCTAGTTCATCACCCTGGGGAGCCCCGATGTTATTTATAAAGAAAAAGGACAGGAGCATGAGAATGTGCATCGATTACAGAGAGCTGAATAAAGCGACAATAAAGAACAAGTACCCGTTGCCGAGGATTGATGACCTGTTCGATCAGTTGCAAGGTTCGAGCTATTTTTCGAAGATCGATCTTAGGTCAGGATATCATCAGTTACAGGTAAGAGAGCAGGATATTGAGAATACTGCATTCAGAACAAGATATGGACACTATGAATTTTTGGTTATGTCATTCGGACTAACCAATGCTCCAGCGGCCTTCATAGATTTAATGAACAGGGTTTGTAAACCATACTTTGATAAATCTGTGATAGTGTTCATAGATGATATCTTGATTTATTCAAAAAGAAAGCAGGAGCATGACAAGCATCTGCGTGAAGTGCTAGAAGTTCTGAAAAAGGAGAAGTTGTATGCAAAGTTCTCCAAATGTGAATTTTGGATTCAAGAAGTCCAATTTTTAGGTCATGTGGTTAACCAAGAAGGGATAATGGTTGACCCAGCGAAGATTGAAGCTGTGATGAAGTGGGAACAACCAAAAAGTCCTACGGAGATCCGAAGCTTTTTAGGATTAGCTGGATATTACCGAAGGTTTATCCAAGGCTTTTCTTCAATCGCGACTCCATTAACAGCTTTGACCCACAAAGTAGCTACTTATACTTGGAATGAGAAGCATAAGGAAGCTTTTGAGAAGTTAAAGAAGAAATTGTGTGAAGCACCGATTCTTTCGTTACCTGAAGGAGTTGATGACTTCGCAGTTTATAGTGATGCCTCTGGAGTTGGGTTAGGTTGTGTTCTGACCCAAAGGGATAAAGTGATAGCGTATGCATCGAGGCAATTGAAATAGCATGAAAAGAACTACCCCACTCATGATTTGGAGTTGGCAGCGGTAGTATTCACCTTAAAGATATGGAGGCACTATCTTTATGGTACTAAATGCAAACTTTTCACTGATCATAAGAGTCTTCAATATCTCTTTAATCAGAAGGAATTGAACATGAGGCAACGGCGCTGGCTAGAGTTACTCAAGGACTATGACTGTGAGATACTTTACCACCCTGGTAAAGCAAATGTTGTTGCTGATGCTCTCAGTCGGAAGGTAAACCTTGAAAAGAAAAGGCCAAGACCGTTGAGGATTGAAGTTGTCTCGACAATTGTGGAAAGTATAAAGAAAGCTCAAGAGGAATCTTTAGAGAAAAATGACCGAAAGGAAGAACGTTTGGGCAAAACGTTGGTGTTTGATACAAACGGTCAAGGACTGAAGGTATTCAAAGATAGGATTTGGGTACCTAAGACGGGAGGAGTAAGAGATCTTCTGATGGAAGAAGCTCACAAGACCATGTACTCGATTCATCCCGGCAGTACAAAAATGTATAGGGATCTAAAACCCTATTACTGGTGGCCGACGATGAAGCTCGATGTTGCTAAGTATGTGGCCGAGTGTGTAACATGTGCTAGGGTTAAGGCACAACATCAGAAACCGTATGGGAGTTTAGAACCTTTACCTGTACCCATGGGTAAATGGGAAGACATCACCATGGATTTTGTGACTAAACTGCCCAGAACAAAGAACGGTTACGACATGATTTGGGTGGTCGTTGATCGCTTCACTAAGAGTGTGCATTTCATAGCAGCCAATGAGAAATGGTCTATGGATAAACTTGTGAATTCTTACGTGAAGGAAATTGTGAGGCTTCACGGTGTTCCGTTAACGATTGTATCCGATCGTGATAGTCGTTTTACCTCAAGGTTTTGGAGGAGTCTACAAGAGGAATTGGGTACCAAGTTGTGTTTGATTACAGCTTACCATCCGCAAACTGATGGTCAGAGCGAACGAACAATTCAAACGTTGGAGGATATGCTGAGAGCATGTACCCTGGAATTCCAAGGTAACTGGGATGAACACTTACCTCTAGTAGAATTTTCCTATAATAATAGTTTTCACTCGAGCATCAAGATGGCACCTTATCACGCTTTGTATGGAGAAAAGTATCGAACGCCGTCATGTTGGCTGGAAGCTGGGGAAAAGCAGTTTATGGGACCTGAAATAGTCCATCAGACTGCTGAAAAGTTGAAAGTGATTAGGGAAAGGATGTTAGCTGCTCAAGATCGTCAAAAGAGCTATGCTGACAAGAAAAGACAACCGATATCATTCGAAGTTGGAGATTCGGTTTTACTTAAAGTCTCGTCGTAGAAGGGACTTATAAAATTTGGTAAGAGGGGAAAATTGAGTCCAAGGTTTATTGGACCATTTAAAGTTCTTCAGAGGATCGGGAATCAAGCTTACAAGCTAGAATTACCGGAAGAACTAGAGGGTATTCATAACACCTTTCATGTGTGTTATTTGAGAAAGTTCACGGGAGATGTGCCCGACATAATTCCAATTTCTGAATTAAGGTTGGATGAAAACAAGAGGTTAATTGAAGAACTTGAGGCAATCGTTGACCGTAAGACTAAGAAGTTGCGACGCAAGATGGTCGATTTAGTGCTTGTGCGTTGGAAACATACGAATGGGCCAAATCTCACCTGGGAAACGGAGAGTGACATGATGAGTCGCTACCCGCATTTGTTTGCTGATGTGTGATTCCGAGGACGGAATCATCCTAAGGGGGAGCGAATTGTAACGCCCCTGTTTCTAGTCTAGGCATTAATAATGACATAATAGTCTAGGTTAACCTTTGTAACTCATTTTGAAGAAATGAAAAGGAATTATGTGAATATTATGTGAATTATGTGTTTTATGCTTAATTATTAGGATTTAATTAATTAAGAATAAAAATGAGCGTCGAAAATAATATTAGATAAAGCTGATATCTATTAAGAAAGTTGTAGTGGTCGTGACAAGGATACCGGATATATAAAGAATACCGAAATCCGAGTTATAACGAAGAAGTTATGACTTGTCGAAGTTTCGCGACAAAACCGGCACGGTGCCGAATGACGTAAAAAGTGAGTTTTTGATAAACTACTTTTTATCCTTAGTGATCTAAACGAAAGTTGTAGTGTTCGTTAAACCGAGAGTATGTATAAAAAGAATGTCCAAATCTGACTTCGTATGAGGAAGTTATGATTTTTCTAAGTTTCAGCTTAGCAGTAGACAGCTAAAAACTCGAATTTTAGATCGAGTAATTTTTAGCCGACACGACCTAAACGAGAATCGAAGGTCTCATCAATAGTAGTACAACAGTAAAAAGACAGACGAAAACGGACGTCGGATGAAGAAGTTATGAATTTTTAACGGATTTCCTGTCCCGGTCTGTTAAAAATAATAATATAAAAATTAAAGTCAAAATTAGCCGACGAAATCTAAACGAAAGTTGTAGAGCGTAATTTTACCTACGCGTGCATATAAAGAACGTCAAAAACAGAGCCCGTATGCGAAAGTTATGGACTTTAGAAGTTTTTGTACAAAAATCGAGAAAAAATGCTAAATCCGAGAAAATTCGCATAGTCATGCTTCGGCCACGTCACCTTCGCTCTATGCGCGCCACGTGTCCGAAATTGCTGAGTCATCCGAGCAGCTGGCAAACGCGTGTCGCGGTGACTCCTCGCTTCCGAAGTCGTGGCGCATCCGACGAGCGACGCGTGTGCAGCCTCGTCCGAGCCTCGCTCTCCCTGCCGCGTGTCCGACCTTCGCACCACCTGTCCTCCTACCCTCTTGCTTCGCATCCGAACCTCGGACCATAGACCTCGGTCCAATCAGAAGCAGCCAGCTGGACCCTCGCACGTGCGAGCCATCATCCTTCCCTTCGGATCTGCTGACACCTGGTCGCTTCTCAGCCCTCGGATCAGAAGCCTCGCCCCTATAAATAGAAGGGTGCGAGACCTCCCGGTGGTAATTTGGAAAATTGTCATTTTTCACCCCTTAAACAATATTTCTTCCATTCCAACTTCCCCCAAAGCCTCGGTATTATACCAAACACCCGAAACACGTCCCGAAGTGCCCGAGAAGCCTGAGAAATTTATCTTTTCGGTTTTGAAGCCCGACCCTCGTAGAGCCCGGTTTTCAATAAAACTCTCTCGATTTTATTAGAAACGATTGTTTTCGGAAACGAAGTGCTGCCCGATTATCATTAAATCAGGTGAGTGTGTAGTCACCTTCATCTTACACCTAGATATGAAGTATTTTCTATAAAATACATGTTATGTGTAATTATATTAATTGTTTAATTGAGGTGACTGTTGAATAGATGTTTTATACAAGTTTTAAACTGTATATGTATTTTATCTACAAATATGTTGGGTAAAACATGGGTAGACGAAATAGCCGATGTGTGTTAAAATGATGAGAGGCCTCGATGTTATTGTGATCCAGTCATCTAGCGGAGTATAGATGACGACCACCGACTTTTCTAGACAGTCCAGTGGAACGCTGGCAGGCTTGCAACCTGTAGGTGTTAATGAGCTTGGGTGTTCATTTGCTGTACTCCATCCCTCACATGGTTGCCTTATTTGACATAAATTGCTGGGAAACCCCTAAAGCAGTGTTGTCTCCCCGATGAAAATCCTTAGATTAGGTCCCTTGTGATAGATGTTTTAGGGACGTAAAGTGAGGATAACGGGAATGGGTAATCGGGTTATTGTTGTTTGATGAAATTAATAAATTTATTTGTTGTGGGTTGAAAACCCTATATGCTCACCAGGCTCCCAAGCCTGACTCACTCAGCTTTTCATATTACAGGTAGTGGACCCCGAGCATAGTCGGATGATGATGAGAGATTTTTGGATTATAGGCCAGTAGTTGTAAATAACTGTTGTAAGGCTTATAATGTCTTGTTTATACTTTTGATCTGTATCAGAACATGACATCCCGAGGTTTTGATATAAAAGGAAAATATATACTTTCTTAAAGAAAGGTTTTGATAAATTTTTATCATGTTTTGTTTCGGGGACCAATTCCGCAACATCTTTTAAAAGGATTTCTCTGACTTTATTTTAAAAGCATAAATTAAATCGGTCTTTTCTGGCCGAGAAATTAGGGGATGTCACATCTGCTATGGGATCGATCATAAATGCCATGACATGTACTAGATCTAATGACTAGTATGCCTTGAGCATGACAAGTTTGATTAGATCAATTTGGCAAGAATCAATGAATCAAGATCAAGAACATTCTTAAGTGTCCTTGGAGGACAGAAGAGATGATCTTGATAGTATAGAAGAGATCATTGTAAGAGTTACATTGATGCTAAGTTCCATATTGATAAAGGAAATTCCGTTCGCAGTCGAAATTTGTGCTTTTGCTGAATGGTGATGTATTAGCTTGGAAGAGTACCAGATAATACACCATAGTGGATTTAACATACTTAGAGTATGTTGCAGTTAGTTAAATTGCAAAGAAGACAATGTGACTAAAAGAGATTCATTAGTGACATCTTTCTTGAAATTCAATCATTGATGGTTCGTATGAAGTTTCTTGTGACTTTGGGTGAACTTACCTCGAGTATAGATCCCAAGTCACACAAGCTCACATTACACATACTCAGTAAGTACCAACGCATTTTATAGTGAGTCAAATGTAAAGACATCATAGTCAATATGTCATATCGAAAGATAATCTTGTCGATCCATTCCTAAGCCAATGTCATTGACCAAGTCTGACAGTCAGACATAGTCGAGAGACATTAGATTTGCAAATGAATTGGCTTAAACACTCTTAGTTTGGTTTGTTTTAAAAACCCGAGAACTTTAAGCGGTATAAGTTTAATTTGATTTGGTGATTATTAAGTGGTGATCTTAATATATGATGGAGTTCGGTCATTTCAATTAGCTTATCACTGCGTTCTCACTTTTGCATGTTTACTCAAACGTCCACAGTCGGTTTTACTCTTGGAAGTAAGTAGTGATTCAAGACTGTCATGAGTATTAGTGGATTGTCCATATTGATTGGACATAGCATAGAGATTGCGCTAACACTCATGAGTGCTTAATAGAGATTTAAGTATTGGACCAACCCACGCTTAGAGATTACTTCATGGATTCAGTCACGAGTAATTCTAAGACGATAATATCTTCTATTCTTCAAACGTAGATACATGTGGGGTCTTGCTCTATGATTCTGTTATGTATTGGTCTACTCCAACGCTAACCGTAACTGGTAGTTATAAAGGGTATGTCCATGTGTGACATAATGAAATAGACAAAAACTTGTTGGGTTTTTAGCATTCTAACACTCCTATGGTGTACATGCAACCCAAGAAACCTTGGATCTATGTTTGACTAAGATACATGCAAATAACTATTTTTCCAAGGTTCTCAACCTAACTAGCATGGCATGGGGTGCTTGAATCAAATAAAGCTAGTAGAGTTACTTACCTTTTAGTACTGGTGGATTGCTTGGAGTTTGAGAGCCTAGCACCAATAATGTGGATGCCTCAAATGGAAATCACAAATCACCACAAACTTGGAAACTTGAGAGAATAGCAAAACCTCTTCTTGAAATCGGCCCTCTTAGTTCTCACACATAAACTAGTGCAATTTCTAGAACCAAAGCCTCCTTTATATAGTGTGGTGGATTAGGGTTACATCCATGTAAACCCTAATACCCATGTCTTTTCATTTCCATGAGATCCATGGGTTAAAGCTCCATGGATTCTCCATGGACTTTCCTTGCAAGCCTAGCCCATTCCAAATAAGCATTAGCCCACACTATATAAATACACAAGCCCATATTTAATTAGTCATACTTTTGATCACTAAATTAATTATAGATCAATACTAATTAAATAATATGATTTTATATTAATATATTAGAACTTATAATATATTAATAAATCATAACTTATACTATTCTCAAAAGATTATCCATAAATTGTTCGGGTGAAGTGCAACCCAAATGGACCATGCCGGGTCGGGTCAAGTACATACCAAATATAGTTATGGACTTAGACACTATATCCAACAATCTCCCACTTGGATAAGTCTAATAACTATAGTTGCAAGTATGACTTCAGGAACCGATCAGCAATCGTAGCTCTTAAAACTCTGTTGAACTATGAGGCGCCATTTTAGATAAGTGATCATATAATCCTCTGTTCTAGATATCAGTCGGACAAACACATGGAACAATGTCTTACTTATTGTCCAGCAGTTGTTTCCCGATTTCCGATTTGTTTGACATAGAACTTAATTGAACACATCAACTTAGTTTTGACCGGGCCCGGTACATGGGTCAACACAAAATCATCGAGGGGCCCAGATATCGCTTCTAATCCAAGAAGGAATAGATAAACTTCGACTCATATGCTTGTTCTACTACTTGTTGAATTACACACAAAGGCACGTTTTATAACATCGAGTTACCAATGCGTTTTCGTACAATCAATGCATAACCAACTCATAGGAAACAAGTCATATCTCTAGGTTTGAAGACTTATATGATATTACCGTCTCATGATCACTCGAGATGAATTCCATGAAGTGATACCAGTGAGCGTGGGTTGAATCCAATACTCAGAACTTATGAGCACTCATGAGTGTTGTAGCACCACTTTGTCCAACATCTTGGACTTCTACAAGCCAACCCATGATAGTCTTGATTCATATCTACTTCCAACATATGACTGACTGTGGATGGTTTGAATAGCTTAATCATTCAGGAAGAGTGACTTAGTTATTCTGGAAGTCAAAACATGCAAAGTGAAACACAAGAATAAATGAATCAAATATGGTATCAAACCCTATGAATATAAATAGACCACTTTTATTTATCACCATACTGATTACTCATTATTCATTGTTTCGGTTTTAAACTATCAACTTTATACTTGAATTAAAACAATAGTTGTCCCATGCTCCAAGCATGTACACTATGGGTTTTTTTTTCTTTTTCTAAACACTAGTCATGCCATACGCCAAGTATGCACACTATGTTTTTACAAACATTAGTTATGCCATACATCAAGTATGCACACTAAGTTTGTATATGATCTTTATTCTGTGAAATAGTTAGATTGAACATAATTCCAATGATACTCATTTCACAATCCCAAATCCTTACCGCAAATGCAAGAATTCCAAATTCCTGCCATTTACCTAAATCTGTTAGATTCTAAACTTATATGCATTGGTCCTCTTGTAATGATGTTGCACAAAGTCGTAAAGACTTGTCAACAGACATTACAGAGTATTCCAATGGAGATCAACTCCATGGAATCGAAGTCTCATATTCAAAGTTCATTGCCTTTGAACATTCTTCTTGCATTAAGTTTCCTAATCTTACACAGATTTAATGAATAACTTCCACCTATGGGAACATTTCCATATTCCCCTTTTGACTATTACTCCTGAACAAGAGTTGCCTCTTTTCAGAATATGTCAATATTGTCCTTCTCGAATTAACACTACACTTCCAACTGTCCCTGAGCAACCAATCTTTGGTAAACCTTAGATTGTCCTCGACAATTGCTTAATCACTTTAGTCATATCCAATTCTAGACCTTTTCCCCTCTTAGTGCCCCAAGGCATTTGGAAAATTTAGAAAGGATAAATATTATAGCACATGAAATCGATCTTGTACCCAAAGCAAATGGGACACGATTTATAAGGACATGATACTAGACCAGTCTTTTGCTATAATATTTCTATTTCTATTTGCCAAGTTCTCATAATTCAGATTATGAAAAGGGATGCCATAATCATAATCGAATTTTAGAACGCAAATAATGGACCCATATGTAGAATTTCCTTATGTTGAACCATTTCAACATGAAATTCATATATATATCCTTGACTAAATATGATTAAAACCTCAATCTAAGCTTTTAGAATTGAAGTGAAGTATATTTTCCTCTCTCTTAATTATAGCAAAACAACCTTTTTCCCGATTGAAACCTTTTGTTTTCTATAATTAACATTGCTAACTTGCAACACTTATTATAATTATCATGCTCCCACTTGCATGATGATTATCAGCATGAAGTTTATGCTCCCACTAGCTTTGACATGTACTCAGAAATCTGTTGAACTTCTAGATATCAATACTTTATTGACCTTCTTACCAAAGTTCATATTTCTGATACGAGATGCTTTGATAAAACTTTATCAAAATCATACACCTTTCCTTAGATAGCACACACGTGTGTCTAAACAATTTTAGAATTATGAAAAGGGATGTCGTAATCATAGTCTCAATTGTTTAGACCTTTGCCATTTCTCACAAGTCCATGTTAGTGTGCCGGTTAACCACACACGCTCCACTAACGACTTTGAGAATGCAAATATCATAATTGCTATCTACTTAAAATCTACTCAGTGAAAGCGTTTCCTCACCATCATTTTTCATGAATCGGAGAGAAACCTTATGACACTTAGATTTTATGGTGTATGTGTTCCTATCCATGTGAATTTGTCAAAACCATAATCACAAGACAAGGTTAGTGACAAATCCAAACTCTTATGGATTGAACTTGTGCAATCTTAACTTCTTGCCACCTGGCAGCTCAAGGGCCTGCCATTGCTTCCAAGTTGTTATGCAACCAGTTGAGAACTCTCAGAACTCATATGTAAAGCCAACTTTAACTGGAATGGGCACAGAAAGAGGAATATGTCAACACGATAGGTTATAAACCTAAAGTCGTATGCTAGTGATAAACTATAGGTTTTTCCTTCTTGATTAGATCTGGAAGTTTTCCAAGATCTTTAAGACTCCCACTATCCTCTTGACATATAAGACTCACTTGCCAAATATTCAAGAGATAGTGCGGATTCTTTATCATGACAAACACTTCACACAATTGGCCTAAGTTGGTCTTTGTTTTATCCAAAACATCACAACTTACCAATTTCAAATGTACAAGAGTAGGACACTTTTACTCTTACATTTGACAAGTGTTATAACCTTTCTTTAAGATATGTCACTCAAGTTACAATCTTGGAGTATGAATCTAAGACTTGTTTTGGAGCGAAGTGTGACTCATCTTCTTGATTTAACCACTTCAACAAATCATGATTCATCTTCTTAGTCATAAGAATGCACTAAGATGTCCTTAGAGAACCAATTGCGATACGGTTTCTTAATCATTAAGATGATCATTAAACATGATACTAAAGTACTCTCCCATCTTTTCAGATTTGAGAAACTTTTATCCTTCTGCCTAATTTGATTCTTCTCAGTCGTCATGTCATACATCGAAACTTTTCCAATGTTTCAAAATTATACTTAAACTTGTAAGTATAACCATATTTACTAAACCTTAGTAAATCATGATGAATAATCTTATCGATCTTTTGTGGTGGACTTTACCAGTGCACAAGAATGTGTACTTGATCCCTTAGTCCCTCACTTGACTCACATATACATGTGAACAATGAATTAGTCTTAATTTTCCAAAGCTGAAAGTTCTCATTCATCATATTATATAACTTGCATGATTCCAAGTTTCGGTCCAATTGAACCTTGGTTGATGAGAATCTTTCCTTATTTGGTAAATTTAGACACTACCACAAATGAAAGAATCAAATTCATATTTCCATTATTGCTAGAAACATATAAACGTCAATTTTCCATAAAAGCCATTGCAAGGAGATATAAACTAAAATAAAAATAAAAATAAATTATTTATTTATAAAATGCGGAAAAAACTTTTCCTTACAATGCAGCTTTAAATGAAAACTATGCTATTACATATTTCCTAGCAATCTATCATAACTCTCTAAGTAGTAGCTCAAGAATCCGATCTTCGAACCATGCGATTGAAATCCATCTTCGCGATAAGATTCAGCATACTCTTTCTTTAAGTTTCCTTCCCTTTGCTTGATCCTACCAAACACCAAAATGTAATCGAGTCACATTTTGTATTAAGAATCATCAATAAGTAACTTAACAGAGTTAGATAATAGACTTACCTGAAGCAGAGTCAAATCCTTCTGACTAGACCTTCTCTCAGATCTTTCAAGTAGTTAAGGCAGCTTCGCAACCAATGCCCCTTCCTTTTTGGCAATAGAACCATATGGACCCTTTGGGAATGGTACACAGGACTATCTCAGACTTAGCCTTTCTCTTTACCATTTGGTCAACCGAGTTGACTATGGCCAATCCCTTTCCATTGGGAAGAGAAAGCTTTCTGGATTTCCAATGTCACCAATTTGTCAATGTCCATTGAAGTTTGGGAAGTTGATCTACTAATCAAATTTGCTTTACCAGGGCTCCAAATCATTTCTGATTCAGTAGCACCAAGCAAATAGATAAGATCATTAAGGGTCATGTCATAGTCTTTTACATAGTAGTCCCAAATGACACTCACTATGTGACTTAGAAAGTGATGGAACAACCAACTTTCTTAAGACTTTGACACCCAACTCTCCCGGCTTGTCCATATGTGACTTCATCTCCAAGATGTGATCACACATAGACCTTTCTTGCCAATAGGGTTTGAGTGACCTTGAACTTGTGGGTTAGGGAGAATAACTGGAGGAGGTGGAGGAATTGAAGTATGATTTCCATGATCCAGCCACGGGACATCATTTTCATTAGGAAAGCTTATTCCAAGAGTTTTTTGGGAAGATCATAATTGTCTGAACCAGACATCTTTTTGGAGATATTCAAGATAGTTGATTTAAGTCTTTAATATAACACCCAATATGGAATATTAAGGCTAGGACCCAACACAATATTTTATAACTTGGAAGAGGGATGGCGTAATCCAAGCTATAAAATATTTGAAGGTAGATGAATGACGATTCACCAATTTCCACCATGAAAAATGAAATAAATTATTAGGTTTTAATTGGATTTGAAACTCCTAGATCTTTTGAGATTCATTGAACTTTCAATGGCATGTTTCAATCTCGAGTGTGCCCTTCAGGTTTTGTGACTGGGATGCCGAGGATCACAAAACAAGGTGTGAAGTAACCATGCAAATTACTTGGTACCCTTAATGTTTACCCCTCAATCGATGTGCCGGTTAACCACACGCGCTCCATCGATACTATGATAAACATTAAGTTACCCTTTGCCTACCTTGTTAAGTCTAGCTAGTGTGCCGGTTAACCACACGCGCTCCACTAACCGACTTAAGCAAAGTGCAAAGTGTAATTTCATGGGTTAGCACCTTATTCACATTTTTCCTAAAGTAACTAAGATTGGGAACTATAAAAAAGTTTAGTTACTTTATTTTATTCATCATACTTTTAAATGAGAATTATAGTCCTTGTCCTACCTTTTCGGCTAACGACCCTCCAACGATCAAGGAAGCGGTGGGTGAGAGTGGACACCCATTAAGTTGCCATTTTATAGGCAACAACCTTATACCCCCCTTATAGACCGGCTTCGTGAATGAGGCCTACTAATGGTAAGACGACTTTGTTCTTATACATATATAAATATTATTAAACTTATAATATTATAAAGTATAAGGGTTAAATTTTAACTTTTAAAATTCTAGGGGTTGGAACTAAAGTTTTTAATATGACTTTACATGTTCCAAAACTTGAGGGCAAGTTTTGTAAACTTTCAAAACTTTTCATTTCTCATAACTTATGAGTTAATGGTTATGAAAAATGAAGACTTTTCATTTTTTGTAACCTATGTGTTCTTTTAATGGTTATTTATAAATGTGACTTTTGGTTATCCATAACTTAAGAACTAGTTATGGACTCCATTAAAACACATAAAGATCAAGAATTAATCTAATCAATTATTAGCACATAATTTCTATGATCTTCTAAACTCATATGTTTATGAATGTTCATATCAAAAATTTCAAGAGCATAAATAAACCACATAAAAAAACTTGAAAATTTGATAATAAACATTTATTTGGATGAGAATAAACATTACCATTACATCAAAATCAAGTTTTATGAACAAAAAAAAACTTTGTGGTAATAATTCTAATCCAAAACAGGCCAAAAACTATTTTTTTTACTAATAGCATCAAGTATCAAGAAAACAAACCAGGCTCTGATACCACTGTTGGGTTTTTAGCATTCTAACACTCCTATGGTGTACATGCAACCCTAGAAACCTTGGATCTATGTTTGACTAAGATACATGCAAATAACTATTTTTCCAAGGTTCTCAACCTAACTAGCATGGCATGGGGTACTTGAATCAAATAAAGCTAGTAGAGTTACTTACCTTTTAGTAGTGGTGGATTGCTTGGAGTTTGAGAGCCTAGCACCAATAATGTGGATGCCTCAAATGAAAATCACAAATCACCACAAACTTGGAAACTTGAGAGAATAGCAAAACCTATTCTTGAAATCGGCCCTCTTAGTTCTCACACATAAACTAGTGCAATTTCTAGAACCAAAGCCTCCTTTATATGGTGTGGTGGATTAGGGTTACATCCATGTAAACCCTAATACCCATGTCTTTTCATTTCCATGAGATCCATGGGTTAAAGCTCCATGGATTATCCATGGACTTTCCTTGCAAGCCTAGCCCATTCCAAATAAGCATTAGCCCACACTATATAAATACACAAGCCCATATTTAATTAGTCATACTTTTGATCACTAAATTAATTATAGATCAATACTAATTAAATAATATGATTTTATATTAATATATTAGAACTTATAATATATTAATAAATCATAACTTATACTATTCTCAAAAGATTATCCATAAATTGTTCGGGTGAAGTGCAACCCAAATGGACCATGCCGGGTCGGGTCAAGTACATACCAAATATAGTTATGGACTTAGACACTATATCCAACAAAACTATGTAGCCAAAGTTTATTCGTTCCTTCTGCCTTAATAGGAGAAGTGATGTCTATGGGCCCCTCGATGATTTGGTGCTGACATCTAAAGTGTTTGGCGAGCCCTGACTAGAATTGATGTGTTCAATTTAGTAGTCAGATGTAGTCGTCACAAATCTATATCGGGAAACATAATTTTGAATTCTGAGATTGACCATTATCCATGTCTCGAATTCATACAGATATCATAGAACGAAGGGATAGTTGATCACTTATCTAAGGGTTGAATCTTGATTAGATCAAGAGTTCGGTAGTTGCATTGGATGGCTAACTCTCTGTTGATTATTGAGAAATATTGGTCCTCGTATAGTTGATGACTTGTCCAAGTGGGAGACTGTTGGAATAGTGTCCAAGGTCATTAACTATTGGTCATATTTCTAATAATAGTAGGGTCCTTTTGGGTTGCCCTCAAGACCCAAATTGAGTAGAATAAATAAAGGAAAAATTGGTTTATTAATTATTTAGGTTAATAATTAATTAGAAACTAATTGGAAATATATTTTGGAAATATATTTTGGGAATTAATTAACAGTTTAATTAATTAAAGGGTTGAATGTTCATTAATCGATAGTTGGTTAATCAGGAATGTTCCAGAACCTTATGGAATTAGGGTTGGATGAAAATCACTCCATCCCACATGGGAAAGGAGTGAAATTTCGTGGTTAGGCCTCCATCCCACATGGGAAGGAGTACTAAACCTAAGGAGGCATCCAAGGCTATAAATAGGGCCTTAGGGATTTCATTCCTCCTTGCACCTTGGATTGAAGTATTCACCAACCCTTCTTCCTCCCCCTCTTAGGGACGATTTCTAACCCTCTTTGGGATTGTGAAATTGACCCTTCTCCTAGTTATTTTTTATTCCACTCTTTGGTGTCATTGGGTGTGATACCATTAGAGGGATTCTGGTTTGGGTCCTTTCATCCAAGCAACTTCATGGAGGTTCAAGATCTCAAGCATGGAGATCAAGGGCTACATAAGAGGTATGTTTTCTTACTTATGTTTTAGTTTTCTAGGGTTGATGTAATTAGCATGAAGCCATAGATCCATAGGATGCATGTACACTTAGGTATATCGTTGTTTCGATTTTTCCGCTGCCTAGTTTTAGAGTGTATTTGATGCATAGAAAACCAGCACTTTTGACATTTAGATTTTAAAAAACTATTTTGTTTTATCAAATTTTGAATATATATTTATATTATATATGTTTATAATCTTAAGGGTTTTTTTGCAAAATATTTGTAAACTTAAGGGTTTTTTCGCAAAAAAAATAATTCATGGTAACCTGGAAACCTGTTATTACAGGTAAAAAGGGCAAAAACCGACAAAAAAAAATGACAAGTTTGCGGCATAAACGAACGAAAAATTTATCGAAGGGTAAAACCGACATTTTCTGGCAAATTTAAGGCTTTTTATGACATTATCCCTAACTTGAGGAGTTGTCTCTGTCTAATAGCTAGCATATGTGTAGATAACCAAGGTAAAGTTCTAAACAAAACAATAAAATAAACAAATCACCAAACTTACATATGCTAGTGAGTACTAACCTTATTTTCCAATAATACAACTTTATTTATTTTATTTTAGTTTTAAGAATATGGATATAAATGAAAAAAAATATTATATATATATATATATATATATATATATATATATATATATATATATATATATATATATATATATATAAACAAATCACAAAACTTACTTAGCCGTTTACCCGCGCCAAGCGACGAGTTCGAACAGTTTTTCAGAAATTAGTTTCTACATGCGATTAATTTTTTTGCACAAATTGTTTATGACATCTAAACAATTATCAATAAGAGTCATGCTAGCAGAAACGAAATCAATAATAATTAAAATAAAAAAGTTGAGATTCTTTACAAATGTACATGAACAAATAATAAGTTTGTTTCTGCAATTAGTTTTTTCGACGAACAATGATGAGTTTCAATTCAACGGCGGACATTGAATGTGGGTGCGATGAAGAGTTTTTTTTCGAAGAAAATTTCTTTTTCGGTGATTAGTTTTTTTTTTTTTTTGAAAACATGTCTTACTACGAATAGCATGCAATACATGACATTAAAAATAATAATAATAATAATAATAATAATAAATAAAAAACACTTAATGCACCAACAATATATCTTCTGTCATTAAATTATATATCTATAATATACGTTGATATTTTTGGTTAAAAATAAAAGTATGATTAATTTTTTCTTGTAAACATCGAATTGTTTTTTTTCGTAAATTTTTCCTTACGCCATAGTTCATTTATGAAACTGTTAGGATCGAAATGTTGTAATAGTCGAAGTTTGTATTTAGGGTCTTCGAACATTTTTGTAATGTATTTTACTAGGGCATAATATTCGAAGCTTCATGTTTAGTCCTTAGTATATTTTTTGTACGCTTTTCTCTTCTATAAATAGGAGTGGTTACTAGTGTCTTAGTAACGAAGTCTTTACAGAATATTCATTGTACTTTGTAAAATTTGCAAAAGCGTAATAGAGCCAAACAGATCATATTTACATCGGTGTTCAAATCTTTCAATTCTACTTTGAATTTACACTCTAATTCGTTCAATACTTGATTCATTGTCTCATCAATTGGTATCAGAGCAGGAATCATATCTCTGATCTGGTTTTCACTTTGTTCAAAAGGTTTTTGAGTCAACTTTTTGATTCAAAAGTTTCCGCACTTTTTGAAAGTGAAAAATTGTTTAGATCTAAGTATGTAATTCGATTCTGCACTTAATTCATTGAATCGAGTGTTCTAAGAGTGATTGTGATTTGAATCATACAGTTTGTTGTCAAATTCTTAAAGTTTCTTCAAAAAATTCTCAAGGATCTATTCCGCACAACAATGACGTCATTCAATCTGAATTCCATGACTTCATTTTCTCATCTTCTAGGATCATCCACCAAAATTCCTATGCTCATCCCTGAGTATTACGATCAGTGGGCTGATCGTATGCAGGATTATCTCAATGGATTGGATGAACAACTGTGGAATTGCATTTCTGGCAATCTCAGTCCACCATCGAATGTTCAACCAATTGGCTCTTCCTCTGGAAACTCTGAAGTTGAAAATCAATCTGATCGTCTGAAAAAGCTGGAGAAAATGTGTGTAAGAGAGCTAAGAGGAGCTTTGCCTCCAGTTGTTTACAACTACGTGAGGAGTTGTACAACTGCAAAGGAAATCTGGAACAATCTCAAGGAAAAATTTCAGGGAAGTGAAAAGACGAAAGTTAATTCTGTGAAGCAATGTTTAGTGGAGCTGAAGGACTTCAGACAGAAAGATGGTGAATCAATTGAAGTTTATTACGATCGTCTTAATGAATTGATATATCGATGCAATCGATATGGTATCACCAGATCAGCCATGGAATTCAATCTGATATTTGTTATGGGACTTCGAAAGGAATGGCGTAGTGTGAGCATGATGGTGAAGAATCAACAAAGCTTTGATACGTCAACATTGAATGACTTGTACAACCAACTTAAGACTCATGAAAGCGAAGTGAACGAAATAGCTGAAGAATCGAAGGCTATGTTGGGAGGTCCACTAGCTTTGGTTTCGAAGATCTCTGAAAAAGATGCTGAGAAAGATGCTTCGGATGAAGATGAAGGGTTCATCATGAACTCAGATGATGAGGCAGTTGCCTTTTATTCAAACAATCGTGTGAAAAAGTTCTTCAAAAAGCCTTTCAATCTGAAGGCAAAGTCGTCTGAGACAAAAGGGAACTTTTTGAGTAAAAGTGCTGGGGAAGAGAAAAAGAAAGATGAGATGAAAGATTCGAAGCCTGTTGAGGGAAAGTCTGAGAAGAAGCTAAAGGGAGATGCTAGGATTGATTGTCATTATTGCAATGGTGCTAATCACCTTGCTAATGACTGTATGCTTCTAAAGAAGGATGAGAGAAAGAATAAGGTCAAGGATGAGGCGTACTATGCTGAAAAGTTGGACGAGGTTCGTGCGAAAGCCAAGAATTTGTCTCTGGTTGCAAAGGGTGCAAATGAGGATGAAGATGGTACTTATCAAATCTGGTCATCTGGATCAGATGATGAGGAAATGCGAAATCCAACCCATGGAGCTATGTTTGCAAAAATGGAGGAAGAATCAGAGGAGGAAACATACGAAGTGCATGGAAGATGCTTCGTATCGAAAGCAGCTGACAAATCACCAATGACCACAAAGGTACGAAACATTCTTGAATCTTTTAATATTCCAGTACATGCTTATAATTCTGAATTAGTATCTTTTGATGAAACTGTTACTTATTTTGATTCGATTGTGGTATCTGCTAGCAATGAGGCTAAAAAGCTGTCAATGCAATTGCTAGAGACACAGAAGAAATTAGATTCGAAAATCACTAAGATAGATTGTCTAGAACTTCAAATAACGAATATCATGGTTGATAGGGACAATTTATCTAGTGATAATAAACTGTTGTTAGCACAAATAAACATTTACTGTAATGCTGCTAAAAGATTATATGGGAAAATAACTGAACTTCATCATTCATGCGAAATCAGTAAAGAACAACATAGAAAATTGCTGCCATTTTTAGCTTATGAAAGAGCTAAGGTAGATAACATTTCGTATGACTGTGAAAAAGAAATAGCTGATTTTGACAAAGTTCCGAATGACAAGTATAGATATGGAATTGTCAAAGTTGATGAATGTCTTGATTCGAATGATTTAGTTAACATTGTAAATGATACATTGACTAAATCTGAACAAATTCACATTTTGAAAAAGACTGAGAATTCATCATCTGATTCTCAATCTAATTTTGCTGATATTGAAGATAATTCTGACAATATTAGTGAAATTAGTGAGCTTGAAGATGTTGATTGTTCTCAGTTGTCTATTGTTAATGTTGCTTCAAATTCTAAAGGGAAAGAAAAAGTTAAGGATTTGATAGTTGAGAAAGAATCTGATATTCCCTCAACTTCGAAAGTTAGTGAAATGAACTTCGTGGATCTCAAAGATTACCAAACTGATGATAGTGATGATGAAGATGTAGAGAAAGTTTCGAAAGAAAAGAAATCTCAAAGAAAGAAGTAATTCCACGAATAGTTGTTGACCAAGTGTATGGTGATACACAAAAGTTCGAAAAAGTGATGAATGAAAAAGGTGAACATTATCTTGAAACAAACACGGTGGTTTTTCCAAATTTCAAATGCACAGATGATGTCATTTTTCCAAATCAAGTTTTCGTAACTACCGGAAATGTTGAGAATATCAAACCAGAGTTCAAGAAGATGGTTGAGGAGGATAATTCAAAAACAACTGAGGAAGGTTTTTTCGCAAATCAAAACACAGTTGAAAACAACTTAACAAAGAATTCATATATTTTTCAACGACAAAAACCACAAAAACAATGGGTTGAAAAATCAAAAGTTGAAAAAGAGAAAGTAATTCGTGTTGAAAAGGAAAATGAAAATGTTGTCAAATTAAACTCTAAGGAATTTAAAGATCAAATTGACAAATTTTCGAAGGAAAACAACATTTCAAAAAGACAACCACGAAAGAAAATATTTTGGCAAAATATCGAGTCTCAAAAGATGTCTGAATCACAATCCATCAAAAAGGTTTTCAACGTTAAAAATGATTCTTTTTCAAAAACTCAACAATCATCTCAATCAAATCAAACAAGGTCTGAAGTACATAAGCAAACAAAGTTTTCGAAAGTTTCTGAAACTAACAAAACAATAGATTTTTTAGAAAGATCCAAAACAAATCAAAAAGTTTTTCAACGTCAACATTTTAAATCAAAAATTGATACATCCTATGCTTACTCTTATGTTACCAAACCCAAAGTTGATTTTGTACCTCAAAAGCCAAATTTTCCTAATTACACAAAGAAAGAAACTATGAGGACGTCACGGGAAAAAGGAATGACTTCAAGGAAGAACATTGATCATTGGCTTGACGGAAGAGGAAAAATGTATCAGTCAAATAAATATTCAAAAGAGCAAATTCATGAAGCATACGAAAAGTATGTCAATACTTCTTCAAATGGCAACTCATCATCTAAGGATTCGAATATCTCAGTCAAAACATGGAGACCTGTCACAAAAGCGAAGACTGTTCAATCACAAACTCAAGATGCGAAGGGAAAAGTCAGTGAACATTCGAAACTATCAAACACTTATGTTTCAGTTCCTTTAGATGATGAAGTGAACTTAATTGATAGTCTCAAAACCAAAGTTTGTGATTGGGTTAAAATTTCTTCATTTCATTTGAAATTGAAATCTAATTTCCAAGGACCCAAAAAGTCTTGGGTACCTAAAATTCTTCATTGATTGCAGGTATTGTGTGAAGAGCAATATGATAACAAATGGTACATTGATAGTGGTTGCTCTCGTCACATGACTGGAAAGAAGGAGAATTTAAGAGATTTTCGAAGTCTCAAAAATGCTGGAGTAGTAAAGTTTGGGAACAATCAAAAGTGTCAAGTCATGGGATATGGAAAAATCACAAATGGACAATTCACAGTGAATCGTGTTGCATATGTTGAAGGTCTTCAACATAACTTGATTAGTGTTTCTCAACTTGTTGTGGGCACTGGCAATCAAGTTCTTTTCAACGAAGAAGGAAGTGTTATTTCGAATGTTAACACAAACGAAATATTACTGAAATCTAAAAGGAAAGGTGACATGTTCACTTTGGACATCAATCCAATTGTAGGCAAACCAGCACTTGTGAAGTTGGCAAGCAACATAAACAAGGTCATCCAATCACAATTGATTCGAAAATTGTTGCACCTCTTGAGTTGATACATATTGATTTGTGTGGTCCTTCGACTGTTTCAACTCTCAACAATAAACGGTACATTTTAGTTATTGTTGAAGATTTTTCCAGATTTACGTGGGTTTATTTTCTCAGGCTCAAATCCGAAGTTGCACAAATTATGATTGACTTTATCAAAAAGATGGAAACCACGTTGAAGAAGACTGTTAGAAAAATCAAGAGTGATCATGGAACTGAATTTAAGAACAAAGTTCTTGATTCATTTTTGGTGGACAAAGGAATTTCGCATAATTTTTCATCTCCATATACACCACAACAAAATGGTGTTGTAGAACGAAGGAATCACTCATTATGCGAAGCAGCAAGAACCATGTTGGCATATACGAATTTACCTCAATATCTATGGGTTGAAGCTGTTTCAACTGCATGTTTTACTCAAAACAGATCGTTCATTCATCGTCGATTTAATATTACACCATACGAAATTCTGAATAATCGTAAACCTAATGTGAAGTTTTTTCATGTTTTCGGATGTAGGTGTTTTATTATGAATCTCAAGGATCATCTTTCGAAGTTTCAAGCAAAAGCTGATGAAGGAATTTTTCTTGGATATTCGCACAATTCAGTGGCATATCGAGTGTTAAATAAGCGAACACGAAAAGTGGAAGAAACGTTCAATCTCACATTCGATGATTATTATGTTAAATCAAATGAGCATAGATTTACGAATCATCCAATTTTACAAGAAACATAAGTTGAAACTGAATCTATACAAATGGATGATATTGATTATGATTTGATTTTTGGAATTTCAGATCATGCAGTTGATGCTGAAGTTCATGCTCCTGATAATCACATACCAGAATTTTCAAAACTTACTGATGATTCAACATCGACTCCTCAAGAAGGCGAAACTATGAGTGATAGTCCACTGGAGGGGGAGCAATTGGATTTGAATACTTTAGATGATGAAGAGCATTCTTTCGAGGGGGAGAAAGAACAATTGAATGCTGAAATTGAGGGGGAGCATGTTGTTGAGGGGGAGCATAATGTTGATGATGCTTGTTCGAATGCAGGCTCAGAAAATGATGAAATATACGAAGATGCCCCTTTGGAATTTGATCCAGCATATCCACCCATGGAAAAATGGACAAGAGACCATCCGAAGGATCAAGTTATTGGGAATCCACAAGAGGGAGTTCTGACAAGAGCTCAAATTCGTGCAAAGAATGAGGTATTGAATACTCATCAAGAATTTTGCATGTTTAATGTTTTCATCTCTAAAATTGAACCAAAAACAATTAAGAATGCAATGGAACACTCAGATTGGGTTGTTGCAATGCAATCGGAGTTGTCTGAATTCGAACGAAACAAGGTTTGGAGATTAATTCCTAAACCTGAAAATGTTTCGATTGTCGGGTTAAAATGGATTTTTAAAAATAAAACCGACAAAGATGGAAACATTATTTGAAATAAAGCCAGACTTGTTGTAAAAGGATATTCACAACAAGAAGGAATCGACTATGAAGAAACTTTTGCCCCTGTCGCAAGACTCGAGGCGGTTCGAATATTTTTAGCTTATGCAGCTCACAAAGATTTTGATGTTTATCAAATGGACGTGAAATGTGCATTTCTCAATGGAGAGCTTGAAGAAAGAGTTTATGTGGAACAACCCCCAGGTTTTATTAACGAAGAATATCCTAATCATGTTTATATTTTAGATAAGGCAGTGTATGGTCTGAAACAAGCACCAAGAGCATGGTATGCAACACTTACATCATTTTTGAAACAATCTAAATTTAAACAAGGATCAGTTGATCCCACATTATTTCGAAAGAAAGTTGGGAATCATCTAATGCTTGTTCAAATTTATGTTGATGATATTATTTTTGGCTCGACTGACCCTGCTTTGTCTAGAGAATTCGAAGAATTGATGAAAAGCAAATTTGAAATGAGCATGATGGGAAAAATCAATAATTTCCTTGGATTGAATATTCGTCAAAACAGAGAAGGGATTTTCATTAATCAGGAAAAATATACGAAAAATCTGTTAGAAAAGTTTGGATTGACGAATAGCACAAAGCTTCGTGTACCAATGGCAACAGGCATAAAGCTAACACCATCGTTGGACAACCCTGCTGTTGATATAACGTTGTATAGGAGCATGATTGGTTCATTACTTTATCTAACAGCAAGTAGACCTGATATCATGTTTTCTGTGTGTAACTGTGCTAAGTATCAGTCTAATCCACGCGAACCACATCTTACTGCAATGAAGAATATTTTTCGTTACCTTAAAGGCACAATTTCGTTAGGATTGTGGTATCCTTCGAAAACTGATTCTTCGTTCAAGCATACTCAGATGCAGACTTGGGTGGTTGTAATCTTGATCGAAAAAAAAGCACAAGTGGAGGATGTCAATTTCTTGATGGCAAATTAGTCAGCTGGCAGTCGAAAAAGCAAACGTGTGTGTCAAATTCCACAGCTGAAGCAGAATATGTGGCTGTTGCTGCTTGCACTTCGCAAATAATTTGGATCCAAAGTCAATTGCGTGATTATGCAATTAATATGAAAAAGATTCCATTATATTGTGATTCTCAAAGTGCAATAAGAATTTGCCATAATCCTGTGCAGCATTCGAAGACTAAACACATAGCTCTTCGTTATCATTTCATTAAAGATCACGTGGAGGATGGAAACATTGAAGTACATTTCGTGAAAACAACTGATCAGTTAGCTGATATATTCACGAAAGCTTTGGATGATCTCTAATGCGAATAATAGAAGGTCTTGGAATGATCGATGGCAATTCTGTTCCATGCGAAAAAGAAGAATGATAGGCGAAAAAGAATGAATCAGAGGCGCTGAATAAAAGATAACACAAAGTCATTCAGCATTCAGAGGTTACTGTTCATGGTCAACGCTTCGACCGCTTCGAATTCGCATGATTGTCACTTATTTTCAGTGTTGAGTTAATGGTTACTGTTCATAGTCAACGCTTCGACCGCTTCGAATTCGCATGATTGTCACTTATTTTCAGCGTTGAGTTAATGGTTACTGTTCATAGTCAACGCTTCGAACGCTTCGAATTCGTACATTTGTCACTCTTCAAGGAATGCCAAATATTCGTCTGTTTGCAACAAATTCAAAAAGATTTTCTTTTGTTTTGTCTTTAAATTTTCGAAAAATCAAAAATTCAAAAGATTTTCTTTTGTTTTGTCCTTAAATTTTCGAAAAATCAAAAATCCAAAAAGATTTTCGTTTCTTCGGTCTTTATTTTAAAAAAAAAAATTCAAAACAACAAAAATATTTTTATTTTTAGACTTTTGTTGCAGATTATGATGATGATTCAGAGGGGACAATGCAAGCAGTTTTAGGGTCAGGTAAAATTTTTCGTATGAATTGATATGTTTCTCATTATTCGAATTAGTTAGGTTGTCCCTAGAAGCATGCTGCTGCATGTCGTCCAAAGCCTCCATGACTCAATGTGTGTGTAAGAAAGCCTTAATGAAATGTTTCGTACGAAAATTTCTTCCCAATCAGGCTTATATTCACATTAGTCTCTGAGCTACCTTACTCTTCTCACAATGAGTTAAGAGTTTCCTGTTTGGTCCAAAACATAACAGAGGTACTTTTCGTGTCTTACACCAATCTTTTTCATCCAAAACATTCTTACACGATCACACACAAAGACGTATATCCGAGAGGTCTCTGATCAAACCCATCGAGACTTAGATATATAAAAACTTTGTGTTTATGATCTGACATCATGAGTCCGTGATGGAAGTGAAACCCAAAAATCTTACAAATTAAGGAATTGACGGGGAACATTGTTCCAGATATATACGAAACTTTTGTTTCTGTACCAATGTTCGAAACTCCATATCATATTCATTTCGAATGAGTGGTCTTGATCAAGCATTCGTAACCCACGATGTTTGTTACCCAACAAGATCCAGTATACAAATTTTTTTATGAATATGATTTCCGTGTGAGTTTCATTCGAATGTCCTAGTCATGTTAAAATTTTTCAAAGCTGACTTGTCACTGACTACACTGGTCATACAAGTAATTTCTGTTACACTTTATCACCTTATGTTTAGGTTGACATGTAACGAAATTTTGAACCTACCCACGAAGCATTCTTAAAAGAAGCCCTTTGATACTTATCAAAAAGTATTCGATTGTAATTCACGGGAACATACACAAGCTGTTGATTATCTCTCTTGATGATTAACGAAGCAACCTTTGCCCGGGGTTTAACTGCCTTCGTGTCAAATTAAATTTTTGACATCACAAAATTAAAAAAAAAAAATTGTTGTTTCTTGTCTAAACTTTCTTTGGCACACTACACACACGAAATCCTTGAGGTTCTGAGTAATACCAACTCAGGCTGATGATTTCGAACATCTGGCAAATGACTTCGCTTTTTATCCCAAAAGTGAAAGAGCCTTGCCTCCATTCGAAGGGTTCTAACGGTTACAATTCTATTCAGGGGATAATGACAGGCTGTGTATACGTGACGTATGGTATTCTGCCCAGTTTTCTAGGTGATGTGACAGACACTTTTTGACGCATGGCTACCTTTCCGCTGTACAGGTCCGATTTTCAAGGTGCCACGTCGGATCTCATTAAATGCATCCCGCTTCAAATTCAAATCATTTAGGGTTACATATAAAAGGGGGTTCAAGAGTACTTTATACGTTTACGAGATCAAAACTCAAAACTTCCCAAATTCTCTGTTCTTCATCTTTTTCAAACCCTAACAATGGCGACTACTGCTCATGTCGATCCTTCTACTGAAGATACTTCTTCTGCACCAGTTATGAAGATTCAATCTACCAATTATTATGTGGATGGTGAACTTTCTCAATGTCCAGAAGAATTCAAGATGCTTATTGTTTCTTTAAAACACTCTGTTTTATCCAAAGCAATGTTCAATTTCTTTTCTGTTCCGGTATCCTGGCTTTCTCAAGCAGGATCTACTGCCACATACAACAAAGCCTCTGATTCGATTACTTTTCACCTAATCAATGACAAAAAGGTTAGGATTTCCAAGAAACTGTTTTGTCAGATTCTTGACATTCCAAATACACCTCCTTTTGTTGAATTTCAATTCTCCCAAATAATTCATATGTTTAATGAAATGGGATATCAGCCCCCATTGTCAAAGATAAGTGACTTTAAGAAGTCTGGTCTTCCAAAAGTATGGAATTTTTTGTTTGGGATATTTTTGCGTTGTTTAACCGGAAGAACAGTTGGATTAGATAAAGGAAGGATGGAGGTTTATGCCATGGTGGCTAGTTTATACTATGATCTTCCAGCAGACTACTCTACACAGCTATGGAAGGAATTCCAAAAAGGAGTGGAACATACGAATGTTGTTCATGGCATCTCGTGTGCTAGGTACTGGAGTCTAATTCTGCAACATTTTTACAACAAGGAAGGCATCTTGGTTTCAAATGAAGAAGAGAAGGTTACTTTTCAATCTTATCACTTTCCGAAGGAAGTTGTTGACAATGATGATGAATTTCCAAACGTTGCTCGGATTCCAGACGCGATGCTTAAAAGGGTGGATCCTACGAATCCTGTTTTGATTGCATATCTGAAAACATTCGATTCTTCTATTCCTACGGGAATTTTGTTGCCACGCGACGAAAAGAAGACCAAAAAGTCGAAGAAACCTGATCCTGCTTCACCTGAAAAGAAAACGAAGGGTTCAACATCCTCTAAATCTCCAAAGAAGAAGACAGAAAATGTTGCAGTGACAGTTGAAGCAACACAAGTAATTGAGCCAATAGTGGAAGAGACTCGAGAGAACGTGATTATTCCTTCGAAAACAGCGATGTTTCGAAGAATCAAGATGAAATCCACTCACAAACGAAAGTCACCATCACAGAAGTTGATTCGCAAGCCTCAAATTACTCACCAAGGAGTTTTAATTCGTGAGGTACATGTTCCTGTTTCTCCCGGATCCAAGAAAAGAGCAGCAGAAGATATGGCAAAACACTTGTCACAACCGAAAAAGAAGAAGACGAAGAAGACTCGAAAGATTGTTTTATCTACTGAGTCTACAGAAGAGGATGAACGAATACCAGAAACTCCAGAGTTCACTTCTATCATTACAAGTTCCATTCCTGAGAAGACTGTTATCATACCACCTGAAGTTTCGATTGCCAAGTCAATTTTTGAGGAGGTTCGAACTTCAGGCATCCCTGCACACGTATCTGATACGGATGCAAATGTCAACATGGGTGAAGGTGGTTCGAAAGATGCAGATCAAGGTCCAATTATCTCTACTCCTTTCGAATCATTGGTTTCTGTTACACCAACATCTACTATTCCTCTCACATCAACCACTGTTTCACCAACCTTTGAACATATCATCAATCAACCAATTACTTCCATTTTTTCCTCTCAATCCACTGATACACCCAAACCATCTTCACCCACTGAAACTGATAATGAAGGGTTTGGTGGAACATTCAAAGACCTAGAGTTTCATGATGAAGAAGAATAATTTCCTGATCATATGTTAATGACAATGAAGCAATACAAAATTCTTAATCAAAAGTTGAACTCCATCATTCAATCCCAAGCTGATCTTGGCGGAGGTTCATCTATTTCAAGATTGGAGGTTGATTCTATGCTCAAGATGTTTGAATCAAGAGTAATCAACAAAGTTTCTGGAATGATGAAAGCCTCAGAGTCTGTTATTTTAGAAAAGGTTGATTATACAGATCAGAATTCTGAGCTTCGTGTTAAAACTCTCAGATCTGATTTTATGGGAGAAGTTAAGGATCTACGAAGCATAATAAAAGAACGACATGTTCTTTTTGTTCAGGAAGTCAAGAAAGTGAGAGAGGATGTTAACTCCCAAATTCACGAACTTCGTGAAGACATGAAAAAGGAAATTCTATCTGTTCAACATGATTATGCGTCCTTGAATCAGAAGGTCGATATCATTTGTGATGCTGTCACTCGATTTGTCAAGCTATACGAAGGTTTGAGTCCTCAAATAACTCAAATCTCCAAGTCTGAAAGTGAAAATTTTGAAGGTGTGATCAAGTTGTTAAATGAGTTGAAGGAGATCTCAACGAAACCGGTTTCGTCACCGTTGATTACTCCAGAATTTTTATCCCAGAAGTTTGTGCAGTTCGAAGCCATACTTAACAAGCAACTTGCTCCACTATTTCGCATATCCAGTCTTCTTCCCACAACTACTGCCCCTCCTGTTTTCACAGGGGTGCAAGGGGGAGAAAGGAAGTCAACAGAAGAAGAAGCGAAAGTGGTGGGCAAGGTATTTTCATCTAGCATCCCTTCAACAAAACCAGTAATTGTGTCTGCTCAACCAGTGACCTCAACAATCGTAACAACATTACCAATTACAAGAACAATTTCGAAAGGAATTGTAATTGGTAAACCTTTGGAATCTGGTGGAAGTAGTTCGAAGCTAAAAGACGTAACTGAAAATTTTGCTTCGAAAGACAAAGGAAAATCAATTCTGGTTGAAAAATCTAAAGAAGAAAAGAAGGCTGAAGCTGAAGCTGAACTCGAGAAAATGAGGCTTATTCAAAGCATCATGACTCAGAGGGCTGGTGATCCGAAGGGCATGAATAAAGGTGATCCAGCAAAACATTACAACTATGAAACAATCGAATCCTTGGTTGCCTTTAATCACATGTACTCATTTGATAAGAAGCCAAAACAGAGTTATGTGGTTACAAACACTGATGCATGCCAGTTGGATTTCCCTATAAATGAGATGATGTTCATCATGCCTCAGTTCAAAGCTGAAGGGAATTTCAAAGAAAAAGATGAAGGGACTCATATGAAAATTCGTTTTCATGCAGTACTTGGCAAAGCCCCTGAGGATGTTTGGTCACTGATCAAGATCAAGAAGGTGATAAGCATGAAAAAGGATGTGGTCTTTGAAAACATTGTTCAAAATGTTAAATATGTTGTGGCCAGGGCAATTGGAAAAACATGCGAATTCACTATTGCAGATTTTCCTCTGATGAACTTGTATGACCTTATACAAGTGGCTTTGCTTCTGAAAGATAAATCCTTTTCTTTTCTGCAAAACACAGATCCAGAGGAATTCAAACTTGGAGTTGCTCACATCAAAATCTTCATTGAGAATTATTATGAGTGCCTAGCACTGACTGATGTGGAGTTGGCTACTGCAAAGGGAATAGAAGTAAAAGTTCCAGTGGCTCCTTCGTTGACTCAGACTGAGTTAAAGAAATATGCTGATGGAGAAATATGTTTAAAGCCATTTTGAATAGTTTTTGCTGGAAAGGATAAAGCTGGAAAAGCGAAGCGGTTTTTGTTCCAAGCTAGCGAAGTGGAGAGATATTCTACATCTCAATATACGAACTTGATTGTTCGTATGAACCACTGCAAAAAGAACAATGAAGGAGACAAGAAGGAATTGAAGAAAATTATTTCTTGGTATACTGAGGTTCGAAGAGTTTTGCTGTACTCTATTACTCTACTTACAAACTGAAGACTTCAACTTTGATTACAAAGGGGGAGATTGTTAGGATCGAAATGTTGTAATAGTCGAAGTTTGTATTTAGGGTCTTCGAATATTTTTGTAATGTATTTTACTAGGGCATAATATTCGAAGCTTCATGTTTAGTCCTTAGTATATTTTTTGTACGCTTTTCTCTTCTATAAATAGGAGTGGTTACTAGTGTCTTAGTAATGAAGTCTTTACAGAATATTCATTGTACTCTGTAAAATTTGCAAAAGCGTAATAGAGCCAAACAGATCATATTTACATCGGTGTTCAAATCTTTCAATTCTACTTTGAATTTACACTCTAATTCGTTCAATACTTGATTCATTGTCTCATCAGAAACATGTCCTCCCAAAAAAACACACTATGAAAAATATCATTCAACATGAAAAATCCATATAATGTATGTTGTGTTTGTTTTTTTTTTTTAAATATAAATGTACGTTGTTGTTTCGGTTTTAATATAATTAAAAGTTTTATGTCGTGTTTATTTAAAAAAAACTAGGTGTAAGACTCATGTATTATATGGGTTCATTTAAAAGAAAATTAGTTATGAAATTCTAAATACTTGAGAAGTTTGAATTTATAACAAAAATTAGAAAAATATTGAATTATTAAAATTAAAGTTTTTTTTCTATTTTAAATTTAAACAAATAATTTAGATAAATAAATAAAGGAAACTAATGGGGTTTTTAATTTAGAAATTTAAAAATTTAAAAATTAGAAGGAAAGTCAATTAATGAAATTGATATGCATTTATTATTATATTTATTGGAATTAATACATTTAATTAATTATTATATGAATTTTAATAAAAATGAAAACAATCACGAAATGCGATGTGGAAAAAATTTAATTGAAAATAACCACAAAATGAAATGTGGCGAAATCAAGGAGAGCATGTCATGTGGCAAAAAGTTCTTTATTTATTAGGGAATATTTATTGGAATTAATACATTTAATTAATTATTATATGAATTTTAATAAAAATGAAAACAACCACAAAATGTCACGTGGAAAAATTTTAATTGAAAATAACCACAAAATGACATGTGACGAAATCAAGAAGAGCATGCCATGTGACAAAAAGTTCTTTATTTATTAGGGAGGATAACAAACTTTTAATGGTTAACCATAAAAATACTTTTCGTAATAGTTAAAACCAAAAAATGATTGACAACTTTATATTGAGTAAATTACATTTTCCGTCAATAAGTTTGGTTATTTTTGCAAGTTTGGTATTAAAAGTAATTTTTTTCTCTTAAACCAAAACAACTATCCATTCTTTTTTTAAATCCAACTATTTTGCCCTGAACCAAAATCGAAAATATACGGGTGGCATATTTGTAATTTTCTTTCATGTTAAATTTAAAATATTTTTAGTCTAATAAATTGAATGATTTATAATTATCTATGCTTTAAAACCCAAGTCGAAGCGGTCGGTCGAACCGTAAGCCGATGAAGAGACCAAGCCGATTATTTTTAGACAAAAGAATTGATGAAAACACAATAGAGTATTTTCAATCTAACTTTATTCATGTAAATTATTAATATCATATAATTCTATAGACGATAAGCTAATTTTTATAAATATTATTCAAAGAAAAAAAAAAGGTAAAAGAAAAAGTGATTACAACTATAGTGCCAAAATGTAAACCAAAATATATTCGTTTGAATCAAATCTTTGTTTAAAGTATAAAATCAGTGTATTCCTTTTGATAGTCTTAGCAAAAAAGTATATGGTTATTTCAAAGGCAACATGAATATAATAGACCTCACAACTATTTATTAAAATTAAAAACAATTAATAAAAGAAACACATGAAAAAATATTAACTTAAACATTAAAATACAAAATGTGATTACACTTATAAAACTGAATCATCTCTTTCAATTTTGACGACTTTGGTCAATGCCATGTATTAATTACTATGCATATAGTTTTCAGCTACAAAGATAACCAATTCGTATTCTTTTCACTCCCATGTCGTTTTTACTTTATAGGACTCATGCCTCCAGCTTTATACAAATCCCACCAAATAGAATTGAATTACTTTTAAATCCAAAGAACCAAAAATTATTTAAATTACTTTGAACTTTGCTATCAATCACTAAAACATTAGTTTGAACTTAGTTGTAAAACACTAATACTCAATGTCACTTTGAGACTAAAAGACAAACAAAGCTTATTTGAATAAACAAACAAAAACCTCAACTTTACCTTAGAATGTAAAACAAACAAAAGCTTTTAGAATCAAAACATGGGTTGCATTTGACTCAAAAGCAAAAGCCTTCAAAATTAAAAAGAAAAACCTCAACTTACCTCACATGATAACCTTTAGAAACAAAAATCAATTGAATAAAAACCTTTAAGAGTCTACATGCACACACTGTTAACAGCCATTTCAGTACATTTCAGTACCTGCAAACAAAAACCCGCAATCAAAAACTCACAGTTAAACACACAAACATATAATTAAATAGAGGGTTAAAGTAGAAACTTCTCAATTTCCTACAAAATAGTACAAAACAAAAATACGATGATTTTGCGTTAAATTTTGAAAAATAAAGTACGTTTATCCAATTCCATTCCCAAGAAACAACAAATACTTTCATTTACTTTCTTACTATAGCATTTTATTTCCAATGTTTTTTTAATAAATTTTACTTAATTCCCACCATTACCTTCTAGATCATGTAACTCAATCATTAATCATAAACTTGTTTCTTGTTTTTTTTCTTCTTCATATACAAATAAACTCAGTTTGTAACTGAGGAACAGGGGAGATACCTTCAAATAATATTTGAGCAACAAAGAAAGATGGAAAACATAAGCCCCCTTCATCAGATCAAGATCAAGACTGACTACCTTGAAACAGACATATCAAAAGCTTCAAAATCAAACATATTTGTAAGGGTTAAAGTAATTGAATAAATTACTGTAAATATGAACAAACGAATGATATGAAATCTAAACCAGTAGAAATTTCATCCGCATACGAAATTGCATAAGAACACAACTTTTAATGCTTAAAATGATAAATTAAGGGTACCTAGATGCACAAAAAAAAGCATGCAAATGTCCAGCATGTCGTTCAGAAAACCCTATGACTGACAAAATTAGACGCACACGGTTACAAAATATCAAAACAAGGTGTTTAAAGCATAGAAATCGTTTGAAATCGAAGAACCTGTTCAACATCTCTCTGCACAATCGTTGACAGTAGCAAAACGAAATAGAGGATATGTTTCGTAAACTAAAAACTCGTAATCGAACATTAATACTAATATTACAAAATTTCAAAATATGCGTACCGTGGCTTGTAGGCTTTAAGTTCACCTACCTTCTCCAATATCGAATACTCGGCTTCAATGACATATTGCAAAAAGGTGGATTGCAAAATTAGGGTGGGTGTGAAATGAGCAAGGACATCTCGTTTGAACGTGCTTGACAAGGTAGATGCCAATGCGGAAGGAGGCAGACGCATATCGTTTATCTGGACCGGCCGAGAAAGAGGGAGATAAGGGGTTTAGGGCTTTTTTTAGAGAGACACGGAGAGGATAGAGCAGCGATGGTGGTTCAGTGGTGGTGTGAGTGGTGGTGTGACAGGGGTAAACGATGTTGGTGATGGGTCTTAGGGCTTTACAATTGATGGAGTAAAACGGGAAATGATTCCAGCCAAGAAGAAGAGCCCCGATATAAGGGAGTATGAACCAGAATTGAATATTTTTGCCAGGATCTAAGGCTTCAAAGACGACTCGGGGATCAAAGGGCTGGGTCAAACGAATCCCAAGAAATAAGGAAGCCTATGCATTGTACTATTGTATTTCGGGGGTGTTTGGCTTATCTTTTGAGAGGCCAAAAATCCTTTTAGAAAAAGATAAATGATAAAAGATGTTTGGTAAAAGCACTTTTAAAAGCTACTTTTGAATTTTGGATATAAGGAAAATTAATTTGGCTTATCTTTTGAGAGAGCAAAAGTCCTTTTAGGAAAAGATAAATAGTAAAAGATGTTTGGTAAAAGCACTTTTAAAAGCTACTTTTGAATTTTGGATATAAGGAAAACCAACTTTTTGGAAAAGTCAGGAAAACCTGACTTTTTGCAACTTTTCCTAAAAGGACTTTTGGCCTTTCAAAAGAAAAGCCAAACGTCCCCTCAGTTTGAAAGTTTGTATACGGACTCAATCAAACGATAAAAGATTTTTGACTTTTCCAAATTGTTGACCAAATAAGATTTATATTTTTATAAATTGATTGTACAAATCGCTTTCTATTTTGTACCTTTTAAAATTCAGCATTTGAGGCTAAATGCTTATTAAGGTACTAGCCGTTTACCCGTGCTAAGCGTCGGACGGCAAAAAGTTTCTTTCGGAATATAGTTTTAATGTGATGATTAGTTTCCTTTAGACTATTTTGTGTCGAATAGTTTATTTCAACGCATAGTTTCTTGCTAGGTGCATAGTCATACAATACGACATAAGTTGAGTCTACATTTGGAATTTCATCTAATAGTTCATACTTGATTTTACAATATATAAATAACAACAATTTGCAATCATGTAGTTTTGTACATTTATAACATGTCCAATATATAAACTACACCAATCTGCAATCATGTTGCTTCATCTGCTAGCCCTGCATTAAACATGAAATGAGCATCTAAGATACATATTTGAAGAAACTGTAAAATAATAAGTTGTTGATTGTACCTTGTTAATCACATAAAACTTCTTTGTACACAACGTTTAATGTGTAGATTCCATCATTATCAAATGTTTTTTCCGGCTTTACTAATACCTTGGCAGGGGCAAAAAACGGTCACATTTGTTGCAATATTTTTTTTGGGAACACATAGTCACACAACAAACATAGTACTTTCGTTTCTAAAAAATGTTAAAATGATATTTTTTATAAAGTAGAATGCTATTTTCTGTATATTTTCAAAAGTTTTATTGGTAAATTTCATTTTTCTATAAAAGGACCAAAATGCCCTTTATCCAAAATAAAGACGAAAAATAACCTTTTCTGTTCTTTTTAACCCACCTTTTGCACATATCACATTTAATAACTTTTTTAATCAAATCGGGGCAAAACAGTCTTTAAAAATCTGTCAACAGCGATACAAACTTTCCCAAACAAAACATACTCACACTTTCAAAACATTGTACTTTTGTTTGTAAAAAATGTTAACAATCATATTTTTATAGAGTACAATGCTATTTTCTGGATATTTTCTAAAGTTTTATTGTGTCAACATCATTTTTCTATGAAAGAACCTATAATTATCGATATGCAGTAAATTAATAAACTTTTAAGATTTTCTTTTGACTTGGCCAATAAAAAATTAACAAATATCAGCAACATATATTCAAATTGCATATGAAGAAGTAAAAAAAAGAAGGAAAAGACGAAAATACTTTGGTAGTGAGATTGAAACCTATATTTCCGAGTCTAAAGTTAATTGTTCCATTTCAAGTTCAAAGTTCCAAAATTAGGTCGTTGACCTTAACGTATGACAAGACTGGAATAGACAGGACTGGACTTGACAAACTTTCTAGGCTACTCTTGATGATGAGAATGATAAGGACATTCATGTCATTTTTCACAAAATAGAGAAGGGCATAATGGTCAGATGGTGTTTTTGGAACATATAAAGTAGGTAAGAGTTTTAGATACCTTCAACTGCTTCCTCTGCTACTTTTGAATGTTGTTTGACCAAGTCTTCCTTGATACTGATATTTAGAAGAGCTGCTGATAGTTTCCGGGATAAAGTCTTGACACCACCCTCAAGTTCTTCCTGTGGTATTTCAGACTTTGATGTGACTTCGGGTGACAAGGAATTTTGATTTGAATATATCTTTTGAAGATTCAAAAACAGAAAAGTATAACATTTTAACCAACACTTGAAAAAGCAGAAAACAAGGAAGAAAAATATAACAAAACCAAGATATCATAATTGGTCTATTTCAACAAGATTTCTGAGGCATTAATTAATCTTGAATTGTCTAAGAACAAAGAATACACACATTATCTTATTTCTGTTGCAAAAATGAACACAATTTTGACTTTGAAAGTCAAACACGAACGTATTGCTTTCCAAATTCAAACTCGATTCGCAATTACAAACAGTTTTACATTCTTACTCAAATTGTTCAAATCTTCATCTTTTCTTGTATTCCGATGTAGTTATCTTAATTTCTAGTAAATTTTATAGTAATTTCGGATTTATATGTGATGTGTTTGACTGTAAAAGTTTAACTATAACATGAAGAGGAATCTTATTCTGATGATAGCTCAAGGAAGAAAAGCTACTTAATAGAATTAAGACCATATTTACCGGCCAATAACTATAGACTACTATCAAATCATAGGATGCATTGTTTGGGCAAAATCAGCATCGAGCAAGGAAAACATAGATGAGAAGAGTATGATAGTCAAATACTTCCTTCTCCGTTTTGGTATTACTTTGACTAAAATCGAAATCTTATTCACGTAAAGAACAAAGGGAGTAGAGAAAGAGGGGAGAACCTTGACGGCAGGAGTGACGGCTTGGCCAACAAGACCAGGTTTCGAGTATGAACACCAAGCTGACTGATTTGGTCCCATTCACTTCCGTGCTCCTTCGAAGATCATGTGGCGTACCATCCGAGGTTAGGTGGCGACGGTGGAGACGCTGAGAACAGTGAAGATGCACACACCTAAATTAGAAATTAAATGGAGAAGATGATGGTAAATTCCAAATATAGAGTAGAGGAATCTATTACCTGGATGAGAAAACGGAGAAGATGATGGCGATTTCCAGATCTGCTCAGCATCTAGTCAAGAAACAAAAAGACTCGTCAACACCGTTAAAGATGCATAGCATTGCTACCACATGGCGGTGGCCAGCATCGATGAGAGAGGGAGAGTAACGGATAAGAAAGAAATCAATTCAGAAATTACCCTGAAAGCACCAAATCAGTCATCAATTGTTAAACGTAAACCACTTTCAAGTAAATAGAGATGTAGAGAAAGAGAGAGAGAGATTCAAGAAACAGAAGGCGGTGATGGAAGTAACTCACTGTTCAAGAGAGAGAGAGAGAGAGAGAGAGAGAGAGAGAGAGAGAGAGAAAGAGAGGCGAGAGAGATCACTGCATCTTTGGTGGGGGAAGTCGGCAGCCGTGGATCTTAGGTGGGAGACGTTGGTGGAGATCACTGCATCTTTGGTGGAGACGATGAGAATTGGTTTGATGACGACTGTGTTTAGGAGATTAGGGTAAGATCTGTGTAGTGTGTAGTGTAATACGTATATGATCCGTGTAGTGTAATACGTATAAGATTGGTTATATGCTTAATATTATTGTACATGAGGTAATATATGTTGTACCTCTTAATTTTCAAGAAATGAGCAATATCCTTAATAATATAGTAAAGATAAATATATATATTCTTAAAACCAATTTCCCATGTTAAAGTCCATTTGAAAAAACCAAAAAATGTCTTTTAATAATTTTGTTTCAAAGTATTGGCTTCGTCCCCTAGATAAAATGTTCGTGTTCCGCCCCTGGGAATAATTGTGTTATTTTTGTTAAGAAATTGAGATAGCTGCTTTTTATAAGTCTTATAAGTCTTGTTGGTGGCTTCATTTTCAAACAATTTCGTAACTGAACATAAGTACCAAATCATAATCTAAATGAAGTATTTAACTATTCCGAGTTAATATAAGCAAACTCTAAATCAAATACTTACATAAAACCAAAACCATAATCTAAATGAAATGTTAAGATAAGAATTTATTTTTATTTACAAAATCCAAAATCCAAATCAAAGTATTCAAATGTTTATATAAAAAATAGAATCAAAATATTGATACGACTAGTTATATAAAAATTCCAATCAAGTATTAAACTATTAATACTTACATAAAGTAATAAGAATATTTACTTTACTTTTAATAACAAAATCGAAAATTGAAACTATAAATGTATAAAAACAAAGTATTCAAAATACTTATATAAAAATTGAAACTATATATGTATACAAAATTTGAAACTATATATGTATAAAAAAAAGTATTCAAAATACTTATATAAAAATTTACAATCAAGTAAACTATATATCGAAAACAAAGTATTCAAATACCTAAATGAAAACAAAATCATAATCAAAATCAAATGTGAAGAATAAAAATATAGTTTTATTAACAAAATCTGAAATTCAAATTAAAGTATTTAACTCTAAATACTTATATAAAAAGAATCTAATATAAAAAATCCAATAAATATTTAAAATAAATATTAAGTCTTAATACTTACATAAGAAAAAAATATTGTCAAATCAAAGTATTAAATTATAAACATTCATAATACATATATAAAAAATCAAAATCAAAATCAAATTATCTATTACTAGTTATATAAACAAAATCTAAGTCTAATACTTACATAAAAACAAAATCAACGAGAATAAGAATATAATACTTAAATAAAATCAAGTACTCAACTATTAATACTTAAATAAAAAAAACAAAAATCAAATAAAATCAGGAATGAAAATAAAACAAATACTTCATAATAATAAAAAATCAAATGTGAATAAATATAAATATTTAACTCTAATACTTATATAAAAAAATCAACTTATATAAAAAAATCCAATAAATATTACATAAAAAAATCCAAAATAATTAATACTTACATAAGAAAATAATAATGTAAATCATGTAAGTATTTAAAATTAAATAAAACTATAAGAAAATAATAATGTAAGTATTTAAAATTAAATAAAAGTTTACTTATTGTATAATTTTATTATCTAATATCTATTTATGTTTTACGAGATTTTTTATTGATACACATTAAAATAATTAGATGTCTGCATATTTTGCATATTTTATCGATACACATTAAATACAATCATTTTCGTTTTGAAGATTAAATGATTAACTAAACGATTTAATACATGGGACCAAATATAATTATATAACGCTTCGCTACGATAGATTCCGACCCCACCATGGAGACCGATCGGCTTCCCTTAAGAAGAAGTAGTTGGTTCGTAAGAGAAAGCAATGGCAGCAGCATCATTTTGAGCATCTTTTGATGTTTTGAACATGGATGTAGAAGCATAGGTGTAGCCATGTCAATTGACATTAACTGAAGCTTTAAAACGGGGGTCGTGGTCTTGGCTCATCTTTCTACAATAGTAAATAGGGTATGACCATCCTTTTTTTTTTGGCATAACTCGTTCAACTTAGGTTTGTTAGTTTTTGATAGTTTTTGTTGATGCGGAGTACCAAAATGGTCCAAATCACATTTTCGAAAAAAAAAATATATTTACAGTTCAAAAAATAAAACAAAGACTAATAATGTAATTTTGACTAATGAATGTAATTTTGACAATAAAAGGACATACCATTTGTGAGGTTAAAGAAAGCGACTCCAGCAGCATCATTTTCAGCTTCTTTAGAAGTTTTGAATATCGAATTCGAATGATAAGTAAAATTATTAACCACAACTAAACCTTGGAAACGCGGGTTATGAGCTACACCATACCTCAAACAATAATACCGGCGATATGACAAATTATGTTGTTGGCATAGTTCATTTAGTCTGTATTTGTCCATTGATTGTTTGTCGTTGTGACGAAGAGAATATGAGGAAGAGAGTATAATGATGGAAAATGGGTGTTGTTGTTCACCCCTCCCATCTTTTCTCTCTTCCTCATATTCTCTTAGTCATAACGACAAACAGTCAATGGACAAATGCAGGCTAAATGAACTATGTCAGCAACATAATTTGTCATATCCTCGGTATAATTGCTTGAAGTATGGTGTAGCTTATAACCCCCGTTTCCAAGGTTTAATTGTGGTTAATAATTTTATTTATCGTTCGAATTCGATATTCAAAACTTCTAAAGAAGCTGAAAATGATGTTGTTGGAGTCGCTTTCTTTAACCTCAGAAATGGTATGTCCTTTTATTGTCAAAATTACATTCATTAGTCAAAATTACATTCATTAGTCAAAATTACATTATTAGTCTTTGTTTTATTTTTCGAACTTTAAATAATTTATTTTTCGAAAATGTGATTTAGATTATTCTGGTACTCCGCATCAACAAAAACTATCAAAAACCAACAAAATCTAAGTTGAACGAGTTATGCCAAAAAAAAGGAGGGTCATACCCTATTTACTCATGTAGAAAGATGGGCCAAGACCACGACCCCCGTTTTAAAGCTTCAATTAATGTCAATGGCTACACCTATGCTTTTACATCCATATTCAAAACATCAAAAGATGCTCAAAATGATGCTGCTGCCATTGCTCTCTCTTACCAACCAACTACTTCTTCCTAAGGGAAGCCGATCGGTCTCCATGGTGGGGTTGGAATCTATAGTAGTGTGGCGTAGTAGCACAGCGTTATATAATTATATTTGGTCTCATGTATTGATCGGTTAGTTAATCATTTACTCTTTAGAACGAAAATGGTTGCTTTATATTATTTTTTATTCGGGAATTACACGAAATATGCAAAATATACAGACATCTAATTATTTTAATGTGTATCAATAAAAAATCTCGTAAAATATAAATAGATATTAGATAATAAATTATACAATAAGTAAACTTTTATTTAATTTTAAATACTTAAATGATTTTACATTATTATTTTCTTATAGTTTTATTAAATTATAAATACTTACATGATTTACATTATTATTTTCTTATGTAAGTATTAATTATTTTGGATTTTGTTTATGTAATATTTATGGGATTTTTTTTTATATAAGCTGATTTTTTATATAAGTATTAGAGCTAAATACTTTAATTTGAATTTTAGATTTTTGGATTTTAGATTTTGTTAATTAGACTATATTTATATCATTTTATTCACATTTGATTTTTTTATTATGAAGTATTTGTTTTGTTTCCATTCATAATTTTATTTGATTTTTGTTTTTTTATTTAAGTATTATATTCTTATTCTCGTTGATTTTGTTTTTATGTAAGTATTAGACTTAGATTTTGTTTATATAACTAGTAATAGATCATTGGATTTTTATTTTATTTTTTATATATGTATTATGAATGTTTATAATTTAATACTTTGATTTGACAATATTTTCATCTTATGTAAGTATTAAGACTTAATATTTATTTTGAATATTTATAGGATTTTTTTATATTAGATTTTTTTATATAAGTATTTATAGTTAAATACTTTAATTTGGACAAATTTCATCTTATGTAAGTATTAGACTTAGATTTTGTTTATATAACTAGTAATAGATCATTGGATTTTTATTTTTATTATATATATATATATATATATATATATATATATATATATATATATATATAAATGTTTATAATTTAATACTTTGATTTGACAATATTTTCATCTTATGTAAGTATTAAGACTTAATATTTATTTTGAATATTTATTGGATTTTTTTATATTAGATTTTTTTACATAAGTATTTAGAGTTAAATACTTTAATTTGGACTTAGATTTCATCTTATGTAAGTATTAGACTTAGATTTTGTTTATATAACTAATAATATATATATATATATATATATATATATATATATATATATATATATTATGAATGTTTATAATTTAATACTTTGATTTGACAATATTTTCATCTTATGTAAGTATTAAGACTTAATATTTATTTTGAGTATTTATTGGATCTTTTATATTAGATTTTTTTATATAAGTATTTAGAGTTAAATACTTTAATTTGGATTTCAGATTTTGTTAATAAAACTACATTTTTATTCTTTACATTTGATTTTGATTATGATTTTATTTTCATTTAGGTATTTGAATACTTTGTTTTCGATTTTTATTTGCCATTATTAATAGTTTTATTTAAGTATTAACAGTTTACTTGATTGTAAATTTTTATATAAGTATTTTGAATACTTTTTTTTATACATATATAGTTTCAATTTTCGATTTTGTTATTAAAAGTATATATTCTTATTACTTTATGTAAGTATTAATAGTTTAATACTGGATTGAAATTTTTATATAAGTAGTCGTATCAATACTTTGATTCTTTTTGTTATATAAACATTTGAATACTTTGATTTGGATTTTAGATTTTGTAAATAAAAATAAATTCTTATTCTTAACATTTCATTTAGATTATGGTTTTGGTTTTATGTAAGTATTTGATTTAGAGTTTGCTTATATAACTCGGAATAGTTAAATACTTCATTTGGATTATGATTTGGTACTTATGTTCAGTTACAAAATTGTTTGAAAATGAAGCCGCCAACAAGACTTATAAAAAGCAGTTGTCTCTATTTCTTAACAAAAATTGGCGAACATGCAAGCACTTGTTAGTTAGTATGAAGGAAGAGAATTGTTGTTGGGATCTCCGTTCATATCAAAGTTATTGAAATTAATTATTTATTATTTTCTAAATAATTTACTTATATATATAAGGACAAGAAGCTTATGTTTTTTTTATAAATTTTATTAACAAATCCAAAATATAATGAAATACTCAAATAAAAATATTTATATAAAATAACACAAGTATTCCCAGGGGCGGAGGAACATTTTATCTAAGGGGCCGAAGCCAATACTTTGAAACAAAATTATTAAAAGACATTTTTTTTATTTTTTCAAATAGACTTTAACATGGTAAATTGGTTTTTCATATATAACAATGAAGTTATATGCAACTATGTGTGTTGTGCTTTATGTATCGTGTATGTGCGTGTTATGTGTTGGAGATAAAAAAAATTAAATGCAAAATAAATGAAAATTTTTGAAAATTTTTTTTAAATATTATTTTCGTCATTTTTTTATCCAAATAATAATAATAATAATAATATTAATAATAATAATAATAAATTACCGTTTTTTTCAAAATATACGTGAAATATTCTAATAGAATATTATACTGTACATGTTATCTTCTAAACAAGTGTTTGTATGATGTTAAGAAACAGAATTTTTTTTCCAGGTTTTAAGCATTACACCAAAAACATACATAGTTGCATATAACTTCATTGTTTTACTGACCGAATTTGGTCCTTCTATTGCAAAAAATTTGTTCAGAAGAACTTTAATTTTTACTAAAACAAACCATAAGAAGAAATAATCTTTACCCGATGTGGCTACAACCATTTCCCTTTTGCTTGTCCTCAGTGCATCTGTAAATTGACGAAAAAAAGAAGCAATTTATCATCTAACAGATAAAGAATCAAAAGATGTACTTCCTCCGTCTCGTTTATGGAAAACTGAACTTCCAATTGTTTTTAGAAAACTGTTTTACTACTTATCAAGCACAACACAAGAGAATCTTTATGACCCGAATTAGCAATTAGGTCATTGTTGCTTAAACCCTTTTTTAAAATCTTCAAAATGTTACAACATAAAGCAGTCGTCTTCGGAAGAACCATAACAATAATCACTGGAAAAAGTGGAAACCGAAAGTTATGCCCACCATCATACGTACTCCCTCTTTTAGCAATTAGAATTGTTTTGACAAATGGGGTAAGGTTGTGTCATTTCTCATTTTTCTAGAAATAAAGAAATTAACTCACAATGAAAGCAACATGTACACTTGATTCGACGAACTTTAAAGAGTTAACATCGTAATTAGGATACGGCGGAAGTAAAACGAAGCAAAACATTTAGGGGGGAATTTTCGGAAAAGAAAAAAGTAAAAGAGAAAGATGAAGTGGATTTGAGTTACTGACCTTTGGGTGATGTCTTCTTCTTGAAGATGTTCATGGCGAGGGGTGAGCAGATCTGGAACAGATGAACTGGGGTTACTCAGCTTCAGGTGCCGGCGGCGTGGGGTTGCCTTTTACAGGATTGGCCATATAGTCGTTATACTTGGGTATATTACTATAATACCCCCATGCTTTCCTGTTCCCAACTCAAACTCTTTTACCCTTTTCTTTGGGATTTGGGAGTTGTGATGACAAAGCCCCTTTCCTATTTTAATAAATTATTCGCTAAAAGATAAACTTTGTTAGTGAGCCTATTAATTATTTATTTGTTTTTATATGCGAAAATATATAATTTTGTGATTACGTAAGGGATATATACTCATGTGCTTTGTAGAAAGTTTATATCTAAAATAATTTGTTTTTTGTTTGTCAATATATATAAGAAAATTTATATGTTTTTTTTTACAATCCTGTATATATGATGCAAATATATACCATTTGGAATGAACATATATCTAAATCAAGATGGAAATATATCATATGAACATACATTTCTATTTCTTTTTTTTTTGGAAATGTTCAATATATATATATATATATATATATATATATATATATATATATATATATATATATATATATATATATATAATTCACTTAGTAAGAAATAAAGATTATAAACACTATTAAGATGTGATATTAACAATAATAATAATTATTATTATTATTATTTTGCAAATGGAAGACAAGTATAAGTCTAATAGTACGATACAAGCTTTTATTGACGTGTGTTGTGTATCATGTATGTGTATTATGTATCGTGTTATGTGTTGTGTTTTATGTATCGTGTGTGTATGTGTTTTATATAATGTGTAAAATTTGTACTTGGTACTTTCCTTAAGTTGGTTTTTTAATATTAATATAATTTTACTCTTGTTCCCTATATTTTTTTTTGTATAATCTCTATTAAATACATTTCCCCACCAGAAAATGACTTTATAATAAGCTCACTTTGGGCCTTCGTATGTCCAATATGTGCGTCACTTAGTAAGAAATAAAGATTATAAACACTATTAAGATGAGATATGAACAAATATTATTATAATCAATATTTTTGTTAAACAAACTTTATTTTATCTTACAGTATATTTTACAATAAATTTATAAATGAGAATTAAAATATCATAGAAACATATGGGAACCTCGAACTAAAATTCCATGATATTAAAGGACTTAAGGTTTTCCCATTCGGGAAATCCCTTAAAAACTAAAATTAAATAAAGGAAAGAAACTTACATCCAAACTTGGATATCTTACAACGTTTATACAACAAAATAGAAGAAGAGCTTCAAGAACTTTTAAGTGAATGGGTTGAAAGAGTGAGAGGGAGGGGTTTTTTGCTTCTTGGTAGTTGTGTCTAACTTCTAAACAAATGCTTATTTATATAGGGAATTTGAAAGGGAAAATATTACCGAAACTACTGAAAAATGCACAAGTGTCCTTCATAAAGTTGTCTCCATAAATTTAGATGGTGGAAATTTGTGGTTGAGGTCTTTTCCATCAATGCTTCATAATGGAAGTTGTCGTCTTCTTTGAAATGAAATTTTGTAATAGTAAATGATTTGTCTATCATTGTTGACTAAAATTATCGTTTTTTATCTTTAAAAAATCTTTAATAGTAGTTTTTTTTAATCTTCTAGAGAATCTTCAATAGTAAAAAATCTTCAAGTGTCGAGATTGTGTCTGGCAATCGAATCAAAAGAAAATGCACCATCTGATTGATTGTTGTCTTCATCCGGACCAAATTGATTTTCTGAATTATTGCTTCCACTTTCTTCGCTAGATACATTATCAATTGGACATGACAAATAAGCTGGCATAGGAGTGTTTTTTCTTTGTTCCTCTTCAACAATAGTTTTTTCTTAATTGTCATCTAAATATGGAATTATAGTCTTCAATATTTCTTGAATCGTTTTATTAACTGCTTCTTGAAGAGTTTTTTCATCGAATCTTTTCTTTTTTGGATTTTTTCTAGAGGAAGAGGCTTCATAATATTTTTTATGGTCTTCTATTTGGTTTGTAATATTTTGGAGGCTTTCTTAAGAATAATTTGGATTTTGGGCATCTTTAAAAATACAAGAATGTGGGTTTTCTGGGATTAGGGTAAAAGTGGGAAATTCTGGATTATTTGGACTGGGTGAAGGGCTATATCTGACTAAGAAATATTTGTGTTTTCCTGGTTCTCCAAGTGAATCCCAAATTTCTATTGTTTGTTTATTTTTATTTGTAGAGGAAAATGGAGTCCCCTGTGTCTCCTTATTTTTGTTTGTAGAGGAATCAGGAGTCCTCTGTGTCTCCTGAGATTTTAGCAATCCCATAGCTATCACCGGATTTGATAAGTCTTTACTAGTTGTCGGACTCACTAGACTAGCTAGTAACTTCTCTGGCTTACTAGTACCTTCTGTATCACTCATTGGGGAGTGAGTACCCATCTTACTCTTCTTTTCGGGATCAAAAGAGGAACCGATAGAAATATTTATTACTTCTGTTTGTTGAGAATGCAAACTTTTTTTGTAAATTGTTAATTCTATTAATTAGATCTTGTTTTTTGTTTCTACGCTTGTAGATTTCTTCGTTTAAAAGTTTGTAATTATTTTTCATGGTTTCACAGTGATCACAAAACAAAATATGACTTGAATCGTTGGTTACTGAATAACTAACTGGAGGTTCTACATAATGCCTAAGAGAGTCTGATATATAAAAATTCATGCCTAAATGCATTCTTGCTATTATTAAAGCATGTTGATAATCATTAAATCCTTTATATAATGGATCAATAAACCCTTATATGGCTTCAACGACTTCTATCTATGTGTGGAAGAAACATGTCTTCTTACCCTTCAAAACAACATAAAACTTAAAACGATTGTGAGTCTGGTTAAAATGTTCTGATAAAGCATTTAAACATGCAATAAAATATTTTCTGTCTTTAGGATCCCGTCCATAAGCTATCCGTAAATTATCTAATAAGCATTTTTCTTCTTTACTAAGAGATACATGTGGTAAAGCTTTAAAAGAAATATTACTATTTGGAAAAACTTGTAAAGTCTGATTACCAAATCTAATATTATCATAATAGTATTTGTTTGAAGATTGTATTGGTCTTGCTCCAAAAGAATTTACTGGTGGAATTCCTTCTGGCCTTACCATACCACAAAATGGTGGATGACCTCGAGGATTACCTGAATTGGACCGAGACATCTGAGATGGAAAAAACATAATTAATTTTTATAAATTTATTTTCTAATAATCTACTTAAAATATAAATTGCCTTATTATCTTTTCCTTTAATGTGTTCTATATTAATAGTTAATCCAGTGTTGTTTATTCGATTTAAGAAATTTATCCATCTTCTTCTACTACTTCTTTTACTATCTCCATTTATTTTATTGTAAAAAGAAACAATAGCTTCACATCAGTTCTAAGATTTATTTCTTTTTTAGAAATGATAAATAATTCAAAAATGTCTAACGCATAATTGATGGCAAGTAGTTCTACCTCTATGCTACTTATATTACCTTTTTCTTTAAATTTACTACTATTATATCTACAAATTCTTTCCAAACTTTTTTTTCACTAAATTTGCTTGGTTTACAACAAAGAATTGCTCCCCAACCTTGACTACATCCATCTGTTTCTGTTATCAAATAATTTGTATCTAATGGAAGTGCTAATTCTGGGAGGTTTTTAATTTTTTCTTTTAATATTTGTACTAATTTTATATCTTATTGATTAAAATATCTTTGACATGTAATAGATGTTTTAGAATATAAAGATCCAACGATTTTTCCTAAATCTTTAATAAATGGTCTAACATAATTTATTAAACCCAAAAACTTTTGTAAGGATTTTAAATCTTCTAACTTATTAGAAAATCTAGAGCCTTTTGGGTTATATGAGGTTGTAATTTTATTTTTCCTTCTCCTATGTTAACTCCTAGGAAATCAATATAGTTTTTAAAAAGTTGCATCTTCTTTTTACTTATGATCAAACCATGTTAACTCCTATGGTAACGCCCCGATTCTCAGGTATTGATTTTGATAAGATTTTCTTGATTTCAAGGTCTACTCGACGAGTTGGTTGCCCTAATCGTCGAGTAGCAGCGGGTTGGTCCACATGTTTTAGTGACCTACTCGCCGAGTCCAAGAAGGGACTCGACGAGTAGGAGCTGGCAGATGAAACCCTAAGTTCCGGGGTTATGCACCCTATTTAAAGGATCATTGGCCTCCCCATCCTCCCCTTTACAGCTTATTGACATCCTTAAACCCTAAATCGTTTGTGTGTGTTTCTTTGGTGTGTTAAAGCTTGGAAGAGGGATCTTGGTGAGGAAACTCTTGGGAAAAACAAGTAAATTGAAGCAAGGAACTCATGGGGAAGAAAAGGTCTACTTCAGTTAACACTCTCTTGAAGGTATTAGGCTGTTTCCTTGGCTCATTTCATCTTTAATCTATTTTGGGGTGGGTGTTAGGAAAGGTTTATTGTGTTTAAGCCAGGATCTGAAGTTGTAACTTCAGATCTGGACTCTCTTTGGCCTCTAGATCCATAAAGTTATCAGCTTTGACAAGTATGAGCCTTCCCTCAAGTGTGAGACTTCTTTACAAGCTTGGTGTTGTCATTTTAAGACTTTAGAGCTTTTCATGCACGTAAAGTTTGCAACTTTACGTGATAAACATGCCTTGGGAAGCTGGATCTACAATTTGGAGCCCTTGCATGGCTTAAAAAGACTCTGTATGGATAAAGGACTGAAGAGACTCGGTGAGTCTCATGGAAGACTCGGCGAGTCCGATGAAGATTGTCGTGGGCTCGGCGAGTCATATGAGTGACTCGGCGAGTCGGATATGGTTTTCCCAACCTTTGGACACGTATGGACTTGGCGAGTGGCAGGAGGAACTCGTCGAGCTGGCCAAAGAGGTTACGACCGCAAACCGTAGGAACTCGACGAGTCACTCTAATGACTCGGCGAGTTGACTAGTTATGCTAGGAACTCGGCGAGTATCTAAGGGTACTCGACGAGTTGAGGTCAACATGGATTGTTGACCTTGACCGTTGACTTTGACTTTGACCAAGGGTTGACCAGTGGACTTCTGGGGGCATTTTGGGAAATGAGAAATTTATGAACATGGTTTGATGGTGACTATAGGTGGTGGAGTTCGTGTCGGTGATCTGAGAGGTTGAGCTATCTTTCGAGGTGACGGTTGAGAGGTGAGTTGTCATCATTATACTCAAGGGTCTAAGGCACCAAGGTCGGCCCTTTGGATTGTTATCTGGTTATGTTATGTTAGTATGGTCTGTTAGATCGGTATCCTAGATGGTAATATAATATTATATGGTATGTGGTATGATTTGTTAGATCGGGATCCAGGTATATAGGATGGTATTAGGTGCTATGTAGTATGATATGTTAGATCAATATTGTCTATAGACTGTTATGTGATTATCTGTTATATGTGCACATGTTTGTTTGGTGGTTGAGGCTTATCTGCTTTGTGTGGAGGCCAATAGACCTGGGCATTCCAACATGTTGGTTGTGGGCCATGATTATTCCATACCGAGGATGATCGGACTCATAGTATGTGGGCATTCCAACCTGTTGGTTGTGGGCCTGGGGTATTCCAACCTGATGGTTGACTGGACCCATAGTATGTTGTTTATGATTCTCTTTGTATTAATGTGAGTATGGGTATTTTGGGGGAACTCACTAAGCTTTCGGGCTTACAGTTTCAGTTTATTGTTTCAGGTACATCAGGGGATCGCGGCAAGGCGAAGGCATGATCGTACAGCTCCTCATGTTTTGTTTATGATTCTGGGAAAACTCTGATATTATACATTTGAAAACAAGGATGTAATGATTTTAATGGGTTGAAATGTTTTTTTAGTTCAAATTTGGCATGATTTTATGGGTGTTACATAATTAGTCTTATATATATAGAGACACCAACAACAAACCCTCTACGCCACCTATCCGCCACCCCTAATCGTCTTTTAACTTGTTTCACTTTTCTTTGTCCATCAAAGGAAACAATCTCAACGACATGATTTGAGCTTCAATTGGAAGTTGTTTGGAGGTAACTTCCAGAACAACCTGTATAGAGAAATTTTCGAGGATTCCGAGCTTGCTAAAATTAAGCATCCTCAACATATCCTAGAACAAACTAATCACTGATATCTCGTCCAAAATTAGGTCAAAACTTGTATCTCTTCCCATCTTCTTCAACCATCATATTAAAATAGTGTGGATACTTTTCTCACATAGTCTCTAAAATCTTCAGGAATCCCAATAACAATTTTGTAACGAGGATCTTCTCTTCTTCCAGAAATGTCTCCATGAAATTTTTAAATCTAAACAAGATTTTAACTATGGTATTAAAATAAGTTGGACCAAAAATGAAAATTTCAACAATTAAAATATATCATATGGGTTGTCGAAGTGAAAATTTTCGCTTAAAGATGAAATTTGTATATTGAACCTAACTACGTGGATGATTTTTGAAATTTACGCTTGATGATATTCGCGTATTTATTACTTAAGTACGGTTTTCTTAAATGTTGAAACACAATGTTATCATTTCTTTCAAATGACAAAACAAGCTATCATTCATTTGGAATGAGTTAACAAACTACTTTATCCTAACTTATATACATGGGTAGAACTATTTTCTTATTTACTCATTCAAGATTCAAGACACCCACGATGAGCTTGCTTTTCATAATGTTTTACCTTGTAATCATAGCAAATGCATTTTCTGATATATCTCAAGTAGGTAACATAACATCCAATCTAGATTGTTATTTCGTGAAAGAATGGACTGTGCGTATACACAACCAGCTTACGGATCCAATCAATGTTCATGTAAAGTCAAAAAACAATGATCTAGGAAATAATAGAATTGAACCTGATGGAGGCAAAAGTTGGAGCTTTTGCATGAATGTCGGTAAGACAACTCTCTTTTATGGTAAGTTTATTTGGAAATCAAATACTGCGGCCTTTACTGTTTTTGATAAAAGCTTATCCGGGAAATATTGCCCCAAGGCCTCATCAACACAGAGTTCAGGATTTTGTGAATGGAAGGTCAAAGAGGATGGATTCTACTTGCTCGGGGATAGAGAAAATAATAACCCACCAAGAATACATGTTTGGAATTGAGCGATGGATTCTCTGTTTGTTTGCCTATATATTAAATATACTAAATAATCATGACGAGTTTGTCTTATAATTATATTTGGATATCGCTATTTTATTACTTCTAGATATTTGGTTATGATATATATATATATATATATATATATATATATATATATATATATATATATATATATATATATATAGAGAGAGAGAGAGAGAGAGAGAGGGAGGAAGGTGATGGGTTTTATACATAAGAACAATCCTATGTGGTCATACAAACCCTAATGCTTGGATGTAGGTTTCTCTATTGTACATGCAATGAATCCAAGACTTGCAAACCCTAATCTAGCATACATAATTTCGAAATTAACATATAACATCAAATCTAGATGTTTACCTCTTCAATGGAAGCTTGAATCTTCTTTCTTGGAGCTTAGAGTCACAATTGTAACTCCTCTAATGGCTTACAAACACCACAAGCAAGAAGGCAACTATGAGAGAGGAGGGAGAATGCTTAATTTCGGCCTAGGGTTTCTCTTGGGAAGCAAGTAGTTGAAAATTGAAGGCTAAGTGTCTTATTTATACTGTAGGTTGCTAGGGTTTCAGTCTAAATCCTAATGGACAGCTTAGTCACCAAGCAGCCCAAGGAACCTTCTGGAATAGGGCCTTGGACGAAAATATGATGATCCTTCATCATAATTTCGTTCCCCCTTAGTCCATTAGGTTTCCCAGCCCAAAACTCAACTATCATACATTTGACAGTTTATGCCCCTTTATTTAATTAACTCTTTTAGTCACCAAATTAATTCCTAATTAATTTATGACTAATACTAACTAAATAAATATGATTTCTCCTTTAATATATTATTCTTATAATATATTAATAAATCATATTATCCTTTCTCTCTCTCACATCAAATTACTTTGTCAAGTTGCTTTGGTGAAGGCAACCCAAAAGGACCATGCACAACCAGGTCAAGTACATACCAAATATAGTTATGGGCTTAGACACTAATCCAACAGTCTCCCACTTGGATAAGTCTAGTAACTATATCTCACATATGTCTTCAGGATCCGATTAGCAATCGTAGCTCTTATACGTTGTTGTCAACTCTGATCAAAATCTTGTCCTTCAGATAAGGGACCGTATAAATCCTCTGTTCTAGATATCATGCTTACAATACTTATTGTTCACCACTTTGTTTCTCGATCTCTGATTCGTTCGACATAAAACTTAGTTGAACACATCAACTTTGTTCTGACCGGGCCCGACACATAAGTCAAACCAAATCATCAAGTGGCCAGATATCGCTTTTATCCTCTTAGAATAAAAGGAACAGAAAAACTTCGACTTATATGCTTTTATCATTCAATAGTTAAGTCACACACAATAATGCGTTTTATAACATCAAATTACTGATGCGTTTTCGCATTATCAATGTATAATCAACTAGCAAACAATAACCATATCTCTAGGTTTAAAGATTATATGATTTTATCATCTTGCGATCATTCATGATACCTTTCATGAAGTGATACTATCAAGTGCGGGTTTATTCCAATGCTCAAATCATATTTCATAAGCACTCATAAACTTTGTAGCAAACCTTTGCTATGTCTAAAATCTTTTAGACAATCTACAAACAAATTCATGACAATCTTCTTTCATATCTACTTCCAACATATGAGCGATTGTGGACCGTTCGAATAATCTTATTATTCAGGAAGTCAAAACATGCAAAATCGAAACAATAGATAAATAATGAACACAAGATAGTAACCTTTCTTACAAATAACACACCTTTATTTAATCATCAAATGTTGAATACAAAAAAATTATCCATTACAAGTTTCCTACCTATCTAATCTAAACTAATATCGTCCTTTAGCCCAACGCTCCTAGCGTGCTGCAAATGCTTGACCCTACTCAGTCCCTTCGTAAGGGGATCTGCTGGGTTATCTTCCGACGATACCCTCTTCACAACGAGGAGTCCCTCTTCTACCCGATGTCTAATAAAATGGTATTTTCTGTCGATATGTCGAAATCTGTCATGATCTCTTGGTTCCTTGGTTAATGCAACTGCTCCTTCATTATCACAAAAAATTTCCATGGGCTCCTTTATAGATGGCACAACTCCAAGGTCTCCAATGAAGTTCTTCAACCATATAGCCTCCTTTGACGCCTCGCTTGCCGCAATATACTCTGATTCGCACTTTGAATCAGCTACAGTCTCTTGCTTGGAACTTTTCCAAGTCACTGCTCCTCCGTTCAGGGTAAAGACCCAGCCCGACTGCGATCGGTAATTATCCCGATCCGTCTGAAAACTAGAGTCATTATACCCTCGTACCCTTAAGTCATCACTCCCACCGAGGACTAGAAACCATTCCTTGGTCCTTCGTAGGTACTTAAGAATATTCTTGACCGCAATCCAATGTGCTCTACCAGGGTTACCTTGATATCTGCTGACCATGCTCAAAGCGAAGGCCATATCAGGGCGAGTACAGGTCATAGCGTACATAATCGAGCCAACTGCGGAAGCGTAAGGTACTCGGCTCATATCAGCTACTCTGCCTCTGTACTCGGGCTCTGAGTCTTACTCAGTTTGGTATTGCATTGAATTGGCAACTCCCCTTTCTTGGAATTTTCCATACTAAAACGCTTTAGTACCTTTTCCAAGTATGTATCCTGACTAAGTCCTATCAGTCTCTTACTTCTGTTTCTCACTATTCTTATTCCCAGAATATATGCAGCTTCTCCGAGGTCCTTCATAGCGAAACACTTCCCAAGCCAAGACTTGACCTCCTGCATGGTTGGGATGTCGTTTCCTATGAGTAGTATGTCATCGACATACAATACGAGGAAGCTCACTATACTCCCACTGGCCTTGACATACACACATGACTCATCTTCGCTTCGCAGAAAACCAAACTCTTTGACCTTCTCGTCAAAACAGAGATTCCATCTGCGAGATGCTTGCTTTAATCCATAAATGGATTTCTCAAGCTTGCACACTCTATTGGGATGCTTCGCATCGACAAAACCCTCTGGCTGATTCATGTAAACATCCTCAGCCAACTTCCCATTAAGGAAAGCAGTTTTAACGTCCATCTGCCATATTTCATAGTCATGAAACGCAGCTATTGCGAGCATTACCCTAATAGACTTTATCTTAGCAACTGGCGAGAAGGTCTCATCATAGTCAACTCCAGGAGTTTGAGTAAAGCCCTTCGCGACCAATCGCGCTTTATAAGTGTGCACTTTCCCATCCATGTTCGTCTTCTTCTTGAAGATCCACTTGCACCCGACTGTCTTACGACCTGGTACATTATCAACCAAATTCCAAACTTGGTTGTCATACATGGACTGAATCTCGCTGTCCATTGCCTCTTTCCATTTAGCAGACTCCGGGCCTGCCATGGCTTCCTTGTAGCTATTAGGTTCGTCCAAATTTATTAGTGTACTATCACTAATAAACGTATCCCCTTCAGTAGTAATATGGAAACCATACAACTGGGGTGGAACACTAACTCTACTCGAACGTCTAAGAGGTAAGGACTGGTCAATTGGTTCAATAGGAGTTTCCTCCTCAGGTTGAACGCCAGTGTCAGAGGTTCCTTCATCTCCTGACTCTTGAAGCTCTTCAAGGTCAATCTGACTCCCACTGTCTCCTTGACTTATGAGTTCTCTTTCTCTGAAAACCCCTTTCCTAGCAACAAAGACAACATTGTCACTTGGTCTATAGAAGAGATAGCCAAAAGACTTTTGTGGATAGCCGATGAAATAACACTTCTCACTACGAGGTTCTAGCTTGTCGTGAGTCTCTCGTCTTACGAAAGCTTCACAACCCCAAACCTTGATATGTGTTAACGAGGGAGCTTTCCCTGTCCACATCTCGTGAGGTGTTTTGGCAACCTTCTTGGTGGGAACTAAGTTAAGGATATGGGTGGCTGTCTCTAAGGCATACCCCCCAAAATGAGATTGATAACGAAGCACGAATCATCATAAAACGAACCATGTCCAACAAGATTCGATTACGTCTCTCAGCCACACCATTCAATTGTGGCGTTCTAGGAGGCGTCAATTGCGAAACTATTCCGCATTCTTTTAGATAGTCGTGAAACTCAAGACTTAGATACTCTCCCCCTCGATCAGATCGAAGCATCTTGATTTTCCTGCCCAGCTGATTCTCTACTTCATTCTTAAACTCTTTGAACTTTTCAAAGGTTTCCGACTTTTGCTTGATTAAGTAGATATATCCATATCTGCTATAATCATCTGTAAAAGTCACGTAGAAGCGACAAGCGTCCCTTGTGGTGGATCTAAAGGGTCCACATACATCAGTATGTGTGAGATCCAATGCACCCTCACCCCTTTCACATGTGCCAGTAAAGGGTGACTTGGTCATCTTCCCAAGTAAACAAGATTCACACACGTCATCGTCCCTAAGGTCGAATGACTCCAAGACTCCTTCCTTTTGGAGTTGGGCTATGCGTTTCTTGTTAACATGTCCAAGGCGACAATGCCACAAGCATGCTTTGTCCAAACTATTGGACGAATCAATATTCAAGACATCATTTCCTAAATTATCTACAATCAACACAGATTCATAAATCCCATTACAAGGTAATGCATTGAAATAAAAAACACCATTCAAATAAACATTAATAGAACCATTGCTATTATCAAATGAATATCTGAAACCTTGTCTATATAATCCATGAAAAGAAATGATGTTCCTTGCCATATCTGGCGAATAGCAACAGTTATTTAAATCTAGCCCTAACCCATTACTCAACACTAAAGAATAAACTCTGATCTTGGTGACTGGTGATGACTTCTTGTTTCCCATGATCAGGTTTATTCTCCCATGCTCCACTTCCCTACTTTCTCTTAGCCCCTGCAAATCAGAACAAATGTGGAAACCACATCCAGTATCAAGGACCCATGAAGTAGCAAGTGATGAGTTATTAGATTTAATTGAATACATACCTACAAAGGTGGGCTTTATCTTCCCATCCTTAATATCTTGCAGATATTTAGGGAAGCTTCGTTTCCAGTGGCCCTTCTGGTGGCAATAGAAGCACTCTGCTTCCTTGGGGTTAGAAGAGGGCTTAACAGAACCTGCTTTGGTCCCACTAGAAGAAGAACCATCTTGGGTCTTACCCTTTTGGTGGCTCTTAGAAGGAGCCTTTCTCTTTTTACCCTTTCCTTGGCCAATTGCCAACACAGGAGCAGCTACAGTAGAGGATTATGCAATAGATTTGTCCTTGAGGTTGCTCTCAGCAGTCCTCAGGAGCCCTTGAAGTTTACTCAGGGCGACCTCTTCCTTGTTCATGCGGTAGGTCATTCTGAACTGGTTGTAGCAGGAAGGCAGGGAGTGGAGGATGATGTCGATAGCCAAATCCTCATCAAACTTAACATTAAGTTTGAGAAGACGATCAACATACCTTTGCATCCTTTGCAAATGGGCGGTTAGAGATTCTCCACTCCCCATCCTAGCGGTGATCATATTGGTAATGATCTCATAGCGCTCTTGCCTCGCGCTTTGGTGGTACATGTCCAGCAAATCTTGATGCATCTCATATGGATACATGTCCTCATAGGACTTTTGGAGTTCGAGGTTCATGGTGGCCAGCATGATGCAATGAACTTTCGTAGCGTCACGCTCGTGGGCCTCAAAGGCGGCCATTTCTTCAGGAGTAGCAACTTCTGGGTTGATCTTTTCTAGTTTCTCATCGAGGATATATTCTTTGTCCTCGTAGCGAGTTATCATGCGAATGTATCTCATCCACTCGTTGAAATTCGACCCATCAAATGTCACCTATTTACATAGGTTCATCAGCGAGAATGACCCAGAAGCGTTGTTGTTTGCGTTTGCGTTAGACATCTGAAATAGAAAGGAACAAAGTTTGATTAGAAATGAATCCCCAATTAAACACCCAAATGAGAAATTGGGGATATGATCCAACAACATTATTTACAACTTAAAAAAGGGATGCCGCAATCTAAAAGTAAATAATTTGAAGGTAAGTGAATGACGATTCACTAATTTTCACCATGAAAAACGAAAAGAGATTAAGTTTTAAATGTATTTGAAAATTCCTAGATTTCTTTTGAGATTCATTGAACATTTCAATGACATGTTTAAATCTCGATATGCACTTCAAATTTGCGATTGGGATGCCGAGGATCGCAAACAAGTTGTGGATAACCATGCGAATCAACATGGTGCACTCAATGTCTCTATCACCTAATCAATGTGCCGGTTAGCCACGCACGCTCCATTGATCTATGATAAACATCGAGCCACCCTTCGCCACCAATGTCAATCCCAAATTAGTGTGCCGGTAAGCCACGCACGCTCCATTAACGTTTGACAAGGGTACAAAGTGTAATTCCATGGAATAGCATCATTTTCACATTTTTACCCTAAAGTAACTAAGATTGGGAATTTGAAAAAACATTATAGTTACTTTGTAAATTCATTATACTTGTAATGAGGAATTAAGTGCCCTATCTTATCCGTTCGGCTAACGACCCTCCACCAGTCAAGCAAGCGGTGGGTGTGAGTGTACACCCATTAAGCGCCATTTTATAGGCAACAATCTTATACCCACCTTATAGACTGGCTTCGTGAATGAGGCCTACTAGCGATAAGACTAGCTTATTCTTATACATATATATTTATTAATCTTGTAATAATATAATAGTATAGTGTTGAATTTTAAACTTGTAAAATTCTAAGGGTGTGAAATTTAAATCATTCAAAATTAAACTTTTAATCACAAAATTTAAATTTCAAAACTTGAGGACAAGTTTTGAACTTTTCAAAACACAAGGGATCAAATAACAAATAATATAAATCAAACAATTAATTTTATGATTATCTATATTTGACCTAATCATTTTTAGTCACAAGATAATTACCAAATAATTTAAATAATCCATATTTATCATATAAAGAAACTATTATTCAAAAGATTTGATATTATCTTTTGTTTTGGTAAGGATAATCATTTAAATACAATAAAATTCGGATTTTATTATTAGAAAACGATTTTGGTATTTATCCTATAGCAAAACAACAAGAAAATCCCGAGATATGCTCTGTCTGACTCCCGAACTCGCCGAGTCAGTCCTGAACTCGCCGAGTTGGGCCAACTCGCCGAGTCCAGATACTGACTCATCGAGTTGAGTCGGGCAGAGGCCAGAAAAACGTTTTTTCAACAGAAACACGACAATTGCATCACATACAACAGAAACCAATCAAGGCTCTGATACCACTGATGGGTTTTATACATAAGAACAATCCTATGTGGTCATACAAACCCTAATGCTTGGATGTAGGTTTCTCTATTGTACATGCAATGAATCCAAGACTTGCAAACCCTAATCTAGCATACATAATTTCGAAATTAACATATAACATCAGATCTAGATGTTTACCTCTTCAATGGAAGCTTGAATCTTCTTTCTTGGAGCTTAGAGTCACAATTGTAACTCCTCTAATGACTTACAAACACCACAAGCAAGAAGGAAACTATGAGAGAGGAGGGAGGATGCTTAATTTCGGCCTAGGGTTTCTCTTGGGAAGCAAGTAGTCGAAAATTGAAGGCTAGGGGTCTTATTTATACTGTAGGCTGCTAGGGTTTCAGTCTAAACCCTAATGGACAGCTTAGTCACCAAGCAGCCCAAGGAACCTTCTGGAATAGGGCCTTGGACGAAAATATGATGATCCTTCATCATAATTTCGTTCCCCCTTAGTCCATTAGGTTTCCCAGCCCAAAACTCAACTATCATACATTTGACAGTTTATGCCCCTTTATTTAATTAACTCTTTTAGTCACCAAATTAATTCCTAATTAATTTATGACTAATACTAACTAAATAAATATGATTTCTCCTTTAATATATTATTCTTATAATATATTAATAAATCATATTATCCTTTCTCTCTCTCACATCAAATTACCTTGTCAAGTTGCTTTGGTGAAGGCAACCCAAAAGGACCATGCACAACCGGGTCAAGTACATACCAAATATAGTTACGGGCTTAGACACTAATCCAACAGAAGGATCATTTGAGAACTCAAAGTTTCCGAAGAACCCGAGAACTAAAAGTAGATCGTTAGATCAATTATTTGTATGGCTTAGATGATTAGTGGCAAAATTTGTAAATATTAATAAGTTTAGTGGCATATCAGGTTTATTAAAAATAATCATGAGGGTAAAATCGGTAGAAAAATGTTCTATCCTTAAGATCAGGTAACCCACAGATTACTCCCCCAAAACCATCGTCGTCCTCACCAACCTCCTTCTCTCTCTCACCCTGATATTCCCCCAAATTCAGACTTTCTCTCTCTAATCGCTTGATTGCCTCTTTCTTTCACAACTTCATCGTTGATTATTTGATGAAATCCAACGCCACCATCTGAAATCTATGGCCGCGTCCAGTAATCGTCACCCCATCAATCGATTACCTTCTTCATCGTCTCTCTTATGTCTCTATCGACATCCCCTATTTCCAATCAAATCTGTAGGAGGTGTCAACGCCCGGAAAAGCATCGACGAGAGATCATGGGAGAACACAACGATGATACATCTCTTTCTACTTCCTTCCTCCCGCCATCGCCTCACCAATGATGGTGTTGTGTTTACTTACGTTCTTCCTTGACATCTCTTTACTGCCTCCAGATTGAGAGCATCTCAATTTATCTCCCGAATATTCGTATCCTTTATACATCACCGCATCCGCCCTTCCAAACCTATTACATCGACTACGAGTCTGTCTCCCTAAGATCTCAAATCTGGATGCATCTCATGTATTCAGTTTTCTAGACTGAAATTGATTCTTCTCAGGTATATCTCAATCCATAGGTTCCATATCGTCGTTATAGTCACACTTTTCTATGATTGTAGCTCTGATTCATGTCTACTGATTATACAAACAAGTCGATTCATATTATACAACAGAAGTTTATCGCAATCAGATCAGTTGCAATTTGTAAGATCGACAAGGTATAATTCATTGGTCCATCTCTATCTCGACTCAAGGTTTAACCGATTGCGAAATGTATTGTAACATTTGATTAATTTTTTAAGTCGATTGTTAGTTTTTGCTGTTAATGTATGATAATTATTCTCTATTCATCAATATTCTTCAATCGAGGGACACACAAGTTTCTCTTCTAGTTAAGTTCCTTATGCACACCATGTGTTTGTGTTTATGTCCCAGTGAGTTTATTTTGTTGCTATCATCATATTTTTTATGTATACGGGAGTTCAGTGAGTTGCATATGTTTATTTACATACTTGAATTGAACGGGGTGCTATAAGTCCTATAAAATTGTGTTTCCATACAAGTCATACTTGTTAACCACATGACTCCTATCACCACTTTTTTATACATTGGGATAATCTACAGAGTTTAGCTATCATTTTTTTTAACCTTTTTGTATAATAATCTTTATCGTGCATAACAGGAGGAGAGAAATCATTCTCATCACTATGTTTTGCACTTGCAGTTCATGAGATGACAGAAGCTCCATTTCAGCTATGGATGAGTTTGATGTGTTTATGGTAAAATTACTTTACATGAACAACTAGTTGTTTATATTCTTCTTTTTAACCACATTAAATTTCTTTTAATAAAACACAATCAGTGGCTTGGTTTTAACTTTTAATGATCTTTATATTGCAGGATGTTGTGATTAGAATAATAAGCTTGGACACGGTTGTGGATTTTGCTTTGGCACAAGGATCACAGTGGACATTTATTACACCTCATGATATAAGGTAAACCCCTAAGTTCAAGTTTGTTTCTTTTTCGTTATTTACTTACAAAAGAGATGTTTATAACATTTTAAGTTCTGTAGTAAAGAAAAAAAAAGAATAGTGTTGTAACATTTTATTTAATTACTTGATATATATGTATATTTATTTACATCATGGTAAAACATGATAAAGAAGCAACAAATGGCCGCTCCTCGCTCGTAAACAAAGGTTTGGTTTGGTTTGGTTTGCTTTTGTTAATGCATTATGGTGTACTTTATAAAAATGGTTTTTTATAAAAAAAACCATTACATGTCACAAGTGAATCACATATGAATTACATGTGATTCAGATGAAAATCACATGTAATTCACATATGAATCACATATAATTCACATGTAAATCACAAGTGAATTATACATAAATTATATGTGAATCACATGTTACAAGTAAATCACATATGAATTACATGTGATTCACATGTAAATCACATGTAAATCACATGTTATTCACATATGAATCAAATATAATTCATATATGAATTATATGTGATTCACATGTAATTCACAGTAATTCACATATGAATTATATGTGATTCACATGTAAATCATATGTAATTCACATATGAATTACATGTGATTCACATGTAAATCACATATGAATTACATGTGATTCACATGTAAATCACATATGTATTTTTGTGAGTGTTTTTGCATCAATAAATTTCTTTTTATTTTTCTTGTAGATTTGGAAGAAATTGTGTTTAATATTGAAGAAATGAAAAATGATAAATTGAAGACAATATGGAAATATTGACACGAAGACATGAAAACGCTTTGAAATTTTGTAGCATTTTTTCGTTTTTGATATTTTATATTGTATCGAATAAAATACTTATTGTATTGTGTTTATAGATTAATAAATAAAATTAGTTTTCTTATGATTTCTTTACAAATATTATAATATATGAAATATGCATATATGCACTTGTAAAAATATGCATAAATGTACCAAAAATATGTATATATGCACCTAAAAAATGCAGTTTTTTTTTAAAAAAAAAATAAGTGTCTTTTTGAAAAAATTTGGTATTTGAAAAAACTACAGTTTTTTAAAATAAATGCATTTTTTAAAAAAAAGTTACAGGTTTTTTAAAAAAATTGTAGCTTTTTTTTTGAAAAGTTTGCAGATTTAAAAAAAATGTTGTTTTTTTAAAAGGAAATACAATATTTATTTATTTTATTTTTTTGAAAAAATTGCATTTTTTTTGAAATTTTTGAAAAAAAAATGTAGTTTTTTTTAAATTGCAGTTTTTTTTTTAAAAATTAATACAGTATTTTTTTTTAAAAAAAATTGCAGTTTTTTTTTTATTTTTTTCACTTTTAAAAAAAATCATGTTTTCTTAAAAAAAATTAAAAGATCTCCATTTTTTTTAAAAAATATCGAAAATAGTTTTAAAAAAAATCTGAAATTTGAGTTATTATGTTAATTTTTAAAACTTTTTATTAATGTTTCCAATAACACAAAAAATTAAACATTAAATGAGATTGGTATGATTACGATCATGCCCTTATTGAATTAGTTTTGATCTAACGCTCCACTTTTAGTTCTCGGGTTCTCGGAAAAGTATGAGTTTTCAACCGATCTCACCCATATATATATATATATATATATATATATATATATATATATATATATATATATATATATATATATATATATATATATATATATATATAGGAGTATGATCAAATGAGAACACCAAAAAGGTTGAGAACGCGAGAACAAAGTATATTCATTTGCGATTCCATGATAAATTTTTACGCATTTAATTTCAATTGAAGAGAAAAAACATATTCATGTTGATTGTGCGTAAAAATTGATCATTTCTCCACAAATGAATACATGGAATCACAAATGAATATACTTGTCGGAAATCATAACGATCAACGGCCAAGGAAATAGATGTACACTTTTATATTGGACGCACAAACACCGGATTATATATCAAAAAATCCACCTTTTAGGTCATGTTTTTTATCAAAAAAAAACCGAATATACCGTTGTTCACGATTTTTCGTCCTCTTTCCATAGAGATCCATGATGATATATAAAAAACGAACTTTTTTTTCGAAAAATGTAAGTGAGTTTTTTTCGAAAAAAAAAAGTTCGTTTTTTATATATATCATCATGGATCTCTATTGAAAGAGGACGAAAAATCGTGAACAACGTTATATTCGGTTTTTTTTCGATAAAAAACTTGGCCTAAAAAAAATTTTAAATGAAAAAAAGAAAGTGGGTTTTGTTAAAATCCGGTATATGTGCGTCAATTATAAAATTTTACAACTCTTCCTTTTGTCGTTGATCACTTTAAATTCCGACGCTTTTGATTGGTTCCTTGATTAATAATGGTTGTCTATTGAACTTTTCCATATATATATATATATATATATATATATATATATATATATATATATATATATAATCATGAATTCTAGAGGTACGTTCTTGTCCATAGAGTCAATAGTTACTTAGAATGGACTTAAATAAAATTCTAGGGCATTCTACTAACATCTTGTGGCGACGTAAATTGTTCGTTAAACTGATATTTTCTTAATAGTCTAGTACTCGAAATGAAATCAGTGTGAAATATGAAACAATACTACCAAAATATAACTTTAGTGTTATTTTGACTCACATGAGTTTAAATATGTGTTGAATTCTATTGTAATTAATTTGGACTTACAAGATTAGGTGTTTAGTTTCACTCTCATGCAATGAGATCGTAAGTATTGTAGGAATGCTTTCAAAAGTTAATAAAATGCTATTGAAACTAACTTGTGAATTGAATACTGATAAAAATAATCTGAATATTCTTGAACTGACATCAAGTTGAAATCGACGTTAATTGTAAGCTGGTAATTATGAGTTGGTTGGCTTACTGACATGCTAGTATCTGATATATATATATATATATATATATATATATATATATATATATATATATATATATATATATATATACTAGTGAATTCAAAAGGACCGTGCTGAGCACGGCCCACGAAGGCTAATTTCTGAAATTTAAAAATGATATGTAATATATGGTCTTAAAAGGTTTCAAATGAGTTAAATTATGTTGATTAAAGAAATGAAAGTAGCATGTTATAATGCATAAGTAGTGAAATAAAAAAACAAATACTAATCGATATCATCATCTTTAATCTAACCAGGCCTGTGAAGGAAGCAACAACAGTTGAATTATGGAAGAGTGACTCGAACTATAAATCTGCCATAACCAAACCAACAACTCTTACCTCCAGAACTTTCAGGTTCAGGTAAATAACAAAAGTAAGTTGCCATTATTGCATCTAACCCATTAATAGAACACAAAAATAAACACCTGCAACCAGTTGAACAAATAAATAATATGGAAGCAAGTATAAAACGACAAAACACCAGTTGGATAGCTTGTACAATCTCACATGAAAGGAAGCCATATTGATGACACTACAAAAGAAAGTATTTAAAAAAATGCATTGATTCTCTTCTTTTTTAGTCATTCATGAATATATGACCTGGTAGCTTTTTCTTCAAACCAAATGCATAGTTGAATTCCTCTCCTACATTCACTTACCACACAGTCACTTCCAATATTTTGTTTTTATTTCACGTTCCAACACTAAAATTTCAAATCAAAACTTAAGTCACATGCTAAAGCATAAATCATATATTTTTAGAATTAATATTTAAAAACATATCTTCATTCATGTATTCGACTAAATAAGAGCTCCATTGGTTATCCAAGAAAAGAAGGTGAATATGAAAATCCGTAAAAAAGTATAATCAAACAAATTGAAAGATGAGCTTCCATGATTGTCATTTATAAGTAATGAGTGGAACTTTATTTTATTATCGATAATAGGGACATATTTAAATTTATTTATCCATAACTTGTTGAAGCTAGAATCAGTGGAGTAAGCTATAAGAACAACATGTTTGTTAATGATAATCATATACTGTGATGTCCGTTGGCTCATCAAAGCATAGCAAACATCCAGTTGAAACCTACTATAAAAAAATATATTTTCAAGTTTTTCTCACAAAGTTTTCTCTTACAATTTTGTCCTTATTTGATGTTCTTGTAACGGTTTTGATCCTTGTTCGAAGTAAAAGAAATAATTTTGGTCAAATAGAATAGCAAATTTTTACAATTTGGATAGTTTAGTGTTCTTTTACTATTTTCTATTATGTTGTTTGTTTGTGATCGCAATTGTAGTTCATAAGTCAATAGCAATGAGAATCTACAAATGATAAACTTTTTTATACCAAATTCCTAGCCTCGTTACTTGTTTTTCAACACTATGCTTATCAAGTGAACTATAACTCTTTACAGGCTTAGGTATAATGACTTGATATGAAAAAAAGGTGAAGTATATGCTATAATTGGCTATAATTTAAAATAATGAAAAAGATTGAGAATGCAATGATATAATGGAAAGAAATGAAAGCAAGTGGTTATTCCTTGCGATTAAAACATTGTATCTGGTAAACGGAAGATTGAAAGTAAATGTGTTATTGTAATGGAAAGATTTGAAAGTAAGTTGCTATTTGAATGATGTAAATTGCTATTTCTTGCGATTAGCCGTTTATTATTACCTCGTCTTTACTAAACCCATCTTGCTCATTTCCAGTTGGTGTTCATTAATAGCATTGGTATGAGACCAGGTGGTGGAAGGTTGGTTTGAGCTCATTCCCAGTGGAATTAGTTTGCTGCCCCATGAACACTACATTACATACATAAAAAATAAATAAATAATAAATAATTATGGAAAACTTAAATGGAATTTACTATTTTTTTTTATTGAAATCTAATTTGTTCCTAATCCAATTAAGTTCCACGCTAATTTGTTCATGATAAATTGAAATTTCAAATCAATAATGTCCAACGATGATTCATCTTAGTAGTAATTTGGAGAAGAAGTGTCAAAAAATTCAAAATTTAAAATTAATAAAAGGAAGAGACTGATGGACTTCATCAAAGTAACAAAATAGATGAAATTTTTTTAAAGAAACCTAAACAAAAAAAAAAGAAAAAAAAAAACAAGAGGAAAAAAGATATACCTTTCATGACCGGCTCTGTCGTAAATCTTAGCCTTGATGAGCTTTGCTATCAAACAGTCAAAACAAAATGAAGGGGATTTGTTAAAGGATTTTAGCTGACCATTTATCAATCAAAAATACAAAAAATAAAAACCATATTACCTAATCACAAATCGAAAATCTTTAATCAAATTCCTTGTAACATCAACCTGTGAAAAAAATTCAATTAGTTTAGAAAACCCTTCAATCTCTTCTACTTTTAAAAAATAAACTCACCTTCAAATCTTCAATTAATGTATGTTGGAGAAAAAAAGCAGGATGCGGAATCAACCTCACCTTCAATCAATCGAATCTGTTAGGGTTGCCAATCCAAAAGAAGACCGTTAAACATTACCCACTGAAAGAATGAAGGATATGAGACTTAATTAGTGTTCTAGTACCTTTACATGTCAAGTGCGGCCTGCTCCAATCTTCCACTATAAAGATGATGCATAATACCCATATAATTGATTGTCACCAACAGCCCCTGAGTTGACTCTGCTGCAAAAAACCTATCAAATAAAAACTCAATCTCAGTAAGTAACAGATGATACTTTGAAAACTAATTTGAATGAAAACCCATAGTGTGTGCTGCAATCAACAAATTAGAAAGAAATCAACAGAGAAGGGTAGTAGGTAGGAAGTGTTGAGCTGGGGGAAAGGTTTTAAACCCAGCACCTTTCCAGTCTCCCCCATGTGGATATATCATATATCTCAACTCAAGAGTTGAAATTAGATTCATTGTCCTCAGGTTGAGGTCTTAACATACTTGTTAGAATATCCTGTTTCCTCATGATTAAGTTCTGCCTAGTGATGAATACTTTGAAAACATGATTGCTAACATGATTTGTACATCTTACAACAACAATTTCATCATGATAACTTCTTCATGTAAAACGTATTCAAAATGGTGTAGAGAGTAGATGAACTAATATCATTAGATTAAAAGAAAAAACTTTCAAAAGAGAGAGCTCATAATAGGAAGAAATGAAATTAGGGTTCAAGCCCTATACCTCGATTCCAGATTAACATTCATTTAGACAAACAAAAAATAATAGAGTTTTAATTTGGAGTTCAAATTTACCTTTTTAGCAACATACGATACGAGGCAGTATCCCCCCTTTTGCTTTCAACCCATGAAGAAAGAACAGATCCTTGAGGAGTAAGGAAAGGATTAAATTGAAGCTCATCTGCAGACAAAACGAAAAACTAATCAAAATAAATGAAGATGTTTGGAGCGGTGAGCAATCAAACGAAGTGGCTATAATTTCAAGAAAAAAGAAAAATACGCATAAACCTTATCAAAATATACCTACCGAGTAATCCTAAAAAAATAACATGTGAAATTATAACCTTAATTACAGAATAACCATGGAGTCGGCGTGAAGAGGAAGTCAACAGGGTGAGTCGACCAAAATGAAGGGGAAGTGGCGTTTAATGGGAATCCAAGAGTGGCAAGCAGCTTTAATATTGAAGTCTACTACGCAAATGAACTGCACTCCTTTAATATTGAAGTCGCGAGCCTTAGCTTGACGTCAGGATGACTGGAAGCAAGCAGGCAACTATCATACCATGAGGGAGGCGTGCAGAGGTGGAATTGATTTTCCGAAGTGGATGAGCATGGATTTTCAGAAGCTTATGTACAAAACCAAAACAATAATTGCAGTTTTTTTAAAATAAACAGAGAGAAACCTACCTGTGATTGGGAAAGAGAAATAGCAATTCAAAATTAGGTTCTGAATCCACAGAGAAGCTTGAAAGCAGATGTCCCAGATACGGTGGGTGGAAAGTGCGCGATCATGAGAATCTCACCAACCCATATCAACAAATAAGTTATGCGGTCTCCCAGATACGATTTCTTTTGGAATCGTAGATACAAACGAAGAAATTATGTTTTTACTTGATTTAGGGCTTTTGCTCTTTACAGTGGGATGGATAATTAAACTGGTTCCCAAGCGACGTTAAGGTCGGTATTACCTTATTTTGGGAGAGTCATCTGCAATCAAGGAGAGGTGTCAATTAAAAGGGGTCCAACAGTGGCAATCAGCATCGGGAGAAACAACACCGCCAATAAGGAAAACCCACGACCAAGTCTTCTTCCTCATGGTGATGTCAGGCTGACCGGAAGCAAGCACCAAGGCATCATTCATCAGCAGCCAAACGACGCCGTTTCTTCAATCCCAGTGTATCGTCATGCTATTTTGGGCGGAAAGGATTTTAAGCACACAAAGAGGCGGCTTAGCTCAAGGTGACAGATGGATGAGGGTGGCAGTGGGGACGCTTCTCATAGACCGATAGACGTGGACTCTTTAATATTTCACAAAAGGGTTTCACACACACACATATATATATATATATATATATATATATATATATATATATATATATATATATATATATATATATAGGAGTAGGATCAAATGAGAACACCTAAAAGGTTGAGAACGCGAGAACAGATCTGGATCGATTAAATATTTAAATCTAAGGTTATTATTAAAGGGACGATTTATGAAAAATTCTAAAACTGTTGGCATTAAAGTGTAACATTTAAATGATCAGAAGGGCATAATAGGAATTGCAACTTTACCTATTTTCTATAATTTCTCACTCTCTCACCTATTTCCTTTCATCTTCCCGTATCTATATGTCCCCCTCTCTAGGGTTTCTAATGCCGCCTCCTTCTTAGAAACCTCTTTCTCACATTTCTCAATCGTCGGCTCAACTCGTCCTATACACGCCTCCGAAGACCGGTTCCCTATTCGTTACTTCGTCGGTGATCCCATTGATTTCTACTCACCGGCACAACCTCGCCTCCACTCCGGCGCAACAAGGCAGCGACAACTCAGGTAACCGGTTCCTGTTCGCTTCTTCGTCAATGATTTCATTGATTTCTACTCACCGGCGCAACCTCGCCTCCACTCCGGCGCAGCAAGGCAGTGACGACTCAGGTAAGTTTCGATTCCTTGCCATTGTTGGGTGGTCATAAGTGATTGCAAAGGAATAGAGAAAGCAACACCCATCTCTTTTGTTTGAACATTATTTGCTTTGTGGATTACGACCATTTGACAACACCGAACCAAACCAACCCTCTTTTTTTTCAACCCTTTTTCTCAGTATCGCATCTTTACTTGGTTGTGTTATCAACCTTGTGAAAATCTTGGTTGCAAGTGGAGAACCTGATCATGAATTATAAATATTTGATTGTTGGTTGTATTTTGTTATGGAAATTTAAAGTTATTAATACGATCAATTGGATTCACTATTGATTGTATATATTCCATTACTGTTTCAACATGATTCATTTCTGAATAGAGTTTTTTTATTGATTGTATATCTTCCATTACCGCTTGTAACATGATTCATTTCTGAATAGAGTTTTTTTTTTGTGATTTTTTTAATATAAATTTGTTTTTTTTAATTCAGGAAAATGGTGGGGCAAGTTCATCAAATGTGTTTTGGATAGTGAAGGACTTTTAGGAAATATTCAAGATTATTTAGAAGACTCTCAAGTGAATGTCAAAACTGATAAATCATATTTTATAAATAGGTTGTTTGAGTTTAATCATCAATGAATAGAACTATATTATAACCGCAGACGTTTATACCTTAATGATTGATGTTTTGAACAGGTTTAATCTAAGAGCTTGATATTTTGAATAAGGATAACTCTAAGTTGGGAAATCGACAACATGATCAAGGGCGCCTCTCTTTGTTTTTATTTGTATGGTAGCAACAAGAAAATTTGAAGAAAAATAACGACGTATGAAGTCATTTATGATTAGTGGTATATTTATCAATGAATATAACCACCGGAAATGTAGAAATTTAGAAGTCTTTTGTATTTTGTTAAAATAAAGTTGTATTCGTTTATGATTATGATTAGAGGTTTATTCTTTTGTAATGAAGTGAGTTTGTTTAGATTTGTATTCATTTATGATTATGATTAGTGGTTTATTCTTTTCGAATGAAATGATAAATTCTTAAACATTCTTTGTTTTCAATTCATGGAAAAAAAACGAGTCTAGTCATGGCATCTTCACTTATGAATATGACAATACTTGATAAAACTAAAGCAAGTCGTTTATGTATTCAAGATAAATTAGTTTGATATTTTTTCATTTATGAACATGAATTAGGTAAAACAAGATAAAATATTTTGATTTTAAATTTAGACAGAAAATTGATAACATGTTTTTATCTTTAATTAATAATATAAAAAAATGAATAATTCTCGTTTTTAGTAACAGTATTTTGAATCCCTAAAATTTAGTAACATACCATTTTAATTTATTTTTTATAATTTAATTAAAATACACATTTACCCATATACCCTTGTATATTGATTGGTCCAGAACTGTTCTCGCGTTCTCAACCTTTTAGGTGTTCTCATTTGATATATATATATATATATATATATATATATATATATATATATATATATATATATATATATATATATATATATATATATATGTTCAGGTTCATTTGAGACCATGCTAATTTTGTGAGACCGTGAGACCAAATCTAAAAATAATTTTAAAATGCAAAATAAAAGGAAAAATCCAAAAATTCTTTTTTTAATTATTATTTTCGGAACTTTAATTACCTAAAAAAAATAAAAAATAATAAAAAAAAATTACCGTTTTTTTTTTTGAAAAATACGTGAAATATTCTAATAGAATATTACACTGTAAATATTCTAATGTGATTTTTAAAATGTTAGAATATTGTACAGATTTGTCAGATATGTAGAATATTATAATATTCTACTAGAATATGTAAAAAAATGTATTTTTTTTGGTATTTTTTTTTTTTTGGAAAATATAAATTCCGAAAATAATATTTGGATTGCGTCTCACGGTCTCACAAAATTAGGCCGTCTCACATGAACCTATATATATATATATATATATATATATATATATATATATATATATATATATATATATATATATATATATATATATATATATATATATATATATATATATATAGTAGGTGTGAGACTTACGAGTTTATTAAAAATAAAAATTTAATATCAATATATAAACATGAAATATTTTATAAAATAATACTTTACATAACATAATGTAATCTTTTGGAACATTTGCAAAAGAAATTCAATCATTTGGAGTATTTATAAGAATTTATTATCAAATTAATAAGATGATTTTATTTCCTTATAGAACCCATTATAATTTTATGGAATTTTATTTGAAGAAAATGTAAATCCCTTAAAATGACAAGTGGAAAATAAAAATTTTAAAACTCTCACAAAATGACAAGTGTCAAAATGAAGGAGAAGATGACATGTGGCAAAAAAAACCTTCATTTATTATATATATATATATATATATATAATTAGTAATTTTTTTATACAAATGTTAAACTAGATGTTGTAGTGTTTTTTATGTTATTAGAAATTACAGTATTTTTTAATACTATTTGTTATTTGTTATGTATAGAAAAAATATAAAAATAAGCATATGTTTGATATATAATTTAATACAACTAAAAACGGTCTATCTAATCATTAAAGTTGTAGTATTTATTTTTCATACTATATATATATATATATATATATATATATATATATATATATACATTTTGATATACAATTTACACAACTTTAAACATTTCATAACTAATAACTTAAAATTGTTTGACGCTTAAAAACTAATAGGTTAACTATAAGTTTGTTTTGCTACTAACATTGATTTTTCATATATAAATATTAAATCAAAATTTCCTAAAAGTTATTATTTGAACAATATGATTATATATTTGTATCATCATATTCGTCTAATGAAATAATATTAGATGATAAGGATGGCCTAACAACGAAATAATATTAGATAAGAAGATATTCGTCTAATAAAAAATAATATTAGATGATAATGGTAGTCTAACAACGAAATAATATTAGATGATAAGATTGGCAAAACAATTTAGCATCATCATTTAATGCAACTTTATATCAAAGATAGATCACCTTCGATATCCATAAACGAGAATGTCATTTATATCTCTATTATTTATTATTGATGATTTATATAATTTATATATTGATAAATGCGGACCTTTAAATTGTTGGCTTCCTTTTTAGCTTTTGGCATGTTCATTCCCATGATTCTTATCATCTACCATCATTTTACACTTAGATACTATCCATTTTTTGGTTGGTTGTTGGTACCGGCCATATCCTATTTTCTATTAAATAAACCTATAATTTAGTTTAAACTAACTTTTCAATCGTTGGAATACAAAACAAATATTAACAAATAATTGGAAGAAAAAAAACAAATTAATTGTATTGTAATGTTACTAAAAGTTAACAAAAGATAAAAAAAATGTTATTTTCAATTACATAAATCCATAATTTAGTTTTAAAAAAATGTTTTTTAGTTAAAATTTATTTTCTTTATGTTTTAATATTTTTCTATATGATTCTAGATCTCTTTTTCGTCTTGTAACACTTAAACTTTGGTTCATAAGTTTTAAATGTTAAAGAATTTAGAATGAAATTAGACACCAACAGATACAATAAAACTAATTATCGAACATTAGCATTTGAGATAAAAACTATATAAAAGAGTTGTATCATGTTCAACTTTTCTATTTTTTTTTGTGGTAACTTGTCTCGTTAATCTACGTGGTTTCTTATTAACCAATCGACAAGTAGCTAAGTTTAGGTTAAAACTTTCTTAAAAAATAGAAATCTTATATGCTTAGTAATAACTCTAAATAAAAATCTTTTCAATAACCGCCTATTGTAATTGACCAATATTTCTCATCGACGTGTTGCACTTAGATCAAGGTTGATATCCACAAATGTATAAGCAAAATCATTATGGATCGCATAAAAATCATCGTCCCTCTCTAGTGAATGATAACGAGTCTGCTATCATTCTTCATCGGCTGACCACAGATAATGTTCTCCTCATATAAGATCTCATACGTGGTGATCACATGCATCATGGGCATGTCAGATATTCCTTCAAGGTTGATATAAAAAAGGCTTATGGCATTGTTCACCAAAACTTTCTTCGTATTATATTGTTAGGGTATAGTTTTCCTTTATATATGATCTATTGAATTATGAAATGTGTCTCCACTTCTTCCAACTCTATTAGTATCAACAGAAACATGTATAGATTTTTCAATGGTCACCATGGCCTCATACAAGGTGATCCTCTATCCTCATACCTTTCATGCTAGTCATGGAGGTCCTCATCCATTAGATCAAATGTAAAATATCTTATTCGGATGCCTTCAGATTCTACAAGGAGTGTAAGGATCACCACAATACTACATCACTCATCTACACTTTGTTGATGACTTGATTCTTTCTATCATGGTGATAGTCTATCTGTAAGCATTCTTCATGGCTCTTTTGCTGAATTCTTTGTTGTTTAGGCTCTTCTTTAACGAGTTAAAAGTTGAAGCTTTCTACTATAATGTTAGAGTTAGAGCTAGAAATGTTATCGATCATATCATTTGGTTCCTCTAGGGATCTTTCCATGTCAGATGCCTTGAGGCCCTCTTTAAGAGAGTCAAACAAAACACTAGGATATGATCCATAACATTATATTTATAGCTTTTAGTTAATCTAGTCTAATGATTAAATATAATTTTTTTGTCACGTGTCACACTCTCATTCATTTTGCCACCTTTCATTTTGTAGTTATTTTAAATTCATTTTTTCCACATGGCATTTTATGTTTTTTTTTCATTTTATTAAATCCCGCATAACATTTAAATATGTTGAGAGAAGAACTTAAATGAAAATGAGATTATGGTGCGGAATGTAAGTTAATCTTGAGGCTCTTGTGAAGCTCAACAATATTAAATAGCGGAACTGAAGAAGGAAACACAATCACAATATATTTCACTAAATATGAGAAAGTAAGAACAATATTGATTGAATCATAACTTGGTTTGTATTTAAAAACAAGATATTATATGGTGAACAACAAAGTATGAATAATGAAGAACCTAAAGATAAAGATAAGAAGATTTATATTTCACTTGAACAGATTACAAGGAAGATGAAGATCATACACACTTTCTAAGTTTTACAAGACTGTCTATTTATAAGAAGTAATAGTACAAGTCCTTAAATAATATAATATAAAGTAATCTTGATTAAGACGTCCATGTGCACACGCTTGGACTGGAAATACCAACTTAACACACAATTGTCAGCAATGTGATCATTACTTTACTGACACTATTGTATCTAAAAAAGACAAACGACTTTAACTCATCGCATCTCCTTATCTCTGGTATCCAGGTCTGCAACCAAGTCTTTTAGATAAGCACCTCTTCTCTATCACTTGTCTCTTTGAACTTTTCGCAACTCGACAAATAGGTCTTCGCTTCGAATAATCTTCATAACCGTCGAGGTTCACTTTAATGTATCAACAATTTCCCCCTAGGTGACCTCGTAGTTGTCCTCTTCATTGATTAAGGTTGAGAAACTTAATAATGAGCCACCAAAACCTTCTGACTTCAAAAATCCACTTGATTCTCCTTGTGATTTGAAACATCACTTCGTCAGTGGTAAACTTGGATTTTTCGACATATGTGATAGTGTCTTCAAGTTTTTTCTTAGAGCATCGGTGAAATACAATGGTTGGAATGAAATGGTTCGCACCATCTTTGAAGATTTTGAAAATGATGTCAAGGTCAGGAAAGCTTGTGGCTCTGAGGCTTAGATCATGAATTCCTTTATTAATGCATGGAGGCATGTTCAAAAGGAGGAAAATCCATCTTTTTTCATGGGTATCATAATTTTATGCATCAATCTTCGCGAATTCACATACTACGGCTTTAAGAAAATCACAGGCTCTAGTATATGTTTGGTTTCATGTTGTGATGCTTTTCAATCTTGTTCTTGAATACCCTTGCAATTACGAATATTTTTTTTAGGGTTCATGAAGACGAAGTCTGCTTGAGTTCGGTGATATTCCTTCTTGAAGGGAGTGAGAGTGTATTGATAGAAGTTTGCGTTCTTGAATGATCAAGATTTAAATGATTTGACTGCTTCGGGAGCATCATTTGACCAAATTTCTTTGATTTTCTTTCCATGCTTGTGATGAAAAGCATTTAGTCTCTCAAACTCCGTGGGAATTCTGTATTCATCAGGGATGCGAAGATCAAACGACTCAAAGACTAGAAAGGACTTTGCATTTGGTGTAACAACCGGTTATTTCGAGTCAACAAAAGTCAAACAAGTCAAAACAAAGTCAAACTAGTCAAACAAAAGTAAAATAATTTAAAATTAAAAATTTAAATCATAAATATTCACTTTACTTATGATAGAGTAGAGATAGGTTCATGTGTTTTAAGTAAGTATTGTGTTATTGTATGCATAAATGTGGGCCAATCAAAATTTAAAATATAAATAAATAATTAAATAAATAAATAAGGGTAAATAGGTAATTTGATAATTAGTTTCCACAAATAATATCCTATAATTATGGTAACCATTGACTTCAGCTACTAGGCTTTTTAAAACCACCGTAACCCTAATCAAACCATCTCCAAGCCGTCACCTCCATCCTTATGCCTCCCACCACCGTCCGCCACCCTACCCTCTTGCTCTTCCGACCACCGTATCCACCGCCCTTCTGTCCCAACCAGATGGCGAGATTGGAGAAAGCCAACAACACATCCCCTTTTACCGACTTTCAATAGACGTTTTGGAGAAGCTCTCTCTCTCTCTCGTCATCTTTATTGTTCACTGGAAAAACCAAAGAAGAAACCGGAGGCTGCTGCCTCCGATCAAGCCTCACCGGCCCTCCTATCTTGACGAAAAAGCAAGCCTAAGAAGCCCCTGCACCATGTCGATCTCGGCTACAGGAGCGAAAAAGAAGAAATTGAAAGAGTTTTTTTTTTCTGGTATTGCTCCAATTATAGGTTCCATATATCCCTTGTGAACACTACTAATCACTTCATCGACCATCTCCATCTTCTTCGTTCAAATTAGGGTTCTTGATTTCAGTTTTTCATTTGTTGTTTTTTTGTTTAATTTTCCAAGTGAGTTTCAAATTAGGGTTCTTTATTTCATTCTTGTTACATTGGTATGCCTGAGTGTAAGCTTGGACTGAATGATAGAGTAATATTGGAGGCACAAGGACGAACTACAAAGGGAAAAGCCATTGACTTGGATGACATTAAGTTCCACCAGTAATTTTTCATTTTCTTTTAAATCTTATATCACATATATTATATATATAGATAATTTTTCATTTTCTTTTAAATCTTATATCACATATATTATATATATAGATAATTTTTCATTTTCATTTAAGTTCCACCGGAACAATATCATTTGTGCCTCCTGATGGAGCATTTGACCTGATGACATATCGACTTAGCACTCAGGTGAAGCCTTTGATATGGGTGGAAGCTCAAATTGAAAGGCATTCAATAAGCCGAATGGAAATTATGGTAAAAGCTAGGAGTCAATTCAAGGAGCGTAAGTTCTTGTTGCAAAGGTTTGATCATCTCCATAGTTTGTCTTTTTTCTGATTCTTTTGACAGGAAATGATTAATTTGCTTTTCATTCGAATTTTTTTTTCCTGATTTAACACTTCATTTATGTGGACAGTGCAGGATCTTGACAAGGTTGAATTCTGAAAAGGTATCAAGTATGTTTATGTAGATGATTCAATGGATGATATTGGCGAGATTCCAATTCTATTGGAATGGAATCACGAATTCCAATTCTGTTGGAATGGAATGACGAATTCCAATTCTGTTGGAATCACAGAAGTTGATGCTTGAAGAACAGACCACAAAATTGAAATGGACCACATTATTATTTTAGAATGTATTAGTCGTTGTTAGATTTTAATGTTTTCTTTCCCGTTTTGATTGTTTTTTAGTTTTATTCTTTAACAATAAATGTAATTCTTAACAATTATTACCCGTATTCTGTAAGAAATAATGTATTTTTTGTTTTTATTCTTCAATTGATTGTTCAAGAATTTGTTATTCTACAACAAGTTTTTAAATTCATGATCAAGAAATAAGTTCAAGAATATTTTTATTATTTATGGTTCAAGAATATTTTTATTTTTGAATATACTCATAAACATATTCTGTCAGAATGTCAGAATTAAAAGAATTATAATTCGTAAAATCGGATTTTTAAAATTAATAGAATCTATGATCCCTTAAAAAATGCAATTTTCCTTTATTAAATCTATATTAATTGACTAAATTACCCTTGTAATTAATTAAGATGATATTTTCAATTATATTTAATTCAATAATATATATTAATCACTTTCTTAAAATAAGTAAATTTGATTGGCCCACATTTATGCATACAATAACACAATAATTACTTTGAATAGAATAACCTAAGCCTACATATATATATATATATATATATATATATATATATATATATATATATATATATACACACACACACACACATATAGGAAACATACAATTGGATTTCAATAAATAAACTATATTTAAAATAGTTTATAAGACCTTAACCCTTTTGTAACATGTTGAGAAAATGGTATAATTATATAAAAATACATATATAATTATTTCATTCCATTTTATTATCATAGTAAAAAGGATAATGTTCATACAAGATATTCATCATTTCAGTGAAATATTTTTTTTTATAAACTATAATAGGTATAGTTTATGAGACATACACACTATTTTACCATTTCAAGATACAATACATAAAATGATTATTTGAAGGATGATACATACATTTACAAGAAAATGAGTTTTCATCATATTACACGTAAACAGTCAATATGGATTTGTGAGACACGTCTTCAAGTACTTAACTAAGTACCAACAATAGTCCTGAATTATAACCAGAATCTCCTGTAAGAGAGCGAGACAATTGTGTATAGATTTATACAGGGCTAACATGTTGGATTAATGTCTAAGTCCATAACTATATTTGGTATGTACTTGACTCGACCCGGCATGGTCCATTTGGGTTGCACTTCACCGGCACAATTTATATGGATAGTCTTTTGAGAATAGTATATTTATGATTTATATTAATATATTATAAGTTCTAATATATTAATATGGAATCATATTATTTAATTAGTATTGATCAAGAATAAATTTAGAATAAATTAAGTGATCAAAAAGAATTAATTAAATATGGACTCTTATATATATGGAATGGGCCAAGTTCATTTAGGTTGGGCTAAGCTTTCATGGATGGTCCATGGAGCTTTTAACCCATGGATCCTATGTAAATGAAAGGTCATGGGTATTAGGGTTTACATGGATGTAACCCTAATCCTCCATAATATATAAAGGGGTCCTTGGCTCACAAAATTGGAACAAGTGTGTGAAAATAAGAGTGGGCCGATTTTAATGTGCATACATATTCTCTCAAGTTCTTCCAAGGTGTTTTGGTGATTTGTGATTCCATTTGAGGCTTCCACACTATTGGGGCTAAGCTCTTAAAGCTTGAAGACATCAAGCTACATCAAAAGGTATGTCATCTAACTAGAACTTTGTAGTATAGGTGCTTCATAATATGCTAGTTAGGATGAAACCTTGGAATAGTTAATATTTGCATGTATAATAGAGAAAACATAGATCCAAGGTTTATAGGGTTGCATGTACACCATATGAGTGTTAGAATGCTCAAAACCCAACAGTGGTATCAGAGCCATGGGTTGTTTTCTGTTATATTGATTCAAATGTTTTATTTTCAAGTTGAAAAAAAAGGAAAAAAAAACATGACGTTTGTCAAATTTTAAGATAATTACTTGTTTTTGTGAAAAACTAATTATTTGTAAAATTTGAATCATTTGCTATATGAGTTGAATTAGGTCAAATTTAGTAAAAGATAAAATGATATGATTATTTTATTAGTTTTAAAAGTTTGATCTAAATGTTTTAAGGAGTTACATATTTTGTCATAAAATTTTGGAGCTCAAAAGTTTTTTTTAAAGTTGTGATCTTAAGGGTTTTTGAAGCTTCCATAAGTTATGGATATGAAAGTTTTTTTTAAAAAAAAAAAAAAATTGATTCAAAGTTTTTATGGAGTGACAAAATTTGGTGTTAATGTTTTAAAGAATTCCATAACTTGTTCTTAAGTTATGGAACATGGAACGTTTCATCATAAAACACCATTAATTCCATAAGTTATGGAATCCAAAGGTTTTCAAGAATTACAAAACTTGCCCTCAAGTTTTGGAATTTGAGAAAATTTTTTTTGAAAAAAAGAATTGAATTCTAAAACTCTTGGGTTCATAACTTAAACAATTAATTAAATGGTTTTAATTTTGAGTTTAATAATTGGAATTATGATGTTTTGTTGAATAGTTCAAATTAACTCTTATGGACTTTATTAATAGTTAATTAAAGCGTTTAATTAAAAGAGTATTATTAATCCATAAATATATGGTTTGAGTTTAATTAAATTAAAAGTCTAGTTTAATTAATAGATTAAACCACCAAGTATTTTAAATGTCTAAAATACACTCTTATACTATTATAATATTAAAAGTTTAATATATTATATGTATAAGAGCAAGTCGTCTTACCATTAGTAGGCCTCATTCACGAAGCCGGTCTATAAGGGGGGTATAAGGTTACTACCTATAAAATGGCAGTTTAATGGGTGTCCACTCTCACTCACCGCTTCCTTGACCGGTGGAGGGTCGTTAGCCGAACAGGTAGGACAAGGACTATAATTCTCCCCTCATTATAAGTATAATGATAAATACTAAGTAACTAAACACTTATAAATTCCCAATCTTAGTTACTTAGGAAAATGTGAATAAGGTGCTAATCCATGAAATTACACTTTGCACTTTGTTTAAGCTGTTAGTGGAGCGTGTGTGGTTAACCGGCACACTAACCTGGACTTAACAAGGTAGGCAAAGGGTAACTTAATGTTTATCATAGTATCGTTGGAGCGTATGTGGTTAACCGGCACATCGATTGAGGGGTAAATATTAAGGGTACCAAGTATATTTGCATGGTTACTTCACACCTTGTTTTGTGATCCTCGGCATCCCAGTCACAAAACCTGAAGGGCACACTCGAGATTAAAACATGTCATTGAAAAGTTCAATGAATCTCAAAAGAATCTAGGAGTTTCAAAACCAATTAAAACCTAATAATACATTTCGTTTATCTTGGTGGAAATTGGTGAATCGTCATTCACCTACCTTCAAATATTTTATAGCTTGGATTACGGCATCCCTCTTCCAAGTTATAAAATAGTTTGTTGGGTCCTAGCCTTAATATATCATATTGGGTGTTATATTAAGGACTTAAATCAACTTTACGTGAATTTATCCCATTGTCGATGTCTGGTTTAGACAACAATGATCTTCCCAAACCAAGCTTTCCTAATGAATATGACTTCCCGAGTTTGGCTCATGGAAGTCATACTTCTCTTCCTCCACCTCCTCCAATTATTCTCCCTAACCCACAAGTTCAAGATCACTCAAGCCCTAATGGAAAGCAAGGTCTATGTGTGATCACATCTTAGAGATGAAGTCACATATTGACAAGCCGGGAGAGTTGGGTGTCAAAGTCTTGAGAAAGTTGGATGTTCAATCACTTTCTAAGTCACATAGTGAGTTCCTTTGGGACTACTATGAAACAGACTATGACATGAACCTTAATGATCATATCTATTTGCTTGGTGCTGCTGAATCAACAATGATTTGGAACGATAGTAAAGCAAATTTGATTAGAAGATCAACTTCCCAAAAACTTTATGGACAATGACAATGGTGACACTGGAAATCCAGAAAAAGCATTCTCTTCCCAATGGAAAGGGATTGGCCATAGTCAACCCGGTTGACCAAATGGTAAAGAGAAAGGCTAAGTCTGAGATAGTCCCATTACCAAAGGGTCCATATGTTTATTTTGCCAAAGGAAGGGGCGTTGATTGCAAAGCTGCCAAATTTACCTAAGGATGTTAAAGTCAATAAGTTTGACTCTACATCAGGTAGAGCCCATTATCTAACTCTGTTAAGTTCTATTCTGAGATCCTCATTACATGATGTGACTGGGTCACATGTTGATGTTTTAAGAATCAAAGAATAGAGAGAAATCTTAAAGGAAATATATGCTGATTCTGATCGCGAAGGTGGATTTCGATCGCATCAGAATTTTGAGCAGTTGCTTAAGAAGTTATGATATATTGCTAAGGAATAGATAACAACAATTTTCCATGTGGATTGTAAGGATAAGTTTTTCCGCAAAGTTTTAAAATAAAAGAAAATTGTTTAATTTTATTTATTTGAAGTATCCTTACAATGGCATTTGTGGAAAATTGTTGCTTATATGATTCCACTGACAGCAATATTGGAAAATGGATTTGATTCTTTCATTTGTGGTAGTGTCTAAATTTACCAAATCAGGAAAGTTCCTCATCACCCAAGTTTCAATTGGACCGAAACTTGGAATCATGCAAGTTGAATAGTATGATGAATGAGAACTTTCAAGCATTGGAAAATCAAGACTAATTACTTGTTCACATGGATGTGTGAGTCAAGTGAAGGACTAAAGGGATCGAGTACACATTCTTGTGCACTGGTCATGTCCACCACAAAGCTCGTTAAGACTATTTGATTTACTAAAGTTTAGTAAATATGGTTATACTTACAAGTTTAATTATAATTCTGAAACATTGGAAAAGTCTCAATGTATGGCAGAACGAATGGGAAGAATCAAATTAGGCAGAAAGATAAAAGTTTCTCAAATCTGAAAAGATGGGAGAGTACTTTAGTATAATGTTTGTGATAATCTTAATGATTTAGAAATCATATCACAATTAGTCCTCTAAAGGTCATCTTAGTGCATTCTTATGACTAAGAAGAGGAGTCATGGATTGTTGAAATGGTTAGATCAGGAAGATGAGTCATACTTCGTTCCAAAACAATTCTTAGAGTCATACTCCAAGATTGTAACTTGAGTGACATATCTTAAAGAAAGGTTTAAAACACTTGTCAAATGTAAGAGTAAAAGTGTCCTACTCTTGTACATTTGAAATTGGTAAGTTGTGATGTTTTGGATAAAACAAAGACCAACTAAGGCCAATTGTGTGAAGTGTTTGTCTTGATAAAGAATCCGCACTATGTCTTGAATATTTGGCAAGATAGTCTTATGTGTCAAGAGGATAGTGGGAGTCTTAAAGATCCTAAAAAGAATTTCAAGAACTAATCAAGAATAAAACTTGAGGTTCTTCACTAGCACACGACTTGAGGTTTATAACCTATCGTGTTGACATATTCTGTGCCCATTCCAGTTAAAGTTGGCTTTGCATAGGAGTTCTGAAAGTTCTCAATTGGTTGCATAACAACTTGGAAGCAATGGCAGGCCCTGTACTGCCAGGTGGTAAGAAGTTAAGATTGCATAAGTTCAGTCCATATGAGTTTGGATTTGTCATTATCCTTGTCTTATGACTATGGTTTTGACGATTCACATGGATAAGAACACATACACCATAAAATCTAAGGGTCATAAGGTTTCTCTCCGATTCATGAAAATGATGGTGAGGAAACACTGAAGCATTTGAGGCATCACACTTGGGGTGCTAGGCTCACAAGGTTTCAAGGATCATAATCAACAACAAGGTAAGTTATTCTATCTTTCATTCAAGTTAAAAATGTTCCCCATGTATGCTAGATAGGAATATAACCTTGGAATTCAACTTTGCATGATTATTAGACAAACATAGATCCAAGGTTATTAGGGTTGCATGTACACCTAGGAAGTGTTAGAATGCTCAAAACCCATCAGTGGTATCAGAGCCTAGGTTTGTTTGTTGTTTTTTTTGTGTGTAAACAGCTTGAAAAAAAAATCGTTAAATTACAAGTTTTTTTTAAGTGTAATTTTTGATTCTTGAAAGTGTTCATATTCATGTTCTTGAACTTATGAAGATTAGATGATCATAGGAATTGTTTGTAACCTTCATGGTAGTTTAATTCATGATCATAATGTGTTTTAATGGAGTCCATAACTTGTCCTCAAGTTATGGAAAACCAAAAGTCTCACTTTTATTAAAGCCATTAAAAGAACACAAGAGTTATAAAAATGAAGAGTCTTCATTTTTATTACTCAATTAATTCATAAGTTATAAGAAATGAAAAGTTTTGGAAGTTTACAAAACTTGCCCTCAAGTTTTGGAACATGTAAAGTCTTGATTAAAACTTTAGTTCCAACCCTTAGAATTTTAAAAGTTAAAATTCAACCCTTATACTTTATAATATTATAAGTTACTAATATATATATATGTATAACAACAAGTCGTCTTACCGCTAGTACGCCTCATTCACGAAGCCGGTCTATAAGGGGGGTATAAGGTTGTTGCCTATAAAATGGCAACTTAATGGGTGTCCACTCTCACCCACCGCTTCCTTGATCGGTGGAGGGTCGTTAGCCGAACGGGTAAGACAAGGACTTATAAATTCTCATTAAAAGTATGATGAATATTATAAAGTAACTAAATGCTTTTATTAAATTCCCAATCTTAGTTACTTTAGGTAAATGTGAATAAGGTGCTAATCCATGAAATTACACTTTACACTTTGTTTAAGTCGTTGGTGGAGCGTGTGTGGTTAACCGACACACTAACTTGGACTTAACAAGGTAGGTAAAGGGTGACTTAAGGTTTACCATAGCATCGGTGGAGCGTGTGTGGTTTACCGGCACATCGATTGAGTGATAAACCTTGAGGGTACCAAGTGATTTGCATGGTTACTTCACACCTCGTTTTGTGATCCTCGGTATCCCAGTCACAAAACTTGGAGGGCACACTCGAGATTGAAACATGCCTTTGAAAAGTTCATTGAATCTCAAAAGAATCTAGGAATTTCTAAGAACCAATTAAAAACCTAATATTTATATTTCGTTTTTCATGGTGAAAATTGGTGAATCGTCATTCACCTACCTTTCAAATATGTTATAGCTTGGATTACGGCATACCTCTTCTAAGTTATAATATATTGTGATTGGATCCTAGCCTTAATATTACATTTGGGTGTTTTATTAAGGACTCTCTTAATATCTAAACTAATCTTGTTCTCTTCTTTCAGATGTCTTCAAACAATGTTGCTTCTGGCTCTAATCGTAATGGCTCCTTTACCCTTATGAACTTGTGTGGGAAAGTCACTTTTGATGGATCCAACTTCAATGAATGGATCAGAAACATCAGGATGATTACCCGCTACGAGGACAAAGAATATGTCCTTGACAAGGAGCTTAAGGAGATTGATGAGACCACTGCAACTCCCCAGGAGATCGCTGACTTCCGGGCACATGAAAGGGATGCTACAAAAGTGGCATGCATCATGTTGGCCACCATGATAGCGGAACTCCAAAAGTCCTATGAGGACTTCTACCCTTTTGAAATGCACCAAGATCTGATGGAAAGATACCATCAAAGTGCACGACAAGAGAGGTATGAAATCATATGCTCTATCATAACAACCATGATGAAGGACGGGGAATCCGTCACGAGCCACATGCAGAAAATGCAAAGGTATGTGGATCGGTTGCTGAAGCTTAATGTGAACTTCCCTGAGGAGCTTGCAATATATATCATTTTGCACTCCTTACCATCGTGCTATGATCAATTCCGCATGCCATATCACATGAATAAGGAAGAGGTCACACTCAACAAACTTCAGGGACTCCTCAAGACCGCAAAAACAGGTCTTAAGGGTAAGTCGGTTGTTAACACTCCTACTCCAAACTCCGCCCCGGTTTTGGCAATCGGGAAAGGTAGAGGGAAGAAGAGGAAGAGCTCTTCGAAGGGTACCAAGGCTAGGACCCTTGATGGCTCTTCTTCAAGTGGAACCAAGAAAGGTTTTGTCACTCCTTCTTCTGACCCTAAAGAGGCTGAATGCTTCTATTGCCATGAAAAGTCACATTGGAAGCGGAACTGCCCAAAGTACCAGCAAGATGTGAAGGATGGGAAAGTTAAACCCAACCATGCAGGTATTTACACTATCTTATCTAATAAATCACCCCATTCTAACTCTTGGGTCCTTGATACCGGTTGTGGTATTCATATCTGTTCTGATTTGCAGGGACTAAGAAGAAGTGAGAATGTGGAGCATGGAAGAATAAACTTAATCATGGGGAATAGGAAAGCTTTACCTGTCACCAAGATTGGAGTTTATACTTTATCGCTAAGTAGTGGGTTTAGTTTAGATTTGAATAAATGTTGTTATTCGCCAGAAATGGCAAGAAATATTATTTCCTTTCATGCATTGTATAAACAAGGTTTCACCTTTTCATTTGATAATGAAGTTGGTTCGATTAATGCTTTCTTTAATAATGTTATTTATTTTAAAGCATTACCTTGTGATGGTGTGTATGAAACTGTATCTGTGGTTGATAACTTAGGAAATAATGTATTGTGTATTGATTCTGTTAATGATAATAACTTGGATAAAGCATCATTATGGCATTGTCGTCTTGGACATATAAGCAAGAAACGCATAGGCCAACTCCAAAAGGATGGAGTATTGGAGTCATTTGACCTAAAGTCAGATGATAGTTGCGAATCATGCTTACTTGGAAAAATGACAAAGTCACCCTTCACAGGTTCTTGTGAGAGGGGTGAAGGTTTGTTGGATCTTATACACACGGATGTGTGTGGGCCCTTCAAACATGCCACAAGGGATGCTAATCGTTATTATTTGACTTTTACTGATGATTACAGTAGATATGGATATGTCTACTTAATCAAGCATAAGTCAGAGACTTTTGAGAGGTTTAAAGAGTTTAAACAGGAAGTCGAGAATCAATTGGGCAGGAACATTAAGATGCTTCGATCCGATCGAGGTGGTGAGTATCTTAGTTCAGAGTTCCTCGACTATCTTAGGGAATGTGGGATTGTCTCACAATTGACACCTCCCAGGACACCACAGTTGAATGGTGTAGCTGAGAGGCGTAATCGAACCTTGTTGGATATGGTTCGTTCCATGATGAGTCGAGCTTCGCTACCAATCTCATTTTGGGGGTATGCCTTAGAGACTGCCGCCCATATCCTTAATCTAGTTCCCACAAAGAAAGTTGCCAAAACTCCTCATGAGATGTGGACTGGTAAAGTACCCAAACTAGACCACATTAAGATTTGGGGTTGCGAGGCTTTCGTGAGACGCGAGACTCATGATAAGCTCGAACCTCGAAGTGAGAGGTGTATTTTCATCGGCTACCCACAGAAATCCTTTGGTTACCTCTTCTACAGACCTAGTGAGAATGTGGTCTTTGTAGCTAGGAGGGCTTTCTTTCGAGAGAGAGAGTTCATAATCCAAGGAGACAGTGGGAGGCAAGTTGACCTTGAAGAAATTCAAGAGTCAAGTGGTGAAGGAACTTCAAACCCTAGCACTCAACTTGAGGAGGAAACTCCTGTTGAGCCAATTGACAAGTCTGTACCTCTGAGGCGTTCCACAAGGGTTAGGAATGCACCTGAGCATTACTATGGATTCCATATTACTGCGGAAGGTGATACACTTATCAGTGATGAGACACTGATAGGTCTGGATGAACCTAACAGTTACGCGGAAGCCATGGCAGGCCCTGAGTCAGCCAAGTGGAAAGAGGCAATGGACAGCGAGATACAGTCCATGTTTGACAATCAAGTTTGGAACTTGGTTGAGAATGTACCAGGTCGTAAGACTATAGGGTGCAAATGGATCTTCAAGAAGAAGACCGACATGGATGGTAATGTACACACTTATAAGGCACGACTGGTTGTAAAGGGTTTCTCACAAACTCCGGGAGTTGATTATGATGAGACCTTTTCTCCAGTGGCCAAGATTAAGTCTATTAGGGTTCTGTTAGCCATAGCTGCATTTCATGACTATGAAATATGGCAAATGGATGTCAAAACCGCTTTCCTTAATGGAAAGTTGGCTGAGGATGTTTACATGAGTCAGCCAGAGGGTTTTGTCAATACAGAGTACCCTAATAAAGTGTGTAAGCTTGAGAAATCCATTTATGGGTTAAAGCAAGCACCTCGCAGATGGAATCTTTGCTTTGATGAGAAAGTCAAAGAATTTGGCTTTTCTAGGAGTGAAGATGAATCTTGTGTATATGTCAAGGCTAGTGGGAGTATAGTTAGCTTTTTGGTATTGTATGTGGATGACATACTACTCATAGGAAATGACATCCCAACTCTGCAGGAAGTTAAGTCTTGGCTTGGGAAGTGTTTCTCTATGAAGGACCTAGGAGAAGTTGCCTATATTCTAGGGATAAGGATCTTGAGAGACCGGAGTAAAAGACTAATTGGACTTAGTCAGAGTACCTACTTGGATAAGGTGCTGAAGAGATTCGGCATGCAAGACTCCAAGAAAGGAGAGTTACCCATCCAGAGTAACGCCAGATTGAGTAAGACACAAAGCCCTAGTACTGAGGCTGAGATAGCAGAAATGAGTCGAATATCTTATGCTTCGGCTGTAGGATCGATCATGTATGCTATGACGTGTACTCGACCTGATGTAGTCTTTTCTTTGAGCATGGTTAGCAGGTATCAGGGGAACCCTGGCAAGGCACACTGGACTGAGGTAAAGAATATCCTCAAGTACCTACGGAGGACTAAGGACTGGGTCCTTACCCTCGGTGGGAGTGAAGACTTGAGAGTTGTAGGGTATAGTGATGCTAGCTTTCAGACTGATAGGGATAATTTCCGCTCTCAGTCGGGCTGGGTCTTTACGTTAAACGGAGGAGCAATTTCTTGGAAGAGTTCCAAGCAAGAGACAGTGGCTGATTCAACTTGCTGTTGGATATAATGTCTAAGTCCATAACTTTATTTGGTATGTACTTGACTCGACCCGGCATGGTCCATTTGGGTTGCATGGCATTGCAATACTTGGATAGACAAAATGAGAGAAAGTACACTTGTGATTATTAATATATTATAAGTTCTAATATATTAATAATAGTATTATTTAATTAGTATTGATCAAGTATTAATCTAGTATTAATTTGGTGATCAAAGTGAGACTAATTAAATATATAGGGTTGATTATGACAATCATCAATTCTTTTATGGTGGATTAATGATCCATGGTTTATGGGTTTGGTTATAACCATATGGAGCTCCATGGATAGTCCATGGGAGTTACAAACCCATGGGTCATGAGGAATGAAGAGTCATGACAATTAGGGTTTACATTTGTAACTCGTAATTATGACACACTATAAAAGAAACCCTATAGCCTGCAAAATGGGCACTAGAGTGTTTCTAGAGAGGGCATAACCG